>NC_134265.1:140026014-141275336 GCF_031893055.1 Leptodactylus fuscus
TCTGGCATTATATGGCAGTAGCAAGAAATGAGGGTATTTGTATTCCCAATATATTCTTTGAATTCCCAGTCAGACAATGGCACTGTATACCAGTAGTAAAAATTGTGGGTGCACGTAACCCCAATATATTCTTTGAATTACCAGTCAGAAACTGGCACTATATGGCAGTAGCAAGAAATGAGGGTATTTGTATTCCCAATATATTCTTTGAATTCCCAGTCAGACAATGGCACTGTATACCAGTAGTAAAAATTGTGGGTGCACGTAACCCCAATATATTCTTTGAATTACCAGTCAGAAACTGGCACTATATGGCAGTAGCAAGAAATGAGGGTATTTGATATCCCAATATATTCTTTGAATTCCCAGTCAGGACAATGGCACTGTATACCAGTAGTAAAAATTGTGGGTGCACGTAACCCCAATATATTCTTTGAATTACCAGTCAGAAACTGGCACTATATGGCAGTAGCAAGAAATGAGGGTATTTGTATTCCCCAATATATTCTTTGAATTCCAGTCAGACAATGGCACTGTATACCAGTAGTAAAAATTGTGGTGCACGTAACCCCAATATATTCTTTGAATTACCAGTCAGAAACTGGCACTATATGGCAGTAGCAAGAAATGAGGGTATTTGTATTCCCAATATATTCTTTGAATTCCCAGTCAGACAATGGCACTGTATACCAGTAGTAAAAATTGTGGGTGCACGTAACCCCAATATATTCTTTGAATTACCAGTCAGAAACTGGCACTATATGGCAGTAGCAAGAAATGAGGGTATTTGTATTCCCAATATATTCTTTGAATTCCCAGTCAGACAATGGCACTGTATACCAGTAGTAAAAATTGTGGTGCACGTAACCCCAATATATTCTTTGAATTACCAGTCAGAAACTGGCATTATATGGCAGTAGCAAGAAATGAGGGTATTTGTATTCCCAATATATTCTTTGAATTCCCAGTCAGACAATGGCACTGTATACCAGTAGTAAAAATTGTGGGTGCACGTAACCCCAATATATTCTTGAATTACCAGTCAGAACTGGCACTATATGGCAGTAGCAAGAAATGAGGGTATTTGTATTCCCAATATATTCTTTGAATTCCCAGTCAGACAATGGCACTGTATACCAGTAGTAAAAATTGTGGGTGCACGTAACCCAATATATTCTTTGAATTACCAGTCAGAAACTGGCACTATATGGCAGTAGCAAGAAATGAGGGTATTTAGTATTCCCAATATATTCTTTGAAATTCCCAGTCAGACAATGGCACTGTATACCAGTAGTAAAAATTGTGGGTGCACGTAACCCCAATATATTCTTTGAATTACCAGTCAGAAACTGGCACTATATGGCAGTAGCAAGAAATGAGGGTATTTGTATTCCCAATATATTCTTTGAATTCCCAGTCAGACAATGGCACTGTATACCAGTAGTAAAAATTGTGGGTGCACGTAACCCCAATATATTCTTTGAATTACCAGTCAGAAACTGGCACTATATGGCAGTAGCAAGAAATGAGGGTATTTGTAACCCAATATATTCTTTGAATTCCCAGTCAGACAATGGCACTGTATACCAGTAGTAAAAATTGTGGGTGCACGTAACCCCAATATATTCTTTGAATTACCAGTCAGAAACTGGCACTATATGGCAGTAGCAAGAAATGAGGGTATTTGTATTCCCAATATATTCTTTGAATTCCCAGTCAGACAATGGCACTGTATACCAGTAGTAAAAATTGTGGGTGCACGTAACCCCAATATATTCTTTGAATTACCAGTCAGAAACTGGCACTATATGGCAGTAGCAAGAAATGAGGGTATTTGTATTCCCAATATATTCTTTGAATTCCCAGTCAGACAATGGCACTGTATACCAGTAGTAAAAATTGTGGGTGCACGTAACCCCAATATATTCTTTGAATTACCAGTCAGAAACTGGCACTATATGGCAGTAGCAAGAAATGAGGGTATTTGTATTCCCAATATATTCTTTGAATTCCCAGTCAGACAATGGCACTGTATACCAGTAGTAAAAATTGTGGGTGCACGTAACCCCAATATATTCTTTGAATTACCAGTCAGAAACTGGCACTATATGGCAGTAGCAAGAAATGAGGGTATTTGTATTCCCAATATATTCTTTGAATTCCCAGTCAGACAATGGCACTGTATACCAGTAGTAAAAATTGTGGGTGCACGTAACCCCAATATATTCTTTGAATTACCAGTCAGAAACTGGCACTATATGGCAGTAGCAAGAAATGAGGGTATTTGTATTCCCAATATATTCTTTGAATTCCCAGTCAGACAATGGCACTGTATACCAGTAGTAAAAATTGTGGGTGCACGTAACCCCAATATATTCTTTGAATTACCAGTCAGAAACTGGCACTATATGGCAGTAGCAAGAAATGAGGGTATTTGTATTCCCAATATATTCTTTGAATTCCCAGTCAGACAATGGCACTGTATACCAGTAGTAAAATTGTGGGTGCACGTAACCCCAATATATTCTTTGAATTACCAGTCAGAAACTGGCACTATATGGCAGTAGCAAGAAATGAGGGTATTTATAACCCCAATATATTCTTTGAATTCCCAGTCAGACAATGGCACTGTATACCAGTAGTAAAAATTGTGGGTGCACGTAACCCCAATATATTCTTTGAATTACCAGTCAGAAACTGGCACTATATGGCAGTAGCAAGAAATGAGGGTATTTGTATTCCCAATATATTCTTTGAATTCCCAGTCAGACAATGGCACTGTATACCAGTAGTAAAAATTGTGGGTGCACGTAACCCCAATATATTCTTTGAATTACCAGTCAGAAACTGGCACTATATGGCAGTAGCAAGAAATGAGGGTATTTGTATTCCCAATATATTCTTTGAATTCCCAGTCAGACAATGGCACTGTATACCAGTAGTAAAAATTGTGGGTGCACGTAACCCCAATATATTCTTTGAATTACCAGTCAGAAACTGCACTATATGGCAGTAGCAAGAAATGAGGGTATTTGTATTCCCAATATATTCTTTGAATTCCAGTCAGACAATGGCACTGTATACCAGTAGTAAAAATTGTGGGTGCACGTAACCCCAATATATTCTTTGAATTACCAGTCAGAAACTGGCACTATATGGCAGTAGCAAGAAATGAGGGTATTTGTATTCCCAATATATTCTTTGAATTCCCAGTCAGACAATGGCACTGTATACCAGTAGTAAAAATTGTGGGTGCACGTAACCCCAATATATTCTTTGAATTACCAGTCAGAAACTGGCACTATATGGCAGTAGCAAGAAATGAGGGTATTTGTATTCCCAATATATTCTTTGAATTCCCAGTCAGACAATGGCACTGTATACCAGTAGTAAAAATTGTGGGTGCACGTAACCCCAATATATTCTTTGAATTACCAGTCAGAAACTGGCACTATATGGCAGTAGCAAGAAATGAGGGTATTTGTATTCCCAATATATTCTTTGAATTCCCAGTCAGACAATGGCACTGTATACCAGTAGTAAAAATTGTGGGTGCACGTAACCCCAATATATTCTTTGAATTACCAGTCAGAAACTGGCACTATATGGCAGTAGCAAGAAATGAGGGTATTTATAACCCAATATATTCTTTGAATTCCCAGTCAGACAATGGCACTGTATACCAGTAGTAAAAATTGTGGGTGCACGTAACCCCAATATATTCTTTGAATTACCAGTCAGAAACTGGCACTATATGGCAGTAGCAAGAAATGAGGGTATTTGTATTCCCAATATATTCTTTGAATTCCCAGTCAGACAATGGCACTGTATACCAGTAGTAAAAATTGTGGGTGCACGTAACCCCAATATATTCTTTGAATTACCAGTCAGAAACTGGCACTATATGGCAGTAGCAAGAAATGAGGGTATTTATAACCCAATATATTCTTTGAATTCCCAGTCAGACAATGGCACTGTATACCAGTAGTAAAAATTGTGGGTGCACGTAACCCCAATATATTCTTTGAATTACCAGTCAGAAACTGGCACTATATGGCAGTAGCAAGAAATGAGGGTATTTGTATTCCCAATATATTCTTTGAATTCCCAGTCAGACAATGGCACTGTATACCAGTAGTAAAACATTGTGGGTGCACGTAACCCCAATATATTCTTTGAATTACCAGTCAGAAACTGGCACTATATGGCAGTAGCAAGAAATGAGGGTATTTGTATTCCCAATATATTCTTTGAATTCCCAGTCAGACAATGGCACTGTATACCAGTAGTAAAAATTGTGGGTGCACGTAACCCCAATATATTCTTTGAATTACCAGTCAGAAACTGGCACTATATGGCAGTAGCAAGAAATGAGGGTATTTGTATTCCCAATATATTCTTTGAATTCCCAGTCAGACAATGGCACTGTATACCAGTAGTAAAAATTGTGGGTGCACGTAACCCCAATATATTCTTTGAATTACCAGTCAGAAACTGGCACTATATGGCAGTAGCAAGAAATGAGGGTATTTGTATTCCCAATATATTCTTTGAATTCCCAGTCAGACAATGGCACTGTATACCAGTAGTAAAAATTGTGGGTGCACGTAACCCCAATATATTCTTTGAATTACCAGTCAGAAACTGGCATTATATGGCAGTAGCAAGAAATGAGGGTATTTGTATTCCCAATATATTCTTTGAATTCCCAGTCAGACAATGGCACTGTATACCAGTAGTAAAAATTGTGGGTGCACGTAACCCCAATATATTCTTTGAATTACCAGTCAGAAACTGGCACTATATGGCAGTAGCAAGAAATGAGGGTATTTATAACCCCAATATATTCTTTGAATTCCAGTCAGACAATGGCACTGTATACCAGTAGTAAAAATTGTGGGTGCACGTAACCCCAATATATTCTTTGAATTACCAGTCAGAAACTGGCACTATATGGCAGTAGCAAGAAATGAGGGTATTTGTATTCCCAATATATTCTTTGAATTCCCAGTCAGACAATGGCACTGTATACCAGTAGTAAAAATTGTGGGTGCACGTAACCCCAATATATTCTTTGAATTACCAGTCAGAAACTGGCACTATATGGCAGTAGCAAGAAATGAGGGTATTTGTATTCCCAATATATTCTTTGAATTCCCAGTCAGACAATGGCACTGTATACCAGTAGTAAAAATTGTGGGTGCACGTAACCCCAATATATTCTTTGAATTACCAGTCAGAAACTGGCACTATATGGCAGTAGCAAGAAATGAGGGTATTTGTATTCCAATATATTCTTTGAATTCCCAGTCAGACAATGGCACTGTATACCAGTAGTAAAAATTGTGGGTGCACGTAACCCCAATATATTCTTTGAATTACCAGTCAGAAACTGGCACTATATGGCAGTAGCAAGAAATGAGGGTATTTGTATTCCCAATATATTCTTTGAATTCCCAGTCAGACAATGGCACTGTATACCAGTAGTAAAAATTGTGGGTGCACGTAACCCCAATATATTCTTTGAATTACCAGTCAGAAACTGGCATTATATGGCAGTAGCAAGAAATGAGGGTATTTGTATTCCCAATATATTCTTTGAATTCCCAGTCAGACAATGGCACTGTATACCAGTAGTAAAAATTGTGGGTGCACGTAACCCCAATATATTCTTTGAATTACCAGTCAGAAACTGGCACTATATGGCAGTAGCAAGAAATGAGGGTATTTGTATTCCCAATATATTCTTTGAATTCCCAGTCAGACAATGGCACTGTATACCAGTAGTAAAAATTGTGGGTGCACGTAACCCCAATATATTCTTTGAATTACCAGTCAGAAACTGGCACTATATGGCAGTAGCAAGAAATGAGGGTATTTATAACCCCAATATATTCTTTGAATTCCCAGTCAGACAATGGCACTGTATACCAGTAGTAAAAATTGTGGGTGCACGTAACCCCAATATATTCTTTGAATTACCAGTCAGAAACTGGCACTATATGGCAGTAGCAAGAAATGAGGGTATTTGTATTCCCAATATATTCTTTGAATTCCCAGTCAGACAATGGCACTGTATACCAGTAGTAAAAATTGTGGGTGCACGTAACCCCAATATATTCTTTGAATTACCAGTCAGAAACTGGCACTATATGGCAGTAGCAAGAAATGAGGGTATTTATACCCCAATATATTCTTTGAATTCCAGTCAGACAATGGCACTGTATACCAGTAGTAAAAATTGTGGGTGCACGTAACCCCAATATATTCTTTGAATTACCAGTCAGAAACTGGCACTATATGGCAGTAGCAAGAAATGAGGGTATTTGTATTCCCAATATATTCTTTGAATTCCCAGTCAGACAATGGCACTGTATACCAGTAGTAAAAATTGTGGGTGCACGTAACCCCAATATATTCTTTGAATTACCAGTCAGAAACTGGCACTATATGGCAGTAGCAAGAAATGAGGGTATTTGTATTCCCAATATATTCTTTGAATTCCCAGTCAGACAATGGCACTGTATACCAGTAGTAAAAATTGTGGGTGCACGTAACCCCAATATATTCTTTGAATTACCAGTCAGAAACTGGCACTATATGGCAGTAGCAAGAAATGAGGGTATTTGTATTCCCAATATATTCTTTGAATTCCCAGTCAGACAATGGCACTGTATACCAGTAGTAAAAATTGTGGGTGCACGTAACCCCAATATATTCTTTGAATTACCAGTCAGAAACTGGCACTATATGGCAGTAGCAAGAAATGAGGGTATTTGTATTCCCAATATATTCTTTGAATTCCCAGTCAGACAATGGCACTGTATACCAGTAGTAAAAATTGTGGGTGCACGTAACCCCAATATATTCTTTGAATTACCAGTCAGAAACTGGCACTATATGGCAGTAGCAAGAAATGAGGGTATTTGTATTCCCAATATATTCTTTGAATTCCCAGTCAGACAATGGCACTGTATACCAGTAGTAAAAATTGTGGGTGCACGTAACCCCAATATATTCTTTGAATTACCAGTCAGAAACTTGCATTATATGGCAGTAGCAAGAAATGAGGGTATTTGTATTCCCAATATATTCTTTGAATTCCCAGTCAGACAATGGCACTGTATACCAGTAGTAAAAATTGTGGGTGCACGTAACCCCAATATATTCTTTGAATTACCAGTCAGAAACTGGCACTATATGGCAGTAGCAAGAAATGAGGGCATTTATAACCCCAATATATTCTTTGAATTCCCAGTCAGACAATGGCACTGTATACCAGTAGTAAAAATTGTGGGTGCACGTAACCCCAATATATTCTTTGAATTCCAGTCAGAAACTGGCACTATATGGCAGTAGCAAGAAATGAGGGTATTTGTATTCCCAATATATTCTTTGAATTCCCAGTCAGACAATGGCATTGTATACCAGTAGTAAAAATTGTGGGTGCACGTAACCCCAATATATTCTTTGAATTACCAGTCAGAAACTGGCACTATATGGCAGTAGCAAGAAATGAGGGTATTTGTATTCCCAATATATTCTTTGAATTCCCAGTCAGACAATGGCACTGTATACCAGTAGTAAAAATTGTGGGTGCACGTAACCCCAATATATTCTTTGAATTACAGTCAGAAACTGGCACTATATGGCAGTAGCAAGAAATGAGGGTATTTGTATTCCCAATATATTCTTTGAATTCCCAGTCAGACAATGGCACTGTATACCAGTAGTAAAAATTGTGGGTGCACGTAACCCCAATATATTCTTTGAATTACCAGTCAGAAACTGGCATTATATGGCAGTAGCAAGAAATGAGGGTATTTGTATTCCCAATATATTCTTTGAATTCCCAGTCAGACAATGGCACTGTATACCAGTAGTAAAAATTGTGGGTGCACGTAACCCCAATATATTCTTTGAATTACCAGTCAGAAACTGGCACTATATGGCAGTTACAAGAAATGAGGGTATTTGTATTCCCAATATATTCTTTGAATTCCCAGTCAGACAATGGCACTGTATACCAGTAGTAAAAATTGTGGGTGCACGTAACCCCAATATATTCTTTGAATTACCAGTCAGAAACTGGCACTATATGGCAGTAGCAAGAAATGAGAGTATTTATAACCCCAATATATTCTTTGAATTCCCAGTCAGACAATGGCACTGTATACCAGTAGTAAAAATTGTGGGTGCACGTAACCCCAATATATTCTTTGAATTACCAGTCAGAAACTGGCACTATATGGCAGTAGCAAGAAATGAGGGTATTTGTATTCCCAATATATTCTTTGAATTCCCAGTCAGACAATGGCACTGTATACCAGTAGTAAAAATTGTGGGTGCACGTAACCCCAATATATTCTTTGAATTACCAGTCAGAAACTGGCACTATATGGCAGTAGCAAGAAATGAGGGTATTTATAACCCCAATATATTCTTTGAATTCCCAGTCAGACAATGGCACTGTATACCAGTAGTAAAAATTGTGGGTGCACGTAACCCCAATATATTCTTTGAATTACCAGTCAGAAACTGGCACTATATGGCAGTAGCAAGAAATGAGGGTATTTGTATTCCCAATATATTCTTTGAATTCCCAGTCAGACAATGGCACTGTATACCAGTAGTAAAAATTGTGGGTGCACGTAACCCCAATATATTCTTTGAATTACCAGTCAGAAACTGGCACTATATGGCAGTAGCAAGAAATGAGGGTATTTATAACCCCAATATATTCTTTGAATTCCAGTCAGACAATGGCACTGTATACCAGTAGTAAAAATTGTGGGTGCACGTAACCCCAATATATTCTTTGAATTACCAGTCAGAAACTGGCACTATATGGCAGTAGCAAGAAATGAGGGTATTTGTATTCCCAATATATTCTTTGAATTCCCAGTCAGACAATGGCACTGTATACCAGTAGTAAAAATTGTGGGTGCACGTAACCCCAATATATTCTTTGAATTACCAGTCAGAAACTGGCACTATATGGCAGTAGCAAGAAATGAGGGTATTTGTATTCCCAATATATTCTTTGAATTCCCAGTCAGACAATGGCACTGTATACCAGTAATAAAAATTGTGGGTGCACGTAACCCCAATATATTCTTTGAATTACCAGTCAGAAACTGGCACTATATGGCAGTAGCAAGAAATGAGGGTATTTGTATTCCCAATATATTCTTTGAATTCCCAGTCAGACAATGGCACTGTATACCAGTAGTAAAAATTGTCGGTGCACGTAACCCCAATATATTCTTTGAATTACCAGTCAGAAACTGGCACTATATGGCAGTAGCAAGAAATGAGGGTATTTGTATTCCCAATATATTCTTTGAATTCCCAGTCAGACAATGGCACTGTATACCAGTAGTAAAAATTGTGGGTGCACGTAACCCCAATATATTCTTTGAATTACCAGTCAGAAACTGGCACTATATGGCAGTAGCAAGAAATGAGGGTATTTGTATTCCCAATATATTCTTTGAATTCCCAGTCAGACAATGGCACTGTATACCAGTAGTAAAAATTGTGGGTGCACGTAACCCCAATATATTCTTTGAATTACGAGTCAGAAACTGGCACTATATGGCAGTAGCAAGAAATGAGGGTATTTATAACCCCAATATATTCTTTGAATTCCCAGTCAGACAATGGCACTGTATACCAGTAGTAAAAATTGTGGGTGCACGTAACCCCAATATATTCTTTGAATTACCAGTCAGAAACTGGCACTATATGGCAGTAGCAAGAAATGAGGGTATTTATAACCCCAATATATTCTTTGAATTCCCAGTCAGACAATGGCACTGTATACCAGTAGTAAAAATTGTGGGTGTATATAGCCCCAATTCTATTGCTAGGGGACTTGCAGGGTATTTCTGGGGTGAAGGTGGGGGGGCACACCGTTGGAACGGGTATCGGGGGTATATATCGGGTATACGGGAATACACTGACAGTGTATTCCATTCAGGATCCTGGGAAAGCTGGGTTGCGGCGATTGAGCCCGTCAGTGCCACGTTACACTGACAAGCTTCTCCCTGGAATTTAGCTCTTATAAGAGCTGTTGGTTGTCTTCTCCTTCCTATCCTAGCCTGTCCCTGCCTACCCAGAATCTAAGCCCTAGCTAGCTGGATGGAAACCTCCGTCCTCGGTGAATTGCAAGCTCAGAATGACGCGAACCTGGGCGGCGCTGTTCTTTTAAATTAGAGGTCACATGTTTTCGGCAGCCAATGGGTTTTGCCTACTTTTCTCAACGTCACCGGTGTCGTAGTTCCTGTCCCACCTACCCTGCGCTGTTATTGGAGCAAAAAAGGCGCCAGGGAAGGTGGGAGGGGAATCGAGTAATGGCGCACTTTACCACGCGGTGTTCGATTCGAACATGCCGAACAGCCTAATATCCGATCGAACATGAGTTCGATAGAACACTGTTCGCTCATCTCTATTTATTAACATTTTGGCCTCTTTCCCTAAAATATTGTGCTGGAATTCAATTCTATTCCTTCTGTATTATTTGCCTTGTTTCTCTTGCTGACTGCTTATTGTAGTACAGATGCATACACTTTAATAATAAATGAAAACTCTGTAGGGGGTGACTTTAAAAAGTTGTATGTGTATAATAAGATATCATCAGTTAGGCCTCATGCACAGGACCAAATTTATTTTCAATATGTGGGTCTGTGAAAACCACCTATGAGACACGGATACCAATCCATGCGTCATATGTATAGTTATTACTGACCCACAGACTGTCTTGTGAGTGTAACATTAGGCTAAGTTAACATTTTCATCAATGCCCGTTACTCTCATCTGTCATAGGACTTTTTCATCTGAAAAGTAAATAAACATGTCAGAAGAAAGTTTCCCTCTTGTTTTTCACACTGGAGTGATTGCAAAGAGATGGGTGCTCCATCTGCATCAGTCAGTGACCTTAGGCCCATTGTTCTTATCCTATTACAGATAAGAGTCTTTAGTAACGTAAATGTGAATTTATTCTTAAAAATAACTGTTGGGATTGGGGGCAGCGGTATATATATTCCTGACTGGTGATATCTCAGGAAATAATAGATAAAACTTTATGATGAGATGAGAACTTCACCTTTCATATGAAACCAAAAGAACTGATCTATGAGATATAATGACCAAGATATAACTGTTTAAAATGACCTCACTAGACTCAATTTCCCTGCTTTATTAGAGCCCTTACTACTCCATGCTCCACTGAGAAGCCAGAGAGTAACAAGGCAAATAATACAGAAAAGAAAAGAAGTGAATTTGAGTGCAGGATTTCATGGAAAGACGACAAAGTTAATAAAGTACCGTATTTTTAGGACTATAGGATGCCCTTTTTTTTTTTTTTTTTTTTTGGAGGAAAATGGGTATGCATCTTCCAGTCCGTATGTGGATGATAACAGTTGCAGAGGAGCAGAATTGTAGCATCGCCACGCTCCTGCCGCTGCTGGTTTCATGCAGCAGGAGGAGTGTGGTGATACTACAGGCCCCAGCACTTATCCCGGCAGCTAAAATCCTCCCCGGCGTCTGCTGTTCTATTAGAGCAGATGCCGAATCTGTAAGGATAATGGCAGCCACTCTACTGCAGAGCGGTCGCCATAGCAACCGGGTCTCCGCTGTAACATACAGCGGAGACACCGTTGCTAATGCCCGCGATCAGAGTCTTCTCTCATCATGGGCATTAGTATTTCAAAGTCCCCCGCAAAGTTAAAAAATATTCCCCGGAGCCAGTCCCCACTGGCCCCATACCTGTAAAGTTGCAGGCTGGTAACTGCGCGGCGAGGTCGCAGGAGCCAATCTGTGCCTATGACAGCCGGGAGCCTACTGAAGGCTCCCAAGCCTGTCATAGTAATGCATAGTGTCTCCCATAGACTGCAATACACATGATTGCAGGTTCAAGCCCCCTTAGGGGCTAATAAAATAGTAAAAAAAAAAAAAAAGTTTTAAAAAATATAATAAAAAATATAAATAAAAGTTCCAAATTAGCTCCTTTCCCTAGAATTCATATAAAAGTAGAAAATTACTGTGAAACACATACACACTAGGTATCCCTGTGTCCGAAAATGCCTGGTCTACTAATATTTTTCCTGTATGGCAAACGTCAAAATCAAAAGTGCCAAACCACCAGGATTTTTTCACCATTTTGCCTCTGGTTTAAGTAAAAGATGATCTGAGCAATAGACATTTCCCAAAAACTAAAAAGTACATCTGGCCCCGTAAAAAAACACTCTATGAACACTCTATGTATCCCCATACAGCTGCAGGGTCACCTGTCAATGTGGCCTTGCAGCTGTTGCAAAACTACATTTCCCATACATTAAATATTTTACCATTTTTGGCTTCAATTTTTTTTCCCCTATTTTCCTCCTCTAAAACCTAGGTATGTCTTATAGTCCAGTGCGTCTTATAGTCCAAAAATACAGTATATTACAATATTTGTTAATTTCACAAATGCTGGTAGAAAATAAAAAGTTGTTTGAAAGTTTAGGTATGCTTTAAACCAAGGGTCAGCAAACTCTGGCACCTTTGCCAGTACATCAGGGATGCATACCTTGCACAGGGTTGTTTCAGCTCTGCTGCTGTAGGGGTGGAGGTACTAAGGGGAAATATGAGCTAGTCCAATATGAGGGCAGCAATTGTTTTTATAGCTTGAAGCAAGTGTAAGGGCCCAAACACACAAGCCATAGACCGGGCCAAATTGAAGACCTGCAGATTATGGTGCATGTCCTACATCACACTGTACTTGCAGCACTGTCAATTTATTTGGATTGTATGGGTCAGTGAAACTAGGGATTAGTATCCTTGTTTTATCCATGGTGTTTTCACCTACCCAGTGACTGTACACGTTTGTGTGCAGGAGGCCTTTAAAGTATAATGTAGCAGCAGAACTTATTAAAGTAACGCTTCATTCATTTCAACAACACTTGTAAGGATTTAATCAACATAAAGACTGTGCAGTATAAAGGTCATCTCTGTTTATAAAAAAAGCCGATCCTATCACCAGAGAAGGATCTCACTGAAATATAAGTTTAGTAAACTAAATTGACTGCTGATATGGATTGTTTTCTATGACTTTCATGTATGAGGTTGATATCCTTACAATTATTGCATGGTACACTGACTATTTCACCTTTAATTTTTTTTAAAGAAATTCATCACACCGTATAAAAAGGTTGCTGACCGCTGCTTTAAACAAATGTTTTTTCCTGCAAAAGCAGTACATCTGACCAATGTCTACAATGCCAGCGATAGACCATGGACAGATATGCAATTTGGACTAAAGCATTGGGAAACACCTAGAATTAATTTAAGTATTTATTCAGTGCCAGAGCCACAGATATATAAAATCTAGCACCATATCATTTTCCTTTACAAACATTTATGGAAAATGTGTATTTGTAACAATCTCATCGAATTCCAGCCTGCTACTGTAATAGACAACCATTGCAACAAGTCATAGTTAAAATTTCTGCACTCCATGATCTACAGTGAGTGGCGTTATTGAAAAGTGGAAGCATCTAGAAACCACAGCAATGCTGTATTCTAACCCTTCTCTGGCATTAACACAGAACCTGTATGCTCAGAGGTTCACGGCATGTGTTCCCATTGCTCACCTGCCACATGTACAGTGGGTACAGAAAGTATTCAGATCTCTTTAAATTTTTAACTTTTTCTTTCATTGCAGCCATTTGCTAAAAGCAAAAAAGTTCATTTTATTTCTCATTAATGTACACCCAGCTCCCCATGTTGACAGAAAAAAAACTGAAATATAGATATTTTTGGAAATGTATTAAAAAATTAAAATTGAAATACTTAGGCCCAGTCTGAAGTCCAGAGCACTCTGGAAGAGGTTTTCTGCCAGGATATCTCTGTACTTGGCCGCATTTGTCTTTCCTTCAATTGCAACCAGTCATCTTGTCCCTGCTGTTGAAAAACACCCCATAGCATGATGCTGCCACCACCATGTTTCACTGTTGGGATTGTATTGGGCAGGTGATGAGCAGTGCCTGATTTTCTCCACACATACCGCTTAGAACACCTAAAAATGTATTCTTCATCTCATTAGACCAGAGAATCTTATTTCCCATTGTCTGGGAGTCCTGCATGTGTTTTTTGGCAAACTCTATGTGGGCTTTCATATGTCTTGTACTAAGGAGAGGCTTTTTTCGGGCCACTCTGCCATAAAACCATGACTGGTGGAGGGCTACAGTGATAGTTGACTTTGTGGAACTTTCTCCCATCTCCCTACTGCATCTCTGGAGCTCAGCCACAGTGATCCTTGGGGTCTTCTTTACGTTTCTCACCAAGGCTCTTCTCCCACGATTGCTAAGTTTGGCTGGACGGCCAGGTCTAGGAAGAGATTTGGTTGTCCCAAACTTCTTCCATTTAAGGATTATGGAGACCACTGTGCTCTTAGGAACCTTGAGTACTGCAGAAATTATTTTATAACCTTGGCCAGATCTGTGTCTTGCCACAATTCTGTTTCTGAGCTCCTTGGGCAGTTCCTTTGACCTCATTCTCATATGCGCTGACATGTACTGTGAGCTTTGAGGTCTTATATAGACAGGTGTGTGCCTTTCTTAATCAAGTCCAATCAGTTTAATTAAACACAGCTGGACTCCAATGAAGGAGTAGAACCATCTCAAGGAGGATCAGAAGGAAATGGACAGCATGTGAGTTAAATATGAGTGCCACAGCAAAGGGTCTGAATACTTATGTGATATTTCAGTTTTTTCTTTTTTAATACATTTTCATAAATATCTACTGTAAGCCGATGGCTGGTCAGGTAATGAAGGGGTGTGCATCTCACCCAGACTACTTAGGTGGGGTGAGATGAGAAAACTCCAGAAGGAATGTTTGTTCTCAGCAGACAACTTTCGTCTGCTGAGCATTTTGGTAAATGCTCATTATTGGACTGGATTTTTAGGAATGGCAGGTAGGTTGGTAGTGGGACCTGTCATTCCACCCCCCTCCAGTCCACACTTTGGGGATGTTCCGGCAGCAACTCAGCTACAAAGAGTCTTCTCATCAAGGGACGCTTAAGAAACCATCTCCAGCAGCAGACTTTGGGCAGAGTTTGGCTGGAGAGACAAAGAGGAGGTCATATATTTTGAGCTGTGTCCTGAATGATTCTACTGGCTTTTGATTTCTGTTATTCTAGGTGAGGTAACCTATTCTATGTTTAGTTAGAGCCTAGCCGGGCAGGGATTTATTTTTGTATTGTTTCCTTTTGTTGCTGCACTACCTTTTTGAGTGAAAACAAACTCTACATTTGTTTTGGACTAAAGAATCTGGACTTTGGTGTCTATGCCACCCCACCTAGCAACCCCAGACCACACTACATTTATGCTTTTTTCTGTGAAGATGGGGTGCTGAGTGTACATTAATGAGAAATAAAATTAACTTTTTTTCTTTTGGCAAATGTCTGCAATGAAACAAAGAGTGAAAAATCTAAAGGGGTCTGAACACTTTCCGTACCTACTGTAAGTCTTATATTAGCAAGAACAATTCCAAGCACCTGTTGATGTAGTGCAAACCATGCCAACATTGTACTCAGTTGGACACTGGAGCAGTGCAAATGTGTTCTGTGGAGTTACGATGCTTTTTTATCTGCCAGTCTGAGAGATTAGTCTGGGTTTGGTATCTGCCAGGAGACTGTTACCTCCCTGACTACATTGTGCCAGCTCTAAAGTTTGATGAGGAACAATGCTATGTGGGTTTTTTTTCCTAGGGTTGGCCTATACCCTTAGTTCCATTTACGGGAAATTTTGTTCTTCTACAACACATTAGAGGGAACAATTTGGTGAAGTCCCTTTTCTGTTGTTGCATGATTGTGCCCCAGTACACAAAGCAAGCATGGTTGGGTGAGTTTTGCATGGAAGAACCTGACTGTCTCATACAGAGCCCTGATCTCAACCCTATTAAACACCTTTGAGGTGAACTGGAATGGAGATTGAGGTACTAAGGTGAAAATTTGGGGTAGTTGAGTTTGGTGTAGAAGTACCTGACTGTTCGGTACAGAGTCCTGAACTCAACCATATTAAACATTTTTGGGATGAACTGTAATGCAGATTGAGATCCAGGCCCTTTCTTCCAACATCAATGTCTAACTACACAAATGCTCTTCTAGTGGGATGGCAATTTGCATAGATATACTTCAAATCTAGACAAAGCCTTCCCTGAAGAGTGAGAGCTGTTTTAAGCTAGATTCACTCTAGGGTTCGGCTCTACATTATTGGAGTCTGCATGGGGACCAGAAATACAGAGAGCCTGTCAACTGAAAAAGCAGTTACCCGCGGACTCTCACAGACCCTATATTATATTAAGGAGTAGTACATGTATACTTTCCATACACTCCAAGAACTGTAATGCACATTTTTTAGTCTTTAGTTTGCAGTCTATTTAATTTAAAGCAGAAATTAAAAAATGCGTTTAGTTAATTACACAAGAGAAATTCTCAGGCAGATTTCATATTTATAATTTCAATAAATATGACAAGGAATTTGTGCATAAGGAATCATTTCCACGCATACATATGCAATGCGTAAGCACACAAGCTGTGACTTGGGGTGTTTTATTTCATTCTCTCATTTGTAACTGATAACATATGCAATATTCAATCTATGTAATACATAATCTCAGTTTTGATATCTGTCAGCATGTATGAATTGTGCAATATTCATACGTCAAAGATGTAGTATTCTGATATATACACAGTAATAAGAATTAAAGTTTCTTTCCTATGCTCATTTATGGAAACATGCATATCTTTGCCAGCATATTAAATATTCACATATAGGTTTGTATTATTTTGATATTAACATACTTATTTATAGCAAAAGGCAATTACATTCAAACCATACAAGTGCAATTTCTCTTGTTCTTGCTCTCTCCTGGAAGACATCTTAATGTCTGCTTTATACTATAAAAGTAAAAATGTAAAAGTAACATACATGAATTATTGCCTTCTGTCATATTTTCACAACTCACTTAAGGGATGGGTTTTCCATAAGTGCAGAAGGTATTTCAACCAAGTTTTCACCACTGACGACGAGCAATTTCAAATGAGAAAGATTAGTCAGCTCAATCGGCAAGTAGGTTATTATGTTCTTTTGCATCAGCAACGTCTCAAGTTCTTCTAATCTGTAAAAGAAAATACATGCTTACATTAATCCTAAAAATCTTCTATTAGGTCAATGTGTCAGTTTTTACAGCATAAGTAATCTGTAGATAATGAGATAGTAGCTGTGACCCTACTGCCCTACTTCAGTGATGTTCTATTAAATCACCAAATACCTGACAGTTATATAGTTTTACTTTAACTGAAGCCTTTAATTTTAGATCCACATGGACTAGTTTTAATCTACTGAAAAGTGCATAAGGAGATACAACCTGTTCCTTAGCAAGTCACAAAATTATACACTGTCTACCAATAAGTATTTGGACATCCCATGCAAATGAAGGTATCAGTGGTCATGATGTACATCATACCTTTCGCCGTTAAATAGGAAACAGCATTGGCATTAGTCGCATGCAAGATGCCATGAAGTGCAGAGTTGTCCGATTTTGAGAAAGGGGGAATTGTTGGGTACCACAGAAATGGTCGATCCTTAAGGGACTTAGCAAGCGAACTGAATTACCCAAAATTGACAGTGGCCTATGTGATTACGAAGTGGAAGGTGAACGGTGATTGTCGGAATGTGCCCTGAGTCGGCCGACCCCCCAAAACTGGGAGATAGAGACCTACGAGCACTGGCCAGAGAAACCGCACCCAACCGATGGCTCACATACACCAGGAGTTTAAACAGGCATCCGGGAGTTTTGTGTCGATCAATACCATCTGTAAGGAAGCATCTGCTGGGTTCTACCAACTATTGTATATGAATAAATGTTTTCTATTCTACCACAGGTATCTAAATACTTATTGGTAGACAGTGTATAAAGGGCTGTGTGTAGGTTTGTGAATTACAGTTATTTTGATCTTGAACTATTTCCATGAGTACAGTGGTGGACAAAAGGTAGGTCAGGATTGCACTTCAATTGTGACATTGTCCCAGTTTCAGCAGGACAGTACTAGTTTTGGCACTGTTTTGTAGTCTTTCCATGAATCTATTCTGATTCTGTAAGATTATTTTCATTGTAACTGGCAAAATACTGCAGCTGATATACACCAATTAACTATAATATTAGAATTACTACCAAAATAGCTCTGATCAACTAAGTCATGGACTCCACAAGACCTCTGAAGATGCCCTGTGATATCTGGCATCAAGATGCTAGCAAAAGATCCTTTAAATCCTATAAATTGGATTGGAGCCTCCATGGGTCAAATTGTTTTCTCAGAATATTTCACAGATGTTTAATGGAGGCCAGGGGGGTGGTGAGTCATCAATGGTAATTAGACTGTGCAGCATTGCACTACAGTTCCCAATATGGCTGCTGATAAAGGTATGCTGATATGGAGTGGAGGTATTTAGAAGCATTATACGTCATGGAGCATTATACTGTGTGGGGCCACTGTGGAACATTATACTGTGTGGGGCCACTGTGGAGCATTATACTGTGTGGGGCCACTGTGGAACATTATACTGTGTGGGGCCACTGTGGAGCATTATACTGTGTGGAGGCACTGTTGAGCATTATATTGTGTGGGGCCACTATCAGCGCCGCACCTCCCATGAGGCGACCTGAAGCGACCGCTTCAGGCGGCGCTATGCCAGGGCCCCAGGGAGGGCGGCATTTTACCTAAGCCAGTCCAGGACAAGCTGTTCTGGACTGGCTTAGCACCGAGCGGTGGTTTGGGGAGGCCACTGGCAGCCTCCCCTCACGCTCAGGCAGACAGCAGGTCATCTCCGTGCCTGCTCTCTGCCTGCGAACGGCGCTAATCCCCGCCCCCTTTGCGTCATCATGCCCCTTCCCTCGGCCACGCCCCTTCGCTCCGTCCCCTCCTCCCGGGGGGGGGGGACGGCTTTCTGTAGTTCGCCTCGGGCGGCAAAAGGGGTAGGTTCACCCCTGGCCACTATGGAGCATTATACAGTATGGAGGCACTACAGAGCATTATTCTGTAGGAGGCTGACCTGGAGTATTATACTATATGGAGACACTGTGGAGTCCAGTTCTGATGCACACTTGCCCATTATAGGTAATTTTGGCAGTACACATCTTGAGCATGCTGACTATAGCTTTACAGAACTATGTTCAGCAAGCTGTGATGTATTGTGTGTTCTGACATACTTCTATCATAGCCAGCATAAACATTTTCAGCAGTTTATGTTACAGTATTTTTATGTAACTGGAATAGACAGGAGCCATTTTAACAAGGTAATCAATATTATTCCCAACACCCTTTTGTGGTTTTAATGTTTTGACATAAAACCAAGAACTGCATTTCTTTAGAAGCGGGTGTCAGGCATGCTTCTCTTCTCCTCTCTATCAGGATTAGAGATGAGCGAGTACTGTTCAGATCAGCCGATCCGAACAGCACGCTCCATAGAAATGAATTGATGCACCTGGTACTTCCACTTTGACGGCGGCCGGCCGCTTAACCCCCCGCGTGCCGGCTACGTCCATTCATTTCTATGCGAGCGTGCTGTTCGGATCGGCTGATCCGAACAGTACTCGCTCATCTCTAATCAGGATCCATTCCTACTTTTGATAATATAATGAACTAATATTCTAAACATAGCATGTGTAAGACAATTGCTAGAAGAGCAATTCCCCAGTAACTGCTGGTGAACCCTGGGAGGAAGGGACTTGATTGAAACGAAAAGATGTCAGTCACACAAGTAAGAGATTAACGGAGATTAACTATTTGAGCTTTAGAGGGAAACAAAGGTGTAAGAGATGGGTGTGGTGGAAAATCAACTACAGAGGTGAGGGAATAGAACAATGTTCAGACAGTACAAGAACCTAAAGCAGGGAATCATAGCTGGATATGCCTCCTCAGCCATAGCATGCAGCTGGAGGATGGCGCTGAATTCCGGGGCAAGGATGTTACAGCAAGGCTTTATAATGCCATGCAATACATAAAAATAAAGGCAACAAGTTAAATGGTTAAATCAGATATGTTATTAGAATATGCATAGAATACAGTTGACACAGTTATGATTCCTCTGTATTCATGAGTCCAACACTTCACCATTCTCCTCATAGATTTTTTGATTTGTGTTAGGAGATAAGTGGCTTTTGCCTGTTTCCACAGTGGTCTAAAGTAGTGGTGAATGGTTAATGACTGTTTTCTTGGTTGTTTGAAATAATGGAAGGGTAATGTCCATTTTTTGAATATAGTGAGGTGGCAGGGAATAATACCAATTTCCCTGGTAATTTAAAATAATAGGTTAATCATTGTTTCCCTGGTGGTCTAGGTTAGTGAATGGGCTATTACCTATTTCCATGGCTATCTAAGTGTTAGGATGGGGTCCCGCAGGTTTTCCTTCCAGTGCACAGCGCCACCTGCGGGTCAATCCTACTCTCTCCCTCGGCGTCGTGCAGTGAGGTGTGTGGAGTCTAAGTCTAGCTTTTCACCTACTTTCATGCTCAGACCTTTTGGAGTCGCTCGAATTCTAAGTCCCATTCTTCCCCTACTGAGCATGTTCAGTAAGGTCATGGCCACTGCCCCTGGGGGCGGGGACTTGCCTTTTTATAGTTTGAGTTGATGCCCGCCGGGTGCTCACACTTTAACTAAATGACTTTAAGACAGAAGTTCAGGGCAAGGTTCCGGTGAAGGCAGGTTGCCAGACTAGGCTTCTAGGATAGGATTCCTTGGCCAAACCAGGGCACCGCCGGTAGGGACCAGAAAACTTACTGAACTGTCTTTTCTAAGTCATGGAGACCTGAGTTAATTTCCGCTGCAAGGCACGTTACCTGTCTAAGGGCTTCTGAGCAGTCGTTGCTGTTCCAGCCCATGCAGGGATCTGACGCAGTACAGCTACGCCTTGGTAGTTTCCAGGCTAGTCTGTAGTCTAACCTCTACCCCTGTAGGGGTCTGTGAGTATACTGTCTTCCGTGTATTGACACTGTAGCTCTGAGCTTTTGTGGAGCATTTTACGTTGCTGACCTGGGGTGACGTTTAACCCCTGGCAGCCTTTACTGTGTAGCAGGGTGAAACATTTGTCTACTCCCTACTGAATTCAAGTAGATAACTATTTCAAGGCTTCATCTGGCTTCGCACAGCATCTATACACAGGTGCGGTTTCCCAATGAAGTTAACTGGTGAAAGTTTATGGCACCCTTTTCACACTAGAACTGCACAAACACAACTACCCAGTGCAGTTACTGGTAGTTCATTTTCAGTCAGCCGCACACACTAACTGTACCTGTGAGATAAACTGGTTCAGTGTGTATTGCGGCTTATAAACTGCTGCTTTGCTCAGGCAGACGGCTGCCCTCCTGGGGTTTGTGGGCCTCAACTGCAATCACTATTGCAGTCTAGAGGTTCTGTCAGCATTTATAATTTTATTTTTATATATATAGACAGAACCCTAACACTAAGGCAATGCAAGGCCTGTTACACTGGTAGATACCACATGGAAAATACTGTAGTCATGCTCTCAGCCAAAACTAAAATAGTTCAGTGCTCTAAAACCACACCTGTTCACTATAAATAGAATGCATACCTCTACTGCCTGGCCACTAGGAATACAGTGCAGAAGTAAAACAGAAGTAATCCCTAAAAAATGGGTTTGGTAAATGTTTGTGTAAATTTGTTAAATCACTGTTAGACTTTAAAGCCTTCTAACATCCAAAATAAAATCAAGAACGAATATAAGATGGTGCCAACATAAAGAAGAGATATGGTAGATAATATTTATTTTGGAGGAATGTCTGAAAAGCAAATGCACTACAAATATAAGTGTAGTGGTATAGTACTATATGGTCAAAGGTGTACACAGCCTTACAGTTAGCAATATATTTGCACACTACATCAAACTAGGCCTGATAAAAAACAGAAGCACAAAAATCAGTTCTGTAAATAACGTTCAATAAATTAGTCATTTGTAATAAATAATGTATCCTAGCCATGAAGCTTGTTCACCTACATGACAAATGTAACATAGAAAGAAATATCATTGTGCAACTAAAAGTCAACAGACACAAATGTGAGAAATGTCAGTGGCTCAGCTACAAGCTAAGGATTTAAAGAGGACCTTTAACCTCCTGGGGCATATTTTATACACTGGTAGAAAGTCGACAGTGCGCTGAATTCAGTGCACTGTCGGCTTTCCCGTTCTGTGCCCCCGGTGAAGAGCTATTGTGCTGGTACCGCAGCTCCTCACTGTCAGAAGGGCATTCCTGGCAGTCAGTCAGGAACGCCCATCTTCACAGCAGCGTCTATAGCCCTGTACTGTGAGAGGGTAGAGGAACGCCTCCTCCTTCCCCTCCTGATAGTACTCGTCCATAGATGGGGGGCTCACCGCTCAGCGTCATCGCTGGAAGGGCGTTCCTGACTGTCAGAAATGCCCTTCTGAAAGTGAAGAGCTATGGTAATGGCACTGATAACTCTTCACGGGGCACAGAACATGAAAGCCAATAGAGCGTTGAATTCAGCGCACTGTCTGCTTCAAGCAGTGTATTACACCACATGTGCCCAAGGAGGTGAAAGGTCCTCTTTAAAACAAAAGTCCTATACTGCAAATGTATCACTGCATCAGTGAGACCCTGATGTACATAATTATCTATCTATATATTGCTGAAAAAATTTTTTTTACCTTGCTGTCTATGGACACACTTAGAACTTAGTGAATTTGATTTTTTAGTATGACAATATCCATTAACTGGCTTTTTGTTTGATAGCCAACCTTACCTTCATTTGACCTGCTGGTAGAAAAATTAGTAATTCTATTAATATACAGTACTTTTAGTATTGTCCAATTCTGTACACATTTCTCATTCTGGCCTCTGTATATCAGTAAATGATGTGTGCAAGTCACAAATATGAAACTAAGCCTCATGATAGAATTGATTTTGAGCATGAATCCCATTACCTGTCTATGTCCTGTGGAAGATCCTTTAAGTTATTACTGCTGATGTCCAACCATTGCAAACTTGACATACGTAAGACACAAATTGGAATAGAGGAGAATTTGTTTGCCGACAAATCAACAAAAGTGACCTTTTTCAGATTACTCAACTGGAAAGGAAACAAGAAACATTCATGACAGCCGAGATCGTGGAAATGGTGCATTCCGTTAAAGAAGTACACAAAGTTTATTTCTATTTTATATTTCTTCACACTTTGTAAGTTTTACGTACGGCATATTTCTACAAATTACAGGGATCATCAGTGTTTTAATTCATTTCATGGGGTTTATAATGTAATAGCCCTAGCCAATATTACTCATAGTGAAAACTGTTCACAGAAATGCAAAAACCTTGTAAAATTGCTCTATACAGTCGACCACTCCCTGCTTACACAATTTCTTTAGTTCCTTAGTAAAACAGGCTGGGCTTGCTCCTGGATATCAGCATAAGTCAGCAACCAAGCATTTAGTTAGTTCCACTGCGACACTATCTCCTCATCTCTGTTGATGTACCTCAAGGGTGTTTTATGAGACCTCTGTCGTCTTTATCTTTACTTTGGAAAGCTCATAAAATCATGGCTTTCAATACCATGTTTATCCTTATGATTTAAAATGTACCTGTCTTGCCTTGATTTTACTATACATATCTGTTATTGACAGTTCCAGTGTCCATCAGCTATGTACTTATGTTCCTTTTAATCCTAAAGTTCTGTAAAGCTTACTAGAACTGTCACCATTAATGGCTCCAACTACTTACCAGTAAATTCATTTCAAAATTCTAACAATGACATACAAGGCTGTTCACAAACTGTCGGTTCTATACATCTCCACGCTAATCTCTTGATATCTTTCGACAAGTAATCTGTGGTCTAAGTAAGACTACCTTCTCTGTTCTCCTGTCTGCTCTTCACATCATTATGTCCAAGATTAATTACCATACCGCATACTCTGGAACTTGCTACTCCAACATATCAGACTATCTTCCACCATCAAATTCTTCAACCATAACATGAAAATGTATCATTTTTAGAAAATTGTAAAAAGTGTCTCCTTCCCTTCTCAATGCAATCCTATTCAGACTTGGTTTTGTGGTCTTATGTTATTTAAACAGGACATTTCACAACCTCTGCCATATCCAGTTCTTTGTATTATTTAATAGTCTCTGCTCCAGAGAGTTTTTGCTAGACTCCACTTTTCCAGAACAATAAGTAATGTTAGTTTTGGTACACTATTTAGGCTCTCTACTGTCAGTTGGGTGGATTCAGGCAGTAGCAAGCACCCCCTTTGCCTTCTCCCTACCGTATTACTCCAAAAGTAAGCCCTACACTGATAATAAGACCTAGCACGATTTTTTCAGTATTTTTGGAGTATGTTTGAAATATAAGCCTTACTCCGAAAATAAGCACTAGTTACAATTCATTAAAAAAAAAAAAAAAAAAAGTGTCTAGGCAGATATACATGTAAAAATGTAGATAGAATACAGCAGGAAAGATACAGTAGACCCTTCATCACAGAAGCAGACATCACCAAAATGGCACCTTCCCAAAAGAAAGCAGACACTTCCAAAAGAATTGCATCCCCTAAAGAATCAGACATTGACTTTAAGACTGAAGTCCCACATTGTGGAAACACAGCTTTTTTGTTGTAGGTATTTCTGCAGTTTTTGAGTCGAAGGCAGGAATAGATTGCGCAGAAGGTAGAAATATAAGAACTTCCTATACATTTCCCTTTCCTCTTACAGTCATTCTTGGCAGTAGGGGAGCGAGGAGAGTTAAGTATCAGTGTTTTTTATGTTTAACTTTAGGTGCAAATTGAGGGGGAGCATGAAACTGGTTGCAGATGAAGGGGGAACATTAAACTGGGGGCAGACAAAGGTGGACATTAAACTGGTGGCAGATGAAGGGGGGACATTAAGCTGAGGGTAGATGAAGGAGGAGATTAAGCTTGGGGCAGATGAAGAGGGGTACATTAAACTGGTGCCAGATGAAGGGGGAACATTAAGCTGGGGCAGATGAAGGGGGGACATTAATCTGGGGCAGATGAAGGGGCGCATTAAAAACTGGCGGCAGATGGATGGGGGACATTAAACAGGGGGAGGGTCACTGGACAGAGACATTAAGCTGGAGGGGAAGTGGAAAGTGACATTAAACCAGGGGCAACATGTCCACTTCTAGTTTCCCCCAGTTTAATGTCACCCTCAAGCTACCCCTACAGTTTAATACCCCCCTCCAGCTGCCCCAATTTAAAATCCCCCTCTAGTTGCATCCAGCTTAATGTCCCACTCCAGCTGCCATTCATTTATTATCCCCCTCCAACTACCCCACTGTTTAAAGTCTCCCTCCAGCTGCCCCAGTTTAATGTTCCCTTATTATCCTCCAGTTTAAACTTCGGCACGAGGAGAGGGACTTCATACTATGGAGCAAATAGAGGGGAACATTATGATGTGGGGCTTATATAATTAGAGTGATTGTAGGAGCATTATACTGTGTGGGGGCACAAAGAAAAATGGATGAGAATGGGTGGAATCAACAGAGGTGGGTGGAGCTAAATTTGCTGCGGCGCGCATAGTGCACTGCACATTTTGTCCTTCTTTCTGTTCTTTGAAAGTTTCAAGGTATGCTGTAAGGAGTCAATAACGTATTGGGTCCACTAGTATTTGCTATGCCATTTTTATATGCTGCCCTTAACTTACATGCCAGGTATTTTTAATATGATTCAATACGATTTTCTAGATGTATCAAAAACTGTGGCTTATCTACAAAGGATACTTGTTTTATGTTTCAATAGTCTGTACATTACTGTAATACTGTGCTTTGTATAAAATATGCTGCTAAGCATTCAAATTAACAGTTTACATGAAAAAGTGCAGTGAATTATTAGCCATGCTTCGCCTCATGTCTTAAAGCCCTTTGTGCTCTCCTTATTAATGTCCTATGTGTACAGTATATACTCATTGTTGGTGGGCTGTAAATATTGTAAGACAACATTGCAGCCGCTGGATATACTATTGTCAGTCATCCTATTTTTATCTTTTGGAATTCATTCACACAACCTTTGTTTCTGACTTCCTTTTATCTGACTTTGTACAGAGAAGTGCATGGCCTTTATTTAGTTCCATTTATAGTGTTGTGTCTTACAATGCTTTTACGTCTTCCAAGCAGCTCCCACCGTTTATATTTAATCATTATTGTCATCTTTAGTTGCTAGGCTCTCAAATTGCTTCTTATCTTAATAATTTTAGAACTATAACTTGCCCATTAAAAAGCACCACTGGCTTCCTTTTCTCTTTGACAGTTAGTTTCCGTTGAAAGCAAAGGACACTACGCCCCTGACTTGAACTAGGTGTTTGATTAATGGGTGTATTTTCATTTCTGCTCGGCTCTATTTTGTGCCATTGAGAGGGATTTGCTGATAAGATTTGTTGCTTATGGTTTCAGCATGAAAAGCTTGGCTGCACAGCATCAAACAAAACCAAAGGTCTGAATGTCAACATATCAGAAAAAATAAAAGTACACCCAAGCAAGAACTATATGCACATCCATTATGCACACCTTATTAGTACACGGTATGTAAAATAATGCCACTCCACAGCTGCTGTATGATGGTAGGTGATTTTCTATGTGCTTTAAATAATGTTATATACTTTTTAAATATTTATAAATAGCAAATATCAATGCAGAATATAACCTTCTCATAGGAACATGATATTATAAAACCTGTGCAAACCCATAAATATGTATAATGTCATTTAGATGTGGAATGCAGAGTTACGACTCTTAAAAATGCTTATAAAATACAGATATAAAGTAGCTAAGTAGCTAGATAGATAGACAGGTAGATAGATACGGTAGACAGACGGACGGACGGACGGATAGATATTGTAGATAGGATACAGATAGATAGATAGATAGATAGATAGATAGATAGATAGATAGGAGACAGACAGGTAGATGATAGATAGAAAGATGGATAGACAGAAAGATGATAGATAGATAGATAGATAGATAGATAGATAAATAGATAGGAGACAGATAGATAGATAGATAGATAGATAGATAGATAGATAGGAGACAGATAGATAGATAGGAGACAGATAGATAGATAGATAGATAGATAGGAGATTAGATAGATAGATAGATAGATAGATAGATAGATAGATAGATAGATAGATAGATAGATAGATACAGTCCTATGAAAAAGTTTGGGCACCCCTATTAATCTTAATCATTTTTAGTTCTAAATATTTTGGTGTTTGCAGCAGCCATTTCAGTTTTATATATCTAATACCTGATGGACACAGTAATATTTCAGGATTGAAATGAGGTTTACTGTACTAACAGAAAACGTGCAATATGCATTAAACCAAAATTTGACCGGTGCAAAAGTATGGGCACCTCAACAGAAAAGTGACATTAATATTTAGTAGATCCTCCTTTTGCAAAGATAACAGCCTCTAGTCGCTTCCTGTAGCTTTTAATCAGTTCCTGGATCCTGGATGAAGGTATTTTGGACCATTCCTCTTTACAAAACAATTCAAGTTCAGTTAAGTTAGATGGTCGCCGAGCATGGACAGCCCGCTTCAAATCATCCCACAGATGTTCAATGATATTCAGGTCTGGGGACTGGGATGGCCATTCCAGAACATTGTACTTGTTCCTCTGCATGAATGCCTGAGTCGATTTGGAGCAGTGTTTTGGATCATTGTCTTGCTGAAATATCTATCCCCGGCGTAACTTCAACTTCGTCACTGATTCTTGAACATTATTCTCAAGAATCTGCTGATACTGAGTGGAATCCATGCGGCCCTCAACTTTAACAAGATTCCCGGTGCTGGCATTGGCCACACAGCCCCAAAGCATGATGGAACCTCCACCAAATTTTACAGTGGGTAGCATGTGTTTTTCTTGGAATGCTGTTTTTTTTTGGACGCCATGCATAACGCCTTTTTGTATGACCAAACAACTCAATCTTTGTTTCAACAGTCCACAGGCTTGTCCAAATGTGCTTTTACATACCTAAGGGGGCTCTGTTTGTGGCGTGGTTGCAGAAACAGCTTCTTTCTCATCAATCTCCCATACAGCTTCTCCTTGTGCAAAGTGCGCTGTATTGTTGACTGATGCACAGTGACACCATCTGCAGCAAGATGATGCTGCAGCTCTTTGGAGGTGGTCTGTGGATTGTCCTTGACTGTTCTCACTATTCTTCTTCTCTGCCTTTCTGATATTTTTCTTGGCCTGCCACTTCTGGGCTTAACAAGAACTGTCCCTGTGGTCTTCCATTTCCTTACTATGTTCCTCACAGTTGAAACTGACAGGTTAAATCTCTGAGACAACTTTTTGTATTCTGCCCATGAACAACTATGTTGAACAATCTTTGTTTTCAGATCATTTGAGAGCGGGCTGCCCATGCTCGGTGACCATCAAACTTAACTGAACTTGAATTGTTTTGTGAAGAGGAATGGTCCAAAATACCTTCATCCAGGATCCAGGAACTGATTACAAGCTACAGGAAGCGACTAGAGGCTGTTATCTCTGCAAAAGGAGGATCTACTAAATATTAATGTCACTTTTCTGTTGAGGTGCCCATACTTTTGCACCGGTCAAATTTTGGTTTAATTCATATTGCACATTTTCTGTTAGTACAATAAACCTCATTTCAATCCTGAAATATTACTGTGTCCATCAGTTATTAGATATATCAAACTGAAATGGCTGCTGTAAACACCAAAATATTTAGAACTAAAAATGATTAAAATTAATAGGGGTGCCCAAACTTTTTCATAGGACTGTATATAGATAGATAGATAGATAGATATTGTAGATAGGATATAGATAGATAGATAGATAGATAGATAGGATACAGATAGATAAATAGATAGATAGATAGATAGATAGATAGATAGATAGATAGATAGATATTGTAGATAGGATACAGATAGATAGATAGATAGATAGATAGATAGATGGATAGGATACAGATAGATAGATAGATAGACAGATAGATATGAGATTAGATAGATAGATAGATAGATAGATAGATAGATAGATAGATAGAACGTAGATTGTAGATCATTTTGAATTTTAGCACTTAGAATAAAGAATTATACTGATTTAAAAAGAAAACATCCAGTGCATGGAGCAATCTGTCATACTTTGCCATGCATTTATGTCATTGTGATCATGTGGGCACAGTGGTTGTGCCCACGCCATCAGTGTGGAATGTGACTGTGATTGACAGCTGCTTTCTCAAGCAATGACCTGTATAGGCTGGTTCATTCCTACAATACTGCAATCAGTGCTGATTACAATATTAACAAAGCAAGACTGTTCAATTCTTTATACAAGTCCTTTTAAAACATCACAGAGAAGTACTTCGTTAATGGCTATCAGGGTATATATTACTTTACATATGGCTAACAGATACATATTAATGGGCTTACAGTAAGTTCATGCCTGTGTTGGGGTTTCCATCCTTCAAAAATCCAATCCGCTTAAAGAACGGTTACCCGCGGAAACCTACTGACCCCATAGATTATAATGGGGTCCGCTGGGTTTCCACCAAAAAATGCAAAGAGAAAAGTCGTGCTTGCACTCCAAATTTTTGAAGCGGAACGGGTTCTGTACTGTTAGGAGCAGGCATGTGGTGGATTCTAAACTTTGACACTGGCTGCCTATGATTGGTTCTGAATCACACGCACCCTGCCTGACACTACTCTTCTGACATTACAGGGTTTAAAGGGGTTACCCAGTTTCTTACATTGATCATCTATCCTTAGCATAGGCAATCAATATTAGATCTGGGGACCCCCACAGATTGCTGGAAACAAAACAGCACGGTTTGTGGTATTGTTTACATACTGTTTACTAACTGTATTTACGAGTGTAGGAATTGCAGCACTGCTGCATAGATGTCAGTGGGACAGCATTGAAATACCCACACTCACGTCTACAGTTTGTACGGTAAGTGAGCAGTGCAGTCCCACCATCCGCTCTGTCTCAGTACTGGTGATCTGTGGGGGTCCCGAGTGTCAGGCCCCTGTAGATCTAATATTGATGGCCTATTCTAAATATAGACTATCAATGTTAGAAACTGGATAACCTCATCAAATAGCACATCAGTCACCAAAACTAACTGTGCTTGTTACTCAGGAACGGTGGGGGCTAGAGAGAAAATTCCAACTGCATTGGAGTCAGTGGAACAGATGCTAAGACCTGAATTGGTGGATTTGGAGAAAGGTCCTCTTTAAATTTCCCCGAGATATTTGATCTTTTATATCATTAGTACAATTGAAGTATGGTGGCAGAACAACTAAAACTTGAGAGCAAACTCACATTTCAGTAAACTAAATCAGCTATTGGACACCTACCCCCCTAAAGTGTTAAAGCTGACTTCCCTAAGCAGAAAATGGTTAGTAAAAAGACTTGTGGATTTTGGTAGACATTAAGATTACCTTTAAGATTACCAGTGCCAGACAGCTGCTGCTAAGGTAAATAAAATAATGGTTATGCCTCTGTGTGAATCATTACTATGGTTACACATAGACTGTTGTGCACATTTTTGGACCCCAGTGTAAAAGGACATAACTGTACTACAAAGAGTGCAGTGAAGGGCAACCAAGATTATTAAGGGAATGGGTGGATTGGAGTACAGAGACGGATTAATAAAAGTGGGGTTATTCAGTTTGGAAAACCAATAGTTATGGGTAGATTTAATAATAATGTACATAAAGGGACAGTGCAAAGACCTTTCTAATCATCTGTTTACTCCTAGGCCTGTGACAATGACAAAATATAGTCTCTCACTCTGCTAAATCAGTATCCCTACGCTATGCTGAGGATGGCCCAATAGGCCGAAACAGCGCTGTCCATAGCTGGGAATCTGTTCTAGAAATACTGATTTAGCAATTAAATCCACATTATGATTAAAAGACTTTATAACTGAGTCGTTCATGATGTTAAGGATGCTGCCCTCTATAGGGTGGTGTACAGAGTGCACTCTGTTCTCCTAATTCCATCCAGGAGAATAGATTTGCATATTTTTTACCCATAATCCCTAGCGGAGCAGGAATGACTTGTAAGTCTCCGTACTGCCTATGTAGGCAAACACTCTCCCTAATGTGGACGAGTGCCCCCATACCCTGTGACAATGACAAGGAGCCATCCTCTATACCTAGAGTAAAGGACATTTCACCAGCATCATAATTCTTTACTGTAAGAGCAGTGAGACTATGGAATTCACTTCCATAGGATGTGGTGATTTTGAAATAATTGTGCAAGTTCAAAAAGAGCATGGATGTCATGCATTTCCTTGAATGGAAAAAACTATTACAGGTTACTGGTTTAAGATTTTTGATAAAGACAAGGTAATCCAAGCTTTTATACTGAGTGCCGGATTTGGAATTGGGCAGAATTTTTTTTGTTTGACATGGGCAATTGGCATCAGAATCATGTGGTTTTCTGCCTTCTTCTGGATACACACTGTAGGGCTATAGGTTGGATTTGATGGACTTGTGTCTTCATCCAACCTCATCTACTGTGTTACTAAAATAAAGGTTAAGCAACACTAATAAATTAAAGATCACACTTACATCCTCGCTGATTTAAGATAAGGGAACCAAGGTTTCTTGCCACTTCATATGGTTAACCAAAGGCCTAGTTTAAATTAAGGTTGTAGTGGCACATATACTGGGACTGTAAGTGTACATAGCTAGAGTTACATTTGGCATATATAGAAAGCTATTGTTGTCAAGTACATGACCTTACATTTTTATTTCATAAATATGTGGATAACTCGTCCCTGAACATTTCTTCCTGCTTGTTAGAATTTGATGAACGGATACATTTCACAGCAACAAAGTTGTTTTTAAACCTGATTGTGCATTTTAAAAATGTTTTAATATAACATAAAGTTGCTGAGTGGTTTTCAACTATTCTGTTGGGATCCTAAGCTCTGCCAGTGGCACATAAAGATTTCCCCCGTCAGTTTTAGCTCTTTTATGTTTGCAAAGACCAAACAATAACATATTGGTTTATGTGCTGATATGCACTACATTATTCCTACTCACAATACAGATGGTTTTATGAAACACAACAATAATCTCCCCTCTGGGCAATCTCTCATGAAATGCTCAAGATAGATTGGATTGAAATAAAATTAAGAATTATTAGTGACTATGTATATAAAGTTACAGATGTGAAAATATTAAACAAATCAATAATATTAATGTACATTTGTTGAAGTTCACATTATTGTTCTGTTTTTATAACTGTTCCGTTGTATGCATTTCATAGTAGTATAAGGCATATTTACCCAAACATACCAGTCTTCATCATAGCACAGTTATGTGTTAGGTGGAAAATTACTAAGTTATATAATAAACAAGCATGGCATCTCAGTGGTTTTCTCTCTTGCCTTTCAGCACTAGGCTCTAGGCATCAAATCCAAGAACGGCACACATCAGTGCGACATTTTTGTTTTCCTAGTGATACATGGCTATCCTCTGGAGACTCAGGTTTCCTCCCACCCTAAAAGCATTGTGATTGGTCAACTGCTTTTGTTAGGGATGGAGGAAAGCCTATTGTATATAGCAATGAGAGAAAATTCATCCTTTTATTTGGGGATTAATTGATTACTTCAAATGGTCCTTCGTTTAGAATATTGTGCAGGGGTGGGGTATAACTTTGTTTAACTAGTTCTTTGGAAGGGGTGCCAGCAGGTCATAATAAATTCCAAAGGGGTGGAAGTGATGGTGTGTGCAGCATGCCATAAAGTTTTTCAGGCTATGCCCCTTTTTAGAGCCCCCCACAATGCCTCCTGTCATCTAGAGTGTTTCCTGTCCCCAAAATAAATTATGCCCCCATATATTAGATATATTATCTTGTTTCTAATATTGATGGCCTATCCTTAGGAAAGGCCATAAATATTATGCCTGCGAGAATCCAACAGCTAGCACTCCTGCAGATCAGCTGTTCTGAAACAGCATGGCTACCAGTAATTTTAACATGCCAGGAGCTGCACTGCTCACCCGCCATATGATGTGAATTGCTGCAGTATGGAAACCCACCACTACACATCCTACAAAAAGAGTGAGCAGCATAGCTCCTGGTATTTAAACATCTACATCAATGTTCCCCATCACTGCCCCCACATAGTGGTGAGTATTAGCACAGTACCTCACTGCCCTGAGCGTCTAAACAAGGAAGGGTGAGGAGTTCTGGAAGCGAATATATAACATTACAAGGCAATGAGCGCTTTCATCTATATTGATGAAGGTACTCATTTTGGCCATCAGTTCCCCCCCCCCCCCTCCCGGGTTGGCAGGGTGCTGACCCTGGGTATGCTATTAATCTATTCTCCCATCTAGTATTATAACATCTTCAGTTAGTTGTCTAAATGCTAAAAAGACTCAGTTTTTATAATTTCAGCTAAGGCTTGTATGAAAGACAAAATATCAGTTTTGACTAATAAAGAAATTGATTTTTTTTCATTTCACATTATTCAGGAATGAAAAAGTAATTTGTTTATCAAAATCATTTGGTAAAGATAGGTGATTCTTTGTTATTTTCCTTATCTTGTTCTTTTCAACACTATTTATCCTTGTCTTCCTTTTTTTCTATATTTTTAATATTTATGAGCTTTCTGTCACTGCTAATCCTTCACTGTTATGTTCTCCCTCTGACATCAGAAGCCCTTTAACCTGTCCTTGCTATTTACATCATTCTCTTGTTAATAGCTGGAATTAAACCTGATTCCATTTTACCAAGCAGCTGCTGTGTATTGACAATATCTTGGCTAATACCACTATCCATTTACCCCTGAAACCATCCAATTACGAGAAAAATATTTTGACTTATATTTTCAGCCTTTTCAAAAGAATATTAATTCACTGATACACAGAGAAACAGAAAATTGGTCGCTGGCGTGTCTTTTGGAAGAGTTTGCAGCTCAGACCACATTTACATAAGAATATAGATGGATTGCAGCAAATGCCAATTGTGCTTGCTAATATAAATAACAAAGAGGCCTATCCCAAAAAAGCATTTACGTATGTTTTATCTATCAAATGCATCAAGATAAGATGGTACATGCATTGTACAAAAATAAAACTTCCTCCAGATATCTCTGGCAGGTCACATTCATTTATGCAGATCTGAATGCAGCAACAGAAGCCAAAAAAGACGAGGAATAAAAAGATAAGAAAAGTGACATTTCAAATTGATAAAGCATTAAAAAAATACATTAATTATTTTATGAATTTGTAAAAAAAATTAACAGAAAAAAACCCCCTAAAATTAAATAAATTAATATTTAAATATACTTTAAGTTTTTGTTTTAGGCACATAGAACTAGTTATGTTGAGGCATATGGAATCCCTATGGTTACATACTATAGAATGATAGGCACTCTATATGGTGACTTGGGCACTGTCTCATGTGAGTAGTATCTCTGTAATACAGCGTTCAACAATTTCTTTTTCTAGTATTCTGTAAAAAACTGCCAGAAAAAGTTTCTGAATTACAGAAACGAAGGATTCTAAAGATTGCCAAAAAAAGATTGATATCACATGGTACAATCCTTTTGAAATCCTTTTAAAAATTAATTCTGCATGTATACAGTTAGGTATAGTAAAGATGTTGATGATATAATATACAATATTTTTGCAATTATCTATTACTAATTATTAATTGTATATTACTTACGTGTGTACCATGTCTATAGACTATGACATATGAGCATATGAAAGAAAACAAACATACACCTTAATTCCTATATACGGAAACTAACTCTGTCCAGACATTTTGTCATTACAAATAAAAGCACACCTCCCTCCACTGACCCAATTATTGCAACAACAATATTTGAGGGACATAAAAACTCTATTACTACCAGCCTTAGGCTCAAAATCTTGTTCAACCCAATACACCATAAAGAGGGGAGAACAGCATAGCACTTGACAGCAGGGGGTGTTGAACTAGTGAGGGTGCTCCGTATCGGAAACACCAGCCCTTAGGGATTGACAGGACTGGTGAAAACAGCTGAGAGACATAGTGTACCTATCCCGCAATCAAGCACCTGCGTATATGTGCTGCTCAATTATTTTAGATGTATGTGGGTGTGCGTTATATGAGGGTGAAAGGGTCCTTTTGGGCTGCATGTGAATAGACCCCAATAGGGAGGAGGGGAGATTCGCAAGAACAGCAACTGGTCCATGGCCCCTTCATGATACTCCACTCCACAACGCCACCTTTTTGTATGTAATATAGTTCAATGGGGATCCACGTTTTATTAGTTTATTTAATAAAGGTTACGTTTTAATAGCGAGTAAGGACATATAGTGTGTTCAATACATCATAAAGGTAGTAATATAGATACTTTTTACGAACTAGTGTCCAAAGAATTTCGAAATGTATCACGACTCAACATCAAACATAAACACAATCTTACCAAATCAGAGAATGAAACCTTACAGTCTCTACGAACCAATACCTATGTGGCCATACGTAATGCTGATAGGGGGGTGGTGTCCTCCTACAGAACAGAAATTCATACCTACTTGAAGCAGATAGGATTCTGTCCAACACCATGTATTATAGACAATTAACAGTAGACCCTACCCCTGAACACGTGACTAAATATTACCGTCTTATACAGGATGCATTTACTGCAGATATATTCCTCAAGAAGGAAAAGGAATTTCTGTGGGTTAAGAATCCCAGCCTAGCCATTTACTATCATTTACCCAAAATCCATAAGGATTGATCTAACCCCCCTTCTCCCCCTTCTCTGGGATGAATTCGATCAACAGAAATCTTTCCCAGTACATTGATCTCCAACTCCAACCATACCATTAAATAGTATCTAAAAGACTCCCCTAGTCTAAACAATTTTCTCCTTTCCATACCATGGAAGTCAAGCTACTGTTGAGCGACACTAGACGTCTCCTCGCTCTACAGCAACATACCCTATGAAAAAGACCTTGAGAACATAGGGGTGGTTTTACAAAGAGACACAAAGATGCCAAGACCCCAGAAGGACTTTATTCTAAAGGGGATGGATTTTATTCTCAGACATAATGTACTAACCTTTGAGAGAAAGATCTACATCCAAACGCGTGAGACCACGATGGGGACGCATTTCGTGCCTTCCTATGTAAATTTGTACATGGGGGGGGGGTTCAAAGAGGAGTTTATATAATGCTGTACAGTGTGAGTGGGGAGGAATGCCCCCTCCTGATAATACTCGTCTATGGACGAGCACTGTGAGCAGAGGGAGGGGGCGTTCCTCCCCGCTTACACTGTACAATGCGATAGGCGCTGCATTGAAGAAGGACGTGCCTGACTGACTGTCAGGAACGCCCTTCTGACTTTAAAGAGCTATGGTACCAGGACTGATAGCGCTTTACGCAGGGCACAAATCGGGAAAGCCGACAGTGCGCTGAATTCAGCGCACCGTCGGCTTTCCAGCAGTATATAGAACTGCCTGTGCCCCGGACCATGAAAGGTCTTCTTTAAGAACCTCCTCGCTCCTAGTAGACTGAAGAGCACTGACCCTGGAACTGCCAGGGTCCCTATCACTAGCACAATATTGGGTAACTTTAAATGCTGCCACAGTAAATGTTAGGGCTAGTTCACACGTGAACTGCCCGCGCGGGTTTTGACACAGAGAGAGACGCGGCGAGCCGCGTCTCTCTCTTGTCAAAACCCGCCCGCCGCGACCATCGCTGTCGCGGCTTAACCCTCTGCTGTCGGCTCAAATGAATGAGCCGACATAGGAGGGAGCTGCGGGGGGCGGAAGCCGCGCGGCTGAGACTGCGCGGCTTCCGCCTGAAGAAAGGACATGTCCTTTCTTTTCTCCGCTAGCAGCAGCTCGCCGCTAGCGGAGAACAGAAGCCCGGCGGTCTCCATAGACCACCATTATAAGGGGAGGTTTTGGACGCGAAATCCGCTGTCAAAAACCTCCCCTTATACTCACGTGTGAACTAGCCCTAAATGCTGTGCCAGTATTGGTAATAACTAGAGATGAGCGAACACTAAAATGTTCGAGGTTCGAAATTCGATTCGAACAGCCGCTCACTGTTCGAGTGTTCGAATGGGTTTCGAACCCCATTATAGTCTATGGGGAACATAAACTCGTTAAGGGGGAAACCCAAATTCGTGTCTGGAGGGTCACCAAGTCCACTATGACACCCCAGGAAATGATACCAACACCCTGGAATGACACTGGGACAGCAGGGGAAGCATGTCTGGGGGCATAAAAGTCACTTTATTTCATGGAAATCCCTGTCAGTTTGCGATTTTCGCAAGCTAACTTTTCCCCATAGAAATGCATTGGCCAGTGCTGATTGGCCAGAGTACGGAACTCGACCAATCAGCGCTGGCTCTGCTGGAGGAGGCGGAGTCTAAGATAGCTCCACACCAGTCTCCATTCAGGTCCGACCTTAGACTCCGCCTCCTCCGGCAGAGCCAGCGCTGATTGGCCGAAGGCTGGCCAATGCATTCCTATGCGAATGCAGACTTAGCAGTGCTGAGTCAGTTTTGCTCAACTACACATCTGATGCACACTCGGCACTGCTACATCAGATGTAGCAATCTGATGTAGCAGAGCCGAGGGTGCACTAGAACCCCTGTGCAAACTCAGTTCACGCTAATAGAATGCATTGGCCAGCGCTGATTGGCCAATGCATTCTATTAGCCCGATGAAGTAGAGCTGAATGTGTGTGCTAAGCACACACATTCAGCACTGCTTCATCAAGCCAATACAATGCATTAGCCAGTGCTGATTGGCCAGAGTACGGAATTCGGCCAATCAGCGCTGGCCAATGCATTCTATTAGCCCGATGAAGTAGAGCTGAATGTGTGTGCTAAGCACACACATTCAGCACTGCTTCATCAAGCCAATACAATGCATTAGCCAGTGCTGATTGGCCAGAGTACGGAATTCGGCCAATCAGCGCTGGCTCTGCTGGAGGAGGCGGAGTCTAAGATCGCTCCACACCAGTCTCCATTCAGGTCCGACCTTAGACTCCGCCTCCTCCGGCAGAGCCAGCGCTGATTGGCCGAAGGCTGGCCAATGCATTCCTATGCGAATGCAGACTTAGCAGTGCTGAGTCAGTTTTGCTCAACTACACATCTGATGCACACTCGGCACTGCTACATCAGATGTAGCAATCTGATGTAGCAGAGCCGAGGGTGCACTAGAACCCCTGTGCAAACTCAGTTCACGCTAATAGAATGCATTGGCCAGCGCTGATTGGCCAATGCATTCTATTAGCCCGATGAAGTAGAGCTGAATGTGTGTGCTAAGCACACACATTCAGCACTGCTTCATCAAGCCAATACAATGCATTAGCCAGTGCTGATTGGCCAGAGTACGGAATTCGGCCAATCAGCGCTGGCTCTGCTGGAGGAGGCGGAGTCTAAGATCGCTCCACACCAGTCTCCATTCAGGTCCGACCTTAGACTCCGCCTCCTCCGGCAGAGCCAGCGCTGATTGGCCGAAGGCTGGCCAATGCATTCCTATGCGAATGCAGACTTAGCAGTGCTGAGTCAGTTTTGCTCAACTACACATCTGATGCACACTCGGCACTGCTACATCAGATGTAGCAATCTGATGTAGCAGAGCCGAGGGTGCACTAGAACCCCTGTGCAAACTCAGTTCACGCTAATAGAATGCATTGGCCAGCGCTGATTGGCCAATGCATTCTATTAGCCCGATGAAGTAGAGCTGAATGTGTGTGCTAAGCACACACATTCAGCACTGCTTCATCAAGCCAATACAATGCATTAGCCAGTGCTGATTGGCCAGAGTACGGAATTCGGCCAATCAGCGCTGGCCAATGCATTCTATTAGCCCGATGAAGTAGAGCTGAATGTGTGTGCTAAGCACACACATTCAGCACTGCTTCATCAAGCCAATACAATGCATTAGCCAGTGCTGATTGGCCAGAGTACGGAATTCGGCCAATCAGCGCTGGCTCTGCTGGAGGAGGCGGAGTCTAAGGTCGGACCTGAATGGAGACTGGTGTGGAGCGATCTTAGACTCCGCCTCCTCCAGCAGAGCCAGCGCTGATTGGCCGAATTCCGTACTCTGGCCAATCAGCACTGGCTAATGCATTGTATTGGCGTGATGAAGCAGTGCTGAATGTGTGTGCTTAGCACACACATTCAGCTCTACTTCATCGGGCTAATAGAATGCATTGGCCAATCAGCGCTGGCCAATGCATTCTATTAGCGTGAACTGAGTTTGCACAGGGGTTCTAGTGCACCCTCGGCTCTGCTACATCAGATTGCTACATCTGATGTAGCAGTGCCGAGTGTGCATCAGATGTGTAGTTGAGCAAAACTGACTCAGCACTGCTAAGTCTCTGCATTCGCATAGGAATGCATTGGCCAGCCTTCGGCCAATCAGCGCTGGCTCTGCCGGAGGAGGCGGAGTCTAAGGTCGGACCTGAATGGAGACTGGTGTGGAGCGATCTTAGACTCCGCCTCCTCCAGCAGAGCCAGTGCTGATTGGTCGAGTTCCGTACTCTGGCCAATCAGCGCTGGCCAATGCATTCTATTAGCCCGATGAAGTAGAGCTGAATGTGTGTGCTTAGCACACACATTCAGCTCTACTTCATCAGGCTAATAGAATACATTGGCCAATCAGCGCTGGCCAATGCATTCTATTAGCTTGATGAAGCAGAGTGTGCACAAGGGTTCAAGCGCACCCTCGGCTCTGATGTAGCAGAGCTGAGGGTGCACAAGGGTTCAAGTGCACCCTCGGCTCTCCTACATCAGAGCCGAGGGTGCGCTTGAACCCTTGTGCAGCCTCGGCTCTGCTACATCAGAGCCGAGGGTGCGCTTGAACCCTTGTGCACACTCTGCTTCATCAAGCTAATAGAATGCATTGGCCAGCACTGATTGGCCAGAGTACGGAATTCGGCCAATCAGCGCTGGCCAATGCATCCCTATGGGAAAAAGTTTATCTCACAAAAATCACAATTACACACCCGATAGAGCCCCAAAAAGTTATTTTTAATAACATTCCCCCCTAAATAAAGGTTATCCCTAGCTATCCCTGCCTGTACAGCTATCCCTGTCTCATAGTCACAAAGTTCACATTCTCATATGACCCGGATTTGAAATCCACTATTCGTCTAAAATGGAGGTCACCTGATTTCGGCAGCCAATGACTTTTTCCAATTTTTTTCAATGCCCCCAGTGTCGTAGTTCCTGTCCCACCTCCCCTGCGCTGTTATTGGTGCAAAAAAGGCGCCAGGGAAGGTGGGAGGGGAATCGAATTTTGGCGCACTTTACCACGTGGTGTTCGATTCGATTCGAACATGGCGAACACCCTGATATCCGATCGAACATGTGTTCGATAGAACACTGTTCGCTCATCTCTAGTAATAACATCAGTCAGGTGTTAAGTGCCGCTACAGGGGAGTCATTCCCTATTAGGCACTATCTGTCATGCTCCTCCAGTTACATAATTTATGTTCTACAGTACTCATGTGGCCTGCAGTATGTGGACCGCATTATAAGAACCCTGAGAGAGTGGCTCAATAAATACAGGTCACTGTCCTGAGTACACGCGCAGCCTCTACACAGGGGGCGAGCGGTTAGATCATCCCACTGCCTGCTGAAGCCAATTTGCGCTTATGTGCTACTGGTCCCGCCCGCGTGGTGTTACAGGTTCACCACGTGCATGGGAAAGCTCCGCTTACCCCTGCCAACACTGGATGGCCCCATTCTATCCCCCTAGAGACAAGCATTAAATATACCACATTTATAAGCATTTTAATTAATTTATAATGGCACCCTGGTGTCGCAGGGTACATTTTAAGCGGTATATACTGTATCTTATGGTTCATGCTAACAATGTTTTAACTATGTTTGTAAAACACGCCCACTTTGATCTATGTGGGTGTTAACCTTATGAGAAAGTTTTATTTAAAGGAGTGGGTGATACTAGTTGTATATAGCGCTGTATCTTTGTCCTTGTACACTTTATAAAGGGGTCCTACACCCCGAAAAATGTTATGTGTGATTTGACTATAATAAAAAAAGATTATCCTGGTTTATCAACCCTGGGTAAAGCGCGATCCTTTTTTGGTGATCCTTGGAGATCCCATCCTGGTCCTTCTGGATCATATGAGCATATGAAATACAGATATCAGGGATATCTACAAGAACAGCAGAAGAACCAAATACCACAGCGCAGTACAAAATATTACTCTGAATGTTCCAAACACCACAGTACAAAATCTCAATCTAGAAGTGCCTAAGCAGAAATACCAAACCCAACAATATAGCATCACTGGTAGCAGCATTACTGCCAATCTTCCACTTTCCTAATGGCAGGTACAGTCTCCCTGTTCCACCCATAGCTCATTGACAGCAGCATTCTCCAAATAAACCTCCCCCATTGTCAGAAGCATCCCCATAACACTGAGAGGAGATAAGAGGAGAGCCTCCTATCTCAATACCATTCTATGATTCAGCTGCTTCCAGACTAGAGCCTTCAGCCTGCAGACTCCAGCTGAACTACTCCTGGGTGAAGGAATTTGTGGTATCTTAGCAATATTACCACAAGTCCTTCAATACTTCTAACCACAAAGACTTCACTGATAACAGATCTACAAAAAAATATTTTATGTAATCATCGCAGGTGAATCAGTTTTTTGTCCTGATTTCAAAAATGTATACATTTTTTCTGTCGCACGTATAGTTTCCACGGACCAGCATCATTATTGTAAAGTATAGGAAATATACTGGCAACATTAAGAAAACAGTAATATACATATCAGAAAAAAAAACACTTGACCTTACAAAACCAAAATATGAGCAAAAATTAAAAGTGCTTGACATTAGACTGTTGATACGAATTTTCATAATAATACATAATAACAAAAATGCTTCTATCACAGAAACTTTATGTGATAGAGAAAAACTAAGAATATTTTTGGAATCAGCACATCAAACTCCATAGAACAGACATATTACCTTTGCTGATGACTTTTTTGTGTTGACCAGTGTAATGCGAGACTGGTATTATCAGTGCCGTTTCTGCTTTAAAGTCCCTACTTTGTGCTAAGTCTGACACTGGCAAGGAGCTGGAACTCACCAGCCAAAGAACAGCACATCACCAGTGATACATCTAAAAAAGTGTTAAACACTGCAACTCACCATAAATCAATGAGTCCCAAAAGGGGGCATGACCTAGTTTTCCTCTGGACTTGAAGATGCACAATCCGTATGGAGCAGTGAAAATACAAATGCCATGCCATGACTAAGAGGTGAGATGACCTCAAAACGCGTCGGCGTTTTGTAAGCTTTTTTCACATCTTTCATGTTTTCCGAACTTTTCACTCTGTGTTTTCCACTATGAAAATTGTGCTGGTCTCCAATGAACCATTAAAAGTTAATTTTAATTGAGCCTGGAGGACTGCGGACCATTTGTATTTTCACATCACCAGTGAACCCCACCTTATAGTTTAAGAAGTATTGTATCAGTGTGCAGACATCCAAGTATACATTTCAGCATATCTTCGACTAACACATCCTGCGTATTACCAACAGAGTGAAATGGATGTCATACTATTTAAAATTGACACATCCTCCTTGTTCTCAATAGAAAGAAATGGTAGTCTAAAAGTCAATGAGACATCTTTATCCATGTCTACTGCCAGAACTGCTTTGGTGTCTTGTTAGCTTTTATTGTGCTCCTTTAAGAAAAAAATATATCAGAACTGAACATAGGTATAAAACTAATATCATATTTCAAGTGATTATCCAACTGGACATTTGTTTTAAGAATGGTCAACCTGAAAGTTGAAATAGCAAATGACCTGAAGAACAATTGGAGTCCTTCTAATGTACTGTCAAACCAGAAGTTCTTGTGGTACTATTCCGTTATCGGGCCAGCAGCAGCGCAGTTCAGCAGCAGCTTTCGGGACAGCAGTTCAGCAGCGGGAATTACAATGACATCCGAGGACTGCTGGCCCGATGCTTGTGCCCAGTAACCAGTACATCGATGACCCCCCTCCCCCATCCTTCTCCTCCTGCCAGTGCTGCCCCCCAGCTCTCCTTACATCTTCCCCGTACCCTCTCCCCGCCACACGACTAGGCCTCACCTCAGCGCTAGTACCGAGACCGAAAGGAAAGACACCGGGGCTCAATCCAGGCCCTGACAAGAAACACGCCGACTATAGGAACGGTGAGCTACAGCGAGCCGGAGGGACAAACTTTCTGCAGCGTCCGGCGGCTATCTAGTAGCATTCATTGCTCAAGATTTACGGTGAGGCCTATTACAGGGAGAGGGTACGGGGCAGATGTAAGAAGAGCTGGGGGGCAGCACTGGAAGGAAGAGGAGGATGAGGGCATCGATCGATGTACTGCCTACTACACACAAGCACGGCCTCTATCATCGGGCCAGCATCGGCTTAGTCATGTGGCGGGGAGAGGGTACGGGGTAGATGTAAGGAGAGCTGGGGGGCAGCACTGGAAGGAGGAGGAGATGGAGGGGGGGTCATTGATGTACTGGCTACTGGGCACAAGCATCGGGCCAGCAGTCCTCGGATGTCATTGTAATTCCCGCTGCTGAACTGAACTGCTGTCCCGAAAGCTGGTGCTGAAATGCGCTGCTGCTGGCCCGATAACGGAATAGTACCGTTCTTGTTTTCTGTTTTACTACTATTAGTGTTTAATATACAGTAATTACTGTTTTCAGAATATTAAAACATTTTGGTTACTTAGATATTTTTGGTAACTGAAAAAGTTCCACCTGCTTGCGTATACAGTATCTTGGCCAGATACATCAGACAGCTAGCAGAATATCTGTTTAATCTATGGCTTTTTCTGTTTGTCCTTCCACACACTTTTCTTTCACATTTATTCTCTTTCATGTTTTACTTATTCTCGGTGGAACGGATTACAATGAGATTTCAGGGGGTATGGGGACTCAGGGGGTATGGGGGAGGCCGGGGTCGCGGTGGCCGCAGGGAAATGGGGGAGCGGAGTGGGCCGCGTTGCAGGTGTGTCGGGCACAGCGGGAATCGGGCCGCGGATGAAGTTGCGAGTATTGCTAATATATATATATACTGTATATATATATATATATATATATAAAGATGTGACCTGGTCAGTGGGTGCAAGCTCCAAGTAAGCAGGCATATGATCACATGTAGATAATGCAACAAATGAACTCCAAAAATAAATCAAAAAAGGTGAGGATTTATTCCATAGCAATGTTTCAGTCCCCGAAGTGCAGGACCTTTCTTAAAACAAGGTTACATAAAGCTATGAAGCAAAATGTAAAAAGGTTTTGAGAACTGTGACACCGATGGAGATTTTAGGTTAAAATTAGGGTTGAGCGATCGTGTTCGGAAAAAATCGGATTCCTATCGGCAATCGAGAAAATTTCGCGATCGCAATCGGAATTCCAAACACAATCTTTTTAGGTGGGATCGGGATCGGTAGTATTTCCCACAATGCCTTCACACTGAGTATATAGTGTATACTCAGTGTGAAGGCTCTGCTGCGGTTCCATAAGAATGAATGGAAGCAGCCGACACACAGCCTTAACCCCCTGCGCGCCGGCTGCCTCCATTCATTCTAATGGGAGGCTAAACTAACATGTCTCGTAGCTACTTACCTCCAGAGATGGCTGATCCGCTGCTGTTCGCCTTGCTGCCCGTCCAGCTGCAGTCTTCTTCGCCTTGCGGCCCCCTCCCTGCCAGGTTAAGAGAGTGTGGGCGGGTTAGGAGAGTGTGGGCGGGTACAGGGCGGGGAGACGTGACGTCTCCCCTCCCAGTACCCGCCCACACTCTCCTAACCTGGCAGGGAGGGGGCAGCGAAGGTAGAAGAAGACTGCAGCTGGAGCGGCAGCTAGGACAAGAAGAAGGAGAAGCAGCGGAGCAGCCATCTCTAGAGGTAAGTGGACACCAGGGGGGACTAAGTAGCCAGAGGATTAAAAAAAAATCCTCTGGCTACTTAGTGATTCACTACACAGCGTGGATTCTAACAATTCTTAGATTCCATGCATTATAGTGAATAGGATTGCTTTTAAAATCCGATCTCCGATTAATCGGATTTTAAAATCGATCCTGAAAAGTCAGGATCGGCTCAACTCTAGCTAAAATGTTACATCACTAAAAACGTAAAATGCACATTTAGTAAGGTACCAGAGTTATAAATTCAATATCTGCAATAAAAAAAAAAAAAAATTGGGATTCTTTTTGCAATTTTGTGACTATGAGAGGATTAAGGTGTTAAAGTGAAACACAATATAAAACACATTTGAAATGCATGTTACAGTTTCTCATCATAGTAGTAGTGGAAATAAATACATCAACAATAAGCATTCATCCCTGTGTTTTTATTTATTATCACCTTCAAACTGTGACATTCCAGCTGTTGTACAACTGCAATTCACAGGATCCCTTAAAGGCTTACAGTTGTCAGGGCATGTTAGAAGTTCTAGTTTTGCAAAAACTGAAGAGCCACAGGTTGGAAAACACTGTGCCTGACTCTCATCTGCCATATGGTTTTACATCATTTGGGTCCACATGTGAGACCCGAACGATGGAAAGACCAATGCAAGTGTGAATCCAGTACAAAAGGTAGCCCCTCTATGACTAAGGAGCACAGAGGTCTCCGAAATGCGTCAGCCAGACGCTGATTTCTCATTATGAGTTTTGCACATTATTTGCGATTTTAATTCCGTTTTGTTACGAGATGTTTCTTTAAATAACAGTTACGTTTTAACTGGATTATGGATCGATTGCTGGATGTCCTTTCTTCTACAATATTCTATATTGTCTGACAGTACTTGTAATAGAACAATTTTATCTCTTCTCTATACACATAGCACAGAAGACAAACCTGTTAATGAAAAATATTTTGTTAAGGATTAGAGATGAGCGAACAGTAAAATATTCGATATTCGTTTCGAATAGCCGCTCAATATTCGACTATTCGAACGAATATTGAACCCCATTATAGTCTATGGGAGGAAATGCTTAGTTTCAGGGGATCCCACCATTCGACTCAGGAGAGTCACCAAGTCCACTATGACACCTCAGGAAATGATGCCAACACCCTGGAATGCAACTGGTACAGCAGGGGAAGCATGTCTGGGGGCATCTAACATGCCCAAATCACTGTATTATGTCTGAATCCCTGACTTTTTCCCATAGGAATGCATTGACCAGCATTGATTGGCCAGTGTACAGCATTCGGCCAATCAATGCTGGTTCTGCCAGAGGAGGCGGAGTCTAAGATCCATCCACAGCAGTTTCCATTCTGGTCCAATCTCAGGTGTAGCAGTGCTGACACAGCACTGCTACACGGAGAAGTGGCAGAGCTCAGCACACACAGAGATGCAGCAGAGCTGAGTGTGCAGCATGGTTCAACGCACACTCAGCTCTGCTGCATCTGATGTAGCAGTGCTGAGCGGAAAAAAGAAGCGACATGACCTTTCTTCAGGTGGATTCCACCTGAAAAAAACAATGGGAGTTAATAGGAGGCAGAAAATCCGCATCACGGTTTTTGGACATGGATTTTGACTCAGGCCACCGCTACTACAACTAAAGTGGAAATGCCCTTGGTCCAGGTCCACCATCATATTCCACTATAGTGCACTATTGATGTTCCCATCATATGATAACCTTCAGTGGCCAATACTTTTATCACTTTACTAGTGGCTTGCTGCCATAAATTTGTTTCCTAAATAACAATAAGCCCTGTAGCACTTACAAGTCATCAAAACGGGCTCATTTTTCTAGAAAACCATGTCTTTGTAATGTAACCACCATGTGTATTTAAAGAAACACAGATACATACATTTCCCTAATAAATGGGTAATTTTTTGAGTGCTTTAAACATTAACTGTGTAAAAGTGAATGGCAGTACTGTGTATGGTGAAACTCTGAGTTTGTACCCAGTGTCTTACCATTTGTTTTTCCATAGACATATATGTCGTGTTCACTTTGCCATAACCTAGCTGTGTTTGCCTCAGAGAGATAGAAATTGGATCGTTTCCCAGGACCTAGGGCACTATGTTTAAGCCAATTTAAAGTGTGGTTTGTACCAAACTTGATCATCTGAAACAAGGCACATACTCGAGTGGCCGAACCTAAACACGAAGCATGAGAGCTTCGCCCATCTCCAGCTGTATCAAGTGAAGAAGAATCCATATATTAGCAAAATCTAAAAATGCCACCATCTTCTCTGAGCCAAAGCTCATTTAAAATGGACCGATACCAAAGGAAAAACTATTCTCATCTTTGGACAGATGAATCAAAGTTTATGGAAATCACAGACACCATCCCGACTTTTTTGACATGTGTTGCTGCTATCAGTTTCTAAATGAGTACATTTTTTTTAAAATAAAATAGAAAAATGTCTAAATTTCAACTTCTGAGTTCTATGTTTTGTTGGGAATAAAGTATGATTTTAGGAGATTTCCAAACCATTGCATTCTTGTTTTCTTTACTGTTTACACAGCGTTTTTTTTTTTTTTTTTTTTTTTTTTTTGGGGGGGCGCGTTTTTTTCACAGCAATTGCAAAGTTTTGTAAATGAGGTTGTAAATGATTCTATCTTGTGCTGGCTGACAATATGATACATGTTACATCAGTGATAGAGCATTCCCTGTCATATATATGGACTATGACAAACTATCTTTATAAGCTATGAAAAGAGGCATGATACAAATCCCACATTATTCAGTTTAGCATGTTAAATGGATTTTGTGATTTACTGGTTAATGGCTCTGTGTGATATGTGAAATATTATAGGATGATATAGTAAAATATTTGTGGAAAAACCATCAATAAATGATGCACTTTCACTGCTATATACACGTTTTCCATGAATATCTACATTCCTGCTGCCGTCATACTGTATAAATATCACAAATGACAGTGTTGGCCTTTTCTCCACACATCCCCCCATAAGTCAGTGGGATTTTCTATTTTGCATTTATGGAGTGATTTTAAGCAGCAATGATATCATGTCATATACACTGTACCAATAAGTATTTGGACACCCATCTAAATGAAGATATCTGTGGTCGTGATGTACGTCATGCCTTCCGCTGTTAAAGAGGACCTTTCATCAGATTGGGCACAGGCAGTTCTATATACTGCTGGAATTCACCGCACTGTCGGCTTTCCCGATCTGTGCCCCGGGTAAAGCGCTATCAGTCCCGATACCGTAGCGCTTTACAGTCAGAAAGGCGTTTTTGACAGTTAGCCAGGGACGCCCTTCTGCCCAGCAGCACCGATCGCGCTGTACTGTGTAACGGGGAGGAACGTCCCCTCCCTCTGCTCACAGTGCTCATCCATAGATGAGTATTATCAGGAGAGGGAGGATGGAGTTCCTCCCCGCTCCACAGTACAGCGCGATCGACGCTGCTGGGCAGAAGGGCGTCCCTAGCTAACTGTCAGAAACGCCCTTCTGACTGTAAAGTGCTACGGTACCGGGACCGATAGCGCTTTACACCGGGCACAGATCGGGAAAGCCAACAGTGCGCTGAACTCAGCGCACTGTCAGCTTTCCGGCAGTATATAGAACTGCCTGTGCCCAATCTGATGAAAGGTCCTCTTAAAATAGTAAACAGCACTGGCATTAGTGCATTGGCATTTGTCGAATGCAAGATGTCACAAAGTGCAGAGTTGTCCGATTTCAAGAGAGGGGTAATTGTGGGGTACCACAGAAATGGTCAATCCTTAAAGGTCATAGCAAGTGAACTGAATTACCCAAAATTGACAGTGACCTATGTAATTATGAAGTGGAAGGTGAACGGTGATTGTCAGAATGTGCCCCGAGTCGGCCGACCCCCGAAACTGGGAGATAGAGACCTACGAGCACTGGCCAGAGAAACCGCACCCAACCGATGGCGCATATACACCAGCAGTTTTACCAGGTATCCAGGAGTATTGTGTCGATCAATACCATCCGTAAGGAAGCATCTGCTGAGGTCTACCAACTATTGTATATGAATAAATGTTGTTTTTCTATTCTACCACAGGTGTCCAAATACTTATTGTTAGACAGTGTATTATAGAAAACTCAAAAGTAGGTAAAAAGTATTACGTGCCTGTTTGAAAATATTTCAGAGTGTGAGGGTGGAATAACCCTAAATAGGACGTATTAAAAAATTCAGCTTTATTAGTTACTAGCTGGTACCCGCGACTTCGTCTGCGGTGATTGTAGAAGTGGGTATATACAGGTGTGGGTAAGGTTTTCATACTGTGTATAAGGTATGGGATATGAAATGTAACTTTGTATCTTGTTTTTGCTGTAATTCAGACAATACGTGAGACTTTTGTGTTGAAGTTAATCTGTATTTGAGCTGCTATATATACGGTGTTGTGAGAAACTTTACATAGTGACTTTGGGACAGAAGTATTTGAAGTTCCCGCTGATGGCATTTTTTGATTTTCGTTTTTGACTCCCCTCCCTCTAAACCCCATAACTTTTTTATTTCTCCGCTCCCAGAGTCATATGAGGTCTTAATTTTTCCTGGGACAAATTTTTCTTCATGATGCCACCATTATTTATTCTATATAATGTACTGGGAAGCAGGGAAAAAATTCAGAATGGGGTGGATTTGAAGAAAAAATGCATTTCTGCGACTTTCTTACGGGCTTTGGTTTTACGGCGTTCACTGTGCAACCAAAATGACATGTCCCCTGTATTCTGTGTTTCCTTACGATTCCGGATACCAAATTTATATGGTTTTATTTACATTTTGACCCCTTAAAAAAAATCCAAAACTGTGTTTAAAAATTTTTTTTTGAAAAGTCGCCATATTCCGACAGCCGTAACTTTTTTATACGTGCGTGTACGGGGATGTATAGGGCGTCTTTTTTTGCGGGACCGGGTGTACTTTGTAGTTCTACCATTTTCGGGAAATGTTATTGCTTTGATCACTTTTTATTCAAATTTTTATCAGAATCAAAAGAGTGAAAAAACAGCGGTTTGGCACTTTTGACGATTTTTCCCGCTACAGCGTTTACCGAACAGGAAAAATATTTGTATAGTTTTGTAGAGCGGGCGATTTCGGACGTGGGGATACCTAATATGTATGTGTTTCACAGTTTTTAAGTACTTTTATATGTGTTCTAGGGAAAAGGGGGTGATTTGAATTTTTAATCCTTTTTATTTATTTTTTTTATATTTTTTTACTTTTTTTAAAAAATTTTTTTGCATTTTTTAGACCGCCTAGGGGTATTGACATGGGTGGGGGGTGTCGCAGATTGTCAGAGCGGTGGGGGTCGGCAAACATGGCTTCTCCGAAGCGTTAAAGAGAGCCTCCTGGAGTATCGTTAAGGTGAGGGGCAAAGTGGTAAAGTATATGTATATGTGATTGTGTGGGGTTAGGGGCTAGGCTGTAGAGGGCAATATAAATTTTGTGGCTTGCTATGGTCCAAAGTGTGTGAGATTGCAGAGATGGTGGTGTGAGTTTGGGTTTTGTGGGGGTCCTGGCACAAACGTATGTGCGCTATTGTGACGAAAAGTAGCCTATTGTTTAATCGGGTGTATTAACTATGTTTGTGGAAAATTTCAGCCGAATCGGTCGAGCGGTTTTTCCGTGATTGAGGAACAAACATCCGAACATGCAAACATCCAAACACACAAACCCACAAACTTTCACATTTATAATATTAATAGGATTCGTTAAAAATGCAACACACTTCAACACCCAAACCCAAAATATGTGAAAAGAGAGGAGGGAAAGTCTGCCTATATAAATTGTGGAAAAAGATGATATTGTCCACTAGTCCACTAATTGATGATGTATACAGGTACATGTATACCTGCAGACCTCCTCACCTCTACAAAAAAAGTATTGCTAGAAAAAATAGGTTGCTTTGTATTCTTTCAAAAGGTATTGCTGAGTGAGTACTGCAAAACCATCTTCTACCCGCTCAAAATCAGGCATCTAGCCCTAATAAATTCCTATCAGTGACTCTATGCTCTATGTGGCCATGAACTAGAGCCGACGGAAGAGCTGGGAGTAAACGCTACTTTACTTGACAAATCTGTGGGAACGAATGTAGACTCTCAGTCTCGTAGTACACTTAGAATCCTCTGATGATCCGCTGGTGATAGGAATGGACCCCAGCGGTGAAAGGCGTCAGGGTAGAGGGTAGCAATTAGGATTTTATTAGGTATCTGCTAGTAGGTCGAACAGTATATCTGTGAGATAGGTGTATGGGCTGCAGTGAACTTAACCTGAGACTCCACTACTAATTATTATTATTATTATTATTATTATTATTATTATTATTATTATGAGCGTCCCTTGATTACATAGAGATAAGCATAGAGTCACTGATAGGAATTTATTAGGGGTAGATGCCTGATTTTGAGCGGGTAGAAGATGGTTTTGCAGTACTCACTCGGCAATACCCTTTGAAAGAATACAAAGCAACCTATTTTTCCTAGCAATACTTTTTTGTAGAGGTGAGGAGGTCTGCAGCAGTGGCGGATCCAGCGTTTGTGGGGCCCTGGGCAATTGACTTTGGCGGGGCCCTACTTATTGGGGGTCTCGCACTTCTAACCTGTACTTCCCAACTGTTGAAGACTAGAAAGAGTGAACCAAACATGCGGCGCGCTGTGCGCGCCGCAGCAAATTAGGCCCCGCCCACTTTTATATTGACTCCACCCATTCTCATTCAATTTTCATGTGATTCCACACAGTATAATCCTCCTACAGTCACCCGTAAATTATATCTCCCCCCATTTTCATATACACCCTTCATCTACCCCTAGTTTCATGTCCCCCCCTCTATCTCTGTCCCCAGTTTCATGCCATTCTCCCCCTTTATCTGCCCACAGTTTCATTTCCCCCCTGTCTCTGCCCCAGTGTCATGCCGTTCTCCCCCCTTCATCTGCCCCAGTGTCATGCCATTCTCCCCACTTCATTTGCCCCAGTGTCATGCCGTTCTCCCCCCTTCATCTGCCCCAGTGTCATGCCATCCCCCCTTCATCTGCTTCAGTGTCATGCCGTTCTCCCCCCTTCATTTGCCCCAGTGTCATGCCGTTCTCCCCCCCTTCATCTGCCCCAGTGTCATGCCGTTCTTCCCCTTCATCTGCCCCAGTGTCATGCCGTTCTCCCCCTTCATCTGCCCCAATGTCATGCCGTTCTCCCCCCTTCATCTGCCCCAGTGTCATGCTGTTCTCGCCCCCTTCATTTGCCCCAGTGGCATGCTGTTCTCCCCCTCTTCATCTGCCCCAGTGTCATGCTGTTCTCTCCCCCTCTATCTGCCCCAGTGTCATGCCATTCTCCCCCCTCCATCTGCCTCAGTGTCATGCTGTTCTCCCCCCTCCATCTGCCCCAGTGTCATGCCGTTCTCCCCCCTCCATCTGCCCCAGTGTCATGCTGTTCTCCCCCCCTTCATCTGCCCCAGTGTCATGCCGTTCTCCCCCCTCCATCTGCCCCAGTGTCATGCTGTTCTCCCCCCCTTCATCTGCCCCAGTGTCATGCCGTTCTCCTCCCTCCATCTGCCCCAGTGTCATGCTGTTCTCTCCCCCTCTATCTGTCCCAGTGCCATGCCGTTCTCCCCCCTTCATCTGCCCCAGTGTCATGCCGTTCTCGCCCCCTTCATTTGCCCCAGTGTCATGCTGTTCTCCCCCTCTTCATCTGCCCCAGTGTCATGCTGTTCTCTCCCCCTCTATCTGCCCCAGTGTCATGCCATTCTCCCCCATCCATCTGCCTCAGTATCATGCTGTTCTCCCCCCCTCCATCTGCCCCAGTGTCATGCCGTTCTCCCCCTCCATCTGCCCCAGTGTCATGCTGTTCTCTCCCCCTTCATCTGCCCTAGTGTCATGCCGTTCTCCCCCCTCCATCTGCCCCAGTGTCATGCCGTTCTCCCCCCTTCATTTGCCCCAGTGTCATGCTGTTCTCCCCCCTTCATCTGCCCCAGTGTCATGCCGTTCTCCCCCCTCCATCTGCCCCAGTGTCATGATGTTCTCTCCCCCTCTATCTGTCCCAGTGCCATGCCGTTCTCCCCCTCCATCTGCCCCAGTGCCATGCCGTTCTCCCCCTCCATCTGCCCCAGTGTCATGCCGTTCTCCCCCCTCCATCTGCCCCAGTGTCATGCCGTTCTCTCCCCCTCTATCTGTCCCAGTGCCATGCCGTTCTCCCCCTCCATCTGCCCCAGTGTTATGCTGTTCTCCCCCCCCTTCATCTGCCCCAGTGTCATGCCGTTCTCACGTTCTCTCACACACACACACACACACACACACTCACCATTCCTTGTTCCCTCGCAGCTCTCTCCCTCATACACATATTGTAGCCGCGATGTGATGACGTCAGCTCCTGCTTTAACGCTGAGCTCAGTTGGAATCGGGACATGCCGACCGGGACCATTTTGTTAGGTCCCGGCCGCGCCGCGGGGCCCCACTAAGCGCGGGGCCCCGGGCGGTTGCCCGGCTCGCCCGGCCCTGGATCCGCCCCTGGTCTGCAGGTCCTGTATACATCATCAATTAGTGGACTAGTGGACAATATCATCTTTTTCCACAATTTATATAGGCAGACTTTCCCTCCTCTCTTTTCATATATTTTGGGTTTGGGAGTTGAAATGTGTTGTGTTTTTAACAAATAACTAATAGAGATGAGCGAGTAGTACTTGATCGAGTAGGTATTCGATCGAATACTACGGTATTCGAAATACTCGTACTCGATCGAGTACCACTCGCTGTTCGAATGTAAAAGTTCGATGCAGAACCAGCATTTATTGGCCGAATGCTATACAGTCGGCCAATCAACGCTGGTTCTGCTCCTACCTTTAGAAGTCTTCTCCGTGCAGCTTCCCCGCGGCGTCTTCCGGCTCTGAATTCACTCTGCCAGGCATCGGGCCTGGACAGAGCCGACTGCGCATGTCTGCTTGTAGTGCGGGCATGCGCAGTCGGGTCTGCCCAGGCCCGATGCCTGGCAGAGTGAATGAAGAGCCAGAAGACGCCGTGGGGACGCTGCAAGGAGAAGACTGCTCGGAGGATCCAGCCCGACCCTCACTCGTGGACTTGGTAAGTATAATTTGATCGAACATTGCCTACCCCTGAAACGAGCATTTTCCCCCCATAGACTATAATAGGGTTCGATATTCGATTCGAGTAGTCGAATATTGAGGGGCTACTCGAAACGAATATCGAGCCTCGAACATTTTACTGTTCGCTCATCTCTAATAACTAATAAAGCTGAATTTTTAAATACGACCTATTTAGGGTTGCTCCACCCTCACACTCTGAAATAGACAGTGTATTATTCAACACCTCTCTCATTCTCTTTGTCTGTAATATAGGAAATCCCATTTGGATAAATTATAGAGACCAGAAAATTGACTAGAAATAAACCATGTTTGGCTTGAACCTTCTATAAGACTTAGGCTGAGGCCCCATGCTGCCAAAATGCTATAGTTTACATCATCTGCAAAGTGGATGGGATTCTGACTAATCCCATCCATACTGCATCAGAAAGGTTGTGATTTTAAAAAATGTTTTTGCAAAACGCAGCATGCAAATTATACTTACTGAAATGCTGGTGTTTTCTGTAATGGTATAATAGGAGCAGAAAGTTCGCAGAGAAAAGCGTTCCCGCCGCAGTTTTTCCCGCAGCACTTTAGAGTGGCAGAACGTCCTGTGGGGCCTTAGCCTAAAGGTCAGAGCTTGGAGACTGCATGTCCTGTGCTGGCTCTGCAAAGCCCAATCCTACTGTGTCTTCTAAAGCACAGGCCATAGAAATGAATGGGTCAGTGTGCTATTCGAGAAAAACCTGATACACACTGACCTAGCACTCGGTCGTCTGCAAGGTGGTGAAGGATGAAAACCAGGGAGTCTGCTAGGATGATACACTTAGAGGTGGCTCTAATCCAAACCAGTCTGAAAGCACATTGGTTCCAAGACTTGCTGCTGTTACAGTTTGCTCTGCACATGGACCTCACTGTCGTACCCAAACTGTTGTTTCTGAGTCATGTAATTTATTAACCTGTATATTTAATCAGAACCTATTTCTGCCCTGTTTGTAAAACTCATTTTTGTGTGACTTTGTTGAAATGAAGACGTCTTGGTTTCAACAGGTTTTTCTTTGGCCCTAAGGAGGTGAAAGCAGAATAACTGTAATGCTTTCTGTCTTTGCTATTTGGCATACTACCTTCTCAGCAGATCTAGCTGCCTGGTCAGTTGTTTGTGTGCTCCTGTCTCCTGTCTCTTCAATGTGTTCACACCTGCTAGCTTCCTTCTTCAAATCTCTGTCTGCTTGTATTTATTTGAGTCTGCTTTTTAAGCCTCACTTTGGCTTAGCTTTGTGTACTATAGTCTATTCTTGATCTGATGCATTCATGCTGTTGTTTCTGATGTCAGAGTCTCCGTCTCCTATTTAGTTTATTGTCCTTTTGTCTATTATGTCTGTTATATATATATGTTGGCTGTGTCCTTTTGACTTCTGTAATATATTTCTGCTTTCTGTTGGCCTGTGGCTTCTGCAATATTTCTATTACCTGTTGGCCTGTGGCTTTTGTAATATATCTGTGACACTGATGCTCTGTGGGCCAGTATGTTACACAATTCCGCATGCTAGTTTATGAACAATAAGGCCCTGGTAGCAGTTTTCTGTGAAGGTCTGTCTGGTTGCATCAAAGATGAGCTTTAAAGGGGCTCTATCAGCAAAATCATGCTGATAGAGCCCCACATATGCGTGCATAGCCTTTAAAAAAGCTATTCAGGCACTGTAAAAGTTAAATTAAACTACCCCCCCGTTTTAAAATAATAACTTAAAATAGAATGTTCTCTACTTAAGGAACGTGCACCCTGGGCGGGCATTCAGGGTGCACCGTCTTCTTCTTCTCCGCCTCTTCTTCCTCTGACGTCTTCGGGTCCCGTCCTCCTCCGGCGCTTGCTCGCGGACACTGATAAAAAAAAAAATAGCCCGGGCGCATGCGCAGTAGCACGCGGCTTCTACTACGGCTACTGCGCATGCGCACGGGCTATTTTTTTTTTTATCTGTGTCCGCGAGCAAGCGCCGGAGGAGGACGGGACCGGAGGACGTCAGATGAAGAAGAGGCGGGGAAGATGAAGACACACCCTGAATGCCCGCCCAGCGTGCACGTTCCGTAAGTAGAGAACATTCTTTTTTAAGTTATTATTTTAAAACGGGGGGGTAGTTTAATTTAACTTTTACAGTGCCTGAATAGCCTTTTTAAAGGCTATGCACGCATATGTGGGGCTCTATCAGCATGATTTTGCTGATAGAGCCCCTTTAACCTACCTATCTAACCTACTACTTTACAAGCCCTGATCCCTTTTGCTACACTTATTGTTCCGCATTTCAAGGAAGGATTCAAAGAGATCTCCAATAAAAGGAGAGCACCACAGATTATAATCTTCATTCCAAGATTCTTATTTGGTCTCAGCTCCTAAATCTTTGAGGAACCTGTGGAGATTAAACACCTGAAGAACTATCTCCTGACAAACGCCAGCATAAGTACAAATATAATCTCTGTCTTTATTGTGGTGATAAAGAAAACTATATTTGCAGCTGTCTGTTAAAGTTAGGATCCAATTAGTTTAGAGTGGTGGGAGTCTCTACTTTAGCCCCTTGCAGGTGACTTTGTGCTACGTCAGTGTGCTACCCGGGTTTTTCCCAGAAAGCACACTGACCCATTCATTTCTATGGGCCTGTACACATGACCATGAATTACACAGTCACACGTGTGGGTTGACAGTCCGGTCCGCAAAATATGAAACAGGTCTTATTACTATCTGATTTTACGGCTCCTGCTTCCGTGGCTCCTATTTATTGAATGAAAGGGGCTAAGGAAACAAAAGTGGCACGTGGGTGACAGCCGTGTGGTATTGAAGAACTTAGCAAACCTCTTTCTCGAGTTCTGTCTGCTTTTTTTTAGCTTCTGAAGCTGAGTCTGAATATGAGAACAACTTTGAGGAGGGGTATTGACAGGATATTGGTTCTGGTGACTCTGAACTCAATGATATTCCTGATTCTGAAGATAAGTACTGGAATGATTTCAACCCTATAGACACCAATGCATACCTCCCAACTTTTGAAGAACAGAAAGAGGGACACCACAGCAAATTTTCTCTGCCCACTTTTATGTTGACTCTGCCCATTATCATTCATTTTTCATGTGCCCCCACACAGTATCATCCTCCTACAGCCACCCGTAAATTATATGCCCCTCTTCATCTGCCCTCAGTTTCATATCGCTCTTTTTTCCGCTATCGGCATGTTGCCAATAGCGGAAAAAAGAAGCGAGCTGCCCTTTCTACAGGCGGATTCTCCAGCTCGCTGAGCTGCGACTTCCGCCTGGTGGCAGCAACCTCCGGAGATGACCCATTCATTTGAGCCGACTCCGGAGGGGGAAGCCACGACCGCGACTGTCGTGGCACGCGGGTTTTGACCCCGGTGACAAAATCCGCCCCACTATCCCCCCGTGTGAACGAGCCATTAGACAATGCCCTTAGAGGTGACCCCAAGCTAAACAAGTTTGGTAGTACAGTGAGTCAACAATTCATTGCCAGTTACAAATGGTATTAATAAAAATTACAACTTGAACTATAAATAATACCCATTATTTATTTGTTATGTTTTTTAAAGGTTTTAGACATAAAAAAATATAAATTTGCTACCTCATAAATCATACTAAATTGCAGAATAATTGTAATATGTCAAATACAATTTTTCCAACAAAAAACAAGACGTCATGTGGATATGTTAACAGAAACATAAAAAAGTTATGACTCTTTGAATGTGGGGAGAAAAGAACAGAATTGCTAGAACCAGAATTGGCCTAGTCTTGAAGGGGTTAAGCATAAAAACAATATGAATTTGGTAACACAATGATTGTAATGACCCACAAGCTAAAGGCAGTGTGACATATTTACTGCACAGTGAACACCATAAAAAAAACTAAATTTTTTCCAATTGTACAGAATTCAGAATTTTTTTCCCAGCGCCCCAGTACATTGCACAGACTAATAAATTGTTCCATTAGGACGTATCATTTGTTCCACAAAAAAGCAGGCCATCGTATTGCTCTATGAACAGAAAAATAAATTGTTTTTTGCTTTTTCAAGTTGGGGAGAAAGCAAAAACACAAAAATTCTAGCTGCAGTGTGAAGGGGTTAATGTTAGAAACCTACGGCTACAAAGAAATAGTGTTAGCCATTGTTTGCCATGCTTGTTTTTCAAGGTACTTACAAATTGATGTCTTTGTACAGCCAGTTTTATGAACACAGCTGAACCATAATGTATGTGTTAGCAAACATAGTACTGTAGTATCTTGCAGCAACAGTAAGTGGATTTGGAATGGAATATTTTTCCTAGTGGAAATGCTTTTTACCTGCCACTTAACTGAGTGCTATTTCTACATAGCATAGATTCCTTTAATCTCCTGGAGCCTTGCTCCATTGCTCAGAAATGTTCATCAATACCCTGAAAAATCCAGTTGAAGATTTACAGTAAGCATCTTATATTCTTGTCTTTCTTTCCATGACCTGTGCACAATTGAGAACACTAAAGCTATCAAATATAAAATATTCATTACTTCTCAATATTAAATGAACACTATTACTTTTTTCCATATTAAAAATAGAAAATATAGTTTTCTCATTAAATTATTCTGTATTATTTTTACTGTAACAAGTATACTTGTGGAAATGAACCACAACTGATTGGCTGTGAAACTTGCTTTACAGACGTTCGATGGCATTAAACACCTATTGACGTCAGATTTTAATTTGGCAAAATTGGAGATCCAGGCTTTCTGGTCTTCCATGTTCTCTTTGTATACTAAAGACGTGGTCCTTTATCCCCAACTGGCTCTCCTTTCCCTTATCCTAGGCAAGATATCCCAGGTTAAGGGCGATCTCCTGCGTTACTTCCTTATGGCCGCCAGGACGGTTATCCCACGCCATTTGCGCAGCTATGTTGCTCCCTCATTGCTGGAGTGGCTCCAGGAGTTCCTCCTCATTAGACGGATGGAGGCCTTGGTGGCGGACGACTCACCCTCCACCTCTATGTTTGAATCTCTGTGGCGACCGTGGGTTGTGTTTCGGGAATCTCTTTTGTGTGTGTCTGTCTTTTTGTGTCTTTCCTTCTCTTCCCCCTTTCCTTCTTCCTCGTTTTGTTTTTATTTGTTTTTGGACTTTTAAGTCCCCTAGCACATATATTGTAATGTTTGCTTTACCTACGTTTTGTATTGTGCGTATACTTTGTTTGGCAAAATTACTAAATAGAAGTCTACCATTACACTAAGATTTGCATGACAAATAGAATATAGTGACACTGATCTATATTAATATGTATTCTAATGGACATAGTGATAGCAGTCCAGGCTAAACACAGCAAGCAATAATAATAATAATAATAATAATAATAAGACTTATTTTTGTGTCACAATAACCTCTTTAAAGAGGACCATTCATGTCCTCAGGCACATGCGGTGTAATACATTGTTAGAAAACCGACAATGCGCTGAATTCAGCGCACTATTGGCTTTCCCGTTCTGTGCCCCCGCTGAAGAGCTATCGGTGCCATTACCGTAGCTCTTCAGTGTCTGACAGTCTGTCAGAAACGCCCCTCCTCACACTAGCGTCTATTGCGCTGTACTGTGAGAGGGGGCATTCCTTACTGCCCAGCGATGATACTGAGCGGTGAGGAACGAGTACTATCAGGAGTAGGGGAGGTGTTCCTCTCCGCTCAGCATCATCGCTGGGCTCTAAGGAACGCTCCCTCTCACAGTACAGTGTTGTGCCCCATTAGTAGCCACCAGATATTATAATGAAAAATTGGTGCTCCCTCCCCTCTTTGTATAATTCCCCATTAGTATCCCCCAAAAAGTATATTGCTTCTAAGTGCCCCTACAAGTAATTCACACTAACAGGAGAAACATTAATCTCCGAACAGCTGTCTCCTAAACCCCGCTACCTTACAACAATGGCAGCCGGGATTGGACATTCTTTCTGCTGCTTACACAGAAGCTGTGCAGGCAGCAGGGGTGACTACTGATCCTTGCTGCTGTTGTTGTAAGGCTTAGCGGACAGCAGTCAGGAGATGAGTGTTTCTCCTGACCACTGTCATAATGAGGGTCTGGAGGTAGGGCTCTGGACTACTAGTTGCCACGCTACAGGTCTGCCAGTTGAGTATACCTGGTTTATTGTAACCATGCAAATTTAAGAGTGACATTTTTACTCTGCATAATATGCTGGTCAATTCACATTTTCTTTCTTTTCAATACACATGTCTGGCCAACAAATGGATTCTAGTTGTATTATCTCATGGACCAGTGATAAATTCATTGATCTTAAATTTCTATCTCGTCAAAATGGTTTCTGGCATAATATACTCACATGTTTTGTTCAAGATGAACTTATGCATACCTGTCAATAGGTGCAACCAAGTCTTTTTTAATGTCCAAAGAGTAATGGCTGTGCACTAATGAAAGGAACCATGGAAAAACAGCCAGTGCACGGCTGGCACATGGGGAAATCCCTGTGTCTCCGTGTGCAGCCCGTGCTTTTAATTCATGGCAGGCTGGTTGCAGCACGGTCGCCTGCAACTGGCCTTACCAAGATGTTCTCCTTGACTATTCTAGCCTCTTCCTCAATGAACATACAATATTCCCCACGTGAGACAGCAGCTATATATGAATCACCAAGAACAGGCTTATTCTACATATCTACTCCATTTATAACTTTGTTTCTCAACCCCGTTTGGATGTGCTTTGGTGTAACGAAGGGAGGAGGACATCTATTCTAGTTTCACAGTACAAAAATGGTAGAAACCCTGAGTAAGGGTAGCGGACAGCCCCGCACCTCCCATGAGGCGACCTGAAGCAACCGCTTCAGGCGGCACTATGCCAGGTCCCCAGGGAGGGCGGCATTTTTGCTTACCTAAGACAGTCCAGGACAAGCTGTCCTGGACTGGCTTAGCACCAAGCGGTGGATTGGGGAGGCCACTGGAGCAGCGCTGCTCCAGCAGCCTCCTCTCACGCTCAGGCAGAGAGCAGGTCCTCTCCGTGCCTGCTCTCTGCCTGCGAACGCCGCTAAGCTCCGGCCCTCCACTTAGCCCCCCCCTCCTCCGGGGGGGGGGGGGGGGGGCTTTCTGTCGTTCGCCTCAGGCGGCAAAAGGGGCAGGTTCACCCCTGGTAGTGGATAAGTGTTCCTCTTTGAAAATTTTGCATAGGACATGCTATGTCCCAGCCCAATTGCACCACTTCTATCTGCTAGTTTTGCCACTTTATAGGATATGCTACAGAGGGGACTATGTACCACTATTTTGCGCAGTTCCAATTGCTACTACTTACTGGACTAAAATTTCCCATCTAGTTATTGACACATAATCCCAGCAGTTTTCTTGCATAGGGATAAGCCAATTGATTGTTTCCACTCACAATTTAAGTCATTATAACTCATTTTACTAGCCTCCTGCATTCATATTGTATCTCGTTGGCGAACTCCAAACTTGGAAATGTCCGTGGTTGTTTCTAGGGTATATGCTATAATGCTCTATAAAAAGCCTACTGCTTTAATTTTTGACACAATGGAACTCTTCCAAAAAATGTGTTCCTTTCCCATTTGCCTGATATATCTTGCACATTACATTGTAATGTGCTTCATATATGTTCTTGAGACCTGGACGCAGGATATACAAAATGAACAAACTATCTCTGCTTATAGCTTGGGTCCAATTTCGGTGCCAATAGTTAACAATAAACAAGTCCAATAAGTACTTTAAATAAATAAATAAATAAATAAATATCCCATAGACAGCATTAAAGGGATTCTATCATTGGAATCCCTTTTTCATGTAATATCACGTCGGAATAGCCTTAAGAAAGGATATTCATACCCTACTTTTATATTTCTGCTTTGCGTCGCCATTCCATTGATATACCATTTTTTTCAAATATGCAAATTAGTCTCCAGACAGCACAGGGGGCATTTCCCCTGTTCTCAAACAGCACAACTGTGCAGCCTGAAGATTCTCCAGGGATGCATCCATCTTCTACAGCCGTGCCTCTCCACCGCATCCTTCGTGTAGTCTTCTTCCAGTGAGCCTGTGTTCCAAAACTAAATTCCATGCTTGCGCAGTTGGCTCTGCCATTGCGCTTTGGGCAGAGTCGACTGCGCATGTCTTTTCTGCCATTTTACTGTGGCTGCTTACACAAGTGTACTGTTCCTGTAAGCGGCCACAGTAAAATGGCTGAACAGACATGCACAGACAGCTCTGTCCGAAGTCTGATGGAAAAGCCGAAAAGCCGACTGTGCATGCACGGAATTTAGATTCCGATTGCAGGCTCACTGGAAGAAAACTACACGAAGGAAGCGGTGGAGAGGCGCGACTATAGAATATGGAGGTGTTGCTGGAGTGTCTTCAAGCAACACAGGGGACACCCCGTATGCTGTTTGAGACTCATTTGCATACCAGAAAAAAACTATATCAACAGAACGGCGGCACGGAGCAGAAATATAAAGGTACGTGATGAATAGACTTTCTTAAGGCTATTCTGATGTGATATTACTTGAAAAAGGGATTCTAATGATAGAATACCTTTAAGAAATCGCATTCAATTCTCCCAGATCTTTAAATTTAGGCGAAAAAGTGCCCCGAGGGTAAACCATGGCGGAAACACATTACTTTGTTTTCCACAGCACTTTTCACAGAAAGTTCCCTGTATTAGTTATACCTATAAAGATACCCGTTTGCATTTCCATAGGTATAACTGACAACTGACATGCTGCGATTTCCAAAAACACAAAAGTTTTGGAGCATTTCTGCTTCGGCTATTTTTTGCAATGTTTGGATGGGATTTACTAGAATCCTATCCACTTTGCAGGGATTGTAAAACGCAGCGGTTTTTGCCATGTGGGGCTTGAGCCATATTGTGTTTTTCAGCTGAGGATGCATCTGGACAGGCACTCACAAGAGTAAATCACATGACCAGTGTCATGTTGAGAGCTAAGGACACAGTGAGTACCAGGTCCAGTGTCTGTATAAGGTAACCATGGACAACAGATGCTGCATTGAATACTCATTACTGGGGCTTTGCCAATACACATTATTTAATGTCATGTCAGAAATTTCTTAAGAAAATGTCTCACCCCTTTAAATCACAGACCTGCTCAAATCATTCATCTTTCCTTTAGCACAGTTGAATAGAATTAATTCATGCATTATTGAAAATGCAACAAAAATTGGCTGCTGCTTTTATAAATCTGTGATATCACGGATTCAGTAGGTCCGCTCATATTATTTGCTATCTTTTAGTATAATTAGAAGATTAAACTGATTTATAAAGGTTTCTTTTTAGTCAAGTAAATACCACAAAGCTTTACACTTGCAAGCTTGATTGTAAGTGCTACACTAAAGTGACTTATAAATATTTCTTTTAAATACCATTGCTTCATGTTATTTTATTTTATACAATTGGTAATTTAGATTTTTTTTTTTTTCATTTTACTTTTTTTGTGTTTATTGAAATGATAGGATTTTCATCTATTTCTATATACTTTCTACCAACTGTGGCATTTCAGAATTTTTAGAGTATTGGTAATTTAACTGGCTGAATGCATTTTTAAGAGTTGATAATGAATAGCTACATAGGAGAGAAAGAGACCACTCACTGATATTGCAGATTACTAATCTTACATAAAAGAGATGTACAATAGTTTCAGTTTAAAGCAAATGTGGGCAGTTCTTCTTTCATTTTGTCTGGTATTAGGGCTGTAAATTAGGTTTATTAAGAAAAACCCTTTGTAAAAAAGTAGGGATAGAGTGAAATAAAAAGAGGGTACAAACAAGTCAGCATAACTTTAGAAAGGTATTTACGTTGTTACATTTATACCTATATCAATAGGTAATGCCATACGGTATACAGTGCCCTGCATTTCTCTCGAGAAAAGGACCCCATTCTTGTGATAGATTCAGTTCCCAGTGGTGGGACCTGCATCTGTCAAGCATTTATGGAATACCCTAAAAATATATGGGAAGAATATGCAAATCTGTCTTCCATGATGTAATTAGGAAGTCAGTGCCTCAGTCATGCAATCCAATAGAGAGCGCTCCCTTTAACATCATGCCCAACCTTCCCAGAGGCCTTTGCTTGCAATGATGTGGGATTTAACTAGGTACAGTCTCTCAGCCGAGGACAGTTGTTTCAATGTTATTGCATCTCTTCAGCCCGGCGTAGAGAAGACTGACCTGGCAGAGGTGAGAGGCTTCTAGACAGAGTTAGGGGATATTGTCACTCCATAGGGAAAGACCATCATTTAGGTGTGTGGAGTCTTATTAAGCTATTAGCGCTCCACTGTGCAAGGGAACATGGGAAGAATATGCAAATCTGTCTTCCATGTTGTAATTAGGAAGACAGAGCCTCAGTCATGCAACCCAATAGAGAGTTCTCCCTTTAACATCATGCCCGACCTTCCCTAAGAATATAGTCAAAAATGTAAATTAACCAAGTAGCACACAGGAAAAAAGAGTTACTGGTATAAAACATAGCTGCCTTTATTCAAATAATATGCATGCAAGCAGCCATTTTACATTACAATATGCCTCCTTAAAGGGGTATTCTCACGTCACATACTCAGCAGTCTTCACTCCTGTAAAATCTTCTTTCTTCCTGGTTTCTTGCATCATTTGGTGGGCGGGGTTTCACATGCAACCTGCCATTTAGTGCCGCCCCCAAATCCACGTGTAGCTCCGCCCACCCATATTGGACTATGAAGTACAGGCAGGAGCAATTCCATTCTGTGTTACATGCAGACATTGCCTGTCTCTGCCATAATGAACACTATTGAATTAGCTAGCCTGATAACTGAGAGAACAGAAGAAATGAAAGCAGCTCCTCTCCTCTATCTGCTAACAGGAAGCTAGGTCACGTGGTGTAGACACAGGAATAGCTAGATACACAGGCTCGCTCCCCCGTGCACTTAGCCCCTCCTCCCTCCCCCCTGAGAGCAGGCAGACACATCACTTGACTCATGAGCAGCTAAGTCAGGGCTGTGGCCACAAAGAATTGAATAAAGTAAGATAGTGGACAAACAAAGCAGTTTTGCTGAAGCAGTGTATTTAGGAAAAGTCTTACATCCACATTAACAAGCAGTATAGATAGGATCCTTGTGATGGGACAACCTATTTAAAGAGATTCTAGAGCAGCAATTTCTGAAGGCTGCATATTTATGTACAAAAGGAAACTCAGGAATAGAATTCTAGGAGGGAGGGTGGAAGAAGGTTATTGGAACATACAAATAAACAATTCATCAATTTGCAATGTTCTTATCAGTTCAGAGAGTGTCTTTTATGGCTGTCTCAGTTCAATGATTTCTGTAGGATTCCATGAACCCATGTGACAGATTCATCCCTTCTTGCAATGTTTGAAGCTGGGTCATAAACTTGTACTCATAAATTCGTCTCTCTTTCCTTGATTTAAAATTCCCTCTTAAAACCAAAATTTTCATGTCATTGGTGATATTATGATCTTCATTGCAGAAATGTTTTGACACCGGAAGGTCCATTCTTTGTTCTCTAATTGTATGGCGATGGGAGTTAATCCACATTCAAAGCTTCTGACCAGTCTCTCCAACATACAAATTTTCAGTGGAACATTTGGTGCATATTATTAAATATTCTACATTAGGTGTGGTACAGGTGAATGTACCTGGGATTTAGAATTTGGTATCTTTATCTTGTCAGTGGTCATGATGTGAGGGCAGGTTTTGCACCTTTTCTGTCTGCATGGAAATATTCCTGTGTTAGTTGGAGGTGACAGTGAGCTGCTAATAAGCATATTCCTGAGATTTGGTGGCTGTCTATAGAACAGGAGTGGGGGTCTGGAAATATGGATTTTAGATGGTCGTCGTTTTGCAGTAGTGGATGTAATTTGCATTTGATTCCTCTCAGCATCTCCAGGTGTGGGTTATATGTGACGACCAGGGGCACCCGATTGTTTTCCCGGTTTGGTATTGTATTTTAATAACTCAGATCTTGGTATTCTCGTGACCCTGGTGATTTGGTTTTCAATTGTTCTTGGATGGTAACCCTGCCTCAATAATGTGTTTTTGAGGCCCCCAAGATGTTTGTCTCTATCTGCAGGGTCTCAAAATTCAAAACCCTTTTAAAGAGGACCTTTCATCAGTTTGGGCACAGGCAGTTTTATATGCTGCTGGAAAGCTTTCCCGATCTGTGCCCCGGGTAAAGCGCTATCAGTCCCGGGACCGTAGCGCTTTATAGTCAGAAGGGCGTTTCTGACAGTTAGCCAGGGACACCCTTCTGCCCAGCAGAGCCTATCGCTCTGTACAGTGTGAGCAGGGAGGAACTCCCCCCTCCCTCTCCTGATAACACTTGTCTATGGGCAAGCTGTGTGAGCAGAGGGAGGGGGCGTTCCTCCCCGCTCACACTGTGCAGCGTGATAGGCGTTGCTGGGCAGAAGGACGTCCGTGGCTAACTGTCAGAAACGCCCTTCTGACTGTAAAGCGCTACGGTACCGGGACCGATAGCGCTTTACACCGGGTACAGATCGGGAAAGCCAACAGTGCACTGAATTCAGCGCACTGTCAGCTTTCCAGCAGTATATAAAACTGCCTGTGCCCAATCTGATGAAAGGTTCTCTTTAAATACTGTTTCGTGTTGGTGCAAATTTTAGCACCCTACATCGTTGTTAGATTTCCTATTTTCTTCATCTTATTTGGTAATTTTTGAACTACTGCTATGAAAATTAGGCCTGATTCACATTGACAAGCAGTGAGTTTATGAAAGCACACGGATCCCATAAACTATAATGGCGTCTGTATGTTTTGTGCACGATGTCCGCACAAGTCATGCGGAGAAGAAAGTAGTTCATAAAGTACTTTTCTCTCCGCATGTTCCATGTGGAAAACACACGGTCCCCACCGCTTGTCAATGCATTCAGTATTCTGTTCAGATGTGAACTGAGACTTACTGCGATTTTTAAAATTTGTTTTATTTCCTTTTAGTTTTTCAATGTGTTATTTTGCATTTAATTATTCTTTTTGTCATTTAATATTTACATGATGCACATTTTCTACATAGTTGAGGTGTGTTTTGTATTTTTTTGTAAGTGAATGGTGATTGAAGTAAAGCATAATATTAGTGCCATCTATGTAAAAAAAAAACTTTGTTGGGAGATAACTCTTAAATTTTATGATTGGAAAGATAGAGCCATTAAAATGGCAGTAGGGTTCAAGGAAGTAAAGAAAGACAATACTGCTAGATTTTATGGTAATTGGAGGGGTTTGTCAAATTTGTGAAATATTTCCTGCTATTTCATGATATAGAAAATAAATAATTTATATTAAGTGACCTTTCTGACTAGAAGTTAAATATGCAAGTAGATAAATAAGTTTAACATTTACTTTCTTATTATTTTATTTACTTTATAATATTTACTTTTTTATTATATTTTTATATTTTTATTATATTTCTTTTTATATATATATATACTGTATATATATATATATTTATTTAATTATATCTAAAACTATAGGTCATTTGCCTGTATATATGGTGGATTGACTTGGATACTCAGCTGGTTGGTTCTGCTATCATGTATTGCTGTAAACTGTGCTCTTAAATCTAGTGGCTTATACTGGTTTCTCTCCTTCCTTTTTAGCTTTTACACTCCATAAATCTTTCTTATTGGAGCTATGATCTCAGCCACTAGCAGTTATCACTTTTAGAAAACAGCTGGAAAATTGATATAATTGAAAAATACATTAATTCACTTCTTAAGACCTTCGCAGGAGATGATCCCTTAGCAGTTTAGAATCAGAAGTTATTAAGGAGTTCAGTATGCATATTTTATTTGAAGGAGGGTTATACAACCAATTCATACTCCATAATTCAGACATTATGGTAAAAAAAGCATATGATCATTGGACATACATACCCAAACCCAGAATACCTTGATACGAATTAAGGAATTTAGTATGCAAGTAGTAAAGAAAGAATCAGGATCCACAGAACACAAGTAAATCACTTTTCCACTAGATTGCCAAATTATATTATTTACCCAAATAATTTCCAACTAATAAACATATTTTATACATTTCTTTAAAATCTATGAGTAAAGTAAAAAGGAAACATTGTATCAGTTTGAATTCACATGTAATACTGATCAAGAAAAAGAAGTAATACCTACAGTCCAGATTCCATTCTCAGTGTTAGATTGTATATAAATGAGGGAGACCTATCACCTGATAACCACCAGTATAAGAATTTCAAGGAGAAACTGAAAATGTGGCTGTAATTCAGTCAACGATCTCTGACGGCATCATAAAGGTTTACGAGACCATCAGAACTGTGAGACTGAACTGTACTTCCAGCTATCAATCTCTCCTTCTCTCAATAGCATTTTTTTATGGAAGATGCAGAGCAGGTCTAGGATTTTAAGCTTGTAAAATTTTTATTGAGGAATTGTAAGAAAGAAAAGGGGTTTTACAACATGAAATTGGTAAGTAGAGAAAAGAGAGACTTGTTTTACGATACAGGATGATGCCTAGCCTGTTTGCTGTTTTTCACAAGTAAAGTAGAAGTACCCTATTACCAGCTCGGTATGTGAGATAATATAGGTGCAGTGAGAGACAAATCGAAATTATATATAAAGTAGCATGCATTATAAAAATGATTATTAACATACAGTATATAAACATAACACACGTGAGACTGTAATATGTAAGCCACAGAATAGTTTGGGCATTGGTTACACAACCTTTAGGTAACACTTCAATGCCTTTTAACTCCATCTGCTCATGAGCTATCACATTATAAATGAACATATGTGCTTGTGAGGAGTTAATTGGATAGGGGAGCTCTATAAAGTAGCCAATATTTCAGTGAGGAACCCCTGACAAAGTGGTTGCATTCACTAAATGTAACTGCATTTGAAGCAATATCATTTTTGAAAGCTAAGGCCCAGTTCACATCCGCATTTGGGTTTTCATTCGGTGGTTCCTCAAGAGAAACCTATAGACATAAAAAAGTGGTTACCTGGGAAACCCACGGACCCCATAGTATAAAATGGGGTCCGTGTGGTTTCCGTTTGGTCTCCGTACAAAACATGTGGAGAGAAAAGTTCTGCAAGCAGATGTGAACCGGACCTAATATCCTTTATGCATACTCCCATTGGATAATTCACCAGGAATGAGCCAGGCATCCTTGCTGGACAGGACACATCCCCACTCCAAGTCACTTCGATGAAGGTGCTGGAGATAGCCAAATGCTGTTTTTCCTTGTAACCCATATATTGTACCAGTCAGTAAAAAAAGCTCAATAGATATAAACCTAAAATATAAGATAAGATTATCTTATCTTATCTTATTGTACCAGTCAGTAAAAAAAAGCTCAATAGATATAAACCTAAAATATGGCATGTATACCTATTATTCAACCTTTTAAACATCCTGCTAGAACATTGACACAGAATATATGTATCTAGTTATTTAATATTTACATAAATATAAGAAAATGTTCAAATCCTGAACCTGAATGTCTTCTGTTTTTAACACTTTTTCTAACTTAAAGAGACAGATATCTTACCTCAAAAGGCAGTTCTGTGAGTTCTAAATTTCCAGAAATATCCAGTTTCTCAAGGTTTTCACAATCTCCCAGTTCAGGTGGTATGTTTTTTAGATTATTGAAGCTAACATTGAGTTCTTTCAGATTTCGCAGGCAACCTGTCAAAGAGAACAGATATAAATCACTAGCTGCCATCAGCTGGATTAGGACAGTGATCCCTTACTTTAATAGTGACAATCAAAGCTTTGATTGATTGCTGCCACCCCAACAACATAGGTAATGCAAGAAAAGGAACATACAAAGCTGACTGGATAAGCAGAGCAAAATTAGTAAGTAATAAAAATAGACACTCCTTAGAATTCTAATCTCATGAAGAACCTGCAGAGTGGATATTTCTATATCTGTATCCACAGCGCATGTCTATTATGTGGCAACAACATAATAGTCAATTGAGAGGTTGGGATTCATAAAGAGCAGAGAGAACTAATGGAAAAAAAAATAGATTTTTTTTTTAAAAGATAGATATAGAATAACCATCACTTGTACTATTTTTGGCTTACAGTATGGGCTTTTCAGGACTAAACTATTGATGAACTTAAGCATACTTGCCGACATTCACTGGCAGATTTCTAGGAAAAAAGAATACATAGTGCACAGCGTAAAATTGTCAGGGGTGGTCTGTGGTATGCCTCCATTGGTTGAGACCATGTCCCCTTTTTGTCATGTGAGTGCAAAAACATGTTGCCTATGCCCCTTCTACATAACGTCATCCCATGACAGCACCAACACCAGAGAGATTGACTCTTGACCCTAATAGGAACAGGAACACAGAGGTTAAAAGGTCACTCCCCCATTGCTGTCCCAGTGGATAAATGATTCTGTTGTAGCTGGGGATCCAAATTTTCTTTTCTGTAAAGGTATGGTCTGGAGTTTGAGTGCCAAGGTGGTAACTTTAACCGATCCGAGGAGAATGGGGGGGGGGGTAAGTTAAAGGTACAAATCAGAACGTTAATGGAAGATTAATCCTAATAGGACAGGCTTTCCTTCTTTCACAGCCTCAACTTTCTGGTGACATCCTCCTTGCTCTCTTGTTGTTTCTTGAGGAATCTGTGCTGAAGTGGAAGTCGGAGAAGGAGTAGCATTGTAGCGTGGTGTCACCACCAGTGTTGACTGTGTCCCAGCCTCAAAGGATCTTTGGGTCTTTCTGTACAGACAGAAGTTTGTGTACAGCCCTGAGAAGCTGCCAAAGCCTTCCATTACTAAGTGAACCCATTAATGTGGTAAAATGAGGTGGCAAAGCAGAGGCAAATAGGCAAGAGAAGTAAAAGGGTCTTCAGTTGCTAATGTTGCCTGATCTCTTGCGCTATGAATAGTCAACCACCATCCCATTCTGAGGCTGCCTTCCTCTACAGCTAAGTGCTATATACCGCTAAGGTTGATAAAGGCAGGAGATTTTATTTTTCTGTAGAAGATATTGATATACTACTTGTACCTTTTAATAATACTATGTTCCTTTATCAGTCCAAGATAAAATGTTAGAACACAGGGAGTTTCCAGTCTATAAAAATATTTACAAATTAAAGGATTAGAGAGGGGCAAACCTTTCAAGATTCGTTTCATGTTCAGGTTCGGTGGCTTGAGTCTTCGGTTTGTTTTGAGATGTACAAGTTCAGTACAAACCACACTATAAAATTAGCTTAAGATATAGCTTAGAACACTCTTAGGACTCATAGGAAACTAACTATCCAATTTCTAGTTCTCTAAGGCAAACACAGCCGAAGTTAAGTGAATGTGACATGTATTTCTATGGAAAATAGAATGGTAAGCAGTGGATACTGTACTGACACTCACTTTTATGCATTTAAAATGCTTCAAAATTGCCCATTTATTAGGGAAATGCCCTTGCCCATGTTTATTTTTTCAGACACACGTGGAGGTTATATTGCAAAAAGAAATGTAGAAAAATGTGCCCATTTTGATGGCTTGTAAGTGCTACAGGGGCTTACTGTTATTTGGAAGACACATAGAGATGAGCGAGTACTGTTCGGATCAGCCGATCCGAACAGCACGCTCGCATAGAAATGAATGGACGTAGCCGGCACGCGGGGGGTTAAGTGGCCGGCCGACGTCAAAGCGGAAGTACCAGGTGCATCCATTCATTTCTATGGAGCGTGCTGTTCGGATCAGCTGATCAGAACAGTAGTCGCTCATCTCTAAAGACACATTTGTGGATGAGAACCCCTTGAGACATCTCTGCTCAAGTGGTGGTATCTGTGGCAACATGGGTGGCAAGGTATATGCTGGATCAGGTCTTGGAAATGTCTGCCTAGGTTGTGACTGTGGTGGAATCAGCACCAGTACAGTAAATGGAAGATGATGGGATGATAAAGAGAGGCGGTGACATCACTATTCGGAGGAATCAGAATATTTTGTTCTTTTAATGAGACACCTACATATTTACATACAGATCTAATTTTAGTACATGTATGTTGTCTAATTATTTTATTGTTCTTTTGGAGTTTTTGTCCCATTTAATATTGTTATATACATCCAAATATATATATATATATATATATATATATATATATATATATATTTCACTTATTAACATTAGTCTAATAATAGTCATCCAAAACTCTTACTTCCAGTGACTGATCAATTACTTCCTACTTACTAAATTACTTAATTACTTCCTACTTATAGATGTATTCAATTTAATTTAATGTATTTCATTTATTTTTCTAGAACATATAGCATTATGTACTTGAAGGCTGTTTTATTCTAACTAGTATCCAGTCCCTTACAAATATAACGGTATAATCTAGTTATAAGTACTAGAGATGAGCGAGAAGTATTCAATCGAGTAGGTATTTGATTGAATACTACGGTATTCAAAATATTTGTACTCGATCGAATACTACTAGCTAGAGATGAGCGAGTAGTACTTGATCGAGTAGGTATTCGATCGAATACTACGGTATTTGAAATACTCGTACTCGATCGAGTACTACTAGCTGTTCGAAGTTAAGATTCGATGCAGAACCAGCGTTGATTGGCAGAATGCTATACAGTCGGCCAATCAACGCTGGTTCTTCTCTTACCTTTAGAAGTCTTCTCTGTGCAGCTTCCCCGCGTCCTCTTCCGGCTCTGAATTCACTCTGCCAGGCATTGGGCCTGGGTAGAGCCGAATGTGCATGTCCGCTTGTAGTGCGGGCATGCGCAGTCGGCTCTTCCCAGGCCCGATGCCTATCAGAGTGAATTCAAGGCCGGAAGAGGACGCGGGGACGCTGCGCTTGGAGAAGAATCCAGCCCGACCCTCACTCATGGACTTGGTAAGTAGAATTTGATCAAATGTTGCGTACCCCTGAAACGAGCATTTCCCCCCATAGACTATAATGGGGTTCGAAACCCGTTCGAACAGTCGAACAGTGTGCAGCTGTTCAAATCGGATTTCGAACCCCAAACATTTTAGTGTTCGCTCATCTCTACTACTAGCTATTCGCAGTAAATATTCGATTCAGAACCTGCGTTGATTGGCCAAATGCAGGCTCGTCCTTGCTAGTCGGGAGAGCTGGCAGTTTGCTGTTATGAGGGAGCTGACTTTTTCTCATAGGAATGCATTGACCAGCGTTGATTGGCCAGTGTACACCATTCGGCCAATCGACGCTGGTTCTGCCAGAGGCTCGTCTGTGAGGAGGCAGAGTCAAAGATCGGACCACAGCAGTCTCCATTATGGTCAGCACCTCACAAGTCTGCACCTCACCAATCAGCACCTCTGTACCTCACTAGCCAACACCTCTGCAACTCACCAGTCTTCACCTCACTAGCCAGCACATCTGCACCTCACCAGTCTGCACCTCACTAACCAACCCAACTCCCCCCTGTCTTTTCACCAGTCTGCACCTCACCAGTCAGCCTGCCCTCACCAGTCTCTACATTCTAGAAAGACCCAGCACTGTGCTACTTGATCCTATGCAAGAGCTCCCTTCTTCCTGTGTGATGTCTCCCCCCCCCCCCCCAACATTAGAAGGGAGGGGACACGCTAAGGGTGGGGACATACTCTGGAATGTCATCTTGAATCTTCAGCCTATGCGAGGAGAAAAAACCCTGCTAAAGCTAAAAATAGGACTGTCTATGTCACCAGGCACAAGCCATTCCCCCCTTACCGCCATAAACCCGGCGCCCAAGCCTCAAAAAGTTATTATTTATTTATTGCATATTAATTAGTGTGAGGTGGTCCAGGCCCCCTAATATTCCGGGCCCCGTGGCAGCTGCTACCGTGGTAGTTACACCACTGTTGATAATGACGACCATGTGCTGGTACCACATGTAGATGTGGTTTGCATACTAGGAAGATCATGGGAAGGAGTAGGAGAACAGCCTTGCTCACTTCCCCTTTCAGTGTTACTTTCAAGTCTATTTTTCCAAATCAGAGAGTGATGCCTTTTCATGTGAGTATTGTAAATACTGGACCTTCAGAGTAGGCTGTTTGCTAGGTAAATCAGGCAGATGGAGGCAAGGATACCAGCTCACAGTTGTAGCTTTATTGGTAGCAGTTCACACAGTCCATCAGTATATAAATCAAAATAGCTTTCTTCAGCATATAGATAAATCAAACGAGCTTTATTCAGCAGGAAGGTACAAAATCAAATAACATAAATAGTCCCTAATTCAGTATACAAAGAAAATAATTCTCCAGGGTTTCCTCACCAATACACAGGTGATTTTGGGCTTTCTCTTCCAGACACACAGTCAAACGACCACACCCACTTCCCTGGGCTAGCCTCAGCTCTTTAATAGCTGACCACTTGGGTCACCCAGTAAAACCAGGACTGGAGTATAGGCCTGGGTTTACAACAACTCCTAAATCCCGGACCCATACTCATAATCCATCCTGTCACCATGTAGATACCAGCCACCTCAGTTGAAGGTACCTGCCATCTATAAATTTCTTTTTGCCTGTCTACAGTATGTAGAGATGTCGTTCATACATTTGTTCCTGCATGGCCACATGTAAGTTTCTGCTTGCAGATCTTGTACATCACCATGGATTTATCATTTGGCTGTGTACAAAAAAAATTCCCACATGGAAGATGACTGCCTGTACTTTGCTGCCGCTAGCAACAGTAGAAACAAGTCTGCCACTACCACCACCAGTGCTACCACCCCGCCTTCAGAGTGTTAGGAGTATGGCTGGAAACTCTACAGTGGCATGCAGGGGTTTGCCGGCATTCTGACACGGACCGTGTCCCATCTTCTTCGGTGCAGAGGTGATGATGGGCCTGTCAGAACCTAAATCTTCTTTACTTCTGCACCCGGGTCTCCGTTATACAGGTTTCCGTTTCCTGCCTGAAACTGGGCAGGAGACGGAAACCTGCAGTCATTTTCAAACCCATTCATTTGAATGGGTTTGATAAGTGTCCGGCCATGAGCGCTGGTGAGCGTTTTGTGCTCTCCACGGCAAATCCGTTTTTTTTAAACAGAACCCAAAGTCGGACATGCAGGACTTTGTGTCTGGTTAAAAAAAAAAAAAACCTGTTTCGTCACGGAGATCACAAAACGCTCACCGGTCTGTTGGCAGAAGATGGAAACCTGGAAATGGAAATTAGAACCCAGTGTCAGATTTACAATGCTAGAAATTATGTGTTATATGTGTAGTGAGAAGAGAATAAAGTGTTCTTTTACAAGTACTGTCAAACAATATAGATTATTGCCTGGCAATGAGGTTAACTGTCTGCTCTGCAGAGTCACTGAATGAACCCATCCTGTCTATGTCTGTATATTCATTTTTATTCTAGCACTGAACTACTATCTGCCTGTGTATGTTGCTTGATTCTCCCTAAGTACTCCTATAGCTATTGTGCATTTTTCAATACTGACTTGTGCAGCCTATAACCTACCTAATAGGATGGCATTAGCTATGAGATGCATTGAGTTAGATGTGTGTGCGCGCATTTCCACCATTACAGCAAATAAAGGTTGGTCTCTGCACAAAAGACATTGTCTGCTCTATATTTCCTGATCGCTAACGTGGTGGTGGCCAGTTTCTTGTATCGTGGCCAATTTTGTCGCCATTTGTTCAGTTTCTTAAAAAAAAAAAACAATTAGGAATATTTGGGACAAACCCGGCTCATTACGAGCTGATTCGTCCATCTCTATTACGGATTATTGGAACAAACCTGAAAGCAAGTTAGTTTTACCCAGCGAGATTAGGAATATATTTCTTTTTAACCCAGTAGACACTGCTAGTTGGGATTGGAATCCAAAAATTGACGTTCAAGCTTCATAAGTAGTTAAGAAAACTGCTCTGCCCTCTGAGAATGCTTCTCAACTTAAAAATCATATGGATCAAAAGGCTCAATGGGTAACCAGGAAAGTCTAGGAAGCATCTTTCGCCTTCTTGAGCCCTAATATTATTGTTGCTAGTGTAGTTAGGCCCCATTATATCAGGCTAAAGTAGGTGGAATCTCATTTGGAGATTAAAATCCATAGAGATCAAATTCTTACCCCCAGCTTCGACTCCTTGAGGATAAGCCAGTTAAATCTAGAAGGAATTTGGAGTTACATAGAGAGAAATAAATGCAAATCAATATTGCCACCGGATTAAAACCATTTAAAGCAGAAACTGATCCAAATAATATAAATAATATCAATTACCTTGAATATGTTAATCTATTTTATGGCTTCTGTTAGTCCTCTGCCAATCCAATTCCTAATCGTGACTACGTGTTGATGTGCCAATAACAAATATCAGCATGTGGCTCTGTATTCAGTAGTGCCTCCACACCACCAAGTCCAGGAAGGGGCTTCTCTTAAGTGGATACTTTTCTGGCAGTTTGGAGGAGCTTCAGCTGGTTGTGTCCTCCACATGTATTCCAGTGCTAGTGAAAAAAAACCATGGTGATGTCACAGCTGTAAGTAAGCATTCCTTTTTCCTATGGGTTTCAAAAGTCCACTGTTTTCTTCCTCAGGGAGATGAACATCCACTGGATCCATAGCTCCTTATATACACAAGCAGGCAGTAATTAGGATCTTCAGCCCCATGCTCATTAAGATAATTGCAGCAATGATTAGGGCATCTAATTAAGATAATTACAGCAATAAAGCATCTGATACTTGCTTTTATCCACAATACTAGACCGTTCCAATCAGGATACAATTCAAATAATTGAATTAATTAAAACATTTTATTCATACAAATAAAAATGATAAAATATGTGATATTAGAGGAGATCAGTTCGATAAAACATAACCAAAATAGATAATTTCTAAATGAATAATACTTAAGTTTTTCCATTCATAACAGAAAAAACATAATGGTTTTTGTCTGGTGGCAATACTGATGTGCATTCTTTTCTCTATATAAGAACTACTGTGTATTGTGCTTTGTGTATAGAGTATTCTCTCTGGCCTAACTAGGAGCGCAGGTGTTATAAGTGAATAGTGTGAATTTGAAACAACTTTACCACTGTTGACCGGCAGTTGTATTATCACCCTGTTGACCAGTATCTGAAGAGTGACTTATGTATTCCAAAATTTTATTTTTGGTGCTGGTGTGGTATCTATTGTATAAATTTGGAGTCACACCAACGGAAGGAAAAGCAAAGAGTTCCTCCTTAACTTCAATCAGCCAAAGCAGCAATGACACTATCAAAAGTTGTTACACTTCAACAAAATTTGTGAAAACATCTGCAAAAAAACCTGGATCCTTAATGTTCTCAGGGAGGGTTGCAAAATAGAATTCTCCTCTCCCCCCTCCAGAAAGGTTTGTCTTGACCAAAGCCATTTCCCCTCTACTTCACCAGAAACTAGAAGAAGGAGTGCCAATCCTAATTCAGATTACTACATTACTCAGAGTACAATTTACTCAGAATATTTCTGGTTTATCAAATACAGGAGGTTAAAGGCAGAGACTATAAAATCCACAATTCCTCTGATAGCAGTAGTGATCACTCTAAATCTAAAAGATGCATATTTTCATGTGCTAGGCACTCCAGCTAATCAAAAATATCAGCAGTGCGACCTCTTCCTTAAAGACCAGATGTAACATTTCCAATTTGTCGCCCAACTGTTTGGATTATATGGTGCCCCAAGGTTTTTTACAAAGTTAGGGTGCATTCACACTGAGTAAACGCTAGCTTATTCTGAACGTAAAACACGTTCAGAATAAGCGGCGTCTAAAGCAGCTCCATTCATTTCTATGGGAACGGGGATACGAGCGCTCCCCATAGAAATGAATGGGCTGCTTCTTTCACTCCGTGCAGTCCCATTGAAGTGAATGGGGAGTGCCGGCGTGTACGCTCCGGCATGAGCAGAGCTTGCCGTATACGCCGGCACTTCCCATTCACTTCAATGGGACTGCACGGAGTGAAAGAAGCAGCCCATTCATTTCTATGGGGAGCGCTCGTATCCCCGCTCCCATAGAAATGAATGGAGCTGCTTTAGACGCCGCTTATTCTGAACGTGTTTTACGTTCAGAATAAGCTAGCGTTTACTCAGTGTGAATTCACCCTTAGGGTGCATTCAGACTACGTAACGCCGGGCGTGTATGAGAGCCGTACACGCCGGCATTACGGCAGACTGCCGAACACTTCCCATTCACTTCAATGGGAGCGCTCGTAACAGCGGCGTTTACGAGCGCTCCCATTGAAGTGAATGGGAAGTGTTCGGCAGTCTGCCGTAATGCCGGCGTGTACGGCTCTCATACACGCCCGGCGTTACGTAGTCTGCATGCACCCTTAAGGGTGCATTCACACTGAGTAAACACTAGCTTATTCTGAACGTAAAACACGTTCAGAATAAGTGGCGTCTAAAGCAGCTCCATTCATTTCTATGGGAGCGGGGATACGAGCGCTCCCCATAGAAATGAATGGGCTGCTTCTTTCACTCCGTGCAGTCCCATTGAAGTGAATGGGGAGTGCCGGCGTATACGGCAAGCTCTGCTCATGCTGAGCCGTACACGCCGGCACTCCCCATTCACTTCAATGGGACTGCACGGAGTGAAAGAAGCAGCCCATTCATTTCTATGGGGAGCGCTCGTATCCCCGCTCCCATAGAAATGAATGAAGCTGCTTTAGACGCCGCTTAGTCTGAACGTGTTTTACGTTCAGAATAAGCTAGCATTTACTCAGTGTGAATTCACCCTAATAGTGGAGATGGTTGTATTTCTAAGACTGGATAATATCTCAATAGTCCCATACCTGAACAACATTGTGGTCACTGCTTCATTAGTTCAGACCCTAAATTCCTGTTTACAGAAAACAATAGATCTGCTTCAGAAACTAAGTTAGATTCTCAACTGGTAAAATCAGATCTAGTTCCTGGCACTCAGAAGAAGGAGTGTTCCTAGATTCTGAAATCAAGACCTCCTTTCTTATTCAGGACAAAAATATGTCCATCAGGAAGAAGATTTCCAGCTTTGAAAGAAACCATTGTATACAATAAGGAATGCTGTGTCTGTTCTGGGGTTAATGACAGCTTATATTCCTGTGGTATCTTGGAGCCATTTCCATTCACAGCTCCTACAAGTTCAGATCCTCAAAACTTTGAATAGATCTCATCTCTTTGAAAAGGAAGATTTTGCTTCTTCCATCAGTAAGACAGTCCCTGAACTGGTGGATAAATCTAAAAAAAATCTGAACAAACGAGTATTATGGTATGCAGAACCCATTATCTCTAACTACAGATGCTAGTGCATGGGTCTAGGAGGCTCTGGAGCAGAGCAAGTTATTCCAGGATCAGTGGCCAATTTGAGGATAAGTCAGTGAAACATCTATCCTAGCTGAGAGGCATTTCGGTAATACTGCTAAGATTTCAACATTTGATGCAAGGCCATCGTCTAAAAATATACTTAGACAATTCTATAACTGTGGCATGGAGGCAGGTTTAGACCATTTCAGCATCTGTCAGAACAAATTGTCAGATGAGCAAATACCAATGTAAGATCCATTATAGCTATTCATCTAAAGGGCTAAGACAACCAAGTGGCAGATTATCTCTTTTTTTTTTTTTATGTAGATTGTAAGCCCATATAGGGCTCACAATGTACATTTTTCCCTATCAGTATGTCTTTTTGGAATATGGGATGGAAATCCATGCAAACACGGGGAGAACATACAAACTCCTTGCAGATGGTTTTTTGCCCTTGGCGGGATTTGAACACCAGGACACCAGCGCTGCAAGGCTGCAGTGCTAACCACTGAGCCACCATGTGGCCCCCTATAATCAGGTGGCAGATTATCTCTGTCACAATCGGCTAGTTCCAGGAGAATGATCCCTGGATGAGGAAGTATTCGAATCCCTAACAGACTGGGGATGTCTAGAAATAGACCTGTTTGCTTCCCTCAAGAACAGAAAAACTTCAAAATTTTCCTTTCTAAATCCAATGAACAATCTGAGTGTGGCAAATGTTTCAGCCCAACCTTGGAAGTTCCGGATAGCATATGCCTTTCCCCCTTGCCACTAATTCACAAAAATGTGGGCAAAATTCATATCGAAGATGTACATCATTCTGAGCCAAGAACAGCTAGTTCAGTCTTCTAAACTTGTTCAGTTCAGTCTGCTAAAGGAGATCCAGTGTCAGCCAGATCCCTATATTCCTAACATCCCTCAGACTCTGGATTTCTTACAAAGCAGGTTTGATATAGGTCTCTCCCTTAACACCTTAAAGTCCAAACTGAGCTGCAGCTATTAGTGATGAACATGATATTAGACACAGGGAAGAGGCCCTTGCCCTTGTGAGTACCCTGACCACTTCACAGAGCTGAACAGAGGGAGTCTAATCTAACATTGACGACCTATTATAAGGGTATGCTTTCAATATTTAACTTCCAAATTACACTGGATTTTTCCTGGATATCACAATGACCCATTCATTTCTATGTGCCTGTACACATGACCGTGAATGAGACTCTCTGGCGTGCAGGCCGACAGTCTGGGCAACAAAATGTGGAACATGTCCTATTTCTGTCCAATTTTGCGATCCTGCTTTCATTTAATGAAAGGGGCCACTGAAACACGGCAGGTGAATGGTCAGCACGTGGGTGGCATCCATATGTCCCCCATGCCCTGCTTGTGCTGTTCATTCACAGCAGCCGGGTATCACACGGTCGTGAACATCCGGCTTTAAGTCCACAGACATAAGGATGTTCTATGAATTAGTTGACTATGAAATGTGAACCTTTACCATATCTCTAATCATGTCAAGGTAGAGTAGACAAAAATTGATCACTGGATCAATGAGTATATATTTGAGGCAATATATATTCTTAGTGTTATAAATGTATTAATCCCTGAGACCTCCCACAGATATAAAATATGTTGTCTCCTGCATTGAGTATTGACTTGCATGGGGTTTTTTAGTGATGGATTGCTAGTTATAGATTAGTAGAAAAGATATGAAATATAACAAAAACAACTTTTTTTTAATAAAGTTTAAATAGGAACGAAGAAGAATATAGTTATAAGGATTAATGATACATGGCTCTTTTTTTTCGTGCCAGAATAATTTTCTTCTCAGCGCGAGAATAGTCTCTTGGATCTCCTCATTATACCTGCCCTTAATTCTCTCACTAAATAGCAGGTTATTTTTCTTTGTAAAATATTTCCTCTGGATTAAAATGAGCCAAAATATACTGTATTCTTTGTGTTGTAGTTAGTGTGCGGTAGTTTCCCACAGTGTTGAGGAAGGTTAGAACAGCATGCAAGTTCCATCAGTGCGGTATGTGCGCAGGCTAACCAGGATCACAGGAACCTGTTCAATCACATCTACTATTTAGTACGTGTACTAGTGAAACAGCAGGCTAATATTCATCTTCTCACAGTACTGAGATAAATGTGTCCAACTCAATTGATACTTAATATACATAAATAACGGTTTTACTTCAGAGTATGAGAATATTGTTATCATTTGTGACCAGCTAGGAGCATCTGCATTCATATGAGAGTAAATAATACAGATGTCTTTCAAACTATTTTTTTACACCTAGGCCTGAAACCTTGATCAAAGGTCATCCTCAATATCTAGAGAAAAAGAAGGTTCCATCAGCATCATTAAACAAGGATACTTTATTGTAAGAACAGTGAGACTATGTATGGTACCTATAGCCCAGCGAATTGAGTTCAAGCTATTAACGTTAACATTCAAAGCGATCCACAACCTGTCCCCTCCATATATCTCTGAACTAATCTCCCGCTACCTGCCTACACATAACCTCAGATCCTCCAATGACCTCTTACTCCGCTCTTCTCTCATCCGCTCCTCACACAACCGTCTCCAAGATTTCTCCCGTGCATCTCCCATACTCTGGAACTCCTTACTAAGACAAATAAGACTGACCCCCACAATCACAGGCTTCAAGAAGGCCCTGAAGACTCACCTATTCAGGAAGGCCTACAACCTCCAATAACACTATTACCGCACCACCATCTGTACAGTCTCCCCCTCTCCTTCTGTCTCTACCCCCTTCCCCCATAGATTGTAAGCCCTCGCAGGCAGGGCCCTTTACTCCACTGTGCCAGCCGATCACTGTTAGTATTATATCTACCTGTATATTCTGTGTATTGTATGTATCCCCCAAATGTAAAGCACCATGGAATTAATGGTGCTATATAAATATAATAATAATAATAATAATAATAATAATAAATAATAATAATGGTACTCTGCCACAGGATGTAGTCATGATTGATCCATTGAGCAAGTTCAGGAGAGACTGGATTCCTTTTTTGAAACACACATTAAGTACAGGATTTCAGGAGATGGGGCATTGATCCAGGGATTTATTTTATATTTCATATTTGGACTTGATGGACCTGCTCTTAAAGGGAGTCTGTGAGCAGGAAACGTGGTATCAAACCAATGACAGTACTGTAGCTTGTAGGGCAGCTTCTACACTTTCCAAAGATACATTTCTTATTTTGCTCTGCAGCTCCATTTCCATTAAAATCAGAGCTTTATTGTTCGAACTATAGACAAAGTAGAAGATGTCACTTAAGCAATGGAGGGTGGGTGAGGAAGGAACTGGGTGGCGGTTACGGTCCATTATCTAGAGCACAGACTGATGCCCCAGGTAAAGAAGGCCTCTAAAGCACTTTGTAACTAATTGGAATATCAATCAAATCACAATTTTCATGCAAATTGAGCTGCAATACATTGTAAAATGTGCAAGATAATGTCATTAGTTTGATATTAGTTTTCCTGCTCACAGACCCCCTCTAACTTCAGCATCTGAAGTTTTAAACAGCTGACGTGGTTTTGCCCCCATGGTGATCATGGTGTATTCGTACATTATGATGATGTTATGTAAGGTTATTTCTACATATACAGTCAGTTCATGGTGTATTAAGGGGTTAAAAGGTTTTCCCACTAATGACATTTATCCCCAATCCACAGCATAGGAAATAAAAGTGTGATTGCTGAGAATGATGAACTGCAAGTGTCCCCAATTTTCACATGTGAATGGAAAGAAGGTGCTTCTGATCAACTGCTCCTCCGTTCGAATAAAGAACTTAGGGGTACATGCAGACCCCTGTTCTCATGACGCCTGGGAGTTTGCAGTGTCCCTGTGTGTTATACTTATTATATTTTTAAACTATCTAGTAGATTTTCTCACTAGGAAACTTTATCAATGTGGAGCTCAATCAATATAAAACACTTGTATTATACCTTCTGACATTGGTTTGACTGATCCATTTTGATGGATACATGAAAAAAAGAATGAAAACAGATGGACACCCATCCATGGAATTCATTTTTAGTAGACTCTAGTGTTAAAAAGGAGCTATGGCCATTGAAGTGCGAGCCTGGTGGTCAGTTACGCAAGTACAGCTCCAACAAGTCTAGCTCTCTGCATCAAGTAATAGATGCTTCTCCACTGATTCTGAAATAGTTATTTTTTTTTCTTTAACTCCCACTGTTCCCGAGCAATCAGTGCTGTTAGTTTAGGTGCCTCATCTGCTATTTAGACTGTACTGTCAGAAAGGCGATGTCAGGCAGATTCAGACAAGGAGGGTGATTCTGAGTTGTGACACTGGTTTCCTCTGATTGTAGTTCTGAATCATGTCCCCCGTCCAACAATAACCTTCAGACATTACAGAACACATCAGGCACCAAAGCTAACTGCACTTGTTGCTCAGGAAAGGTGGAGGCTTTAGAGAATATTCCAACTGTGCTGGAATCAGTGGAGCGGGGCCTATTAACAGATGCTAAGAATGTCCTCTTTAGCCAAAGACATTCAATGACAAACAGTTATCTTATGGTGCATTAAAGGGTTAAAATACTGCATGTGCTATGATCTATTAATAGAAGGCATGGTTCTATCTTTGGTCTATAAATGCCTGAACCAAATACTCCCACAATAACATTTATACATGCCTTATATTATAACTACATCTAATTGTTACCTGTTCTGGAGGATAAAACACTCCATAAATGCTCCTTGTGAGTTGTTGTCAATTTTCTTCTGATAATGCTCATTATTCAGCATTATTAAACATGTACAGAAATACAGTTTTAACAGCTTTCTGGTCAATTTACAATTGTAAAACATGGAATTTTCTCAAAAATGTCAGCAAGTAATATCTGAATAATAATTCCATGGAGCTTAGGTTAGTAAGCGGAATATGGCTAAATGCCATTTATTTTAATGCTTTTCTTTGCTGCGTTAATGGTAACAATGACAAAACAGACAAGTATAAAAAGTTTAAGTAGCGATAAGATGAAGTACAAAAGAAGCAATTTAAGCAACAGGTAGCAAAATGCCATTGTGTGCTATAAGAATCCCTGAAGAGATATTAACAATAGAATGGAAAACAGTATCAGCAACACAAATGCTATTTTAGTTTGCATTTTCATTTCTTGTGAGACAAATCATCCTCACTTATACGTTGTGAAGTTTAACTATATACTTTTTTGTTAGTCATATTGCTATATAGGTGATGCAGAGGCAGAGGTTGTACCCCTCGGCCACACACAGTAAAAATCCAAAGCGAACACTGTTCGGATCAGCCGATCCGAACAGCACGCTCCCATAGAAATGAATGGAAGCACCTGGCACGCAGACTTTGCCGGCGGCCGGCCGCTTAACCCCCCGCGTGCCGGCCGCTTTCATTCATTTCTATGGGAGCGTGCTGTGAGTGTGCTGTTCGGAACAGGCTGTTCCGAACAGTGTTCGCTCATCTCTATACTGTAGGTTGGTATCCTTGTTCCAGATTTTGCACTGGGGAAGAGGATTATGCCAATGGGAAATGTATTTGCCTTTACATTGTGATTTTTTTACATTCACTATTGAACCATATTCTATTATTACCAGGGGCGGATCCAGGCCCGGGCGAGCCGGGCAACCGCCCCGGGCCCCGCGCTTAGCGGGGCCCCGCGGCCCGGCCCTAACAAAATGGTCCCGGTCAGCTCGGCAAGTGCCGGGGCCCACAGAGCCTCTGGGGGCCCCCCAGCACTTGGCTGTCACGATTTCAGCTCATCGGCGTCCGTCCGCCGATGAGCTGAATCGCGATTAAAGCAGGAGCTGTGAGCTCAGCTCCTGCTTTAAAGCTCCGGCCCGGCTTGCGTGTGTAGGCGCGATGACGTCATCACATCACGCTTACACACGCAAGCCGGGCCGCAGCTAAGCAGGAGCTGAGGTCACAGCTCCTGCATCGCGTATGTGACTGGAGTGAGAGAGAGGAGCGTCGGGGGAACGATGGAAGGTGAGTGATGGAAGGTGAGTGTAAGTGTTTGTATTAAATATTAAGGTGGAACATAATGAAGGGGGCCCATGAAACTGGGGGGCAAATGAAGTGGAGGGGGGGAACGGCATAACACTGGGGCAGATGGAGGGGGGGAGAACAGCATGACACTGGGGCAGATAGAGGGGGGGAGAATGGCATGACACTGGGGCAGATAGAGGGGGGGAGAACAGCATGACACTGGGGCAGATGAAGGGGGGAGAACGGCATGACACTGGGGCAGATGGAGGGGGGGAGAACAGCATGACACTGGGGAAGATGAAGGGGGGAGAAAGGCATGACACTGGGGCAGATGGAGGGGGGAGAACAGCATGACACTGGGGCAGATGAAGGGGGGGAGAACGGCATGACACTGGGGCAGATGGAGGGGAGAGAACAGCATGACACTGTGGCAAATGAAGGGGGGGAGAACGGCATGACACTGAGGCAGATGAATGGGGGAGAATAGCATGACACTGGGGTGGATGGAGGGGGGAGAACAGCATGACACTGGGGCAGATGAAGGGGCAAGAACGGCATGATACTGGGGCAAATGAAGGGGGAGAGAACGGCATGACACTGGGGCAAATGAAGGGGGGGAGAATGGCATGACACTGGGGCAGATGAAGGGGGGAGAACGGCATGACACTGGGGCAGAGACGGGGGGGACATGAAACTGTGGGCAGATAAAGGGGGAGAATGGCATGAAACTGGGGACAGAGATAGAGGGGGGGACATGAAACTAGGGGTAGATGAAGGGTGTATATGAAAATGGGGAGAGATGGAGGGGGGACATATAATTTACGGGTGACTGTAGGAGGATTATACTGTGTGGAATCACATGAAAAATGAATGAGAATGGGCGGAGTCAACATAAAAGTGGGCGGGGCCTAATTTGCTGCGGCGCGCTGCGCGTAGGGCCCCACCAAAGTCAATTGCCCAGGGCCCCGCAAACCCTGGATCCGCCACTGATTATTACTTTTGCCATAAGTGAAGGTGACTAGCCAGCTGCCAAAGTTGGAGACCTCTGATGTAGAACATATTCTCACAAACTATATTAGGATGATCACACTGACCATGGAACTCTAGCACCTTAGTAAACAAACTGATAATGTAAAGTAAAGAGGTTATGTACGTAGAATAAACTGAGATATAGGAAGAAACTTGTGAAGCCCTGGACATCAAAATTCTGTTCTAGTCAATGCCCATAATGATTAGAGATGAGCGAACAGTGTTCTATCGAACTCATGTTCGATCGGATATTAGGCTGTTCGGCATGTTCGAATCGAATCGAACACCGCGTGGTAAAGTGCGCCATTACTCGATTCCCCTCCCACCTTCCCTGGCGCCTTTTTTGCTCCAATAACAGCGCAGGGTAGGTGGGACAGGAACTACGACACCGGTGACGTTGAGAAAAGTAGGCAAAACCCATTGGCTGCCGAAAACATGTGACCTCTAATTTAAAAGAACAGCGCCGCCCAGCTTCGCGTCATTCTGAGCTTGCAATTCACCGAGGACGGAGGTTTCCGTCCAGCTAGCTAGGGCTTAGATTCTGGGTAGGCAGGGACAGGCTAGGATAGGAAGGAGAAGACAACCAACAGCTCTTGTAAGAGCTAAATTCCAGGGAGAAGCTTGTCAGTGTAACGTGGCACTGACGGGCTCAATCGCCGCAACCCAGCTTTCCCAGGATCCTGAATGGAATACACTGTCAGTGTATTCCCGTATACCCGATATATACCCCGATACCCGTTCCAACGGTGTGCCCCCCCACCTTCACCCCAGAAATACCCTGCAAGTCCCCTAGCAATAGAATTGGGGCTATATACACCCACAATTTTTACTACTGGTATACAGTGCCATTGTCTGACTGGGAATTCAAAGAATATATTGGGAATACAAATACCCTCATTTCTTGCTACTGCCATATAGTGCCAGTGTCTGACTGGGAATTCAAAGAATATATTGGGGTTATAAATACCCTCATTTCTTGCTACTGCCATATAGTGCCAGTTTCTGACTGGTAATTCAAAGAATATATTGGGGTTACGTGCACCCACAATTTTTACTACTGGTATACAGTGCCATTGTCTGACTGGGAATTCAAAGAATATATTGGGAATACAAATACCCTCATTTCTTGCTACTGCCATATAGTGCCAGTGTCTGACTGGGAATTCAAAGAATATATTGGGAATACAAATACCCTCATTTCTTGCTACTGCCATATAGTGCCAGTTTCTGACTGGTAATTCAAAGAATATATTGGGGTTACGTGCACCCACAATTTTTACTACTGGTATACAGTGCCATTGTCTGACTGGGAATTCAAAGAATATATTGGGAATACAAATACCCTCATTTCTTGCTACTGCCATATAGTGCCAGTGTCTGACTGGGAATTCAAAGAATATATTGGGGTTACGTGCACCCACAATTTTTACTACTGGTATACAGTGCCATTGTCTGACTGGGAATTCAAAGAATATATTGGGAATACAAATACCCTCATTTCTTGCTACTGCCATATAGTGCCAGTGTCTGACTGGGAATTCAAAGAATATATTGGGGTTACGTGCACCCACAATTTTTACTACTGGTATACAGTGCCATTGTCTGACTGGGAATTCAAAGAATATATTGGGGTTATAAATACCCTCATTTCTTGCTACTGCCATATAGTGCCAGTTTCTGACTGGTAATTCAAAGAATATATTGGGGTTACGTGCACCCACAATTTTTACTACTGGTATACAGTGCCATTGTCTGACTGGGAATTCAAAGAATATATTGGGAATACAAATACCCTCATTTCTTGCTACTGCCATATAGTGCCAGTGTCTGACTGGGAATTCAAAGAATATATTGGGAATACAAATACCCTCATTTCTTGCTACTGCCATATAGTGCCAGTTTCTGACTGGTAATTCAAAGAATATATTGGGGTTACGTGCACCCACAATTTTTACTACTGGTATACAGTGCCATTGTCTGACTGGGAATTCAAAGAATATATTGGGAATACAAATACCCTCATTTCTTGCTACTGCCATATAGTGCCAGTGTCTGACTGGGAATTCAAAGAATATATTGGGGTTATAAATACCCTCATTTCTTGCTACTGCCATATAGTGCCAGTGTCTGACTGGGAATTCAAAGAATATATTGGGGTTACGTGCACCCACAATTTTTACTACTGGTATACAGTGCCATTGTCTGACTGGGAATTCAAAGAATATATTGGGGTTATAAATACCCTCATTTCTTGCTACTGCCATATAGTGCCAGTTTCTGACTGGTAATTCAAAGAATATATTGGGGTTACGTGCACCCACAATTTTTACTACTGGTATACAGTGCCATTGTCTGACTGGGAATTCAAAGAATATATTGGGAATACAAATACCCTCATTTCTTGCTACTGCCATATAGTGCCAGTTTCTGACTGGTAATTCAAAGAATATATTGGGGTTACGTGCACCCACAATTTTTACTACTGGTATACAGTGCCATTGTCTGACTGGGAATTCAAAGAATATATTGGGAATACAAATACCCTCATTTCTTGCTACTGCCATATAGTGCCAGTGTCTGACTGGGAATTCAAAGAATATATTGGGAATACAAATACCCTCATTTCTTGCTACTGCCATATAGTGCCAGTGTCTGACTGGGAATTCAAAGAATATATTGGGAATACAAATACCCTCATTTCTTGCTACTGCCATATAGTGCCAGTTTCTGACTGGTAATTCAAAGAATATATTGGGGTTACGTGCACCCACAATTTTTACTACTGGTATACAGTGCCATTGTCTGACTGGGAATTCAAAGAATATATTGGGAATACAAATACCCTCATTTCTTGCTACTGCCATATAGTGCCAGTGTCTGACTGGGAATTCAAAGAATATATTGGGGTTACGTGCACCCACAATTTTTACTACTGGTATACAGTGCCATTGTCTGACTGGGAATTCAAAGAATATATTGGGGTTATAAATACCCTCATTTCTTGCTACTGCCATATAGTGCCAGTTTCTGACTGGTAATTCAAAGAATATATTGGGGTTACGTGCACCCACAATTTTTACTACTGGTATACAGTGCCATTGTCTGACTGGGAATTCAAAGAATATATTGGGAATACAAATACCCTCATTTCTTGCTACTGCCATATAGTGCCAGTGTCTGACTGGGAATTCAAAGAATATATTGGGGTTACGTGCACCCACAATTTTTACTACTGGTATACAGTGCCATTGTCTGACTGGGAATTCAAAGAATATATTGGGAATACAAATATCCTCATTTCTTGCTACTGCCATATAGTGCCAGTGTCTGACTGGGAATTCAAAGAATATATTGGGAATACAAATACCCTCATTTCTTGCTACTGCCATATAGTGCCAGTTTCTGACTGGTAATTCAAAGAATATATTGGGGTTACGTGCACCCACAATTTTTACTACTGGTATACAGTGCCATTGTCTGACTGGGAATTCAAAGAATATATTGGGAATACAAATACCCTCATTTCTTGCTACTGCCATATAGTGCCAGTGTCTGACTGGGAATTCAAAGAATATATTGGGAATACAAATACCCTCATTTCTTGCTACTGCCATATAGTGCCAGTTTCTGACTGGTAATTCAAAGAATATATTGGGGTTACGTGCACCCACAATTTTTACTACTGGTATACAGTGCCATTGTCTGACTGGGAATTCAAAGAATATATTGGGAATACAAATACCCTCATTTCTTGCTACTGCCATATAGTGCCAGTGTCTGACTGGGAATTCAAAGAATATATTGGGGTTACGTGCACCCACAATTTTTACTACTGGTATACAGTGCCATTGTCTGACTGGGAATTCAAAGAATATATTGGGGTTATAAATACCCTCATTTCTTGCTACTGCCATATAGTGCCAGTTTCTGACTGGTAATTCAAAGAATATATTGGGGTTACGTGCACCCACAATTTTTACTACTGGTATACAGTGCCATTGTCTGACTGGGAATTCAAAGAATATATTGGGAATACAAATACCCTCATTTCTTGCTACTGCCATATAGTGCCAGTGTCTGACTGGGAATTCAAAGAATATATTGGGGTTACGTGCACCCACAATTTTTACTACTGGTATACAGTGCCATTGTCTGACTGGGAATTCAAAGAATATATTGGGAATACAAATACCCTCATTTCTTGCTACTGCCATATAGTGCCAGTGTCTGACTGGGAATTCAAAGAATATATTGGGAATACAAATACCCTCATTTCTTGCTACTGCCATATAGTGCCAGTTTCTGACTGGTAATTCAAAGAATATATTGGGGTTACGTGCACCCACAATTTTTACTACTGGTATACAGTGCCATTGTCTGACTGGGAATTCAAAGAATATATTGGGAATACAAATACCCTCATTTCTTGCTGCTGCCATATAGTGCCAGTGTCTGACTGGGAATTCAAAGAATATATTGGGGTTACGTGCACCCACAATTTTTACTACTGGTATACAGTGCCATTGTCTGACTGGGAATTCAAAGAATATATTGGGGTTATAAATACCCTCATTTCTTGCTACTGCCATATAGTGCCAGTTTCTGACTGGTAATTCAAAGAATATATTGGGGTTACGTGCACCCACAATTTTTACTACTGGTATACAGTGCCATTGTCTGACTGGGAATTCAAAGAATATATTGGGAATACAAATACCCTCATTTCTTGCTACTGCCATATAGTGCCAGTGTCTGACTGGGAATTCAAAGAATATATTGGGGTTACGTGCACCCACAATTTTTACTACTGGTATACAGTGCCATTGTCTGACTGGGAATTCAAAGAATATATTGGGAATACAAATACCCTCATTTCTTGCTACTGCCATATAGTGCCAGTGTCTGACTGGGAATTCAAAGAATATATTGGGGTTACGTGCACCCACAATTTTTACTACTGGTATACAGTGCCATTGTCTGACTGGGAATTCAAAGAATATATTGGGAATACAAATACCCTCATTTCTTGCTACTGCCATATAGTGCCAGTGTCTGACTGGGAATTCAAAGAATATATTGGGGTTACGTGCACCCACAATTTTTACTACTGGTATACAGTGCCAATTTCTAACTAGGAATTCAAAATGCGCAAGGCTCCCGGAAAGGGACGTGGACGAGGCCGTGGGCGAGGTCGGGGGAATGGTTCTGGGGAGCAAGGTAGCAGTGAAGCCACAGGGCGTCCCGTGCCTACTCCTGTGGGGCAGCAAGCATTGCGCCACTCCACAGTGCCAGGGTTGCTTGCCACATTAACTAAACTGCAGGGTACAAACCTTAGTAGGCCCGAGAACCAGGAACAGGTCTTGCAATGGCTGTCAGAGAACGCTTACAGCACATTGTCCAGCAGCCAGTCAGACTCTGCCTCCTCTCCTCCTATTACCCAACAGTCTTGTCTTCCTTCCTCCCAAAATTCCGAAGCTTTACAGAACAATAACCCAAACTGTCCCTGCTCCCCAGAGCTGTTCTCCGCTCCTTTCATTGTCCCTCAACCAGCCTCTCCACGTCACGATTCCACGAACCTAACAGAGGAGCATCTGTGTCCAGATGCTCAAACACTAGAGTCTCCTCCATCTCCGTTCGATTTGTTGGTGGATGACCAGCAACCCACCCTCATCGACGATGATGTGACGCAGTTGCCGTCAGGGCATCCAGTTGACCGGCGCATTGTGCGGGAGGAGGAGATGAGACAGGAGTTGGAAGAGGAAGTGGTGGATGATGAGGACACTGACCCGACCTGGACAGGGGGGATGTCAAGCGGGGAAAGTAGTGTGGATGTTGAGGCAGGTGCAGCACCAAAAAGGGTAGCTAGAGGCAGAGGCAGAGGTCAGCAGCTTAGGCGAAGCCAGGCCACACCCGGAATCTCCCAAGATGTTCCAGTTCGTACCCAGCCCCGAAAAACTCCCACCTCGAGGGCACGTTTCTCGAAGGTGTGGAGTTTTTTCAAGGAATGCGCCGAGGACAGATATAGTGTTGTCTGCACAATTTGCCTCTCGAAATTGATTAGGGGCTCTGAGAAGAGCAACCTGTCCACCACTTCAATGCGCCGTCATTTGGAATCCAAGCACTGGAATCAGTGGCAGGCAGCAACGGCAGGACAAAGGCCGCCTGCCGTTCACGCCACTGCCACTGCCTCTGCCACTGCCACTGCTGACTGTGCTGGCGATGCACTCCAGAGGACGAGCCAGGACACCACTTCATCTGCCTCCGCCACTTTGTTGACTTCTACCTCATCCTCCCCTGGTCCTGTCTTATCTCCTTCTCCTGCACCATCAAAGGCACCATCAGGCGTTTCTTTACAACAACCCACCATCTCTCAGACATTGGAGCGGCGGCAGAAATACACTGCTAACCACCCACACGCGCAAGCCTTGAACGCCAACATCGCTAAACTGCTGGCCCAGGAGATGTTGGCGTTCCGGCTTGTTGAAACTCCCGCCTTCCTGGACCTGATGGCAACTGCGGCACCTCGCTATGCCGTCCCTAGCCGTCACTACTTCTCCCGGTGTGCCGTCCCCGCCTTGCACCAGCACGTGTCACTCAACATCAGGCGGGCCCTTAGTTCCGCGCTTTGCACAAAGGTCCACTTGACCACCGACGCGTGGACAAGTGCATGCGGACAGGGACGCTACATTTCACTGACGGCACACTGGGTGAATGTAGTTGAGGCTGGGACTGCTTCCCAAACTGGCCCGGTGTACCTCGTCTCCCCGCCTAACATTCCTGGCAGGGACACGAGAAGAACACCCCCCTCCTCCTCCTCCTCTACCGCCTCCTCCTCCGCCACCGCCTCCTCCTCCGCCACCGCCTCCTCCTCCGCTGTTAGATTGACCCCAGCTACGAGTTGGAAACGTTGCAGCACTGGCGTTGGTAGACGTCAGCAGGCTGTGCTGAAGCTGATCAGCTTGGGGGACAGACAGCACACTGCCTCCGAGGTGAGGGATGCCCTCCTCGATGAGACGGCAATATGGTTTGAGCCGCTGCACCTGGGCCCAGGCATGGTCGTTTGTGATAACGGCCGGAACCTGGTAGCAGCTCTGGAGCTTGCCGGACTCCAACATGTTCCATGCCTGGCCCACGTCTTCAACCTAGTGGTGCAACGTTTCCTAAAGAGCTACCCCAATGTTCCAGAGCTACTGGTGAAAGTGCGGCGCATGTGCGCCCACTTTCGCAAGTCGACAGTAGCCGCTGCTAGCTTAAAATCTCTCCAGCAACGCCTGCATGTGCCACAACACCGGCTTTTGTGCGACGTCCCCACACGCTGGAACTCAACGTTTCAGATGTTGAATAGAGTGGTTGAGCAGCAGAGACCTTTGATGGAATACCAGCTACAAAACCCTAGGGTGCCACAAAGTCAGCTGCCTCAGTTTCACATCCATGAGTGGCCATGGATGAGAGACCTTTGTGACATCCTACGGGTCTTTGAGGAGTCCACAAGGAGGGTGAGCTCTGAGGATGCGATGGTGAGCCTTACAATCCCGCTCTTGTGTGTTCTGAGAGAATCCCTGATTGACATCAGGGATAACTCAGATCACACAGAGGAGTTAGGGATAGCATCCGATCCGTCACAGCTGGAGAGTAGGTCCACACATCTGTCCGCTTCACTGCGTTTAATGGAGGAGGAGGAGGAGGAGGAGGAGGAGGAGGAAGAAGAGTTGTCCGATGATGTGATGGTGATACAGGAGGCTTCCGGGCAACTTCGAATCGTCCCATTGTTGCAGCGCGGATGGGTAGACATGGAGGATGAGGAGGAAATGGAGATTGAACTTTCCGGTGGGGCCAGAGGAGTCATGCCAACTAACACTGTGGCAGACATGGCTGAGTTCATGTTGGGGTGCTTTACAACCGACAAGCGTATTGTCAAAATCATGGAGGACAACCAGTACTGGATCTTTGCTATCCTTGACCCCCGGTATAAAAACAACATCTCGTCTTTTATTCCGGTAGAGGGGAGGGCCAATCGCATCAATGCTTGCCACAGGCAATTGGTGCAGAATATGATGGAGATGTTTCCAGCATGTGACGTTGGCGGCAGGGAGGGCAGTTCCTCCAGTAGGCAACCAAGTTCTCACCGGTCCACACAAACGAGGGGCACACTGTCTAAGGTCTGGGACACCTTGATGGCACCCCCTCGCCAAAGTGCCGCCACGGAGGGTCCTAGTGTCACCAGGCGTGAGAAGTATAGGCGCATGTTGCGGGAATACCTTTCCGACCACAGCCCTGTCCTCTCCGACCCCTCTGCGCCCTACACGTATTGGGTGTCGAAGTTGGACCTGTGGCTTGAACTTGCCCTATATGCCTTGGAGGTGCTGTCCTGTCCTGCCGCCAGCGTCCTATCTGAGAGGGTGTTCAGTGCAGCCGGTGGCATCATCACTGACAAGCGCACCCGTCTGTCAGCTGAGAGTGCCGACCGGCTCACTTTGATAAAAATGAACCACCACTGGATAGAGCCTTCATTTTTGTGCCCACCTGTGTAAAGCACCCCAACATGAAACTCCATGTCTGTACTCAACCTCTCCAATTCCTCCGCATCCTCATACTCATCCACCATAAGCGTTGCACAATTCTGCTAATACTAGGCTCCCTCCAACATGATTTCCCCCAACTCTGCTGGTTAGAGGCTCCCTCCACCCTGATTTCCACCAACTCTGCTGGTTAGAGGCTCCCTCCACCCTGCTTTCCCACAACTCTGCTGTTTAGAGGCTCCCTCCACCATGAATTTGCCCAAACTGGGCTGGTTAGAGGCTCCCTCCACCATGAATTGGTCCAAACTGGGGTTTTTAGAGGCTCCCTCCACCATGAATTGGTCCAAACTTGGCTGTTTAGAGGCTCCCTCCACCATGAATTGGTCCAAACTGGGGTGGTTAGAGGCTCCCTCCACCATGAATTGGTCCAAACTGGGGTTTTTAGAGGCTCCCTCCACCATGAATTGGTCCAAACTTGGCTGTTTAGAGGCTCCCTCCACCATTAATTGGTCCAAACTGGGCTGGTTAGAGGCTCCCTCCACCATGAATTGGTCCAAACTGGGTTTTTTAGAGGCTCCCTCCACCATGAATTTCCCAAAACTTGGCTGTTTAGAGGCTCCCTCCACCATTAATTGGTCCAAACTGGGCTGGTTAGAGGCTCCCTCCACCATGAATTTGCCCAAACTGGGCTGTTTAGAGGCTCCCTCCACCATGAATTGGTCCAAACTGGGTTTTTTAGAGGCTCCCTCCACCATGAATTGGTCCAAACTGGGCTGTTTAGAGGCTCCCTCCACCATGAATTTGCCCAAACTGGGCTGTTTAGCGGCTCCCTCCACCATTAATTGGTCCAAACTGGGCTGGTTAGAGGCTCCCTCCACCATGAATTTGCCCAAACTGGGCTGTTTAGAGGCTCCCTCCACCATGAATTGGTCCAAACTTGGCTGTTTAGAGGCTCCCTCCACCATGAATTGGTCCAAACTGGGGTGGTTAGAGGCTCCCTCCACCATGAATTGGTCCAAACTGGGGTTTTTAGAGGCTCCCTCCACCATGAATTGGTCCAAACTTGGCTGTTTAGAGGCTCCCTCCACCATTAATTGGTCCAAACTGGGCTGGTTAGAGGCTCCCTCCACCATGAATTGGTCCAAACTGGGTTTTTTAGAGGCTCCCTCCACCATGAATTTCCCAAAACTTGGCTGTTTAGAGGCTCCCTCCACCATTAATTGGTCCAAACTGGGCTGGTTAGAGGCTCCCTCCACCATGAATTTGCCCAAACTGGGCTGTTTAGAGGCTCCCTCCACCATGAATTGGTCCAAACTGGGTTTTTTAGAGGCTCCCTCCACCATGAATTGGTCCAAACTGGGCTGGTTAGAGGCTCCCTCCACCATGAATTTGCCCAAACTGGGCTGTTTAGAGGCTCCCTCCACCATGAATTTGCCCAAACTGGGCTGGTTAGAGTCTCCCTCCACCATGAATTGGTCCAAACTGGGGTTTTTAGAGGCTCCCTCCACCATGAATTGGTCCAAACTTGGCTGTTTAGAGGCTCCCTCCACCATGAATTGGTCCAAACTGGGGTGGTTAGAGGCTCCCTCCACCATTAATTGGTCCAAACTTGGCTGTTTAGAGGCTCCCTCCACCATTAATTGGTCCAAACTGGGCTGGTTAGAGGCTCCCTCCACCATGAATTGGTCCAAACTGGGTTTTTTAGAGGCTCCCTCCACCATGAATTTGCCCAAACTGGGCTGTTTAGAGGCTCCCTCCACCATGAATTGGTCCAAACTGGGCTGGTTAGAGGCTCCCTCCACCATGAATTTCCCAAAACTTGGCTGTTTAGACGCTCCCTCCACCATTAATTGGTCCAAACTGGGCTGGTTAGAGGCTCCCTCCACCATGAATTTGCCCAAACTGGGCTGTTTAGAGGCTCCCTCCACCATGAATTTGCCCAAACTGGGCTGTTTAGAGGCTCCCTCCACCATGAATTGGTCCAAACTGGGTTTTTTAGAGGCTCCCTCCACCATGAATTGGTCCAAACTGGGCTGTTTAGAGGCTCCCTCCACCATGAATTTGCCCAAACTGGGCTGTTTAGCGGCTCCCTCCACCATTAATTGGTCCAAACTGGGCTGGTTATAGGCTCCCTCCACCATGAATTTGCCCAAACTGGGCTGTTTAGAGGCTCCCTCCACCATGAATTTGCCCAAACTGGGCTGGTTAGAGGCTCCCTCCACCATGAATTGGTCCAAACTGGGGTTTTTAGAGGCTCCCTCCACCATGAATTGGTCCAAACTTGGCTGTTTAGAGGCTCCCTCCACCATGAATTGGTCCAAACTGGGGTGGTTAGAGGCTCCCTCCACCATTAATTGGTCCAAACTGGGCTGGTTAGAGGCTCCCTCCACCATTAATTGGTCCAAACTGGGCTGGTTAGAGGCTCCCTCCACCATTAATTGGTCCAAACTGGGCTGGTTAGAGGCTCCCTCCACCATTAATTGGTCCAAACTGGGCTGGTTAGAGGCTCCCTCCACCATGAATTTGCCCAAACTGGGCTGGTTAGAGGCTCCCTCCACCATGAATTGGTCCAAACTGGGGTTTTTAGAGGCTCCCTCCACCATGAATTTGCCCAAACTGGGATGTTTAGAGGCTCCCTCCACCATGAATTTGCCCAAACTGGGCTGGTTAGAGGCTCCCTCCACCATGAATTGGTCCAAACTGGGGTTTTTAGAGGCTCCCTCCACCATGAATTGGTCCAAACTTGGCTGTTTAGAGGCTCCCTCCACCATGAATTGGTCCATACTGGGGTGGTTAGAGGCTCCCTCCACCATTAATTGGTCCAAACTTGGCTGTTTAGAGGCTCCCTCCACCATTAATTGGTCCAAACTGGGCTGGTTAGAGGCTCCCTCCACCATGAATTGGTCCAAACTGGGTTTTTTAGAGGCTCCCTCCACCATGAATTTGCCCAAACTGGGCTGTTTAGAGGCTCCCTCCACCATGAATTGGTCCAAACTGGGCTGGTTAGAGGCTCCCTCCACCATGAATTTCCCAAAACTTGGCTGTTTAGAGGCTCCCTCCACCATTAATTGGTCCAAACTGGGCTGGTTAGAGGCTCCCTCCACCATGAATTTGCCCAAACTGGGCTGTTTAGAGGCTCCCTCCACCATGAATTTGCCCAAACTGGGCTGTTTAGAGGCTCCCTCCACCATGAATTGGTCCAAACTGGGTTTTTTAGAGGCTCCCTCCACCATGAATTGGTCCAAACTGGGCTGTTTAGAGGCTCCCTCCACCATGAATTTGCCCAAACTGGGCTGTTTAGCGGCTCCCTCCACCATTAATTGGTCCAAACTGGGCTGGTTAGAGGCTCCCTCCACCATGAATTTGCCCAAACTGGGCTGTTTAGAGGCTCCCTCCACCATGAATTTGCCCAAACTGGGCTGGTTAGAGGCTCCCTCCACCATGAATTGGTCCAAACTGGGGTTTTTAGAGGCTCCCTCCACCATGAATTGGTCCAAACTTGGCTGTTTAGAGGCTCCCTCCACCATGAATTGGTCCAAACTGGGGTGGTTAGAGGCTCCCTCCACCATTAATTGGTCCAAACTGGGCTGGTTAGAGGCTCCCTCCACCATTAATTGGTCCAAACTGGGCTGGTTAGAGGCTCCCTCCACCATTAATTGGTCCAAACTGGGCTGGTTAGAGGCTCCCTCCACCATTAATTGGTCCAAACTGGGCTGGTTAGAGGCTCCCTCCACCATGAATTTGCCCAAACTGGGCTGGTTAGAGGCTCCCTCCACCATGAATTGGTCCAAACTGGGGTTTTTAGAGGCTCCCTCCACCATGAATTTGCCCAAACTGGGGTGTTTAGAGGCTCCCTCCACCATGAATTTGCCCAAACTCTGCTGGTTAGAGGCTCAATCCACCCTGATTTTCAAAACAAATGTTGGTGCCAACCTCAACTTACTACAAGGGCCAAATTCACTGCTGGTGACAAGCTCTCCTCACTGCAAGTGCCAAATACACATGTTTCAAGGTGTTTTCCTACTGTCAGAGAGGTGGTATTGAGTGTGTAAAGTGTGTAGTTGTTAGGCTGTGATGTTGGGGTAATAGAGGGTCTTTGGTGTGTTAGATGCCCCCAGACATGCTTCCCCTGCTTTCCCAGTGTCATTCCAGAGGTGTTGGCATCATTTCCTGGGGTGTCATAGTGGACTTGGTGACCCTCCAGACACGGATTTGGGTTTCCCCCTTAACGAGTATCTGTTCCTCATAGACTATAATGGGGTTCGAAACCCGTTCGAACACACGAACATTGAGCGGCTGTTCGAATCGAATTTCGAACCTCGAACATTTTAGTGTTCGCTCATCTCTAATAGTTTCTACTGGCCTACTATCTTACTTACAAGAAATCACTAAATGTTTGCTCCCAAACATTATTATTGCCAGGGCCAATAGATTCTCATGCCCAAAGCTCTTGAATGACAGAATCCCAAGGAATGTCCTACCTAGATATCACTTTTTTCCCATCAAAGAGAAAACCATGACTGTTCTGTGAACAAAGATCCTGGCTTGAACCTTACCGTGATACACAGATTAACGCAGATCTATGTACTTCAACCGTACGCCTCAGACAGTAATTGACACCTATGACACCTATTATAGTTTCACTTAGTCGCCATAAAATTCTCTTCCGAAATTAATTTTCAGTTAGGGTGCGTTCACAAAATTACGGGCGCAAAATAACACGGCGTATACACTCGTAACTCCCATTGAAATCAATGGGATCTTTTTTAGTGCGCAAAATGCTGACACACGTATACGTGCCAACTTGTGCTCCATTTTACATCGTGTGATCGCACCCTTAAACTTGTTTTAATCAAAACCACAATATTCACACCTTAGAAAAGGACCTGCTATTGTCCTGGAATATCCCGATAACAATTCTCCAAGTTAATGACGTCTCACCTCAACACCTCAAGCTACTAACACTAACATACAAAGCCATCCACAACCTGGCCTCTCCATACATCTCTGAACTAATCTCCCGCTACCTGCCCACACGTAACCTCAGATCCTCCAATGACCTCCTACTCCGCTCTGCTCTCATCCGCTCCTCACACAACCGTCTCCAAGATTTCTCTTGTGCATCCCCCATACTCTGGAACTCCTTACCAAGACACATAAGACTGACCCCCACAATCACAGGATTCAAGAAGGCCCTGAAGACTCACCTATTCAGGAAGGCCTACAACCTCCAATAACACTATCACCTCACTGCCATCTGTACAGTCTCCCCCTCTCCTTCTGTCTCTACCCTCCTTCCCTTATAGATTGTAAGCCCTCGCGGGCAGGGCCCTCTACCCCACTGTGCCAGTCGGTCATTGTTAGCATTATATCTACCTGTATATTCTGTGTATTGTATGTAACCCCCAAATGTAAAGCACCATGGAATTAATGGTGCTATATAAATAAATTAATAATAATAATAATAATAATAATAACATGACAGCCACACGCGCAATACCTTTCACTCTTACAAAAGCTACTTTGGATGCAGGGACTGTAGTGTCTGAAATCAGTGCTTTACTTCACTACTAGCAGGCCTACCTCAGTTTGAACCGAACTGTTACCCCATTTTACATACAGTTCTACACTCTACAGTATTACTTCATCAATACAGTATAATTTTGGCTGCACAGGGAATACCATTAAAAAAAATCCATTAGAAAGTCACACAAATGCTGTTTTTCTCCAATTCCACCCCACTCTGAATTTTTTTCCAGCACATTACACAGAATATTTAATTATAGCATTACGAGTACCATTTGTCCCACCAACACTAAGCCTTTATATGACTCTGTGAATGGAAAAATAACAAAGTTATGGGGTTTGGAAGGTGGGGAGTCAAAATCAAAAATTACTGGATTTCTGTAATAATGCATGTTGGGGACACCTCTCCCAAAAGAATCCCTGTCCGCTCTAAGTATGACTATACCAAAATTCAGCAAACTACCGGGTTCCCCACAAAAGTTTAGACCAATCTCATTAATGAATTTGGATATTAAAATCTACTCCAAATTGAAAGCATTGAGATTAGCTGCCACAGCCACAGACAATACCAGAAGAGTTTTACATTGGGTAGATGTGCTGGGATGAACTGTACTCCATTGGTGCTTGCTGTCCTGGATGCCAATAAGGTCCAGGACCATCTCAGCGTTACACAAGATGGATTTTCAGAGACTAGTGTATAGTGTTCTAGTCTTGATGTTCCCCGTGCAGGTAGCGTTTCATGATGAGGTCAATGTAAAACACCACTTGCAACTATTTGGCAAAACATTTTTGATAAATCCCTCCTGTGTTTTACTTGATGGAGAAGCTAGAGCAACTTTTAATTTTAGAATCTAATGTCTACTTGAAGATCAGATTGTTTTTCTCACAGAAAAAAAACCCATTTAAGTATGTAAAGAGTCTTCACAACATTAAAGAGAGGAGCATTATTCACCAATGCAATCTAGAAGAAGGAATTATCTGAACTGGTCACAGAGAAATTAAAAGTAATGAATGAAACTGTTATTTATCTCCAGAGAATGTATAAAATTCCCAGAAACAAAGTGGAAAAACCCAATTAAATTCACACCTGCCTGGATTAAACACTGATCTATCCCATGGCGATTGCCTGCCAAAACAATATAAATTGACATAGTAACGTTGGCAGGCTGTATGAAGACCACCACTATTCTTTATTTCTTTTTGTGTACTTATCCAGATATAACATGTTTATGATGCAACAGTTTTCGTTATATAGCACCTGAATATGGGATTTGTTGTAATGGGATTTTCTTATTTCACTGCAGGTGATTGGCAACCAAAGAGACAAGCTAATCGATGATTCTAGCTCGGGGAATAATTGTTGGATTAAGTATGCTTTTCCTGTCACTTCTTATGGAAGTTCTTTGTCACTTTACTGTCTAGCCTTACCAGAGTGATTTTTATTGTTTATTTAAATAAGTAATAGAATATACATTTACTAATTACACAAAGAGTAATAAGAAAATAAATAAAAATAGCAGATACTATTGGATTAGACAAAGGTTTTGAAGGGTATTTCTGGAAGTAAAATACTGATACCTTAGGAAAGGTCCTCAATAGCTGATTGGTGGGGTCCAACACCCTATCCCCATCAATCAGCTGCTGAAGAGGCTGCAGCAATACGGTGAGTATTGTGGTCTATTGACTGAATACTAAGTAAAGCACCATACATTTCACAGGCGCTGTGCTTGGTATTCTCATTCATCAGATATTGATGATTTTTTCTAAAGAATACGCTATATATATATATATATATATATATATATATATATATATATATATATATATGTGGTTTGTGTGTATGTCCATAAGCGTCATGTGATTATGTGTATCTCATTTTGGATATCAGTGAAAAATCTGTGATCAGTTGTTATGGATACCTGGAGTAAAGCTGTATCTAATCCTTCCCCAAGTAGTACTGTGTTTAGACGCAAGTATGTAATCCTTGTTGGTGTGGTACTGTGTGCAGATGCACATATCTAATCTTCCGGCGTGTGGTACTGTGTGCAGATGCGTGTACCTAATCCTCCCCCATGTGGTATTGTGTGAAGATGCGTGTATCTAATCCTCCAGTAAGTGAAACTGTGTGCAGACGTGCATATCTAATCTTACGGCATGTGGTACTGTGTGCAGACGTGCGTATCTAATCCTCTGGCGTGTGGTACTGTGTGCATAGGCATGTATCTAATCCTCCCCTGTGCGGTACTTTGTGCAGACACACGTATCTAATAAGAAGCTTTGGATAAAACACTCTGCTCAATACCGGAAAAGGATCCAAGAGACGTCCAATATATAAAATTTAGCTTTTATTTCATTCCATTAAAAGGGTTACACGAGTTTTCAGATCAGAATTTTGCTACGAGGCCATGAGGAAGGTACTTCGGTAACGCGTAGCAAAATTCTGATCTGAAAACTCGTGTAACCCTTTTAATGGAATGAAATAAAAGCTAAATTTTATATATTGGACGTCTCTTGGATCCTTTTCCGGTATTGAGCAGAGCGTTTTATCCAAAGCTTCTTAAGATAAGATAATCCTTTAATAGTCCCACAGTGGGGAAATTTCAGTCGTTACCTGGTCTGAGTTCACACAGCGGCTCTTTGTCTCCTGGAATTATGAAGGGATTCTTTATATGGTGAGCTGAAATTAATTTTTTTGTTTTTGGTTTCCACACGTATCTAATCCTTCAGCATGTGTAACTGTATGCAGATGCGCATATCTAATCCTCAGTCGTGTGGTACTGTGTGCAGATGCACGTATCTAATCCTCCCCTGTGTGGTATTGTGTGAAGAGGCACGTATCTAATCTTACAGCGTGTGGAACTGTGTGTAGACATGCGCATCTAATCCTACGGCATGTGGTACTGTGTGCACACACGCATATCTAATCCTCTGGCGTGTGGTACTGTGTGCAGACGCGCGTATCTAATCCTCCACTGTGTGGTACTGTGTGCTGAGATGCGTATCTAATTCTCTGGCTTGTGGTACTGTGTGTAGAGGCATGTATCTAATCCTCCAAAGTGTGGTACTGTGTGCAGAAGTGCGTATCTAATCCTCCCCTGTGTGGTATTGTGTGAAGAGGCATGTATCTAATCCTACGGTGTGTGGAACTGTGTGTAGACACGCATATCTAATCCTACGGCATGTGGTACTGTGTGCACACGCGCATATCTAATCCTCTGGTGTGTGGTACTGTGTGCAGACGTGCGTATCTAATCCTCCACTGTGTGGTACTGTGTGCTGAGATGCGTATCTAATTCTCTGGCTTGTGGTACTGTGTGTAGAGGCATGTATCTAATCCTCCAAAGTGTGGTACAGTGTGCAGACACACGTATCTAATCCTCCCCTGTGTGGTATTGTGTGAAGAGGCGCGTATCTAATCCGACGGTGTGTGGAACTGTGTGTAGACGCGCGTATCTAATCCTACAGCATGTGGTACTGTGTGCAAAGGCGTGTATCTAATCCTATGGCATGTGGTACTGTGTGCAGACGTGCATATCTTATGCTCTGGTGTGTGGAACTGTGTGCAGATAAGTGTATCTAATTCTTCGGCATGTGGAATCGTGTGCAGACGCACATATCTAATCCTTCAGTGTGTGGAACTGTGTGCAGAAGTGCGTATCTAATCCTATGGCGTGTACAACTGTGTGAAGATGCGCGTATCTAATCCTCTGGCATGTAGAACTATAAGCAGACGCGCGTATCTAATCCTACGGCATGTGGTACTGTGTGAAGATGTGCTTCTCTAATCCTCTGGTGTGTGGAACTGTGTGCAGATGCACGTATCCAATCCCCCAGCGTATGGTACAGTGTGCAGACATTCGATTCTAATCCTCTGGCGTATGGAACTGTGTGCAGATGTGCATATACAATACTCTGGCGTGTGGTACTGTTTGCAGATGCGCGTATCTAATCCTCCCCCATGTGGCACTGTGTGTACATGCGCGTATCTGATCCTCTGGTGGTGGTACTATGTGAAGACATGCGTATCTATTCCAGCGTGTTGAACTGTGTGCAGATGTGTGTATCTAATCCTCCCCTGTGTGGTATTGTGTGAAGAGGTGCGTATCTAATCCTCCCCCATGTGGTACCTTGTGCATACACACGTATCTAATCCTTCAGCATGTGTAACTGTGTGCAGACGCGCATATCTAACCCTCGGTCGTGTGGTACTGTGTGCAGATGCACGTATCTAATCCTCCCCTGTGTGGTATTGTGTGAAGAGGTGCGTATCTAATCTTACAGCATGTGGAACTGTGTGTAGATGTGCGTATCTAATCCTCCCCGTGTGGTACTGTGTGCTGAGAAGCGTATCTAATTCTCTGGCTTGTGGTACTGTGTGCAGAGGCATGTATCTAATCCTCCAAAGTGTGGTACTGTGTGTAGACACATGTATCTAATCCTCCCCTGTGTGGTATTGCGTGAAGAGGCGCGTATCAAATCCTACGGCGTGTGGAACTGTGTGTAGACGCGCGTATCTAATCCTACGGCATGTGGTACTGTGTGCAGACGCATGTATTCAATCCCCCAGCGTGTGGTACTGTGTGCAGACGCGTGTATCTAATTCTTCGGCATGTGGAACCGTGTGCAGACGCGCGTATCTAATCCTTCAGTGTGTGGAACTGTGTGCAGAAGTTCGTATTTAATCCTCTGGTGTGTGGGAATGTGTGCAGACGCTTGTATCTAATCCTCTGGCGTATGTGTAACATCTCTGCCTGTTCGGGCCTCTGCGCCACCCTCTGCTCGCATGCTGCGGCGCCGGAGGCGTGTGCAGTTTCACAATTTGCTTAAGGTTTTTAGTTGCACTGTGTGAACACGGCTCTAGTCCTTAATTGGATTTGCACCACACCCGTCTTCTGCCAAGGTTGCCTCTGTTCATTAAGTGGTTAATCTGTCTTACCTGTGATTGACAGCTTTTCTTCCTGTCAGGTTCTGGGCGGGTTCTTCCTTCCCTATTTAGTCTTGGCTCACAGTCACACTGGTGCCGGTTATTGCCTCTAGCTTTCTGGTATCTCTTGCTGTTATTTACTTGTATGCTAATCCTTGACCTCTGGCTCTCCTACTGACTATTCTCTTGACTCCGATTTGGCACTGCATCGCTCTCTTGTTACCGAACCCTGGCTACCTGACCTCCCTTTGTTGTTGTACGTCTTGTCTGCGTTTTGTGTTTCACGTATTCAGGGAGGGATTGTCTTCGTGGTTGTCGCCTATTACCTAGGATAGGGTCTGGCAATAGGAAGGGCAAGCGGGGGGCTTCAGTTTAGGGCTCACTGTCCCTTGTGCCCCTCCCTCCAGGGTTCACCAGCAGCTTCTGGGGAATTATCATCTGGCTATTGCCTAACAGTATGATATTGTGTGCTGATTTGTGTATCTAATCCTTTGATGCGTTTATCTCAGCTTGGATATTAGTGTTGTATTGTGCATGTGGAGTGACCATGTGTATTGCGTTTGAATATGAGTGAAAGTCTTGCAGGTTTGTATTGGCTAAGGGGGGGGTCATTGTGTTAGGTACTGTGTCAGACGCATGTATCCAATCCCCCGGCATGTGGTACTGTGTGCAGACGCTCGTATCTAATCCTCTGCCATGAGAAACTGTGTGCAGACCCGCGTATCTAATACTACGGGATGTGGTACTGTGTGCAGACGTGCGTTTGAAATCCTCTGTCGTGTGGAACTGTGTGCTGATGTGCGTATCATATCCACTGGTGTGTGGTGCTGTGTGCAGGTGCGCATACCTAATCCTCCCCTGTGTGGTACTGTTTGTAGATGCACGTATCTAATCCTGTGGCGGTGGTACTATGTGAAGACATGCATATCTAATCCTCCGGCGTGTTGAACTGTGTACAGATGTGCATATCTAATCCTCCCCTGTGTGGTACTGTTTGTAGACGGATGTATCTAATCCTGTGGCGGTGGTACTATGTGAAGACTTGCATATCTAATCCTCCGGCGTGTTGAGCTGTGTACAGATGTGCATATCTAATCCTCCCCTGTGTGGTATTGTGTGAAGAGGTGCGAATCTAATAATCCCCCATGTGGTACTGTGTGTAGACACACATATCTAATCTTACGGCATGTGGTACTGTGTGCAGATGTGTGAATCTAATCCTATGGTGTGTACAACTGTGTGCAGACACGTGTAGCTAATCCTCTGACATGTGATACTGTGTGCTGACCTGACAGACCCTTGTCACCTGCGCAAAGACTTCAGTGCCTGAGTGGTAATCGGAAGAACCACTCAGGCAACCAGGTATTTGGTGGAAATAACAATAAGATGATGTTATCTGTGTCTCTGTCCTCTGGGGACAGATCTGTTTCTGGCAAGGCCCTAGTTGACTCTGGGTCTGCAGCAAATTTTATTAAATATTCAGTTGTTGAATCTTTGGGCATTGAGCTTTTGCCACTTGACACACCTATGTCTGTTGCTGGAGCGGATTCTACTCCACTGGCCAGGGGTAAAGTCAGTTTTAAAAACCCCTTGATCTCTTTGCAAGTGGGTTCTTCACATTCAGAGGTCATAAGCCTTTTTGTTATGGAGAATCTCTCTGCTGATGTTATTTTGGGGTTCCCCTGGCTGAAGCTCCATAACCCTATTTTTGATTGGGGTAAAAAGGAGTTGGTAAAGTGGGGAGATCAGTGCTCATCCCACTGTATTGCTTTACATTCTGTTGATTGTGTCAGTGAGGAGAAGGTCTCAGCTACTAAAAGTTGGGAACGCCCCTCTGGTATTAAAACCTGGTGGTATCAGAAACGCCGGATGAATAAAAAATGTTTGCCTGGTTCTCAAGCACCTGTGGTTCAAGCAGAACCAAAATACAAGGCAGGGAAAACTCAGAATCCCTCTAGAACTGGTTTGTCTGGTGAGGGTCCAGTGGCCCCTCATAAAAGGGGCGGTACTGTAATGAAATTACTGTAATTAGATGCGTGTATCTAATCTCGTGGCATGTGGAACTGTGTGTAGATGTGCATATCTAATACTGAAGCATGTGTAACTGTGTGCATTGGCGTGTATCCAATCCTCCGGCATGTGGAACTGTGTGCAGACGTGCATATCTAATCCTTTGGGTTGTGATACTGTGCGCTGACCTGTGTATCTAATCCTTCAGCGTGTGGCACTTTGAGCAGACGTGTGTAACTAATCCTCTGCTGTGTGGAACTGTGTGCAGACGTGCGTATCTAATCCTCTGACATCTGATACTATGTGTTGATCTGTGTATCTAATCCTCTGATGTGTGTATCTCAGTTTGTATATCAGTGTTGGATTGTACATGTGGAGTGACTGTGTGTATTGCAGTTGGAATATGAGTGAAGGACTTGCAGGTTTGTTTTGGCTAATGGGGGGTCAGGGTGTTGGGTAAGGTGCATCTCAGCAATGGTACGTCCGAGTGAGTTGGATTCTCATCTTAAACCTTCCCGGACAACTGAAGTATCTGTGTGCCAATATATATATATATATATATATATATATATATATATATATATATATGTATTCCCTGGAAAACATATCCGTAATCCACAGGTTCAATGAAGAGTGTCTGATCAGTGGATATCTATAACCTCCAACTACCACAAGAACATGTGACAATGTTTTTCATATGAATTGAGCTACAGGTCAAGCATGTGCACTGCAGCTTCATTCATTTCTGTGGGACTGATGACAAAGAGTCGATAACAGCACCGTCATGGTCGTCCCATAGAGATGAATGGAATGTCAGTTAACATGCTGAGTCTACTGCTCCATTTAAATGGGGACTCAGGATCAGACACTTACTGTATCATCTATCCTGTGGCTAAGTGATAAGATGGAAACTTGATCCAAGCCACTTAAGGGGACTCAGAAAGAGGGGGGGGGGGTATCAAGACCTGCCTTGATAATTCTTGTACTGTTGAATATGATAAGTGGTATGCCTTGCCATAAATCAGGCACATCTTCCAGAAGGGACATGCACTGGCATGGAAATTTTACGCCAGCTTAGAGCTGGTATAGATTTCAGGTATCATACACTCCAGTAAACTGGCATAAATTATCATAAATCTGACTGGACTACCCATGCCATGCCCATCATCACAACCTTTCAGAAAACCTTTCTCACCTTTCAGAAAACTGGCACACATGGCAAAATGACTTCAAACTTTTCAACAACAGACTTGAGAACAACGTTTAAAGGACACATGTAATGAAACAGAACAACACATATACAGTGAAGGGGGTATTCCCATATTTACATATGTAAATAGCTTTATGTAAAGAGCTTTAAATACTTTCTCTAGCTATCTGTTATCTTGATCGATTGTCAATACAATGGACCATAAATGCAGAAACTTTCTATATTCAGAAGCAAAGTCATAATACCTTATCGTGGCCTTATCTTCTCATGCATGTACTTTCCCTGTCTGACAATAAGGAAATCATGGCTGGGTTGTTTACGAGCACCAAACTGTGATAATCGATGTATATAGCATACTGTGTTATGAGGTATGTATCTAGTTATGGAGTTTGTTCCTTTTAGTGGATATGTCTTGGTGTGGGTCTAATTTGTATGGTAATTAGAAATTCCTTTCACACGATGCATATGATCAATGAAGCAGAATATCTCAGTTGAGACATTGTATAGGGTTTGTAAAGCAGTCTGCACGTCTGTGTCCATTAGATTGGTACAGTTGTATAATGAAAAAAGGAAAAAATTATTACATCAAAAACATGTATGTTGTCATTCATGTTTTATAACCATCCATACAGAAAAAGATGGCACCCTAACCAGTTACTGATATCAAAAGTCTGGACATTGATTATTAATACCCTCATCTGGGGAATGCAATATAATTTAATTTAATCTTTATGTTTGGTGTGCCTGAACTGGTAAACCACTTGGCATCACTACCTATATGTGGTACCCAGATATGTCATATCGCCCTGTATTTAGCACATGTCATTGGACAGCCCCAGTTACATGTGGTAGTATCCAAAAAGAAGGGCTTGAGTCCTTTAAAGAGGACCTTTCACCATCTAGAGCACATGCGGTTTAATAAACCTGTAACGTTTCTGCCTGTTTGGGTCTCTGCACCACCCTCTGCTCGCATGCTGTGGTGCAGGAGGCGTGTGCAGTTTGGTTCCTTGCTTAGAATTTTTGGTTGCACTGTGTGAATACAGCTCTAGTTCTGTAATTGAATTTCCACCACACCCGTCTTCTGCCCTTGTTTGCCTCTGTTCATGAAGTGGTTAATTCTAGTCTTGCTGTGTGATTGCTAGCCTGTCCATCTATCAACTCCAAGGCAGGTTCTTCGTCCCTATTTATTCTTGGCTCACATTCACATTGGTGCTTGCTATTGCCTCATGCTTGCTGGCTTTTCTCTTGCTGTTTAGTTTCTTGTATACTTAATCCTGACCTTGGCTTTCCCTATTGACTATTCTTTGGATTTTGATTTGGCACTGCATTGCTCGACTGTTACTGAACCCTTGGCTTGCTGAACTCCCTTTTATGTTGTTTGTTTTGTCTGTGTTTTGTGTTTCATGTATATAGGAAGGGCCCGTCGCCCAGTTACACATCCTATTACACAGGATAGGACCAGGCAAGCAAGAAGGGACAGAGGGGGGGTTTCAGCTTAGGGCTCACTGTCTCTTGTGCCCCTTTCCAGGGTTTCTAAGCAGCTACTGGGGAATTGCTGTCCTAGAAATTCCCTAACAACACCGCTAGAAAGCCGAATTCAGCGCACTATCGTCTTTCATGATTACCCCGATGCCTTGGGGTAACCCTGGACTCTGACCTATCCTTCAAGTCACACGTTCAAACGCTTAACACCTCCTGCCTCCTCCAGCTCAAGAACATCCATCGAATCCGCTCCTTCCTCATCCCTGAAACTACCAAGATGCTCGTCCATACCCTCATAAACTCCCACTTAGACTACTGCAACACCCTTCTCCATGGACTCCCAGAAAACACCCTCAACCCCTCCAGTCCACCTTAAACTGTGCTGCTCGTTTAAGTCACCTCTCCCCCCGATCTTCATCGGTTGCTCCCCTCTGCCAGTCCCTCCACTGGTTACCCATAGCCCAGCGATTTGAGATCAAGCTACTAAGATTAACATTCAAAGCGATCCACAACCTGTCCCCTCCATATATCTCTGACCTAATCTCGAGCTACCTGCCCACACGTAACCTCAGATCCTCCAATGACCTCCTACTCCGCTCTGCCCTCATCCGCTCCTCACACAACCGTCTCCAAGATTTCTCCCATGCATCCCCCATACTCTGGAACTCCTTACCAAGACACATAAGACTAACCCCCACAATCACCACACCACCAACTGTACAGTCTCCCCTTCTCCTTCTGTCTCTACCCCCCCCCCCCTTCCCTCATAGATTGTAAGCCCTCACTGGCAGGGCCCTCTACCCCACAGTGCCAGTCAGTCATTGTTAGTATTATATCTACCTGTATATTTTGTGTATTGTATGTAAACCCTCAAATGTAAAGCACCATGGGATTAATGGTGCTATATAAATAAACAATAATGATAATAATAATAATAATAATAATAATAATAATAATGTTCTGTGCCAGTACTGTAGCTCTTCACTGTCAGAAGGGTGTTTTTGACAGTCAGTAACGCCCTTCCCCATAGTAGCGCCTATTGCGCTGTACTGTGAGAACGGTGAGGAATGCCCCCCAGTGCTCATCTATGGACGAGAAGTATCAGGAGGGGAGGGAGGCGTTCCTCACCGTTCTCACAGTACAGCGCAATAGGCGTTACTATGAGGAAGGGTGCTACTGATTGACTGTCAAAAACACCCTTCTGACAGTGAGAGAGAATTATAGATAGAGATAGTGAGAGAGAGAATTGTAAAACTAGCCATACAGTGCATTGCTCTCATATGCAGCGAGCTGATGTGATAATTGGCCAAGGATCAGGCTGATTAATGTTTCTCTTCAGGGATGATAAGGACTTCTTCAGAATGCCAAAAAGCTTGTTATTGCACTTGTAGAAATATCTGTGTATAGTTTGTTTTCTCCACAGAGATAGGGAGAAAAACACTGAGTGACATGTCAGTTAAAAAATACAGTGTATTCAATGATAGACAGCTGCCTCACTGCACTTTACTCAAGACCTAAAGGTGTAAAACAGACTAGACTCAAGGAGAAGACATGGGCACTGATGAAGTAAGCATCACCGTTTACAAAAAGTTTTCTTTATATTCCTGAACCAAAAGACTGTGATTCTGGTTGTTAGTAGAGATGAGCGAACACTAAAATGTTCGAGGTTCGAAATTCGATTCGAACAGCCGCTCACTGTTCAAGTGTTCGAATGGGTTTCGAACCCCATTATAGTCTATGGGGAACATATACTCGTTAAGGGGGAAACCCAAATCCGTGTCTGGAGGGTCACCAAGTCCACTATGACACCCCAGGAAATGATGCCATCACCTCTGGAATGACACTGGGACAGCAGGGGAAGCATGTCTGGGGGCATAAAAGTCACTTTATTTCATGGAAATCCCTGTCAGTTTCCGATTTTCGCAAACTAACTTTTCCCCATAGAAATGCATTGGCCAGTGCTGATTGGCCAGAGTACGGAATTCGACCAATCAGCGCTGGCTCTGCTGGAAAAGGCAGAGTCTAAGATCGCTCCACACCAGTCTCCATTCAGGTCCGACCTTAGACTCCGCCTCCTCCGGCAGAGCCAGCGCTGATTGGCCGAAGGCTGGCCAATGCATTCCTATGCGAATGCAGAGACTTAGCAGTGCTGAGCCAGTTCTGCTCAACTACACATCTGATGCACACTCGGCTCTGCTACATCTGATGCACACTCGGCACTGCTACATCAGATGATGTACATCTGATGTAGCAGAGCCGAGGGTGCACTAGAACCCCTGTGCAAACTCAGCTCACGCTAATAGAATGCATTGGCCAGCGCTGATTGGCCAATGCATTCTATTAGCCCGATGAAGTAGAGCTGAATGTGTGTGCTAAGCACACACATTCAACTCTACTTCATCGGGCTAATAGAATGCATTGGCCAGCGCTGATTGGCCAGAGTACGGAACTCGACCAATCAGCGCTGGCTCTGCTGGAGGAGGCGGAGTCTAAGATCGCTCCACACCTGTCTCCATTCAGGTCCGACCTTAGACTCTGCCTCCTCCGGCAGAGCCAGCGCTGATTGGCCGAAGGCTGGCCAATGCATTCCTATGCGAATGCAGAGACTTAGCAGTGCTGAGCCAGTTCTGCTCAACTACACATCTGATGCACACTCAGCTCTGCTACATCAGATGATGTACATCTGATGTAGCAGAGCCGAGGGTGCACTAGAACCCCTGTGCAAACTCAGCTCACGCTAATAGAATGCATTGGCCAGCGCTGATTGGCCAATGCATTCTATTAGCCCAATGAAGTAGAGCTGAATGTGTGTGCTAAGCACACACATTCAGCTCTACTTCATTGGGCTAATAGAATGCATTGGCCAGCGCTGATTGGCCAGAGTACGGAACTCGACCAATCAGCGCTGGCTCTGCTGGAGGAGGCGGAGTCTAAGATCGCTCCACACCAGTCTCCATTCAGGTCCGACCTTAGACTCCGCCTCCTCCGGCAGAGCCAGCGCTGATTGGCCGAAGGCTGGCCAATGCATTCCTATGCGAATGCAGAGACTTAGCAGTGCTGAGCCAGTTCTGCTCAACTACACATCTGATGCACACTCAGCTCTGCTACATCAGATGATGTACATCTGATGTAGCAGAGCCGAGGGTGCACTAGAACCCCTGTGCAAACTCAGCTCACGCTAATAGAATGCATTGGCCAGCGCTGATTGGCCAATGCATTCTATTAGCCTGATGAAGTAGAGCTGAATGTGTGTGCTAAGCACACACATTCAGCTCTACTTCATCGGGCTAATAGAATGCATTGGCCAGCGCTGATTGGCCAATGCACCCTGATGCACCCTCGGCTCTGCTACATCAGATGTACATCATCTGATGTAGCAGAGCCGAGTGTGCATCAGATGTAGCAGAGCTGAGTGTGCATCAGATGTGTAGTTGAGCAGAACTGGCTCAGCACTGCTAAGTCTCTGCATTCGCATAGGAATGCATTGGCCAGCCTTCGGCCAATCAGCGCTGGCTGTGCCGGAGGAGGCGGAGTCTAAGGTCGGACCTGAATGGAGACAGGTGTGGAGCGATCTTAGACTCCGCCTCCTCCAGCAGAGCCAGCGCTGATTGGTCGAGTTCCGTACTCTGGCCAATTAGCGCTGGCCAATGCATTCCTATTGGAAAAAGTTTATCTCACAAAAATCACAATTACACACCCGATAGAGCCCCAAAAAGTTATTTTTAATAACATTCCTACCTAAATAAAGGTTCTCCCTAGCTATCCCTGCCTGTACAGCTATCCCTGTCTCTTAGTCACAAAGTTCACATTCTCATATGACCCGGATTTGAAATCCACTATTCATCTAAAATGGAGGTCACCTGATTTCGGCAGCCAATGATTTTTTCCGATTTTTTTCGATGCCTCCGGTGTCGTAGTTCCTGTCCCACCTCCCCTGCGCTGTTATTGGTGCAAAAAAAGCGCCAGGGAAGGTGGGAGGGGAATCGAATTTTTTTGGAGTTTGCCACGTGATGTTCGATTCGAATCGAACACATCGAACAGCCTGATATCCGATCGAACATGTGTTCGATAGAACACTGTTCGCTCGTCTCTAGTCGTTAGTAACCCTTTCACCACTGTCCATAGTCTTTATACCAGCACTACCAAAGATCTTATGGCAGCTCATTGTGCTTTTCTATCACGTGTGGTGTTTATGGAAAAATATATCAGGCACTCAAAATCAAGCAGAATTGTTTAGTTGTGCAAAAAAATTTGAGCTTTATTACGGAAATATGCAATCCATTAAAATAGGGTAAACTGTTTTTCGGTCTATATTAGACCTTCAACAGACCCGGATTGCCATGCAAGAAGAACCAAAGTAGAAAAGAAATTGTCAGTGTAGCAGTAATGTAGGAGAATAGTCTCCAAATGAGTATGCAGGCGAACATCTGAGAAGATTGTACCTGGCCCACAAGACTTAAGTTACACCACTGGTGGTAGCATCATGCCAAGGCCCTGGAAGGACTTTAAAAAAATGGCACCAATTACAGAAAAATGTGTTTAAACTTTCTATCACACATGACAACACCACCCAAAAAAGAAGCCAAATATGCAGCATGCGCAGGCGGCTCTGCCCAGGCCCGATGCCTGGCAGAGTGAATGAAGAGCCGGAAGACGCCGCGGGGAAGCTGCACGGAGAAGACTTCTAAAGGTAGGAGAAGAACCAGCGTTGATTGGCCGACTGTATAGCATTCGGCCAATCAATGCTGGTTCTGCATCGAACTTTTACATTTGAATAGCGAGTGGTACTCGATCGAGTACGAGTATTTCGAACACCGTAGTATTCAATCGAATACCTACTCGATCGAGTACTACTCACTCATCTCTAGTAATGAACATACTGTAGATGACTTTTTAGAGTTTTGATAAGTGACTTTACCATATCACAAGATAGACTCATTTAATAAAATATTCCCCTTTAATATCTTCTTCCTTGCCATTGTTCTAAATGTATATAAGACAAGCATATAACCTAGGTGTCATTGTGCCCAGTGAAACATGGGTAATAACAAATGATTAACTGGAGGCTTAGTGTCTCTAAATCCATGCTAAACTTTGTTGCTTCACGCTTAGTGAAGTCTAACATTTCCTAACTTAATAAACCACATTATTAATTAGAACTTAATTTTATTTCCCTCTTATCCCATAACCAAATTGGCTTATCACTAATGGTAAATGCGCTAGTCTTGCAAAAGGCAGAGTATACATTACATTAAAATGAAATTAATAGGCTTGCAAGAGCGGAGTGAAGGATTAATCCTTCTAAGCTTTGTATTTTGCAGAGCAACCAAAAATATGTTCTTTGGTCAACGCTTCCGCCGCACAGCTATTATCTGAAGAAATGCTCATTAAATATTTCTGAAAGAAAATTGAAGCTCTGATCATTTTCAGCCATGAAAGGGAAAGTAATCTCTGTAGCCCAATGATCTGCAATTTGTTAAAGTAAGTCGAGATTGAAAGTAGGCGAAACTTTGGGAAAAAAAAGAGCAATACAAGTCTGTACTTCCTTATTCCATATTTAATTAGAGGTTTTCTAAACAAAATAAAAGTGAGAGGAAATCAATGCTTATGACGGAGCTGAAATCACTAATCTGGCCAGAAGATATTTTAATGAGCCGGTGAAGTTCGGTCTTTTGTTGTTGTCATACAGATTAGAGGATTGCTTAGAAAAAGACACATCATTTGTTCAGAAGCAGAAAGGCTTGGAAGGTGAACTTGTGTAATAGAATTCAAGTTAGAGAAGAAAAACCTAAATCACTCAGTACAAATATTAATTGACATTGCGCTCAATGGAATTATTGCTATGCCCAGCTAAGTAACAGGGAACCATTATCAGAGCCTTACAGTCCTGGGGAAAGTAACGTGATAGCAAGAACAACCAATTTCATATGGGTTTAAACCGATTATACTGCAAAGCTGCTAAATTCTAGAATTATAAAGCTTTTTAGTTCCCCTGAGAACTAATGAGAAGACTCGAAATAACAATATATAAGCATTTTCTCAGCGTTGTTTGTATTGTTACTTACTCTCAAACAACCTGCCTGAAATATTTATTTATTAAAAATTGTTGTCTTAACAAGAAACGTAAAGAAGGTGAGAAATTACTTTAGAGCAGAGCCCTACATTTTAAAAATGTAACATTTTGGCCATGGTAGAAAAAAATGCTGTATGTTACATTAGGCTTCTTTCACATCTGCATCGGTAGTCTGTTCGGGGAGTACGTAAGGGGATCCCCTAAACAGACTACCGAACGCATTGGCAAGCGGTGTGCAGTGAAAGCATACAGATCCCCATAGACGATAATGGGGTCCATGTGCTTACCGCACAGTGTCATGTGGACAGGACAGTAGATCATTTAGTACTTTTCAGTACGCATGTTCCGTGCAGAGACTGCGCGGAAAGCACACGGACCCCATTATAGTCTATGGGGATCCGTATGCTTTCACTACACGCCACTTGCCAATGCGTTCGGTAGTCCGTTTAAGGGGGCCCACATGCAGACTCCCCCGAACGGATTAACGATGCAGATGTCAGCCAGGCCTTACCTGCAAAATGAAAGGGATTATTGCTAATCCCATCCACACATTGCAGAAAAAAATCCTTTCACATGCTGGTATCACACACCGTCTTTTTGTGGAAAATGCCGACCCTAAGTTGCCTCCATATTGCACATATATGCTATGCAGAATATGTCAGAAAAAATGGCTCTGTATGAAATATGATATGTATGGACATATAGTAAGCTATACACTTCAAACAGTGCTAAATTGCAGCTCTGCAAAAAGAAAAATTATCTTACTTTTACAGAACTGTACAATGGTTGTGTGCAGGAAGCCTTAACTATTACTGTACCCAGAAGAAAAGGAACCAGTAGTAGTGCAATCATATTAAATAGCATTAACAGTAGAAAAATACAGAAATGTTATCAGCTGAAACGAGAGGCAAACTTAGCAACTACGAAGCTCAAAATAAATAAAATGTTACAAGATTATTGACACCAATTATGATTTCCTTTCATATAAATATAGACTGCAGCAAACACACTGTAACTAAATCTGGAGGAAAGTGTCAAACTGTGGCAGCTAAGCAGGAGGTGACATGTTTGAAAAGACTGCAAAATGTCAGTGCCCAGTGGAACAGTACAGAATAGTAAAACATTGCCCAGAAATGATCCTATTTATCATTAGTACAATCATAAAGTCATCCATCTATGCGAGGCCAAGGATAATAAATGTCCTTTCCACTGTAAGAAACATCATTTTTAGAGAATGTAACAATAACATTTATATACCTGTAGGTGTGTCCCTTCTAGTAAAGTGTCACAGCATCGCTTCACTAACTGTCATCTATGATCACAATATCATTCTTGTACTGCTTCTTCCCTCTAAGGTCCACAATGGACTTGTGGTCTGCTTGACTGACAGAAACTGATGCGGAGGAGTATTTCATATTCCCCAGCAGAGTCTGAAATTGATGCTCTCCTCTACCTCTACACAATCAAAATCCGTGTGGCCCCTCTGCCCTCACCATGTAGAACGCGGTTTGTGCTCTCCAACCTATTTACACCGATACTGTAAAGTCTGTGTACTCTGCCTTCCAAGAACAGTCTGATCTGCTTTGTCCAATTGTATATGGGATAATTGTAGAAGAGAGGAAAATGGATTACTGTATGTCAAGGTTAATGTTACTAGTCAGTAGTGGATAATCTGTCATGAAACATAGAAGTGTGGTATTTTTAAGAAAATATATGGAACTCTCATGAGAGAACATGTAGGGTCATGTGAGCTCTGCTGCTCATCCTTCTCCTCTACATCCCTATCCTCATCCACCTGCTGCCTAAGCAATCTTGCCAGCAAACTTTGTAAAAACATACTGTTGGGCTGCAGAGATGTACCACTCCACTAGCAGTCTTGTTCTCTCCTTCTGTGGCTTAAACTGGAATATGCTCACCATACTTCCTCTGCCTCCAGTTACTTGCCAATACTTTTCTGTTTACCTTCCTGCTAAGGCCCTCTGTAGGCAGCTCCAACTGTCTGAGTTAGACTGGTCCCTGTGAAAGATTTATATACAAGCTGATTTCAAGGTCCCATGAACAACAAGACTGGATCTTTAGGTGAGATTACTCCCATATACATTTTTTTACAAAAAAAATGATACATTAAGTTTATAGGTGAAAACATTGGACATGCAGGACTTTGTGTCCGACCGAAAAAAACATTTCCCCATGGAGAGGCCGCAGGTGAACACTGGTGGTCACTTTTACAAACCCATTCAAATGAATGAGTTTTAAAGCTGACCGCCAGGAAGCCATCCCCTGTCCAGTTTCTCGGGGCTGAGGACAGAAACCGGGCATAGTGACACAGGGCGGACATCGGGCGCAAGTGTGAAAGCCCCCTTAGTCTGTAGCAGTACAGGTTTCTCGTTCATGACACCACTGTATATAAAGGCTGGTTGTCAATGGCAGGACATGTAATGATACTCTGGACTAGGAAACTGTGGGAGTTGCTCATGCTTTTTGGAAGATCAAATGATCCTCTATTGTTGGATCATATATGTGCATTCCTTAAAGAGGACCTTTCACCATCTGGGGAACATGCGGTTTAATACACCGCTAGATAGCTGACAGTGCATTGAATTCAGCACACTATTGGCTTTCCCGTTCTGTGCCCCCGGTGAAGAGCTATCAGTGCCGGTACCGTAGCTCTTCACTGTCAGAAGGGCATTTATAACAGTCAGGAATGCCCTTCCTCACAGTAGCGTCTATAGCCAAAAGGGGAGGGAGGCGCTTTCACAGTACAGTGCAATAGTTGCTACTGTGAGGAAGGGCGTTCCTGACTGTTATAAATGCCCTTCTGACAGTGAAGAGCTACGGTACCGGCACTGATAGCTCTTTACCGGGGCACAGAATGGGAAAGCCAATAGTGCTCTGAATTCAGCGCACTGTCAGTTTTCTAGGGGTGTTTTAAACTGTACATTAACTGGATATTTACTTGTGGACGGCGGGTTGGGAAGTCACCTGCAAGCCGGGCTCCCTCGAGGCTCCTTTGTATATGTGAAAATACAGTGAGCTGAAATTTCCTTCTTTGTTTTTTTGTGTTTTAAACTGCATGTGCCCCAGATGGTGAAAGGTACTCTTAAGCATAAGCACTGTTTTCAACAGCTCCTAAGTTAGAATGGCTTAAACAGCAGGCAATTTGTCAATACAACCATACTTCTTCTCTCAGTCCAATGATGTGCTCCGTCTCAAAGTCTGTCACCAGGGCAAAACATAGTAGCATGTTTAGCAGTCAATGATTTCTCACCAAAAGATACATTACCCAAAAGTTGCATCAGATTTTATTTTATTTTTTTATAGGTCAGCATTTTTGATCAGTGTGTGATCAGATGACACCAGTAATCATTAATTATCTACCTGGGAGAGAACTGCATGTTGAATTCTGCAGCAACCTGACAATTCTATCTGGGTGTTTTGTTTTTATTTTGTCTCTCCCCTATAAAGAGAGTCATAGTCTAATAAATATTGAGGCAGAATTAGCTCAGGGTCTCCATCTCCTGAGATAGACATGCACTTTGGGCACAGTAACAACAACAACAACTTTATTTATATAGTACCAACATTTGCTACAGCACTTTACAAGTTAGAGGTTACATGAACAGTATCAAATTAAAATGTGACAAAGAATTAACATATCAAACAAAAGGAATAAGGGCTCTGCTTACAATCTATCAGCAATAAGAGTCCATTCCAGCCAAGTATGGTGCAATTGGCCGCAACCAGTTTTATTTGTGCTTTTTCAGACAGTCAAACAAAGCAATAAGAATACAAAATAAAATCCTAACCATCTGGCCGCTACCTACAAAACAGGTTCCTAACTACAAGGAGCTGGTCCTACTGCATGGTTTCCCAAACACAACAAACAGCAATATTTAATAAGTGGTTTTCCCATCAGCCATACCTGTATGCTCTCTGTCCATTATATACAGACCTAAGGAATTCAAGGAATTAATACCAATTGTCCCAAATACCTGAAATGGCTGAATAGAATAGAGACACACCCAACTTTTCTCACTCTAGCAGACAGTGCTTTCTTTTCTTTTTTTTTTTACCAGGTTTTGGATAAAACCCTACAAAAAGGAACACAGATTTTCTTTCTACAAGCTTTCCCAGCTGCTATTAGAATGTATACTACAGGAACCTGGGGGAATGTAAACTCCTTCTACCACTTTTCCCTTTGTCCTGTCACGCTGTGTAGGCTAGGAAAAATTCTTAATAAATGGAAATGATAAAGTAATCACTTTAGGCTAAGGCCCCACGAGACGTCCCACAGCCAAAAAGCGGTGCGGGAAAAACTGTGGTGGCAACGCATCATGGTTCTTCCTGCAGCACTTTAAACAGAAAGTTCACAGAGTTTTCCTCTGTGGACTTTCTGTTACAATTATATGTATGGAGAAACCGTTGGCGTTTCTGTAGGTATAACTGACATGCTGTGATTTTCAAAAACGTGCCAGTTTTGGAAATCGTGGTGTGTCCGCATCATGGTTTTTACCACAAAGTGGCATGGAATTCGCTTTAATCCCATCCACTTTGACTGTAGTTTAAAGCGCAGTGTTTTTTTTTTCAGCAAATTGCAGCGTTTCCGGCCTCAGTATTGAAAAGGAATGTTCTATTGTTTTTTTCTCTCTCTCCCTTTTCATTACAAGCTGACGATAGTAAAGGAAGTGGAGTTAATATAAAAATAAAAATTAATCTGTTAAATTCGCAATAGAAAAAAAATTACTGCAGTTCAAAAATCCCAAAGCCATCCCAGTTTTTTCCTAGATGGTCTTTGCAGTAGTTCATGTCTTATATTAGACAACAGTTGTACTAATCACTTGTAATGTAATCCATTATTATTTAATATAGGTGCGCTTTCCAGCTATAATCAAGAAAATATCTAATAGTGTATTATACATCCACTTCATCAATGTGTCTCTGATGACCTTATTCACACAATTTCATTTAAACTAGGCCCTTAGTTTCAGAAATGCAGTGAATTTTAATGATACTAAATACAAATTTGAGTGACAGATTTTATGATCCCGTTATGCTATTAAACATGAATCATGTATTTTTAATTACCTGTAATTGTCAGAAATTATTGAAATGATTCTGGGTTATTACTAGAGATGAGCGAACAGTAAAATGTTCGAAGTTCGATATTCGTTTCGAGTAGCCCCTCAATATTCGACTACTCGAATCGAATATCGAACCCTATTATAGTCTATGGGGGGAAAATGCTCATTTCAGGCTACGTTCGATCAAATTATACTTACCAAGTCCACGAGTGAGGGTCGGGCTGGATCCACCGAGAAGTCTTCTTCAGCGTCCCCGTGGTGTCTTCCGGCTCTTCATTCACTCTGCCAGGCATCGGGCCTGGGCAGAGCCGACTGCGCATGCCCGCACTACAAGTGGATATGTGCAGTCGGCTCTGCCCAGGCCCGATGCCTGGTAGAGTGAATTCAGAGCCGGAGCCAGGCCCTATCCTACGTAATAGGCGGTAACTCGAAGACAGTCCCTACCTGTATAAGTGATACACAAAACGCAGACAAGACGAACAACAACAAAGGGAGGTCAGCTAGCCAAGGGTCAGTAACAGTCGAGCAATGCAGTGCCAAATCCGAGTCCAAAAGAATAGTCAGTAGGGAAAGCCAGAAGTCAAGGATTAGAATACAAGCAATAACAGCGACAGAAAAAGCAAGTACACACAAGGCAATAACAAGCACCAATGTGAATGCAAACCAAGAATAAATAGGGAGGAAGAACTCGCCCTGTACCTGATAAGAAGGAAGGCTGTCAATCACAGGGCAAAACAAAACTTAACTCTTAGAGGAGCAGAGGGAAATGAAGGTGAAGGAGACGGGTGTGGTGGAAAATCAATTAACAAGGTGAAGGAATAGGACAGTGTTCAGACAATGCAACCAAAAACTCTAAGCAAGTTATCAAACTGTGCACACCTCCTGCGCCGCTGCATGCAAACAGAGGGCGGCACAGAGACCAGGACAGGCAGAGATGTTACAATAACGTTCAGCTCTTGCTGTTTAGTCTGGGTCTGTTGTTCTTGAAGGATGACCTGCCCAAACTGCTTCATCAAGTCCTCCATATTAGTAGTCTCCTTTTTAATCATTCCTGCAGCCATCACCCAGGACATAAGAAAATGGTAAAACAGACTGGTGTATGTCTCTTTAAGACTGTCTTAGATTGGGTGCCCACATCCGAAACACCATATGTGTGGAAAATAGCTTGGTAGCAGCAGTAGTGAGAACCCAAACAGTCAGGGACAGTAACAAAATGTCTGGTGAAAACAAATGTTATCCTGTTGTGTTTATTTTGACAAAAAAATGAACAAATAAAATACAGCCTTACTTCAGGGACACAAATTAACAAACTCCTGCTCATCTGAACACTAACTAAACAGCAATAAACCTAACTATACATGTGGCTTGCTGCAGCCACACAAACAGAAAAAACTAAACATCACACGGATCTCACCAGACTCTAGAACTCCAGGACAGACCCAGGCGCCTCCTCTCACTCCCAGGATCAGCCCAGAAATGTAGGTTCTGCGGTCTTTTATGGCCCATTAATGAACCTTTGACCCACATCTGGGCTGAGGCATACTGAATATCAACACTGGGGGAGATATATCAACCCTTCTGCACCCTTCCTGTCATCTTCTCACAATGCTGTAAACTGCTATTTGGGTACACTGCTGAGCACAGAAGGGAAGAAGTGCCATTTGGAACACAGATTTGGTTTTTGGATGCCATGCCACTTTTGCAGAGCCCCTGAAATGCCAGAAAAGCCAAATCCCCTGACATGTGACCCTATTTTGGAAACTACACCCTAAAAAAGTCCATTGTCTGCATTCTTTGTAATAGATCTCTACTGGTTAATAGAGAGAATTCCCAAATGTCTGAATAGTCTTACATACAGAGAGGGACCTAGATTGCAACCCTTTGAGTAGTAAATGAGTACAAGCAGTGCAATGCTGTGTAGAAGGTCTTCATTCACATTACAGAATTTATTTTTATAAACTGACATGTTTTACAATAGCAAAGTCTTTCTACATTATTTGGTTTACTGAAATATTTATAATTTATTAATATACTAATTAAAATATTTATATAGGAAAATGGCTCATCTGCAAAAAAAAGTCCTAATGTAGCAGACTGTTAACAGACGCCTTTCTATTCATTTCATGCTGCTTTTGTGCGCAGCCTGCTCTACATGACCATTATAAACAGCAGTCATCTATAGAAGTGTTCAGTCGGATGTGTTGGCCTAATTTTGGCAGGATAGTAGTTTTCAGATTTTTATACTATAGGCTACTATTTTCCTCCATGCACCATGCTATTTATAAGATTCATTGTTGGCTACTTTGATATGTATTGCAAAGCAAAACTTTAATGTTCAGTTTGTAGTCAACTCAATGTTATTTGTCCTATTTTGATCTAGTGAATAAAAAAAAAAGTCAATTTGCAAATAGACTTTATTAAATATATCCTACTTTGCAAATAGTATTCATTAAATATATCCTACCGTTATTGTGTACAGCTCCTATGGTTACAGACTGAAATCAAACTTTCTGCAGGCAGATCCTGCAGTCCTATTTACCTCCCTTTCTCCTCTACTGCAAGGCTACCTTCTAAGTATTATGGGGATAATGTCACTCCTTAGGGAGAGACCACCTTTTCAGGTGTGTGGAGACTTATACAGCCATAGTTGCTCCACTGCAAGGGAACATGGGAAGAATATGCAAATCTGTCTCCCAAGATGTAAACAGGGAGACAGTGCCTCTGTGCAGGGCAGCATAACAGAGGCACTGTCTCCCTGTTTACATCTTGGGAGACAGATTTGCATATTCTTCCCATGATACCTTCTAAGTAGACATCAATTAATCAAATCACTGAAACCTAATGCTTTGTTTGTTGGTGCTGCCAAAACCACTTTCATCCTCCAAGACATGGGCTCTAGACGACCTCTAAAGGTGTCCTTTGATGTCTGGTAAAAAGAGGGTAGCAGCAGATCCTTAAAGTTCTTCAAGTGAGTGGTCTACCTGGATTGGGCTTGTTTTTCAGCACATTCCATAGATACTGAGATTTTGATGGGGAATCTGAAGACCAAATCCAGACCTTGACCTGTTTGGCATATACCGCAAGCCATTCCTGAGCAATGGTTGACACAGTGACATGAAACCTCCTGATGAAAAAGTCTACCACTATTAGGGGGCAATCAGACGGAGGAAAATGGTGAGGAATTTTGTTTGGAATTTCAGCGCTGAAAAAAAACATCCCATTGACTTCAATGGGTTCCTTTTTCTGCTAGCAGAAAAAGGAACCCATTGAAGTCAATGGGAGGCTTTTTTTCAGCGCTGAAATTCCACACCAAATTCCTCACTGTTTTCCTCCGTGTGAATGGACCCTCAAGGAATTCTGCCATTATGGGTATGCTTGGTTTAGGTAGCTGGTGTGTGTCAAATTAAATTCCAGGAACCTAAATTTTCCAGAACATTGCTCATAGAATCATACTCTTTATGCTTTGCTAGTGTGTTTTCTTCTCCTAAGTGATGCACATGAGCCCCCTCAGTTCACAAGAAAAGAAAATAATTCAGTTATGACTAATCAATATATATTAGCAAGATGTATGGCACAGATGGAATATAGTTTGATTTCAGTTTTTTTTTGCAGTCTGTAAACATGTAGACCCAGATCTGCATAGAAAAATAAAAAAAAACCTTGATAGTCTTCAGTAGGTGATACCTTTTATAATGGCTAACTAATAATGATGACAAATTACAAACTTTCGTGATATGTCAATTAACTATAAACTATAAACAGTAAACTATACCTGAGGAAGAGATCTGAGATATCCCGAAAGCTTGTAATCTGTCATCATTATTACTTAGCCATTAAAAAAGGTATCAACTACTGAAGACTATCCAGTTTTGATTTTTTTTAGATTTCATATCCACTGGCTAACACGGTACAAAAACATTTTTTCCTAGGTAAATACATTAGACATAAATATGATTATTCACTGTACAGTTAGGAATTCCGCTAATAATATTACAATAGGAAATCGCTATGTATTATTATCGATTGATGTATAACTGAAGGAATCTACAATAGTTTTGGGGATGACCTGTAATAAACAATGCATTCAATCCACCTGTCTAGAGTTCTCTGTCTGTAGTTTAAAACAAAACATCTTTTGTACTCACCTATTTCGGGAGGAAGACATGTTATTTTGTTCTGTGACATATTTAAAACCTTCATATCTTCAAATGTCTGAATGTATTCTGGAATGGTATGGATGAGGGTTTTAATAATATGCCATTCTTTTAGGTACGTCTGTTCTCTCAGGTAATCGGGAAGCTCCTAAGGAGAAAAAATTTAAACATTATATTGTATTTTTACCAACATCGACAAAAATGACTTACAGTGGGGCAAAAAAGTATTTAGTCAGTCACCAATAGTGCAAGTTCCACCACTTAAAAAGATGAGAGGCGTCTGTAATTTACATCATAGGTAGGCCTCAACTATGAGAGACAAAATGAGAAAACAAATCCAGAAAATCACGTTGTCTGATTTTGTAAGAATTTATTTGCAAATTATGGTGGAAAATAAGTATTTGGTCACCTACAAACAATCAAGATTTCTGGCTCTCACAGACCTGTAACTTCTTCTTTACGAGTCTCCTCTTTCCTCCACTCATTACCTGTAGTAATGGCACCTGTTTAAACTTGTTATCAGTATAAAAAGACACCTGTGCACACCCTCAAACAGTCAGACTCCAAACTCCACTATGGTGAAGACCAAAGAGCTGTCAAAGGACATCAGAAACAAAATTGTAGCCCAGCACCAGGCTGGGAAGACTGAATCTGCAATAGGCAACCAGCTTGGATTGAAGAAATCAACTGTGGGAGCAATAATTAGAAAATGGAAGACATACAAGACCACTGATAATCTCCCTCGATCTGGGGCTCCACGCAAAATCTCACCCCGTGGGGTCAAAATGATCACAAGAACGGTGAGCAAAAATCCCAGAACAACGCGGGGGGACCTAGTGAATGAACTGCAGAGAGCTGGGACCAATGTAACAAAGCCTACCATCAGTAACACACTACGCCGCCAGGGACTCAGATCCTGCAGTGCCAGACGTGTCCCACTGCTTAAGCCAGTACATGTCCGGGCCCGTCTGAAGTTTGCTAGAGAGCATTTGGATGCTCCAGAAGAGTATTGGGAGAATGTCCTATGGTCTGATGAAACCAAACTGGAACTGTTTGGTAGAAACACAACTTTACGTGTTTGGAGGAAAAAGAATACTGAGTTGCATCCATCAAACACCATACCTACTGTAAAGCATGGGGGTGGAAACATCATGCTTTGAGGCTGTTTCTCTGCAAAGGGGCCAGGACGACTGATCTGGGTACATGAAAGAATGAATGGGGCCATGTATTGTGAGATTTTGAGTGCAAACCTCCTTCCATCAGCAAGGGCATTGAAGATGAAACGTGGCTGGGTCTTTCAACATGACAATGATCCAAAGCACACCGCCAGGGCAACGAAGGAGTGGCTTTGTAAGAAGCATTTCAAGGTCCTGGAGTGGCCTAGCCAGTCTCCAGATCTCAACCCTAAAGAAAACCTTTGGAGGGAGTCGAAAGTCCGTGTTGCCAAGCGACAGCCCCAAAACATCACTGCTCTAGAGGAGATCTGCATGGAGGAATGGGCCAACATACCAACAACAGTGTGTGCCAACCTTGTGAAGACTTACAGAAAACGTTTGACCTCTGTCATTGCCAACAAAGGATATATAACAAAGTATTGAGATGAAATTTTGTTACTGACCAAATACTTATTTTCCACCATAATTTGCAAATAAATTCTTACAAAATCAGACAATGTGATTTTCTGGATTTGTTTTCTCATTTTGTCTCTCATAGTTGAGGTCTACCTATGATGTAAATTACAGACGCCTCTCATCTTTTTAAGTGGTGGAACTTGCACTATTGGTGACTGACGAAATACTTTTTTGCCCCACTGTATTTTTTCTTAGAAAGTACACTGGATGTTTTCCCTTTAGGCAGTCGTAATACTAATGTGACTTAAACATATATATTTGGTTGAGCAAGAGAAATATGGATGTATTTATGTTGGAATGTTTAACTTTAATATAACACAAGGGAAATTTGAGTTAGGGTGCATTCACACTGAGTAAACGCTAGCTTATTCTGTAGAGTAAAATTACACTTGTAAATTTTGCTATCCCATTGACTTCAATGACATTTTACAGGCGTATTTTTACAGGCGTATTTTTTACAGGCGTATTTTTTACAGGCGTATTTTTACACTTGTAAAAAAATATAATTGAAGTCAATGGGATAGCAAAATTTACAAGTGTAATTTTACTCTACAAAATAAGCTAGCGTTTACTCAGTGTGAATGCACCCTTAGGGTGCATTCACACTGAGTAAACGCTAGCTTATTTTGTAGAGTAAAATTACACTTGTAAATTTTGCTATCCCATTGACTTCAATGACATTTTACAGGCGTATTTTTACAGGCGTATTTTTTACAGGCGTATTTTTTACAGGCGTATTTTTACACTTGTAAAAAAATATCATTGAAGTCAATGGGATAGCAAAATTTACAAGTGTAATTTTACTCTACAAAATAAGCTAGCGTTTACTCAGTGTGAATGCACCCTTAGGGTGTAATATAATTTAGCATGCTTTATTAAAATTCTACAAAGCATAGAGAGCACTGCCGGCCAGCCTAACACTGTTTTAGTATACCCATGTTCTAAAAGTTCTGACCTTTGTAGGTCTCTGTAGAAATCAGATAATCTATGTAACATAATCTACATAACATTATTATTTCTTACTATGCCTCCATGACTATATTACTGGACTTCCACTTTGACTCACAAACAACTATAAACGGGCACTTCTCTTCACATATTATGTTAAAATGTTATCCCTCGTTCACATCTGTGTTTGGTAATCCATTCGGGGAGTCCACATGGGGACCCCCCAAATGGACTACCGAACGCATTTGCAGGCAGTGTGGAGTGAAAGCACATGGACCGCATAGACTATAATGTGAATGTGAAGTATAATTGTGAACTATAGATTGCGAAGTACTTTCCTGTCCACATGTTCCCTGCGGAGATATCATTATAGTCTATGGGGTCCGTGTGCTTTCACTGGCACGCCACTTGTCAGTGCATTTGGTATTCCGTTCGGAGGAGGGGTCCCCATGCGGACTCTCCAAATGGATTACCAAATGCAGATGTGAACAAGGGGTTACTGAAGCACATATAGACCACCTCCACACCAACACAACTAGATCTAAACAAGCATACAAGAAAGCACTTTTCTCTCCCAATTCTTCTACTTTTCAGGTGTTTCTTAAAATAAACTAGTGAACTCATAATAGGGTCAATGCCTTAGTCCAGAAAAAAAAAAAAACAATGTCATTTTTTTATCTATGGGAATCCTTCAGGCAATAATTACCAAATAAAATGTACCAAAATATATGTGAATACTTCTGACATAACTCATGGTATTTTGAATACCGTATTTTTCGGACTATAAGACGCACTTTTTTTCCCCAAAATTTGGGGGGAAAAGAAGGGTGCGTCTTATAGTCCGAATGTGGCGCCTGGCACCCGCTGTAATAGAGAGACGGATGCCGGCAAGGGATAGATGCCGGGGCCTGAGACATCGCTACACTCCTCTGCCCTGCATGAAGCCAGCAGCGGCGATGCTATTCCGCTCCTCCGTCCCCCCGCCGCTGGCTTCATGCAGGGCAGAGGAGCGCAGCGATGTCTCAGGCCCCGGCACCTGTGCTGGCGTCTATCCCTCGCCGGCATCCGCCTCTCTATTACAGCGGATGCCGGGTCAGTATCGGTGGCCCCTTCTCCCCCCTCCGGCGATATCGCAGGAGCCGACCTGTTTGGGTGAGAGCCGGGAGCCTAATGAGGCTCCCAGGCCTGTCACTGCTATATATTAGTATTGCGGCTGGGTCTATGACCAGCCGTAATACTAATAGACAGAATGGCCCATAGACGGCAATACAGGGGGAATAAAATAGTTAAAAAAAAAAAAAAGCTTTAAAAATATATAATAAAAATATGAAATAAAAGTTCTAAATCACTCCTTTCCCTAGAATATATATAACAGTAGAAAAAACACTCTATGCATCCCCGTACAGCTGCAGGGTCACCTGTCAGTGTGGCCTTGCAGCTGTTGCAAAACTACAACTCCCATATATTAAATATTTTACCATTTTTTGCTTCAAATTTTTTTTTCCCTATTTTCCTCCTCTAAAACCTAGGTGCGTCTTATAGTCCAGTGCGTCTTATAGTCCGAAAAATACGGTACTTCATATCTCAAGGTCCACCTTTATACTGATGAGCAAAAGGGTAACAATATTTTGAGCTTTTGGGCTCCATATCTCACCATCCACAATAGCATTGAATGTCAGACTTCCATCATTTTATAGACTATCATCTTGGCTATCTCGTACATAAATTTTACTTATTTTGCAACTATTTAGCATATAATTAGTTATGCAGATTCTTGTCATGTAATTGCATTGTTACTGTTTTGCTCCTGATGGTGGAAAAATCTTTTTTTCTCATATACTATAGATTACAACCTGTTCTCACATTCCCTAATAGCTCTGTGTATTATTAGGTTGAGTCCACAAAGAAAAGTCACTGGTTCAAATCGAGGATCAGCCATGAAGAAGAAAAGAAAAGAGAAACAGAATCATCCAGCTCATCAATAGCAGTCTCTCGGGCAAGAAAAATGCCAAACTGCATCATGTGAGTGCCACAACCGTTGGAAGAATATGAAATAAAATCTGTCCATCCATTCAAAGCTGAGCGGTAGACATCCAGGCAAAATATTGACTTATCACAAGATCTATCAGGTCTGGTGTGACAAACCCGGCAGTGGAGGTGGCTCGTATCTTCATAATAGTGAGATCACAGAGGTCCATGCAAGCACCGTGCATCACACTTTTCTGTCAGGAATAGTGTCCCAAATAAAAATAAGATAAAGAAGCCTTGACTTCAATATCATCATAAGAAGCATCGGCTCGAGTTTGTAAAAATGTCCAAAAAGTGGACAGTAGAAGATTGGAAACTGGTGATTTGTAGCAATGAGATGAAAGTCAATAGACTGGGCTCTGATGGGTGCATCTGGAAGAAACAAGGTAAAAGGGGGCTAACGGATCAAACCAAATGGACAACTAAACATTTCATCCTTTGTCCCTTACTGGGCAATGAATTAACCAGCAGGAATTATCAATATTCATGGAACTTGTTCCTTCTTAATCTACTGTCCAGTGACTGACAGAGGACTAGAATAATGAACCAGAAGAGCGGCTTTGAAACCTGAGACAAGAACTAACATTAAACTTGATGATGCCGAGAAGAACTTGGTCACACATGTGGGGTCAGTCAAGCTGTGTGCAGCCATCTTGCTACCACCAGCCCCAGCGGATCAGAAGTACTGCAGCTGTAAGTTAGGTATAGGTATTTCGGTTTTTCCTTTCTTTTTATTTTATAACTGTTTGTTAATGTAATTTTTTGTTTGCCTCACTTTGTCTCTTTTTGTAAACACTGAACTTTTTTGTATTAAAGTTTTCACTTTAATTTTAGTCCCTGTATATTCTGCTGATCAATAACTTTTTTACTAACTGATGGAGAGTCATGTGTGCATTTACGTGAGGTTCCTACTGCCCCAAATCAGTAGGTGGTGGCAGGCTATATCTGTGGTACGTAAACTGTGTTGGGGTGAGATTTATGCACAATTGCAGCCTGACTAAAGGGTTAGCATAAGATCGAGTGAGTTGAGTAAATTAACCCCATGCAGTTGCACCCACGTCACATCCTAGGACTGTATGTACATAACACTATCCTTAGATTATTTTATAGCTATGTATATTATGTTGTCTCAATTTGTCCTAATAAGTCGTTCAGTACCTTGTTAAAATGTGTGCTAAGTAGTTATTTTTTTTCTAAATGATTCGTAACAGGATACAATAGATCTCTGGGGACATAGTTCAAAATGTTAGTAGCCATCACCTTGATTAATGATCCGATATGATATAACAGGATTTTTAATGCAACACTTATCTGAGATTTAGCATAGTCCTTTTTATCACTCGTTACAATATCCTACAATGCGGCTGCAATATTTATGCTAACCTACATTTAGTAGTGGGTCTTCTAATATTGAGGGTATAACCTTTACTTATTTTCCTTTACTTCCTATTTCTCTCTATACCTCAGGGTTGTTCTTATTATAAAAATCACAAGGGACTTTAATGAACTGAAAATAGCCACTTTGAAAACAGTGACTCATACATTTTATTCCAGCAGCTAGTTTACTTCTAAAAAGTTGCTAGAATAAAACAGGAATATCTTTGAAGCTGTGAATCATATCCTGTAAAGCTTTGTTTCCATAATCAGCAATTTGGGTGTTTTTTTTTTTTTTGTTTTTTTTTGTTGCTGAATATTTTTTTCTGGGTGTTAAAATATATTTACTTTATTAACATTGTAATACACCTACAATACCAGTTCATAGTTATGCTATATATAATCTATCTATTCATTTGCTTTGTAAGTGGGGAATATTTACTAGAAAACATAATACTTGCCATTAAAATTACAATTTGAATATATCCTATTTATATATGTGAAGCTCCACATGGGAAATACACTGCGTTTTACAGTACCTGCAAAGTGGCTAATCAATCCACACATTGCAGAAAAAAATCCACAGCGGAAAATATGCATTTTTTTAAACTTGAAGCATGTAAATTATACATACTGAAACGTCCCCTCCCTGTCTGTCTAGCTATCCCACCCACTACTAGCTCCTCCTAACCTACTAAGCCTAACCCCCGACCCCATTATATACTTAAGTCTTTTCCTTTCAGTCTTTCTCCTGTAGGAAGGCTCCTCCTTCTTTACTGATTCTGCATGCGTGCGCTCTTGTCCCAGCGCTGCTCTGCAGTGATGATGAAGCCATAAATGGCAAAGAGGTATTATTCACCATCAAATATAGCCATGGTAATAAGGGTAAAATAGCTGTTTTACTCTCAATTATAGGGGCCATTCACACAGAGTTTTTTTTGGTGTTGATTTTGACGCTGAATCCGCGTCAGAATCCACGTGGAAAAAAACACCTCCCCATAAAGTTCTATGGGTTCCGTACGCTTCCTACAGGTGGATTCTGACTGCAAAAACCAACACAGTCAATGAGAGGCAGAAAATCCACGACGTGGATTTGGGCGCGGAATTGCAAAAACCACGTGGAAAAACTGCTAATGGTTTTTTCAAGGTCCATACACTGTGCTGGAGGAAAACAAAAAGTAAAAAAAGCCTCAAAAAACGCTTCAAAAAACCTTCAAAAATTCCTGAATCAGATTTTATCCTCGACAAAAAAAACCCTGTAAGGGTGCAAAATCACGGCCGCAAAATAGCGCCACGTATACGGTACCGGCTCCCATTGAAAATAATGGGAGCGTATACAACCCACAAAAGATCCCACGACGTCTACGTGGCACATTACGTGCCAAAAGACATCGTGTGAATGCACCCTTAGTGAATGGACCCATATGGTGTTTCTGCTGCATTACTCACGTGAATACACTGATATCACAAGCGGTGGTTATTTTGACATTTTTCTATTTAATACCCATATGGTTTTTAGATTTAGGAATACTTTTCTTAATAAAGGTTAAGTTTTAGGAGTTTTTGTGTGATGAGTTATATATATATATATATATATATATATATATATATATATATATATTTTAATTTTTTTATTTTTAGGTAAATATGTTTAGTTTAGGTGTAGGCTAAGGCCCCACGATGCATAAACACAGGTCTTTTTGTGGCAGGATTTGCTGTTTTTTTATTTAGCCAAACCTAGTAGTGACTACATAAGAAATAGGAAATATTCATACTCATACTCATTCTTCTCCCTTCTGCTCATTCCACTCCTGGCTTTGGCTCAAGCAGCAAACTCTGCAACAAAAATAGAAACTTTTCTGTAATGTTGGACCTCAGCCTTTTTAGTGTTTTTGGGAGGATTAAAGTATTACATTTCATTATTATTATTATTATTATTATTATTATTATTATTATATTTATTTATTTATTTATTTGGGGGGGGGGTTATTATATTCACTGTGCAGTAAAAATTATATCATAACTTTTTTCTGTAAGGTAATATAATTTTCATTATGTCTTTGTCATTTTACAATATAAAAAACTGCTTGGGGATACCACCATCTAACACCCATTTTTATTTTTCTCAATGATGTGCTCTGTGAGGGCTTACTTGTTTGGTGAGTTCTAATATTTATTGGCACTATTTTTCACTACATAAAACTTTTTGATCACTTAGGGGGCGTTCACACTACCGTCTGTGTCCGACAGGTAGTGTCCGCTCCTAGTGTCCGTTCAAAATCTGGCACGGACATTAGGAGCGGACACTAGCTGTGTCCGTGACACTTGTCATTTATTTAAATGGCGACCGGGTGCGTTCACTGTCTGCATGTAAAGATGTCCGACTTTTCAAGCGGACAGAAAAAACCTACATGTCGGACCTGTCGGACACAGACGGTAGTGTGAACGCCCCCTTAGATTACTATTTTTTGTAGTGGAAGCAACTTGACAACAAAACTACAATGCTACCGCTGTGTTTTTTTTTTTTTTCAATAGGACTTTGTGCATGTGATAATATCGATTATCTAAAAATCAAAATTCTGTAGAAAACTTGATTCTTCTCCATTCTTCCACAATCAGCCTTAGGGTCCATTCACACGGAGGAAAATGGCACTTTATTTGGTGCTGAATTTTCCACACTGAAAAAAAAGCCTCCCATTGACTTCAATGGGTGCCGCTAGCTTTTTTTTTCCACTAGCGGAATTTTGCTAGTGGAAAAAAGGCTAGCAGAACCCATTGAAATCAATGGGAGGCTTTTTTTTCAGTGTGGAAAATTCAGCACAAAATAAAGTGCCATTTTCCTCCATGTGAATGGACCCTAAGGCTGATTAAAAAGGTGGAGCTAAGATAAAGGAATAAAGAAATGGCTTGCCTTGTCTCCAATACAGATCGGATAAGGCTGAGGACCCACATTGCAGAAATGCAGCTTTTTTGTTTCAGATTTTGTTGCATTTTTTTGAGCCAAAGCCAGGAGTGGTTTGAGCAGAAGGTAGAAGTATAACTACTTCCTAGATATTTAAAGGGATCCTATCATTCACACACTATTTTTTCTAGGTACCATGTCAGAATAGCCTTAAGAAAGGCTATTTGTCTCCTACCTTTCGTCGTCTTCTCCATGCCGCCATTTGCCTACAATCCCAGTTCTTGTCAGTATGCAAATTAGCTCTCTCGCAGCACTGGGAGCATCCCCAATGCTGCGAGAGAACTCTCTCCAGCGCCGCCTCCATCTTCTTCAGCAGCATCATCTTCAGCCTCTTCTTCCGGTGGTGGCTTGTAACTTCTAGTATTGTAAGCGGCTATTTTCTCGTGGCCTATGGGCATGCGCAGTCTGCTCTTCCCAAGGCCTGAGGCCTAACAGTTACAAACCACCACCGGAAGAAGAGGCTGAAGATGACGCTTCTGAAGAAGATGCAAAATAAATAAACCTTCACTTTGGTTATAAAATAAGCAAAATTAACTACAGCATTGACTTCAGGCAAAAATTCAAACAAAACCCTGCTCGTCCGAGCACTAATTAAACAGTATGAAGCTAACTATACGTTTGTGAGAACAGAGGAACACCCCCAGTGCTGCGAGAAAACTCATTTACATAAGGAAGAAAGAAAATATCTCTCAGGAATGGCAACGCAGATCAGAATAATAAAGGTAAGAGAAGAATAGCCTTACTTAAGGCTTTTCCAAAGTGTATTTAGTTTAAAAAGGGTTTCTAATGATAGAATCCCTTTAAGACTCGGGCCCCACATGGTGTCCTGCAGCATAAAAACATTGCTGAAAAAACCATATCGGCAAGGCATTGTGGCTTTTTCCACAGTGCTTTTCACAGAAAGTTCGCAGGTTTGCTCTGCTGCATTTCCACCACAGATAAACCGAGGCGTTTACACCATGTGGGGCCCCAGCCTAACAGAAGGGACACATCTAAGAGATTCCTTTATATTTTCCAGTCCCTTCACAGCCATTCCTAACTTTTGCTAAAAAAAACCTCACTGCAAAATATGCAACAAAAAGCATTGCGTTTCCACAATGTGAGGCCTTAGCCTAAACTGAACTATGCAACCTGTGAATGAGTGCACCGTTCACTTTATCTTGTATGCCATATACTGCAGGGCTAATGTAATGTATAATATTTTGTTTTACAAATGTCAGAGCATAATATTCTTTCTTCCTTTATCTTATATCAGATTTACAACAGTTATTATTTGTTGATTCTGAACAGCAATAAACTATGAAGTGTTTAAATGAAGTCACGTAATACTACGAGTGAGCCCGCACTGCATATAACATGCTGATATCTCCAATTATGTGAAATGATACAAACTTTTTCTATAAAGTCGAACTATGCCACAGGGGGTATTCCATCCCTACTGCTTCGGAATCAGCATGTTACTCTATTTGCTGATTACCATGTCCCTAGATAGCGAATGTCGGCTACATTATTCTTTTTATTTTTTTAAACATATTTGCAACCTCATAGATGAAAACCAAATTTGATTTTTGCTCTAGAGCTATACATGATGTTCATGAAATAGCCACTCTAATTCCTCCATGTTAAAATGCATCCCCATTTAACTTGTGTAATGTCAGAGGCAGTGCAGTTTCATTTTACATTTTATGTTATTTTTATGCGCTATAAGTAACAAATTCACTTACTTTCTTAAATCACCACAGGTTTGTGAATATGAGTCAAAGCATTCTTTTTATTACTACCTAAAATCTTATTTTGTGCTATGGTATTTTTATGTGCAAAAATAATTTTCAAAAGATTTAAAGCTGCAATATATTGAGATTCACCTCAGGAATTAGATAGACATAGATAAGGTTACTTTTGCTTATGTATTTATGATTTTTTTATATTGGTTGCCAAATATTTTTGTATAAAAATTACTGTGATAAAAGTAATAAGAACATGAAGTAGAAAACCCCCCTTAATGCAATATAGGATATAATTTTTTTTGGTATTATTTCATTTATTTATTTTGCATATATATCACCACAATTTTCTGCAGTGTTGTACAGAGATTGTAATTGTTCATGGTTCCTGCCTCCAATAACGCTCACAATATAACTTTTCATACCTTGCAAACACTCTAGGACCAAGTTAATAAAAAGACAATTATCCTATCAGTATTTTTTTTTTACTCAGGCCAGGGCCCCATGTTGCGTAAATGCTGCAGTATGGCTGCACCGTAAACTCTGGCGCAAATAACGCAGCGTTTTACAGTAACTGCAAAGTGGAAGGAGTTCTAGCAAATAGCATCCATATACTGCAGAAAAATATGCTCAGAGGAAACGCTGGGGCTTCTAAAACCACCATGGCTTTGGAATTCACAACATGTCAATTATACCTTTGGAAACGCTGGTGGTTCCCTATAGTTATAATGGAAGCAGAACGCGATGCATTGCCGCCATGGATTTTCCCGCTAGTGCTTTTTTTTTTTGACTCAGGGGGTAAACTGGAGTAATGAAGACGCCATGCAGAGTTTGCCACTGAGTACATTCAAACAAACTACCTCTGTTTTGCAAGGCAATTTTGCAAACCATTGAACCATTTTGTTGACCTGTAAGGCTAAGGCCCACGTTGTGGAAACGTAGTGTTTTTTATTGCAGATTTTGCTGCAATTTTTTTTAGCCAAATTCAGCAGTGGATTGAGCAGAAGGTAGAAGTATAAGAACTTCCTATATATTTCCCATTCCTTTTGTATCCATTCTTGGTTTTGGCTCAAAAAAACGCAATAAAATCTGCAACAAAAAAAGCTGCATTTCCGCACCTTGGCGCCTCAGCCTAAGAGTATATTTCCACATTACTGAATCACTACAGATTTTTGCAGCAGAAAATATGTAGCATTTCTGCTAGAAATCTACAGCTGAAAAAAAAGTCACCAAATGGTGCAGTTTTTGTTGCTGATTTGGTTTCAGATTTGCCACAGATTTCACTCTTCACATTGCAGTGTATGTAGAAATACTTAAAAATGGACAAAAAAAGAGCATGACCTCCATTTTAATGGTTGCTTACAACAGACCATTAAAATATCGGCCATATGAATAGCCCCAAATTCACAGACAGTGAAATTAATATGGTATTATGGCAGCTGTTATATCTGTTAAAAAATGGCTGTTACATGGTCAATTTACGCTATCATGTGAATATAGCATTGAATCCGCTATGAAAATTTGCAGCAGATTTAAAAAGCAACACCACAGATCAATTTGTATTGCAGATTTTTTTCATAGTGTGTGTATGGGGTGTTACAATCTAAACAACTGCTATTTATATGAGTAGTAGATGGTAAACCTGATGCTAACTAACTTAGCGGGTTGTTTGATGTAAAATGCAGCAGATTAGTGATCCCTCCCTTCAAGGCACCTATTAATTAATGGTCAGACTTCACACTTTCTTTAGTGCCAATTCCAAGGCTGCCTCAAGATCCAGTCCAAAAGCCGGGTAGCAGCAACTGAAAGCTGGTGCACTGCATCGGCATCCAGCCGTGCACTCTGCTCCGGATTAGGCCCAATGAATGGACCTAGTCCGGAGGAGGGGAGTGTATTCAGGACGAATCGCGAGGCGACTTGGCCTGGAGAATGAGCACCTCGCTTCTTTTTTCCGGGAGCCAGAAAAAAACTCCTGAGGGGATCCCATTGATTTCAATTGGAGCTGTCTTTTTGGTCAGGATTTTGATACAGATACGGCCTCAAAACCCTGACCAAAAAACTCTGTGTGAACATACCCTAAGTGTGCAGACCAAATGCAGTCTGAACTCTGTTTTTGACGCTCCTGATATTTATCAAGCAGGTCCTAATAAATCAGAACAGTATAAAGCATCAGAAGAGCCTGAAAAACCTCTCTGGCTCATTAGAAACAATTCTTAGTGAAATTCACACCTCTTGCTTTTAAGCAGCTATTAAACGATGAAACATAAAGTAGATATGCTGAATACAGTTGTATAGGTCTCTTTAAGGCGGGGGGCCCCATGGGTTGGAAACAACATGCACACGGCGGAAACGCAGGGGGGGAAATCACGACGTTTTACAGTACAGGCAAATTGGATGGAATTCTAGTGAATACCATTCCAACTTTGTGGTAAAAACTTGTGGTGCGGACATGTCGTGATTTCCAAAAACAACCTGGTTTTGGAAATCACAGCATGTCAATTATATGTATGGAAATGCAGTTTCCTCATAGGTATAACTGTAACAGCAAGTCCGTGGAGGAAAACTCCATGAACTTTGTATTTAAAGCACTGCAGGAAGTCTAAAGCTTGTATTTATTATCTACTGCTCCGAAACATGCCCTTGTGCTTGGCTATAACAAGCTCTTACTCTTCATTTGGGTACAAGTATTATTTGTAACTTGGTTTCTAGAAAGATAATGGAATTGTATAAATGGTATCCCAACAACGAGTGATTCATGTACATAATATTATGATATCTGGTATTTGATTTTCCAGGTCATGATGATATTCATCTAACTGAAAGCTCTTGGATTTGTTGAGAAATAACATTCCATTCTTGTACGTATGTAATATGAAATGTTTCCTGATTCGTACAAACATGTATTATGATAAATTGATCTACAATGCTGAACTTTCATAGTAAAATATGTCTAGATTTCCTCTATGGTTAAATGAAATTCTTTTACTTTTTATGAATGATTCTTATGTATAAAATATGAGTAGGCACATAATGATATATATATATATATATATATATATATATATATATATATATATATATATATATATGTTATGCTGTTTCATTACAGTAGAAATTATTCCAAAAGCTCCTTTTTGTGATATATTAGTTTCACTTATTATAATCTCTAAGGCTTAGGCCCCACTGGATGATACCCAGTGCTAAAGTGCTGCGGGAAAAACTGCGGCGTGAACGCATCGCGGTACTTCCCGCAGCACTTTGAACAGAAAGTTTGCTGTGTTTTCCTCCGCGGACTTTCTGTTACCATTATATTTACAGGAAAGCTGTTTCCGTAGATATAATTGACATGCTGTGATTTCCAAAACCGGGCCAGTTTTGGAAGTTACAGCTAGAGATGAGCGAACAGTAAAATGTTCGAGGTTCGATATTCGTTTCGAGTAGCCCCTCAATATTCGACTACTCGAATCGAATATCGAACCCTATTATAGTCTATGGGGGGAAATGCTCGTTTTAGGGGTAGGCAACATTCGATCAAATTATACTTACCAAGTCCACGAGTGAGGGTCCGGCTGGATCCTCCGAGAAGTCTTCTCCTTGCAGCGTCCCCGCGGCATCTTCCGGCTCTGAATTCACTCTGCCAGGCATCGGGCCTGGGCAGAGCCGACTGCGCATGCCCGCACTACAAGCGGACATGCGCAGTCGGCTCTGCCCAGGCCCGATGCCTGGCAGAGTGAATTCAGAGCAGGAAGACGCCACGGGGAAGCTGCGCGGAGAACACTTCTAAAGGTAGGAGAAGAACCAGCGTTGATTGGCTGACTGTATAGCATTCGGCCAATCAATGCTGGTTCTGCATCGAACTTTTCCATTCGAATAGTGAGTGGTACTCGATCGAGTACGAGTATTTCGAATACCGTAGTATTCGATCGAATACCTACTCGATCGAATACTACTCGCTCATCTCTAGTTACAGCGTGTCCGAGCTTCAGTTTCAAAAGAAAAGTGGGCATGGGATTCGTTACTGTAAAATGCCACTATTTTTCCCGTGGCTGTTCCAGAAAGTTTCAGCCCATATTATGCTTCACTGAATGGCTTATGTGACTGCTAAGGAAGGAAACAGAGTACTAAAATGAGTGGAGGAGTCATGCTGGGAATCGGGCATGAGAGAGGGAGCCACGCTGGGGACCAGAAATAAGAGGGGCAGCCATGCTGGGGACCAACTTTGAGAGGAGATTCCATACTGGGGACTAGGTATAAGATGTAAAGCCATGTTGTGGACAAGATATGTTTGTTTGGAGGGTGCAGGTGCTTGTGGGGTGTGTGTATGGACGTGTTGGAAAGTCTGCCTGATCAAATAGCCTGTGCGTTACTAATAGACTGTTTTTTAGAATTGTGGACTTCCCATGATCATGTGACTGGCACTTTATACAAGTTCTATCTGTGTGGACTTGAAATGCATCTATCCTCCTCACATTACATGGGCCTGCCTACATCCTGCATGCAACCATGGTTTCATTTCCATCAGGAAAATGTGGACTATTTTCCCATTGCTATTGATATGATGTTGTGAAAGCAGAATCAGAGCTGTAGCCATGCTGGAGACTAGGATAGAGAAGGGTAGACATGCTGTGGTCCAAGACTAAGTGGAGGGTCCATGCTAGAGGCTAGGAATGAGAGGAGAAGCCACGCTGGAGACCAAGAATGAATGGAGGTGCCATTCTGGCAGCCACGAATGAGAGGGAGAGCCATGTTGGGAGCAGGAATGAGTGGGGAATCCATGCTGGGGCAGAGTTTCCCAGATCCCCTTGTATTATTTCACACAATAAGTTTTATTGCTAGTAAGTTATAAGCTTATTAGTAGTGACTGCTTGTCTTCTCTAGCATACTGGTTAGTTTCCCTGCAGAGAGTCTTTGCCAGTGGTTTTATGTAAACATCTAATATTCCAGTCTGTTTCATGAGTGCACTGCATGCTGTTTAATTCAGTTTATTCACATCATTGTTTAGGGATCAGAGTATTATTTGTGTGGTAAACTTGCCTTGACCTACCTGAAATGTATTAATGCATGAGTTTGTTTCATGCCTTATTATTGATCTTCGTGGTCTTGAGGACTCCCGCTCAGAATCTATGAATAGCCTAATGTTGCTCAGTAGAAAATCCCAGCCTTCTAAAACTAAACACACTCTTTCTATCGGCTGGTAATGCCGCTAGTAGGGCTCTATATTACAAGCTTTCCTCCTAAAGATTTCCTTTGAAGTCTGATTTACATTCCTTTCATCTTCAAGGTGGATTTGATTATCATTCTATTCACCTTCAAATAACTTGCTCCTTAGTTTTCTTTTAGACAGGACAGATACCCAACTGATGCTCATCATTATAACTTGCATGATCATTTTTCTGCCATGCTACCTATAGAAATAAATATTTTTTTTTCAGTGACCGGGCAGCAGAATTCAGTAGGAAGCAATTTATGAATAAATCCATATACTTTGTTTCTTTAAATCTGTGGACATTTCGCTACATTTTTCTCCCCTCTACTCTGATATGGATCATTTCATGTTTGCTTCATTTCCCACACGGTGCATGCTATGTTACAATCCATCTTCTATATTTGGCAGTTGATGGCAGCTTAAAAAATATAAAAGTATGAAGTGCCCGAGGGCTGGTTTTAATGAGAATCTCTCCTAACTTTCTTTTTTATTTCCTACATATTATTCTGCAGCAAATAAAATGTACCCACTGCCTCCTTATTTTAAAATTTCTTTGCAATATTTTTTTTCTTTTTTATTTCTATATCAGATATATACATTTGTGACTTTATCAGAAGCGCTGGTAGAGACAGAACAATGTAACAGCTATGGTTTCGTCTTTATTGTCTTATTGGCTAAAAGCGAGCTCCAAAAATCTCACAATTGTCTGTGTATTCAATGCAAGCGCAAGACCAAGCATTTGTTTGTGTTGTTCAGAGCCACTGGCGTACATGGATCCCCAGGGTGTGCATATGGTATGCCGGATCTACACATTATTACTATTGAGATGTGTCTGTTAGACAATTGACAATGTCAATTTTGGTTAAATATTATACAGAGATTCGTTGCTGGAAAATGAGAGCCAACGCTAAGGATTAAACTGTGATTTGTCATTTTATCTACTCAGTACAGTATGTACACCCAGGTATCTCATAGTTAACATGGTGCTGAATATAAAGGAAGAAAATAATGACAGTATCGCATTAAAAAAAATAATAATATAAAAAATTGATGGACACAAATGTATTTGTCCTTCTGTGATTAATAAGTCAGCAATCAGCTATGTAAATGTGAATCATTATTTAAGGGGTTGTGATGTTTTGGACACTTATCCCATTTCAACAGGACAGGTGAAAAGTGCCCGATCAATTTTGGCTCAAATACTGGGGCCCCTAGTGATCAGGACGATAGGGGACCGAAAATCCCCCTAGAGCCTCTTGAGTGAGTGCAGTAACAGCGCTCCATTCACTGCTCTGAGGCTGCTTTCTAAACTCTGCTAGCGCTGCAGCCCCATAGAGGTGAATGGAGTACTAGTCAGGCTTTAGCGCAGTTTAAAAAACCGGTTTCGCCGCGGAGAGGCAGAAGATGCTCACAGGCGCTCACTTTGCAAACCCACTCAAGTGAATGGGTTTGAAAACTGACTGCCGGGTTTCCGTCTCCTGTCCAGTTTCTTTCGGCAGAAGATGGAAACCCAAAAGCAGAGACCGGGGCGCAGGTGTGAACCCACCCTTAGAGTGTTTTGCTAAATTCTGACATGCTTAGATATCGTTCACATCTGCATTGGTAATCCGTTTGGGGAGTCCGCATGGGGACCCCCTGAACGGAATACCAAACACAGATGGCAAGCGCTGTGCAGTGAAAGCACACGGACCCCATAGACTATAATGGGGTCCGTGTGCTCTCCGCGTGGTGTCCGCAGGGAACATGCGGTCAGCAAAGTAGATCATGATCTACTTTCATGTCCACATGACTCGTGCGGGCAACGCGCGGAAAGCACACAGACTCCATTATAGTCTACGGTGTCTGTGTGCTTTTACTGCACAGTGCTTGCCATCTGTGTTTGGTATTCCGTTCAGGGGGTCCCCATGCGGACTCCTCAAACGGATTACCAATGCAGATGTGAACTAAGGGTTGGGTGGTGGAGGTTTCTACTTCAAAATGAATGCTTAAAACTTACAGATACATTGCTATATTTATTTTTTTACTTAAAAGTATGTGTTTGGGGTGAAATTATTTTTGCTTTTGGATTTTATTTAAAAATTGCACCAGGTTGTCTTCTGTAGCCTACATGTATTTTCATACATTACAGGCTGCACAGACTTGTGTGTGAAATCCATCAGACAAGCTATCTGACAGCCTCCCATGTAGCTGCTCTTTCTGCTGAACTTAATTGTCATTAATTGAACTTAAATGTCATTGCTGACATCCCTTTTGATTTACTTTTATTTTATTAAGATGTCAGGTTAGTAAAATTTTAAGATGTTAGCTTAGTTTTTTGTTTAGAAGAGCAGGGAGAGGAGGACTACACACAATGATCCATCAATGAGCTTGTCTGATGAATTTCACAGCAAATGAATCTGAGCAGCCTGTAATGTATAAAGAGACACGCAGGCTACAGAAGACAAGGGTTAGCATTTTCAACAATACCCAATTGATATTTTTAGACAAAAATAAATGTATGTCAGTAGAAATAAACTATGGCTGTAGGTATGTCCATAGCTTTAAACCAGTTTGAGGCCGGGGCCCCATGGGCCAGAAACACCGCGATTTTCCGCCGCGGGACTTTCATGTCCGCATGATTTGTGCAGGTAGCACACGGAGAGCACACAGACCCCATTATAGTCTATGCGATCCATGTGCTTTCACTGCACACCACTTGCCAGTGCGTTTGGTATTCCGTTCGGGGGGATCCCCATGTGGACTCCCCTGAACAGATTATCAACACAGATGTGAACGAAGCCTTAAGGAAACATTTCTGTATAGGTATAATAGGGACAGAAAGTCTCTTTGAGGCTAAGGCTGGGTTTACATCTGCGTTTGGCTCTTTACCCAAAATCCTCAAGAACTGATTTCAAACTGCTCGTCTTAAAACCCATTGATTTCATTGGGTTGCAAAAACATCCGCAAGTCAGCATTTGGAGTATTACCATCTGGTATCTGCTCTTTTGAGTGGAGAAAAAAGTCAGACTTAGGCTAAGGCCCCACGGGCCGTAATCGCAGCGCTGAAGCGTTGCGGAAAGAACCACAGCGTGAACACATTGTGGTTCTTTCCGCAGCGCTTTCAACAGAAAGTTCACAGAGTTTTCCTCTGCAGACTTTCGGTTACAATTATGTCTATGGGAAAGCCGCTGGCGCTTCCGTAGATATAATTGACATGCTGCGATTTGCAAAGCCGCAACGGCTTTGCAAATCGCAGCGTGTCTGCACTGCATTTTTTTCTGCAAAGTGGGCATGGGATTCGCATTAATCCCATCCCCTTTGCTTGCACTGTAAGATGCCACTATTTTTTTCCGCAGCGTCTCCACTGCGGGCAAATCGTGGCGTTTACGTCCCGTGGGGGCCCGGCCTTTGGCTAAGGAGTTTTTTGTTGCAGATTTTGTTCCTTTTTTTTGAGCCAAAGCCAAGAATGGCTACAAAAGGAATGGGGAATTTATAGGAAGTTCTTATACTTCTACCTTTTTCTCAATCCACTCCTAGCTTTGGCTCAAAAAAAAGCAACAAATACTACGACAAAAAAGCTACGTTTCCACAACGTGGGGCCTTAGCCTTAGGCTCCACATTACGGAAAAGCAGCTTTTTTTGTTGTTGCAGATTTTGCTGCATTTTTTTGGAGCCAAAACCAGGAGTGAATTGAGCAGAAAATAGAAGTATAACAACTTCCTTTATATTTCCCATTTCTTTTATATCCACTCTTGGTTTTGGCTCAAAAAACTGCAGCAAAATCTGCAACAAAGAAGCAGCTTTTCCGCAACTTGGGGCCTTAAAATGTTCTTGTAGTTAAATGCCACAAGCACATGTCAATTGGTTAAGGAGATATTGGGTCATATTTTGTGGATTATATTAAAGCCTCTGGACATCAGATAGGGAATCTCCAATATTAGAGAATGGAGAGTATCTCCCACTCCCCGCAGCTCTTAAAATTTGAGTTTCTAAAGTTCAAGGCTCCTGTAATTGGTACGGCTGTAGGGTATACTCATTTCTGAAGACTTTTATTTGTAACTCCTATTCCCTGAGAAGCTGGGAAAGAAATATATTGTAAACAGACTTTAATAATACAGCCTTTATCCAGCTCCCAAGACATCACTAAAATTACTTATTAAAATGTATTATGTTTCACTTGAGTGATATGTAGAAAATACTTTTGAGGATGTCAGCACTGTCACCAGCCTGATTTTATCCACAGTGTTTATGTAAAATCTGGAACAGGGAGAGCAGAAGAATTGAAAGGAGACAAATACAGACATTGTTGTCAATCAAGAACGCGGTGGATGTATGAAGAATATGGAAGCACTTATTATACTGTTTCTCACTATGAATATAAATAAACCAGATATTGGAATATTCATTGTATACAATAAAGATAAACAACCCATTACCAAGTCTTTTTTTTGTTTATCCTTTCACTGACAAGTAGTTGCATTTTTTATGTTAAGTTCTCTACTTGAACTTCACTTGGACAGATCAAGTTCCAAATCTTGGCAGACACATCTTGGGTCACTTGTATACCTATCCATGTATGTGTTGGGATTACTCATACTTGCTATCATTACACCTACTTATGCATGTCACTGACCTCATCTGTACTAAGGATGGCATTTATTGACACGGCTCATGTGTAAAGCCCTTGAGTCATATACTGCCTTCTCATTTGTATTTTTTTGCAAGTTTAATGTCAGGGTCAGACATATCAGAAAGAGAACCATTTTACATGACAGACCTAAAGGAACTTTACAAAGAAAACCATGACAGTGACAGTATAATAAATCATTTTTGAAATGCCAATTGATAACATAAAGCTAGGTTGTAGCTCTCTTTGGGTGACTCTTCCATTGAAACATACACTCACCGGCCACTTTATTAGGTACACCTGTCCAACTGCTCGTTAACACTTAATTTCTAATCAGCCAATCACATGGCGGCAACTCAGTGCATTTAGGCATGTAGACATGGTCAAGACAATCTCCTGCAGTTCAAACCGAGCATCAGTATGGGGAAGAAAGGTGATTTGAGTGCCTTTGAACGTGGCATGGTTGTTGGTGCCAGAAGGGCTGGTCTGAGTATTTCAGAAACTGCTGATCTACTGGGATTTTCACGCACAACCATCTCTAGGGTTTACAGAGAATGGGCCGAAAAAGAAAAAACATCCAGTGAGCGGCAGTTCTGTGGGCGGAAATGCGTTGTTGATGCCAGAGGTCAGAGGAGAATGGCCAGACTGGTTCGAGCTGATAGAAAGGCAACAGTGACTCAAATAGCCACCCGTTACAACCAAGGTAGCCAGAAGAGCATCTCTGAACGCACAGTACGTCGAACTTTGAGGCAGATGGGCTACAGCAGCAGAAGACCACACCGGGTGCCACTCCTTTCAGCTAAGAACAGGAAACTGAGGCTACAATTTGCACAAGCTCATCGAAATTGGACAATTGAAGATTGGAAAAACGTTGCCTGGTCTGATGAGTCTCGATTTCTGCTGCGACATTCGGATGGTAGGGTCAGAATTTGGCGTCAACAACATGAAAGCATGGATCCATCCTGCCTTGTATCAACGGTTCAGGCTGGTGGTGGTGGTGTCATGGTGTGGGAAATATTTTCTTGGCACTCTTTGGGCCCCTTGGTACCAATTGAGCATCGTTGCAATGCCAAAGCCTACCTGAGTATTGTTGCTGACCATGTCCATCCCTTTATGACCACAATGTACCCAACATCTGATGGCTACTTTCAGCAGGATAATGCTCCATGTCATAAAGCTGGAATCATCTCAGACTGGTTTCTTGAACATGACAATGAGTTCACTGTACTCCAATGGCCTCCACAGTCACCAGATCTCAATCCAATAGAGCATCTTTGGGATGTGGTGGAACGGGAGATTCGCATCATGGATGTGCAGCCGACAAATCTGCGGCAACTGTGTGATGCCATCATGTCAATATGGACCAAAATCTCTGAGGAATGCTTCCAGCACCTTGTTGAATCTATGCCACGAAGAATTGAGGCAGTTCTGAAGGCAAAAGGGGGTCCAACCCGTTACTAGCATGGTGTACCTAATAAAGTGGCCGGTGAGTGTATAAACATATCATTTTCAAAATCACAATGTTCCTTGTCCCTGCATACGATACTACCACTGTTATGGTAGCGATACTGATATAATTATTGCAACATTTAGATGCATTGTCCAACCTGCACTAGACTCATGGCAGCTGTGAACACAAGTGAGAATTGGTAAGAAAAACTGTGGCAAGAGTATTTACTGGGTGAACCTCACTTTACTGAATGAACATCGCCTGGCAGTTTCGTTTGGACCAGACACATCCAAAACAAAGCTGCTATTATTACATTACAATATAAAATACTTACATTACATTAATTTACTTTACTTTCATTACAAAATAAAATACTTACAATTACTATTACAGTGTCACTCACCTCTCTTCAGACCCCAAAGTATAATGAGCAGAGGACCAATTAAGGTGATTTACCATAACTAACAGTGTTACTTACCTCTCCTGGGCTTAAATGTCAGTCTGCTGGCCTCTTCAATGATTTCCCAGACCTCAGCGGTCACAGGGTTGCACCTGCATCACAACGCATAATGATGTCAGCTTAACTCGTGTGAATGCTGAGGTCCAATTACACGCCTCAGTGGTCTGTGACATCATTGGAGAGGCCTAAAGACAATGCTGGAGCCCAGGAGAGGTGAGTAACACTGTTTTTTTATGTTTGATCACCTCCCCTGCGCCTTAAATCATTATACTCTGGGGTTCAAAGAGACCCCAGTGTATAATAATTGTTCATGTGGTGACGCTGGGAGCAGCTGAAGGGAGACAGAGAGAGATAAGTCCATACAATGAAATTAGGATCCAGTTGCCATTTATAGAGGATGAGGACAAAGAAGGAGCGCCTGCAAACAGTGCAAAAAAGTGATCAGGAAGCATCTACACATAGATGCATGCAACCCAGGGCTAAATTCTCAGAAGCAATGTTCGGCACTACTAATGTCCTCCATGCTGCTGCACATGATGGTGTTCTACAGGAGGAAAATGGAGCAGAATCTCCTCTTCTCTGTGAGCTGTGTATGGGCAAAATCTTTGCAGCTAGTCTACACCAATTCCGAAACTGGGCTCATGTAAAACTGGTACCTAGAGATGGAGGCTACTTAGGGGAAAACTGTTGACAATGTCATATACAAATCATTAATCAGCCATATGTAGTGTGCTTTTCTTGCATAGATGGACATAGGGGAAAGTTGGAAGTCACCTCTCCCATTTAGTCCATTATCTGGTTACAGGCTAAGAAAAGCTCTTGCTGTATTCAATATTGAGAGACCCAATTCAGTGTTATGGTACCATATTTACTTGGCCCTCTACATGATAGCTATATCACCTCAATTTCCACCTAAGACCATGGGAAAGATGGATGCTAGGCTGTGTCTCCATATTTTAACAGTTGCAAAGTGCCTTATTGCATTGCACTGGTAGAGGTCCACTGCTTGTGCCTTTATGCAGGATTAATCCCTTCCCGACATCCACCATACTAGTACGGCAGATGCCGGGTGTTTAACTATGGCGGCTGCCCGGGAGCCAGGCGGCCACCATAGCTGCCTGGTATCTGCTGTTTTATACAGCAGACAACATGCGCTAATGCCTGCGGTTGGTGCCCGCACCTGATAGGTACGAAAAAAGAGGGGGAGGGTGCAATGATGAGCCATTGCAAGTGTAAGTGAGACAAGAGGGAAATCCCATTAACTGTAGTTTAGATGAAACTAAAGTTGGGTTGTGGTACGGTCCTGTATGGCGGTATAGGTAAAGTTACTGTGGGTCTGTGTGAGCTTTTTACATGTTGGTTCCTATGTGCAGGGTATTGATGGGAGTTCTGGTGTTGTCTCTTTTCTGTATAAATTGCTCAATTGTTATCTGGATATTAACTCCTGCACATGTATAATTTTCCTATATAGCATAAGTGACCCTATTAATATTATATATTGATATATACTTACTTCCTCAGCACCGTACCTTTTTGGGTGTATCTGGTCCCTGTATATGTAAATTGTATGTCATTTTGTTATTTTTTCACATATGTTTTTTTACATTAATAAAATTTATACTTTGCTATATATTCTTTCCTGGTTTATTTTCTGTATTTTGTATGAAACTAAAGGTAAAACAAAAAATAAAGTTATACATGCAATTTTATCAAGGGTCTTTATTGGGAGACACTGAATACAAGGGGTGTTCAATAAGTTACCTCTCGCAGTATGTTCTGTCAGTGTTAGAAAGCTAAGCTTGTCTGTGCAGGTATAGAAATGTTTAGACATACAACACATACAACACATATAGTATCAGTTCAGGCTGATGATAGCACTGGAAGTGACAGGATGGCAAATGCAGTACAGTGCGGGTCTGCAAAGAAATGAAAGGGGTTTGGAGCGTTGTTTCATGATTAAATTCCTTACAAAGGAAGAAAAAATCCATGAAAGGATAATATTTGTATATGGTGATGATACACCGTCATACTACCAAGCAGTTTATACAGAGTAGGGAGTCAATTGGAGATGACTTCCATTATGGTCATCTTGTTGATGCATTTACAGTAAACGTGCCATAGAAAGGAGCCTATAATTTTGTATTATTGTTGAGTCAAAGTCAGTGTTACAGCTTATGAATTAGGCAATTCAGTTGGGACATTGAGCAACAAACATGTCACCAGTAACTCAGCCAAGATAATTTAGATTTTCTTATAGATAATTCAGGAGACTTCTATTCTCACGTTGTAACAGGTGATGAAACATGTGTCCACTACTATGATCCAGAGACCAAACAAGTGTCCATGTTATGGAAACACAAGGGGTCACCAACTCTAAATATATTTCTTGTATAGAAGTCAGCTGGAAAGGTCATGGTCATGGCAACAGTTTCTTGGGATACAGAAGGTGTTTTATTGCTAGAATTCATGCCACACAAGACAACAATTACTGGAGACACCTATTCTACAGCAGTGAAGGCATTACATGAGGCGTTCAAAGAGAAGCTGTCGGCAGGTGCGTTTCTGCTTCACGACAATGCGCCAGCTCAAAAGCCTCACAAATTATTATCTGATCCCTATCCCTATCAGGGAATGTGGCTTCATGGGGCCTAACCATCCACCTTACAGTCCAGACTTGGCGCCCAGCGATTATTTTCTTTTTTGTAACCTTAAGAAATTGTTTGCAAGGGCAGCGATTTCCCAATGAGCATGCAGTCAAAGAGGTGGTAACAAGGTTCCAGTAGCAGCAATAAGTCTCCTTCTGTTCTGAGGGCAAAGTGGAATTAGTGTGTTGAAGTCAAGGGGGATTATATAGAAATGTAGTAAGATCAATTTTCTAAGAAAATGTTTTTATATTCAGATAGATAACTTATTGGACACCCCTAGTATTGTCCATCTATTATATTTTAAATACAGTAAATCATGGACCTCCTCTGACATTTTCCCACCACTTGAGACTTTATCAGAAGAGTGGATACTCTAGAGTAAACTGCTCTTTTATCTTATCAATTCACTTCAAATTGCTATTTTCATGCAATTTCTTATAGTTCTCTGTATCATAAAATGTACTGCACTGGATACCTTCTAGCTAGTTGAATAGAGCAATAATGATGCAGTTCATTCTCCATTCTCTTCTGCTTTTCTGTTAGTACATAATGAAGCCAGATCTGAAGCAAACCCTCCTTGATCACTATGACATTCTTGACCTGGAGTTAGCTGGTAGATATGGCTTTTGTACTTTGAGATTCCCTGAGCTTTGAGCCATGTGTCTGAAAATACGTTCTTTAAAATGAATCCCAACGCAGCCAAAACCTTCCTTTAGAACCTTTCTAGCTGACTTTGAAATGATATGCACATTCTGGCAGTGTCATAGCAGTATGAAAACAACCGCAAACACAATATATCGCTGCCTACTTAATTAAAGTCGCTCTTAGAACCTCTGTAAACCGAGGCCTCAGAGTAACAAGCCCATTGTGTGTGTGAACAAAGACAGACTTACTCTTACGAAAACATGAGTCAAAATATCCAACAGATGTAAGTATTGAAGGCTATGTTTTGTGTGCGGACATTAAGTAAAAATATGATAGAAAGGTAAAGAAGCCAAAACCATACATGCTTACTAATGCTAACATTCACCTGTAGTTTATAGTCCTATAATTGTCAGTAAAGGCAGACATATACTTTAAACCTAAAATATGATAAATAGAAAAATGAAACTGTTAAAGGAATCATCAATAGAAAAATACGCATAAAGTTTTCAATAGTAGGACATACTGATAAGCATGTTACTTTTAGACTGAGGCCCTACTTTTAGACTGTTTCGCTACGTGAGGACTTAGTTTAAAGCTAAGGCCCCATGGTGAGGAAAAGATGATTTATTTTTTTTTTACCCCTTATTTAGAAGGTAGAAGATATATTTCCCACTCCTTTTGTAACCACTCCTGGCTCAAAAAAAAAAAAAAAAAAAAAAAAAAATGCAGCAAAATCTGCAACAAAGGTTTCCACATGATATGATGGGTGTGTAAAAATGGCGGCCATTCGGCCAAACAGATTGCAGGCATTAAACCCCTGGGTGCCTCGGTCAAAGCGGACTGAGGCACCATTTTACTGGAGTTGCATGGGTGCCGCCATTTTCCTGTGGATCGCCGGGGTCAGCATCCAGTTGTCTTTACAGTTGGGAGCCTTGTGAAGTCTCTCAGGCCTGTCATGCAATATGTTCTGTTGCAGGCTACTCTGTGTAGCCTGCAATAAAACTGACAGTTTTATGCATTAACATTGCAATGCTTTGCATTAGCGGTCAGAACCCCTGGGTTCAAGATCCTTAGGGGGTCTAATAAATGCATAAATTTTTTTTATACAAGAAGTATAAAAAAAATAAAAAATAATTAAAGTTCAAATCACCCCCTTTCCCCTAGAATAGAGAGATACCGAGCACACTTATAGTGTAGATGGTCTATTATAAATATATAGATGAATTATCTGGTGTTTATGAAAAGAACTCAGGACCTGGTGGCCTCTCAACTGATCGGGTTGTGACTCCGTTCACAACTCCGTTTTCAGCAATATTAGGCTTCGTCAGAGTGAGAGTGGCAGCACGTCTCTATAACACTGGTCAAAAACCAGGAGGATGCACCAATGGAAGAACAAAAGGACGGCGCTCTCAGGTCCAAAGGAATTTATTCAAAAAGAAGATTGCACAACGCAAAAACAGTTGCCGCGTTTCGGGTCGGAACCCTTTATCAAGTGCGTAACTAGTTAAAAACAATAAATATAGTATATGTATAAAAAACATGAATATACAAAGACATAATTTAAAAAACAGATTAGCTTGTCAAAGAAAAAAACAACAGACCACGACGTTATTAGGCAAGAAAATCATTTACCTATAAACCCAGAACCTATAAACAAATCCAAGGTATATTATATGAATTCTGAATTAAGCTCAGGTGATGTATTACACATCATTAGTCATAGACAAACTATTATATATTGATCATATTATTCATACTCGAGATAACTATAGATCCTTAACATCCCATATGTTCAGTGACTATTATTATATTTCATTAGAACAAGATTCCAGCAATAATATTGTCTTACCTTCACTAATCGAGCTTCACTCAAGCTAGGAAGAAATAAACTCTATCCGGAGCGCCTCGGCCTATTTAACCGTACCGCTCCATGTGCCACTTCCGGAGGAAAAAGATGCGGTCCAAGCTGGAACGCATGCTCATTAGCTAGATGTTACGAGCCTTTGTGCAAATTTTTTCGGCGGAATATTCTATCACCACAAGAGCACGGGCACTCCGCCCGCACCAGAGAAACCAACAGTACGGGCTAAGAAAAAACGGTGGTACGACCTATCAAGAGTCGTATAGCTAAATATGCAAATGTAAATAAAAAATAAAATAAAAGGAAGTCATGCGGTTCAACCTAGAACGCATGAACTTCTGCGCATGTGTAAAAGGACAATCTGCTACACGAGTCATCTAAAAGAATTCATAGTGATGATATTTGCCTAGGACGTAACATAAAAGTTTAGAAAATGATTCTAATTAGAAAACATAAAAATCTATATGATTACATTCCTAAAAATATATATATATAAATATAGCCCACCATGTTCATGATATACTCGATATTGGTACATTAAATTTCTATCTGACTATTATACAAATTAAAAATGAAAAATAAATTGAATAATTTAAATAGTTTAAAACATGCATTTCAACCAATTATATAGGCCCTTCCCTAAAAATACACCTTTTAGTTAACAGTATACATTAAGAATGACCAAAAGGATTATACAAGGTAACTCATCTGTTTACATCCTCAGTTGCGATATTTAGGCCCGCTGGATGTAATGTATTAAATTTAAACATCCAGAACATCTCTTTTTTATTTAGCTTACTCAGTCTATCACTATTACCCGGGGGAACCCAGTCAATTGGTGTTACCAAAAATCCGCTGAAGCTTTTGTTGTGATGTTCAGCTGCATGTCGCGACACACTATGTTTCATGTAACCGTTTGTGACATTCGAGCGATGCTTGTTGATACGCTCGCTTAATTGTCTAGATGTTCTGCCTATATATTGGAGGCCACACGGGCATTCCAATAAATATATTACAAATGACGAAGTACAATCAAGATGGTATTTTAATCTAAAAATTTCGTTGGTAGTGAAGCTACTAATCTCACATACTTTATTTCTAATTGATCTGCAGCACTTGCATCTATTACGGTTACAACGGAAACTCCCTCCGGAGGAGGTATTAGTTGTTACGGAGGTTGTATTGGATGACCGTAATTTACTGGGCGCTAGAATACTTTTGAGCGTTCGTGCCCTTCTAAAGGTGAATTTGGGTCTTATAGGAAGAACCTTTTTAAGAAAAGGGTCATTCTGTAGGACTGGCCAATGTCTCATAATAATATCTTTGATCTGTTGATGAGATGAACTAAAGGCCGTTATGAAATTCAGTTCATACTCATTAGTTTTCACGGATTGTCTTGGAGCAAGACATTCCTGTTGGTTGAATCCGCTTGCTCTATGGTATGCAGCTTCAATCATTTTAACAGGGTACCCTTTTTCTCGGAATCTCCCTGTGAGAATGTTGCTTTGAAGTTGGAAATCTGTATCCCTTGTACAGTTTCGCCGTATACGGCAAAACTGTCCATAGGGAACATTTTGCTTCCACTTTCTATAGTGAAGACTATGGAAGTCTAGCAGACTATTACAATCCACAGTCTTAAAAAATGTTTTTGTATAGATCTTACCCTCTTCACCTGTTAGTACTAGATCCAAAAATTCAATTGATTTTGAGTCTGATTTCCCTGATAGATGGATGCCATAGGTATTAGAATTCAAATGTTGGGTAAATAAATCGAAGGATACTGCCGGGCCATCCCAAATAAAGATAAGATCGTCAATATATCTTTTAAAATAAACTAGATTGTTAGACCAACGATGGCTACCATATATCCATTCTTTTTCAAAAATGCCCATGAAAAGGTTAGCATAACTGGGGGCCATCCTTGTCCCCATCGCAGTACCTTTGTTTTGTATAAAGAGTTTTCCGTTGAATTCAAAAACATTCCGTTTCAAGATAAATTCAATGCTGTTTAGTATGAATTCTCTTTGTATAGGTGGGAGCAAATCATCAGATTTCAGAATGGTATCAATTGCTGTCAAACCCAAGTCATGAGATATATTACTGTATAAACTGGTGACATCTAAAACTCCCCATCTATAGGATTCTTTCCATTCCAAAGGAAGTAATTCTCGGATTAACATTGCTGAATCTTTTAAATATGAAGGTAAATTCACTACATATGGTTGTAATAACAAATCAACATAATGTGAGAGATTCCGGGTCAAGGCATTCAGACCTGATATGATAGGCCTACCCGGCGGGTTTATTATGCTCTTGTGCACTTTAGGAAGGTGGTAAAAAAGTGCAGGTGTTGAGTTCTTTACATCTAAGAAGGTTCTTTCATTATCTGTTAGTATGCCTTGTGAATAGGCCTGTTGGATGAGAGATCAGGATAGAGAAGATTATCTTAGTGAAGCTGAACGTATATTGTCAGATGTAAACTATTATTCTCCTCTTGCTGAGGATCCCTCAGCAAGACATACAGAGGAATATAGATCTCTCATCCAACAGGCCTATTCACAAGGCATACTAACAGATAATGAAAGAACCTTCTTAGATGTAAAGAACTCAACACCTGCACTTTTTTACCACCTTCCTAAAGTGCACAAGAGCATAATAAACCCGCCGGGTAGGCCTATCATATCAGGTCTGAATGCCTTGACCCGGAATCTCTCACATTATGTTGATTTGTTATTACAACCATATGTAGTGAATTTACCTTCATATTTAAAAGATTCAGCAATGTTAATCCGAGAATTACTTCCTTTGGAATGGAAAGAATCCTATAGATGGGCAGTTTTAGATGTCACCAGTTTATACAGTAATATATCTCATGACTTGGGTTTGACAGCAATTGATACCATTCTGAAATCTGATGATTTGCTCCCACCTATACAAAGAGAATTCATACTAAACAGCATTGAATTTATCTTGAAACGGAATGTTTTTGAATTCAACGGAAAACTCTTTATACAAAACAAAGGTACTGCGATGGGGACAAGGATGGCCCCCAGTTATGCTAACCTTTTCATGGGCATTTTTGAAAAAGAATGGATATATGGTAGCCATCGTTGGTCTAACAATCTAGTTTATTTTAAAAGATATATTGACGATCTTATCTTTATTTGGGATGGCCCGGCAGTATCCTTCGATTTATTTACCCAACATTTGAATTCTAATACCTATGGCATCCATCTATCAGGGAAATCGGACTCAAAATCAATTGAATTTTTGGATCTAGTACTAACAGGTGAAGAGGGTAAGATCTATACAAAAACATTTTTTAAGACTGTGGATTGTAATAGTCTGCTAGACTTCCATAGTCTTCACTATAGAAAGTGGAAGCAAAATGTTCCCTATGGACAGTTTTGCCGTATACGGCGAAACTGTACAAGGGATACAGATTTCCAACTTCAAAGCAACATTCTCACAGGGAGATTCCGAGAAAAAGGGTACCCTGTTAAAATGATTGAAGCTGCATACCATAGAGCAAGCGGATTCAACCAACAGGAATGTCTTGCTCCAAGACAATCCGTGAAAACTAATGAGTATGAACTGAATTTCATAACGGCCTTTAGTTCATCTCATCAACAGATCAAAGATATTATTATGAGACATTGGCCAGTCCTACAGAATGACCCTTTTCTTAAAAAGGTTCTTCCTATAAGACCCAAATTCACCTTTAGAAGGGCACGAACGCTCAAAAGTATTCTAGCGCCCAGTAAATTACGGTCATCCAATACAACCTCCGTAACAACTAATACCTCCTCCGGAGGGAGTTTCCGTTGTAACCGTAATAGATGCAAGTGCTGCAGATCAATTAGAAATAAAGTATGTGAGATTAGTAGCTTCACTACCAACGAAATTTTTAGATTAAAATACCATCTTGATTGTACTTCGTCATTTGTAATATATTTATTGGAATACCCGTGTGGCCTCCAATATATAGGCAGAACATCTAGACAATTAAGCGAGCGTATCAACAAGCATCGCTCGAATGTCACAAACGGTTACATGAAACATAGTGTGTCGCGACATGCAGCTGAACATCACAACAAAAGCTTCAGCGGATTTTTGGTAACACCAATTGACTGGGTTCCCCCGGGTAATAGTGATAGACTGAGTAAGCTAAATAAAAAAGAGATGTTCTGGATGTTTAAATTTAATACATTACATCCAGCGGGCCTAAATATCACAACTGAGGATGTAAACAGATGAGTTACCTTGTATAATCCTTTTGGTCATTCTTAATGTATACTGTTAACTAAAAGGTGTATTTTTAGGGAAGGGCCTATATAATTGGTTGAAATGCATGTTTTAAACTATTTAAATTATTCAATTTATTTTTCATTTTTAATTTGTATAATAGTCAGATAGAAATTTAATGTACCAATATCGAGTATATCATGAACATGGTGGGCTATATTTATATATATATATTTTTAGGAATGTAATCATATAGATTTTTATGTTTTCTAATTAGAATCATTTTCTAAACTTTTATGTTACGTCCTAGGCAAATATCATCACTATGAATTCTTTTAGATGACTCGTGTAGCAGATTGTCCTTTTACACATGCGCAGAAGTTCATGCGTTCTAGGTTGAACCGCATGACTTCCTTTTATTTTATTTTTTATTTACATTTGCATATTTAGCTATACGACTCTTGACAGGTCGTACCACCGTTTTTTCTTAGCCCGTACTGTTGGTTTCTCTGGTGCGGGCGGAGTGCCCGTGCTCTTGTGGTGATAGAATATTCCGCCGAAAAAATTTGCACAAAGGCTCGTAACATCTGACTTCCTTTTATTTTATTTTTTATTTACATTTGCATATTTAGCTATACGACTCTTGACAGGTCGTACCACCGTTTTTTCTTAGCCCGTACTGTTGGTTTCTCTGGTGCGGGCGGAGTGCCCGTGCTCTTGTGGTGATAGAATATTCCGCCGAAAAAATTTGCACAAAGGCTCGTAACATCTAGCTAATGAGCATGCGTTCCAGCTTGGACCGCATCTTTTTCCTCCGGAAGTGGCACATGGAGCGGTACGGTTAAATAGGCCGAGGCGCTCCGGATAGAGTTTATTTCTTCCTAGCTTGAGTGAAGCTCGATTAGTGAAGGTAAGACAATATTATTGCTGGAATCTTGTTCTAATGAAATATAATAATAGTCACTGAACATATGGGATGTTAAGGATCTATAGTTATCTCGAGTATGAATAATATGATCAATATATAATAGTTTGTCTATGACTAATGATGTGTAATACATCACCTGAGCTTAATTCAGAATTCATATAATATACCTTGGATTTGTTTATAGGTTCTGGGTTTATAGGTAAATGATTTTCTTGCCTAATAACGTCGTGGTCTGTTGTTTTTTTCTTTGACAAGCTAATCTGTTATTTAAATTATGTCTTTGTATATTCATGTTTTTTATACATATACTATATTTATTGTTTAACTAGTTACGCACTTGATAAAGGGTTCCGACCCGAAACGCGGCAACTGTTTTTGCGTTGTGCAATCTTCTTTTTGAATAAATTCCTTTGGACCTGAGAGCGCCGTCCTTTTGTTCTTCCATTGGCCTTTCCCCTAAAACACATATAATAGTACTTAAATACTGTGAAACACATACATATTAGGTATCCCTGTGTCTGAAAATGCCCGCTCTATAAATCTATAATAATATTTTTCCTGTACGGTAAACGCTGTAGCGGGAAAAATAATCAAAGGTGTCAAACCACCATTTTTTCACTGTTCTGCCTCTGATAAAAAATTGAATAGAAAGTGATCAAAGCAATACCAATTCCCCAAAATGGTATAAATAAAACGTAAAACTGGTCCAGCAAAAAAAGATGCCTTATGCATCCCTGTACACGGAAATATAAAAAAGTTACGGGTGTTAATAGGGCGATTTTTAGAAAAAAAAAAATTGGCACAGTTTTGTTTTGGATTTTTGTTAAGGGGTTAAAGTGTAAATAAAACCGCATAAATTTGGTATCCTCGGAAACGCACCGAAACATAGAAATTAGATGTCATTTTGGCTGCACAGTGAACGCCGTAAAAACGAAGCTGTAAGAAAGCCGCACAAATGCAATTTTTCTTCAAATCATTCTGAATTTTTTTTCCAACTTCCCAGTATATTGTACAGAATAATTAATGGCAGCATCATGAAGAACAATTTGTCCTGCAGACATTAAAGGGGTTGGCCACTTTCAGACCAATATTGACAAACAAATGTACAATAAAAAGATATACAATTTTGCAATATACTTTCTGTATCAATTCCTCATGGTTTTCTATATTTCGGCTTGCTGTCATTCATTCTGTTACTTCTAGTGGATAAAACTGACCATGGTCATGTGATTTACTGTCCATGGTCATGTGATGAGCATACAGGAGCACAGCTGATTACCAGGCAGATGTCTGATTATTGTGCTGTGACTATAACGAGCTCATCACATGACCATGGACCGTAAATCACATGACCATGGTCAGAGTTTTATCCTCTAGAACAGGGGTCTCAAACTAGTGGCCCGCGGGCCAACTGCGGTCCTCGAGACAATAGTTTGCGGCCCCCGCGCGGCTCCCTGCATGTCCCGCTATGTCTCTTTAGTGTTTTACTTACCAAACTTTCCTCCGACCACCCCCCGCTCTTATAACAGTGATACAAGCGATGGGTGATCGTAGGAAAGCTTGCATTACTGTAACTGAAGGACGTGCGTGTGACCTCAGACGTCACATGACTAGGGAGGCGTGTCTTAGTGTGCCAGCCGGAAGATGAAGGGATGTGCCATCTAAAGGTACTGAGAGGGGAGGGGAATGTGAGATGCAGGGTGGAGAGTGTGTGTGTCTGTCTATGTGTGTTTCTGTGTGTGTATGTGTCTGTGTGTGTGTGTGTGTGTGTCTGTCTGTCTGTCTGTGTAAGTAACCTAGGGCCACAGATGGAAGGGGAACATGAAACAGAGGGCAGAGATGAGGGGGGGGGGCATGAAAATGGGGGCAGAGATGAGGGGGCATGAAAATGGGGGCAGATGGAGGGGGGACATAAAATGGGGCAGATGAAGGGAGATATTAAACTGGGGGAGAAATGATGGGGTAGATGAAGGGGGGCACTTAAACTGGGGACAGCTGGAGGGGGCATTAAACTGTGGAGGTAGCTGGAGGGGGACCTGTCTGCCTCTAGTTGCCCCCAGTTTATTGTCACCAACCAGCTACCCCTACGGTTTAATGTCTGCTTATAGCTGCCCGAGTTTAATGTCCCCCTCTAATTGCCCCCAGTTTAATGTCCCACTTCAGCTGCAATTAATTTATTGCCCCCCTCCAACTACCCCCACTGTTTAATGACCCCCTCCAGCTGCCCCAGTTTAATGTCCCCTCTAGTTTCCCCCAGTTTAAACTGGGGCACCAGGAGAGGGACTGAAAAATGAATGAGAATGGGCGGAGTCAACATAAAAGTGGTCAGAGCTAAATTTGCTGTGGCGCACATAGCTTGTGGAAAACCTAATGCCTCACCCAGACTCTACCTCCAGTGGCCCCTGGGTAAATTGAGTTTGAGACCCCTGCTCTAGAAGTAACAGAATGAATGACAGCAAGCCGAAAACTAGAAAACTGTGAGGAATTGATACAGAAAGTATATTGGAAAATTGTATATCTTTTTATTGTACATTTGTTTGTCAATATTGGTCTGAAAGTGGCCAACCCCTTTAATACATCATATGTCTCTGAGAGCAGAAAAATAAAAAGGTATGGGGTAATACTCAATAATATCCAGAATATCCAGAAGGAATAACAAAGGAACAATACAACACAGTGAAAAGATTCTTTAGAATTTAATGGGACTACAATCCTTCACTAGAAAAGACATGTCAGGAGGGATGACAGATTCTTCACAAACAGTACAACAGTATCTCAAGTCTTATGATAAAGCAGTGTAATCATTGCATCATAAAAATGTATGAAGTTATATCAGAGACATTGCTAGACGTTCACCATAGGGTGGCAAATACATCTCTAAGGCCGGGGCCCCATGTGGCATTTTACAGTCTCTGCAAAGTGAAAGGGATTTGCGGAAAAATATGTGTGCGATTTCCAAAACCGTTGTGGTTTTGGAAATCACAGGATGTTAGTTATATCTAGATCAAGATATCAAGATTTGTTTTGTTTCAGGTTGCTTATGTCACAGATTTGTTATAGGTCAAACAAGTTCAGTATGAATCACATCTTAAGTTGGCTTAAAACATAGTATCTATCCAATTTCTAGCTCTCTGGGTTGAACCATACACTGCGCTTCCACTCAATTTTAACTTTTAAAATGCTCTGTGTTTTTTTTTTTTTTTAGACATACATAGTGGTTTATATTGCAAAAAGCAATGGTTTTGTAGGAAAAAAATGGCCCATTTTGATGATTTGTTTGTGCTACAGGCTTGTTGCTATTTGGGAGACAAATTTGTGGCTGTGAATCTAGTTGAAAAGTGAGGAGGAATTGTCTTTAAAAAAAAAAAAGCCACCAAAAATTATCCCTTTATAGGAACTGATTTGAAATTAAAATGGTTTTGATTTTTTTTATGTCAATACTGTGGAACCAACAGTGACCTATAGTGGAATGTGATAGATCAGGCTTCAAGGAATGTCTAGATGGAATGAAGCGATGGACTAGGCCACAGGACATGTCTGAGTGATGGCAGAAAACATTGGCAGCTGTGGCAACATGTGTGGCAGTGTGATATGGAGTGATATGATGGACCAGGCTGCAAGACTTGTCTGTTCAAGTGGTGGCAGCTATGGCAACATGAGTGGTAACACAACATGGAATAATATGATGGATGAGGCCACAGGACATATGTGGCTGAGTATTGGCATTGATTGTAGCTATGGCAAGTGGCAGTACAGCATGGAATGATATGATGGACCAAGCTGCATGACTTGTCCGTCTAAGTGGTGGCAGTTGTGGTAATGTAACATGGGATAATATGAAGGATGAGACTGCAGGACATATGTGGCTGAGTGGTGGTGGTGGTAGCTGTGGCAACATGAGTGGCAGTGCTTCATGGAATGATATGATGGCCAAAGCTGCAGTACATGTCTGGCTGAGCAGTGGCAGTGGTGGTAGCTGTTTAGGAGCCATAAGCAGCAGCAGTATAGTAAATAGATGCTGATGATGCAGAGAGACGGTGACACCACTATTTAAAAGTATCAGCCAGAGGTGTATGAAAATCCTCACAGATCAATGCCTGATTCATTTATGATAAAATGAATTTTCTGTGCGTGTCCAGCTGTAGACAGTTTTAACCTTGAATATGTTACAGTTAGAGATGAGTGAGTAGTATTTGTTCGAGTAGGTATTCGATCGAATACTACGGTCGATCGAGTACCACTCGCTATTCGAATGTAAAAGTTCGATGCAGAACCAGCATTGATTGGCCGAATGCTATACAGTCGGCCAATCAACGCTGGTTCTTCTCCTACCTTTAGAAGTCTTCTCCGTGCAGCTTCCCCGCGGCGTCTTCCAGCTCTGAATTCACTCTGCCAGGCATCGGTGTCTTGTAGTGCGGGCATCTCATAGTGCGGGCATGCGCAGTCGGCTCTGCCCAGGCCCGATGCCTGGCAGAGTGAATTCAGAGCCAGAAGATGCCGCGGGGACGCTGCACGGAGAAGACTTCTCGGAGGATCCAACCAAACCCTCACTCGTGGACTTGGTAAGTATAATTTGATTGAATGTTGCCTACCCCTGAAACGAGCATTTTCCCCCCATAGAGTATAATAGGGTTCGATATTCGATTCGAGTAGTCGAATATTGAGGGGCTACTCAAAACGAATCTCGAATCTCGAACATTTTACTGTTCACTCATCTCTAGTTACAGTGTCCCCTGGCAGCACTGAACACCCTCTTGCACATTACGCTTGAGACCGGCCAAGATAAAACTTTCATGTCAAACTGGACCAGCACCTTCCACTGCTGTAACTTACTGGTCCATAATTTCATGGGGTCACAGTTATCTGCTGGAATATAAATGTACTTTAAGTACAACTGTACATAATAGTTCAGCCAGTGGGCATCAGTTATCTGTTGTGCCTCTGGCTGGCACTGAAGGATGAAAAATCATTCAAGACACTTGTAGCTATGGCACTGGCAGAGGAGGTGGAGCACCGGCTGAGTTAGGCCACCTGGGTATGTCTGTGACTGGCAGCTGATGTGGTGTCCATAAACACTGCGGTAAGATGGGTATACTGCCTATCCTAATAATATTCCAATGTTTCTTTCCATTTGGAGGCATGGAACAATTCCCCTATTTTGGCTTTAAGAGCACTACCATCCAATACTCATCCCTCTGTTTCATGCTAATAGTACACTTTTGCTGCTTAAGCCTGCCATGCTTTCTGGCTAATCTCATTTACACATTGCAGAAAAAAGAGCTGCAGAAAAACTGCGTTTGAAAAATGCAACATATCGATTTTAGATGAATTGTGATTGATTGTGTTCCCTATAGATTTAAATAAGGTTTTCTAAAGCAGATTTTAAGACAGAAATTACCTCAAAATCTGCTCAAAATTCAGCATGGACATAATTTAAGGCTAAGGTCCAATGTAGTGGGCCGCAGGAAAAAAGTGGTGCTGGAAAACCACGGCAGCAACACATTGCAGTCTAGCCCACAACGGTTTTCACAGAAAGACTTTCTGCTTCCGCCAGCATTTCCATAGGTATAATTGACATGCTGTGAGTTCCAGAAACTCAACAGTTTTGGAAATCGCTGCATGTCCGCTGTGCTTATTTTTCTGCAGTGTGTGGATGGAATTCACTAGAATCCTATCCATTATGCTGGGACTTTAAAATGCTGTGTTTCTGCTGCGGCCAAATGCCAACATTTATGCCATGTGTGGCCCTGGCCTAAGGGTAAACTCACAAGGAGGAAAATGTAGCAAAATTTGACAGAGAATTTGACTTCTGCATCAAATCCGCCTCCCTTTCATTTCAACAGAAGTCAGTAGCGTTTTTCTTCTGCTAGCTGATTCCAGAACCTCTGGAAACTTACAGGAACTAGAGTGGCAGTTGCCCCACAAGCGGAACAGGAGCAGAAGGAGAGTGATCCTACTCCATCTATATCTGCGGCTGTCCTTCCTGAATTGGAGGAGGAGTCTGATGAACCTAGATCATTTGCATTGCTGGGGGAGGAACCCATGTCACTACCACCTACATCACCAGTTGCTGAGGCTGAATTCATGCCATTAACCAGACCAGCAGCTGATACCTCCCGGCAGTCATTCCTTGCAGATGTCAGGCTCTTTCTCCAACCAGTACACCTTCCAGCATGGAACGAACACAAAGAAACATCCAGATAACAAACAGACAACTGGAATTGGAAGCTATGTCTCTTATCCAGAGGGTCCACGGCAATGACAAAATAGGCTTCTGTCTGATGAGTCCTGAATGCCAAGGAATCTTTATGTCTGTTGTTCGTGTTGTGGCAGAGACTTCACGTCTGTTCCCAACATGCTGGAAATGAGTTAATTCATTTTTTATTTTCAGCAGGCTATGGGTTCAATATCCACATTCAAACCACCACCACCACCACCACCACCACCCGGAATGTTTTGTTGTGTGTCAACACAGAAAGACACGATTTTAAGTCAACACCCTCCACCACCTCTCTCTACTCCTCCTCCTACTGCTGGTTTGCAACTTTATTCCTCCTTTTTCCCACACCTTATCCTTAAGCCTTATCCCTCACAAAGCCACACTCCACCACATACAAATAGATCATTAGATCCCCCTTCTTATTATGAAAATCTATCATTTTATTTATTTATTTTTATTTTTGAGAGGGTTAATATGGAAGGTTACTATGGGTGGGTTGGGGAGATATAGTTGTACTATTTTGTTCTTGTAAAAAAAAAATATATATATATATATATATATATATATTCATATTCAAAAAACTTGTGTCGTTTTTTTATTCTGTTTCTTTCTTATTCTGTAAAACATGCTAATCACAGAAGACACCATGAGTGCTATTAATTTCATGAACCCTCATGGGGTCTTCTATGATATAGGAACATGTGGTCAAAAGAGATAAGCAGGTTGTATTGTTCCTCACTTCAAAAGGGTCAATGGCAGAAGATCATGACTGCTATATCAAATAGTGGTTGTGGGCTGTTCTGTCACTGGAAAAATGGAAGGAAATGTGTCCAAAAGATGAATCGCATTTTAAGGATAGCATGGTGATCAGTGGACCTACATATATAATTAAGGCTGCATTCACACTGAGTAACGCTGGGGTTTTTTGTGCTTATTTTTGCACATAGCGCCGCGTTAACGCCGTGTATACTCCGCGTTTGCGCTGCGCTATTTTGCGGTCGTGTTGAACGGCGCAAACGTGGCATATACACGGCGTTAACGCGGCGTTGACGCGGCGCTATGTGCAAAAATAAGCACAAAAAACGCCAGCGTTACTCAGTGTGAATGCAGCCTAAGAGACACCAATGCTCACACATACCAATGATCTTGTGTAAGGAAATTGCTATAGGAGCAATTCCCCAGTAGCTGATGATGAGAACCCTGGGGGAAGGGGCATGACAAGACAGTGAGCCCCAAACTGAACCCACCGCTGCCCCTACCTGCTTGTCTCACTGCACTAGGCGGGAGAGGACAACTGGCCAACAAGCCCTTCCTAGATATATGTGATGACACAGAATGCAGACAAGACAAAACGCAGAAGAGGAGTCAGCAAGCCAAGGGATAAAGCCAAAGAGACAAAGCAGTGCAAATCGTAATCCAAAAAGTAGTCACAAGGGAAGCCAAAGGTCAGAGGTCAGTAATACAATAGTAGCAGAAGAGGAGCTAGCAGTGACAAAGTCTAGTCCTGGCTCTTACCACCACCAAGCCTGGCTGAGCCACAGAGCCCAGAGAAAAACTGATACTCCCCAACCAAGCATCAGCCATCTGCCAAGCCAAAACCCCCAACATGCCCTGAACAAGGCTCAAATAAAAGGAGTCATTGAAAGAGACAAAGAGCGGTACATCGAGGAATGGAGAAGCGCAATAAATAACTCCAAGAAACTCACTGTGTACCAGTCACTGCAAAGGGACTACACCATGGCCACCTACCTGGAGAGAAAACGCCACCCCAAACACAGACAGACCCTGAGCCGCTACAGACTGAGCGCTCACAACCTGGAGATGGAGACGGGGTGACACAGGCAGACGTACAAGCCACGGGAGAATAGACTGTGCCAGCACTGTGACCAGGGGGCCCTAGAAGACGAGACCCACTTCCTGCTACACTGCACCAAATACTCAGCTTTGAGGGCCGTCTACTACCAAAGACTCTCTGCCCACATCCCAGACTTCATATCTGCAGACGAGAAGAGGAAACTCTACATCCTACTGGGAGAAGAAGAGACCACTGTGGAGATCGCTGCCCAATACGTGTCCAGCTGTCACCAAACAAGAGGAAGATGAGACTCCACGGACTGTTATACCCCACCCCACCTCCCCATATAGCGGTCACCAACTAAGAGGAAGATGAGACTCTATGGACTGTTATACCCCAAACCACCTGCCCCACCACACCTCACCTCCCCATATAGCGGTCACCAACTAAGAGGAAGTTGAGACTCCATGGACTGTTATACCTCAAAGCAGCCCCCCTCCACCCCACCCCCATACTCTCCTCCTCGACTACAACTCCCCCCCCCACACACACACACACTTTACTAGCTTTGGCAATGCCGAATATCCATTCGGACGTGCCAATAAAGCCTATTTGATTTGATTTGATCTAAGGACAGAGTCACAATAGCCAGCAATGTGGGCTGATGGCCTGTATATAGGAAGCAGAGCTAGTGTTGGGGGAGGGGAGAACAAACTGGGCAATTCCACGGGTGTCCAGCACATGCATTGGCCCCCTGGCTGTGGAATAGTATATGTCGTAAGGACACCATGTGCAGCTGCAGCAACGGCTAATACACAGTAGCCAGCAAAAGAGCTGCAGGTATTGAAAGAGGAAGGGTCCATTCAGTGCTCTCAGAACGCTTCCCCCCCTTCTCTGGCTGCCCTCTGCCCACCAATGCCCACACTATTCTTATAAATCCGAGGTCAATGACTTTTTCCTATTTTTATTTTTTAATGCCTACATTTTCCTGCTTCCTGTGCCACATTCCCTGCACAGTTATTGGTGGAAAAAAAGTGCCAGGGAAGGTGGGAGAGCATACAAAATTTTACTGCGGTTGCCACATAGTATTAAATTGGAATCGAACATGTTGAATACCCTAATATTCGATTCAATACTTACTCGATCAAACGGTATTCGCTCATCTCTATTAATTATTACCTTCTTCGTGTCTCTCACATATGAGTAACTCTCATGTGAGGTACACAGGGGTTAATGTGAAGGACACGATGGGTTTAATTACTATTAGTATGAGGCCTGGTTCACATCTGCGTTCGGTAATCCATTTGAGGAGTCTGTATGGGGACCCCCTGAAAAGACTACCGAATGCATTGGTAAGGAGTGTACAGTGAAAGCACACGGACCCCATAGACTATAATGGGGTCCGTGTGCTTTCCGCGCAGTGTCCGCACAAATCATGCGGAGAGAAGGGCATATGCCTTGTTGCTTCTGCACCTGATCTTTAACCCCTTCCCGCCGATGGCACTTTTTGACTTCCTGACCAAGCTCGATTTTTCAAAACGGACATGTGTCACCTTATGTGGCAATAACTTTGGAACGCTTTAACTTACCAAAGTAATTTTGAGATTGTTTTTTCGTAACACATTGTACTTCATGTTAGTGGTAAATTTTGGTTGATATGTTTTGTGTTTAATTATGAAAAAATAGGAAATTTGGTGGAAATTTTGAAAAATATGCATTTTATAAAGTTTGAAATGATGTGCATTGCATACAGAAAGTCAGACCGCCAAAATTATATCCTAAATCTCATGTCCCAGATCTCTGCTTTATGTCGGCATCAAACTTTAGTCACCCTTTTATTTTTTACGGACATTAGAAGATTTACAAGTGAAACAACAATATTCAAAATTTTCAAGAAATTTCCAAAACCCATTTTTTAAGGGACTAATCCAGTTATGAAGGGGTTTTGAAAGACCCTTGTATTAAAGCCCCCCATAAATCACCCCATTTTCAAAACTGCACCCCTTAAATAAGCCAAAACAACATATACCTAGTAATTTAACCCTATAAGTGCTTAACAGGAATTAATACAAAATGGAGGTGAAATTTTCAAATTTCATTTTATTTTACTAATATTTTCGTTTAGCCCTAGAATTTGCACATTCACAAGGGGTTAAAGGAGAAAACGCATCCCACAATTTGTTAGGCAAGTTCTCCGGAGTACCATAGTACCCCACTTGTGGGTGTAAACTAATATATGGACGCACCGCGAGACACAGAAGGGAAGGCGCACCAAGGAGCTTTTAGAGGGCAGATGTAGCTGTGATCAGTTTCAGGAACTATGTCGCTTTTACAAAGCCCTTGAGGAGTCAAAACAGTGGAAACCTCTAGAAAGTGACCCCATTTTGAAAACCGCACCCCTCAAAGAATTTATCAAGTGATGTCGTGAGCATTAGTAACCCCGAAGTGCATGTGTAAGCTTTGCGGAGTAAATTGGGTACACCAAATCCCATTCTATTTTCCCACTAGCTCCTATGACCCGGACGGGGAAGAGGGGCATTCTGGGGGGTCAGCGCTGGTGTATTATCTCTCATAAGCTCTAAATATGGGGGGTCCCCTGAAAACGCTCGCACAGCTTATACATTTCCTTCTAGTCGCAGCCACTTATGTCCTAATGATTTGGCGACTTTTAGGGTTTTTGTCTTCATATTGTACAAGGTAGATTTTTATTTTTATTTTCTGGCAATGTGGCTATATGAGGGCTTGGTGTTTGCGGTATTAGATGTACTTCTCAATGCCACCATTTTGTTGCCTGTAACTTATTGACTACATTTTATTAACTCTTTCTGGGTGGGATGTAAAAGGAAACATCAATTCTGGCATTGCTTTTTAGCATTTATTTTTTTCCCCGTGCAGCATACAGCATAAGTAACATGTTACCTTTATTCTGCAGGTCGGTACGGTTACGGGGATACCTCATTTATATTATTTTTTAATGTGTTGCTATTTGTGCAGAATAAAATTAAATTTAGGGAAAAAAATCTACTATTTTTGCATCGCCATCTTCTGAAAGTCATAACATTTTTATTTTTCGCTAGACAGAGCTGGTTGAGGGCTTATTTTTTGCGGGAAGACCTCTTCTTTTTATTGGTACCATTTTGGTTTTTATCTAACCATTTGATTACTTTTTATTGAACATTTTGTAAGGGAAAGGTGGTGAATAATCATTATTTTGTGCGTTTTTCTACGTTTTTTTTTACGCCGTTTGCCGTTCGGGTTAAATAATGTTTTAATTTTATTGTTCAGGTTATTACGGACGCGGCGATACCAAATATGTAATAGTTTTTTCTTTTTTTCTTTATTTTACATAATAAAACATGGACAGGGGTAGGAAAGCGTGAGTGTCCCACAGAAATTGGAACGGTTAGGCAGTATGTATATGGCGTCCGTATAGTCCATGACCCTGCAGCAACTGCCACCATGTATGTAGATGATGCACTTTATTCTATACTGGATTAGCAGCAGAGTCTAGTTCTGGATTACTGAGGGCACCGATTATTCTCATTATGACCAATGTGTAAGGAGAGATTCAAACAAAAGACAAAAAACACAATATAGATTATTTTTCATTTTTTTATTGAATAGCAATAAGCAACATTGTAATAAAATTATTACTGGCCCTTTAATATACAATAAAATGGGTGACAGTGACTCTCAGGTCAGGCCGGTGCAGACTACAGAACTCGCTACATTCTGATCACCATGTCCTGAGATGAAAGCCACCCAACCCAAAGATCCAGAGGAAGGCGAAACAAACTCCCCGGAGCGTTATACCTCAGGGGGGCCAAAAATTCCTTCCTGACCCCAGATGTGGCGATCAGATTTCTCCCAGGATCCAGACTGTCCTGCTGCATATTGCTCTTATATATTTTGTAAATTGTTATTTGCTGTAGAGAGCTGAACCTGTAAGGAAAGAAAGAGACATCCTGCCCCTAAGAGCTTACAGTCTAATACAATACACATTCTGCCCTTAAGAGCTTACAATCTAATACAACACACATCCTGCTTCTAAGAGCTTACAGTCTAATACAATACACATACTGCCCCTAAGAGTTTACAATCTAATACAACAAACATCTTGCCCCTAATAGCTTACAATTTTATATAATACACGTCCTGTCTCTAACAGTTTAAAATCTAATGTACTAAGTCCTGCATGTCTGACTTTGTATCCGGCTAAATAAAACGGTTTCCCCAGGGACGGGTAGTAGGTGGACACAGACGGTCACCTTTACAAACCTATTACAAACCTATTCCAGTGACTGGGTTTTAAAGCAGACCGACTGAAAACGGAAACCCAGTGGAATGCACAAACCAGAAAAAGAGCACAAGTGTGAGAGCCCCCTAAGCCATAGATACAATATAATGCAATAGATAGTCTAATACATAGGGTATATTCACAAAGTGAACATTTCACATGAAATTTGGGGCATATTCTGTACCAAAGTCCATGTAAAAATTTTGCAGAAACAAGGACAGAAAGCCATATCAGGATTAGATCCAATTAACAAAGCTATTCCCTTTGTGGACCTGCAGCCCATCAGAATGGTAATTTGTTCTGCATATTCTACTACAGATACAAGAAACATTTGCTATGTGTGAACATACGCTAAGATTGCCCATACACCTTATATAGAGATCAGCTGAACACTTTCAGCCAACAGATATTCCTCCTGACCGCCCCATACACCGACTATACACATGCACACTCAGTTGAGTGTGCATGTTTTTTTTCAGTGTAAGCAATGAGTAAGCTACTTTCTGACCTGGCAGTGAATTATTACCCACTAGAAATTCAGCATGTCTCATCCCTCCCCCTGATGTCTACTGTCAGGGTAAAGTTGGATACGTGTCATACACACTAGGTCAGGTTCAATCAGCTTTCTCTAATGTGTATGAGGACCTGAAAGGACATGATGACTGGCAAGTAATAATTTATTGCATGGAGTCGTACAATAAAGTAACAAGTCCCCATTAGATCCATGTACAGGGGTGATGAGGATACAGCAGTGATCCGCACTATAAACCCTCAAGTACATGACACAGCCATAGATTGTAAAAGTTTCACACTGATTTCAGCACAATTTCTGTGTCAGTATCAGTGTGAAAAAACTTGCTATTGCGCGACAATGATCATATGGTGTAGATTTTCCATGCACAGAATTGATTTCCTGTGTCATGGGAAAAAAGCAGCCGGTGCGGTTCTATCTTGATGTAGATTCAGCAACAAAAATAGCGCTGAAACCGCAGCAAGTGATCGCACACAAATTAGCCCAATAATCAGGTGAAAACTACAAACTGAGGCAGAAACCCAAAGATTGGTCTCAGATTTTTGCCATGGAACCTGCAGCAGAAATCTATCTTGGGTATGAATTTACCCAACAAAATCAGGAAAATATTCCTGAAGACTGTGCCAAGGATAGAACCAGAGGTGAACCTGCCTGTTTCGCCGCCCGAGGCGGATGACAGAAAGCCGCCCCCCCCCCCCGGGAGGAGGGGGCAGAGCGGAGGGGGCGGAGCGAAGGGGGCGTGGCGGAGCGGTGTTAGCAGGCAGAGAGCAAGCACGGAGAGGACCTGGTCTCTGCCTGAGCATGAGGGAAGGCCGCTGGAGCAGCGCTGCTGCAGTGGCCTCCCCAATCCACCGCTCGGTGATGCTAAGCCATTCCAGGACAGCTTGTCCTGGACTGGCTTAGGTAAGCAAAAATGCCGCCCTCTCCAGGGCCCTGGCATAGCGCCGCCTGAAGCGGTCACTTCAAGTCGCCTCATGGGAGGTGCGGCGCTGGATAGAACCAATATGATTTTCATCCTCCATTTGACATTTGCATTGTTAAAAGTTCCCAGATATACAGTAAGTCTAATGGGAGACTATGATGTATCACAGTGTATAGCTATACAATATGATAAGTCGTCTATAGGTCTCCATACCTCCCTACCCCTGTAAGGCCAGGTTCACACATGGAATTTTTCATGCTTTTTGGGGAGACAAAATACAGAGCCCAGATGTGCAGATTTTGTGTAACATCATCCTCACAATCTCTGCATGAAAGAAGAAAGGGCTTGTTACTGAATTTTTGGGGGGCAAATGGTTCAATTCTGTACTTCACCAAACCCCCAGTCATACCATGTGTGAACGAAGCCTCAGCCTGGAGAGCAGAGCCACCTACCTGGTCGTACCGTCCTCTTCAAGCTACCAAGCTCAAGTGACCCAAGATGGTGCCGGTGTACAACTTTACACATTCTATACCGATCGTGATGTCATGTAGAATCTGTGATGTCAGGGGCCTTGTGATGTCACCATAACTGACACTGCTGTTTATGTATCATGTTTACCACATTGGGATGAGTGGTATTAATAAAATGGAAAGGAGAGGGTTAATTACAGCCGGTGACCCTTTTTTATCTCTCCTGTCCTGTGTGTAGTATCTATATATTGGGCTGCATTCACACTATGGTTGTGTTGTTTTGATTGGTTAGTGATGCCAGAATGGTGTATATACAATGTATATCTATCATATGGTGTAACTATAGAAATATCACAGTAATTCTCTGATCCTCACCCGGCCCTGGCTGACGCAGTTTATCTTTCTATGCCCATAATGTGAGGGAATTTTCTGTGTATATTTTACATATAACCCTATGGAGCAGATTTATTTATGGTCTAAAAGCAAAACTGTCTTTGTTGCTCATAGCAACCAATCGCAACACCGCTTACATTTTGTATTCATCTTCTGAAAAGTGAAACCGGCTCTGTGATTGGCTGCTTTGCCAACTAAGACAGTTTTGCTTTTAGACCATTTTGATAAATCTGCCCCTAATATGTATAATAGTCAGAAACTCCTATATACAGCTACACACATAAGGCCGACTGATCAAACCATCTGAAAGAGAAACTGTCTTTGTTGTCCATAGCAACCAATCACAATGCAGCTTTCAATATCCAGACACACAATCCCAAAAATTTGAACTGTAATTGATGTGACTGTAAGGCCTGGTTCACATCTGCATTCGGTATTCCGTTCGGGGGGTCCGCATGGGGACTCCCTGAACAAAACACCAAACGCATTGACAATCAGTGAGCTTATGAAAGCACATGAACCCCATAGACTATAATGGAGTCCGTGTATTTTCCGCACTGTGTCCGCACAAATCATGCATAGCTCATGTGGACACCGCACGGAAAACACATTGACCCCATTATAGTCTATGGGGTCCGTGTGCTTTCATTGCTCACCGCTTGTCAATGCGTTCGGTATTCTGTTCGGGGGATCCCCAAGCGGACTCCCCGAAAGGAATACCAAATACAGATGTGAAACCAGGCCTAAAATTTCATGGGCAAACTGCAGTGTTTCATGTCTGAAGACATGAAAGGTTCTCTTTAAATACTCTTCACCTGCATCAGTTTTATGGTTGTCCAGGACCATTGTCCAACCTGCTGAGGTGCAATGTATGTCATTGGAAGAAGCTGGCACTCACAAGTGAAGAGTACATGACTCCTGGGAACAACCTGCTTACTGCAGCGTCCTATTACAGTGCAGGGCAGGAAGAGGTTAAGTGCTGGCTGGCATTATGAGGGGGGCATCTGCAAATAAAAGGGGTCTGGTTGTGTTCTTCATATTGGGAATGGAGGAAACTCTGATAGTCGTGAAGTGTTTGGTGCTGTGAGAGGAACATTATACAGTAAAAGCAGCTATTTGCGGATTGTATTGTGAGGGCAGAGGGGAATCTAGAAGTAAGTGGCTAATGTGACAGTATTTAGTCCTGGTATAGCGGTCAGCGGGTGACGTGACAGTATTTAGTCGTGGTATAGCGTTCAGCGGGTGACGTGACAGTATGTAGTACTGGTATAGCTGTCAGTGGCTGACGTGACAATATTTAGTCCTTGTATAGCAGTCAGTGGCTGATGTGACAGTAGTTAGTCCTCGAATAGTGGTAAGTGGCTGACATGAAAGTATTTAATCCTGGTATAGTGGTCAGAAGGTGACATGACAATATTTAGCCCTGATATAGTGGTCAGCAGGTGACATGACAATATTTAGTCCTGGTATAGCTGTCAGGGACTGACGTGACAATATTTAATCCTGGTATAGCTGTCAGTGGCTGACGTGACAATATTTAGTCCTGGTATAGCGGTCAGTGGGTGACGTGACAATATTTAGTCCTGGTATAGCGGTCAGTGGGTGACGTGACAATATTTAGTCCTGGTATAGCGGTCAGTGGCTGACGTGACAGTATTTAGTCCATGGTATAGCTGTCAGTGGTTGACATGATAGTATTTAGTCCTGGTTTAGCTGTCAATGGCTGATGTGACAGCTTTTAATCCTGGCATAGCGGTGACTAGCTGGCATGACAGTATTTAGTCCTGGTATAGCAGTAAATGGCTGACATGACCGTATTTAGTCCTGGTGTAGCGGTCAGTGGCTGATGTGATGGTATTTAGTCCTGGTGTAGCGGTCAGTGGCTGATGTGATGGTATTTAGTCCTGGTGTAGCGGTCAGTGGCTGATGTGATGGTATTTAGTCCTGGTTATAGCGGTCAGCGGGTCTTGTGACAGTATTTAGACTTGTCCTATTTGATAACGCTGTATGTATATAAAGATTTTTAGTATGGGGAAGGGCATGTGCCTTGTTGCTTCTGCACCTCATCTTTAAAGATAAGGTACAGAAGCAACTAGTTTGCCTAGGCAAAATTTTTTTACAAATTTACAAACAACCACTTAAAAGACATTAAGAACACTCCTGTAAGTACCAGTGATAGGCACTGCAGCACATCGAATTAACAGAATGTGACTATACTGTATGTACAATATTTCATTATTTGGGACCCCACTTTTAATTTTGCCCAGGGCACCATTTTGTCTAAAACCATCTCTAATAGGAAGCCCAGGACAACTTGAGGCTTGAGTGGTAGACAGGCTGTCAATCACACAGGCAAGGCTAGAATTAACTATTTGATGAGCAGAGGGAAACAAGGTGCAGGAGATGGGTGTAGTGGAAATTCAATTACAGAGGATAAGTAATAGAGCAGTATTCACACAGTGCAACGAAAAACTCTAAGCAAAGAATCAAACTAAACTCATCTCCTGCACCGCAGCGTGCGAGCAGAGGGTGGCTCAGAGACCCGAACAGGTAGAGACGTTACATCTTGTTTTCTGAAAATCATTGTCAGCCACAAATCACTAAATTCTCATATGCCTATAACAATAATTTTTAAATAATTCCAAAGAAAAAAAATATTTTAGCACAATAACATTTATTTTGTGACTTAAATATTTTCTTTGTGATTGGCATAAAATAGATATCTTTTATTGCTTTAAAATAACAAATAGAATAACAAAAGTATGATAAATTTACAAAATAAAAAGAATAAATGCATATATGGAAGGTGACAGGTGCTCCAGATGACATGTCAATAGCTATGCCAGGTGAACCAGGGCGACGGTATGTCAGGTGGCTGCTGCAAAGATTCAAACTGTGCCAGATATACCAGAGGCTTGGTGTGTCAGGTGGCTGCTGCAAAGATCCAAGCTGTGCCTATTACAAGGATGGCAGGTGCAAGGATGCCAGATGGGCCACATGCCATGAGGAAAGACCATCAATTCTGGATAGGCTGATTGTCACTGAGGCTGGGAGAATTGCCAAGGCACGGCACCTTCGGGAGTCATCAAGTAGTCTGTGAAGGCATCTCTCACTTGTACAACTGAGTTGGATGCACAACTAAAGTTCTGGTTGGGAGATGTTTCTCCAAAAGGCACCTGTGGCTCCACTTCCATGTCTGGGCTATTATAGTCATGAACATAGTTGTGATGCACACAGGCAGCTTTGATGACAATAGCAACCATGTTGGCATCCAGCTGCAATGCACAGGTGAAGCAATGATCCCAAAGGTGTACTCCACAGAGCATCATGCAGGACTCAGCCTCATCTTGAAGGTTATCTTCTGGGCATCCAGTCACTTTTATTGGTATGGGCACAGCAGATGAGGGGACTGAATGCGTGGTACCAAGAAGTGGCCTCGAGGTAGAGTCACCTGATCTAGCAGCACAAGTGCCCTGTACTACCATAGGCGCCAACGCCAGTAGCAATACATCTATACATGGTATCAGCCACCGCCATCAGGACCACTGAAAAATACTTTCAATTGTAAATGTAATTGAAGTATTGTGATCCTGAATGCGTTGGATGCTGCACACGTACATGCTTACCATCAACGGCACCTAAGAAGTTGGGGAAATTGTCCACAGACTGAAAGCCTGCTGTTGCCTGCCAACAAATCTCTGGGGTTAGACTGGGCATCGAGATGGGCTGCAAGTGTGGCATGCGCATCTCAAAATTCCAGAGATGGTGGATTTAGCAACCTGAAATTGGAGCTGCAAAACGCTCTCAAGTTGCCAAAAATCTGAAAGAGAAAGAGAAAACAAAATTAGGAAACATGTAAGACATATTTTTATACCTGTGATTGTCAAAAAATGCATAATTCAAAAAGAGTTCAATAGGGCATCATGCACACAAACATATTTAAGTTCATTTTCTTATGCGAAATTAGGATTCACCAATTCCAAATTGAATATGGGAATCTGCAGATTTTGCAGCTGTGTGATCAACTGATATAAAACACAGTCAAAATATGTGTGTACACTCAAAAGTGGATGTGAACATTCATTCTATTGTTTGGGTCAATGAAAATCACATACAAAGAGTAATCTGTGGCCCATCTGTTTGTGGTTGCAGGACATATTTGGCTGTGGCCATGTACACAATGTTTTTGCAACAAAATGAAGCTGACAAATTAAAAAATGTGAAGAATCAATGCAAATAAATGTCCCTTCTATGCTGTAGGTTTATTGGGTGAACCCAATAGCGGCGTCTTGTCATCCACTGGGGTCTTTCTTGTTCCTGTTAATGAAGAAAATTTATAAAAATTATTTAATGTGTAGAAAACAAACACTTGGCAATTTGACCAACAAATAAAAATTGAAATACCTGCTGCTGTATCCTTCAGCGGTGTATAATATTTATTATAATCTTCATCAGATGGACCATTTCAGTCCTCCTGACCTTAATTTGCCCATCTGCGGGGCTAGAGTGTGGCCTAGAGCCCTAGGACTGCCGGAATAAGACACGTGTCTTCCAAGGTGAGGTGGAAAATGACCTCTGCAGAGACATAGGTGGAGTTTGCTTTACCTAGTGGGCATTCTTAATTCCAAGTGAGAAATAATTAAAATTCCCCGTCACATTCCATAATGAAATTCACTGTGTTTTTTTATAAGCAGAATCCGTATGAAATTCCAGAAGCAGAAAATTTTGGCTGTGCAAATTCAGTAACAAATTCAGTGCCAATTTCCTACATGTGAACCTAGCCTAACTCTTTTCTCCAACCATCTCTTACTGTCTACCTGATTGATGTTATTTAGAATTTTTGCCAAATCCCTATTTTGGAAACTTTTGGCAGTTTCGGAGTATGCAGTAACATAACATGGGAATCTCAGTCCATAAAGTTACTGCCCTAAATGGTGAAGCCCAAAGCAATAATCATATAAAAGAGTGCAACCAATTGCTGTTGATAGGAATTGAAGGCTATTCATAACCAGTGTAATATGGAAACATTATTAACCCCTTTTTGGGTCATACACATTGTAACCAATTTGAAGCAAATTTGAGGAGTAGGTCAGAATGAGTCGTAAGCTTAAGTATGATTGTAAGTATATTCACCATCTAATACAAATTGTGCTTAAGAACATACAATATAACCACAAGACAATGATATCAATGGCCCTACCTGCCACTCTGACCCACAAAGGTTAAAAACAAATTTGTCTGATTCAGGTTTTTCTTCTTTGTAAATAGTCTTTTTAGATGTAGAGGAAATCCTCTGATGTATATCCAATATCTCCAGCTTGGTGTCTACAAACCCATTCTTTAAGTATGCAGATTGGGGTATTCCATTGTTTCTGCATTCCAACATGAAGCTCCATTCTTGTTTAATTCTGCAGAGACAAAAGAGGTTTCATGACACATATTGATTGTTTTACAGGTCAAGATGCAGCAGAGCTAATTTTTGACTGACTCTAGGTTCACACATGCGCCCGGTTTCTGTTCTTTGGGTCCACTAGGGATAATGGGGTTATAATGGCTTCTGTCCAGTTGCCGCCCAAAAAAATGCAGAGAGAAAAGTCCTGCTTGCAGGACTTTTCTTTCTACATTTTTGAAACAGAATGGAGGACATAATCCCCGAATGGAATCCGTGCACGGGTGTGAACCTGGCCTGAGATATACAAATGTAAGAGAGTTAGCCTGAATTTCTGTAATGGGTTAAACTGCTGCAGGATGATATCTCATCGCACATTTTAATTGGAAAAAGTATTTTTTTCTTTGTTTTTTTTTTTTAGTTGTGATATCACCTTGCAGCAGTTTTATCAATCGAAAAGGTTTTTGTTAACTCTGCTACATCTGTATTTGAGCTATCCCAAAGTATCCTGTGGTTATACAGAGGTTGGAAGCATACATTATTGTCAAGAATATTTAAAGAGTTTATTCCATAAAGCATTTTCATACAAAAAATCCTGAAAGATTATAAATAGAGTAGTGTAAGGCCAGGGCCACACATTGCGGAAACTCTGCATTTAAATTACCAGCAAAGTGGATTGGATTCTGGCTAAGCCACACAAGCAGAAAAAAAATTGCAGCAGAAATACTGCGATTTCAAAAACACTTGCATTTTGGAAAATCTCAGCATGTCGGTTATACCTAAGTAAACACCGTCATTTTCCATATAGGTATAGTAAGGACAGAAAGCTCACAGAGGAAAACTCTGAAAACTTTCTGTTACAAACACTGCAGAAAAATCTGCGCTTAGTTTTGACTACAGTTTTTTCTTAAGTGTGCTTAGCTGCCCTTTGGCTTAGGCTATGACCCCATGTTGCAGAAATGATCCTTTTTTTTGTTGCAGACATTGGTGCTCCTAAAATGTGCAGCATAAAGGCATGCTTTTATTATTCAAAAGTGGTAAAGCATAAAAAAAGACATATTTCATATCAATGCCATAACACTGACAATAATACATAGTATAAAAGTAACATTCTCTGGGGTGCTAGAAATTAAGCTATACCACAAAGCAATTATGCTGTTATACATACTGGACTGGTCAAAGAATTTGGATTTTAAGCTTTGGGTTGAATAGGAATATGCTTTGTCCCTGGAAAACTTACTTAGGACTTCTTGGGTGGAGAGTCCTCAAAAGACAGTATTGGGTCACTAGCTCCTCCTGACTCTATACACATCCTACATCGGGGATGGTTGGGTAGACAGAGTCAAGATCTTGGCTAGGCCAGGCATTATGACTTTGGTCTTTCAAAATCCCACCTTCCCCTGGCCAACTGGCTAGAATCTTTCTTGTGTGCAGAGAACTTCAGATGCCTTGTTTGAAAGTTGGGTTGCATAATGTATGGTGGGGCTGCCTAGCTCTGAAAGACTTTTGGTCAAGGATATTACAACTTCAGGTCAAGTATTCTGGAAGGACTGTTTGTAATAACCTACAGATAACTCTTCTTTCTTTGTTGCCAGGCACAATATCCAAGATCAAAAATGCCTCCCTGCTGCATTTTCTCTTTGCTACCGGACTGATCATTCCATTCCACTGAAAGGGTCAGTGCACACAGAGTTTTTTGGCGCTGATTTTAATGCTAAATCCGCCTCAAAATCAGCCTGCAAAAAAGCCTCCCAATAGAACTCTATTTGGAGGCTTTTTTTTGGAGGCTGATTTTAAGCGGATTCAGTGTCAAAATCAGCGCCAAAAACTGTGTGCACTGACCCAAAGACCTCCACTTGCTCAACCATGTTCAAATGGTTGGAGGAATTGTTCTGCAGGAGGACCTTGCAGTGAAAGGGAATGAACACAGTGAGGCGTTACAGAAATTCATACAGTCACCTGATTGTCCAGGCGTTGTCCTTTCTTTGTTTTGTTGTCAATGTCTGATCCTTTTCTTTGTTGCTTTCATGTTTGCCTTGTTTTCACCCTGGTTCAATTGCTTTCACTGTTTATTTAACTGTACTACTTTACCTTTAAACCACATTACTCCTGCTATATACTATGTGACCGCTATGTACACTTGGTTATATGAGCTATACTATTTGATTTGATTTGATTTTCCCATTTCTCCTAAAACAAAGTTATAAACATTAATGTTAAAATGAACCCCAAAAGAGGGGCATATAAAAAATACAACTAATATATAAAAATAATACTCAAACTGTTATCTTTATGTAATATTAAAAAACACTAACTCCGTGAATGCGGCAAGCCAAAAATGAATGCAATGTTATGAATGCAGATAAACCCAGTGTTAATGAGGTAGTGGAACAAAAAAAACATGCTGGATATGAACTGTTTACTGTTAAGGTTACAATTATTAGACTTGATATAATCATTGAAATAGCACACTATAAACTTTCACTTGCACTTGTGGTTTTTAGAGTTTGTCATATCATTACCATTAATAATATTTCATAACAGCCATTTACTATGGCATGTGCTGCTATCAAAATGATTGACACGAACATTTCTGTTTAGCAAATGACTCCTTAATATGTTTGCTTGATTTGTTAGATGCAAAGTAAGGGCCGGTAGTAATGATTAATTACGTGTTGCGCAGTTAAATGCACATAGGTAAAGCCATTAGCTTGGTTACATTTATTTTAGGAATCATTAAACCTTTCATAATGTTGCCAGTTTCAAAAATGTAAACAGTGACTATAACACCAAGAAGGGGTTGTAAAATTTTATTATGATCTAAATGAATTTAAAAAGAATTATCATCAATTTTAAAGACCATTTCTCCATAAAATATGTTTAAAAAAACAACCTGGAAATCTACATCCCTGAGTTGTCCTCTCGCTATTTCTGAACAGTTGGTTGACAATCAGTAATCTAATATATATATATATATATATATATATATATATATATATATATATATATTAACTTACTTTGTATAAATACGTTTTATGGGATAAGCATATTAATAACCAATCCTTAGTCCTTCCTTATCATATTGGTGGTTGTCCAAGTCTCTGCACCCGCGCCAACCAGCTGTTTGAAGAGGCCATGCTAACAACTTCTTTACAGTACTATAGTCTCCCTCCACCTGTCATTGTATATAGTGGCCCTGCAGTATTACAGCAGTAAGAAACCTGATGGTCAGGATCAATGTAATTTATTCTTGTAGTTGGGTATTACATATGGAATGTATTGTGCTTAGTATTGACAAAATACCAAATCCTCCCAGTACATGAGATGGTTAAGAACAGTCAATGACCTGGTGAAGGTACGCTCCCTGAAGTTTTTCCTTTAGTGTAACTTTTAGAGATGAGCGAACAGTGTTCTATCGAACACATGTTCGATCGGATATCAGGGTGTTCGCCATGTTCGAATCGAATCGAACACCACGTGGTAAAGTGCGCCAAAATTCGATTCCCCTCCCACCTTCCCTGGCGCCTTTTTTGCACCAATAACAGCGCAGGGGAGGTGGGACAGGAACTACGACACTGGGGGCATTGAAAAAAATTGGAAAAAGTCATTGGCTGCCGAAATCAGGTGACCTCCATTTTAGACGAATAGTGGATTTCAAATCCGGGTCATATGAGAATGTGAACTTTGTGACTATGAGACAGGGATAGCTGTACAGGCAGGGATAGCTAGGGATAACCTTTATTTAGGGGGGAATGTTATTAAAAATAACTTTTTGGGGCTCTATCGGGTGTGTAATTGTGATTTTTGTGAGATAAACTTTTTCCCATAGGGATGCATTGGCCAGCGCTGATTGGCCGAATTCCGTACTCTGGCCAATCAGTGCTGGCCAATGCATTCTATTAGCTTGATGAAGCAGAGTGTGCACAAGGGTTCAAGCGCACCCTCGGCTCTGATGTAGGAGAGCCGAGGGTGCACTTGAACCCTTGTGCACCCTCAGCTCTGCTACATCAGAGCCGAGGGTGCGCTTGAACCCTTGTGCACACTCTGCTTCATCAAGCTAATAGAATGCATTGGCCAGCGCTGATTGGCCAATGTATTCTATTAGCCTGATGAAGTAGAGCTGAATGTGTGTGCTAAGCACACACATTCAGCTCTACTTCATCGGGCTAATAGAATGCATTGGCCAGCGCTGATTGGCCAGAGTACGGAACTCGACCAATCAGCGCTGGCTCTGCTGGAGGAGGTGGAGTCTAAGATCGCTCCACACCAGTCTCCATTCAGGTCCGACCTTAGACTCCGCCTCCTCCGGCAGAGCCAGCGCTGATTGGCCGAAGGCTGGCCAATGCATTCCTATGCGAATGCAGAGACTTAGCAGTGCTGAGTCAGTTTTGCTCAACTACACATCTGATGCACACTCGGCACTGCTACATCAGATGTAGCAATCTGATGTAGCAGAGCCGAGGGTGCACTAGAACCCCTGTGCAAACTCAGTTCACGCTAATAGAATGCATTGGCCAGCGCTGATTGGCCAATGCATTCTATTAGCCCGATGAAGTAGAGCTGAATGTGTGTGCTAAGCACACACATTCAGCACTGCTTCATCACGCCAATACAATGCATTAGCCAGTGCTGATTGGCCAGAGTACGGAATTCGGCCAATCAGCGCTGGCTCTGCTGGAGGAGGCGGAGTCTAAGATCGCTCCACACCAGTCTCCATTCAGGTCCGACCTTAGACTCCGCCTCCTCCAGCAGAGCCAGCGCTGATTGGCCGAATTCCGTACTCTGGCCAATCAGCACTGGCTAATGCATTGTATTGGCTTGATGAAGCAGTGCTGAATGTGTGTGCTTAGCACACACATTCAGCTCTACTTCATCGGGCTAATAGAATGCATTGGCCAGCGCTGATTGGCCGAATTCCGTACTCTGGCCAATCAGCACTGGCTAATGCATTGTATTGGCTTGATGAAGCAGTGCTGAATGTGTGTGCTTAGCACACACATTCAGCTCTACTTCATCGGGCTAATAGAATGCATTGGCCAGCGCTGATTGGCCGAATTCCGTACTCTGGCCAATCAGCACTGGCTAATGCATTGTATTGGCGTGATGAAGCAGTGCTGAATGAGTGTGCTTAGCACACACATTCAGCTCTACTTCATCGGGCTAATAGAATGCATTGGCCAATCAGCGCTGGCCAATGCATTCTATTAGCGTGAACTGAGTTTGCACAGGGGTTCTAGTGCACCCTCGGCTCTGCTACATCAGATTGCTACATCTGATGTAGCAGTGCCGAGTGTGCATCAGATGTGTAGTTGAGCAAAACTGACTCAGCACTGCTAAGTCTGCATTCGCATAGGAATGCATTGGCCAGCCTTCAGCCAATCAGCGCTGGCTCTGCCGGAGGAGGCGGAGTCTAAGGTCGGACCTGAATGGAGACTGGTGTGGAGCGATCTTAGACTCCGCCTCCTCCAGCAGAGCCAGCGCTGATTGGCCGAATTCCGTACTCTGGCCAATCAGCACTGGCTAATGCATTGTATTGGCTTGATGAAGCAGTGCTGAATGTGTGTGCTTAGCACACACATTCAGCTCTACTTCATCGGGCTAATAGAATGCATTGGCCAATCAGCGCTGGCCAATGCATTCTATTAGCGTGAACTGAGTTTGCACAGGGGTTCTAGTGCACCCTCGGCTCTGCTACATCAGATTGCTACATCTGATGTAGCAGTGCCGAGTGTGCATCAGATGTGTAGTTGAGCAAAACTGACTCAGCACTGCTAAGTCTGCATTCGCATAGGAATGCATTGGCCAGCCTTCGGCCAATCAGCGCTGGCTCTGCCGGAGGAGGCGGAGTCTAAGGTCGGACCTGAATGGAGACTGGTGTGGAGCTATCTTAGACTCCGCCTCCTCCAGCAGAGCCAGCGCTGATTGGTCGAGTTCCGTACTCTGGCCAATCAGCACTGGCCAATGCATTTCTATGGGGAAAAGTTAGCTTGCGAAAATCGCAAACTGACAGGGATTTCCATGAAATAAAGTGACTTTTATGCCCCCAGACATGCTTCCCCTGCTGTCCCAGTGTCATTCCAGGGTGTTGGTATCATTTCCTGGGGTGTCATAGTGGACTTGGTGACCCTCCAGACACGAATTTGGGTTTCCCCCTTAACGAGTTTATGTTCCCCATAGACTATAATGGGGTTCGAAACCCATTCGAACACTCGAACAGTGAGCGGCTGTTCGAATCGAATTTCGAACCTCGAACATTTTAGTGTTCGCTCATCTCTAGTAACTTTGCCATCTTCTTTTCAAGTGATGGACTCTTATTCAAGGGGTTGTCCAGGATAAACGCAAATACTTCCTATAAACTAAACCCCCTCCACCGCCTAACTTCTAATTTACTTGTATTGTGAAAAATATACAATTACCTTTATCATTGGGGTAGTCACATGACACTTTCTGATAATACGATGATGTTCCGTTTCACCGCTTCCGAAACGGAATGTCACAGGTACTCTCCTCACCCCCCATCCCCATCAATACTTACATGTCTTCCTGTGTCCAGAACGGGTCCTCCTCTCCTCCTCTCTTCCAGTGCCTGCACAATCTAAAGGTGAGCTCAAGACATAGGCAGTAGAGATGGCAATCCATCTCTTCTGCTCATGCCTCACAGTTCATACCGGTCTGTGCGTAATGTCTCCAGGTTGTGCACAGTGAAGAGGAAAGGAGGAGCCGTCTCCCACATTGGAAGCTAGGTAAGTATGATGCTATGGGACAAGTTGGGGGTGGGTGGGTTGCCTATCAGTGGGCAAGGTAGCCTAGCTTAGCATAGCTAGGGAGGGATGGGGGGCTACTAGTAGGCTGGATAGCTTAGTGTAATTTAGCTAGGGAGATAGGGAAGGGAAAGGGGTGTAGTAACAGGGAGGTAGCGTGGAAGGTACACAGAAAGTTACATAGTAGGAACCTACACATGCAAACAAATGCAGAATATACCACAGACACCTAGAAATCAATCAAAATACTGCTAAAAGTATATGTGTGCACTTTTAACCTATTAATTACAGACCTTTAAAGAAAAAAAAAAATTGCCTGGAAAACCCCTTTAACACTATAGATTTTTTTTGGTTAGTATTTAAAAGTATGTAGGTCTTGCGGGTGTCAGTTGTGATTTTCCTTTATATAAATTATATAACGGTCTGATTTGTATATGGTGTATACAATGTCAAGAAACTAAGAATACAATGATTTAAAAATCTCATACAACCATATTTTATTCACAATAGAATATACAGTCTTGGTCGTAAGTATCTCGCCCAGAAAAGAGGAACAAAACCAGAAAAAGAACAACACTATGCATTGCGTTCATGTGATCATGTGCTCAGAATATTAAACACATTTAAACTTCATTGCTATACTGTTTCCATACTTTTGCAAATCTATTACTGTGCTTTTATTATTTGTTTGTGTGTCTTGCTCATTTTCCAGAAAAAACATTATGACACATCCCTATAAAGATACGTTTGCAAAGCTGTCTTGCTTGTCAGAGAAAATTATAAGTTGAAATGTAATGAAAGTAGTAGCTAGTAAAATAAAATAGTGATTTTTACTTTGAAGCTTGGAATGGTTGACAGTGTGGTACGCTTATCAGAATAATTTCTATCGATGAATTACACTCCACACTTTAAAGGATTTTAGACTGTTAAACATTAAATGCATGTTAATCCAAAGTGTTAAGAAGACATTTCTTACTGTTCCGAATATATACAGCATGGAAAGTTTTTCAAACCAAGCAGAGAATAAAATGTGTTATGTATGTGATCTCACTATGAGGCATAATACTCACTTTGTTGTTCTTTTCCATAGTCAGCTTCATAAAAAAGCAAGCCAAAAAGACATAATAGGGGGATCTACCGACCCACCTACAATGCACTAGTTTTTTGACATAGATAGATATCGATGTGACGCATGCCCATTTATTGCACTAGAGATTCTGCCTACTTGGCTCTGTGCCCCTCTGTGGAGGGTGGCAGAGACCAAGCCGGGTCAGGGTGGTTATACTTCGACTTCAAAAATTTACTAACGCATAGCATAAACTGGTATGCGTTATAACTGACTTCTATGCCAGTTCCTGGCTGGCTTAGATTTAATTTTTTGCCTCTTATAGTGTGTGTAAATTCCCTCATTGTTTTTTGTAAAAAAAAAAATTTCAAGCCCACAATTTTTAAATCTTATTATTTTTATTATTATTAAGGTCTGAAAAAAAAAAAAAAAACAATTCCACAATTTCTTAATGCTGTTTATAATGTGGCACACATAGCATGAAAAATTCCTTCAGTGAGCCAGATTTATTAATACTTAGGCTACATGCACACGATATGGATGAAACTGTCAGTTTTTAATGTCCGTTTTCCATCAGTGTGTCACTTATTTTTCAGTGTTTTCTATCTGTCTGTTCAAGACTAGGGCCCGTTCACACGGAGTAAACGCACGTGTATTTTGGCAAATTTACACGTGTATAAAATACGCATGTAAAAATAAGATTCCCATCGACTTCAATGACATTTTTTTACACGTGTAAAAAAACTCGTCATAATACACATCAAAATACATGTCAAAATACACATTGAAGTCAATGGAAGTCTTATCTTTACACTTGTATTTTTTACACATGTATTTTGCCAAAATACACACACGTTTACTCCGTGTGAATGGGCCCTAAGGCCGCATGTAGGAAAAGTACTATGGGAAAAACCACGGTGGTAGCACATCATAGTTTTTCCCATAGCACTTTTCACAAAAAGTCTCAGGAAAAACCTTTATGGACTTTCTCCTTCATTTATACCTATAAGGAATCCACTAGTGTTTTTGTAGGTATAATTTACATGCTGCGATTTCCAGTTTTGGAAACTGCAGCATGTCTGCTACACATATGTTTCTGCATTTTGAACGTGAGATTCATTTATGTCACGTGGGGCCCTAGCGTTAGTGTTCATTTTGCATCATATTGTCATCCATTTTTAACTGTCATTGAAAAAAGGGATTAACTAAATTGGTCTATCTTGTTTTTTAAACCTGGTAAAAGCTGACCAAGGTGCCAGAGGGGTTAATGCCCGCGATTGGAGTGGGCACCGACCATGGAGCCCAATTCAGAATTATTATAGGCAGTGAGGAGATCCTTTCTTTTCTTCTATACCATAGCAGGAGGAGGGAATCAGCTGTGAGGTAGTTGGGCTGATGGTAGAGCAGGATGGCCAGAGAACTCAGCAGACATGCATCTTCACACAGCCATAGGCAAGTCTTCTCCCACAGCAGTGTGTTTTTAGTCTGTTTGTTACCACAAGCTACATATATACTTCTGTCTGCCATGTATGTTGCATTAAAGATCTCAAAAGGAGTTAAGTTATAAAGTTCTTGGAGCCCTCAGAGTGTCATGAATGACTTTTAAGACAATGTACACTGGTACACTTTCAAGACCGAATGGGTGATAAATCCAAACCCGAAACAAATTTTGTAAGTTCACTTGTTTCTTAGCTACAGTGGCCTTTTCACCTTCATTTGACAGCAGCAGAGCTCCTTACCTACCAGATGTCCTGTCATTATGCAGAGAAGGGTCAGCTATAGATAACTAATTTTCGTCACAGAATAGGAGAAACAGGCCCACCTCTATGAGCCTCAGAATGGGGTGGCATATAAGAAAATAAATTCCCCACCTCTGATAAAAGCTCCTCTCTGTAGTATCAAGATAATGCAGTTAGCCTTCAATTTGTCTCCTGGAGCATGCTCCAATGAGTAAAAGCTGTGCAACCCATTCATGATCCCTAGGAATCTCTCAACTTCAATACCCAAATCTAACTAGCCAAATCTACCTGCCACATTTCCCCCACAATAAAGAGTCCAACTAAACAAAAACAATGAAGTTTTCTGCAGGAGAATTGGTGGATCTCTTGTTCCACCAACAAATTACTTTATCTAGTACTTCATGTATTAGTCATCATGAGCTAAATTATAAGCAGGTATTAAAAATATTAAAATGCCTTAAAATTAACAAAATTATTTCCATACCAGTCACGAAACTGAGGAATTTTAAATAGGTTGCCACTTTAGTTCTTTTGTTTTGGGAGTGTCTGTTCTTTCTTTTACTCTGGACCTCTATTTCCACATCATTGTTAGAAGTCATGAAAACTCATATCAGTCTTATGCAGCATCCCAGAATGCTACTGCTTTAATTGTTTGTCTCTTGTGCTGCTAGGTTATATTGGTATGTCCTGGCTTCTGTGTTCTATGTATTGCATATATTGTTTTCAGCTTTCCCTGTTGTTTTCCCCCTGTGGCTCCCCCCAGTGTTCAAACCTTAAGCCATTGTACAGCCCTAGCCACTGAGCGGGGTTGAAGGAGACTTTTGTCTCCAGGATGACTGTTGAGGATCCAGTCTTGTTGCTGTTGATAGTCTGTGCAGTTCCTGTCTGGACTGACAGAGAGGAGAGCACCATCACTCAGACTGGACTTCAGCGGCTGAGAAAGGGAGTTTGGCTGTCATGAATTTGGACTCTGTGGCAGGAGGAGAAGTGGAGTGAACTGACAGGAGGAGTTGATTTGGGACCTTAGCAAAAGGTAACTAGATTTCTGTCAGGACTACCATGCACTACTGTCCCCAGTGTCCATAGCTGGGAGTGGCACATGAGAGGAGTTGGAGTTGGAGTGAAGTCAGCCTTAAAGCCTTTATCACCCCTGGACACCATCCTAAAACCAATTCTGGGACACTGAGATACTACTACAACCATTTGCAAGTTGCTTGTTGTTCCTTCTACAGCATTACCCTGTTTCACTGCATTAATTGCTTCCTGAGTCATTCCTGCTTTAACATTAGGGCCCTTCCGAACACCATCACACCGGCTCAGAGTAGAGAGGTCCCCTCTCCAACTGGAAGCACCCCAGGGGAAACTACTACCACCACCATTCAGGTAGTGCTGCAAGACCCCCCTCAGCAGTGTCAGGTCCAGGAACAGGGCTGGTAGGTGTGGTTGTATGTGCTCGGTCAATCTGGTGGCACGTCATCTGTCAGTTCTACTGCTATCCTCTGGTTCCCTCCATCTGGGTTGCGGCACTTACTCCAGAATTCCGTTTGTTGAAGTTGGGAATTGACTCTATCCTATCTTTATTAAGGATGGTAGTTTGTCATAATATATATATATATATATATATATATATATATATATATATATATATATATACGCTACTCTTTGCTCAATTGCTTAAAACTGGAGGTCTTCCTCTCTTCTCAGCCAATATTATTAGAAAGATCAATAATTATTATGAATATATGTTTGCACTTAACCAATGTAAAGAAGATGAATTCTATCAGAATTGAAATTGCTCAAAATATACTGTGTTATATGTATTTCTATTGAACGTAAATGGATGCTAGTTTGTATAAACAATTAACAACACTTTTGGACTTCTCCCTCCACATCTCAAGTTCCCCACCTGTACTGTACTGCAGTTTTCCTTCTTTTTTTATGTCTTTATATAACTGCCACGTATTTGTTTACAAACATCTAGAGGTGTAACTTGAACCTCCTTTAGCTCCGCTGAGACTCCTGGGCCCAGTAGCGATTGCTACCTCTGCATCCCCTATAGCAGTGGTTCTTAACCAGGGTTCGCTCGAACCCTAGGCCCTATGCACGGTTCATTTTGTGTACCAGTAAAAACATATACCTATGTATTGAATTTGGAAATAAATCATATTTGATTTATAACTAAAGAAGGGTTCGGTGAATGTGCATATGAAACTGGTGGGTTCGGTACCTCAAACAAGGTTAAGAACCACTGCCCTATAGTTAGACACATGCACACATCTATGGTATAGGCTGGATCTGCCTCCAGAGAAGTCTTTACTTTTTATGTTATGTTGTACTTCACTGTACTTTTTTGGTTTATATTTCCTTTATAACTACAGTTTTATGTAAACAATAATCGTATTTTATTTCCAAATAAATTAATTGAAACAGAAAAGAGCGTTGTGTTGTCTAAATAGTTAAGGACTTCTGGTCTATTACAAAAGTGACCTGTAGTATCTAATAGCTTTCTAGCTGTGACCGAAGCCTCTAAAAAAAAAAAAAAAAAAAAAAAAAAAAAAAGTGGCCGAAACAACTTTGCATGTATTATGACATTGCTGGAGTGAATTGAGTTTGACTGTAGAACCTGGATTTTCACTATAGTTCCTTACGTAATGGAATTTTTAAGAATCAGTCTTTTCATAATGAATTCCCTTTAATCTGAGATGTGAGCTTTCATCTTTGGCCATATACTTTGAATGCTGATTTCTATCTCACCTTGTTTTTTTGGTGTTCAAGTGCTTCAATTGGTGTACCTGTCACAAGCGGGATTTGTTTGGTATCGCGGCTGGTGGCATGAGCAGCATTTTCATAGCTGCTATTTCTCTCTAACAAGAAATATCGCTGCAATCATTTTGGTCAGTATATTAGAAAAAAGCATCTAAATCCTGGCTATACATTAGCTGTCATTCCGTATATAAGATGTAAAATAAAGATTACTTTCTAGATCAATGTTGTTTTATATATAGAATTTCAATTTATCATTCCTAATATTATTTATGTCTCTGTACAGTTTATCATCCATGTGTGTAAGGGGAATAGGAAAGCTCTATTAAAAAACTAATATGCTTAGGAATATTTGATTTTTACATCTAATCTTCTTTAACCAATATGTCAGTGAGAAAACTTCTAGATAGAATATTTTATGGTATTTTAGGGCAATCTTTCATGTTGACCCTGAGGGACTTGTCATTCTCAAGAGCAGATATTAATCTGTCTGAGAAATATTGCATGACAAATACAGTGGCAAAGTTTGTATAATTTATATAGCTTTAATGCAATTTTTAGTGTCACAGCAGAAGCCGCATGAAGATCTAACGGAAAAAAGAAGAAGCAAAAAGTAACATGATAGGCTGGCAACTAGGGCACCTCGACTATTTAGAAGTGCGGATAATTTTATTTTAATTTTAGCTTTCCTTAAAAACATTTATCGCCTGAAGCAAAATCCCTCCCCAGAGCACAAGCTCTCTGATGTGCTGCCCAAAAAAGAAACTTTCAATTGAAATCTAACCAGTTGTTTGCTGCTGGCAAATCATTGATCTTTACAGTTCCTTTTACAGTGCTGAACAGTATGTTTCATAATATGTAAAAATAAGGTTATTCTCATAAATCTCTGTTGATGTGCCATATTGTTCCCTATCTTCAAGTCTGTGTGCACCATGATACGTTGACTCTATCTGATCTTTGTTATCGAACCTCTTAACCAGCACAAATTCAAGAAATTGGTAGTGCAGGGAAGATATGTTTTAAAGGAACACTAATCGTAAAGTATGAAGAATTAGTTCAAATCTCAGTTATACATGGAAGCTTTATAAAATAACAGAACTAGAGATAATATGTACCTGCTGTACAGTAAAGTATAGTAAAACCAGGTCAACGCTGACTTCTGATCCCTAGCTTTAGCCTATAATGCTTCTGCAAGTGGGATTTCTTTTTCCTCTTGTTGGAAATTGCTAAATGCCTCATCTATTCTGCATCATGCATGTAAAACCAACTTTTGCTTTTTATTGCTCAAATATATCTGTTATATCTATTTAACATATCTATATATATATTGCTCAAATAGCATCTATTAATATGCTGTCTACCAATAAGTATTTGGACACTCATGCAAATGAAGATATCTGCGGTCATGATGTACGTCACGCCTTCCACTGTCAAATAGGAAACAGAATTGGCATCAGTACATTGGCATTGGTCGCATGCAAGATACCATGAAGTGCAGAATTGTCTGAATTCGAGAAAGGGGTAATTGTCGGGTACCACAGAAATGGTCGATCCTTAAGGGACATAGCAAGCAAACTGAATTGCCCAAAATCGACAGTGGCCTATGTGATTACAAAGTGGAAGGTGAATAGTGATTGTTGGAATGTGCCCCGAGTCGGCAGACCCCCGAAACTGGGAGGTAGAAACCGATGGGTGCTGGCCAGAGAAACCCGCAATAGAAGCAGAAAGTCCACAGAGGAAAACTCTGTGGATAAAAAGGTGATGCATTTCTGCTGCGGTCTTATTTACAGTGTTTTTTTACAACAATTCTCTATGTGGGGCTCTATCCTGAAATGTATTTCATAGTCATTACCGTTCCACAGGATAGGTCATCAGCATATGATTTGTGGTTGTCCAACACTCAGACCCCGCACAGATCAGCTGTTCTTGCAGTCTCTGCATGCTAATGCAATTTGCAAGGAGATGATCGTCTGCCTCTATTCAAGCAATAGGAGCAAGCTGTAGCCTCATCTACTGTATAGCAGTGCTGCTGGTGAACTTCAACTCCTATTCCTTGACTGTTTCTTCTCCCCATCCACTTCAGTAGCTTCCAACGCCAGATCAGATACTTCCGACCTATCCCATGAATTTAGTATGTAAAATAGTGACAATAGTCTTAGTGGTAATTGAATGAACTACAGATGAGTAAATCAGTTCTCTTCGGAACTAGAATTAACTTGAACTTTTCAAAAAAGTTAGAATTCAAACAAATCCAAACTTTTTGTTGTTCATTTTTGCTTTTTGCGTGAAGCAGCTGAAATTGTAACCAACATGTAAAAGCACAGAGCCCTTGAGAAAGCAGATAAGAAGGATTCCATGACCTCGGGTATCACATAGGCTTCCTCCATAATGCCTTGCAAGGGGCTAATAACTGCAGTCTACAGGAGATTCCTACATTACTATTGATTCTGGTCAGAGGGCTCCAGGTTACCAATCCAGAGATGAAATATATAAATATAATATTCTTCAAATGACTGATAAAATTAAGAAAGAATTGACCAGATGAAAAAATCTCTTTATATAGTAAGATTCAGCTTTGTCTTTCATTTTGGTTGCAGACTCTTCTCTTTATGCTGAGTATTAACCCCTTAGCGACCCTTGACGTAACTCTACGTCATGGGTCGCATGGGGCTGTATGGAGCGAGCTCACACACTGAGCTCGCTCCATACACGGCAGATGCCGGCTGTATCATACAGCCAGGACCTGCCAATAACAGCAGCGGTCGGTGCCCGAGCCGATCGCTGCTGTTAACCCTTTACACACTGCGGTCAAACGTGACCGCAGTGTGTAAACGGCGCCGGCGGCATGGGCGCCGCCATGTTTCGCCGATCGCCGCCCTCCTGAACGTCACATGAGGGCGGTGATCGGTTGCTATGACAGCCGGAAGCCTATTGAAGGCTTCCAGGCTTGTCTCTGCATGAGATCTATTAGATGATGCCAGAGGCATCGTCTAATAGAAGTGCTGCGATTTTCCTATTCACTGCAATACTGTAGTATTGCAGTGAATAGTATGGGCGATCAGACCCCCTAGGTTTCAAGGTACCTAAGGGGTCTGATCATAAATGTAACAGAAGAAAAAAAAAGTTTTTAAAAGTATTAAAAAAATTAAAAAAATATAAAAGTTCAAATCACCCCCCTTTCCCTAGATTAGCTATAAAAGTAATTAAAGAACATTAAACATAAACATATTAGGTATCCCCGCGCTCCAAAATGCCCGAACTATTAGAATATTAAAACATTTATCCCGTACTGCGAACGGCGTAGCGGCAAAAAAAATAAAAACAGCCAAAAAGCGTTTTTTTTCGACACTTTGCCTCCTATAAAAAATTGAATAAAAAGTGATCAAACCATCAGATCTTTCCCCAAATGGTATCAATAGAAACGTCATCTTGTCCCGCATAAAAAGACACCACAACCAGCTCCATACATGAAAATATGAAAAAGTTACAGGTGTTAGAACATGATGACACAAATTTTTTTTCTATTTTGCAAAGTTTATCATTTTTTTAAAAGTATCAAAACATTTCAAATACTATATAAATTTGGTATCACCGCGTTCGTACTGACACGTAGAACACAGGTAACATGTCATTTGTACCAAACAGTGAACGCTGTAAAAATTAAACCCATAAGAAAATGGCGCAAATGCATTTTTTCTCCAATTGCACCTCATTCTGAATTTTTTTCCAGCTTCCCAGTACATTGCACAGCATATTGAATGGTGCCATTACAAAGTACAATTTGTCCCGCAAACAATAAGCCATCATGTGACTCTGTGAACTGAAAAATGAAAAAGTTATGGCTCTTGAAATGTGAGGAGGGAAAAACGAAAATGCGAAACCAAAAAATGGCCTGGTCCTTAAGGGGTTAAAGATGCTCTTTATTTGCAAGTGTTATTTAATAAGTTTATTTGGAATCTTAAAAGAGTGTGCGTGGCCCTGAAAAGTCTTATGATGAATAAAGCGAGAGGAGGTCTAGGATATTTCTTGAATTGGATGCAGGGAAATGACTAATATCTAAATCAATCCTTCAAGGAACAATTGGTTTATCCCTATTCATTGATAAGTAGTTTACATGCTGACCTTATTAAACCAATTCGATTGATAATGACAGCAGATACAAGAATGGCCTGGAGGGAAATTGGGAAATGGTATACGGACATTTCTGGCAATCTGAAGATTGATAAGAACCCGGGAGTTGTACTTACAGTATCTCAAAAATTTCTCAAGATGAGAAAGACAAGAGTATTAGGTGGGTAAATGATCTATTTTGCTCAACAGGTTAAATTAGAGAATTCAAAGAACTTTGTACAGACATACTGATAGAGAAATGTAGATTGTGAGCCCTAAATGGGACAATGACTGGCCATGTCTGTAAATCGCAGCAGAATATTGTGGCGCTATACAAGTAAGCAAAATAAATAAACAAATAATAAATATAATATTTGGGATTAGTATAAAACAGGATTTTGAGTACAGGCAATTCCAAGTGTTTTTAGGGGCTAGGAATATTAGGAAAATGAATGCTCTTGGGAAAATACCATTTGGTACAAGGGCCGGTCTCGGTTGTTTGAATTTGCCATAATGTTATAAGGCATGAGTCAATAAAAGAAGAACATGAGGCTGCTGAAGAATGGAAAAAAGAAATGAAAATTCAATCTTCAGTGGCAGATGTTTGGTACCGGATACAAATCGGAAATACGGCTGTTAAAAAACAATATTAGAGAAATGTATTTTTATATAGTTAACCATTTGTATTATACTTTCAATGTTTCCTTAGAAAAATCTATTCATAGAAAGAACCCACAATGTCCAAAATGCACCTTGAAAGGTTCCACGCTTTATTGACCTCACAAGCTTATTATTTATTTATTTAGCTTACTTATATGGCGCCAACATATTCCACAGCGCCTTACAGACATGGTCAATCACTGGCCCATAAAGGGCTTAAAATCCCAGGTATTGGACCACCACTGATATCTTATTGGCCTTTTTGAAAATGCATGGCCTATCATTAAGTTAGGCCATCAATTTTAGATATCCAACTGTTAGGATCCGTCAAGATCAGCTGTTTCCCAGAGTATATATCTACCATCAATGTTTAAATGCCAGGCACTGTGCACAATATGAACAATATGGCAAATATTGTTCATAGGATAAAATATATATATGTAAATATATATATATATATATATATATATATATATATATATACTGTTTGCAGCTTTCCCTGTTGATTTTCCCCTTCTTTGTTTAAACCTTTGCCTTGGTTCAGCCCTGGCCAATCCCAGGCCACTGGGTGCAGTTGTAGGTGTCTAGAGTCTGGGGTGTGTAGTGATGATAGTACGCAGAGTATCCCTGAATGCCACACCTTGACTGGATCTCAACGATAGCCTACACTGACTCTAGGAGGACTATTACTTGCCCCACGCTCATCTAAAGAAAGCCCTGAGAAAGGGAGTATTGCTGTCTGGACTATTGAACATTTTGCTTTCTGTGCCAGGAGGAGCAGGAGAGGACCCTGACAGGAGGAACATGTTTGAACCTAAGCCGAAGGTAATCAGGTCTCTGTCAGGACTCCCTGTAACACCTCTATCCCCAGAATCCTCATTTGGGAGTGACACGAGGAGGAGTACTTGGAGAACTTTGCCATAGAGACTGTAACATCCCTGGACAACCTCCTATAACCAAGGCTGGGGGATTGGACATTGTGGTACTACTACCCCCATTTTGGAAGCTGCTGTTGTACCTGTTTCCAGTTGTTATAATAAAGTTGTTACTCTGTTCAACTGCAACCACTGAACTCCTAAGTCGTGCTTGCCTAACCATCAGGGCCCTTCCAAACCACATCTCACTGGCTCAGAGAGGAGAGGTCCACTCTCCAACTAGAAGCGCCCCAGGAGATAACACTGTCACCACTATCCAGGTAGTGCTGCAGGACCTCTCTCAGAGGTGTCCAGCCCAGGAGTGGGGCTGGAGTGCTTGGTAGAGCGTCCTCAGCTTAGCAGGTGGCACATCAACCACCACTATTACTTCGATCCTCCAGTCTCCTCCATCTGGGTTGTAGCATAACAGTTATTACTTCTTTTTAATTATATAAATTATAAAAGTCCAGTGTGGTATGTTTTCAAATCGGTCACTTGTTACCACCAGCTAACATTTATTTACCCATAGTCATATCTATTGCTATCTCTTTGACCTTACTTTGTCTTTGTTTGCATTAAAGACTTAGAAAGGAGTTTGAGGAGTTAAGAGTGACAGAGCGTTATACACAACTGTTAAAGGTAATTTGCACTTTTGGATCAGAACTGTTTAGGTCCAAATTCTACTTTTTGTTCAAACTGCAAACCTAAAACAAATTTTGAAAATTTTGCTTATATCTAGCATGAACTATATGTCTATACTTACTTTTGTAAGGCACTAGTTTCTATCCTTTCCTTCTCCTTTATGCATCGCTCTTTGTACTTCTTAACACGTGTTTCCCATAGTGCTCTTATATGGGAGAAGTCAACAACAATGACTTCAAACGTCATGGCCTTACATCCAATCTTGGTTGATTATGAGCTGTGGGAGAGAAAAAAATAAAACTGTTGTTATATCGCAATGCAAGTATAATATAATAATGTTAATATATCATATCAGTGGAGATACTTCAATTCCCTGTTACTAGCCTCTCTCCGACCATCTGCTAGACTGTTCAATTTACTGTTCAGTCTCATCTTCACCAAGGACAAACTGCAGTGTATAGAAGTCTATGGAGAAGGGAAGGAGAGGAGTTAGTGAATAAAAGGCACAGACACAGCCCTCTCGGAGCAGCCACAGTAAGATTTAGGGTCTTTTAAATGAAACAGTTCTTTCCCTTTGTGAATGGTTACCTCTGTTGCCGAGATATTGCCACTTTTGTCAATATGCAAATAAGCTCTTTGGGGCAGCAAGGGATTTGTCACTGCTTCAAAGAGAAAGGTGGAAACTCCCTCATTGTGCCGAATAGCTCATTTGCATATTGAAAAAAACAGTGATATCATAGCAGTGGAGGCATTATTTCACAAGGGGAAAAAAGTATTTGATTCAGTTAACTCTAACTGACGAATCTACGAGGCTGGGTTGACATGCTGGGTTGTGGAGAGTTCTATTGGGAGGCTTTTTTTGAAGGCTGATTTTGAGGCAGATTCCTGACCAAATTCCTGACCAAAAAACTCAGCGTGAACTCAGCCTAAGGTGCGTGTGTTGGGGGAAAGAGGGAGAGTGCCTTGTTAGGTTGAAAACCTTCTGGCTAAAAGTCAGATCACGTGTCATTGTGTACTCAGGAGATGGGCCATTCTTCTACTCACTTTTATGGAACCAGCGTGTGTGACAGAGGCTGGGAAGACTGATTTGACGTAATAGCTAGGAACCAATCTATGAACCTCAGGTCTGTTATGGACACCCTTATTGGAACCTGCATCTTGCAGCCTGTACATTTTATGATGTTTTTGTAAGAGATTTGAAGCAGAATTTTTGACAAGAAGATATCCCCAGCAAGGGAGCCATGACCTCAACGAGTTCCATCACTCAGCCTAAACATGTATTCCTAAGAACTGTACCTCAATTCAATTGCAGATTGCTGTTGTTACCTGTTTTACTGCAAATAAACTGTAAGTTGTTACACCATTCAACATTGTCTCAGTCCTTAGACCATCATTCAGGTTCACTAAAGGGAAGTCCCTTAGGGATACTAATACCACCATCTTCCCTAGTGCAGTGTCTACTACAGCCATTGTGAGCCCAATGATCACCAACGACTTTTCCTTTCATCCCTGCATTTCTTCTCTGTGTTGCTGCACATTATGCTTTTGTAAGATGGCACTGTCATTAGGGCATTATGCTGTCAAGATGGGGTGTATTTGATCTGCAAGAATGTGTTAGGTAAATGCTTTATATGAACATAACTTTTGTATGAATTTCAGTATCCAAAGATGCCCAGCATAAAGTAGCCCAGAGCATTAGCCCCTTCCCGCCGATGGCATTTTTTGATTTTCGTTTTTCGTTTTTGACTCCCCTCCTTCTAAACCCCATAACTTTTTTATTTCTCCGCTCCCAGAGTCATATGAGGTCTTAATTTTTGCAGGACAATTTTTTCTTCATGATGCCACCATTAATTATTCTATATAATGTACTGGGAAGCAGGAAAAAAATTCAGAATGGGGTGGATTTGAAGAAAAAATGCATTTCTGCGACTTTCTTACGGGCTTTGGTTTTACGGAGTTCACTGTGCAGCCAAAATGACATGTCCCCTATATTCTGTGTTTTGGTACGGTTCCAGGGATACCAAATTTATATGGTTTTATTTACATTTTGACCCCTAAAAAAAATTCCAAAACTGTGTTAAAAAATTTTTTTTCTAAAAGTCGCCATATTCCAACGGCCGTAACTTTTTTATACGTAAGTGTAAGGGGATGCATAGGGCGTTTTTTTTTTTTGCGGGGCCGGGTGTACTTTTTAGTTCTACCATTTTTGGGAAATGTTATTGCTTTGATCACTTTTTATTCAAATTTTTATCAGAATCAAAACAGTGAAAAATGGCGGTTTGGCACTTTCGACTATTTTTCCCGCTACAGCGTTTACCAAACAGGAAAAATATTTTTATAGATTTGTAGAGCGGGCGATTTCGGACGCGGGGATACCTAACATGTATATGTTTCACGGTTTTTAACTACTTTTATATGTGTTCTAGGGAAAGGGGGGTGATTTGAACTTTTAATACTTTTTATATTTTTTTATATTTTTTTTACTTTTTTTTTTTTTTTGCATTTATTAGACCCCCTAGGGGTGTTGAACCCCAGGGGGTCTGATCACTAATGCAATGCATTACAATGCTAATGCATTGTAATGCATTGCAAAAAATCATCTTTTCTTTTGCAGGCTGCATAGACCAGCCTGCAAAAGAGAGGATTTGCAGACAAGCCTGGGAGCCTTGTACAGGCTCCCGGCTGTCATGGCAACGGGGGTTGGCCCTGGAGCATGCTCCAGGAGCCGGCGATCCCGGGCAAAATGGCGGCGCCCATGCGCCGCCGGGAAAATGGCGCCTCCGGCGCCTTTGACCACGGCGCCGGAGGGGTTAATGCCTCCGATCGGTCCGGGGACCGATCGGAGGCATTAGAGCCGGTTGTCTACTGCTTAAAGCAGTAGACACCCGGCGGCTATGGCGGCCGCCCGACTCCCGGGCGATCGCCATAGCTACAGACCCGACATGCGCCGTACTATTACGGCGCATGTCGGGAAGGGGTTAATCTCTGCCAGCTTGCTTTTATCTTTAGTGCCAGTATCAGACTGGCCTCCGAGCCCCTTTCCAATAGAAGCCTGCCGAGGAGAGTAAATATAACAAACATTAGCAAACCAATTGTGAAGTCAGTGACTCCCACATGACTGCTGAGGCCCAATCACATGCCTCAGCAGTAATACCAGGATGCATGACATCACGTCCAGGTCTGAAGAGGATGCCAGAGACAATTAAACGCAATGAGGATGCCCAGGAGAGGTAAGGCAAGGTGAACAAAAGTGTGTGTTATTTGCGCTCACATTCCCACGGCCCCCACATATTATATTCTGGGGACTGAGGAGACCTTAGAGTACAGTAACAACACCGAAACAATCTGGAGGGCTGAACCTCACAAATATTCATCAAAATGAGTTTTATGGTGTTCCTTTGAAGTGGCTTAACGCTTCCAGTGCATACTATACTTGAGGGGGGGGGGGACTCTTGGGAACATATTACACTGTGTGTGGTCATCGTGGAGCATTATACTGTGGGGGGCTCAGGGGAGCATTTTATACCATTATATGCTATATGTAGGATTATACTCTGGGGGGGGGGGGGGATTTTAAACAGTGTGGGGTGCACTGGGGAACATTATACACTCACCGGCCACTTTATTAGGTACACCATGCTAGTAACGGGTTGGACCCCCTTTTGCCTTCAGAACTGCCTCAATTCTTCGTGGCATAGATTCAACAAGGTGCTGGAAGCATTCCTCAGAGATTTTGGTCCATATTGACATGATGGCATCACACAGTTGCCGCAGATTTGTCGGCTGCACATCCATGATGCGAATCTCCCGTTCCACCACATCCCAAAGATGCTCTATTGGATTGAGATCTGGTGACTGTGGAGGCCATTGGAGTACAGTGAACTCATTGTCATGTTCAAGAAACCAGTCTGAGATGATTCCAGCTTTATGACATGGCGCATTATCCTGCTGAAAGTAGCCATCAGATGTTGGGTACATTGTGGTCATAAAGGGATGGACATGGTCAGCAACAATACTCAGGTAGGCTTTGGCGTTGCAACGATGCTCAATTGGTACCAAGGGGCCCAAAGAGTGCCAAGAAAATATTCCCCACACCATGACACCACCACCACCAGCCTGAACCGTTGATACAAGGCAGGATGGATCCATGCTTTCATGTTGTTGACGCCAAATTCTGACCCTACCATCCGAATGTCGCAGCAGAAATCGAGACTCATCAGACCAGGCAACGTTTTTCCAATCTTCAATTGTCCAATTTCGATGAGCTTGTGCAAATTGTAGCCTCAGTTTCCTGTTCTTAGCTGAAAGGAGTGGCACCCGGTGTGGTCTTCTGCTGCTGTAGCCCATCTGTAGCCTCAAAGTTCGACGTACTGTGCGTTCAGAGATGCTCTTCTGGCTACCTTGGTTGTAACGGGTGGCTATTTGAGTCACTGTTGCCTTTCTATCAGCTCGAACCAGTCTGGCCATTCTCCTCTGACCTCTGGCATCAACAACGCATTTCCGCCCACAGAACTGCCGCTCACTGGATGTTTTTTCTTTTTCGGACCATTCTCTGTAAACCCTAGAGATGGTTGTGCGTGAAAATCCCAGTAGATCAGCAGTTTCTGAAATACTCAGACTAGCCCTTCTGGCACCAACAACCATGCCACGTTCAAAGGCACTCAAATCACCTTTCTTCCCCATACTGATGCTCGGTTTGAACTGCAGGAGATTGTCTTGACCATGTCTACATGCCTAAATGCACTGAGTTGCCGCCATGTGATTGGCTGATTAGAAATTAAGTGTTAACGAGCAGTTGGACAGGTGTACCTAATAAAGTGGCCGGTGAGTGTATATACTGTATGGGGTCAACAGGACAGAAAACTGTAAGATACAGTGGGGAGGAAGGGACCCAAAAATTTTATCCCAAAATTTGTGATGGCAGCCCTGGGTGCTATGTCTGTATCACAGTTTCCTCAATAAAATCTTGCAAGTGGAGTGCTCCATGGCCATGTCATTCCCAATACAGCTATGCATGAAGTGACATTGGACCTATTAGTGCATGCACACAGTACTATAGGGAATGCAGAGAGAGGGAAAATACTCAGTAATGTGCAACACTGATTGCCGAGTAGGCAACATACTGTATATAGAAGATTTGAGTGAAGGAGCCACGATGTAGGCTATTACCAGGAAGCTGTTGGGTGGGCCCCTAGAATAAGTTATTCTGGTGGGCTCCAGGCACTTCAGTCTAACACTGTATAGTGCTTTCTGATTACATTTTTTCCTAGGTAAATAATGCATAGACTTAGTTGTCTGCAAGATGTATATGAACATGTGACTCACTGAACCAGATTACTTTCCTTCATTGCTCCATGCTCTAGTTCACAGGCTCATATTCCCATTTGGCATGGTATAGCAGGAGTGGCTACCTGCTGCTATAGAATTCCAAATGCAGCAAGCTGGGCTGTTTCTATCATAGCCAGTCCAAAATATGTAAACCCTGTACAGATGAATATAATAAATTTTGTACAAAATCTTATTGAAGAAGTCTGTGGTTCCTTTTCTATTTAAGCTGTGTTCCTCCTCCTTATCTCCTTATTAGTCTGTTTGTTTCCAGAGAATCCTATCCCCTACCTAGCTCAGACACAGAACTCTAAAGAGATGGGAAGGGGAAGGAGGAGGATTATAACTGAGTAGTTGCCTCATTCTGTGCACTGATGCCTATTATCTTGAAGCATAGCAGAATTAAATAAGCTATCTGACGCACAGAGTGTAGCAGCAGCAGTTATCTGTGTGTTTTCCAGTAGCCTCAATGGCAAAAGGGCAAAAGGTCAGTTTTTTTTCTTTGTTCTAAATTTTGCATGATACATCGGGCATCAGAAATCACAGGTTAACTTTAGTCTTCTGGTTACACAATTACAGTAATACCAAGTTTATATTGTTTTATTTATGCTGTACTGCTTTTGTATGAAAAAAAATCACTTATTTGCCAAAAATAATTCATTTTATTGTGACCATATTTTGAGATCATAACTTTTTTTTATTTTTCCATATAATATAATGGCCGGCAGTCACTAAGTGTCACAGCTGACATCCTTTCCCAATGGCAGCATCTTCTTGATAGTAATAGCACATAATTTTAACAGGCATCCATGAACTACTATTACGTCATGGGGAATTAAGGTGTTAAAGGGCTTCATTCTGTTATTTCCTTATAACATGAATAAAACCAGGGCACAAACTTATTTCGATTGCATACAGTTAGAAACCTATACAAGCTGTCATTTTTCTTTATATATCTATTGGCATATTTTTATTCAGTAATTATAGAGGAATTGCTAATAGTTATTACAAACACTTATATGCAGACAAGAGGAATATTTATTATACCAGCTTATCTCATTGATATTTTCATCTTTTCAGTGGCATTCTGGGTATTGCACTATACATCATTGTCTTCATTTGCAACTTTGATATACGACATTGACATACAAATGTGGTAAGAGCATCATTTTTTTGATGTATGTGTTACATAGATAAAGAGAAAGTGGCAATTCCATATACACTTTCATAATTATGCAATCATGCATGACACAGAGGCGTCAAATGAGAACAAAAGAGCTGACAAAACTATCTGAACTAACTAACTAACTATAGTATATACTTTAGTACTGAAATAGATTGTTTCCTGTAATACAAAATATTTCAATAACATGGATAAGTGGCAAAAACTTATAAAATGCCGCTTATGAACATGCCCTAAAATAAGCAATACATTATATAGATTATGTACCACGATTGGGTCAATTCATTAAGACTGTACTATTTTTAGTGATCAGCAGCACCAGGGTGAGATGCACCAAAATTATTCCTAGTCAATGTCTATGAACCAAAATCTGAAATCTTTGCCTGGCAAAACATAATGGAAAATTTGGTGGGCAATGAAAGGTCCTTTACCTGCCCTGCTCCATTTTATTAACAAAGGAGGCAAGCTTAGTGCAAACAGGTATAAAGTTGCAAATTGTTTTGCAAAAAGGACCTTGCAAAAAAAAGTGTGACTTTTCTATACTAGGAAACTAGCATTGAGACATTAGTCAATATCCCCATAATATTTGGAGGGCCTGAACGTGTTGGTGGAGTTTGAGGCTAAGGCTATGTGTAATGAAATGCAGCAGCAAAGGCTTACTTTCTCATTACTTTTCCACTGTGTTTTTCTTTTTTGCCTCCCCCCCCCTTCCCCCCATGTAAGTCCATGGGGGGGAAAAAACAAGATTGCAGCAGATAAAATTATCATGCAGTGTTTCTGCAGCATTTTTTCCTGCAATGTTCAAATTCACTTTGCTGGGACTGTAAAGTGCAGCGTATTTTCCATTGCATTTCCCTAGCATTTTTTTCTAGTGATTTACTACTTATGCCCGGGATCAAAGCAATAGACATTCTCCAAATTGGTGGTAGCACCTGCAAAAAAAGACACCTTATGCACTGCCATACATGGAAATATATAAAAATAGTTATGGGTGTCAGAATATGGCGACTCCAGGAAATTTTCTTTTGGATTTTTGGATTTTTTAAGGGGTTAAAATGAAAAAAAAAAAAATAAAATAAAATACTTGATATCCCCGGGATCCTGCCAACCCATAGAATGCAGCTGATATACACTATATGATCAAAAGTATCCAGACACCTGGCTGAAAATGACTTACAAGTTCATGGCGCCCTCCATCGGTAATGCTGGAATTCAATATGGTGTTGGCCCAACTTTGCAGGCATACGTTCAATCAGGTGGTGGAAGGTTTCTTGGGGAATGGCAGCCCATTTTTCACGGAGTGCTGCACTGAGGAGAGGTATCGCTGTAGGTCGGTGAGGCCTGGCACGAAGTCGGCATTCCAAAACATCTCAAAGGTGTTCTATAGGATTCAAGTCAGGACTCTGTGCAGGCCAGTCCATTATAGAGATGTTATTGTCGTGTAACCACTCCGCCACAGTCCGTGCAGTATTTTCAGACCCCAGAGTATAATAATGGGAGACCCGGGGGAATAAAAACATAAAAAAAACACTGTTACTTACCTGTCCCCCGGCTCCTACGCTGTCTTCTCTGCTGCCGTCCTTCTGCTATGACGTCAGACGTCACATGACCCGGGACGCAGGCCGGGTTCATGTGACATCAGAGACGTCAGAAAGGACGACAGGAAGGAGCCCTGGCAGGATCATGGAGAGGTAAGTAACATGTTTTTTATGTTCCCTTACCTCTCCCGGTCCGCCAATCATTATACTCGGGAATCCGAAAAGACCCCCGAGTATAATGATAGCAGCGGTAGCGGCTGTCACCAGGCCCCTAATGTCCCAGGCCCTGTGGCAGCTGCCTCTGGTGCTATGGCGGTAGTTACGCCACTGATGAACAGGTGCTCGATCGTGTTGAAAGATACAATTGCCATCCCCGAATTGCTCTTCAACAGTGGGAAGCAAGAAGGTGTTTAAAACATCAATGTAGGTCTGTGATGTGATAGTGCCACGCAAAACAACAAGGGGTGCAAGCCCCCTCCATTACCACAAACTTGTAAGTCATTTTTAGCCAGGTGTCTGGATACTTTTGATCACATAGTGTATAATTTTGGCTGCGCAAAGAACACCATAAAAACAAAACCTGTAAGATGGTGCAAATGCAGTTTTTCTCCAATTCCACCCCAGAATTTTTTTCCAGCTTCCCAGTAGATTGTGCAGAATATTAAATAGTATCACTACAAAGTACAATATGTCCTGCAAATATTAAGCCCTCATATGGCTCAGTGATCCGAAAAATAAAAAAAGTTATGTTTTTTCATAAGCGGGGAGTCAAAAAAAGAATATTGAAGAATCCATGTGGTGGGAAGGGTTAAAGGGAAATCATTCTGTGACCCACATATACAGACATGCCCATCCAAAAGGAAAGGTAAGGAAGGACACATCTGTAGTAAGAATCTCCGAGTACCAATTCAAAAATTTCTGCCAGATGTCCTAAACAGGTTTACCAGCTCAGGAGGAAGGACAACATTTGATGACAACGTGATCTATTATAATGTAGGATTCATTTTAAATACTCAAGGAGTTATATTTATACACAGGGGTATGTAACTTGAAGCTCTTGGACCCCAATGCAAAATATGTCATGGGGCCCCCACCCACCATGAGGTCCGGTAGTAATTGCTACTTTTGCAAACCCTACAGCTATGCCCCTGTCAATGTAGTGCAGATAGTCCTTGTAACCCTTTTATTTATCAGCACTCTGAGCACTGTCTACAGCTGCTGTCTGTCTTTTATTCTATTGTGTTATAATGGGCAATATTATATACATTCGTTATGAGATAACATGAGTCTGGTAGCGTTTACATGTAATTTGATGACAATGGGACATATACAATGATTAATATTACTTATTGGATGAAAATGTGCATACTTAAAAAACCAAAGTCATTTCTTTATCTGTGCCCTTGCTTGTGCGACATTGATAAATGGCTCCCATAGTTAAGTTGTATTAGTTATAGGCTGCTTATGATATAAAATGAGGGCATTGATGCAGCTTTTGCCTCTCACAGAGATGTAATTTATTTTCAGGCCTCTCGATGGATGTTTTTAGAAGTGTTTAGAGTGTAAGACAAACCACTCTATCATCACTTACTTTGTTTATGCTTAGAAACATTGTTTGCCGTGTCTTTATTTCAATGGATTTAGAGGAGGTATACAATTAAGGGATAAACATTACTAAAATATTTTTCCAGAGAAATATTTCCATAATGCTTGAAAAAAGTTACACTATATAACCAATATAAATAAAATAGAAAAAAATTTAAATTTCTCCAACAATGTTTTAGAATATTTTGGTAATAGCCAGTCACTTCTATAGAGGAGGTGTCATATCAGCTATGGGGTCAAGTGCTTCTTTGTCACTTTGTACTTCACCTAACTTCAATGGCGAGAGTCATGCATCAATGCAACTTCCTCTCTATTAAGCTATTCCCATTAGAGGCAAGATACTGTTCTTCAGATTGGTGAGGGCCCTTTGGGTCCTGGTTATGTAAAAAGGCAGCAAAAAAATATTCAATATTAGCTGTCCAAAGCATGTGAAGAATTTTTGATAGATAGATAGATAGATAGATAGATAGATAGATAGATAGATAGATAGATAGATATGTAGACAGATAGATAGATAGATAGATAGATAGATAGATAGATAGATAGATAGATAGATACTGTAGATAGAGATATGGAAATACTTAGTCCAAAATGTTGTCCCATTTGCCCCGATATGATTATTTACCAGCTGATAGAAAGTGGCAGTATTATAATTATTGTGCGATTGACTAAATTATACATCATCTAGTTCATGAGGGAACCAGCTAATTTCTTAGCAAAATGAAACATTTTAGCTCTTAGTATCTTAATTAGATGTTAAAATGAGAAAGCTGCAGCTAATCTACTTATATTTATATGAGGAGCATATTTTATTAGGGCTATTACTTGATTCATAAGTGTACTATTGTGGATGGTTTCTATACATAGGAGACTTTTAAAACCTGCAATCAGCACAGAGTCTGGATAATTTGTACTTTCAATGTCACAACACTAAATATGTAAAACGATTCTGATTTATTACTCACAATCAAGGGCTACTGGAAAAACACTAGCACGCTCCTTAAAATAGTTTAACAATGTTGTATCAAGAAAAAAAATCGCATCATTTCAGTTTGCATGTTCGGAATTGTAGAATAAGAATTTGTTTTGCTTTGTTTTTATTAGAAAACAATTGTATAAATTGCTGCAAATTGTTAAAATACATATTTGTAAAGGTGTATATAATTACATTTTCTTTCTGCTGATTTTCTCTGATTAAAAAATGTTGCAAAAGATACTTATTAAAATTGCAGAAAGTTATTTAATTTTCAACAGAACAGAGGCAGCGGAAGCATCAGTGAATTATAACAAATTATAGAATTGATGTAAACTCAATAAAAGTAAGCAAAGCCAGAAAAAAGTCTTATATTATCTAACATTAGATCAATGTCAGCTTTGTGTTGGAACACAAAAAAAAAAAATTATCTGTTGACAAGCTGCTGTAGATTGAATCACAATGGTCCATCCAGTCTATGGAACTTCACTATTGCCAGTATTTTAAAATATTCTATATAAAGAAAAGCTCTTAATCACTGAATTCAGATGTTCCTTTCAGTCTCATTGCTGTAGTACCTAGTCAACGGAAAATAATGTGTCCTTCTACAGAGCTCACTTGATAGAAGCTTAATAACACAAAAGCTTTATGGCAGGAGAGATGCCAGGAGAACTTTATCTGCCTGACTTCATTGTGCCAATTGTAAAGATTGGTGGGGGAAGGATAATGCTACTCAGGGGTTGGCCCTGGGGTTGACCTTGCTCCCTTATTCCAGTGAAAGGAAATCTAAATGCTTCAGCATGAGAAGACATTTTGAACAATTATATTCTTTCACCTTTGTGGGGACTCTTTGGGTGAGGACCTTTTCTGTTCCATCATAACTGCAACGTCTCTGCCTGTTCGGGTCACTGCGCCACCCTTTGCTCGCATGCTGCAGTGCAGGAGGCGTGTGCAGTTTCATTCCTTGCTTAGAGTTTTTGGTTGCACTGTGTAAACATGGCTCTATTTCTGTAATTGATTTTCCACCACACCCGTATGCCTTGTGTGTGCTGGCCTTTCTCTCGCTGTTTATTCTTGTATTCTGATTCTTGACTACTCTTTTGGATATAGATTTTGACACTGCATTGCTCGACTGTTACCAAACCCTTGGCTTGCTGACCTCCCTTTGTTGTTGTTTGTCTTGTCTGCGTTTTGTGTTTTCACGTATATAGGAAGGACCCGTCGCCAAGTTGCTGCCTATTACATAGGATAGGACCAGGCAAGCAGGAAGGGACACTCAGGGGTTTCAGCTTAGGGCTCACTGTCTCTTGTGCCCCTTTCCCAAGGTTTCCAGCAGATACTGGGGAATTGCTCCTATTGCTCCTATTACAATAACTCTTTCTGTTCAATCTAGTACACAACGCAAGGTTCATGAAGCCCTGGTTGCATGTGTTTGGTGTAGAATAATAATTACTGAGTTGGGTCCTGCAATATGGACCTGTGGTCAACAATATAAAACTAGATGATATATTGGAAATATTGACTTTGCCAAATATTCTGCATTGGATGGAATCTATTAGTATACATGTATAGCATGTTTTTACATACTGTTATTAGTAGGCACTGCTATAGTTCTCCAAATAAATTAAATTAATCAACTAATACTGAAGTTGCATTTAAAATTCATTTTTGGTGTCTTGATGGGCAATATTAATGAGACTATAAAGATTCAGAAATGTATATATATGTTCATATGGTGAAATGTTTGTGTTGTTGTGTTTGTTGGTGTGGCCCCTTCAGCAAGCGACTCTTTGGCGGCGTTGCTATAATCCATCCCTGTCAGTCACAACTGTTGTTTTCCCCTCAGCACTTTCACTTTCACATTTCCCCATTATATGTATAGGGACTAACTTCGGGCGCCTCAATCTCATGACGGGGGGATGCTAGCGAGATGTAATGTGCGCAGTATTCTGCTCCTGTGGGTGGAGAAGGGATGTGTCAAATTTCACCCAAATCAGGAGAGAACTGTGGATTTGTATAGAGCAGACTATTACAGATTTTGAGATATATATATATTTATATATTTATTAGGTACACCATGCTAGTAACGGGTTGGACCCCCTTTTGCCTTCAGAACTGCCTCAATTCTTCGTGGCATAGATTCAACAAGGTGCTGGAAGCATTCCTCAGAGATTTTGGTCCATATTGACATGATGGCATCACACAGTTGCCGCAGATTTGTCGGCTGCACATCCATGATGCGAATCTCCCATTCCACCACATCCCAAAGATGCTCTATTGGATTGAGATCTGGTGACTGTGGAGGCCATTGGAGTACAGTGAACTCATTGTCATGTTCAAGAAACCAGTCTGAGATGATTCCAGCTTTATGACATGGCGCATTATCCTGCTGAAAGTAGCCATCAGATGTTGGGTACATTGTGGTCATAAAGGGATGGACATGGTCAGCAACAATACTCAGGTAGGCTTTGGCGTTGCAACGATGCTCAATTGGTACCAAGGGGCCCAAAGAGTGCCAAGAAAATATTCCCCACACCATGACACCACCACCACCAGCCTGAACCGTTGATACAAGGCAGGATGGATCCATGCTTTCATGTTGTTGACGCCAAATTCTGACCCTACCATCCGAATGTCGCAGCAGAAATCGAGACTCATCAGACCAGGCAACGTTTTTCCAATCTTCAATTGTCCAATTTCGATGATTTTGTGCAAATTGTAGCCTCAGTTTCCTGTTCTTAGCTGAAAGGAGTGGCACCCGGTGTGGTCTTCTGCTGCTGTAGCCCATCTGCCTCAAAGTTCGACGTACTGTGCGTTCAGAGATGCTCTTCTGGCTACCTTGGTTGTAACGGGTGGCTATTTGAGTCACTGTTGCCTTTCTATCAGCTCAAACCAGTCTGGCCATTCTCCTCTGACCTCTGGCATCAACAACGCATTTCCGCCCACAGAACTGCCGCTCACTGGATGTTTTTTCTTTTTCGGACCATTCTCTGTAAACCCTAGAGATGGTTGTGCGTGAAAATCCCAGTAGATCAGCAGTTTCTGAAATACTCAGACCAGCCCTTCTGGCACCAACAACCATGCCACGTTCAAAGGCACTCAAATCACCTTTCTTCCCCATACTGATGCTCGGTTTGAACTGCAGGAGATTGTCTTGACCATGTCTACATGCCTAAATGCACTGAGTTGCCGCCATGTGATTGGCTGATTAGAAATTAAGTGTTAACGAGCAGTTGGACAGGTGTACCTAATAAAATGGCTGGTGAGTGTATATATATATATATATATATATATATATATATATATATATATATATACAGTTAGGGCCAGAAATATTTGGACAGTGACACAAGTTTTGTTATTTTAGCTGTTTACTAAAACCTGCTCAGAAATACAATTATATATATAATATGGGCTGAAAGTCCACACTCCCAGCTGCAATATGAGAGTTTCCATATCCAAATCGGAGAAAGGGTTTAGGAATCATAGCTCTGTAATGCATAGCCTCCTCTTTTTCAAGGGACCAAAAGTAATTGGACAATGGACTCTAAGGGCTGCAATTAACTCTGAAGGCGTCTCCCTCGTAAACCTGTAATCAATGAAGTAGTTAAAAGGTCTGGGGTTGATTCCAGGTGTGTGGTTTTGCATTTGGAAGCTGTTGCTGTGACCAGACAACATGCGGTCAAAGGAACTCTCAATTGAGGTGAAGCAGAACATCCTGAGGCTGAAAAAAAAGAAAAAATCCATCAGAGAGATAGCAGACATGCTTGTAGTAGCAAAATCAACAGTCGGGTACATTCTAAGAAAAAAGGAATTGACTGGTGAGCTTCGGAACTCAAAAAGGCCTGGGCGTCCACGGATGACAACAGTGGTGGATGATCGCCGCATACTTTCTTTGGTCAAGAAGAACCCATTCACAACATCAACTGAAGTCCAGAACACTCTCAGTGAAGTAGGTGTATCTGTCTCTAAGTCAACAGTAAAGAGAAGACTCCATGAAAGTAAATACAAAGGGTTCACATCTAGATGCAAACCATTCATCAATTCCAAAAATAGACAGGCCAGAGTTAAATTTGCTGAAAAACACCTCAAGAAGCCAGCTCAGTTCTGGAAAATTATTCTATGGACAGATGAGACAAAGATCAACCTGTACCATGAATGATGGGAAGAAAAAAGTTTGGAGAAGAAAGGGAACGGCACATGATCCAAGGCACACCACATCCTCTGTAAAACATGGGGGAGGCAACGTGATGGCATGGGCATGCATGGCTTTCAATGGCACTGGGTCACTTGTGTTTATTGATGACATAACAGCAGACAAGAGTAGCTGGATGAATTCTGAAGTGTACCGGGATATACTTTCAGCCCAGATTCAGCCAAATGCTGCCAAGTTGATCGGACGGCGCTTCATAGTACAGATGGACAATGACCCCAAGCATACAGCCAAAGCTACCCAGGAGTTCATGAGTGCAAAAAAGTGGAACATTCTGCAATGGCCAAGTCAATCACCAGATCTTAACCCAATTGAGCATGCATTTCACTTGCTCAAATCCAGACTTAAGGCGGAAAGACCCACAAACAAGCAAGACCTGAAGGCTGCGGCTGTAAAGGCCTGGCAAAGCATTAAGAAGGAGGAAACCCAGCGTTTGGTGATGTCCATGGGTTCCAGACTTAAGGCAGTGATTGCCTCCAAAGGATTCGCAACAAAATATTGAAAAAAAAAAAATATTTTGTTTGGGGTATGTTTATTTGTCCAATTACTTTTGAGCTCCTAAAATGTGGAGTGTTTGTAAAGAAATGTGTACAATTCCTACATTTTCTATCAGATATTTTTGTTCAACCCTTCAAATTAAACGTTACAATCTGCACTTGAATTCTGTTGTAGAGGTTTCATTTCAAAACCAAGGTGGTGGCATGCAGAGCCCAACTCGCGAAAATTGTGTCACTGTCCAAATATTTCTGGCCCTAACTGTATATATATATATATATATATATATATATATATATATATATATATATGTATATATATATACTAGAGGGAGGACCCGGCTTCGCACGGGTATATTACATTTTATGTGTGTGTAGAGGCCCCATAAGAATTGTCCAATTTTGCACTGGTGTATTTTGTATGTGGTTTGTGTGTATGTCCATAAGAGTCATGTGATTATGTGTATCTCATTTTGGATATCAGTGAAAAACCTGTGATCAGTTCTTATGGATACCTGGAGTAAAGCTGTATCTAATCTTTCCCCATGTAGTACTGTGTTTAGATGCAAGTATCTAATCCTTGTTGGTGTGGTACTGTGTGCAGATGCACATATCTGATCTTACGGCATGTAGTACTATGTGCAGACGCGCGTATCTAATCCTCTGGCGTGTGGTACTGTGTGCAGACAGGTGTATCTAATCCTCTGGCGTGAGGTACTTTGTGCAGATGCGCGTATCTAATCCTCCCCCGCGTGGTATTGTGTGAAGAGGCGCGTATCTAATCCTCCAGTAAGTGAAACTGTGTGCAGACGCGCGTATCTAATGACTCTGGCGTGTGGTACTGTGTGCAGATGCGTGTATCTAATCCTCCCCCATGTGGAACTGTGTGCTGAGACGCATATCAAATTCTCTGGCATGTGGTACTGTGTGCAGAGGCCTGTATCTAATCCTCCAAAGTGTGGTACTGTGTTCAGATGCACGTATCTAATCCTCCCCTGTGTGGTATTGTGTGAAGAGGCGCGTATCTAATTCTACAGCGTGTGGAACTGTGTGTAGAGGCGTGTATCTAATCCTACAGCATGTGGTACTGTATGCAGACGTGTGTATCTAATCCTATGGCGTGTACAACTGTGTGAAGATGCGTGTATTTATTCCTCTGGCGTGTGGATCTGTAAGCAGACGCACGTATCTAATCCTACGGGATGTGGTACTGTGTGCAGACGTGTGTATCTAATCCTATGGCGTGTACAACTGTGTGAAGACACGTGTATCTAATCCTCCCGTGTGTTATTGTGTGAAGAGGTGCGTATCTAATCCTATGGCACGTGGTACTGTGTGTAGACACGCGTATCTAATCCTCCCCTGTATGGTACTGTGTGCAGATGCGCATATCTAATCCTCCCCCGTGTGGTACTGTGTGCGGAGACGCGTATCTAATTCTCTGGCTTGTGGTACTGTGTGCAGAGGCATGTATCTAATCCTCCAAAGTGTGGTACTGTGTGCACACACACGTATCTAATCCTCCCCTGTGTGGTATTGTGTAAAGAGGAGCGTATCTAATCTTTCGGCGTGTGGAACTATGTGTAGACGCACGTATCTAATTCTATGGCATGTGGTACTGTGTGCAGACACCTGTATCTAATCCTATGGCGTGCACAAATGTGTGCAGACGCGCGTATCTAATCCTCTGGAGTGTGGAACTGTGTGTAGACACGCATATCTAATCCTATGGCATGTGGTACTGTGTGCAGACACATGTATCTAATCCTACGGCATGTGGTACTGTGTGTAGATGCGCATATCTAATCCTATGGATCCTATGGCATGTGGTACTGTGTGCAGACGCGTGTATCTAATCCTATGGCGTGTACAACTGTCTGAAGACACGTGTATCTAATCCTCCCCTGTGTGTTTTTGTGTGAAGAGGCGCGTATCTAATCCTATGGCATGTGGAACTGTGTGTAGACGCACGTATCCAATCCCCCGGCATGTGGTACTGTGTTCAGATGCGCGCATCTAATCCTATGGTATGTGGTGTTGAGGGAGAACCCCCGCCAGAATACGGGTCACTTACAGTGGTCAGTCACCTGCTCCAAATCAATCATGCATGTGCGCACTGACAAAGATAAACACTGACATTGATGCAGTTTCAATCTCAGTCCAAGCAATGAGCGTGATGCCTATTCACACAGAACTGAGGTTTATTGAGGAAGTTACAGTTTTTATACAGGAATGCAAGAAAGATAAGAAAAAGGCAGGCTGTAAGCATATACGTCTTGTATCCGAATATACTGGCGATCAGTCATTGGCTGTTAAATTTCAACATCTCTTAGCTTTCGAGTTCCCAGGAAATGATACTGTCTTTCTTGTAAACCACATGACGATCATGTGCGTCAGCATCTGGGTGCGGTACTGGATACAGGCGCCATCTTAATGTATAAACGTTGCACAAAGAAAAATATAATTTCTTAAGCAGTATAACGCATGTATAAAAATAAGAATAGACATGGTCTACCTTCAGGGAGGAGGACGGGTGCAGTGGTGTAATTTGACTGTTGATCCACTGCATGAGGCCGTCAGGGAGGAGGACGGGTGCTGTTGGATTGTTTTAGGCTTTTGATATTGCCCAGTGACTGCAACCTGTGGTCAGGGACCTGACAACAAGAGTCAGAAACCGGTAAAGGTGACTTTGTTGGTGGTGAGGTTGTGGGGTCACATATCCGTCAGTGCACAGGCGGATAAGCAATATCGGGACTTTGACAATGTTGCGGCTGTTCAAGAAGAAACATGTCTTGCCTGACGGGGCACAGACTGCTGTTGATTTAGTTCGAGTCAGGGAGGGCAAGAAATATGTGAAAGAAGCTTTGAGAATGTATAAACTGGCTGAGGTGCCTCCTACGGGCCGATTGCAACCTAGTATGTGGAGAAAAATGTTAGAAGAGTCACGGGGAGTGTTAGAAGATAAAGGTTTGCTGGAAGCTGCCCAAGCTCATTACAGGGTCGCAAGGACTCTAGAACGTGAGGGATATGAAAATGCTGAACCTTTGTTTCTTCATTTGGTTATCTGAAACTTAATGATAAAAAGAATATGCCGAGTATAATTGCTTGTGCGCCACTGCCCTAAAATGGCGCCGAGAGTAGTGGAGATGGGTGGATCTGTGACGTCTGTAGGCAGCTGAATCCTGATTTGCAAGATGTCTGTGTAGCCTGTGGAGCTCCCGCCCATCCCCTGTTGTCTCTTCTTCCGGACCAACGCCCAGGGATGGCGGAAGTGAGGTTATGGCTGTTTCCACTGGCAGCCATGTTAGTACACCCAGACCAACATCTCCGGCCCCCACCGTCCCTCAGATCACGCCCCCTTTATCCGGTGATTCCAGTGATAGCCACATCCAGTTCCTATCACAAACCCTCAAGCCCGGAAGAGGTCAAACCCCCGGTAGCCCCCTTTCCGAGTGTCTATGCCCAGTTCAGCTATAAAAGACCTCACTGTATACCACTATTATGATGTTTAGAGGATTATACGTTCAAAACTTTGGTTGGGATCTAGTAAAGAAAAGGAAAATTGGGAAGGTCTGGTAAATTTCTCTTAACTTCAAGTATAGTTTAAGAGATTCTGAACACTTGTGGTAATTACTAGAGTGAGGTTTGCTATGAAAATAAAAAATTGCGCAAAAATATTAATGTGTAACTTTGGTGTCAGTATACTAACTGCTGTTTGAGTTTTATTCCTATTTTATTTCTGTAGAGGGCAATCAAAGCATTTCAATTGACTGCCAAGAGCTTCAAGGTCGTTTTATCTCATAGACTGCCAGATGCTGGAGGACGCGCAGAGAAGACGAAACTTGGCTTTGTGCCAGCACCACAGTCCACAGTCTATGTATTATATCCAAAGAAGTGATTTAGTACAAAAAAAAAGGGGAAAAAAAAAAAAAAGGGTTAACCTGAGTAACGTATAATGACAATGAGTATACAGGGATATCCAAGCATATGATGTAAGGGTTATGTTTTGAATTATTGTTTGTCTGTTATTGTCTTTTAAACTGTTGTATCCACAAAGAGCAAAAAGGTGATAGTGAGAAGTTTTGAATCTTCACAGCGTGGGTATGGGAGGTCACGGAGGGGGAGACGGCCACTCACCCTCTGTCGCCTCGCCAACCTACAAGTTGGGGTTTTACCTCAAGTTAAAATCTTTGTGCAAAGGTTCACGGCACACAGAGCTTGGATTACTGGTATCATCTATGTATTACAGAGAATATTCTGATTTTTACTTGTTTGTTTATATATCTATGTGTTTATGTCTTATTTATGGGAGTGGGAAATAATGAGATGAAACTTCTTCTTTGTGTCTTATCCCATAGTTATGTGTTGAAACCTATGTTGGAATTTTATATCCCGTTATGCTAATTATTCTAACGTGTCTTCTTCTTGTCTAATAATTTACAATAAGAGACCAGAATCCTTTTCCTGAGCTGACTCAGATCACGGTTATGAGGGAAGGTAACTCATCTGGTCTGTGCCGTATTTTCATCTTTGTATATTATTCTTTATAATTTGTATCATACAGAAGTGTGCACAATATCATACTAGCTTCCGTTCTCTTCTTATGTAGTCACTGATCCCACATAGAATTGTCTTAGTAAAGCATTTGGTGTTGCCTTCTTTAAAGCCGTACCCGACCCCTTAAGATAGTTGGAAAAACATATAGTGCTATAAGAGGGGTACGGTAGAAGGTTTTTCTTGTTAGGACTGTGTTGTTAGCAACATTTTGATCTTAAAAGTAAAATTTTAGGAAAATTCTGATAATCTGGAATTTTGAGACGTCCATCCAATAATCCGGAATATAGTGTGAAATTGTGTTAAACATGTATCTTAGTCAGTGAGTGGTCACAATGTGTTAGATTATGTGAATCGTGAAATGAATGGTTGAAAAATGTTGATGTAATGAAGAGGTGCCAGAAAGTGGCATGAAACAGGAGGTTTAAGTATGTTGCCTAAGTTTAGGATGTCAAAGAGATGGAACTTGGAATGTTGAAACATAAAGTGATGTGATAATATGCACATAATAGGATGGGTATCGGATTTTAGGGTGAAGCAAGTGGAAAGATTGCTCCAGCAAGTGAAGAGATTGCGCAAGAAAGTGAACATAGGTTGAGATAAGCTGATTGAAACCAGGATTGTCCCCATTGTAGGAAAACTGTTATTGAAACTTAGAAACTCAGTAAGGTGTCCGAATTTGAAAACGTGTGTATGTTGATTGATAAAAAGACGTAGCACAGATTATCTTTGTAATGATGTTTTGGTTTTAGGAAAAAGGAAAAAGAGAGAGAAAAATTCCTTTGTGTCTATACTAAGAGAGTTAGAAGTCACTCCCATACCTGTTGTGTAGTGTTCTATGTGTATGATTGTGTTGTGTGAACAGGAGATTGATTTGATCCCTCAGTTAATGTTTCTGCTTTCTTTGCTGATATATATGTTCTGAATATGTACCTAACTTTATTGTATTGATATTATGAGATTGTACAAATGTGTTTCTGTTTCTTTAAGAGAGATTGCTGAAGTCTGTAGTCCTACACAAGACACAGCTATGAGATACAGGGGGGGGGGGATATTCAGCCGCAGCTATGAGTGGGATAGGCAGCTATGTGAGCTGCAGCATGATAAGATAATACTGGCTCTTCTTGTATTGTCTAGCTTTGACCTTGCAGAGACTCCTGTGCCCCGTCAGACATGTATTTCTCTCACAGAACATGAAGTACTTTTGGAAAAAAAAAAAAAAGGTCCAGTCCACGTACATTAAGATTGTGTTAAAGTTCATTTCTCTGACAAGTCACATTTGCTTGCTGCATTAGAAGGTTTTTGTTTTGGTTTTGTTTTTTTTGTTTGTTTTTTTTTCCAGGGGGGAAAGACAGCACAGCCATTGTTGTTTGTTTTCCTGCACACCCCATCCTATTTGTTACCGTTGGCAGCTGCACCTATTCTTTCATTAGGGGTGACCATCTTTAGTATCCCAGTCCCTAGCCTCTTTCAGCTCTCACCCCACCTGTCTGTTAGGTCTTCGTGTTTAGAGAGCCAGAAGTTGTCGGGGCCAAGTTTAGCTTGGGAACAGCTGACCAACACCCGCAGGCAGGGCCTAGTCAGCCAGTAGCGCCAGGGAGAGTTTTCCTACCCCATTCCCATAGAGGTGCATGCAGCATTCAGTATATGGTTGTTTGGGCATTGACACAACCGAACCGTGATGTTATCAATATCTTCAAAGGGTGGGGGGGGGTGAAGAAGCCTAAGATAACTTAAGAAAATTTTGCTGATATGAATCTATTGATAACTTTTTTGATTGAGCTCTATTATAGATGGTCTTATATTTGGGAAAGATGGTGAATCCTGCATCAGATATGCCACAGTCACCGTATATGAGGTAAACCAAGCGTAAGGAGACCTATTATGGGACTCCATGGGTCTCAGCTGAACTTGAAGCCATCGCTTGAACATGGTACAATGTCTGAGGGTAGGTGGTTGATATAGTAGAATTATGGTCCGATCTGGAGGGCAAGAACTTTTGTGTGATGGAGACCCTGCGGCTGCTCATAGGTTGGTATAGTCAGAAGTCATGGCACACACCAAGGCTGATACGAAAGAAAGTAGAGGTAGCATGTGGGCAGACACTGCCACTAGCCCAGCTGCATAGGCCTAGGGGACATGTTTTACTGGTAAGACCCAAACCTTTTAGCTCTCTTTTCAGGTTTTATGACACTGATGCACCGAAGATGGTCCAGGAGGAAAGGAGACTTGGAAAGAGGATGTACAAGTCCTGGTGTCTGGTGGTAAGAGAGTATGTACTGAGAAAATTGTTCCCACTTATGGCATAAGCAGCTTCTTACTAAGTGTACTGTTTAGAAGTAGCCATGTGTGACCTGGTGAGCGGAGGATGGGCAGCTGCAGGATTTAGCATCACTATAGTCAGATATATATGTGAGCCCGCATGGCATGTGTTAGGCCAAAGAGCCAGGCCTGAAGCCCTTGTACCTGTTCCAGAGATTGCAGGTTGAGTATATACAACGAGATGGTATGAGTACGTGCTTGTGTGTAGTTGTCTCCCTTCAGGATGGCTTGGGGCATATCTGGTGAGGAAAAACCATCACAAACAGTCCGTGTACAAAGTCCACTAGTTCTGGGGCAGACGTGTCTACGCGTGTCATTATTGGTTACCTGAATCTATTGTCCATAAGTATGCAGTGTGTTGCACACTAAGTTGAAAAGAGGAAAATTTATATTTAGCCCTGTCTTTGGATTGTATTTTTTATAAACGTTCCAGATGTAATATGTTGTGCTGACTGACTATGTGACGAATCATCAAAGACATATGATTAATGTATATTCTCGAGTTTTCCCCCTTTTCCCTCCAGATTCTAAGTCAGTGGAAGAAACCTATAAACTAAAACCCAAAGATTGGATGTTGATAAAGAGATGTATGAGATTCAATGGTCACTTCCGGTTCCTGTTGATCGCCAGTACAGCTGTGAGAGTATAAGGAAAACCTTATAACCTTCGCCCACTTGATGATGTTCTTAAAAATAAATGGGACAATAAACTGTTAGAGGATATGGACCTTGAGAAGAGAGAATTTGAAGACTGTTGGATCTATCTGAACTTATATTCCTGTTATGTTTCTATAGTTATTATATTCATATTGTTTATAGGTCTGACAATAGTCAATGTACACTCACCGGCCACTTTATTAGGTACACCTTTCCAGCTGCTCATTAACACTTAATTTCTAATCAGCCAATCACATGGCGGCAACTCAGTGCATTTAGGCATGTAGACATGGTCAAGACAATCTCCTGCAGTTCAAACCGAGCATCAGTATGGGGAAGAAAGGTGATTTGAGTGCCTTTGAACGTGGCATGGTTGTTGGTGCCAGAAGGGCTGGTCTGAGTATTTCAGAAATTGCTGATCTACTGGGATTTTCACGCACAACCATCTCTAGGGTTTACAGAGAATGGTCCGAAAAAGAAAAAACATCCAGTGAGCGGCAGTTCTGTGGGCGGAAATGCGTTGTTGATGCCAGAGGTCAGAGGAGAATGTCCAGACTGGTTCGAGCTGATAGAAAGGCAACAGTGACTCAAATAGCCACCCGTAACAACCAAGGTAGCCAGAAGAGCATCTCTGAACGCACAGTACGTCGAACTTTGAGGCAGATGGGCTACAGCAGCAGAAGACCACACCGGGTGCCACTCCTTTCAGCTAAGAACAGGAAACCGAGGCTACAATTTGCACAAGCTCATCGAAATTAGACAATTGAAGATTGGAAAAACGTTGCCTGGTCTGATGAGTCTCGATTTCTGCTGCGACATTCGGATGGTAGGGTCAGAATTTGGCGTCAACAACATGAAAGCATGGATCCATCCTGCCTTGTATCAACGGTTCAGGCTGGTGGTGGTGGTGTCATGGTGTGGGGAATATTTTCTTGGCACTCTTTGGGCCCCTTGGTACCAATTGAGCATCGTTGCAACGCCAAAGCCTACCTGAGTATTGTTGCTGACCATGTCCATCCCTTTATGACCACAATGTACCCAACATCTGATGGCTACTTTCAGCAGGATAATGCGCCATGTCATAAAGCTTGAATCATCTCAGACTGGTTTCTTGAACATGACAATGAGTTCACTGTACTCCAATGGCCTCCACAGTCACCAGATCTCAATCCAATAGAGCATCTTTGGGATGTGGTGGAACGGGAGATTCGCATCATGGATGTGCAGCCGACAAATCTGCGGCAACTGTGTGATGCCATCATGTCAATATGGACCAAAATCTCTGAGGAATGCTTCCAGCACCTTGTTGAATCTATGCCACGAAGAATTGAGGCAGTTCTGAAGGCAAAAGGGGGTCCAACCCGTTACTAGCATGGTGTACCTAATAAAGTGGCCGGTGAGTGTATATGCTTTTTATAAGATCTGAAGGGTACTCCTTACAGTCTGGTAGTGAGAGATAGGGACAGACATCCCACCCTGCATTCCCTATGTCTGGAGCTGTTTCAAGGGGGGACTATTAAGGTCATGTGTATATACATGCTGGTAACTATACCTGTTTTACTGCCAATGAAACATCTGGAGTCAAACTAGGCATATTTGGCTCTGACTTCTGCATGAAAAACTCACACCCTCCTCCTCTCTCCAAAACCGACTAGCTATAGATATGATCACAGCAGAAAGAGGTGGAGTCTGCTCCATGATTGGTGAAGAATGTTGTACTCGCATTCCAGATAATACTGGGTAGAAATTTCAGGGAAAGAAAAATATAATTTAGGGGGGAATGTGAAGGTAGACCATGTCTATTCTTATTTTTATACATGCGTTATACTGCTTAAGAAATTATATTTTTCTTTGTGCAACGTTTATACATTAAGATGGCGCCTGTATCCAGTACCGCACCCAGATGCTGACGCACATGATCGTCATGTGGTTTACAAGAAAGACAGTATCATTTCCTGGGAACTCGAAAGCTAAGAGATGTTGAAATTTAACAGCCAATGACTGATCGCCAGTGTATTCGGATACAAGACGTATATGCTTACAGCCTGCCTTTTTCTTATCTTTCTTGCATTCCTGTATAAAAACTGTAACTTCCTCAATAAACCTCAGTTCTGTGTGAATAGGCATCACGCTCATTGCATGGACTGAGATTGAAACTGCATCAATGTCAGTGTTTATCTTTGTCAGCGCGCACATGCATGATTGATTTGGAGCAGGTGACTGACCACTGTAAGTGACCCGTATTCTGGCGGGGGTTCTCCCTCAACAGTGGTACTGTGTGAAGACGCGCGTATCTAATTCTCTGGAGTGTGGAACTGTTTGTAGACGCGCGTATCTAATCCTACGGCATGTGGTACTGTGTGCAGACACGCGTATCTAATCCTACGGCATGTGGAACTGTGTGTAGACACACGTATCTAATCCTACGGCATGTGGTACTGTGTGCAGACGCGTGTATCTAATCCTATGGCGTGTACAACTGTGTGAAGACACGTATATCTAATCCTCCCCTGTGTGGTATTGAGTGAAGAGGCGCGTATCTAATCCTACGGCGTATGGAACTGTGTGTAGACGCGCGTATCTAATCCTCCCCCGTGTTGTACTGTGTGCAGACGCGCATATCTAATCCTCCCCCGGGTGGTACTGTGTGCGGAGACGTGTATCTAATTCTCTGGCTTGTGGTACTGTGTGCAGAGGCATGTATCTAATCCTCCAAAGTGTGGTACTGTGTGCAGACACACGTATCTAATCCTCCCCTGTGTGGTATTGTGTGAAGAGGCGCATATCTAATCCTACGGCATGTGGTACTGTGTGCAGATGTGCATATCTTATGCTCTGGTGTGTGGAACTGTGTGCAGATGCGTGTATCCAATCCTTTGGCATGTGGTACTGTGTGCAGACGCATGTATCCAATCCCCCAGCGTGTGGTACTTTGTGCAGACACGTGTATCTAATCCTTCGGCATGTGGAACTGTGTGCAGAAGCGCGTATTTAATCCTCTGGTTTGTGGGACTGTGTGCAGACCTGTGTTTCTAATCCTGTGGTGTGTGATACTGTGTTGATCGTGTATCTAATCCTCTGATGCGTCTATCTCAGTTTGGATATCAGTGTTGTATTGTACATGTGGAATGACTGTGTGTATTGCAGTTGGAATATGAGAGAAAGACTTGCAGGTTTGTATTGGCTAAGGGGGGGGGGGGGGCACTATGTTTGGAATACTGTATCTCAGCAACGGTACGTCCGAGCGAGTTGGAGTCTCATCTTAAACCTTCCCGGATACCTAAAGTATGTCTGTACCAAATTTGGTGAAGATCGGTACAGTCATTTGGTTCGCATTAGAGAACAGACAGACAGACAGACAGACAGACAGAAATTCATTTTTATAATATAGGGAGATATATATTTATATAAAAAACTAGAGGGAGGACCCGGCTTGGCACGGGTATATTACATTTTATGTTTGTGTAGTGGCCCCATAAGAAACGTCCAATTTTGCACTGATGTATTTTGTATGTTGTTTCTGTGTATGTCCATAAGCGTCATGTGATTATGTGTATCTCATTTTGGATATCAGTGGAAAAACCTGTGATCATTTGTTATGGATACCTGGAGTAAAGCTTTATCTAATCCTTCCCCGTGTAGTACTGTGTTTAGACGCAAGTATCTAATCCTTGTTGGTGTGGTACTGTGTGCAGATGCACATATCTAATCCTCCGGCGTGTGGTACTGTGTGCAGATGTGTATCTAATCCTCCCCCATGTGGCATTGTGTGAAGAGGCACGTATCTAATCCTCCGGTAAATGAAACTGTGTGAAGACGTGCATATCTAATCTTACGGCATGTGGTACTATGTGCAGACGCGCGTATCTAATCCTCTGGCGTGTGGTACTGTGTGCAGACAGGTGTATCTAATCCTCTGGCGTGAGGTACTGTGTGCAGATGCGCGTATCTAATCCTCCCCCGTGTGGTACTGTGTGCTGAGACGCGTATCTAATTATCTGGCATGTGGTACTGTGTGCAGAGGTATGTATCTAATCCTCCAAAGTGTGGTACTGTGTTCAGACGCACGTATCTAATCCTCCCCTGTGTCGTATTGTGTGAAGAGGCGTGTATCTAATCCTACAGCATGTGGAACTGTGTGTAGATGCACGTATCTAATCCTACAGCATGTGGTACTGTATGCAGACGCGTGTATCTAATCCTATGGCGTGTACAACTGTGTGAAGATGTGCGTATCTAATCGTCTGACATGTGGAACTGTAAGCAGACGCGCGTATCTAATCCTACGGCATGTGGTACTGTGTGCAGACGTGCTTATCTAATCCTCTGGTGTGTGGAACTGTGTGCAGATGCGCGTATCTAATCCTCCCCTGTGTGGTATTGTGTGAGGAGGCGTGTATCTAATCCTATGGCGAGTGGAACTGTGTGTAGACGCGCGTATCTAATCCTACGGCATGTGGTACTGTGTATTGAGACGCGTATCTAATTCTCTGGCTTGTGGTACTGTGTGCAGAGGCTTGTATCTAAACCTCCAAAGTGTGGTACTGTATGCAGACACACGTATCTAATCCTTCCCTGTGTGGTATCGTGTGAAGAGTCGCATATCTAATCCTATGGCGTGTGGAACTGTGTGTAGCCGCGCGTATCTAATCCTTTGGCGTGTGGTACTGTGTGCAGATGCGTGTATCTAATTCTTCCCTGTGTGGTACTGTGTGCTGATGCGCGTATCTAATTCTCTAGCTTGTGGTACTGTGTGCAGAGGCATGTATCTAATCCTCCAAAGTATGGTACTGTATGCAGACACACGTATCTAATCCTCCCCTGTGTGGTACTGTGTGAAGAGGTGCGTATCTAATCCTACGGCATGTGGAACTGTGTGTAGATGCGCGTATCTAATCCTACAGCATGTGGTACTGTGTGCAGACGCGTGTATCTAATCCTCTCTGTGTGGTACTGTGTGCTGAGACGCGTATATAATTCTCTGGCTTGTGATACTGTGTGCAGAGGCATGTATCTAATCCTCCAAAGTGTGGTACTGTATGCAAACACATGTATCTAATCCTCCCCTGTGTGGTATTGTGTGAAGAGGCATATATCTAATCCTACGGCATGTGGTACTGTGTGCAGACGCGCGTATCTAATCCTCTGGCGTGTGGTACTGTGTGCAGATGCGCGTATCTAATCCTATGGCATGTGGTACTGTGTGCAGATGCACGTATGTAATCCTCCCCGGTGTGGTACTGTGTGCAGATGCACATATCTAATCCTCTGGCATGTGGTACTGTGTGCAGACGCGTGTATCTAATCCTCCCCGTGTGGTACTGTGTGCTGAGACGTGTATGTAATTCTCTGGCTTGTGGTAATGTGTGCAGAGGCATGTATCTAATCCTCCAAAGTGTGGTACTGTGTGCAGACACACATATCTAATCCTCCCCTGTGTGGTATTGTGTGAAGAGGTGCGTATCTAATCCTACGGCATGTGGAACTGTGTGTAGACGCGCGTATCTAATCCTACGGCATGTGGTACTGTGTGCAGACGCGTGTATCTAATCCTCCCTGTGTGCTGAGACGTGTATGTAATTCTCTGGCTTGTGGTACTGTGTGCAGAGGCATGTATCTAATCCTCCAAAGTGTGGTACTGTGTGCAGACAGGTGTATCTAATCCTCCCCAGTGTGGTATTGTGTGAAGAGGTGCGTATCTAATCCTACGGCATGTGGAACTGTGTGTAGATGCACGTATCTAATCCTACGGCATGTGGTACTGTGTGCAGATGTGCATATCTTATGCTCTGGTGTGTGGAACTGTGTGCAGATGCGTGTATCAAATCCTTTGGCATGTGGTACTGTGTGCAGACGCATGTATCCAATCCCACGGCGTGTGGTACTTTGTGCATACGCGTGTATCTAATCCTTCGGCATGTGGAACTGTGTGCAGAAGCGCGTATTTAATCCTCTGGTTTGTGGGACTGTGTGCAGATGCGTGTATCTAATCCTCTGGTGTGTGATACTGTGTGCTGATCTGTGTATCTAATCCTCTGATGCGTGTATCTCAGTTTGGATATCAGTGTTGGGTTGTGTATGTGGAGTGACCATGTGTATTGCAGTTGGAATATGAGTGAAAGACTTGCAGGTTTGTATTGGCTAAGGGGGGGGCATTGTGTTTGGAATGCTGTATCTCAGCAACGGTACATCGGAGCGAGTTGGAGTCTCATCTTAAACCTTCCCGGATACCTGAAGTATCTCTGTACCAAATTTGGTGAAGATCGGTCCAGTCGTTTGGTTCGCATTAGAGCACAGACAGACAGACAGACAGACAGACAGACAGAAATTCATTTTTATAATATAGGGAGATTAGGAGTGACATTATTTCAGGTTGATCCAGATTTTCTGAAAGAAAATCATTTAAAAGAGCATGTGATTCTGGGTAAAAATGTAAAAAAAAAATTAATTAGATACATTGCTGCTTTTTGCCTGAAAAAAACCTTTTTAAAGTTTCTGCCAATAGGTCTTTCCCGTGTAGCTAACTGTTACGGTTCTGTGTGTTTATATAAAAAATAATGTTTTTATTTACTACTTCAGAACCGCCGGACTGCAGGACACTGCAGGGAGGTCCACAGACCCAGATGGGCGGCCGTGTGCCAGTACCAGGCAGCAGTGTGTCTGAACAGGGAGTAAAGTAAATGCACCAGTTCACTTCACTAGATGAATGCGTCAGGGCTGCAGCAGTGTGAACAGGCTGCGGCAAGGTTGTACCAGTTGACTGCACTGGGCAACCGTGTTACACAATGGAGATTTACTCCAGTTATCCTCACTGGGTAAATAGCTTTTTGCAGCTTCAGAGTTTAACAGGCTGCAATCAAGTTTTACACCAGTTCACTGCACTGGGTAAATAGTTTTGTGCAGCTTCAGGTGGACCAGCTGCAACAAGACTGCCAGGGGTTAACGTCACCCCTGTCAGCAACACAAATGGCTCCGTACAGCTTGGAGCTATAACACACACAGACAGTGTCAGATAGCCTAGCTAAAGAGACCAAGCCTGCTGCCAGTCCACCGGCTGGTACAGAGTCCACTGCACCGAGCCGTAGTGTGGAGCTGCCAGTTCATTCAGGACTTATAGGTCTTGCTAACAGTGCTAGATGGAAGCTAAGATAACCCCACACAGAGGCCTAGCCTAGCTACCTGGCTAGCTACTGGAAGCAGCCTGGAGCTCCTGTCATACCCTCCTGTCTTACGTGTTTTTTAGATAAAGTGTGAGCACCGGCCGGGTGTCGGCTCACACCTTTTAAAGGCTAATCCCTGCCCAACAGGGGCGGTGGCATAACATCACCGATCATGCCCAGTAAGGCCAAACTGGGACTTAGCCTCAGAGCGGACCCAAAATGCCTGAGCATGCTCAGTGGGCCGAAAACTGGACTTAGACTCCAGACGTCTTCCTGCACAACGCCGAGGGCGAGGTTCAGATTGGCCCGCAGGTGGCGCTGTGCGCCATGATGGGAACCTGCGAGACCCGATCCTAACACTAACTTGCAGTTCACTCCTTGATACTAGGGAAATCTGTCCATAGTTGCATTAAATAAACAAGAAGTCCTAACGGTGCGTAGAAGGAGGAGAGTCTGGTCTTTTCACACTGTGAATGCAGGTGGGAGGGGTTGACTCTCCTCACAGTTTCCACATTCGTCTGCAAACTGCTTCAACATTCTGCATACCTTACAGCTTACAATGTAAGAAAATTTTACTTTTTCACATCTATCTACTTCTGGCTACTTGTTTGTTTACAGATGAGATATTATTAACAGACAACAAGTAGCTTTCCCGACTGTGTGCATAGATTGCTCTTCTCCTGTGTCAGGGATCTTATAGGCTGCATCAGTCCTGAATGTAATTTCAGTCCAGTGTTCTCTAGTCTCCTATATTATGCTCACTTTCTAAGCTATTTCTTTGTTATTGTACAGTTACACATGGCGGAATTACATTTACAGTGTTGGCCAAAATGATTGGCATCCCTGCAATTCTGTCAGATAATACTCATTTTCTTCCAGAAAATGATTGCAAGCACAAACTCTTTGGTATTATTATCTTCATTTAATTTGTCTTCAATGGAAAACCACAAAAAGAATTGTCAAAAAGCAAAATTGGATATAATCCCACAGAAAACATAAAAAAGGGGGTGGACAAAAGTATTGGCACTGTTTGAAAAATCATGTATTGCTTCTCTAATTTGTGTCATTAACAGCACCTGTTACTTACCTGAGGCACCTAACAGGTGGTAGCAATAACTAAATCACACTTGCTATGAAGGCTTATACAGTCATAGAACAAACTAACCAGCAAGACCCTGCAGATATTTCAACTTCTAATACCAACCACTACATTACTACTATAATTTGTAGCAGGTTAGCTGTTGTCAATTCCATCACTGGCTAACCCACTGTGAAGTCCCATCATGTAGGCCTAGATTTAAAGAGATTTTGGTGGGACAGATTCCCTGCCATATATAGAAGTTAGTAATTTTTTTTTTTTTTTTTAGCAAAGGAAACATAAGCCAAACATTTTTAATACAACGTTAGCTTTAGAAATGAAAGCCACATATAAAATGACCCTCTAATTGTATCTTATCGAGCTAGATGACACTCAGAGTAAGCGCTTTATCACTTAAACATGTTTTTCCTTAAGGTTAAATGAAACACAGCTTGAAAATATTCTCATCGATATGTTTCTTATTTCTTTTCACATATCAGTGTTGACTTACATCCTTTTTGTTGTATCCTGTGGTTAAAAGGTGCTCATAAATTGGGAAATTGCAAAATAATATTTTTTCCCAGGTAGCTGCAAGCAATATGCACGGATTCTTGTGTTGATTTCTATCATAGTAGAGATTCTTTGCTTGTGCTTTAAAAATAACAGTAATAACAATAGGAAAGGCTAGTGGATAACATTTATTGCCATGCCCTCCTGTCTGAAAGAGAATTCCTGAGGATGTACAAGTGTATTACCTACCATATTCAATTACGGAATTGTTCTCCAAAATTTGAAAATAGTCTACAGTAGGGGTTAGAAGAGAAATATGCAAAAAATAAATTAATATTAACATCCTATTAGAAAAGGATTTTCCATCTTACAGTGAAATATCCTCAATGGTACACATAGTTAAAGGGTCAGAGAAATATAGAAATAGGACAGAAGGATAGCCATTTAGACAACATCTCTTCATTAGTTATGAACCTTCACTGGACTAGCTCTTACATTTGCATAATGTAGTTAAATCTATAGTTATGTCCCTCCATAACTTTCCTCTTGGCTTGACATGTCCATAAGACAATTTTGAGTGAAGCATGCTGTTTAGAGATGAGCGAACACTAAAATGTTCGAGGTTCGAAATTCGATTCGAACAGCCGCTCAATGTTCGTGTGTTCGAACGGGTTTCGAACCCCATTATAGTCTATGGGGAACAGATACTCGTTAAGGGGGAAACCCAAATCCGTGTCTGGAGGGTCACCAAGTCCACTATGACACCCCAGGAAATGATGCCAACACCTCTGGAATGACACTGGGACAGCAGGGGAAGCATGTCTGGGGGCATCTAACACACCAAAGACCCTCTATTACCCCAACATCACAGCCTAACAACTACACACTTTACACACTCAATACCACCTCTCTGACAGTAGGAAAACACCTTGAAACATGTGTATTTGGCACTTGCAGTGAGGAGAGCTTGTCACCAGCAGTGAATTTGGCCCTTGTAGTAAGTTGAGGTTGGCACCAACATTTGTTTTGAAAATCAGGGTGGATTGAGCCTCTAACCAGCAGAGTTTGGGCAAATTCATGGTGGAGGGAGCCTCTAAAAACCCCAGTTTGGACCAATTCATGGTGGAGGGAGACTCTAAAAACCCCAGTTTGGACCAATTCATGGTGGAGGGAGACTCTAAAAACCCCAGTTTGGACCAATTCATGGTGGAGGGAGCCTCTAAAAACCCCAGTTTGGACCAATTCATGGTGGAGGGAGCCTCTAACCAGCCCAGTTTGGACCAATTAATGGTGGAGGGAGCCTCTAAACAGCCAAGTTTTGGGAAATTCATGGTGGAGGGAGCCTCTAACCAGCCCAGTTTGGACCAATTCATGGTGGAGGGAGCCTCTAAACAGCCCAGTTTGGGCAAATTCATGGTGGAGGGAGCCTCTAACCAGCCCAGTTTGGACCAATTAATGGTGGAGGGAGCCTCTAACCAGCCCAGTTTGGACCAATTAATGGTGGAGGGAGCCTCTAACCAGCCCAGTTTGGACCAATTAATGGTGGAGGGAGCCTCTAACCAGCCCAGTTTGGACCAATTAATGGTGGAGGGAGCCTCTAACCAGCCCAGTTTGGACCAATTAATGGTGGAGGGAGCCTCTAAACAGCCAAGTTTTGGGAAATTCATGGTGGAGGGAGCCTCTAACCAGCCCAGTTTGGACCAATTCATGGTGGAGGGAGCCTCTAAACAGCCCAGTTTGGGCAAATTCATGGTGGAGGGAGCCTCTAAAAAACCCAGTTTGGACCAATTCATGGTGGAGGGAGCCTCTAATTAGCCCAGTTTGGACCAATTAATTGTGGAGGGAGCCTCTAACCAGCCCAGTTTGGACCAATTAATGGTGGAGGGAGCCTCTAACCACCCCAGTTTGGACCAATTCATGGTGGAGGGAGCCTCTAACCAGCCCAGTTTGGACCAATTCATGGTGGAGGGAGCCTCTAAACAGCCAAGTTTTGGGAAATTCATGGTGGAGGGAGCCTCTAACCAGCCCAGTTTGGACCAATTCATGGTGGAGGGAACCTCTAAACAGCCCAGTTTGGGCAAATTCATGGTGGAGGGAGCCTCTAACCAGCCCAGTTTGGACCAATTAATGGTGGAGGGAGCCTCTAAACAGCCAAGTTTTGGGAAATTCATGGTGGAGGGAGCCTCTAACCAGCCCAGTTTGGACCAATTAATGGTGGAGGGAGCCTCTAACCAGCCCAGTTTGGACCAATTAATGGTGGAGGGAGCCTCTAACCAGCCCAGTTTGGACCAATTAATGGTGGAGGGAGCCTCTAAACAGCCAAGTTTTGGGAAATTCATGGTGGAGGGAGCCTCTAACCAGCCCAGTTTGGACCAATTCATGGTGGAGGGAGCCTCTAAACAGCCCAGTTTGGGCAAATTCATGGTGGAGGGAGCCTCTAAAAAACCCAGTTTGGACCAATTCATGGTGGAGGGAGCCTCTAATTAGCCCAGTTTGGACCAATTAATTGTGGAGGGAGCCTCTAACCAGCCCAGTTTGGACCAATTAATGGTGGAGGGAGCCTCTAAAAAACCCAGTTTGGACCAATTCATGGTGGAGGGAGCCTCTAATTAGCCCAGTTTGGACCAATTAATTGTGGAGGGAGCCTCTAACCAGCCCAGTTTGGACCAATTAATGGTGGAGGGAGCCTCTAACCACCCCAGTTTGGACCAATTCATGGTGGAGGGAGCCTCTAACCACCCCAGTTTGGACCAATTCATGGTGGAGGGAGCCTCTAAACAGCCCAGTTTGGGCAAATTCATGGTGGAGGGAGCCTCTAACCAGCCCAGTTTGGACCAATTAATGGTGGAGGGAGCCTCTAAACAGCCCAGTTTGGGCAAATTCATGGTGGAGGGAGCCTCTAACCAGCCCAGTTTGGACCAATTAATGGTGGAGGGAGCCTCTAAACAGCCAAGTTTTGGGAAATTCATGGTGGAGGGAGCCTCTAACCAGCCCAGTTTGGACCAATTAATGGTGGAGGGAGCCTCTAACCACCCCAGTTTGGGCAAATTCATGGTGGAGGGAGCCTCTAACCAGCCCAGTTTGGACCAATTAATGGTGGAGGGAGCCTCTAAACAGCCCAGTTTGGGCAAATTCATGGTGGAGGGAGCCTCTAAAAAACCCAGTTTGGACCAATTCATGGTGGAGGGAGCCTCTAATTAGCCCAGTTTGGACCAATTAATTGTGGAGGGAGCCTCTAACCAGCCCAGTTTGGACCAATTAATGGTGGAGGGAGCCTCTAAAAAACCCAGTTTGGACCAATTCATGGTGGAGGGAGCCTCTAATTAGCCCAGTTTGGACCAATTAATTGTGGAGGGAGCCTCTAACCAGCCCAGTTTGGACCAATTAATGGTGGAGGGAGCCTCTAACCACCCCAGTTTGGACCAATTCATGGTGGAGGGAGCCTCTAACCACCCCAGTTTGGACCAATTCATGGTGGAGGGAGCCTCTAAACAGCCCAGTTTGGGCAAATTCATGGTGGAGGGAGCCTCTAACCAGCCCAGTTTGGACCAATTAATGGTGGAGGGAGCCTCTAAACAGCCCAGTTTGGGCAAATTCATGGTGGAGGGAGCCTCTAACCAGCCCAGTTTGGACCAATTAATGGTGGAGGGAGCCTCTAAACAGCCAAGTTTTGGGAAATTCATGGTGGAGGGAGCCTCTAACCAGCCCAGTTTGGACCAATTAATGGTGGAGGGAGCCTCTAACCACCCCAGTTTGGGCAAATTCATGGTGGAGGGAGCCTCTAACCAGCCCAGTTTGGACCAATTAATGGTGGAGGGAGCCTCTAAACAGCCCAGTTTGGGCAAATTCATGGTGGAGGGAGCCTCTAAACAGCCAAGTTTTGGGAAATTCATGGTGGAGGGAGCCTCTAACCAGCCCAGTTTGGACCAATTCATGGTGGAGGGAGCCTCTAAACAGCCCAGTTTGGGCAAATTCATGGTGGAGGGAGCCTCTAAAAAACCCAGTTTGGACCAATTCATGGTGGAGGGAGCCTCTAAACAGCCCAGTTTGGGCAAATTCATGGTGGAGGGAGCCTCTAACCAGCAGAGTTGGGGGAAATCAGGGTGGAGGGAGCCTAGTATTAGCAGAATTGTGCAACGCTTATGGTGGATGAGTATGAGGATGCGGAGGAATTGGAGAGGTTGAGTACAGACATGGAGTTTCATGTTGGGGTGCTTTACACAGGTGGGCACAAAAATGACGGCTCTACCCAGTGGTGGTTCATTTTTATCAAAGTGAGCCGGTCGGCACTCTCAGCTGACAGACGGGTGCGCTTGTCAGTGATGATGCCACCGGCTGCACTGAACACCCTCTCAGATAGGACGCTGGCGGCAGGACAGGACAGCACCTCCAAGGCATATAGGGCAAGTTCAAGCCACAGGTCCAACTTCGACACCCAATACGTGTAGGGCGCAGAGGGGTCGGAGAGGACAGGGCTGTGGTCGGAAAGGTATTCCCGCAACATGCGCCTATACTTCTCACGCCTGGTGACACTAGGACCCTCCGTGGCGGCACTTTGGCGAGGGGGTGCCATCAAGGTGTCCCAGACCTTAGACAGTGTGCCCCTCGTTTGTGTGGACCGGTGAGAACTTGGTTGCCTACTGGAGGAACTGCCCTCCCTGCCGCCAACGTCACATGCTGGAAACATCTCCATCATATTCTGCACCAATTGCCTGTGGCAAGCATTGATGCGATTGGCCCTCCCCTCTACCGGAATAAAAGACGAGATGTTGTTTTTATACCGGGGGTCAAGGATAGCAAAGATCCAGTACTGGTTGTCCTCCATGATTTTGACAATACGCTTGTCGGTTGTAAAGCACCCCAACATGAACTCAGCCATGTCTGCCACAGTGTTAGTTGGCATGACTCCTCTGGCCCCACCGGAAAGTTCAATCTCCATTTCCTCCTCATCCTCCATGTCTACCCATCCGCGCTGCAACAATGGGACGATTCGAAGTTGCCCGGAAGCCTCCTGTATCACCATCACATCATCGGACAACTCTTCTTCCTCCTCCTCCTCCTCCTCCTCCTCCATTAAACGCAGTGAAGCGGACAGATGTGTGGACCTACTCTCCAGCTGTGACGGATCGGATGCTATCCCTAACTCCTCTGTGTGATCTGAGTTATCCCTGATGTCAATCAGGGATTCTCTCAGAACACACAAGAGCGGGATTGTAAGGCTCACCATCGCATCCTCAGAGCTCACCCTCCTTGTGGACTCCTCAAAGACCCGTAGGATGTCACAAAGGTCTCTCATCCATGGCCACTCATGGATGTGAAACTGAGGCAGCTGACTTTGTGGCACCCTAGGGTTTTGTAGCTGGTATTCCATCAAAGGTCTCTGCTGCTCAACCACTCTATTCAACATCTGAAACGTTGAGTTCCAGCGTGTGGGGACGTCGCACAAAAGCCGGTGTTGTGGCACATGCAGGCGTTGCTGGAGAGATTTTAAGCTAGCAGCGGCTACTGTCGACTTGCGAAAGTGGGCGCACATGCGCCGCACTTTCACCAGTAGCTCTGGAACATTGGGGTAGCTCTTTAGGAAACGTTGCACCACTAGGTTGAAGACGTGGGCCAGGCATGGAACATGTTGGAGTCCGGCAAGCTCCAGAGCTGCTACCAGGTTCCGGCCGTTATCACAAACGACCATGCCTGGGCCCAGGTGCAGCGGCTCAAACCATATTGCCGTCTCATCGAGGAGGGCATCCCTCACCTCGGAGGCAGTGTGCTGTCTGTCCCCCAAGCTGATCAGCTTCAGCACAGCCTGCTGACGTCTACCAACGCCAGTGCTGCAACGTTTCCAACTCGTAGCTGGGGTCAATCTAACAGCGGAGGAGGAGGCGGTGGCGGAGGAGGAGGCGGTGGCGGAGGAGGAGGCGGTAGAGGAGGAGGAGGAGGAGGGGGGTGTTCTTCTCGTGTCCCTGCCAGGAATGTTAGGCGGGGAGACGAGGTACACCGGGCCAGTTTGGGAAGCAGTCCCAGCCTCAACTACATTCACCCAGTGTGCCGTCAGTGAAATGTAGCGTCCCTGTCCGCATGCACTTGTCCACGCGTCGGTGGTCAAGTGGACCTTTGTGCAAAGCGCGGAACTAAGGGCCCGCCTGATGTTGAGTGACACGTGCTGGTGCAAGGCGGGGACGGCACACCGGGAGAAGTAGTGACGGCTAGGGACGGCATAGCGAGGTGCCGCAGTTGCCATCAGGTCCAGGAAGGCGGGAGTTTCAACAAGCCGGAACGCCAACATCTCCTGGGCCAGCAGTTTAGCGATGTTGGCGTTCAAGGCTTGCGCGTGTGGGTGGTTAGCAGTGTATTTCTGCCGCCGCTCCAATGTCTGAGAGATGGTGGGTTGTTGTAAAGAAACGCCTGATGGTGCCTTTGATGGTGCAGGAGAAGGAGATAAGACAGGACCAGGGGAGGATGAGGTAGAAGTCAACAAAGTGGCGGAGGCAGATGAAGTGGTGTCCTGGCTCGTCCTCTGGAGTGCATCGCCAGCACAGTCAGCAGTGGCAGTGGCAGAGGCAGAGGCAGAGGCAGTGGCAGTGGCGTGAACGGCAGTCGGCCTTTGTCCTGCCGTTGCTGCCTGCCACTGATTCCAGTGCTTGGATTCCAAATGACGGCGCATTGAAGTGGTGGACAGGTTGCTCTTCTCAGAGCCCCTAATCAATTTCGAGAGGCAAATTGTGCAGACAACACTATATCTGTCCTCGGCGCATTCCTTGAAAAAACTCCACACCTTCGAGAAACGTGCCCTCGAGGTGGGAGTTTTTCGGGGCTGGGTACGAACTGGAACATCTTGGGAGATTCCGGGTGTGGCCTGGCTTCGCCTAAGCTGCTGACCTCTGCCTCTGCCTCTAGCTACCCTTTTTGGTGCTGCACCTGCCTCAACATCCACACTACTTTCCCCGCTTGACATCCCCCCTGTCCAGGTCGGGTCAGTGTCCTCATCATCCACCACTTCCTCTTCCAACTCCTGTCTCATCTCCTCCTCCCGCACAATGCGCCGGTCAACTGGATGCCCTGACGGCAACTGCGTCACATCATCGTCGATGAGGGTGGGTTGCTGGTCATCCACCACCAAATCGAACGGAGATGGAGGAGACTCTAGTGTTTGAGCATCTGGATACAGATGCTCCTCTGTTAGGTTCGTGGAATCGTGACGTGGAGAGGCAGGTTGAGGGACAATGAAAGGAGCGGAGAACAGCTCTGGGGAGCAGGGACAGTTTGGGTTATTGTTCTGTAAAGCTTCGGAATTTTGGGAGGAAGGAAGACAAGACTGTTGGGTAATAGGAGGAGAGGAGGCAGAGTCTGACTGGCTGCTGGACAATGTGCTGTAAGCGTTCTCTGACAGCCATTGCAAGACCTGTTCCTGGTTCTCGGGCCTACTAAGGTTTGTACCCTGCAGTTTAGTTAATGTGGCAAGCAACCCTGGCACTGTGGAGTGGCGCAATGCTTGCTGCCCCACAGGAGTAGGCACGGGACGCCCTGTGGCTTCACTGCTACCTTGCTCCCCAGAACCATTCCCCCGACCTCGCCCACGGCCTCGTCCACGTCCCTTTCCGGGAGCCTTGCGCATTTTGAATTCCTAGTTAGAAATTGGCACTGTATACCAGTAGTAAAAATTGTGGGTGCACGTAACCCCAATATATTCTTTGAATTCCCAGTCAGACACTGGCACTATATGGCAGTAGCAAGAAATGAGGGTATTTGTATTCCCAATATACTCTTTGAATTCCCAGTCAGACAATGGCACTGTATACCAGTAGTAAAAATTGTGGGTGCACGTAACCCCAATATATTCTTTGAATTCCCAGTCAGAAACTGGCACTATATGGCAGTAGCAAGAAATGAGGGTATTTGTATTCCCAATATACTCTTTGAATTCCCAGTCAGACAATGGCACTGTATACCAGTAGTAAAAATTGTGGGTGCACGTAACCCCAATATATTCTTTGAATTACCAGTCAGAAACTGGCACTATATGGCAGTAGCAAGAAATGAGGGTATTTATAACCCCAATATATTCTTTGAATTCCCAGTCAGACAATGGCACTGTATACCAGTAGTAAAAATTGTGGGTGCACGTAACCCCAATATATTCTTTGAATTCCCAGTCAGAAACTGGCACTATATGGCAGTAGCAAGAAATGAGGGTATTTGTATTCCCAATATACTCTTTGAATTCCCAGTCAGACAATGGCACTGTATACCAGTAGTAAAAATTGTGGGTGCACGTAACCCCAATATATTCTTTGAATTCCCAGTCAGAAACTGGCACTATATGGCAGTAGCAAGAAATGAGGGTATTTGTATTCCCAATATACTCTTTGAATTCCCAGTCAGACAATGGCACTGTATACCAGTAGTAAAAATTGTGGGTGCACGTAACCCCAATATATTCTTTGAATTCCCAGTCAGACACTGGCACTATATGGCAGTAGCAAGAAATGAGGGTATTTGTATTCCCAATATACTCTTTGAATTCCCAGTCAGACAATGGCACTGTATACCAGTAGTAAAAATTGTGGGTGCACGTAACCCCAATATATTCTTTGAATTACCAGTCAGAAACTGGCACTATATGGCAGTAGCAAGAAATGAGGGTATTTATAACCCCAATATATTCTTTGAATTCCCAGTCAGACAATGGCACTGTATACCAGTAGTAAAAATTGTGGGTGCACGTAACCCCAATATATTCTTTGAATTCCCAGTCAGAAACTGGCACTATATGGCAGTAGCAAGAAATGAGGGTATTTGTATTCCCAATATACTCTTTGAATTCCCAGTCAGACAATGGCACTGTATACCAGTAGTAAAAATTGTGGGTGCACGTAACCCCAATATATTCTTTGAATTCCCAGTCAGACACTGGCACTATATGGCAGTAGCAAGAAATGAGGGTATTTGTATTCCCAATATACTCTTTGAATTCCCAGTCAGACAATGGCACTGTATACCAGTAGTAAAAATTGTGGGTGCACGTAACCCCAATATATTCTTTGAATTACCAGTCAGAAACTGGCACTATATGGCAGTAGCAAGAAATGAGGGTATTTATAACCCCAATATATTCTTTGAATTCCCAGTCAGACAATGGCACTGTATACCAGTAGTAAAAATTGTGGGTGCACGTAACCCCAATATATTCTTTGAATTCCCAGTCAGAAACTGGCACTATATGGCAGTAGCAAGAAATGAGGGTATTTGTATTCCCAATATACTCTTTGAATTCCCAGTCAGACAATGGCACTGTATACCAGTAGTAAAAATTGTGGGTGCACGTAACCCCAATATATTCTTTGAATTCCCAGTCAGACACTGGCACTATATGGCAGTAGCAAGAAATGAGGGTATTTGTATTCCCAATATATTCTTTGAATTCCCAGTCAGACAATGGCACTGTATACCAGTAGTAAAAATTGTGGGTGCACGTAACCCCAATATATTCTTTGAATTACCAGTCAGAAACTGGCACTATATGGCAGTAGCAAGAAATGAGGGTATTTGTATTCCCAATATATTCTTTGAATTCCCAGTCAGACAATGGCACTGTATACCAGTAGTAAAAATTGTGGGTGTATATAGCCCCAATTCTATTGCTAGGGGACTTGCAGGGTATTTCTGGGGTGAAGGTGGGGGGGCACACCGTTGGAACGGGTATCGGGGTATATATCGGGTATACGGGAATACACTGACAGTGTATTCCATTCAGGATCCTGGGAAAGCTGGGTTGCGGCGATTGAGCCCGTCAGTGCCACGTTACACTGACAAGCTTCTCCCTGGAATTTAGCTCTTACAAGAGCTGTTGGTTGTCTTCTCCTTCCTATCCTAGCCTGTCCCTGCCTACCCAGAATCTAAGCCCTAGCTAGCTGGACGGAAACCTCCGTCCTCGGTGAATTGCAAGCTCAGAATGACGCGAAGCTGGGCGTCGCTGTTCTTTTAAATTAGAGGTCACATGTTTTCGGCAGCCAATGGGTTTTGCCTACTTTTTTCAACGTCACCGGTGTCGTAGTTCCTGTCCCACCTACCCAGCGCTGTTATTGGAGCAAAAAAGGCGCCAGGGAAGGTGGGAGGGGAATCGAGTAATGGCGCACTTTACCACGCGGTGTTCGATTCGATTCGAACATGCCGAACAGCCTAATATCCGATCGAACATGAGTTCGATAGAACACTGTTCGCTCATCTCTAATGCTGTTTATTGAACAAGCATATAGCGGATTAGATATGAAGGTTGGGGAGCTGGAGCTGGATAAATACAAGTAAATGTGGGTGTATTTTGGCAAAATACACGTGTAAAAAATACACATGTAAAAATAAGACTCCCATTGACTTCAATTACATTTTTTTACTCGTATAAAAAAAATGTCAAAATACACGTCAAAATACACATCAAAATACGCTTGTAAAATGTAATTGAAGTCAATGGGAGTCTTATTTTTACACATGTATTTTTTACACGTGTATTTTGCCAAAATACATGCACGTTTACTCCGTGTGAACGGGCCCTTGGTGGAAGGAGCTCCAAAAAAAGGAAGGACACTCTTGTTTCTGTTTATCCAAGCCAACCTGTCAAGTTGGGTTATGATGTGAGGATGTCAATGTCAGAACATCCCTAACAGGAAGGAAAGCCCAGCTGTTCCGCACATAGAATGGGGAAAAGAGGGGAGGGGGATTTAGGAAGCTTGAGGTGGTAGTGCAGATAGATCAAAGCAATAGCTCATAGGCAATTAGTAAGACAGATGGAATAATTTGTTGCAAGGATGGTCTCAACCAAAAGGTTTGCTGTCTCCCTGGTGCCAGGCTCAGGAATGTGATGCATGGATGGATAAATTACTGAGAGGGACTGGAAAAGACCCAGCTGTCATGGTCCATGTGAGTACTAATGACAGGAGGATACATGTTAGGTGGAGGCTTCTTAAGAATAATTTTAAAGAACTTGGCTCCAAGCTGAAGGGAACAACCTCAAAGGTTGTATTCTCAGGTTGTATTCTGCTTGTGCCATGCAAAACACAGGAACAGCAGCTGAAGCTTTGGGAGTTAAATTTATGATTTCAGTCTTGGTTCAGGAAAGAAGGGTTTGCGTTTTTTAGAGCACTGGGCTGACCTTTCACTGGAGTACAAGACGTTTTCCATAGATAACTTGTACCTAGGGTTGAGCCGATCTTGACTTTTCAGGATCGATTTTAAAATCCAATTTCCGATCATTTTTCATTCGAACCCGATCTCGATCCCAATTCCGATCCCAATGCAAGTCAATGGGATTTTTTTTTATTAATCGGAGATCAGATTTTAAAAGCAATCCTATTCACTATACAGAATGGAATCTAACAATTGAACGCTTTAATTGTTAGAATTCACGCTGTGTAGTGTCTACTTACCTTCAGAGATGGCTGGTCCGGTGCCTGGTGCCTTCCTTCTTCTTTGCCTCGCTGCCTCTCCACACTGCTCTTCTCCCTTTGCTGCCCCCTCCCTGCCAGGTTAGGAGAGTGTGGGCAGGTTAGGAGAGTGTGGGCGGGTACTGGGAGGGGAGACGTCACGTCTCCCCACCCTGTACCCGCCCACACTCTCCTAAGCCACAAGCCTCGCCTACCTAGCACTTTAAACACTAACCTGGGAGGCGGGGCAGCGAGGCAAGAAGAAGGAGGGCACCGGAGCAGCCATCTCTAGAGGTAAGTAGCTGCTAGAGATGTTTAGTTTAGCCTCCCACTCGAAAGAATGGAGGCAGCCGGCGCGCAGGGGGTTAAGGCTGTGTGCCGGTTGCTTTCATTCATTCCTATGGAACTGCAGCGGAGCCTTCACACTGAGTATACAGTGTATACTCAGTGTGAAGGCTAAGCAAAGCATTGTGAGAAAAGATCACCAATCTCGATCCCACATACAAAGATTGTGTTTGGAATTCCGATCGCGATCGTGAAATTTTCTCGATCGCCGATCGGAATCCGATCTTTTCCGAACACGATCACTCAACCCTACTTGTACCTGAATCAAACAAGGTCTGTTGTGGTGGAGAAGAGAATTATAATAGGCATGGTGGAGCATTTTAACTAGGAATAAGAGCGAAAGGTCAGGCAGACATTAAAGTGCTTGAGAGGGCACAAGGGGTTATGGTGGTGGGTGAAAAAGTGGATTGTGGTGGGGAGAACAGTTGATAATGAGATCCATATATATTAGAACTAGAGATAGGCGAACCCATCAAGATTCGTTTTGGGTTTGCGTGGTTCAGGACCAAGATTAATTTTGTGTTGAACAAGTTAGATACAAACCACATCTTAAATTGGATGAAAACATAGTGTAGAGCACTCTTGGGACTCTTAGGAACCTATCTATCCAATTTCTAACACTCTAAGGTAAACAAAGTTAGTTATGTCAAAGTAAAACAGATATGTATTTCTATGGAAAAATGAACAATAAGCAGTGGATACAAACTCCGATTTTAACCGTGCACTGTGCTGCCACTTGCTTTTTATGCATTTTAACATTTAAAATGCTCCAAAAATTACCCTTTTGGGGGGGAAAGGTGCTTGTCTGACGTGGTGGATATATTGCAAAAATCAATGGTTTGTAGGGGGGACAAATTTGTTGTGAGCCACTTAAAAAGTGGTGAAAAATTATCCCTTAATGTTAGCTGATGTGAAATATATATAATTTATTTATTTATGACAACACTGCGGCACCAACAGTATGGTATAGGCAAATGTGACAGTGGTGATAGCTGTGGCAACATGCGTGACAGTGCAGCAGGAAATATTAACATGATGGACCAGGCTGCAGGACATGTCTTCCTGAGTGGTGGCAGTGGTGGTAGGCACTAGACAGCTGTGGCAACATGTGTGGCAGTGCGGTAGGATGTAATACGATGCACCAGGCTGAAGGATGTCAGCCTGAGTAGAGGTAGCTGTGGCAACATGTGTACCAGTGCAACAGGGCATCATATGATGGACCAGGCCACAGGACATGTCTAACTAAGCAGTGGCAGTGGTTATAGGCAGTAGACAGCTGTGGCAACATATGTTGCAGAACAGCAGGGCATAATATGATGGGCCAGATGACAGAATATGTTTTCTTGAGTGGTGGCAGTGTTAGGCACTAGGCAGCTATAGCACCATGTATGCTAGTGCGGCAGGGACCAGGCTACAGGACATGTCTGCCTGAATGGTGGCAGTGGTGGAAGGCACGAACAGCTGTGATAACATGCGGCAGTATAGCAGGGCACAGTATGATGGAATAAATGGTGGCAGTGGTAATACCTGAGGAAAGGTGTGTGACAGGACATAATGAGATCAGGCTACAGGATATATCTGCCTGAGTGGTGGTAGTAGTGGTAAGCACTAGGCAGCTCTGGCAAACTGTGTAACAATGCGATATGGCATAATAAGTTATGATGGACCAGGCTGAAGGACATGTCTGTCTGAGTGGTATCAGTGGTGGTAGCTGTTTGAAAGTATCAGTAGCATTACAGTAAATGTAAGATGATGATGCAGGGAGATGACACCACTATTCACAGACATCAGCTGGAGGGGTTTGAAAATCCTCAAAGATTGATGCCTGATTCATTTTGATAAAAGAAAGTTTTTCCATGCTAGCGGTTGACAGTTTTTTCCTTTTAGGTGTTACAACACTACCGGCAGCATTGAACATCCTCTGAGCATAACACTTGAGGCCAGACAAGATATAACTCCCATTTCAAACTGGGCCAGCTCTTTCCAATGCTTTAACCTATTGGCCCAAAATACTGTATACGGACACATGCAGCACTGTCATAGGAAGTGGAGTTCTGGCCTAGTGAGGTGAATTTGGAGCAGGAAGAGGCTACCTGGGTACGCATGTGACTAACAGTTGCAGTGATCTCCATAAATGCTCTGGCAAGCTGGATATGCAGCCTGATAGTAGTCTAATTACATCCTGATAATTTTCTCATTTTCCCATTTTCTCAGAATTCCCTCATCATTTCTTTACAGCAAGGGTGTAAAGGCACTGGCATTCAGTATGCATCCTTCTGCTAGATGCTAATAATATGCTTGTCAGTGTTTAAGCAATGTAACATTCACCCTGCCATGCTTGTCAGTTTATGCGTGGACCAAGGAGCCTGCTATAGTTGGTGTTCTTGGCCAGCGTGGTCATCGTCATCATCTTGAAACAGTTAAGGGTCAGCCTCCTTCCCTGGCTGAGCCTGTGATATATCAAGGGTCTCCTAGCATACAAGGGAAAGTCTTCTTCTTCCAGTCTAGGTGTCCCAGTTGCTTTACCTTAATGACCCTGACCTGTATCCTCATCCTCCACCTGTAACATAGGACAATAACGTTGAGTAAGAGGGGGAAACTAGTCCTCTTCTTCCATCCCTCGTTACATGAGTGTAAGGGATTCCTGTAAGATATACAACAGAGGGATCACATCACTGATGCTGCAGTCATCCATACTGATTGTGACTTCAGCAAAGGGCTTGAGATGCTGCCACAATTCCCATATAATCCTAAAATGATATACTGTATACCACCGAGTTAGAATGTTACATATAAGATGGTACAAAGTGCTACAGTTCCTACATTAATAGCTGTTTCTGCCGACAGATTTTGCACATTGCCAAATGATAAACCCATAGCAATGTACAAAGAAATTCCCGTATGTGAGATGACCACGTGTAGTTGTTGCTGCAAGCAGCAGAGGAAACATGTCTGCCATTACCACCAACAGTGCTACCAACCCCACGCTGAAAAGTCCCCCTATGGACTCTTGTTGGGTTTCAGAATCATGGAAGTGGAGCCAATTTTCATCATCCATAACAACCGGAAAATAGAAGTTTCCTGGATTTTCTCTAAGCATGTCTAAATTCTCTTGGCTAAATTGCTGGCATATTTTTTTCTCAGACATCATCATTTGTGGCACCCACCAGGAACTGACCTTTGACATCATTAAAACATCATGAATGATACTGGAACTGAACTGCCACTGTATGTGTTGTATGTCTAGACATATCTAAACAAGCACAGACAAGCTTTGCTTTATAACACTGACAGAACATTCTGTGGCATATAACAAATTGGTAGAGAAAGACCGGGGTGTCCTTGTTGATCATAGATTGAATACCAGGATTTATCGTCAATCACCTACAGCAAGTAGTATATTGTCATGTATTAAAAGGCGTATGGACTCACAGGACAGGAATGTAATATTACCACTTTACAAATCATTGGTGTGGCCATCTAGAAAATGCAGTTCTTTTTGGCACCATTTCATGGAAAGGATATCCTAGGATTGGAAAAGGTACAACGGAAGTCCACAAAGGTAATGAGGGGGATGGAGGACATCAATTATGTGGAGAGATTAAAGTTTGAAGATTAAAGGTTAAATTTGCTTAGTCTTGGGGCAACGCAATGGCTCAGTGGTTAGCACTGCAGTCTTGCGACGCTGGAGTCCTGGGTTCAAATCCCACCAGGAACAACACCTGCAAGGAGTTTGCATGTTCTCCCTGTGTTTGCATGGATTTCCTCCCATTCTACAAAAAAAGACATACTGATAGGACAAAAAAAAATGTACATTGTGATCCCTATATGGGGCTCGCAATTTGCATTTAAGAAAAAAAATTTCTTAGTCTTGAGAAAAGATGCATAACCCCTTCCTGTACTCCATGGAGAATAGAAATGTTTAATCTCCAAAGGCGATAAGCCTTTTTCACTGTAAGGACTGTAAGGATAAGACCCCACGGGAGGTCCCACAGCAATAAAGAATTGCGGGAAAAACCAGGGCGGCAACGCATCACAGTTCTTCCTGCAGCGCTTTAAACAGAAAGTTCACAGAGTTTTCCTCCACAGACTTTCTGTTACAATTATATCTATGGGGAAACCATCAGCCTTTCCGAAGATATAATTGACATGCTGCGATTTCCAAATCCTTGCCAATTTTGAAAATTGCGGTGTGTCCACACTGTGGTTTTTACCGCAAAGTGGACATGGGATTCCCACCGACTTTGCCTGTACTCTAAAACACTGCAATTTTTCCCTCGGGCAGCATGCACAGTTTCCGGCCCATGGGGCCCCAGCCTGACACTGTGAAATAACCTACCCCAGAGTTTTATTAGCTTGTCACAATCTTGTGTTGAATTATTATAGGGAAAAATCCAAAATTAAAGGTAGTTTTAAAAACTTTCTTTTCAAAATTATTAGCATTTTTCAACAGACAGTTAAGACTGTGATTTTAAACCTACCAATGATGATGAAAATTTTTTTTCTACAACACTATAAGTAAATATGGCACGGGGCTGGTCTCACAAATTGATTAGTAATAGTCCACTCAATAATTCTTGAAAAGAGCCTCAACATGTTGCATTGGAAAATGTTGGATCAACAGAGGACAAAGAAAAAGATCAGACTACACGGAAAAAATAAATCAGTAGATAACAATACACCAGAAGATGATTGAAATATAGCAATACAACCATAATGAAAATTAAGGCAGTGTCTCATAGAACCACTCAACTACATCCTTATGTAACAAATACCTAAGATGGAAAAAAAATCAATTTTAAGCTTTGTTCTACAAAAAAAACCCTACAATTTAGCAACCTAACAAACAATCTGCTGCTATGCACAGAACTATAATTTTCTCTTTATCTGCATATCATCTCCTTGTTCAAACACATCCTCCCAGTTTATCCGAGAACATCTTCCATAACTTCTTGTACTTTGAATGTTAACTGTTTCCATGTCCTTCTTAGTCCCTATTTTAATTACCATCTGTTAGAGAAACGATATCACATTGTTGAAAAAAATTACTGTTAGGATTGTGATGCAAGGCAAAACAAAAGCAAAAGCAGGAGATGGCTGGTAACAGAAAGCAGTAGAGTCAGCTAATTCAAATCAGAACTGTACTGCGAGCTAAGACAGATCCTCAGATGCCTTCACCAGTGCTGACCACAAGGTCAGTTGGACTTTGCTGTATCTGGGAATCTCAATTGTCCTCAAACAGTGACTGCACAAATAATAAATGCACTGCAAACGGAAACCAAAGCCCAACAATTGACTTACTGGGTAAAACCGGAACAGGAGATTAGTCACAGAGACACGGGTTACACCAGAAGAATGCATCAGAGACAAAATCAGTAGGCAATAGAATAACCAAAGAGCAAACCAATAGTCAGATTGAAGGAAATGTGAACACAAAATGCAGAGCCAAACTAGGAAGTAGAACAATTAGTATACTCCTGTGTCATGAGGGAGGGGTCTTATATAGGCCTCCTCAACTACTAATTGGACCAACCCAGGAACTTCTGAAACTGCAGAAGCCTCCTAGGTTGACATGGTAAAACAGTCGGATTGAGAATCCTGACAAATACCACCTGGATAGAAACTAATAGTAATGTATTTGCAGTCTTTAAGTGAAAAAATCCTACATGTAAGGAGATTTTCCACTGAAAAATGTTTCCAGGCTATCACACAAAAGGAAGCTGTAAAATAAGGGTGTAAGAGTATTATATAAGTTGTGAAATTGGGTACATGAGTCTAGTTTTTAAGTGCTTTTTGAAGGTTTCTTTTACAATAAATGTTAAGAATCGATGGTAAATGGCACCTCAAAGAAGTCAATATACCGAATAATCAGTCAGTTGTACCAGAAGGCACGTCCATGTTCTTGATAATCATAAACAATACCAAAATCAAATAAAAAAGTGATGTGTAAGCATATAGTGATTATTATTCATCTGTTAGAAAAGAACACCATTAAATACAGCCTCCAAGGATTACGGCGAAGAGGAACACACAACTTATGGCCAATACTCTATTTTTTAAACATTATTATGGATTATATTTCTGGAAAACAAATCATGACTACCAGAGTGCCAATAAATAAGAACACCCATCGGACATTCTGACACCAATGACCTTTAATCTAGGCTTTTTATTATCATTCAATTCACTTTTGCAATTAACCAAGGAATCATATATTAACAAGATATGCTCTGAAAGCAAAGACTAATCTCACTGCTGTTTCTGAAAATAATGCGTCTTGAATAAATAAAGATGGGTAAAAAAAGTGAAAGTGGCACCCACTGCAGGATTTCAGTTGTGTTAAAGCTTGTATTCAACTTTTCTATAGCTTGTTAAATGCTCATAATATGCAACAAACATAAAAGTGTTGCGAGATAATGCTTCCATTCATTAATGAGTCCTTTCTGTTATCCAATGTCCTATTTAGAAGGTAGATTATATCCCATAGTCCCTGGATTCGTTATCTTACATCTTAACTAATTAGGGTTTTGTAAATTTTGAACATGAAATATTCCTTTCTTAAACTCAGGTTGTGTGTGATCCAGTCATCATTGAGGATCCATGACTACAATGATTTGTTAAAATATAATTATAATGATAATCACTTGCAATGACGCCTCCATGAAGTGCAAACAAATGAATTCGTTTTAATTGACTTTCCATTAGCAATCTTGAAAGGAAAGCATGACAGTACTAATAGTAGAAGTTGCGTCCCTGGTACTCCAGCTGAATTCTAGAGCAGTTCATTAATGTTCTTTTATCTCACATAGAGGTTTACACTTGTTATCAGGTCTCTACATGTAGAAAACAATACAGGGCACTTTATTTAAAGAAATTTGCGCTGTCAGTGACCTGGAGACTTAAGAGTTACAATTCTCAAACATGGTCTGCAACCCAACGATGACTGCAAGGAGGGTGGAAAGAGGTGAAAAGGAACACTCCCCTCATGAATGAACCAGACTCATAAACTACAGTATGTGTCCAGTTTATTCTGTTATTGCTATTTACAGCCCAAAGCACAATAGCAAATTATAGAGCAACGAAAAGATAGCAGCACGGTGATTTAGTGTTCTCTCCGGACCACCTCCTTAAAGGGGTATTCCCATAACTCTTGTTCTGCAGCCTGGAGGCTCTGTGCTCTCTTCACTTCCTGGATTTCTGGGCACATTGGTGGGTGGGGTTTCACTTGCTCTGCTATATGCAATGCTTGCAGTCTGTAATGTGGGATTGGTTGTAAATGCATTACCACAGTATAAAGCTGATGTGGAAACTGATGTGGCAGAACTGGACTTGAGTCAGCTTGCATTGCATACAGAGGTAGCGGACTCCTTATCTCAGCCCTTATCAGCCAAATTCAATTAAACCAGCTGATAAGTGGAAAAGTTGAAGATAGACAGCACAGTAATCCTGGAGCTCTCACCTCCCCCCTTCCCTATCTGAGGCGCTCCGGTGCTTGTCAGCCCCCCCTCCCCTCCCGAGAGGAGGCAGCTGCATCACTTGGGAAACGAGCAGATAAGCCCAGAGCCATAGAAACATAGTGTCAACAATGAAGCGAATAATTTAAGATAGCGGCCAAACAAAGCAGTTTTGATAAAGCCATGTATTTAGGAAAAGTCTTTAATTCCACATAAACTAGCAGTATAGATAGGATGCTTTTCATGGTGAGCTCTATGCTGGGAAATAACTCCTATCCCATGCAGGAGACATGACAGCACGCTTTCACCCCCAGTGTGAGAAGGAGCACTATCAGAAGTCTTTCCTCCTCACAGGCTGTATAATCAACACCTGGCTAAGCAAAGATCACTCTGCACAGAGAACTGAAAGATCCTTAAGTTGTGATATCCTTCCTGTTATCTTCTTTCCCTTCTTTTTATCTGTACCTACTATCACTGTAAGGGTATGTTCACACTGAGTTTTTTTGCAGGGGGATTTTAAGGCGTAATCCACCTCAAAATGCGCCTGCAATAATCGCTCCCATTGACTTCAATGGGATCTGCTCGCTTTTTTTCCCCGCTAGCTAGCTAGTAGCGAAAAAAAGAAGCAACATGACCTATCTTGCCGAGAATTCCGAGGCTGAGTCAGAAGCGGCATCCGTGGCTCCAGACACGCTTTTGTTTAGGCCAATTAATTTGGATAAAGAGAAATTGCAATGATTGCTCAAAATATTTGTACAACATGGCTTTCTGTCAAAATTTATGAAAAAGGTAAAAATATTATAAGAAAGGCTACTCAACTGTCCTAGGCTTTGCCGTCCCAACTGTAGCTCTCCAGTTCATGCCACTAATCTTCAGTTTCAAGACTCCAGGTATGATATGCATTAGCCCCCATGTGACCACAGCAACTAGTTCCTTTCTTAGGTAGGGTTCATACTACCGTTGGATTCCATTCAGAAGGTGTCCGTTTAAAAAAAAATAAAAAATGACACCTATCATAATGGAGAGTAACTGATAGCTAAGGGGGCGTTCACACTACCGTCAGTGTCCGACAGGCAGTGTCCGCTGCTAATGTCCATTCAAAATCTTGCACGGACATTAGCAGCGGACACTAGCTGTGTCCGTGACACTTTTCATTCATGTAAATGGCGATGGGGTGCGTTCTTTTGCCCTCCATGACTGTCCATAAGTGTCCGTTCCTAAAGATGTCTGACCTTTCAAGTGGACAGCAAAACCCGACATGTAGGTTTTTTCTGTCCGCTTGAAAAGTCGGACATCTTTAGGAACGGACACTTAAGGACAGGAACGGAGAGTAAAACAACGCACCACCTGCCCCACTTATTGTAACACCTGCCCACTGATGCCAGTCACCTAAAGTGACCTTGTGTTTATGAGTAAATATGGCGGGGTAGGAAGGAGCAATATACTCCCACCTTGGTAATCACCTGTATCAGTGGATGTCAATAGTAATTGATTATGAGGTCAGATTATAATGGGGCAGTTACTTTTTACCATTGGACCCCATTGCGGGCAATTACCCAAATTGCCCCTATCATATAACAAAACAATAAAGCTAACTGTAATCCAATGTTTTTTACTGCAAAACCTCCAATAAGTCAGTATTGTGGAGTAGCAGATCAAACTATAAAGACAACTGAGTTATTAGTAGCAGGAGTATCTGTTTCTGGCAACATGGTGGCTCTGTAGTTAGCCCTGCAGCGCTGTAGTCCTGGGTTAAAATCCTACCAAGGACAACATCTACAAGGCATTTGTATGGTTTCTGTGCCCCCCCCCCCCCCCCAGACTCCAAAGATATACTGATGGGGGAAATAGCTGTCTCTATATCATGGACCATAAACACCAACAGGAATTAATCAAAGAAATATAATTGTATTAATATGTAACTTATAATTGCTTTGTATATGGGACCCATTTTATTTCCATCTAGCTATACTGTATTTATATAAAATGTTATTCATTTTGGTCCTTTATCTTTTGAGTGTTTCATTAAACAATACTTCCAAATCATCATGTAAATGTAACTCTGTCTACACCAAGTCGGGGAAATATGAAGAAGTACATTATACTATGCTCAAAGTATAACAATATTTATGGTACATTAGTATATGTGCTAGTCACATTGCCTGAACTACTGAATGTTCTTGACAATCACAGACATCTTCATCTCTGGTACATTTTTAAATACATTATGTAGTGGAAAGTATTGTACAAATGTGTATTTATTCTGGTTTTACGTAATAGCATGGAAAATGTCAAGGGAGCAGCAGACGTCCTGAATGCCAAAATCTAATACCCTGTGGGAACTGAGCTAAGTAAACTTTCTAGACACGCTGCACAGTAGTAGCAGATGGTAATTACTCTGATCGCTTATGGTGATGCAGCAGATTTGTTGCAGATATATCTGTTTTATACATCTGAATAAGGTCGTTTCAGCTGCAAGCTCATGGTTTTCTAGAATTCCCTATCAAATGAATGGCGCCACATGTAAACCATACTTATGGACCATTGGTAAATATATGTAAAGTGGATGAATGTATATTGTTTATGGCAATCATTACTATGATCACAAAAATGGTTCCCTCTTATCTAATAAGAACATCAGAAGTATTAGTTCTATAAATATGCACATTGTTATTGTGTATCATACTGTATATGAGACAATATCCAGCACCACTGTCATATATGAATATATGAGGGTGCATACATTAGATGGACCTCCAAAGCTATTTTTGTTATTATATTACATCCCATGTATGCAGCGGCATAAATGTATTTAAGACAGTTGTGCTGGATATTATCTCATATACAATATACAACAATGATATGCATATTTATATAACTAATATGTAAGGGAATTGCTATAGTGGCAATTCCCCAGTAGCTGCTGTGAACCCTGGGGGAGGGGCATAATAGACAGTGAGCCCTAACCTGAAACCTCCCGCTGTCCCTTCCTGCTTGCTGGTCCTACCCAAAGTCATAGGCAACAGCTGGTCGACAAAGCCTTTCCTATATATGTGACACACAGAATGCGGAAAAGACAAACAACAACAAAGGGAGGTCAGCTAGCCAAGAGTCCAGTAACAGTCAAGCAACGCAGTACAAATCGTAATCCAAGAAAATAGTCAAAGGGTAAGTCAGAGGTCAGAGATCAGTAATACAATAGTAGCAGAAAGAGGAGCTTAGCAGGGACAGTGTCTAAGGACAGAGTCACAATAGCAAGCTAACCAGTGAGAGTCGATCTCCTGTATATAGAAAGCCCAAGACCCTCCCTAGGCTTGATAGGAAGGCAGGCTGTCCAGCACACAGGCAAAGCTAACATTAACCATTAGAGAGGCAGTGGGAATTGAGGTGCTGGAGATGGGTGTGGTGGAAATTTATTTACTGAGATAGAGTAGTGTTCACACAGTGCAATGAAAAAGACTAAGTAATGAATCAAACTGAAATCGCCTCCTGCGCCACAGAATGCGAGCAGAGGGTGGCACAGAGACCCGAACAGGAAGAGATGTTACATAATACTTATTATGCTCTTACTAGATAAGAGAACCATTTTTTAATCATAGTAATAATTACCATAAACAATGTCTGGTCATAATATTATAATAATATAATTTATAGTAGTGGGTACATCCTTATGATAAACACCTCCACAATTGCGAATCAAACAACGGACACATACTTTTCAATGAGCCCAGAAACCCCTCACTCTCTACATGCTACCTGGTGTGAACACTGGAATATTACACTTAGCCTCTTTTTATACTTGAAAAAAGGCTGGTATAAGCCCGAAACACATTGTTTGCTTTGCCCATAAAGCCGATCTGTGACTCATCCGTGGTGGAAGTGCAATTCCTAAGATCTGGAACTTTAAGGAAGTTCGCATCTGGTTCTGTTTCACTGTTGTTTTACAATCTAGGGGTGTCAGGAATTCTGCAGCTACAATCCACTCAGAGAGGAACCCTCTGACAAATTGGTTCCAATGCCACTAAAGAAGTTGTGCTATATTCGTAACCGAATCAGGTGAGGACCTGCCTACTTATCTACCTATTTATCCATACCAAAGGTACTACTCTATGGGCCACTCGGTGTTGTTTTGTGTTCTCTTGTGAGTGATGGAAGAAACTAAAGCTAAGCGTTCATAGAAGCCCACTGAACCTTCATGATCTGAAGAGTGGGGAAGAATCACACATGAGCAATAAATGCGACTAGTTTGTCTATACAGGAGGCGTCTTGAAGCTGTCATCACCAACAAAGGCTTTTGTACGAAGTAATAACCCCTTCCCGACATCCGCCGCAATAGTACGGCGCTGCCGGGAAGGACTTCCATAAACTGTGTGCGCACCATGTCCTGCGGGTGTCAGCCGTAACATACGGCTGACAATGCCCTGTAACACCCACGGTCGGAACCGGGTCCGATCGCGGGTGTTAACCCCTGAGATGCCAGTGGTCAAACATGACCGCCAGCATCTCAGGGGTTTCAGTATATTATGGTGCCAATCGGCACCCCCCGTAACAGTTTCGGGGGTGCTGGTGTTGGTAATGGGCAGCCCGGGGTCTGATCAGTGACCCCGGGTCTGCCCCATGCCGTCCCCTCCATGTACCTGGTTGATCCTGCCAAAAAGGAAGCTGTCAGCCCCGTGCGTCTACACAGGCTGACAGCTTCCTATACACTGCAATACACGTGTAACACATGTATTGCAGCGTATATCTACTGAAGCAGTGATCAGCCGATCACTGCTTCAATGCCCCATGGGGATAGAGAAAAAAAGTTATAAAAAAGTAAAAATAAAAAAGTTTAAATAAGTTTCAAATAAATTAGAAATAAATAAAGCCCCAAAAATCCCATTTTCCCATATAAAATGTTTTATTATGTAAAATAAAGAAAAATAGAAAAAAAACATTACATATTTGGTATCACCGCGTCCGTAATAACTGGAACAATAAAATTAAAACATTATTTAATCCGAACGGCAAACCTCATAAAAAAAACCGTACAAAACCGCACAAAATAATGATTATTCACCACCTTTCCCTTACAAAATGTTCAATAAAAAGTAATCAAATGGTCAGATGAAAACCAAAATGGTACCAATAAAAAGCAGAGGTCATCTCGCAAAAAATAATTCCTCAACCAGCTCTGTCTAGCGAAAAATAAAAACGTTATGCCTTTCAGAAGATGGCGATGCAAAAATAATTGATTTTTTTCCCCTCAATTGAATTTTATTCTGCACAAATAGCAACGCATTAAAAAATCATATAAATGAGGTATCACTGTAACCGTACCAACCCGCAGAATAAAGGTAACATGTTACTTATGCTGTACGCTGCACGGGAAAAAAATGCTAAAAAGCAATGCCAGAATTGATGTTTCCTTTTAAATCCCCCCCAGAAAGAGTTAATAAAATGTAGTCAATAAGTTACAGGCCCCAAAATCTAATACCGCAAACACCAAGCCCTCATATGGCCACATTGCTAGAAAATAAAAATAAAAATCTAGCTTGTACAACGTAAAGACAAAAACCACAAAAGTCGGCAAATCATTAGACCGTAAGTGGCTGCAACTAGAAGGAAATGTATAAGCTGTCCGAGCGTTTTCAGGGGACACCCCATATTTAGAGCTTATCAGAGAGAATACACCAGCGCTGACCCCCCAGAATGCCCCTCTTCCCCGTCCGTGTCATAGGAGTTAGTGGGAAAATAGAATGAGATTTGGTGTACCTAATTTACTCCGCACAGCTTACATATTCACTTCGGGGTTACTGATGCTGCTACATCACTTGATAAATACTTTGAGGGGTGTGGTTTTCAAAATGGGGTCACTTTCTAGAGGTTTTCACTGTTTTGACACCTCAAAGGCTTTGTAAGTGCGACATGGTTCCTGAAACTGATCACAGCCAGATCTGCCCTCTAAAAGCTCCTTGGCACGCCTTCCCTCCTGCGTCTCGCTGTGCGTCCATATATTAGTTTACGCCCACAAGTGGGGTACTATGGTACTCCGGAGAACTTGCATAACAAATTGTGGGATGCATTTTCTCCTTTAACCCCTTGTGAATGTGCAAATTCTAGGGCTAAACAAAAATATCAGTAAAATAAAATCAAATTTGAAAATTTCATCTCCATTTTGTATTAATTCCTGTTAAGCACTTATAGGGTTAAAATACTAGGTATATGTTGCTTTGGCTTATTTAAGGGGTGCAGTTTTGAAAATGGGGTGAATTATGGGGGGTTTAATACAAGGGTCTTTCAAAACCCCTTCATAACTGGATTAGTCCCTTAAAAAATGGGTTTTGGAAATTTCTTGAAAATTTTGAATATTGTTGTTTCACTTGTAAACCTTATAATGTCTGTAAAAAATAAAAGGGTGACTAAAGTTTGATGCCAACATAAAGCAGAGATCTGGGACATGAGATTTATGATATAATTTTGGTGGTCTGACTATCTGTATGTAATGCACATCATTTCAAACTTTATAAAATGCATATTTTTCAAAATTTCCACCAAATTTCCTATTTTTTCATAACTAAACACAAAACATATCAACCAAAATTTACTACTAACATGAAGTACAATGTGTTACGAAAAAACAATCTCAAAATCACTTTGGTAAGTTAAAGCATTCCAAAGTTACTGCCACATAAAGTGACACGTCAGTTTTGAAAAATTGAGCTTTGTCAGGAAGTCAAAATGTGCCATCGGCGGGAAGGGGTTAAATAAATTTCAGTAAATGTATTCAAAATGTCTTCCCTGTGTCATTTCTCATTATCATACATAACTTCCTTTATGGACGCCTATGGTTTAATTTAAGCAGAGCAGACCCAAACAGAGATAGGGATACAGCATCTGATGAAAACTTGTGTTTTTATGTTGAAAAATAAACAAATAATACACAGTCTTCACTTCAGGCAAAAATACAAACACAAACTTGCTCAGCTGAGCTCTAACTAAACAAATACTTCCCTCACTATATGAGTGGCTTACTACCAGCCACTCGGGAAAACAAAACTTAAATAATAACAATAATAACTTTATCTGTCTGCATGGACATTGCTGTATCAGAAGCCAATTGACCGCCCTACCTACCTAAGATGGGATAGTTTTCATCCCAAACACATACAGAACTCCATTGTCTACAGCCAGGCTATCAGGTACCATCACATATGTTCAGATCCTGTAGATATGGACAAACACCATGGTGGCCTCAAAAATACATTTTTGAGGCAGAGTTATCATCCAAGAACAGTTGAAAACGGAATTGCCAGGGCCAGGAGAATACCAAGACTAGATTTATTAAAATACAATACCAAACAGGAAAACAATTGGGTGCCCCTGGTCATCACATACAACCCACACTTGGAGATGCTGAGAGGAGTCACATTCAAACTACATCCACTATTGCAAAAAGATGACCGGCTAAAATCTATATTTCCAGACCTCCCTCTCCTGTGCTATAGACAACCACCTAATCTCAGGAACATGATTGTTAGGAGCCCACTGTCATCTCCAACTACAACAGGAACGTTCCTGTGAGTATACAGAAAAAGAGCAAAACATGCCCACACATACTGACCACCGACAAGATAAAGATCACCAACTCTAATCAGGACTATAAGATCCCAGGCACCTCCATCTGCAGCACACCTAATGTGGTTTATTTAATAATATGTACCAAGTGCCCCACGGGTGGCCTTTATGTAGGGAAGACAGGACAGACACTTAGGATGAGGATGAACTCACACCACCACACGATTAGAGCAGAGAATGGACCTCCCTGTGCCAAAACACTTCTGCAATCAAAATAATAATATCATAAGTGACATGAAGATTCTGGTTTTAAGGGGGAATTTCAAATCTAAGAGAGACAGAAGAGTATGGGAGTATAAACTCATGACCACCTTTGACACATTCCAGAGGGGGTTAAAACTGTCGCATGAATTTATGTCCTTCTATAAGAGATAGGCATCACATCACCAATCAAAGGGACCATAAAAACTCATTCTTTGAACTGATAATTTGTTTTTTAACTTATCTATTTATTTGTATGTATACTGCTTCCATCTCCTCTTGAACTGAACACTTTATCCCTGTGCCCTTTTGTGTATAAGTATGCATGCCTTCAGAAATTGTGTTATACCATGCCAGATGAAGAGACCTGAGTAGAGATGAGCGAACAGTGAAATATTCGAGATTCGATATTCGTTTCGAGTAGAGCCTCGATCGACTATTGAACTATTGAACTAGGGGAACCACTATTCAACTAAAGAAGAGTCACCAAGTCTATGAATAGCAGGAGGAGAGTGTTTAGGAGGAGCGCTGTGCAGTTAAAGTGCACGGACACCATTATAGTCTATGGGGACCGTGCGCTTTAACTGCACAACACTTGCAGTTGCGCTGATAAAAAGTCAGCTCCCTTGTAACAGCAAGCTGCCAGCTCTCCCCACTAGCAAAGACGAGCCTGCGGCAAATCAACGCTGGTTCTGCAGCAGGCTCATCCTTGATAGTTAGGAGAGCTGTCAGCTTGCTGTTATGAGGGAGCTGACTCTCTTTCTCATAGGAATGAATTGGCCAGCGTTGATTGGCTGAATGCTATACACTGACCAATCAACGCTGGACCTGCCAGAGGTTCATCTGTGAGGAGGCGGAGTCTAAAATCAGACCACAATGGAGACTGCTGTGGTCCGATCTTAGACTCCGCCTCCTCACAGACGAGCCTCCGGTGGAACCAGCGTTGAATGGCCAAATGCTGTACACTGGCCAATCAACGCTGGTCAATTCAATCCTATGAGAAGTCAGCTCCCTCGTAACAGCAAGCTGCCAGCTCTCCTGACTAGCAAGGACGAGCCTGCTGCAGAACCAGCGTTGATTTGCCGAATGCTATACACTGTATAGCATTCGGCCAATCAACGCTGGCTCTGAATCGAATATTTACTGCGAATAGCTAGTAGTATTCGATCGAGTACAAATATTTCGAATACCTACTCGATCGAATACTACTCGCTCATCTCTAGACCTGAGTAGTCTCAAAAGCTTGCAATCTGTCATCATTTTTGTTAGCCGTTAAAAAGGTATCATCTACTGAAGACTCTCAATCTTTATATTTCCTATCCACTGGCTAATACGGTACAAAGATCTATTTCTCTTTGGACATCCCCTGTCATTTTCTGTCAAGCTCCTTTAGGATCTGCGGCAGGCAAAAGGCCCATTAGTGACACACAGATTGAGCATAGGACCCAAGTCAGCTTCTCAGTGCAATTGATATTTGGGAGGAGGAAGGTCAGGAAGGTTCTGGAGCAGAGTATAAGTCATCATGGATAGGGTATAGCAGATTCCACAACAGTTCTATTTTTTGGTAACCTAATGCTAACACATTTATTTTAGTAAGTATTTCATGGCATATCCTTTGTTATTGTCACTAGGAATATGTGACTAAACTGGCTGCTACCATTGCCTTTGTTAATGTGGTACTGTTCAAAAGTGCTAGTAGGGTCTTTCTAAATAGACAGGCACACTATTAACAAAGAGTAACATTTAATTGTCAATTATTCACTTTATGGAGGAGTAACAGAACAAGACTCAAAACCCAATGCACCAGAATTATTTTATGAGGGATACAGGTATTTACTAAAATAGACATAACAGGGTCTCGAGCCTTCCTCTCCATCTCCTCCCCTGGCTGGACTCTGTTCGTCCCCCTTCTCTGTGCTCCCATCCCACTATTGGGCCTACCCTCAAGGTGTGCAGGACGCTTTTTCGTAAGAAACGCCTCTCCCCTTCTCCTTCCCCTTCCCCCGTTTCCCATCAGGCCCGTTTTGGCGCTGGAGTGCGGCGGGTATGCAGAGAGCCATGCACTTCCGCACTGGAGGTGCTTGGCTTTCTCATGGTGACTTCCTCACTTTCCCGGATCTCCCTCCTTTGGGCCCTTGGCATGTGTTGCAGCTCTCCCACTTCTTCTCTTCGCTGCCTGCTTCAGGTGATTTTGATAGGCCCCTCACTGGCTTTGAGACGGCCTGTACCAGCTCTGGCCTCCTCCGCCACTCCTTTCCAGTGTTCTACGCGCTGCTGGTCTCCCCCCCTCTGGGCCACAGACCCTCCTTTCTGACTAAGTGGGAAGTGGATCTCAACTTGATTCTGTCTGACGCGGACTGTGCTAGGATCTTGGAGCTCGCCCACAAGAGATCCATGACATGTAAGTACCAAGAGGCGGGTTACAAGATCCTCACTAAATGGTATCACATCCCATCTTTGCTGCACAGGTTTTTCCCATCCTCTTCTCCACTCTGTTGGCACTGTGGCTCGGAGGAGGGGACACTTCTGCATGTGTTCTGGAGCTGCTCGGTGCTGAGAGACTTTTGGGACGGTGTCCTCCTCCTAATTTCCCACATCTTTCAAACCACCCTTCCCAACACATTAGCCTTCTTCTTGCTACACCTTTCGGACCTCTCTCTTCATGCCTATTGTAAATCGGCAATACGGCACATGATAAATGCAGCTAGAGCCTGCATACCAGATCTTTGGAAGTCCCCCAATCCTCCCTCTCTTTGCCACTGGCTCCGTAAGGTGGAGGACATCCAATCAATGGAAGACCTGACAGCGTCTTTCCTCCTTCCTTCCCCCTTTCCCTTTTTCTCCTGCTCTCTCTCGTCCCTCCCTCTCCCTGCTCCCTTGTCTGTTTAGGGTGGTGTTGGGGCCTCTCTCGGCCTGTCTGTTCGCGGGAGGCCTTGTCCCCATTTTGTTTGTTATGCCTAATTACATATTCGACCCTTTGTTGCTATGTTGGGCCTTTTTGGTTTTGCTTCCCAATTGAGTGTTGTTACCTTGTTTATTTTGTATTCATAAATAAAGAATTTATAAAAAATAAAAAAACATGGGCCTGAATTAGTAAATGCGACTTTGTCGCCTTTAGTGTCCACATCAATGAATAGGAAGAAAAGAGCAGAATCACATGACAAGCTTCAGAAGTTCAAGAGTTTAACGGTCGAGGAAGGTCTGATACACTTGCGGTTTGCTTTTTTCATCTACCCCCACTCCTCCCTATTTGGAACTTCAGAGGACTGTACGGTGAGTGCACCCAACAGTTGTACGGTGTTAGAGCTCCACGATGCACTTACTGAAAGAGGTGAACACATGTACATATATATGGTGCTTTCCATGTATACCATGCTGATAACTACTACTTGTATATTAGATGAAACTTATTTGTAATACTGACATAAATTTCTTGCATACACGTTTAAGACAATAAAAAGCATCAAGGAGCAGAATAGTTTGTTATGGTATATGAGTCTGCCTTGTTCCTACACGGGTGTCTGAGCAGACAGCTGTCATTCTAACCATGACTAAACCTGCTATACAGATCAGCTGAACAGAGGGGATTGTTATTTGGATATAGTTCTGCGAGAGTATCAGCATAACATTTCACTTTTTGTGCAAGAGCAGATGTTTTAAGATCCGGAACAAAAACCAAAAAATATAAGGAAATGTAGATTTAGCAAAGTTGACTGTGTCAAGTGCAGCACAGAAGACTCTATAGCTTAGCACAAATCACTTGGAAACCTTTGTCTTTACATCTGACTTTTACAAAATTCTACTTTATTATCTGAAGTGCCTTATGCATATATTAGACTGTTTGCAAAGAGGTAAATGACAAATTTAACCCTACTACATCCATATAATGTATAAATGAACTGTCTATAGTAGCGCTAGCAACTGAATCACTGCCAGAACAGTAAAATCTGATCCCCCATCTGACAGACACAACAACACTTGCTTTAAGCATAGAGTGCACATTCCATTTTAAGTGAATCTAACCTTTCCAAACAACTGGCTTTTAATAACATACTCCACACACACTGCTCACTTACAATACACAATAGAGGCCACAAGTCGAGAGGATGGGTCCTTCTCCATGCACTGCACAGTGCAGATAGCCGCCTCTCTTGTTTACAGCAGCAGATGCAATAGCTGAAGCATAACTCACAGTCAGCCAGGTCAAACCTCACAGCGTGACTAGCCTTTTAGATGTACTAATATTCTATATTTGTAAGCTGATAACATGATCTCTGGAAGCCCAAGAGCCAAGGCCTTGTGTATGATAAAATATCTGGAGCTTATAAATCAGCATGACGGTAAGGTATGCAGCATTACTAAGGAGGCATCTATCTTATCATAGCGAGATACTGCAAATGGAAATTAAAACAAAAATTATACAGCCGTGATACTAATGATATATATAATAATGTAATAGTGTAAAAGAGCATCATAATCAAAGCTACTACAAAGAAAGCTGCATATTTAACCAGCCATTGACAAATATTATTTATTACAGGAGCCTTTCCCTCTCCTTTCTAATGCACTGTCAAGAAGCTATCTTTATCTACCCAGATACAGTGCACTTACAGCTTCATCACCGCTTACTGTTTCTTGACACTTCTCACTTTCCTACCCAGTCACACCAATCTCATACAGCAAAGAGAGAGGCTTGTTGCCAAAATCAGTGCCACGGCTGCTGTGATCACAGGGCTGACAATCAGAAAACTTGTTATACGGACACAACAGCTTGTAATTCTCTGTTTGAGTAAGGTATTTTAGCTATATCTAGTTACCCTTTCAGCAGGGAGAAAGTAAAAGACTGCGGTACTACTTATAGTCTGTTCTTTATTTAAAGAAATGTACTGCAAGTGAATAGCACAGAGCTGATATTTTAATTGTATAGGGATAGGCAGGGAGGTATGGATGATTTGAAATAACAGTTACACACTCATTTTTCAACAAAACTCAAATTTTATTTTTTTCAATGTGTAGCTTGGATGTTGCCATTACAAATATCGTCAGTCATGTTTTCCAAAATTTTTCTGCAAATCTGAATCGTCTTCCGTAGTCGCTTTGCTGCAACTGTTGGACAACCATCATCTTATAGGGATGAAAATGCAGGTCCAGCTGTTCGGTCACCTCCTCATGCAGTTCCAGGTCTCAAAGAATCTGGTCGTTGAAAGTTATTCACACACTTCATTATTGTGTCAAACTTCAGAACGGCCAACGTTGAAATGATTCCGGAAACGTCTCTGTGTTTGAGTGACAGAACAGCCCGTTTCAATAAAGGTGTTGTACACAAACACACAATGCTCTATTGACCACGTCTCCATTGCTACTAAAATGGCGGCTCCTGATGAGCAGACACTCCACTCTTTATCCACCAAGGTTATCCCCACCTTGTGTGGTGCCCCGTTCAAATCATCCATACCTCCCTGCCTGGTGTCTGCATTTTACCAGGACCCCATATGTGCCTATTATCGACTGCTTGTGTCCATTGACCATTTCTCTGTGACCTCTCTCGTTCGGCCACAGGAAAATGGCCGACGGACATGTGCAGTTGGTGCTTTTGAAGAAGAAAAGAGAATCACGAGACAAGATGCGGGAGGCGGAGAACAAGACAGAAGCTGTCACTGTAGAGTTTTCAAGCAGCACTGGGGAACGCCCCTAGTGCTGTAAGAAAACTCATTTGCATCAGGAAGAAAGAAGATACTTCTAAGGAATGGCGGCTTTTCTAATAATAGAATCCCTTTAAACCCCCATGTATTCATGTATAAGACATGATAGACCATTCAGCTAGTCTTTTTTTTTTTTTATCTATCAGCTAGTTATTTAAAAAGGATCTATTGCACATACGCATTGAGACAGAGTTTCTGGTGAGTGGTTTCACTTCCTGACGTACAGTCGCGCTACCAGGATGCTGAGCATGGGATGCAATTGTTTAGCAATCTGCCAGTTTCCATTTTGGGGGAGCTATTGGATTATAATAAACATATTGCTTACACTTTGCTCTGTAATTAACATACTGTTTGCACATGGCTTTGTATTGTGCACACATGGGGAGATATTAATTAATTATCACTTTACAGATGCAAGGAGGTCATATTTACATGAATTGTTCACAACGTATGGTAGAATGTATGAATGTTTGTAACGTTGAATACTTTATCACTGTGAGTTTACTCTATATGATGCATTATATTTTAATTACAATTTATTATATCTAATTAAAACTGAATGGATTGTATCTCATTATCAATGTTTGGCACATGCACAATGGTTTTAACTTGAAAAGGCTTTATGGAGCTGAAATGTTGCACAGATGGGTAAATAAAGATTTATTACCCTCCTTCTTTCAACCTGTAGAGTGCTGCCATTTTTTATTATAGATAGATAGATAGATAGATAGATAGATAGATAGATAGATAGATACTATAGATTTAGAAAGATTAATGGACTAAAACGTAGTACTTATGGAAGAAATCCAGCCTTTGCCTTTTTCATCCTATATGAGTCCTGCCTCACTTTTTGGTAGATAGATAAATGTTTATATATGCATATATATAAACAGAGTTAACCGCAACTTCCACAAGTGGTCCTTGTGCTTTTATGGACTGTGATAGACCAGGCCATAGGATGTGTCTGGTTGAGTGTTGGTAGCTGTGGCAATAAAAGTGGCAGTGTGGCATGGTATACTATGATAGACCAAGACACAATACATGTCTGACAGTAGTGGTAGCTATAGCATCATGTTTTCACACTGTTGTAAGGCATAATATGATGGATTGGGCCAAAGGACACATCTCGCTAAGTGGTGGCAGTGGTGGTAGCAGTTTAATAGAAGCAACAGCAGCAGTACAATATATGGAACATGATATTAAAGGTGACACCACTATTCGGAGGCATCATACAGAGGTGTTTGAAAATCCTCTCAAATCCATGCCGGATTTATGGCCACTACACTTGAGGCTGGACAAAATAAAACTCCCATGGCAAACTTGGCCAGCTTCTTATACCGTTCTAATCTACTGGCCCAGAATTCCATGGGGGCAGATTTATCTGCTGGAATATAGGTCCTTCTAGGTTCAACTGTTGTGGTTCCGGTGAAAATTTGGTTCATTATCTTCTAGATACTGTACTGAGCTTGGCTACTTATGCTGCTGCTTTTATTCCTCCTGACTCTTGGCACTGTGCCACTGGCAGATGTGGTGGAGAGCTGGCTAAGTGAGGTGGACTGTAAGTGGGCAGAGACCACCTGGGGATGCATGCGGCTGCTAGTTGCAGTGGTCTCCCTAAACACAGCAGTAAGGTGGGTATACAGCTTATCCTAATAATATTCAAATTTTTCTTCACTTTGGAAAGCAAAGAAAAATATCCCTATTTTGTGTTTATGGTAAGGGTCTAAGAGCACTGCCATTCAGTACTCATCCCTGTGCTTGATGCTATTTATACACTTGTCGATGTGTAAGCAGCGGAACATATAGCCTGCCATGGTTGCTCGCATATGTGCGGATCTAAGGAATTGCCACTATTGTTGTTTTTAGCTAGCGTTGTAGACATTATCATCATCAACTTCCTGGAATAAATAATGGTCATCCTCCTCTCCTGGATTGTTTGCAAATTAAGATAGTGATGCCTTTTCATATAGATACGTAGAGATGGCATTCCTACATTTGTTCTTGTATGACCACAGCTAAGTTTCTGCCTGCAGATCTTGCACATTGCCATGGATTTATTGATTAGAGATGTAGGAAAGAATTCCTACATAAGAAATGACTGTGTATATTTGTTGCCACCCGCATTAGTGACAACATATCTGCCACTACCCCCACCAGTACCACCACCCCACCCCTAGGTCAGCAGGATTTTTGGATGTTGGTCCTGTGCAAAAGCTGGAATTGTTACTATTAGAGATGAGCGAACACTAAAATGTTCGAGGTTCGAAATTCGATTCGAACAGCCGCTCAATGTTCGTGTGTTCGAATGGGTTTCGAACCCCATTATAGTCTATGGGGAACAGATACTCGTTAAGGGGGAAAAGCCAAATCCGTGTCTGGAGGGTCACCAAGTCCACTATGACACCCCAGGAAATGATGCCAACACCTCTGGAATGACACTGGGACAGCAGGGGAAGCATGTCTGGGGGCATCTAACACACCAAAGACCCTCTATTACCCCAACATCACAGCCTAACAACTACACACTTTACACACTCAATACCACCTCTCTGACAGTAGGAAAACACCTTGAAACATGTGTATTTGGCACTTGCAGTGAGGAGAGCTTGTCACCAGCAGTGAATTTGGCCCTTGTAGTAAGTTGAGGTTGGCACCAACATTTGTTTTGAAAATCAGGGTGGATTGAGCCTCTAACCAGCAGAGTTTGGGCAAATTCATGGTGGAGGGAGCCTCTAAAAACCCCAGTTTGGACCAATTCATGGTGGAGGGAGCCTCTAACCAGCCCAGTTTGGGCAAATTCATGGTGGAGGGAGCCTCTAAAAAACCCAGTTTGGACCAATTCATGGTGGAGGGAGCCTCTAACCAGCCCAGTTTGGGCAAATTCATGGTGGAGGGAGCCTCTAAACAGCCCAGTTTGGGCAAATTCATGGTGGAGGGAGCCTCTAAACAGCCCAGTTTGGACCAATTCATGGTGGAGGGAGCCTCTAAAAAACCCAGTTTGGACCAATTCATGGTGGAGGGAGCCTCTAAACAGCCCAGTTTGGGCAAATTCATGGTGGAGGGAGCCTCTAAACAGCCAAGTTTTGGGAAATTCATGGTGGAGGGAGCCCCTAAAAACCCCAGTTTGGACCAATTCATGGTGGAGGGAGCCTCTAAACAGCCCAGTTTGGGCAAATTCATGGTGGAGGGAGCCTCTAACCAGCCCAGTTTGGACCAATTAATGGTGGAGGGAGCCTCTAAACAGCCAAGTTTTGGGAAATTCATGGTGGAGGGAGCCTCTAACCAGCCCAGTTTGGACCAATTCATGGTGGAGGGAGCCTCTAACCAGCCCAGTTTGTGCAAATTCATGGTGGAGGGAGCCTCTAAAAAACCCAGTTTGGACCAATTCATGGTGGAGGGAGCCTCTAACCAGCCCAGTTTGGGCAAATTCATGGTGGAGGGAGCCTCTAAACAGCCCAGTTTGGGCAAATTCATGGTGGAGGGAGACTCTAAACAGCCCAGTTTGGACCAATTCATGGTGGAGGGAGCCTCTAAACAGCCCAGTTTGGACCAATTAATGGTGGAGGGAGCCTCTAAACAGCCAAGTTTTGGGAAATTCATGGTGGAGGGAGCCTCTAAACAGCCCAGTTTGGGCAAATTCATGGTGGAGGGAGCCTCTAACCAGCCCAGTTTGGACCAATTAATGGTGGAGGGAGCCTCTAAACAGCCAAGTTTTGGGAAATTCATGGTGGAGGGAGCCTCTAACCAGCCCAGTTTGGACCAATTCATGGTGGAGGGAGCCTCTAAAAAACCCCAGTTTGGACCAATTCATGGTGGAGGGAGCCTCTAAAAACCCCAGTTTGGACCAATTCATGGTGGAGGGAGCTGCTAAACAGCCCAGTTTGGACCAATTCATGGTGGAGGGAGCCTCTAACCAGCAGAGTTGGTGGAAATCAGGGTGGAGGGAGCCTCTAACCAGCAGAGTTGGGGGAAATCAGGGTGGAGGGAGCCTAGTATTAGCAGAATTGTGCAACGCTTATGGTGGATGAGTATGAGGATGCGGAGGAATTGGAGAGGTTGAGTACAGACATGGAGTTTCATGTTGGGGTGCTTTACACAGGTGGGCACAAAAATGACGGCTCTACCCAGTGGTGGTTCATTTTTATCAAAGTGAGCCGGTCGGCACTCTCAGCTGACAGACGGGTGCGCTTGTCAGTGATGATGCCACCGGCTGCACTGAACACCCTCTCAGATAGGACGCTGGCGGCAGGACAGGACAGCACCTCCAAGGCATATAGGGCAAGTTCAAGCCACAAGTCCAACTTCGACACCCAATACGTGTAGGGCGCAGAGAGGTCGGAGAGGACAGGGCTGTGGTCGGAAAGGTATTCCCACAACATGCGCCTATACTTCTCACGCCTGGTGACACTAGGACCCTCCGTGGCGGCACTTTGGCGAGGGGGTGCCATCAAGGTGTCCCAGACCTTAGACAGTGTGCCCCTCGTTTGTGTGGACCGGTGAGAACTTGGTTGCCTACTGGAGGAACTGCCCTCCCTGCCGCCAACGTCACATGCTGGAAACATCTCCATCATATTCTGCACCAATTGCCTGTGGCAAGCATTGATGCGATTGGCCCTCCCCTCTACCGGAATAAAAGACGAGATGTTGTTTTTATACCGGGGGTCAAGGATAGCAAAGATCCAGTACTGGTTGTCCTCCATGATTTTGACAATACGCTTGTCGGTTGTAAAGCACCCCAACATGAACTCAGCCATGTCTGCCACAGTGTTAGTTGGCATGACTCCTCTGGCCCCACCGGAAAGTTCAATCTCCATTTCCTCCTCATCCTCCATGTCTACCCATCCGCGCTGCAACAATGGGACGATTCGAAGTTGCCCGGAAGCCTCCTGTATCACCATCACATCATCGGACAACTCTTCTTCCTCCTCCTCCTCCTCCTCCTCCTCCATTAAACGCAGTGAAGCGGACAGATGTGTGGACCTACTCTCCAGCTGTGACGGATCGGATGCTATCCCTAACTCCTCTGTGTGATCTGAGTTATCCCTGATGTCAATCAGGGATTCTCTCAGAACACACAAGAGCGGGATTGTAAGGCTCACCATCGCATCCTCAGAGCTCACCCTCCTTGTGGACTCCTCAAAGACCCGTAGGATGTCACAAAGGTCTCTCATCCATGGCCACTCATGGATGTGAAACTGAGGCAGCTGACTTTGTGGCACCCTAGGGTTTTGTAGCTGGTATTCCATCAAAGGTCTCTGCTGCTCAACCACTCTATTCAACATCTGAAACGTTGAGTTCCAGCGTGTGGGGACGTCGCACAAAAGCCGGTGTTGTGGCACATGCAGGCGTTGCTGGAGAGATTTTAAGCTAGCAGCGGCTACTGTCGACTTGCGAAAGTGGGCGCACATGCGCCGCACTTTCACCAGTAGCTCTGGAACATTGGGGTAGCTCTTTAGGAAACGTTGCACCACTAGGTTGAAGACGTGGGCCAGGCATGGAACATGTTGGAGTCCGGCAAGCTCCAGAGCTGCTACCAGGTTCCGGCCGTTATCACAAGCGACCATGCCTGGGCCCAGGTGCAGCGGCTCAAACCATATTGCCGTCTCATCGAGGAGGGCATCCCTCACCTCGGAGGCAGTGTGCTGTCTGTCCCCCAAGCTGATCAGCTTCAGCACAGCCTGCTGACGTCTACCAACGCCAGTGCTGCAACGTTTCCAACTCGTAGCTGGGGTCAATCTAACAGCGGAGGAGGAGGCGGTGGCGGAGGAGGAGGCGGTAGAGGAGGAGGAGGAGGGGGGTGTTCTTCTCGTGTCCCTGCCAGGAATGTTAGGCGGGGAGACGAGGTACACCGGGCCAGTTTGGGAAGCAGTCCCAGCCTCAACTACATTCACCCAGTGTGCCGTCAGTGAAATGTAGCGTCCCTGTCCGCATGCACTTGTCCACGCGTCGGTGGTCAAGTGGACCTTTGTGCAAAGCGCGGAACTAAGGGCCCGCCTGATGTTGAGTGACACGTGCTGGTGCAAGGCGGGGACGGCACACCGGGAGAAGTAGTGACGGCTAGGGACGGCATAGCGAGGTGCCGCAGTTGCCATCAGGTCCAGGAAGGCGGGAGTTTCAACAAGCCGGAACGCCAACATCTCCTGGGCCAGCAGTTTAGCGATGTTGGCGTTCAAGGCTTGCGCGTGTGGGTGGTTAGCAGTGTATTTCTGCCGCCGCTCCAATGTCTGAGAGATGGTGGGTTGTTGTAAAGAAGCGCCTGATGGTGCCTTTGATGGTGCAGGAGAAGGAGATAAGACAGGAACAGGGGAGGATGAGGGAGAAGTCAACAAAGTGGCGGAGGCAGATGAAGTGGTGTCCTGGCTCGTCCTCTGGAGTGCATCGCCAGCACAGTCAGCAGTGGCAGTGGCAGAGGCAGAGGCAGTGGCAGAGGCAGTGGCAGTGGCGTGAACGGCAGGCGGCCTTTGTCCTGCCGTTGCTGCCTGCCACTGATTCCAGTGCTTGGATTCCAAATGACGGCGCATTGAAGTGGTGGACAGGTTGCTCTTCTCAGAGCCCCTAATCAATTTCGAGAGGCAAATTGTGCAGACAACACTATATCTGTCCTCGGCGCATTCCTTGAAAAAACTCCACACCTTCGAGAAACGTGCCCTCGAGGTGGGAGTTTTTCGGGGCTGGGTACGAACTGGAACATCTTGGGAGATTCCGGGTGTGGCCTGGCTTCGCCTAAGCTGCTGACCTCTGCCTCTGCCTCTAGCTACCCTTTTTGGTGCTGCACCTGCCTCAACATCCACACTACTTTCCCCGCTTGACATCCCCCCTGTCCAGGTCGGGTCAGTGTCCTCATCATCCACCACTTCCTCTTCCAACTCCTGTCTCATCTCCTCCTCCCGCACAATGCGCTGGTCAACTGGATGCCCTGACGGCAACTGCGTCACATCATCGTCGATGAGGGTGGGTTGCTGGTCATCCACCACCAAATCGAACGGAGATGGAGGAGACTCTAGTGTTTGAGCATCTGGACACAGATGCTCCTCTGTTAGGTTCGTGGAATCGTGACGTGGAGAGGCAGGTTGAGGGACAATGAAAGGAGCGGAGAACAGCTCTGGGGAGCAGGGACAATTTGGGTTATTGTTCTGTAAAGCTTCGGAATTTTGGGAGGAAGGAAGACAAGACTGTTGGGTAATAGGAGGAGAGGAGGCAGAGTCTGACTGGCTGCTGGACAATGTGCTGTAAGCGTTCTCTGACAGCCATTGCAAGACCTGTTCCTGGTTCTCGGGCCTACTAAGGTTTGTACCCTGCAGTTTAGTTAATGTGACAAGCAACCCTGGCACTGTGGAGTGGCGCAATGCTTGCTGCCCCACAGGAGTAGGCACGGGATGCCCTGTGGCTTCACTGCTACCTTGCTCCCCAGAACCATTCCCCCGACCTCGCCCACGGCCTCGTCCACGTCCCTTTCCGGGAGCCTTGCGCATTTTGAATTCCTAGTTAGAAATTGGCACTGTATACCAGTAGTAAAAATTGTGGGTGCACGTAACCCCAATATATTCTTTGAATTACCAGTCAGAAACTGGCACTATATGGCAGTAGCAAGAAATGAGGGTATTTGTATTCCCAATATATTCTTTGAATTCCCAGTCAGACAATGGCACTGTATACCAGTAGTAAAAATTGTGGGTGCACGTAACCCCAATATATTCTTTGAATTACCAGTCAGAAACTGGCACTATATGGCAGTAGCAAGAAATGAGGGTATTTATAACCCCAATATATTCTTTGAATTCCCAGTCAGACAATGGCACTGTATACCAGTAGTAAAAATTGTGGGTGCACGTAACCCCAATATATTCTTTGAATTACCAGTCAGAAACTGGCACTATATGGCAGTAGCAAGAAATGAGGGTATTTGTATTCCCAATATATTCTTTGAATTCCCAGTCAGACAATGGCACTGTATACCAGTAGTAAAAATTGTGGGTGCACGTAACCCCAATATATTCTTTGAATTACCAGTCAGAAACTGGCACTATATGGCAGTAGCAAGAAATGAGGGTATTTATAACCCCAATATATTCTTTGAATTCCCAGTCAGACAATGGCACTGTATACCAGTAGTAAAAATTGTGGGTGCACGTAACCCCAATATATTCTTTGAATTACCAGTCAGAAACTGGCACTATATGGCAGTAGCAAGAAATGAGGGTATTTGTATTCCCAATATATTCTTTGAATTCCCAGTCAGACAATGGCACTGTATACCAGTAGTAAAAATTGTGGGTGCACGTAACCCTAATATATTCTTTGAATTACCAGTCAGAAACTGGCACTATATGGCAGTAGCAAGAAATGAGGGTATTTATAACCCCAATATATTCTTTGAATTCCCAGTCAGACAATGGCACTGTATACCAGTAGTAAAAATTGTGGGTGCACGTAACCCCAATATATTCTTTGAATTACCAGTCAGAAACTGGCACTATATGGCAGTAGCAAGAAATGAGGGTATTTATAACCCCAATATATTCTTTGAATTCCCAGTCAGACAATGGCACTGTATACCAGTAGTAAAAATTGTGGGTGCACGTAACCCCAATATATTCTTTGAATTACCAGTCAGAAACTGGCACTATATGGCAGTAGCAAGAAATGAGGGTATTTGTATTCCCAATATATTCTTTGAATTCCCAGTCAGACAATGGCACTGTATACCAGTAGTAAAAATTGTGGGTGCACGTAACCCCAATATATTCTTTGAATTACCAGTCAGAAACTGGCACTATATGGCAGTAGCAAGAAATGAGGGTATTTATAACCCCAATATATTCTTTGAATTCCCAGTCAGACAATGGCACTGTATACCAGTAGTAAAAATTGTGGGTGCACGTAACCCCAATATATTCTTTGAATTACCAGTCAGAAACTGGCACTATATGGCAGTAGCAAGAAATGAGGGTATTTGTATTCCCAATATATTCTTTGAATTCCCAGTCAGACAATGGCACTGTATACCAGTAGTAAAAATTGTGGGTGCACGTAACCCCAATATATTCTTTGAATTACCAGTCAGAAACTGGCACTATATGGCAGTAGCAAGAAATGAGGGTATTTATAACCCCAATATATTCTTTGAATTCCCAGTCAGACAATGGCACTGTATACCAGTAGTAAAAATTGTGGGTGCACGTAACCCCAATATATTCTTTGAATTACCAGTCAGAAACTGGCACTATATGGCAGTAGCAAGAAATGAGGGTATTTGTATTCCCAATATATTCTTTGAATTCCCAGTCAGACAATGGCACTGTATACCAGTAGTAAAAATTGTGGGTGCACGTAACCCTAATATATTCTTTGAATTACCAGTCAGAAACTGGCACTATATGGCAGTAGCAAGAAATGAGGGTATTTATAACCCCAATATATTCTTTGAATTCCCAGTCAGACAATGGCACTGTATACCAGTAGTAAAAATTGTGGGTGCACGTAACCCCAATATATTCTTTGAATTACCAGTCAGAAACTGGCACTATATGGCAGTAGCAAGAAATGAGGGTATTTGTATTCCCAATATATTCTTTGAATTCCCAGTCAGACAATGGCACTGTATACCAGTAGTAAAAATTGTGGGTGCACGTAACCCCAATATATTCTTTGAATTACCAGTCAGAAACTGGCACTATATGGCAGTAGCAAGAAATGAGGGTATTTATAACCCCAATATATTCTTTGAATTCCCAGTCAGACAATGGCACTGTATACCAGTAGTAAAAATTGTGGGTGCACGTAACCCCAATATATTCTTTGAATTACCAGTCAGAAACTGGCACTATATGGCAGTAGCAAGAAATGAGGGTATTTATAACCCCAATATATTCTTTGAATTCCCAGTCAGACAATGGCACTGTATACCAGTAGTAAAAATTGTGGGTGCACGTAACCCCAATATATTCTTTGAATTACCAGTCAGAAACTGGCACTATATGGCAGTAGCAAGAAATGAGGGTATTTGTATTCCCAATATATTCTTTGAATTCCCAGTCAGACAATGGCACTGTATACCAGTAGTAAAAATTGTGGGTGCACGTAACCCCAATATATTCTTTGAATTACCAGTCAGAAACTGGCACTATATGGCAGTAGCAAGAAATGAGGGTATTTATAACCCCAATATATTCTTTGAATTCCCAGTCAGACAATGGCACTGTATACCAGTAGTAAAAATTGTGGGTGCACGTAACCCCAATATATTCTTTGAATTCCCAGTCAGACAATGGCACTATATACCAGTAGCAAGAAATGAGGGTATTTATAACCCCAATATATTCTTTGAATTACCAGTCAGAAACTGGCACTATATGGCAGTAGCAAAAATAGTGGGTGTATATAGCCCCAATTCTATTGCTAGGGGACTTGCAGGGTATTTCTGGGGTGAAGGTGGGGGGGCACACCGTTGGAACAGGTATCGGGGGTATATATCGGGTATACGGGAATACACTGACAGTGTATTCCATTCAGGATCCTGGGAAAGCTGGGTTGCGGCGATTGAGCCCATCAGTGCCACGTTACACTGACAAGCTTCTCCCTGGAATTTAGCTCTTACAAGAGCTGTTGTGGTTGTCTTCTCCTTCCTATCCTAGCCTGTCCCTGCCTACCCAGAATCTAAGCCCTAGCTAGCTGGACGGAAACCTCCGTCCTCGGTGAATTGCAAGCTCAGAATGACGCGAACCTGGGCGGCGCTGTTCTTTTAAATTAGAGGTCACATGTTTTCGGCAGCCAATGGGTTTTGCCTACTTTTTTCAACGTCACCGGTGTCGTAGTTCCTGTCCCACCTACCCTGCGCTGTTATTGGAGCAAAAAAGGCGCCAGGGAAGGTGGGAGGGGAATCGAGTAATGGCGCACTTTACCACGCGGTGTTCGATTCGATTCGAACATGCCGAACAGCCTAATATCCGATCGAACATGAGTTCGATAGAACACTGTTCGCTCATCTCTAGTTACTATCACCACTGCCACCACCTTTTTCATCTGATGTCACCTTGCCCACCTGTACTGGTTGCCAGGTCCTAGGTGCATAAGAATCTTCATTACCTGCTTTTTTCTGACGCATCATGGCTATGCTTCTACTCAATATTTCCACCTCCAAATATACACCTAACTCTCTTATCAGAATGACTACCAGTAGTAATATCACACAGTGACTTTGCCAATACTACCTCAACCTCCACAAGTCATTTCTTCCTCCTCTTCTTGTACACAATGCTGACTGTTGTCATCCAGCTCATTAAAAACAGGAGGAAGACTGCTTTGACTGGGAGAAATAGATTTCTCAGCATGTGCCACATCTCTACCAGAGATCTCTGTCAGTGAAGAAAGTGAAGTCATGGATGCCAGTCCAGAAAGGCTCTGTTGTATATTAGGTGTTATGTAGGAGGAGGGGAATACACAGAAGCATGACTCAAGATCCCATTACTCTAGGATGTAATATCCTCCTGTGAGTGAGATGAGTGATATAAGTAATCAAAAACTTCATCTTCATTCTCAGGAAGTATAACAATCCTGTGGCCACTGGCAGTACCATCGAGATCAGAAGTACTGTTGCTGTTTCCAACCACATTCTTATTGTTAATAATACTTGCACGCTTATTTTCTCAACCCCCTTCTTTTTCCTGCCCCCTGCTGTTTTTTTCCAGTCATTTCTTTTACAACACACACTGCTTAATTAAAGTGATTGCCAATAATTCTGGCACTCTGTGTATGTCTTTTTTTTTTGTTTTTGCTGTCTTTTTAAGAACAAGTATTCCAAGAAAAGTTAGTTTAAAATAGTTTTTTTTTCTAGATTAGTGCAGACTACTCTATTGTATACACATGCAGCAAAAAAACGCTTAAGAAATTATTTGAATATTTTTTCAGAGTAACAACATTTCATATCACTGTGTATTAGCTGAGCAGAGTAGAAATTAAACTATAATTAAATAACATTTTTTTCAGACTTGCACTTGTAGATTTTTTTCAGTTTTGCACAGGCTAGACTATAAATTGATTATTTATTGATTTTGTAATGTTTTTACTGCTTTTTCAAATTTCATTTATATTATACATTTATACAGGCCACGTATTTGTATGTTGCTTAGGGTAACCTCCACATTTTTTTGCATATTTCATTATTTATTAAATTCATGATTATTGTTTCCCTATTACATGAAGTATACAAACACTTGATCTATACAAATTGGTGATTTATTTATTTTTACGGTTCTTTATGAATTATGTGAATAATTTATGATTCCTGAATTCATTAATTATTCATCATATACTTGTTTTTGATGTAATTTTTGGAGTAGCATTTTTTTAATTTTTGTTTTCTGTGTGCCATATGTATTCATAGTCTGTTTAATAATTTTCTTATTTGATGTAAGTATAGTGCATTCTCTTTTTTTTTTTTTTTTTTTTTTTTAAGTATTATCCAGTGTTTTTTTGTGGGTTTACCCTGTTATATATTCTTTGTAGTAGAGGGTGATTATATTTTGTCTCTCCTCTACATTTGCTTTTTGTATTTTTATCCATTATGAATTGTCTGAATAATATTTATGATTAATACAATGTAGTTTTCTATTATCTTCGGTGTAAACTCTTTTTGTTTTTGTGCCTGGTATATAATATTAAACATTTCACAGCTATTTCACATAAAGTTACCTACGTAATTTACTTACCGTATATACTCAAGTATAAGCCGACCCGAAATTAAGCTGAGGTCCCTAATTTTACCAAAAAATGGGGAAAACTTATTGACTCGAGTATAAGCCTAGGGGGGAAAATACAGCAGCTATTGGAAATTTCAAAAATTAAAATGGCCGAAATTTTTGGGTGCAGTAGATGCTGGGGAAGGGGAGGGGTGTTTTGGTTGTCTGCCTGCCCTTTTCCTGAGCTTGAGGACTGGGTTGCCCCCCCCCCCCCCAATTGGAACTCAGCCTGGCTGAATATAGGGTATCTGCAGTGCTCCTATTAACCCCTTCCCGACGGAACAGGAGCACTGCAGATACCCTACATTCAGTAGACTCGGCACTTTCAGACACAGGGATACCTTATGTGTATGTGTTTCACAGTAATTTTCTACTTTGAGGACAGGTTCACACCGGCGCCTGATCTCCGTTATGCAGGTTTCCGTTTCCTGCCTGCCGTTTCCAGGCAGTTTTCAAACCCATTCATTGGTTTGAAAGTGTCCACCGGTAAGCGTTTTCTACTCTCCACAGCGAAGCCGTTTTTTTTTTAACCATTTACTAAGTTGGACTTGCAGGACCTTGTGTCCGGTAAAAAAAAAAAAAAAAATGGTTTCGCCGCGGAGAGCAGAAGATGCTTACGGGCGCTCACCGGTGGATACTGAATGTCTGTTTCCGTCTTCTGCTGACAGAAAACGGAAACCTGCATAACGGAGATCAGGTGCTGGTGTGAACCAGCCATTATATGTATTCTAGGGAGCGATTTACAACTTTTATTTATTTTATTTTTTATTACATTTTTTTAAAACTTTTTTTTTCCCACTATTCTATTAGCCCCCAGGGGACTTGAACCTGCAATCGTTTGATTGCAAGTCCCATAGACGGCAATACAAGTGTATTGCCGTCTATGGGAAATTCTATACATTACTATTGCGGAGCTTCATAGACCACCCGCAATAGTAATATAGCGATGACAGGCTGGGAGCCTTCATTAGGCTCCCGGCTGTCATTGGAACAGGTCGGCTCCTGTGAGCTCGCCACGCAGGAGCCGGTTTGCAACTTTAAAGGTATGGGGCCGGTAGGGACTGGCACCGGGGCTAACTTTAAACTCTTTTTTTGGGAGGGGGGACATCTCCAGAGAGCATCTCCGCTGTAACTCTTACAGCGGAGATGCAGAAGCTTGTGCCTGCGCTCTCTGATTGTAGGCATAAGCTTCGGCATTAGCGCTGTAAGCGTTACAGTGGAGGTGCTGGTTGCTATGGCGACCGCTCTGCAGAGTGGCTCCATTACACTTACATACCCGGCATCCGGACCCAGCATAGAGACACCGGGGCGGGTGCTCGGACCTGCAGCATCGCCACGTTCCTGGTAGGAGCGCGGCGATGCTGTACATTTCAAACTGTAGAAGTCCTTACGGTACTTCCGCTAGCACGCCAGGAAGCTTATGTGGCCACGTCACCTGGCGTGAGAAGGAGTGTGTGTGTGGGGGGGTCTGCGTTCCTGGCCTGCTAGCAGAAAATTACTAGTATAGTATAGTATAAGCCGAGGAGCACTTTTTCAGCACAAAAACTGTGCTGAAAAACTCGGCTTATACTCAAGTATATACAGTACTTTATTGTTCACAGTTACCTTCATGTAACCTCAAAAGTCATAAAATTATTGCATAAATGTTATGGGTTAGTAGTGTTCAAACCAAGGTCATTGTGGAGATGATCAGAATAAAGTGGCAGGTAAAAGAGAAGAAAACAATTCTTATTTTCTCAGTTGTACTGATTTCTTTAAAGTGTTGGTTTGAGATAATAAAAGCTTTGGACTAATCTGTAAATAGGAATGGATATTAGCAGTATCCATAGTAGCAAATATTAGGTTTCCAGTAATTCATATTACCATGAAATGAAGTCTGAGCAGGATTAGAATTGTCTTCTGAAGCTGAATTGCTTGTTTCTACAGAGACTGAGTTAATCACAAAATGATTCTGTATAAACTACACTACATTGCTATATCCATATTTTCAAGTTATTAAATGTTTGTATTAGGCAGATTGTAATATGCCATTGCTATTGATTCTCCATGTACAGTACATCAGCACGACAGAAATAAATCAAGTTGTATAATGTTTCAATTTTATATTAGAACACTCACACTCAAAAAGGCAACAAAGCATTCCTCAATTTAGGGCAAAAGGAAATCTTGGTAAAAACAAAAAACAAACAAAAAAAAACCTATGGAACTTATAATAGCAGATTTATTGGCTCTTGCTCAACCTTTCAAAAAAGCAATATAGCTAGGTATGAATACCTGAATACAGTTTTTAGTAAACCTAAGGTTCTGTTATGACCCGGTCTTTGCAGTCTCAGCCTGTTAGGTTCAGGCGCGGAGTGTCTGAACGGCATTCGGCGCATGAATCATCTGACATGCTGCAGAGGAATGTTCACACTGGGCATGCTATTTCTGCGGTAGCACTCATGCATGGATCACGTGATCAGTTGCTTTGTGGGTCACTACCTTAGTGTGTCTTTGCCTCTGAAGGGGTTAAGTCCTCAGCAGTGCTGAGGACTAATTACAGGCTGTGTGTGCAGCTTCCTATCCCCTCTCTGCTTACTCCTGCTCTTTATTATTTAGTTCTGCTGTGCATGCTGTCAGATGCCGGTCTTAAACTTCAGTTTCCTGTGTTCCAGAAATGGTCTGACTGCCTGAAACTGGTTACTCATCTGTGTCTGAGTCCTGGCCCAATCAGCCTTCTTTGCTGCTTATTCATACTATCTTGTATATTGACTAAGTATTGAGCATTTTGATCCAAGCATAGTTGTTCTGGGTGCAGTGAACCCTAGGCTTTTAACTGCTGGGATGTTTGGACCTTTAGTAGGGTTTTTTGTGTGCGATACTAAGTTCTGTTTTTTCTATCCCTTTGCATAGTGTCAGTATTTCTGTGTTTCAAGTTTATTTTTTGCTGTATACTTTGTGTTTCCTCACGTTCACCGTAAGTCCTGTCCCTGTGGGGGGCTCTTTCTGTATCTTACCTCTCCTTCATAAATGTGAAACTAGTCAGGGTTTTCTGCTTCTCTTGTAGGTGCGTTATTTCTTTGGCTGTGTTCATGCCCACTCAGGTTAGTTGGGTCCACGGCTACTTCTAGTGTGCAAGGTAGGAATTAGTAGTATCACAGACAAGATATTCCAAACTTCTCATACTCTTGTTTTTGTTTTTGTTTTGTGTTTTCCCTTACACTTGACTAAGAGGTTATCAGTTAGGGGCCAGTCCATGGTCAGAGATCCCTACACCATAACAGATCCTACTTATTTGCAGATGGGTCCTATACTATAAAGCTGTAGGCATTGTGTGTTGCTATATGATTCCACCATGATTAACAATATTCCCAGCCTCAATTAGGAGACTGGAGATATTCTGATGGAGAATGTCTACCCAAGGGTACTCAGAGTAAAGTATACACCTATCGCAGTCTAATGGTAAGTTCACTCGGAGGAATTTGACCTGGATTGTAACATGGAATCTGCATCAAATTCAGCATGAAATTGCCTCCTATTCATTTCAGTAGTGGATTTTTTTCTGCTAGCTTATTTTTTCAGCTAGCAGGAGAAAAAAGGTCTTGCTCATTATTAAGGTAGATTCTGTCTGAGAAATCCCATTGAAAAGAATGGGAGGCGGAAAATACCACCTTATATGACAGCATGGATTTTCATGCAGAATTTGACAAATTCCACAAGAAAATCATCATATGGATATAAATGTCCCACACCTCATTGAACTAGTGAGCATACTTGAAATGCACATGGTTTATACTCATTTTTGGGTTAATCCTGGTCACATACACCAGTGTTTCACAAATTTTAAGAAAGTGGGACCCACTTTTGTTCTAAGTTTTTCCCGGGGACCCCCTCACTACCATATTATATTTAGAGTTGAAGCAATGTGACAATTTTTTTTTTTTTTTTTTTTTTTTTATTTCATTTATTTTTTGTTCTTTTCTTCTTTTATGCAAGTTCATTCACAACCATGGCTGTGGAACAAAAGTGTGAAGGCCTATGCTGACTAATCATGCCAGGATGGATGCATGGTTGGAGGTCTACCAAGTCCCATATCCTGAATGGACCAACTTTTATATAGAGGAGAACGAGTATAAGTTTTGTATAAATCTTTTAAAAATTATTCTCTTTCTTTCTACAGGATTAATTTGTTAAAGTACTTGGACAAACGTACGGGACCGCTTCATGAAGGACATCCATAGGGCTGATAAGAGTGGGTCTTCTCTTTCCAAATAGAAGATCACAAACCACAAGGTGTTCTTGTTGCTTCTTCCCAGCAAGGAACAATGACCGTAAGTATTGACAATATAAGAAGTGGTAAAAATGGCAGCACTCCAACAATTAGAAAAAGTGTGGGTTTATTCCAAGCAGAGCAATGTTTCAGTTCTTATCAGAACCTTTTTCAATTATTGATAATATAAGTTATCCACAATCCTGGAACCGGGATAGAGGAACCAGAGTGACAGTTGGAGTCCCTTTCTCAACAACGAGCAGGAGATTGATCCCACTCCATCGACATCTGCAGATGTCCTACTTGAACTAGAGGGGAAGTCAGGCCAACCTGGACCGTTTGCATTGCCGGGTGAGGAACATCTCTCACCATCAGCTACATCACCAGCAGCTGAGGCTGAGTATTATGACCATTGTCCAGTCCAGCTGCTGGTGCCCCCACCTGAAATTCACCATCATAGACATCAGGCTTTGCTTCCTTCCAGTACACTTTCCACCAGTGAACAACCCAAAAGACCAATGGATAACAACCAGACAACTGGATGTTGAATCGGAAGCCATGTTCCTTATCTGGTATTTAAATATTAAGGCCACTCAGAAGCAGAGTGGCTTATATAATGCTGTGTACATCCGTCCCTAATGCCTGCGATCAATGCCTGCACTGATTGCGGGCATTAGCACCCCCCAGGTGCCTCGTTCAAGGCTGGGACTTTTGGAGTGGCAATACCTAATTTATATTGCTTTTTTTATTTGTTACTAATTTTAAAGAACAAAAACCCATTTGGGTTTTAGACACTTTTTTTTCCACTTTACCTAAAGTGAAAAGGGAACATAGCTTAAGATGCAACAATGTATTCAAATTTTGATACAAAATTCTGATGCAAAGCACAAAAAGGTGATATAAATATAATGGGTGAATGTATTAAATCATTTGTGCCAATTTAGATACATTTATCATGCATTGCAGCATATTTTTGGCATGTGACACCTTTAAAAAGTTGGTGTTACTCCTGAACTTAGGAGGAGTATAAAGTTAACGAAACTTAAAGGGGTTGTCCAAGCTAAAATTGTATTTTTTAATTAGTCCAGAGGAGGTGTCAAAAAACCCATACTTGCCTTTCTCCGATGCTCTGATGCCTCCCAGAATGGTCCTGCAGTTTTATTGTTTTCTTCTGGCAGGTCCCCGCCACATGTAACGACTGAGGTCAAACAGCAGCCTCAGCGAAGGACACAGAACATCAATACCAGTGACGTTGGGTTCACACCAGCGCCCGGACTCCATTCTCAGGTTTCCGCCTTTTGCCGGCAGAAGACACAAATCTGACAGACCGTGTCCATCCATGAGCGCGGGTGAGTGTTTTGTGCTCTCCGCGGAAAAACCGTTTTTTAAAAACCGGACACAAAGTCCTGCAAGTCCGACTTTGTCTCCGGTTAAAAAAAATAGTTTTGCTGCGGAGAGCACAAAACGCTCAGTTGAATGGGTTTGAAAAATGCCTGCAAGTTTCCGTCTCCTGCTCAGTTTTGGGCAGGAAACGGAAACCTGAAAGTGGAGACCCTGGGCGCAGATGTGAACGAGCCCTGACGTCCCCAGATCATCACATCTGAAGACCAGCAAAAGAAGCCAGACTGTTTTTTTGTTTTTTTTTCCCACCTATTCCAACCTAATTAAGAAATAAAATTTTAACCTGGACAATATCTTTACTGATAAATTCACTAATTCAAATTTGACAAAATTTTTAAGCAAACTGTATAATCAGGGGAAGCCTTACAGTAAACACAAGAAAGTAGAGTGCTGGGCAAAATAAAGTAGTAAAATAGTTTCAGGTGAGTATAAAAACTGATTTAACTTTGCTATTAACCCTTTGGGGTGGTGTGTATGTGTGTCTGGGTGTGTGTATGTGTGTGTGTGTGTGTGTGTGTGTGTGTGTGTGTGTGTGTGTGTGTGTGCGCGCGCTTCTCTGCAGGTTTCCAATATTTAGTGAACTCTATTGGGTTCAGTGCACTGCATTGGATCATTTAAATAAAATGGACAAAGAGGCTGTGCAAGATTGTGTATTTCAATAAAGTTTAATTTGTATGCGCTTAATCCCTTGTAACAGGAGTGCTGGAAAGAACCAGGTATCTTGGGGGCCCCACACCATCTTGACTTTCCATCTTTGGTAAAGCCATGGGCTGTTATGTTTAGGCTAGGAAGGGCCATAACCATAAATCTTCATATCACAATACTGTTGTGGGAACCGCACATCATTTTTGCTTTCAATTATTTGCTTAATTATAATTTTTTTGCACAGACAGTACACAGACATATCACTGACATATACTGAGGCATAATGTTGCACTGTTTAAATCTTAGACAGAATTAATAATATGTATCATCTTTTGTATTTTTCTATTTTCGATTTCATGAACAACATAATCCTAAATTTCAGAAGTGTAAAATGTATAACTAAAAATCTACTTCACTTCTACAATTATCCATGAATGCTTATTGTGTCAGTGCATGAATGCAGATCGTACTGCTAAACTTGACTAATGATATATGATGTAACGTTATGACACTTCTGCCTTCTTGTTACTTAATATATACTTAATCACAGCAGAATATAAATAGATGAAAGGACTGTAATGGAAATAAAGGGGATGATGAAGATGTAAATGAATGTTCCTCTCCTTCATCACCAAAGAAAAAACATATGAACAGAATGTCAACTATGAGAGTCAAGTGGTCGTTGCTTCTATATTAAGTGTGTACTTTCAGTAACAGATATTAAACGTGAGTATACATAGTACAGGTTACACTGCATATTTCTTTATTTCAAAACCAAACACATTAAAAACAATCTTTCAGACAAAAAAAATCAAAGACAAAAAAACGTCCCCATATACTGATTTATTAATACATGCTGAATTCCAAAGTATGGAAGGGATTGTATATAATTAATCGTAAGTAATAGATGCTTAGTAATAGACCAGTATATGGAAACAAAAAGCTCAAATGCTTATAAAATATTTAACAAATGGCTCATACTCAAATTAAAGCAAATGTAAAAAACTGTATACTGAAGAAGCAGGTGGATTAACAATAGTATTTTTTTCTTACTCCTTACCAATAATTTTAATAGAAAAATATTACAAAAAAAATAGTATAAATGTAATTTTTTTTAAAATAACACAAAAATTCTACATATACAAAAGAAAATCAACTGATAAAGGGAACAATTTAATTTGTTTTAACACAGTGGTTAACACAGTTAAACACAAAAAATTATATGGGTTTTATTATGTGTAGAGATTCAACTTGTTTGTAGATTGTACTGGTATTTACCATTTATTCATTTAAAGGGGCTCTATCATTGGGAAAAGTCATTTTCAACTAAGCACATACTTGCATAGTCTTTAGAAAGGCTATTCCACACATACCATTTGTATGTAAAACGCCTCAGTAGTTTTAGAATGAGCCCGTTTTTATGCATATGCTAATTAACCTCCAGGAAGGCACCCGGAAGTCTCAGCGAGCACTGTCTGCTATTCTCTCCTATGTGTCTGAGAGCAGGGGGATGAGTCATGAGCGGCAGCAGTTTGTGAGTACAAATAGCAGACAGTGCTCGATGACACTGCATGCTGGAGCCTAATTAGCATATGAATACAAACAGTCTCAAAAACTACTAAGGCAATTTACATACAAAAGGTAGGTGTGGAATAGCCTTTCTAAAGACTATGCAAGTATATGCTTAGTTAAAGATGACTTTTCCCAATGATAGAGCTGTTTAATAAAAATAGCTTTGAAAAATGTCCTTTTCACTTGTAATAAAAATCACTTTTTAATTCTTGGTTAGAGTATATTCACATATGGTAGATTTCATGCAGACATTTATGTGACTTGCAGAATTGCATGTGCTTGCTGTAAAAAAAAAAAAAAAAAAAAAAAAACACCTGAAATTTATGTAGAAAATTTGCTGCACGCAAACATACTCCCATATTTGCAGGGAAAGTCTTTCCATAATTACAATGAATGGGTGACACATGGAGTAGCTACACTACAGTTCCCATACCAATGAACATAATTATGATCGTTTAGTTTAAAGACAGGTGAGAGATGACTTAATAACCATGTTATTTCATTTCTTTTTAAGGAGTAAAGTATAACAAAAAAATATCAGTTTAGTATTGCTGGAAACGTCGTGATCCGCAGAATAACCTCACCGTGGATTTTGTAAAACTCATAAAACAGTATATTTGCAATTTTCTTTTACACCATGTACAATAAATGATGCAATGCCTTATGTTGTAATGCCTAAAGATAAAAAAATGTTGACACCTGTAACTTTTTAATATTTTCTTATTCAGACAAGTGTGAGGAATCTTTTTATTGATCCCATTTTGGAGATTGTGTGGCACGAATGAAAACAACGATAAACCAGCAGTTTGGGCAATTTTTATTGTTCAGGAATTTTTAGATGCAAAGGTAACTAATGTGTATATGGTTGATTTTATTTATGATCTAGGGAAAAGTGGTTTATTTAAATTATATACTATATATTTTTTACTTTTATTTTGCTTTTTTTAACTTTTATTTTTAGACTTGAACCCTTCAGTGCTAATGCATTGTTATATAGTGTAAGCTGCACTGAGTATTACAGCCTGTAATAGTGATAAGGTCAAAGCCATGTTTATGACTAATTGACCGATAATCCTGAGTAACTGTTGTCGTCCTAATTAATAAGGCTGAGTGCCAGCAGGAGAGAAGTGACAACAGACACAATATGTTGGTATTAGTTCCTCTCTCAACCTAGGAAGAAATACTGACGCACTTTTATTGAAACAACGTGGGGTTAAATAGCAGCAGAGAATGGAAGAGCGATAACAACAATGTAACTTTTCATATTCATCCCTGATTGGTATAGTACATTTCAATCAAACAGAAAGAGAAAATTTAAGCAGTTCCATATATAGCCAGCTTCTCCCGATCCTGCACGGTGTCCCAAGGGAGCTGCCTTCTGGCAGCAAGCCAAGCATTTGTTTTTCTTGCACTCTGAACTGCAGGTGCCATCTTGTCAACATATCACATTTCAAGCATAAGCAACTATATCTAGCATTCAGCTTTTAAGTATAACTATGTTTTTCATAAATTACATGATTAGAACCTTCACAATAGAACTATATTAATGATAAGCCTGGGAGCCATCAATACGCTCCTTGCTCTCATGCACCAGATCTTGTTCTGTGGAACAGCAGACTTCTTTAACATGGTGTCACCAATGCTCCCTTAGTAAATAGATGCCTTGATCACATTTGACCAGTGCATGTAAAGGTTTAATGCCCACATTCAGAGTGGATTCTGATCTTGTGCATTGCTGATATAGGGGAGACCCAACTGCTATGGGGCTCACTTATCTCCTGAGAGGGAGCCATATTTAAAATGCCGACATCTGCATTTATAATGGATGTCAAAAGGGGTTAAATATCCAAATACCATTATTTAGCAAATTCTGCCTATAGCAATGAAATTTGCACAATAAACAGAATATGAATAATAAATATATTAAGATTTTAAAAAAAAATCTAAAGATCCACTGCTGTAACAGTTCAATTATTGCATTGACATAAAGAGCATATATGCTTATTATATCCCACTAATTTAATTGGTCCAAATGCTAACGTACTTCATGCATTTGTTGCTGTGACACAAGTCATTACTTCCGTGCATGGTTTTCCAGCATTACTACATGTAATTCATCAGGAGGTGTGATGAATGACACAGTCTCTGGATGTAATTACATCCTGTAATTACAGCTGACTCATCTTGTGGTGCTTCTCCGACAGAGCTGTAGGCAAAATAATTAGGGCCTTGATTAAAAAAAAAAAAAAATACTAAGAGCCTCGAAGAGAGTGGACTGGACTGTTCAAGCTCAATTACAAGAGCTGAAGGTCAAATCCAGCAATCAAAAATACTTAACAAATGTGACCTTAGCTCACAAAGCATATGGGGGGGCATGCCCTGTTATATATGTCAAGATGTCAGAAGAAAATAGAAAATGTTGGTGTAAAGTGACCAAATAAAATTGAATGTAGACTTCACAAGTATGTTAAATGGAGATGTTGCCAAAGGTAAGGCATACAGAAGCTGTAAAAAAAAAAAATCTTTTCTCTACCAAATACCGAAACATGTTCTATCATATATGTCAGTGTGCAATGGCTATGTGCTTCCTTGTTTCTAGACCTATTTTTATAGTACAAAAGTGCTGAAATGTAAAAATAACACAACATATTTTATATTTCTGCATTACTAACTACAAAATAAAGTTAATATGTTTATTAGAGATGAGCGAGTACTGTTCGGATCAGCCGATCCGAACAGCACGCACGCATTGGGTGCGTGCTGTTCGGATCGGCTGATCCGAACAGTACTCGCTCAACTGTAATGTTTATATAACTGTAATCAATGAAAGATAAAAAGAAAATGTAATTGCTATATTTTTTGCATTCTGACCCCTCAAAAATTAAATATTAAAAGTAACTGGTGGCGGTTAACAGTTGGGTGGGAGTGGAGGGTACTGCTTTTGAGATATAAGGCCTCCTGTATATGACCATTTACATTTTCTGAGTCAGTGAAAGCGGCACGGATGACACATGCGTTAGACTCAGAACTATAGCAAACTTTATTCAAGACATATCACTTAATTTTTCATTTTAGATACATTGGGATAGTAAAAAAAAATGGATGCGAATGAGAACATGTCTTTTAAAATATAAAATCACTAGCTGGATATACAGATGTAGCAGGGTTAACCACTATAGATGGCATGATGCCTGGATAACTCCCCATGTTAGCCCAGGGGCTGCCTGTCTATTCATATGAAAAGGTGGACAGCACAAGACTCCCTCTGCCCCCCCACCCCCACCCCTTTCTACCATGTCAATGTGGTTTCTCCCAGCAATCCTGATGGTAATGGGTACTGGGTAGTTTGAGGGTTACCCTGCCTTAGTAATGGATTTAAAAAAAAAACAACACAGTTAAACTATGACCATTTTATTGAAAAAAAGGAAAAAACAATGCTCATCAAAAATGTCTAATGAATTCAAAGGCATCTAAATGATCCAGCCTAACCTAAAAGACAAAAACAGGAAAAAGGAGTATAAAAAACCCTGATTCTCACCTAAGGCTGTCCTCTGTGATAACTGAACTGAAATTAGAGTCTGGTGAACTCTGATTTCAATTCTGGCACGGGAACTTGGAAATGAGACAAAATTTTGTCTCATTTGAAAGGTCCTGTGCATTAGAATAATCCAATACATGTACTTCTAAAGCTACAAAGGAGTCACTGCACTAGCTATGTTATTGTGGTTACTCCTGCTCACATTGAAAGTAACCCAATCACATTGAAGTGTTAGGAAGGGAAAAGGCAGGGGCTTTCAGTTATTTATTCCAATTGCCGCATGTCTTCTGATATCCAAATGAACTCAAAGGCTATAAAGAAAATCAAATGAATTGCAGGCAACAAGACTTAACATAGCAGGCACATAGCAGTAGAGCAATATACCTGTGAGCCTTAGCTCTGCTACATCTTTGTTTTATTTGTGTAGTATTACCCATGTCTGCTATCTAAGAACAATCAGTAGATTTAATGTTGTCACAATGACAGAGTGTAAATGCTATACAATGTACAGAGTGCATTATTTAACTCTACCTACATTAGATTTAAAAAAAAGTCTGTTTATTTTCTAAAAAGTGTCACTTGGGTGGAGTCTGCCTTTGGTATTGCAACTTATCTCTATTCCACATGAGCAGACCATGTCTTCTTATCTTGTACAACCACTTTAATCTTATTTTAACAAAGGTCATCCCGCAAGGACAAGTAAACAAGCAAGACAATTGCAAAGGCAGATTTTTTTTTATTGTGTCTGCTAAGTATTCCCGTCCATTTTCCAACTCTTTCTATGCATTGTATAAGTAGTATTTTTTTTCTTACTAAAATGCTTACTCTTTTATAGAGTGAGATACAAATCTAACCAGCACATTAAGGTAATGTAATACATCTACGTCAGTTCTGTAACAAATTGCAGCAGCCAGGTAAGAGTTTGTATTGCAAGCAGCAGAGTACATGACCTAGTTTATCTTGCAGCCCTCCTGAATTTGGAATGATACACAATCATTGTGGAATGGCTGGCTATAGTGTGAACATGTACAGAATTAATTTGCAATCCTTCAAAAGAATAATTATTTTATTTTCTCATTCTGAGGCAAGAAATACCATATGACAAAATACAAGTAATAAAACTGCTGGAAGTATGTTAATTTCTACTCTCAATTTAAGTTATATCATGCTTTAGAAAACCGAATAATGAGATGGTGTCAAATAATAAAAAGGGAAAGGCTGCAACCAAGTTTTCCCATTGTTCATTATTAATACCCTGAATTCCTCCCCTGGTGTGAATGCTTCATATTGGTATATAGTAGAAATATTTCACTAGAGTGAAAAACTAATCATCTAAAACAAAAACTGCTTAAAATGGTGTGTGGAAACAATGTGCTCCCATGGTTCCATCCAGAGACGTGATAAGTATGCAATGAAATTATATTGAGAAAAGGTAGCAAATTAAAACAGACTGGTGATAATGGAATAATAGCCTTTTATTATTATACATGGTCGTCAAGATTAATTGTAATATAATGCGGATACAAATATGAAATTGAAATAAAAATGAAATAATCAAAACATCGGTGTCACCCTAAAGAATATGTTCAGGTAATCTCATTTCTGTAAATATGTAATAAATGTCATTAACCTGTTACTCTGTCATGACAATATACTGTAGACATTTTCAGTATGGCTTCACTGTCTTCCAGAAATATGCATTAAGTGTGAAAACTAATAATAATAATAATAATAATACATTTTATTTATATAGTGCCAACATATTCTTCAACACTGTACAATTCGTAACCAATGTGCCAAAAGAACTTGCCTTTGGATCCCCTCACTTCTGCTGGTATAGCAATGCTTTTAACCTCTTAAAATGTTTGCATTTTAATACAGAATAATAGACCAATCCTTATTACACAGTAAATGGTTTTATCCACAATTCTCTCTTCGCTCGGAATCGCAAAAGACTTCTGACATTCTTTTTTAGTGGCTGTCCCTAGTTGGAGCTTAACCCTTTCCCGCCAATGGCATTTTTTGATTTTCGTTTTTTCGTTTTTGACTCCCCTCCTTCTAAACCCCATAACTTTTTTTATTTCTCTGCTCCCAGAGGCATATGAGGTCTTAATTTTTGCAGGACAAATTTTTCTTCATAGTGCCACCATTAATTATTCTGTATAATGTACTGGGAAGCAGGAAAAAAAATTCAGAATGGGGTGGATTTGAAGAAAAAATGCATTTCTGCGACTTTCTTACGGGCTTTGGTTTTACGGCGTTCACTGTGCAGCCAAAATGACATGTCCCCTATATTCTGTGTTTCGGTACGGTTCCAGGGATACCAAATTTATATGGTTTTATTTACATTTTGACCCCTTAAAAAAATCCAAAACTGTGTTAATTTTTTTTTCTAAAAGTCGCCATACGACAGCCGTAACTTTTTTATACGTCAGTGTACGGGGATGCATAGGGCGTCTTTTTTGCGGGGCCGGGTGTACTTTTTAGTTCTACCATTTTTGGGAAATGCTATTGCTTTGATCACTTTTTATTCAAATTTTTATCAGAATCAAAACAGTGAAAAAACGGCAGTTTGGCACTTTTGATTATTTTTCCCGCTACGGCGTTTACCGTACAGGAGAAATATTTTTATAGATTTGTAGAGCGGGCGATTTTGGACACAGGGATATCTAATGTGTATGTGTTTCACAGTTTTTAACGACTTTTATATGTGTTCTAGGGAAAGGGGGGTGATTTGAATTTTTAATACTTTTTATATTTTTTAAATATATTTTTTTACTTTTATTTTATTTTTTTCATTTATTACACCCCCTAGGGGTGTTGAACCTCAGGGGGTCTGATCACTAATGCAATGCATTACAATGCTAATGCATTGATCACTTAAAGTGCACTTCCTTGGCTTACCTACTAAAGGTGGATGATACGTTTTTCAGGTCTGTGAAAATTGGATGAACTTTTTGCTTCATCTTCTATGTTTCTATACTGGGGGGGACTGTTATGTCATAAAAGTTATTTCACAGACCCATAGACCTTCATTGGTGTGAGGAATCTGTGATGCATCAGAATCAGTTAAAAAAAAAAATAATGTGCCTTCATTGATTATTTAGACTTTGAGATTTTTAATGTGCTAAAATAATTAACCCTTTCCCTACCAACTATGTATCTATACATCCTCACAAGGTGGCACTTCTGTAGTCAAGGACATACCTAATGTGTCTTTACTATTACTAATGCCCATATCTCAGGATTGGTTGGGGCTATGGAGATGATTTTTGATTCATTTTAAAAATGATAATTTTTTTGATAGCCCTTACAGATCCATAGCAATTCACTATTGAAAATGCTATTTGGCATTGAGATCCCATTGCAGATCTCAATCCCTGACACCTTATTTAACAGCAATGTGCTGCAAATTGTTAAGATCTTGGTGTTTTTTTTTTTTTGTTTTTTTTTTTAAAGATGAGATTCTCATATTTAAAATGAATCCAAAATAATCATCATAGCACTAACCAATCCTGAGATATAAACTGTTCCACCCCCCTCCTGCCTCAGGTAGCACCTTAAGAAGTGCGGTAGGAAGAAGGAGGGGGAAGAGGAGCCCTGCAGACTGCATGGAGATGAATCATCATCATCAACATCTGTAACTAACCTGTATGAGACCCCAAGGGAGGGGGGGTAGCATGGACTTCTGAACGTATAAATTGCTACAATTTTTATAGGGGATAGAAAATTATATTTTTATAAATTATGATTTAATTTGCATACACAAACTTGGTTGGCACATTTCTGCAATTTTGGCTTCTCTTTAACACCCACACCTGTAAATATATGTGGTATGTATGAACACCTTACATGTTGCAGTTTTTTGGAAAGTACATTTTATTTGCAGAAAGGGATTGCTTGAGCCGAACTTTAGTAGCAAATTTGAAATTTTGTGCAGTTTTTGCTTGCAATCTCTGTTTGCTGTAAAGTTGCATGAAGGTGGTTGTATATATGAAACATTAAGTTGTGTTTTTATATATGGTATGCTGTGCAATCTCAAAAAGTTATCTTTTGGTGTCACAGTAGCAGTTTGCTAGGTGCAGTATAGATTTTTAACATATTAGGGCTAGTTCACACGTGAACTGCCCGCGCGGGTTTTGACACAGAGAGAGACGCGGCGAGCCGCGTCTCTCTCTTGTCAAAACCCGCCCGCCGCGACCATCGCTGTCGCGGCTTAACCCTCTGCTGTCGGCTCAAATTAATGAGCCGACATAGGAGGGAGCTGCGGGGGGCGGAAGCCGCGCGACTGAGACAGCGCGGCTTCCGCCTGAAGAAAGGACATGTCCTTTCTTTTCTCCGCTAGCAGCAGCTCGCCGCTAGCGGAGAACAGAAGCCCGGCGGTCTCCATAGACCACCATTATAAGGGGAGGTTTTGGACGCAAAATCCGCTGTCAAAAACCTCCCCTTATACTCACGTGTGAACTAGCCCTTAGTGAATAACAGCAAAATCCTGCCTGTCTTCTGTATTAGGGTTTTTGGGAGTCCGAGCTCTTGTTGTAGTTCATGTTTGCGGTACATATAGTATATATACACACATGCCTACACCTTGAGTTATTATTTTAAATGTATTTTGTATATGAATCTGAGATTAAACATGAGTTTTAGGTGCAAATTTGTGTTTTAGTGCATTTTTTCAAAAAATTATTTGTGTTTGTCACAAAGTAACATAAAGGTGGATGTGGTTATTGATAACCCACTGAGACACATATAATCTTCAGGTTGTCTAATTTCAAAAAATATATAGGGTTTAGGGGTTCACTTACTTTTCATGGTGTGTAATCCCTACATTTTATAGGATGATACTTTTTTAAACATTTCTAGCTGTAAAGCAGATTTTTGTTACTTCCGTTTCTCGTGATTTTCTGAAGACACATGCATGCGGGTGTAGGCCATAGTGATATGAATGTACTCTGCACATGAACTCTTATTTTTAGCAGGTTTGGTGCATATAACTTTTTGTTTTTTGTTTCACTTTTAGCAACTAATATACATTTATTTGGATTTTTTTTTCTTAAAATACTCACTTTAAATCAAAATTACATAAAGGTGCCTGTTCGCATACAGTACCAAGTGGCATTCTAACAATGCTGCAGGTGTCTACTTTAAGAAAATATATAAGTATGGGGAATTAGCATGATTTTTTGATGTTGCAATTTAGGTTTTATTTGTCCATCTCAAAACTGTGAAAATTGCTTTGGTGCAATATTTCTGGAGACCTCTGGCAGTTAAAGAGTTAAAAGACTTTAAAAAAATTTTTTATGCAAACTGAAAGAGTAACTGTTTCAAACATTTTTCGTAAATGAATAGTTCAGGTGAATGCAAGAAACTTTATAATATATCTTATCAGAGTAAAAGCTGTTACCAGCTCTTCTGCCTAATAAACTGCAAAGTTCAGAAAGGGAAATCTTTCTTCTGTGAACCCAGGCTGTAGTTCATATAATCCATTGGAAGGAGGAAGGAGGAGCAGGAAAAGGAGTGAATAAGATCATCATTAAACCAGCCGACAAAGGTGGTGCAATAGTCATGATGAACACATCAGACTACATACAGGAAGCACACAGACAACTGACTGACACACACTACTACTCCAAATTGGATTCAGACCCTACAGGGGAATACTCCAAAAAGCTGAAAAAAGTTATCTCCGGCCTATCTGATGGATAAGCGGCCTCATACCAGCAAGTCGGACCTTTTATATGCTTCCAAAACTGCACAACTCTGGGAACCCAGGGAGACTAATCATTTCATGTGTTGGCACCCTCACTGAACAGATTTCTGGATGGGTGAAGGGTACCCTTAAACCCTGTGAAGGATACAGCCAGCTACCTTCAGGACACCACAGACCTACTAAATAAACTATCCATTATAGGTCCTCTCTCAGAGGGAACCATCCTGGCCACCATGGATGTAGAATCCTTGTACTCCAACATCCCACAACAGGACGGTGTAAATGCCAGTTTTTCATGGAAAAGCGAGGTATGAACGCTGAATTGGTGGTGAAACTCACAAATTTCATACCCACCTACAATTGCTTTTTTTTTTTTTTGGTGACTGCATCTATCTAAAGCAGACTGGCACTGCAATGGGGATTAAAATGGCGACACAGTACGCTAATCTCTTCATGGCCAAGCTTGAGAGTGACTTCCTATCCACCTGCACTACCAGGCCTCTGGCCTACTATCGCTTCATTGACGATATTCTAATCATTTGGCCTGGGTCTGAACAACAGCTGAAAACCTTCCATGAACAATTCAACCAGTTGCATCCCACCACCAACCTGACGCTCAATTACTCCTTCTCGGAAATAAATTTCCTGGACACAGTCATCAAGATACAGGACATCAAAATTGAGACATCACCATATCGGAAGCCGATTGACTGCCCTACCTACCTAAGATGGGATAGCTTTCATCCGAAACACATAAAGAATTCCATTGTCTACAGCCAGGCTATCAGATACCATTGCATATGTTCAGACCCTGCAGATAGAGACAAACACCTTGGGGGCCTCAAAAGCACATTCTTGAGGCAGGGCTACCATCCAAGAACAATTGAAAACCAAATTACCAGGGCCACGAGAATACCAAGATCAGAGTTATTAAAATACAATACCAAACTGGAAAACAATCAGGTGTCCCTGGTTGTCACATATAACCCACACCTGGAAATGCTGAGAGGAATCATATGCAAATGACATCCACTACTGCAAAAAGACGACCGTCTAAAATCCATATTTCCAAACCCCCCTCTCCTGTGCTATAGACAGACCCCAAATCTCAGGAATATGGTTATTAGCAGCACACTAGCACACTTTCACCTCCAACTAATAGGAACATTTCCATCGGACAGAAAAGGTGCAAAACCTGCCCTCACATACTAACCACCGACAAGATAGAGATACCAAATTCTAAAAGGGAATATAAAATCCCAGGTACACTCACCTGTAACACACCTAATGTAATGTATTTAATAATATGCATCAAATGTTCCACTGAAAACTTGTATGTTGGAGAGACTGGTCAGAAGCTTAGAATGCGGATGAATTCACACCGTCATACAATTATAGAGCAAAGAATGGACCTTCCTGTGTCAAAACATTTCAGCAATGAAGATCATAATATCACCAATTACATGGCAATTTTGGTTTTAAGAGGGAACTTTAAATCAAGAAAAAAGACGAATTTATGAGTACAAGTTTATGACCCAGCTTCAAACATTGCAAGAAGGGATGAATCTGTCACATGGGTTCATGGCATCCTACAGAAATAACTGAACTGAGACATAAAATAAATTCTCTGAACTGATAAGAACTTTGCAAACTGATGAATTGTTTATTTGTATGTACCAATAACCAATAACCTTCTTCTACCCTGCCTCCTAGAATTCTATTCCTGAGTGTCCTTTTGTATATAAATATGCATCCTTCAGAAATTGTTTTTAGATATACCTGAAGAAGAAGCCCAGAGCTTCGAAATGTTGTAATCTGTCATCATTATTAGTTAGCCATTAAAAAAGGTATCAACTACTGAAGATTCTCAAGTTTTTTGTTTTTTATAAGATGCAGAGGAAACAGGTATCCTAGATCAGATTAGAAAAGGATCTCTTCCTCACCAGAGGTTTATTCACATCTACACAACTAAAAATTGTTATATAAACTAATATAAACAAAAGAAATCTTATTATATGCTCCAGCAGCTTGTTCCTCCGTGCTAGCTTCTGCCTCATTGGGCTCCTCCTTCTGCTGTCCCTCCCCTCCGCATAGACTTAAATGAAATCTGATCTGTGAGTGAACTAAACCATCTTCACAGTGAAGACAGATCTCACAGTGAAATGAGTAGTTTACTAGGCAGTAGAGATGAGCGAACACTAAAATGTTCGAGGTTCGAAATTCGATTCGAACAGCCGCTCAATGTTCGTGTGTTCGAACGGGTTTCGAACCCCATTATAGTCTATGGGGAACAGATACTCGTTAAGGGGGAAACCCAAATCCGTGTCTGGAGGGTCACCAAGTCCACTATGACACCCCAGGAAATGATGCCAACACCTCTGGAATGACACTGGGACAGCAGGGGAAGCATGTCTGGGGGCATCTAACACACCAAAGACCCTCTATTACCCCAACATCACAGCCTAACAACTACACACTTTACACACTCAATACCACCTCTCTGACAGTAGGAAAACACCTTGAAACATGTGTATTTGGCACTTGCAGTGAGGAGAGCTTGTCACCAGCAGTGAATTTGGCCCTTGTAGTAAGTTGAGGTTGGCACCAACATTTGTTTTGAAAATCAGGGTGGATTGAGCCTCTAACCAGCAGAGTTTGGGCAAATTCATGGTGGAGGGAGCCTCTAAAAACCCCAGTTTGGACCAATTCATGGTGGAGGGAGACTCTAAAAACCCCAGTTTGGACCAATTCATGGTGGAGGGAGACTCTAAAAACCCCAGTTTGGACCAATTCATGGTGGAGGGAGCCTCTAAAAACCCCAGTTTGGACCAATTCATGGTGGAGGGAGCCTCTAACCAGCCCAGTTTGGACCAATTAATGGTGGAGGGAGCCTCTAAACAGCCAAGTTTTGGGAAATTCATGGTGGAGGGAGCCTCTAACCAGCCCAGTTTGGACCAATTCATGGTGGAGGGAGCCTCTAAACAGCCCAGTTTGGGCAAATTCATGGTGGAGGGAGCCTCTAACCAGCCCAGTTTGGACCAATTAATGGTGGAGGGAGCCTCTAAACAGCCCAGTTTGGACCAATTAATGGTGGAGGGAGCCTCTAACCAGCCCAGTTTGGACCAATTAATGGTGGAGGGAGCCTCTAACCAGCCCAGTTTGGACCAATTAATGGTGGAGGGAGCCTCTAACCAGCCCAGTTTGGACCAATTAATGGTGGAGGGAGCCTCTAAACAGCCAAGTTTTGGGAAATTCATGGTGGAGGGAGCCTCTAACCAGCCCAGTTTGGACCAATTCATGGTGGAGGGAGCCTCTAAACAGCCCAGTTTGGGCAAATTCATGGTGGAGGGAGCCTCTAAAAAACCCAGTTTGGACCAATTCATGGTGGAGGGAGCCTCTAATTAGCCCAGTTTGGACCAATTAATTGTGGAGGGAGCCTCTAACCAGCCCAGTTTGGACCAATTAATGGTGGAGGGAGCCTCTAACCACCCCAGTTTGGGCAAATTCATGGTGGAGGGAGCCTCTAACCAGCCCAGTTTGGACCAATTAATGGTGGAGGGAGCCTCTAACCAGCCCAGTTTGGACCAATTAATGGTGGAGGGAGCCTCTAACCACCCCAGTTTGGACCAATTCATGGTGGAGGGAGCCTCTAACCAGCCCAGTTTGGACCAATTCATGGTGGAGGGAGCCTCTAAACAGCCAAGTTTTGGGAAATTCATGGTGGAGGGAGCCTCTAACCAGCCCAGTTTGGACCAATTCATGGTGGAGGGAGCCTCTAAACAGCCCAGTTTGGGCAAATTCATGGTGGAGGGAGCCTCTAACCAGCCCAGTTTGGACCAATTAATGGTGGAGGGAGCCTCTAAACAGCCAAGTTTTGGGAAATTCATGGTGGAGGGAGCCTCTAACCAGCCCAGTTTGGACCAATTCATGGTGGAGGGAGCCTCTAAACAGCCAAGTTTTGGGAAATTCATGGTGGAGGGAGCCTCTAAAAAACCCAGTTTGGACCAATTCATGGTGGAGGGAGCCTCTAATTAGCCCAGTTTGGACCAATTAATTGTGGAGGGAGCCTCTAACCAGCCCAGTTTGGACCAATTAATGGTGGAGGGAGCCTCTAACCACCCCAGTTTGGGCAAATTCATGGTGGAGGGAGCCTCTAACCAGCCCAGTTTGGACCAATTAATGGTGGAGGGAGCCTCTAAACAGCCAAGTTTTGGGAAATTCATGGTGGAGGGAGCCTCTAACCAGCCCAGTTTGGACCAATTCATGGTGGAGGGAGCCTCTAAACAGCCCAGTTTGGGCAAATTCATGGTGGAGGGAGCCTCTAAACAGCCCAGTTTGGGCAAATTCATGGTGGAGGGAGCCTCTAACCAGCCCAGTTTGGACCAATTAATGGTGGAGGGAGCCTCTAAACAGCCAAGTTTTGGGAAATTCATGGTGGAGGGAGCCTCTAACCAGCCCAGTTTGGACCAATTAATGGTGGAGGGAGCCTCTAACCAGCCCAGTTTGGACCAATTAATGGTGGAGGGAGCCTCTAACCAGCCCAGTTTGGACCAATTAATGGTGGAGGGAGCCTCTAACCACCCCAGTTTGGACCAATTCATGGTGGAGGGAGCCTCTAACCAGCCCAGTTTGGACCAATTAATGGTGGAGGGAGCCTCTAAACAGCCAAGTTTTGGGAAATTCATGGTGGAGGGAGCCTCTAACCAGCCCAGTTTGGACCAATTCATGGTGGAGGGAGCCTCTAAACAGCCCAGTTTGGGCAAATTCATGGTGGAGGGAGCCTCTAACCAGCCCAGTTTGGACCAATTAATGGTGGAGGGAGCCTCTAAACAGCCAAGTTTTGGGAAATTCATGGTGGAGGGAGCCTCTAACCAGCCCAGTTTGGACCAATTCATGGTGGAGGGAGCCTCTAAACAGCCAAGTTTTGGGAAATTCATGGTGGAGGGAGCCTCTAAAAAACCCAGTTTGGACCAATTCATGGTGGAGGGAGCCTCTAATTAGCCCAGTTTGGACCAATTAATTGTGGAGGGAGCCTCTAACCAGCCCAGTTTGGACCAATTAATGGTGGAGGGAGCCTCTAACCACCCCAGTTTGGGCAAATTCATGGTGGAGGGAGCCTCTAACCAGCCCAGTTTGGACCAATTAATGGTGGAGGGAGCCTCTAAACAGCCAAGTTTTGGGAAATTCATGGTGGAGGGAGCCTCTAACCAGCCCAGTTTGGACCAATTCATGGTGGAGGGAGCCTCTAAACAGCCCAGTTTGGGCAAATTCATGGTGGAGGGAGCCTCTAAACAGCCCAGTTTGGGCAAATTCATGGTGGAGGGAGCCTCTAACCAGCCCAGTTTGGACCAATTAATGGTGGAGGGAGCCTCTAAACAGCCAAGTTTTGGGAAATTCATGGTGGAGGGAGCCTCTAACCAGCCCAGTTTGGACCAATTAATGGTGGAGGGAGCCTCTAACCAGCCCAGTTTGGACCAATTAATGGTGGAGGGAGCCTCTAACCAGCCCAGTTTGGACCAATTAATGGTGGAGGGAGCCTCTAAACAGCCAAGTTTTGGGAAATTCATGGTGGAGGGAGCCTCTAACCAGCCCAGTTTGGACCAATTCATGGTGGAGGGAGCCTCTAAACAGCCCAGTTTGGGCAAATTCATGGTGGAGGGAGCCTCTAAAAAACCCAGTTTGGACCAATTCATGGTGGAGGGAGCCTCTAATTAGCCCAGTTTGGACCAATTAATTGTGGAGGGAGCCTCTAACCAGCCCAGTTTGGACCAATTAATGGTGGAGGGAGCCTCTAAAAAACCCAGTTTGGACCAATTCATGGTGGAGGGAGCCTCTAATTAGCCCAGTTTGGACCAATTAATTGTGGAGGGAGCCTCTAACCAGCCCAGTTTGGACCAATTAATGGTGGAGGGAGCCTCTAACCACCCCAGTTTGGACCAATTCATGGTGGAGGGAGCCTCTAACCACCCCAGTTTGGACCAATTCATGGTGGAGGGAGCCTCTAAACAGCCCAGTTTGGGCAAATTCATGGTGGAGGGAGCCTCTAACCAGCCCAGTTTGGACCAATTAATGGTGGAGGGAGCCTCTAAACAGCCCAGTTTGGGCAAATTCATGGTGGAGGGAGCCTCTAACCAGCCCAGTTTGGACCAATTAATGGTGGAGGGAGCCTCTAAACAGCCAAGTTTTGGGAAATTCATGGTGGAGGGAGCCTCTAACCAGCCCAGTTTGGACCAATTAATGGTGGAGGGAGCCTCTAACCACCCCAGTTTGGGCAAATTCATGGTGGAGGGAGCCTCTAACCAGCCCAGTTTGGACCAATTAATGGTGGAGGGAGCCTCTAAACAGCCCAGTTTGGGCAAATTCATGGTGGAGGGAGCCTCTAAACAGCCAAGTTTTGGGAAATTCATGGTGGAGGGAGCCTCTAACCAGCCCAGTTTGGACCAATTCATGGTGGAGGGAGCCTCTAAACAGCCCAGTTTGGGCAAATTCATGGTGGAGGGAGCCTCTAAAAAACCCAGTTTGGACCAATTCATGGTGGAGGGAGCCTCTAATTAGCCCAGTTTGGACCAATTAATTGTGGAGGGAGCCTCTAACCAGCCCAGTTTGGACCAATTAATGGTGGAGGGAGCCTCTAAAAAACCCAGTTTGGACCAATTCATGGTGGAGGGAGCCTCTAATTAGCCCAGTTTGGACCAATTAATTGTGGAGGGAGCCTCTAACCAGCCCAGTTTGGACCAATTAATGGTGGAGGGAGCCTCTAACCAGCCCAGTTTGGACCAATTAATGGTGGAGGGAGCCTCTAACCACCCCAGTTTGGACCAATTCATGGTGGAGGGAGCCTCTAACCAGCCCAGTTTGGACCAATTCATGGTGGAGGGAGCCTCTAAACAGCCAAGTTTTGGGAAATTCATGGTGGAGGGAGCCTCTAACCAGCCCAGTTTGGACCAATTCATGGTGGAGGGAGCCTCTAAACAGCCCAGTTTGGGCAAATTCATGGTGGAGGGAGCCTCTAACCAGCCCAGTTTGGACCAATTAATGGTGGAGGGAGCCTCTAAACAGCCAAGTTTTGGGAAATTCATGGTGGAGGGAGCCTCTAACCAGCCCAGTTTGGACCAATTCATGGTGGAGGGAGCCTCTAAACAGCCCAGTTTGGGCAAATTCATGGTGGAGGGAGCCTCTAACCAGCCCAGTTTGGACCAATTAATGGTGGAGGGAGCCTCTAAACAGCCCAGTTTGGGCAAATTCATGGTGGAGGGAGCCTCTAACCAGCCCAGTTTGGACCAATTAAAGGTGGAGGGAGCCTCTAACCAGCCCAGTTTGGACCAATTAATGGTGGAGGGAGCCTCTAACCAGCCCAGTTTGGACCAATTAATGGTGGAGGGAGCCTCTAAACAGCCAAGTTTTGGGAAATTCATGGTGGAGGGAGCCTCTAACCAGCCCAGTTTGGACCAATTCATGGTGGAGGGAGCCTCTAAACAGCCCAGTTTGGGCAAATTCATGGTGGAGGGAGCCTCTAAAAAACCCAGTTTGGACCAATTCATGGTGGAGGGAGCCTCTAATTAGCCCAGTTTGGACCAATTAATTGTGGAGGGAGCCTCTAACCAGCCCAGTTTGGACCAATTAATGGTGGAGGGAGCCTCTAAAAAACCCAGTTTGGACCAATTCATGGTGGAGGGAGCCTCTAATTAGCCCAGTTTGGACCAATTAATTGTGGAGGGAGCCTCTAACCAGCCCAGTTTGGACCAATTAATGGTGGAGGGAGCCTCTAACCACCCCAGTTTGGACCAATTCATGGTGGAGGGAGCCTCTAACCACCCCAGTTTGGACCAATTCATGGTGGAGGGAGCCTCTAAACAGCCCAGTTTGGGCAAATTCATGGTGGAGGGAGCCTCTAACCAGCAGAGTTGGGGGAAATCAGGGTGGAGGGAGCCTAGTATTAGCAGAATTGTGCAACGCTTATGGTGGATGAGTATGAGGATGCGGAGGAATTGGAGAGGTTGAGTACAGACATGGAGTTTCATGTTGGGGTGCTTTACACAGGTGGGCACAAAAATGACGGCTCTACCCAGTGGTGGTTCATTTTTATCAAAGTGAGCCGGTCGGCACTCTCAGCTGACAGACGGGTGCGCTTGTCAGTGATGATGCCACCGGCTGCACTGAACACCCTCTCAGATAGGACGCTGGCGGCAGGACAGGACAGCACCTCCAAGGCATATAGGGCAAGTTCAAGCCACAGGTCCAACTTCGACACCCAATACGTGTAGGGCGCAGAGGGGTCGGAGAGGACAGGGCTGTGGTCGGAAAGGTATTCCCGCAACATGCGCCTATACTTCTCACGCCTGGTGACACTAGGACCCTCCGTGGCGGCACTTTGGCGAGGGGGTGCCATCAAGGTGTCCCAGACCTTAGACAGTGTGCCCCTCGTTTGTGTGGACCGGTGAGAACTTGGTTGCCTACTGGAGGAACTGCCCTCCCTGCCGCCAACGTCACATGCTGGAAACATCTCCATCATATTCTGCACCAATTGCCTGTGGCAAGCATTGATGCGATTGGCCCTCCCCTCTACCGGAATAAAAGACGAGATGTTGTTTTTATACCGGGGGTCAAGGATAGCAAAGATCCAGTACTGGTTGTCCTCCATGATTTTGACAATACGCTTGTCGGTTGTAAAGCACCCCAACATGAACTCAGCCATGTCTGCCACAGTGTTAGTTGGCATGACTCCTCTGGCCCCACCGGAAAGTTCAATCTCCATTTCCTCCTCATCCTCCATGTCTACCCATCCGCGCTGCAACAATGGGACGATTCGAAGTTGCCCGGAAGCCTCCTGTATCACCATCACATCATCGGACAACTCTTCTTCCTCCTCCTCCTCCTCCTCCTCCTCCATTAAACGCAGTGAAGCGGACAGATGTGTGGACCTACTCTCCAGCTGTGACGGATCGGATGCTATCCCTAACTCCTCTGTGTGATCTGAGTTATCCCTGATGTCAATCAGGGATTCTCTCAGAACACACAAGAGCGGGATTGTAAGGCTCACCATCGCATCCTCAGAGCTCACCCTCCTTGTGGACTCCTCAAAGACCCGTAGGATGTCACAAAGGTCTCTCATCCATGGCCACTCATGGATGTGAAACTGAGGCAGCTGACTTTGTGGCACCCTAGGGTTTTGTAGCTGGTATTCCATCAAAGGTCTCTGCTGCTCAACCACTCTATTCAACATCTGAAACGTTGAGTTCCAGCGTGTGGGGACGTCGCACAAAAGCCGGTGTTGTGGCACATGCAGGCGTTGCTGGAGAGATTTTAAGCTAGCAGCGGCTACTGTCGACTTGCGAAAGTGGGCGCACATGCGCCGCACTTTCACCAGTAGCTCTGGAACATTGGGGTAGCTCTTTAGGAAACGTTGCACCACTAGGTTGAAGACGTGGGCCAGGCATGGAACATGTTGGAGTCCGGCAAGCTCCAGAGCTGCTACCAGGTTCCGGCCGTTATCACAAACGACCATGCCTGGGCCCAGGTGCAGCGGCTCAAACCATATTGCCGTCTCATCGAGGAGGGCATCCCTCACCTCGGAGGCAGTGTGCTGTCTGTCCCCCAAGCTGATCAGCTTCAGCACAGCCTGCTGACGTCTACCAACGCCAGTGCTGCAACGTTTCCAACTCGTAGCTGGGGTCAATCTAACAGCGGAGGAGGAGGCGGTGGCGGAGGAGGAGGCGGTGGCGGAGGAGGAGGCGGTAGAAGAGGAGGAGGAGGGGGGTGTTCTTCTCGTGTCCCTGCCAGGAATGTTAGGCGGGGAGACGAGGTACACCGGGCCAGTTTGGGAAGCAGTCCCAGCCTCAACTACATTCACCCAGTGTGCCGTCAGTGAAATGTAGCGTCCCTGTCCGCATGCACTTGTCCACGCGTCGGTGGTCAAGTGGACCTTTGTGCAAAGCGCGGAACTAAGGGCCCGCCTGATGTTGAGTGACACGTGCTGGTGCAAGGCGGGGACGGCACACCGGGAGAAGTAGTGACGGCTAGGGACGGCATAGCGAGGTGCCGCAGTTGCCATCAGGTCCAGGAAGGCGGGAGTTTCAACAAGCCGGAACGCCAACATCTCCTGGGCCAGCAGTTTAGCGATGTTGGCGTTCAAGGCTTGCGCGTGTGGGTGGTTAGCAGTGTATTTCTGCCGCCGCTCCAATGTCTGAGAGATGGTGGGTTGTTGTAAAGAAACGCCTGATGGTGCCTTTGATGGTGCAGGAGAAGGAGATAAGACAGGACCAGGGGAGGATGAGGTAGAAGTCAACAAAGTGGCGGAGGCAGATGAAGTGGTGTCCTGGCTCGTCCTCTGGAGTGCATCGCCAGCACAGTCAGCAGTGGCAGTGGCAGAGGCAGAGGCAGTGGCAGTGGCGTGAACGGCAGTCGGCCTTTGTCCTGCCGTTGCTGCCTGCCACTGATTCCAGTGCTTGGATTCCAAATGACGGCGCATTGAAGTGGTGGACAGGTTGCTCTTCTCAGAGCCCCTAATCAATTTCGAGAGGCAAATTGTGCAGACAACACTATATCTGTCCTCGGCGCATTCCTTGAAAAAACTCCACACCTTCGAGAAACGTGCCCTCGAGGTGGGAGTTTTTCGGGGCTGGGTACGAACTGGAACATCTTGGGAGATTCCGGGTGTGGCCTGGCTTCGCCTAAGCTGCTGACCTCTGCCTCTGCCTCTAGCTACCCTTTTTGGTGCTGCACCTGCCTCAACATCCACACTACTTTCCCCGCTTGACATCCCCCCTGTCCAGGTCGGGTCAGTGTCCTCATCATCCACCACTTCCTCTTCCAACTCCTGTCTCATCTCCTCCTCCCGCACAATGCGCCGGTCAACTGGATGCCCTGACGGCAACTGCGTCACATCATCGTCGATGAGGGTGGGTTGCTGGTCATCCACCACCAAATCGAACGGAGATGGAGGAGACTCTAGTGTTTGAGCATCTGGATACAGATGCTCCTCTGTTAGGTTCGTGGAATCGTGACGTGGAGAGGCAGGTTGAGGGACAATGAAAGGAGCGGAGAACAGCTCTGGGGAGCAGGGACAGTTTGGGTTATTGTTCTGTAAAGCTTCTGAATTTTGGGAGGAAGGAAGACAAGACTGTTGGGTAATAGGAGGAGAGGAGGCAGAGTCTGACTGGCTGCTGGACAATGTGCTGTAAGCGTTCTCTGACAGCCATTGCAAGACCTGTTCCTGGTTCTCGGGCCTACTAAGGTTTGTACCCTGCAGTTTAGTTAATGTGGCAAGCAACCCTGGCACTGTGGAGTGGCGCAATGCTTGCTGCCCCACAGGAGTAGGCACGGGACGCCCTGTGGCTTCACTGCTACCTTGCTCCCCAGAACCATTCCCCCGACCTCGCCCACGGCCTCGTCCACGTCCCTTTCCGGGAGCCTTGCGCATTTTGAATTCCTAGTTAGAAATTGGCACTGTATACCAGTAGTAAAAATTGTGGGTGCACGTAACCCCAATATATTCTTTGAATTCCCAGTCAGAAACTGGCACTATATGGCAGTAGCAAGAAATGAGGGTATTTGTATTCCCAATATACTCTTTGAATTCCCAGTCAGACAATGGCACTGTATACCAGTAGTAAAAATTGTGGGTGCACGTAACCCCAATATATTCTTTGAATTACCAGTCAGAAACTGGCACTATATGGCAGTAGCAAGAAATGAGGGTATTTATAACCCCAATATATTCTTTGAATTCCCAGTCAGACAATGGCACTGTATACCAGTAGTAAAAATTGTGGGTGCACGTAACCCCAATATATTCTTTGAATTCCCAGTCAGAAACTGGCACTATATGGCAGTAGCAAGAAATGAGGGTATTTGTATTCCCAATATACTCTTTGAATTCCCAGTCAGACAATGGCACTGTATACCAGTAGTAAAAATTGTGGGTGCACGTAACCCCAATATATTCTTTGAATTCCCAGTCAGAAACTGGCACTATATGGCAGTAGCAAGAAATGAGGGTATTTATAACCCCAATATATTCTTTGAATTCCCAGTCAGACAATGGCACTGTATACCAGTAGTAAAAATTGTGGGTGCACGTAACCCCAATATATTCTTTGAATTCCCAGTCAGAAACTGGCACTATATGGCAGTAGCAAGAAATGAGGGTATTTGTATTCCCAATATACTCTTTGAATTCCCAGTCAGACAATGGCACTGTATACCAGTAGTAAAAATTGTGGGTGCACGTAACCCCAATATATTCTTTGAATTCCCAGTCAGAAACTGGCACTATATGGCAGTAGCAAGAAATGAGGGTATTTGTATTCCCAATATACTCTTTGAATTCCCAGTCAGACAATGGCACTGTATACCAGTAGTAAAAATTGTGGGTGCACGTAACCCCAATATATTCTTTGAATTCCCAGTCAGACACTGGCACTATATGGCAGTAGCAAGAAATGAGGGTATTTGTATTCCCAATATACTCTTTGAATTCCCAGTCAGACAATGGCACTGTATACCAGTAGTAAAAATTGTGGGTGCACGTAACCCCAATATATTCTTTGAATTACCAGTCAGAAACTGGCACTATATGGCAGTAGCAAGAAATGAGGGTATTTATAACCCCAATATATTCTTTGAATTCCCAGTCAGACAATGGCACTGTATACCAGTAGTAAAAATTGTGGGTGCACGTAACCCCAATATATTCTTTGAATTCCCAGTCAGAAACTGGCACTATATGGCAGTAGCAAGAAATGAGGGTATTTGTATTCCCAATATACTCTTTGAATTCCCAGTCAGACAATGGCACTGTATACCAGTAGTAAAAATTGTGGGTGCACGTAACCCCAATATATTCTTTGAATTCCCAGTCAGACACTGGCACTATATGGCAGTAGCAAGAAATGAGGGTATTTGTATTCCCAATATATTCTTTGAATTCCCAGTCAGACAATGGCACTGTATACCAGTAGTAAAAATTGTGGGTGCACGTAACCCCAATATATTCTTTGAATTACCAGTCAGAAACTGGCACTATATGGCAGTAGCAAGAAATGAGGGTATTTATAACCCCAATATATTCTTTGAATTCCCAGTCAGACAATGGCACTGTATACCAGTAGTAAAAATTGTGGGTGCACGTAACCCCAATATATTCTTTGAATTCCCAGTCAGAAACTGGCACTATATGGCAGTAGCAAGAAATGAGGGTATTTATAACCCCAATATATTCTTTGAATTCCCAGTCAGACAATGGCACTGTATACCAGTAGTAAAAATTGTGGGTGCACGTAACCCCAATATATTCTTTGAATTCCCAGTCAGAAACTGGCACTATATGGCAGTAGCAAGAAATGAGGGTATTTGTATTCCCAATATACTCTTTGAATTCCCAGTCAGACAATGGCACTGTATACCAGTAGTAAAAATTGTGGGTGCACGTAACCCCAATATATTCTTTGAATTCCCAGTCAGAAACTGGCACTATATGGCAGTAGCAAGAAATGAGGGTATTTGTATTCCCAATATACTCTTTGAATTCCCAGTCAGACAATGGCACTGTATACCAGTAGTAAAAATTGTGGGTGCACGTAACCCCAATATATTCTTTGAATTCCCAGTCAGACACTGGCACTATATGGCAGTAGCAAGAAATGAGGGTATTTGTATTCCCAATATACTCTTTGAATTCCCAGTCAGACAATGGCACTGTATACCAGTAGTAAAAATTGTGGGTGCACGTAACCCCAATATATTCTTTGAATTACCAGTCAGAAACTGGCACTATATGGCAGTAGCAAGAAATGAGGGTATTTATAACCCCAATATATTCTTTGAATTCCCAGTCAGACAATGGCACTGTATACCAGTAGTAAAAATTGTGGGTGCACGTAACCCCAATATATTCTTTGAATTCCCAGTCAGAAACTGGCACTATATGGCAGTAGCAAGAAATGAGGGTATTTGTATTCCCAATATACTCTTTGAATTCCCAGTCAGACAATGGCACTGTATACCAGTAGTAAAAATTGTGGGTGCACGTAACCCCAATATATTCTTTGAATTCCCAGTCAGACACTGGCACTATATGGCAGTAGCAAGAAATGAGGGTATTTGTATTCCCAATATATTCTTTGAATTCCCAGTCAGACAATGGCACTGTATACCAGTAGTAAAAATTGTGGGTGCACGTAACCCCAATATATTCTTTGAATTACCAGTCAGAAACTGGCACTATATGGCAGTAGCAAGAAATGAGGGTATTTATAACCCCAATATATTCTTTGAATTCCCAGTCAGACAATGGCACTGTATACCAGTAGTAAAAATTGTGGGTGCACGTAACCCCAATATATTCTTTGAATTCCCAGTCAGAAACTGGCACTATATGGCAGTAGCAAGAAATGAGGGTATTTATAACCCCAATATATTCTTTGAATTCCCAGTCAGACAATGGCACTGTATACCAGTAGTAAAAATTGTGGGTGCACGTAACCCCAATATATTCTTTGAATTCCCAGTCAGAAACTGGCACTATATGGCAGTAGCAAGAAATGAGGGTATTTGTATTCCCAATATACTCTTTGAATTCCCAGTCAGACAATGGCACTGTATACCAGTAGTAAAAATTGTGGGTGCACGTAACCCCAATATATTCTTTGAATTCCCAGTCAGAAACTGGCACTATATGGCAGTAGCAAGAAATGAGGGTATTTGTATTCCCAATATACTCTTTGAATTCCCAGTCAGACAATGGCACTGTATACCAGTAGTAAAAATTGTGGGTGCACGTAACCCCAATATATTCTTTGAATTCCCAGTCAGACACTGGCACTATATGGCAGTAGCAAGAAATGAGGGTATTTGTATTCCCAATATACTCTTTGAATTCCCAGTCAGACAATGGCACTGTATACCAGTAGTAAAAATTGTGGGTGCACGTAACCCCAATATATTCTTTGAATTACCAGTCAGAAACTGGCACTATATGGCAGTAGCAAGAAATGAGGGTATTTATAACCCCAATATATTCTTTGAATTCCCAGTCAGACAATGGCACTGTATACCAGTAGTAAAAATTGTGGGTGCACGTAACCCCAATATATTCTTTGAATTCCCAGTCAGAAACTGGCACTATATGGCAGTAGCAAGAAATGAGGGTATTTGTATTCCCAATATACTCTTTGAATTCCCAGTCAGACAATGGCACTGTATACCAGTAGTAAAAATTGTGGGTGCACGTAACCCCAATATATTCTTTGAATTCCCAGTCAGACACTGGCACTATATGGCAGTAGCAAGAAATGAGGGTATTTGTATTCCCAATATATTCTTTGAATTCCCAGTCAGACAATGGCACTGTATACCAGTAGTAAAAATTGTGGGTGCACGTAACCCCAATATATTCTTTGAATTACCAGTCAGAAACTGGCACTATATGGCAGTAGCAAGAAATGAGGGTATTTGTATTCCCAATATATTCTTTGAATTCCCAGTCAGACAATGGCACTGTATACCAGTAGTAAAAATTGTGGGTGCACGTAACCCCAATATATTCTTTGAATTACCAGTCAGAAACTGGCACTATATGGCAGTAGCAAGAAATGAGGGTATTTATAACCCCAATATATTCTTTGAATTCCCAGTCAGACAATGGCACTGTATACCAGTAGTAAAAATTGTGGGTGCACGTAACCCCAATATATTCTTTGAATTCCCAGTCAGAAACTGGCACTATATGGCAGTAGCAAGAAATGAGGGTATTTATAACCCCAATATATTCTTTGAATTCCCAGTCAGACAATGGCACTGTATACCAGTAGTAAAAATTGTGGGTGCACGTAACCCCAATATATTCTTTGAATTCCCAGTCAGAAACTGGCACTATATGGCAGTAGCAAGAAATGAGGGTATTTGTATTCCCAATATACTCTTTGAATTCCCAGTCAGACAATGGCACTGTATACCAGTAGTAAAAATTGTGGGTGCACGTAACCCCAATATATTCTTTGAATTCCCAGTCAGAAACTGGCACTATATGGCAGTAGCAAGAAATGAGGGTATTTGTATTCCCAATATACTCTTTGAATTCCCAGTCAGACAATGGCACTGTATACCAGTAGTAAAAATTGTGGGTGCACGTAACCCCAATATATTCTTTGAATTCCCAGTCAGACACTGGCACTATATGGCAGTAGCAAGAAATGAGGGTATTTGTATTCCCAATATACTCTTTGAATTCCCAGTCAGACAATGGCACTGTATACCAGTAGTAAAAATTGTGGGTGCACGTAACCCCAATATATTCTTTGAATTACCAGTCAGAAACTGGCACTATATGGCAGTAGCAAGAAATGAGGGTATTTATAACCCCAATATATTCTTTGAATTCCCAGTCAGACAATGGCACTGTATACCAGTAGTAAAAATTGTGGGTGCACGTAACCCCAATATATTCTTTGAATTCCCAGTCAGAAACTGGCACTATATGGCAGTAGCAAGAAATGAGGGTATTTGTATTCCCAATATACTCTTTGAATTCCCAGTCAGACAATGGCACTGTATACCAGTAGTAAAAATTGTGGGTGCACGTAACCCCAATATATTCTTTGAATTCCCAGTCAGACACTGGCACTATATGGCAGTAGCAAGAAATGAGGGTATTTGTATTCCCAATATATTCTTTGAATTCCCAGTCAGACAATGGCACTGTATACCAGTAGTAAAAATTGTGGGTGCACGTAACCCCAATATATTCTTTGAATTACCAGTCAGAAACTGGCACTATATGGCAGTAGCAAGAAATGAGGGTATTTGTATTCCCAATATATTCTTTGAATTCCCAGTCAGACAATGGCACTGTATACCAGTAGTAAAAATTGTGGGTGTATATAGCCCCAATTCTATTGCTAGGGGACTTGCAGGGTATTTCTGGGGTGAAGGTGGGGGGGCACACCGTTGGAACGGGTATCGGGGTATATATCGGGTATACGGGAATACACTGACAGTGTATTCCATTCAGGATCCTGGGAAAGCTGGGTTGCGGCGATTGAGCCCGTCAGTGCCACGTTACACTGACAAGCTTCTCCCTGGAATTTAGCTCTTACAAGAGCTGTTGGTTGTCTTCTCCTTCCTATCCTAGCCTGTCCCTGCCTACCCAGAATCTAAGCCCTAGCTAGCTGGACGGAAACCTCCGTCCTCGGTGAATTGCAAGCTCAGAATGACGCGAAGCTGGGCGTCGCTGTTCTTTTAAATTAGAGGTCACATGTTTTCGGCAGCCAATGGGTTTTGCCTACTTTTTTCAACGTCACCGGTGTCGTAGTTCCTGTCCCACCTACCCAGCGCTGTTATTGGAGCAAAAAAGGCGCCAGGGAAGGTGGGAGGGGAATCGAGTAATGGCGCACTTTACCACGCGGTGTTCGATTCGATTCGAACATGCCGAACAGCCTAATATCCGATCGAACATGAGTTCGATAGAACACTGTTCGCTCATCTCTACTAGGCAGGGGAGGATCTGAAACCAGAAGATAGGAACACTTTCCTCTGCTAAGATATATTATAAAGTGTCTTCTATTCACCTGAGATGTTCATTTAGAAAAAAAAATATTTGGAATGACAGGTACTCTTTAAAGCAGAGATTTGGAAGATAATAATTTTTAACTAATTAGGATTGTATGACTGTCTAAAAACCAGATATATGTCTATTATATTTTATTTTAATTTTTTTTCCAATCTTCACCAAATTTCCTATTTTTTCCTAAATGCATGCAAAAATATCAAAGTTTGCCAGTAACATGAAGTACAATGTGTCACAGAAAAACAGCATCAAATTCACTGTATGAAGTTGTAAGCCGTGTACCGAGGTGGGCTCCCCAGGATACAGCGAAGTCACGAACAAAGGAAGTGAGTCCAATTCAATTTAACCAAGATAGGACTTTACTTAGTTTAGATAACCTCTTTTGTCCAAAAGAACACTCCCAGGTATTACATTTACACAGCCTAGAGGCTGGGACCCTGGTGTTATACAGCACTGTGCCCACTAGTGTGGCCTTCAATATACTCCAAGCTTTTACCTCCCTGCAGGCTGCGCCTATGCAGCTGCCTGTTACCTGTTATTACCCTATTACACAGGAACAATTCAGTGTGTGTGACACAGGCATCCGGCGGTGTAACACCAGGGTTTACAATCTTATCACAATACTACTAAATTCCCCCCAAACCAAGTACAACTAAGCAAGTATAATGGTTAGTTAGCTTGCAAGCCAAACAGTGTAAAGTTATACTAAATGTTGCTCCCAGACTTCCTTAAAAGTCCCTCTCTGGGAGATATAACTCTGTAGAAATCCTCTGTGACTTAGTCCTTTTACCAGACAGGTAGATAGTTCACCAGTATTGCAGCCTGGGGTGATGATTATACCTAACTAACTAACTACAGGCTTTTTACTCAGTCCCAGCAATATGGTGCAAAACTTGCAGTGTGGTGCGTGCACGCTTACTTCTGTTGGGTACCTTTTAGTCTCTGTTAGCATCAGGGTGAAGAGGAGCTCCTCGGACAGCATGCGGTCTCACTGACAGTCTCACTTCTCAGCCAAGTCTCTGACAGTAATCTTCTCCTTAGGATGGTGTCTGGACAGACTCTGAAAGTCTCAAATCCACAGCTATTCTTGCTGTGGCTTCTCCCTCCAAGGACCCTCTCTGCACAGAGATGTCTCCACAGCTCTCTCTTCTCCTCTAGAGTCCAGCACACTCTGACTCAAAATGGCTCCTAGAACCTTCCTACAACGATCAGGGTCTCCACATCAATCTTCCAGGGGCATGCAGCCTTTTTCCTTTTACTTGTTATCTCGCAACAGCGACCTCTTGTGGTCAAACAACAAAATGTCAGGTTATGAAAACACCAACTCAATTACACATTGCACATTCACTACACAGGGGCTGTTTCACCCTCTTACATGCCACCCCACTAGAGGTTGACGTCCCTGGCAACCTTTCCCATATAAACTCATCTTGTGCATAGCGCTGTGGGGGTACCCCAGCATTGGACCTGGCTGTCCTACGCAGAGTCACAGAATCAGGGGCACCCGGCACACCCAATGATGGCTGTTCTGCAGGTTGTACAACTCCCTCCCTGGGCGGCAAACTAGACTCGACTTGGTTCCCTGGATCGGCTGGGGCAGGGACAACCCACCACTCATCGTCTAAGGGGGTTTCCCTGGTAGCAATGCTAGGAGCCTGTACCACCTCGTCGGCCACCGAGTGTTCAAAATTGCAGCGTCTTAACATGTTACGGTGAAGGTTCCTTGAGGGTCCTCCAGTCCCTACTGGCTGTACCTCATACACTGGAATATCAGGGTCTACCTTTCGCTTCACAACATATGGTACCGCCTCCCACCGCCCATCCAATTTTCCCGTTGGCCTCTTGGCCCTGACAATCACACGATCACCTGGGGCGTACTCATCCCTCTGCACCGGCCCTGGGTTGGGGTGTACTATTTGTCTCATGCGTTCGCCCACAACCTTATGTACTGCTCTCAGTCGGCGACGGTGTTCTTGCGCCCATGCGATAGTGCTCCTTGGAGGAGGCTGCATTGGATCTGGCATGTGGAGATCCTCAATCTCTTGACCTGCCCTCCCAAACATCAACATGTGTGGAGAGTAACCAGTGGTGTTGTGTACTCTATTGTTATAGGCCCACATCAGTTCAGGTAGATACTCTGGCCACCGAGCTTTTTGACTATCCTCTAGCGTCCGCAACATCTGTATCAAGGTGCGGTTGAACCGCTCGCATGCCCCGTTCCCCTGTGGATGATATGGGGTCGTGCGAGAACGTTCGATCCCATAGAGTTGATACAATTCACTCATCAAAGCCCCCTGAAAGCACGCCCCCTGATCTGAATGGATTTTCTGTGGACACCCAAACACTTGTATAAAGTGTTTGCAGACCGCTTCGGCAGCGGATTCAGCCGTCTGATCTCTGGTGGGTACAGCTACTGCATACTTTGTAAAATGGTCCGTCATAACCAAACAGTAAGAATGTCCTGAGGTAGAGTACCCAATCTGTACATAATCAATCATTAGAATTTGCAGGGGGGCAGATGTTTGAATAGTTTGTACAGGGGCACGTTGTTCGGGACTTTTACTCAGCCCGCAGGACCGACATTGAAGACATGCCTTGGTCACCATCTTTCCCAAATCTGGACAATACACAAATCATTGGAGCCATTGGTACGTTTTGGCACTCCCAAAATGGGCCCCACTCTCATGGGCTTCCTGAGCGGCTACTGGTCCCAATGACATCGGGATGACAATCTGTTGCCGGTGCTGCAGCTCTGACTGTATGTATATGGTCCGACATAGGAGTCCTTGGATGACAACCAGCTTATCCCACTGTCTCTGTAACTTCTGACCCTCTTGGGTTAAGCTAGCCCGCTCATTCGGCCGTGGCCAGATCTTAGTCCGGATCCACTCTTTCACTTTACATAGGTCCGGACAGCTATTTTGAACCCTTTCCCAATCTTCCAATGTCTTCCCCAGCACCATCGGCATCCCTGAAGCCACCCCACTTCAATGGGTTATGTTCTGGAATGGCGGTATTCTGCCGAGGTGTGGGATTTCACTGTCTTCTAGCCCTTCCTCTCCACTCTTAGTTGGCAACCCCACAGGGACTCGGGAGAGGGCATCAGCGTTGCCATTCTCTCTCCCTGATCGGAACTGGATACGGTATTGATACTTGGAAAGGCGGGACATCCACCTCTGCTCAAGGGCACCTAACTTAGCGTTCTCTAAGTGTGCTAAAGGGTTATTGTCCGTCATCACAATCACTTCTGCACCCGTCAGATACTCTGTGAATCTTTCAGTCATGGCCCATACAAGTGCCAAAAGCTCCAACTTAAAGGAGCTGTAGTTGTCGGGGTTACGCTCTGACTCCCTTAAGGACCGGCTGCCATAGGCAATCACCCTCTCACGTCCATCTTGAACTTGAGATAGCACAGCTCCCAGACCATGTAGACTTCCATCGGTGTACAACAGGAATGGCTTATCAAACTGTGCATAGGCCAGGATCGGGGTACTGGTCAGAGCTTTCTTTAACCCCTCAAAGGCTTCTTGCTGTCGTGGCCCCCACTCAATGGGGCGATTCTTGGGTCCACCAGCTGTGCCTCTCAGTAGTTCATTTAGGGGGCCAGCCCGATGAGAGAACTTGGGTATGAATCTCCTGTAATAACCGGCCAACCCTAGAAAGGCTTGTACTTCACGCAGGGTTCTTGGTTGGGGCCACTTCTGGACGGCCTCCACCTTGCTGGGCGCAGGTTGTACCCCTTCCGGAGTGACTACATGTCCCAAGTACTCTATTCGCTGCTGGAATAGTTGACACTTCTTGGGCTTGATTTTTAGCCCATGATCACGCAATCGCCCTAGGACCTGCCGCAGCTTTTCGAGATGATCTTCAAATGAGGACCCAAACACTACAACGTCATCCAAATATATCAATACCGACTCAAAGTTTAGGTCACCCAAACAGAGCTCCATCAACCGCTGAAATGTCCCTGGGGCATTGGACAGACCGAAAGGCATTCTGTTAAACTCATAGAGTCCCATGGGTAAGATAAACGCTGTCTTGGCCTTGTCCTTCTCGGCCACTGGCACTTGCCAATATCCACTGGCCAAGTCAAGCGTTGAGAAATACTTGGCATGACCGAGGGAGGATAGTGACTCTTCAATCCGTGGAAGGGGGTATGCATCACGGACGGTCTTAGCATTTAGTTTCCGGTAATCTACGCAGAAACGGAGACTTCCGTCTTTCTTCCGCACCAAGACCACCGGAGCAGCCCATGGGCTCTTACTCTCCTGGATCACTTGATTCTCCAGCATGCTAGCCACCATTTCTTTCACCTCCTGATACATCTTGGGGGGAATCTGCCTATACCGCTCCCGAATAGGCGCAGCGTCGCCAGTGGGGATTTCGTGTTCAATGGCAGTAGCACACCCGAAGTCTTCATCGTGTCTTGAAAACGCCTCCTGGAATACCCACAGAGTGTCCTCCAGAAGCTTCTGTTGTCCCGGGGTCAGAGACCGGCGATCTACTCCCATCAGAGACATGATCACTTGGCCATTCCACTCTGCCGTTGGAGGCTGCCTTTGCTGGACCTTCACAGCATAGGTCCAAGACGACCTCCCATCAGGCTGCAACGTGAAGCTCTTCCGGCGAAGGATGTCACCCCCGGGCACGTGAACTTCAGCCAGCAGGGTATTCCCAGGCACGAACAACTCACTGTCCAGAACGTTGAGACAGCGTATAGGCACACACCCATCCTTCACAGTGGCAAGTGCTCGGGCTACCAGAGGGCGGGTCTGCGTTTCTCCCTGCAGGGCAGGCTCTATCAAGACCTCTAGTCCATTTAATGGTCGTCCAGCCCCCACCGGAAGCATCACAATATTTTCCTGTCGCGGTGGAATCTTCATTGGGGCACTCAGCGGCACCTTCACGTATCCAATGGAGCGCCCTGCCATGGTGCTCTTCTGCAAACTACAGCTCCTCACCATCTGCTGTAGGACCTTCTGAGTCGGCCGGTGTGTGGTGGCCCGCTGCCAGTATTTAGGTCCTTCCTTTGCATAAAGGTGATGATCTAGGTCTCTCAGCACGTTCATGCCCAGCGTCACATCGAGTCCTCTCCTGGACGGATGGTCTATCAGCACGATCCCCTTTTTGCCAATGTCTTGCCCAAACAGCCGGACCCGCATCCAGACGATCCCTTGTACGTCCATCGCACCATTGTTGGCAGCTATCAACCGGATGACACTTCCATCCTCTGGCTCCATCATATGTCCGAAGTGTCTCTCGAAGAACTCCAGGGGCATCAGGGTGCACTCCGATCCAGTATCAACTAAGCAGCGTACCTTCTGGCCCTCCAGCTCAGCTTCCATAACGGGGCTGCTAGCATATAGGTCGCATTCATCACGTACGGGGCTTGATTGTTGGTGAACCGCCACAGGACGCCCCGTTACTGCGGCGGTCGGGAGTTTAAAGCCGGCTCGGGTTCCACCTCCCCCTTACACTCTCTGGCGATATGGCCATACTGTCTGCAACTCCAGCAGAGGGGTCCCCTTGATACCTGCCCAGCTGATGAGCCTCGGTTGGTGGGTCCTCGGCCACGGTGTACTCTCAGCGGGGGAGAGTAGGACGATGCGGTCATTTCTGGAACCATGGATTGACCTGCTCGCATCTGGGACACCTCCAGTCGGAGTTCTCTCATTTCTGCCCGTAGAGCCTGGACTACATCCTTTAAGGACCCTGGGTCTTCAGGACCTCCTCGGGTCCCTGTCACTTGGGTGCTACTCACAGCCTTCACATTCACAGCCACGGGCGCTTCTTCCCTCTCTACAGCAGCCAGGTAAACATTATAGAATGTCAGGTTGGCATCTGCCCGGATCATCTCTTGCAGTTTATCCTGTAACAACTTATTGGATAACCCTAGGATGAATTGATCTCGTAGCAGCCGGTCCACTTCTTTGAAGGCTCCCATAGCCTCTGAGTCTCGTCGCTGCACTTCATTCAGCATCTCTTGTAAGGCGTTAGAGTATTGCGTTAAAGTCTCACCCTCCCTCTGTGACCGATTGAAGAAGTTGCTCCGCAACTGCGCTACCTTGGCATGCCCTCCCTGAGCTCCCTCTAGCAGAGCAAATATTTTTTCTAAAGTGTCTCTTTCCGATTCGGGCCGTACCATCACTGTCCGTCTAGCGTCACCTTCTAGGGCCCCTAATGCTATCTCTGCACGCAGTTCCGGTATCAGGTTGCTCAGTCTAACTATACTTCGTACCCTTTCAGTCCAGTCCTGCAACGTCATATTATTACCGTCAAACTTTGGCAGATGCTGCATTAGTGCCCTGGCCGATAAGTACCCCACTTGGGCCGGCATTACCAGCGCTGGGGCTTGCTGTGCAGGGGCACCCTGGACCACCACAGCTGGTGCCAGGGGATTCTCTCCCGCCACATTCCCGTCCATGAGGGTCGCTGTATCCTGCCGACTACGCCAAGTTGTAAGCCGTGTACCGAGGTGGGCTCCCCAGGATACAGCGAAGTCACGAACAAAGGAAGTGAGTCCAATTCAATTTAACCAAGATAGGACTTTACTTAGTTTAGATAACCTCTTTTGTCCAAAAGAACACTCCCAGGTATTACATTTACACAGCCTAGAGGCCGGGACCCTGGTGTTATACAGCACTGTGCCCACTAGTGTGGCCTTCAATATACTCCAAGCTTTTACCTACCTGCAGACTGCGCCTATGCAGCTGCCTGTTACCTGTTATTACCCTATTACACAGGAACAATTCAGTGTGTGTGACACAGGCACCGGCGGTGTAACACCAGGGTTTACAATCTTATCACAATACTACTAAATTCCCCCCAAACCAAGTACAACTAAGCAAGTATAATGGTTAGTTAGCTTGCAAGCCAAACAGTGTAAAGTTAAACTAAATGTTGCTCCCAGACTTCCTTACAAGTCCCTCTCTGGGAGATATAACTCTGTAGAAATCCTCTGTGACTTAGTCCTTTTACCAGACAGGTAGATAGTTCACCAGTATTGCAGCCTGGGGTGATGATTATACCTAACTAACTAACTACAGGCTTTTTACTCAGTCCCAGCAATATGGTGCAAAACTTGCAGTGGTGCGTGCACGCTTACTTCTGTTGGGTACCTTTTAGTCTCTGTTAGCATCAGGGTGAAGAGGAGCTCCTCGGACAGCATGCGGTCTCACTGACAGTCTCACTTCTCAGCCAAGTCTCTGACAGTAATCTTCTCCTTAGGATGGTGTCTGGACAGACTCTGAAAGTCTCAAATCCTCAGCTATTCTTGCTGTGGCTTCTCCCTCCAAGGACCCTCTCTGCACAGTGATGTCTCCACAGCTCTCTCTTCTCCTCTAGAGTCCAGCACACTCTGACTCAAAATGGCTCCTAGAACCTTCCTACAACGATCAGGGTCTCCACATCAATCTTCCAGGGGCATACAGCCTTTTTCCTTTTACTTGTTATCTCGCAACAGCGACCTCTTGTGGTCAAACAACAAAATGTCAGGTTATGAAAACACCAACTCAATTACACATTGCACATTCACTACACAGGGGCTGTTTCACCCTCTTACAAAGTAACATATGACAGATTGAAAAAACATAGCTGTGTCCATAAGGTAAGACAAGGCCATGATCTTAAGGAGTCAATCATGCCGAGCTCACACTAACTAGCATGAGTAATTGTAATTTTTTTTAATCAGGTATAGTACCACTATGCAAGTATAGCTATATTTGGACTTTTTTAATGTTACCTATCCAGGTATTATTTAGTAGTGTGAAATGTCTTGACAGTCTCCATTTAAGTTCAATGTATAAATAGTATGCGTTAAGCTTCAAAGCTCCTCCTAGAAGCAGCTACCGGCAGCTAACACTTTATCAGTTTGCTATATCTCTATACAGGCGATTTAAAGTTCTGCATCAGGAAATTGAGTTTTGACCAGTATAAAGATATATCAGAAAATTAGCCAGCGCAGGATATTGGTCCTGTATAGATTAAAAAATGTAGTTCTTGGATGAACATTCACTTCAAGATTAAAATAATCAGCTAAAAAATAAATGCAATATATAGTTTTTCCTCCTATAAATCGTGATTTTTTTTCCTGCTATAGAAGATGCATGATTAATTTTTTTTTCTTTTAATACAATCCCATTAATATCAGCTATTTGTTCTGCATTCTGCTCCATTAAAGCTTTATACTACTGGTAAATGGATATCTCCCTTTTGTATTTTATCTCAGAGATGAAGAATGATATCACCCCAACTCATTAGAGTATGCCAATTCTCAGATAGTTCACTCTGTTCTAAAGTATCCTATATTATTCAACCATTTCCATTTTGTTCTTCACATAAATATACATTTATGTATAATGTACAGTGTTAAGAAGTCATTTACTCACTAATATCACTCATTCATCTACCGTAAATGAGCCAGTGGAGCACAAAATGCCTGAGCTTTGCCATCTGTAGTTTAGACAATCATTTGCTCTTGCAAACAAATATGTGAAAGTATTTCTAATAAGAATATTGATTAGTAGCATGGAGGTGGTATAAAGGAACAACGGCTTCATTTTGCTTACAGTTTAATGGATCAGAATTGTGCTAAAAAAGGTTTGCTGCATCTGAAATGTTTCCCAAACCAATAGTACACAGCAGCCAAACAATAAAAATGGAGAGTGAGTAAACTAGGTTCACCAGTACCATGTCACTATACATATGAAATATAGGGATATAACCACTTCTGCCCTTAGGCTGAAGCTTGGGGATGAAGTAATCTTTTCCACTAAGTATGTCTTTTCCAATACATTAAAGGGGTTGTCCCATTTCAAGGCTCCTATCTATACTGGTAGCTTATGTAAACTGAAAACTTTTCCTAAACATATTGCTATAGAAATTCTGCTTTGTTTGCCTGCTATGTGACCTTATTCCTACTATTGTTTACACATGATTGCTATAACCACAAACCTATAGGACAAGCTATGTCACTTACTCAATGCCCTTTCCGGCAGGACAATCGTTTAGCTAATTGTAGTCTGTTATCTCTCTATGTAAACACACAGATATTACTGAGTCCATTCTGTACAAGCATCTGCATAATATCTGATCTGTATAAGTGTTGTGAGACTTCTCTGGCTGTTTAGCAAGAGGGAGGGGGAGGAGGGAGAAATATAGGAAGTGAGATGAAAATACTGAGGCCAGAATGCTGAAACACTGAGATGGGAAAACCCCTTTATTGCCTACCGGCCTCCCATGCCTGTACAATAGAGATGAAGTGTCATCTACAGAGCAATGCCAGGACTCCAGCTCTACAAGCATCAGTGGGTCAGGTAGTAGTGATGATGTTCTGTTTTCAGAAACGTAGAAAGAGAATATCGCGGATAATCAGAAAATTTGCCTGGGGCGGTCATATATGGATGCCTCAGCGATACTGATAAATATACAGTTTTGCTAAACTAAGTAATTTAGAAAGTATGTAGGGGGAGTGTGTTCAGGTTACATACACTTCATTTTATCCAGAACAACCCCTTTAAATAAATCAAGCAGCAAAACAAACTAATATATGGGGGTTTCTGTTTATATACTACAAGAATATAAGTGTAACCTATATACTCTCTGATGCATCACCATGTTACCATGTCAAGGTCCATTAATATTCCCAACAGTGAATTAAAAATAGTTTATGTTGGGCACAAATAAATTTATTAAGTTACACACACACACACACACACACACACACACACCTTTTACACTAAATATCCTCTCTCTGGGTCAGGCCATTGGCGTAGAACTTCTATTTGCATCACATTGCTAAAGACAATGAATATCCCCCTCCTTCTTGAAGAATACAATGCTGTAGTGCAAGATTGTATCAGGGAGCTTTTAAATCAATAGTATTTGTTTTATCCCGATGTAGAAACAAGATGTCTGCCTTCAAATGTTTTGTGTGTGTTAGATCAAACATGGGTGGTTGCTAGTGGTATTATAAGAAGCAGTAACAAAGTACACTGTACTTTACACTTTTTTTGGTGTTTGGCAAGAAAAAAACAAGTCTATTTTTTTCTTTGCATTTTGTTCTTACAGCATTAACACTGCATTAAAAACAAAAGTGGTGAGTTGCACGTGTTCCATGAGAGCCAGAGGAGTTTGTTTAATGCAGACTAGATGAATAAGATAGGTATCAGGTCGTTAAGTTATTATAATACTTGCCTCGGTGGGATATGCTTGGGCCTTTTGGCGTTCATCCAGAGTGTTGATTTTCTCGTTGTGATTGGTGCGGGGTTGCGCATGCGTTTGGGGAGAACAATACGGGTATACAGGTTAGGTGGATAGGTTGGCTGTGTATAACTAGCAGACGCATGCGCGACCAAGATTTTTGCTACTTTGTCGGCCATTTTTATTCCTGGCAGAGAAGGTGTCTAATATAGGTCCATGGTAGTATCCATTGTGTGCCTTGGCGCATGCGTTTAATGTGAACAAAACGGAACTGTGTAACTGCAATATGCATGCGTGTCAGGTGGATGGGTTGGCTGTGTATCACCATCAGACGCATGCGCAATTGAGACTTTTGCCACTGTTCCGGTCATCTTTGTCCTTGGCAAAGAAGAAGTTGTTTAATATAGATCCATGTATATTATTCTGTGCAGGTTTTTGTAGTATTCATCATGTGCCTTGGTTTCCTAGGTGGGATCTTACATCATACGGATCCACCTGGGATCCAATGGGTCTTTTGAATGCGAACTTGTTCGTATATGAATTACTAGCTGGTACCCGCGACTTCGTCTGCGGTGATTGTAGAAGTGGGTATATACAGGTGTGGGTAAGGTTTTCGTACTGTGTATAAAGTATGGGATATGAAATGTAACTTTGTATCTTGTTTTTGCTGTAATTCAGAGAATACGTGAGACTTTTGTGTTGAAGTTAATTTGTATTAGAGCTGCTATACGGTGTTGTGAGAAACTGTACATAGTGACTTTGGGACAGAAGTATTTGAAGTTAACCCCTTCCCGTCGATGGCATTTTTTGATTTTGGTTTTTCATTTTTGACTCCCCTCCTTCTAAACCCCATAACTTTTTTTATTTCTCCGCTCCCAGAGTCATATGAGGTCTTAATTTTTCTTGGGACAAATTTTTCTTCATGATGCCGCCATTAATTATTCTATATAATGTACTGGGAAGCAGGTAAAAAAAATTCTGAATGGGGTGGATTTGACAAAAAAATGCATTTCTGCGACTTTCTTAGGGGCTTTGGTTTTACGGCGTTCACTGTGCAACCAAAATGACATGTCCCCTGTATTCTGTGTTTCGTTACGATGCTGGGGATACCAAATTTATATGGTTTTATTTACATTTTGACCCCTTAAAAAAATCCAAAACTGTGTTAAAACATTTTTTTTTGAAAAGTCGTCATATTCCGACAGCCGTAACTTTTTTATACGTCCATGAAGGGGGATGTATAGGTCGTCTTTTTTTGCGGGGTCGAGTGTACTTTGTAGTTCTACCATTTTCGGGAAATGTTATTGCTTTGATCACTTTTTATTCAAATTTTTATCAGAATCAAAAGAGTGAAAAAACGGCGGTTTGGCACTTTTGACCATTTTTCCCGCTACGGCATTTACCGAACAGGAAAAATATTTGTATAGCTTTGTAGAGCGGACGATTTCGGACGCGGGGATACCTAACATGTATATGTTTCACAGTTTTTAACTACTTTTATATGTGTTCTAGGGAAAGGGGGGTGATTTGAATTTTTAATCCTTTTTATTTGTTTTTATATTTTTTTTACTTTTTTTTAAACTTTTTTTTTGCATTTATTAGACTTCCTAGGGGTATTGACATGGGTGGGCGGTGTCGCGGATTGTCAGAGCGGTGGGGGTCGGCAAACATGGCTGCTCCGGAGCGTTAAAGAGAGCCTCCTGGAGTATCGTTAAGGGGAGGGGCAAAGTGGTAAAGTATATGTATATGTGATTGTGTGGGGTTAGGGGCGAGGCTGCAGAGGGCAATATGAATTTTGTGGCTTGCTATGGTCCAAAGTGTGTGAGATTGCAGAGATGGTGATGTGAGTTTGGGGTTTGTGGGGGTCCTGGGAAAAACGTATGTGTGCTATTGTGACGAAAAGTAGCCTATTGCGCAATGGGGTGTATTAACTATGTTTGTGGAAAATTTCAGCCAAATCGGTCGAGCGGGTTTTGTGTGATTGACTAACAAACATCCGAACACACAAACCCACAAACATCCAAACTCACAAACTTTCACATTTATAATATTAATAGGATGCTGATCATGTGCATTCCAACAGCAATTTTCATAATTCTCATTGTTGGCTTTGTTTAGAAACGTATGCGGTTTCAACATGCGGTTTTGAATTTTCTACTATATGATTCTAATATGCGGTTTAAATATGCGATTAATGTGTTTTTCCATCATGCGATTTCCTTGAGAATATACGATTTGTGTTGTTTTATCATGTGTTTTATGTGCATGTTCATTCAATCAATGTTTATTTGTTACAGTTGTGGTTTTGTGATTTAAAGGGGGTTGGGTGTAACATACGATCGGGCTATGACTAAGGCACGCATGTGCTGAAACGCGTCAGCCGACGTCATTTCTCCTTGGTGTGTTCGGGGGTAGGGAGCGATGTTCACTGATTGTATGGACAAAACTTTTTTAATGTTTTCAAAATAAAGCATTTGAATTTTATGCACGTGGATGCCGGATTCTATATTTCTTCACAAGAGACACTCCGAGACGACGGGGATTTTTTCATCCTGGCACCCGATCATCTCTCCTGAACCGTGAGTGTGGATTCAGTACAAGGATATATTTGATTGTGCACATGATATTATGATATGTCATTATACTAAAAAGGATCGTGATTATATCACTTGAAGCACTAAACCATCCGGGACTCCACAGTAGATTTAATCAACTTTTTGAATTGTGGACATTTATACACTATCAAGATTAGTTTCTGTATGGGCTGTGATATCCTTTTTCCCTTTCCCTACCAGTGTTAAAAACAAAATGGCAACTTTGTCCGGCGGGTTATTATGATTGCACCGATACCAAATTTACATTGGTTTTATTATGTTTTACCAGGTTTACTAATAAAATGTACTCTTTCGAAAGTGAACGGAGGGTCATTTTCTGACTTCTATATCTTTTTTTACTGTTTTGTTGATGGAGAAATATCAAGACTCTTTATCTGCATAGGAAATTGTAGTTTATATTGGTATAATTATAGTATGTATGACTTTTGCAATTTTTGCCAGAAAGCGAGGTGACCAAAATACACTAATTTGCGATTGTGGTATATATGTATACCACATGTGTATATATATATATATATATATATATATATATATATATATATATATATATAATTTTATGGCTTTCAACACACAGGAGAAATAATTCTATTGCTGGTTAGTACAAACTTATACACACATGAGGATGCCTAACATGCTTGTATACATTATGCAAATTAAAAGATGAGTTTTTTAAACTTTTTTCTTGTCCTACAAGAGGACTTGAACCTTTTATCTGCTGATCCCCAGTGCAGGTAAAGTTGCAGTACATCACACACAGGCTCCCTATGTTTAATAGAGAAAGTCAGTCAGAAGGCCATTGCCAAGTCTTCTGTCTGCCATGGCAACCCCTTGGACTCCACAATCTCATTACAGGAGGTCTGAAGGGTAGTGGGGTGGCGATCTTGCCCCCAAACCACCCAGATACTGTGATCGCTATTGATCAGGGCATCTGAGGAGTTAGGGTCCATTCACATGGAGGAAAAAGGTGCTGAATTTGGTGCTGAATTTCAGCGCTGAAAAAAAGTCCCCATTGACTTCAAAGGGTTCCTTTTTCTGCTAGCAGAACTGAAATTCTTCTAGCAGAAAAAGGAACCCACTGAAGTCAATGGGAGGCTTTTTTTCAGCGCTGAAATTCAGCACCAAATTCCTATGTGTGAATGGACCCTAAAATTACCAGAGTAAGGCTGGGGCCCCATGGACCGGAAACGCCGCGATTTGCCCGCAGCAGACATGCTGCGGGAAAAATCGCGGTGTTGTACAGTGCAGGTAAAGTGGATGGAATTCATGCGAATCCCATCCCCACTTTGTGGAAAAGATTGCAGCGTGGACACGCTGCAATTTGCAAATCCGTTGCGGCTTTGCAAATCGCAGCATGTCAATTATTTCTAAGGAAACGCCGGTGGCTTTCCCATAGATATAATGTTAAGAGAAAGTCTGCAGAGGAAAACTCTGTGAACTTTCTCTTAAAAGCACTGCGGAAAGAACTGCAATGTGTTCACACAGCGGTTCTTCCCGCAACACTTTAGTGCTGCGGATACGGCCCATGGGGCCTTAGCCTCAGGGTGTTTTTCATCGCTGGCAGCTAGTACCATGTGTATTATTGCTGAAACCCGAAAGTAATGCCGCAGGCACAGCTCCTGTACTTGCAGCATTAGAGCATGATACTATCACGGCGCTAAGGATACCTCCCAACCGTCCCAATTTCCGCGGGACATTCACGATTCCGGTGACGTGTCCCGCGGTCCCGGTTGGAGGGAGGTATGTCCCGATTTCAACTCAGATCTGCGTCCAGAGGACGCAGATCTGAGTTGAATACATACGCGGCTAAAGCAAGGAGTTGTCACAGCGCAGCTCCTTGCTTCGCCGCTGCACGCCGCCTACTGGATGTGTACACGCGATGTGATGACGTCACATCGCGTCTACAACTGTATGCAAGAGAGAGAGAGGCGCGGAGAAAGCGGCGGGAGAGCGAGGAGAAGGTAAGTGTAAGTTGTAAACTGAGGTGGAATGTTAAACTGGGGGCAGATGAAGGAGAGGATGGCATGACACTGGGGGCAGAGATGTGGAGACATGAATCTGGGGGCAGAGATGGAGGGGACATGAATCTGGGGGAAGAGATGGGGACATGAATCTGGGGACAGAGATGGAGGGACATGAAACTGGGGGCAGAGATGGGGACATGAATCTGGGGGCAGAGATGGGGGACATGAATCTGGGGACAGACATGGAGGGAAACTGGGGGCAGAGATGGGGGACATGAATCTGGGGGCAGAGATGGACGGGACATGAATCTAGGGGCAGAGATGGAGAGGACATGAATCTGGGGGCAGAGATGGATGGGACATGAATCTGGAGCAGAGATGGAGAGGACATGAATCTGGGGGCAGAGATGGAGAGGACATGAATCTGGGGGAAGAGATGGAGGGACATGAATCTGGGGGCAGAGATGGGGGGGACATGAATCTGTGGGCAGAGATGGGGGACATGAATCTGGGGACAGAGATGGGGACATGAATCTGGGGACAGAGATGGGGACATGAATCTGGGGACAGAGATGGAGGGACATGAAACTGGGGGCAGAGATGGAGGGGATATGAAACTGGGGGCAGAGATGGAGGGGGACATGAAACTGGGGGCAGATGAAGGGTATATATGAAACTGGGGGAGAGATAGAGGGGGGACATATAATTTACGGGTGACTGTAGGAGGATTATACTGTGTGCGGGCACATGAAAAATTAATGAGAATGAGCAGAGTCAACACAAAAGTGGGTGGGGCTAAATTTGCCATGGCACGCTATGCGCGCCGCACGTTTTGTCCCTCTTTAGCAGGGGCCCTCAAACTGCGGCCCGCCAAGCACTTTTGTCTGGCCCTGCCGACAGGCGTGCATTTATAATGAAGCTCCTGGGGAGCTCGGGCCAGGCCATGGAGCGCACTTCACTTTACCTATTGGAGGGCACTGCTCCCGATGTCTGTGCGACCTGCTCTGCCTCCGGCCCACTGTTTAAAAAGTTTGAGGACCCCTGCTCTTTAGGTTCTTCAAAAGCTGGGAGGTACGGCTAAGCATTAACTATACGCTCAGCACAAGGTAGTAGTACAGCCTGGAGCTGTACGGAAGAGGTTAAAGGCTGCCCACACCTAAACAGGAATGTCTTAGGATGAGGAGGGGTGAAGAAAATTTGCCATGCAAGTTCGCTGCAGTTAGCTAAAGAAGTAGAAAGCCAAACTGCGGTGTTTCCCGTGACATGAAAGAAGTCTCTCCTAAAGCCCATCCACTGTCTGCATCCAAGCTCTAAAAGAAATCATTCTTGAAGATTGAAAAAAGACAGATCTTGCAATATGTCACAAACTTGTTCATTCCATGCTAAGGCTAGGTTCACATTATCTCTCTGTTGGAGACTCCACTTCAGAAACCACCAGAAGGTTTCAGTATAAACCCAGCAAGAACCAATATAGCTTATGAGGACTGTGGGTGTCCACAAATAAGTGTGGACCCAATCGATGGAGAGCAAGACGCAGAGATGGAGATCATACAAAATACTAGATGTAGCAGTATTCGATGTGGAATGTATTCATATTTGCATCATTGCATAAATTATATATTAATATTATTATATAATTAACTTTACTTTTAATACGTTCACTGTACTAATATACACACACACATATACATACAAGTATAAATATATATCTATATATACTAATATATATATATATATATATATATATATATATATATATGTTGAGAGAAACAGAAAATGTTGTATAGCATCGTAACGGCACACAAGACAATCTGACAACCTGTTACAGTAGATGCGTTATATTTTTCTCGCCCATTATACTTTTAATCTTCTCTACACTAAAACAGAACTGTAAACTATGTTCTAGTAAATTGAAAATGCAGAAAGTCATTTTAGACAGACAAAAGTATGGCAGTTCCAGAATATAATGTGTGGAAAAGTAATTCTCAAGCATAATAGAGAGGACAGAGATGAGTGATGGCTTCTGACAGGAAGCAAATAAAGCAATAATGTGATATTTGATCACTGTAATAATTGATAGGCTAAATACAGTATAGGGTTGGCCTGTCATCTTACGGCAGGCTGAGCATATGGTTAGTTGACATATTACAAACAAAAGGGGTAATATTATCCTTTAGCAGGCCTACAGATGGTATACTGGATTACCACATGTGCTTGATCTAATCTTATTTCATGAATGAAAAATCACCTCTCTCCTAACATGTCTTTGCAAGTTCCTTTCTTCTTTTAATGAAAAAAAATAGAAACAACCTCCTGCCACCATTTCATTATTTTCGATGAAGTTTTATATAGCATTTTAACCTTCAAAACTGCGCACAAAGTAAACCGACATTGGTGATCTAGCAATAGTAGGTAATCTATAGCATTTCGCATCAGTTTTGTACCAGCCATCAGATATGTGATATGGAAAGAAATTAGCATATCATGAATATTCTCCTAAGCATTTCAGGACAATTCATGCACTTTCTGAAGCAAATGCGTTTTTTTCTTAACAACAAAAGAGAAAATTATTTTCTTCTATTACGAACAACAAACCTTTATTTCTGCCGGCACAGCTGCACTAAGGCTTTCAGGGCGCCGCGCCCTCTCGCTGCTCAATTTACTTGCATTGTCATTCATCTGAAAAAAAGAATTGCACTGTCATCTAGTGTTCACTCTGAATTTACCAATCTAATAACATTGCACAGCAAGTTTAAAAACAAGAGAGCGACGTGGTGCAAGTATATAACAGACGGGTTAGACCTATGTATCCGATATATGCAAAGCTATACTGCATTTAGAAATTTACTATATCATCTATGCTTAAAACTGGGATAAATGTGGTACATCTCTGGCGCACAGCTCTTATATCCACCAAAGATATAATACTTTGGGGCTCATTTATTAAGCTACATATGCCTTTATTTGGAGTAACTTGCACCACTTTGTTTTCTTTTTTCCAATTTGAGCTTTATTTGTGATGCGTTTTTGTCTTTTTTCCCCCTAGAGGTTTTGTTGTCCTCACCATTTTTGCTTTTCAACAGGCATGGCCAAAGTGAAGATCCTTTCCATGCTGTATTTATGACTTGTGCAAAAGAAGGCACAAGTGCACCTCAGAACATGGCAGCATAAAACAGCTCATTATGTGAGAGATCATTAAAGGCTAAGGCCTCATTCACATCTACATCGGTAATCCGTTCAGGGGAGTCTGCATGAGGACCCCTCAAACGAACTACCGAACGCATTTGCAAGCGGTGTACAGTGAAAACACATGGATCCCCATAAACTATAATGGGGTCCGAGTGCTTGCCCCGAAATCTCCACAGGGAACATACGGACAGGAAAGTGCTTCATAATCTACTTTCCTGGCCACATGACTCGCGCGGAGATCTCGTGGCAAGCACACCTGCCCCATTATAGTCTATGGGGATCCATGTGCTTTCACTGCACAGCGCTTGCAAATGTGTTCGGTAGTCTGTTCGAGGGGTCTCCATGCGGACTCCCCAAATGGATTACCAAATGTAGATGTGAACCAAGGGTAAGGCCCCACGTGTGTCCTGCAGAAAAAAAGTGCTGCAGGAAAAGCCATAGCAGTTGTGGTTCTTCGCTTTGCACAGAAAGTTTGCAGAGGTTTCATCTGTGGACTTTCAGCTTCAGTTATACCTATAGGGAAACACCGGTGTTTCCATAGATATAGCTGACATGCTAAGATTTCCCAAATCGTAATGGTTTTGGAAATCGACACTTGTCCACACCATGCTAGAATCCCATTCACTTTGCTGTTACTGTTAAACGCCACATGGGGATCTGGCTAAAAAGGCACAATTGAGCTTTTTTGAACATAAAGGGGCCATAGCGTACATAGTCAGGGGCCACACAGTGGCTCAGTGGTTAGCACTGTAGCCTTGCAGCGCTGGAGTCCTGATGTTCAAATCCTGCCAAGGGCAAAAAACCATCTGCAAGGAGTTTGTATGTTCTCCCCGTGTTTGCATGGATTTCCATCCCATATTCCAAAAAGACATACAGATAGGGAAAATGTACATTGTGAGCTCTATGTGGGCCTCACAATCTACATTAAAAAAAAGAAAGAAGTCGTCAAAAAAATAGAGAATAAATCTTGTGTTCTTTCTGCATCCCACTAGTAACTTTTTAAGAAAGTGGATGGAGAAGGGGGGGTCAAGGCGGGTAGAGCAGGAATACCTCAGCCCATCAGATATAGGCTCCATGCCCACAACAGTGGCAAACAAAGCTTATTTAAAAGGCTGATAGGTTTTACAGCACCAAGGTGAAAGAGATATTGTTTATTCTCATCCACACATTGCAGGAATAAAAGCTGTGTTTTTGAAAAATTGTTTAAAGTGTGGAATTCATCAAGGTTATGTGTGAACCAAGGTTAAACCAAATGAAGTAAAAAGAGTCCCAAATACTGAATAAGGCCTCATTCATACAACTGTGTGGACAGTCAATGTGCTAGCCCTGTTTTTCACAGTTAGCACACTGACCCATTCCTTTCTATGGTCCCTTACACATGACCGTGTGTTTTTGCGGGTCCGGTGTATGGGGCTGTGAGCCATAAGCAAAACTCAGGACAGGTCCTATTCCTGTCCACTTTGTGGACCGTGTTCACTGTACCTAATGAATGGGTAATCAATCACGGAACAGCGACATATACACAGTTGTGTGCATGTCACTTAACATTCAATTTCCACTCCAATAAAATAGAAATTTTAATATCATATCTCATTAAAACTGGTGAACACATCTATGACTTAAAATTACGTGAAGTTTTTATCTCATCTCATCAAATATACCATTAAAGGTGTTGTATGCAGATACCTACTCTTAGGCAGTGATGTCATTTTGATTCTGTTATAATTATGATTACATATAAAAAACTACCAATTCAATCTATCCTAACCATGGCTATCTCATGCATTTCTGTCTGAATTAACCCTAATGTTATTTGGATTCTCTTACCATCACATTGGTTACATAAAGAGACACTAGAAATTCAGTGACTGATCTGAAACAAAGAAACAATCATCCCCCAATGTCCTCTAGGGTATATAGGGCTGTGTATTTTTATAAAATGAAGTATATTAAATATACCTGCAGGATCAAAGGTGTTTCCATGGACAAAAATATTACATGTCAGTTTTTTGACAGTTGTTAAAAATGGACCATCAAAAATGGACAAACATTGGATTCAATGTGTTCTCAAAATGGATGTGTGACAGACATTTCTAAAACATCCATCATAACATTTTTTTTTTACTGTTGTATGAATAAGCCCTTAATCCACATTTACATGACTCGAGAAACTCAGTTTGTGTGTTGGCCAGATTTATACTGAACGGTATGCTGGGAGAGGGACTCCTAGCATAATAGTTATCTATTCCCCTGGCAGACCTAAAAGAGCCAACACACTAAAACAGTGGTTACTCATAGACTCATAGACTATAATGGGGTCTGCCAGGTGTCCACTGTTTTTATACTGAAACTGGCAGAGAGAAAAGTCCCCCATGCAGGACTATTCTCTCTGTCGTTTTTTGGCAGTTTCTGCATTGGAGTCTCCAAGAGAGACTTCAGCACAGATGTGAACTTAGCCTAAAAGTTTGGTACAAAGATTCAGCCAGCTTTCAATAAATAAGGTCATGTAAATGAAGCTGTATGAGCCAGTCACCAGCCAGTATCTGGGAATATACAGAAAATGAATGCATGGAGTACAGTGTAAGTTCTAGATGGAGGGGTCAGTTTCTAAAAAATAGAGAAGGAAGGATAGCTTAGGATAAGAAATGTTAGTGTAGTGTATGGAGGTGTAATACAATATGATCAGGTCATGTGATAAGCCTACCTAAACAGATGTAATTTTAGGGCAGTTTTTGAAGCTGTTGTAGTTGGGTATTAATCTGATTGTCTGGGGTAAAGCACTCCAGAGCACCAGTGCAGCTCGAGAAAAGTCTTGGAGATGGGAATGGTATACTCAGATAACAGAGGATACAAGTCCAAGGTCATTGGCAGAATGAATAGGATGGGTGGGGCGGTAGACAATGACGAGGGAGGAAATATAGAGAGGTGCAGCACGATGGATGGATTTGTGAGAGTGATAAAGTACACTTTGCCGGCGGCCAGTTGCTTAACCCCCCGCGTGTCGGCTACGTCCATTCATTTCTATGGGAGCGTGCTGTTCGGAAAGCCTGTTCCGAACAGTGTTTGCTCTTCTCTAATGGTAAGACCTCAGACAGAAATGGAAATACCAGGGATACGTCTGTTAGTAGATGTAGAGAACACAAGAAGTTCCGTTTTTGAAAGATTTAGTTTCAGATAAATAGAAGACATGCGAGAGTCAGCAGAGAGACAGTCATCGGTGTTGTATAGTAGTACAGGGCTGATGTCGTGGGATAGGGTATATAGCTGAGTGTCATCAGCATAAAGATGGTATTGAAAGCCAAACCTATTGATGGTTTGTCCAACAGAGGGTGTGTAGCGAGAGAAGAGGAGGGGCCCGTGACGATTCCCTAAGGTACCCCAACAGAAAGGGGAATAGGAGAAGAAATAGCATCAGTGAATGTTAAACTAAATGAGAGCTCATAAAGATAGGAAGAAAAGAGAGAGCAGTGTCTTTCAGGCCAATAGTATGGAGCATATTGAGGATGAGTTGGTGGTCTACAGTGTCAAATTCTGCTGAGAGATCCAGAAGAATAAGTAGTGAATAGTTCCCTTTAGAGTTAGCCATCAGAAGATTGTTGGAGACTTTTGTAAGGGTCATTTCTGTAGAGTGTAGTGCACGAAAACACAATTGTAAGGGGTCCAGGAGAGAGTTAGGAGAGATAGTGAATTAGGAGAGAATAGACCAAATGTTCCAGGAATTTAGAGATGAAGGAGAGGTTAGAGATGGGTCGATAGTTAGCAGCACATGATGAGTTGAGGGAGGGCTGTTTTAGTAGTGGAGTTATGACAGCATGTTTGAAGGAGGAGCAGTGGCGTAACTGCCATGGTAGCAGTGGTAGCAGCTGCCACAGGACCCGGGAACATTAGGGGCCCGGCGCCAGCCGCTAGCAGTGCGTTTTTTTTTTTTTAATGGGCCGTTACCGGCTGGAGTTACTCCAGCTGGTAACGGGCCCTACTTACTTAACAATCCTGGCAGGGTCCGGGATCGGTAAGTGATACATTGTTACTTACCTCTCCGCGATCCAGGCATGCTTCGGGCCTACTTGCGTGACGTCACATGACCCGGGACCTGCGTCCATATGCGTTGCGACGCAGGCCCCCCGGTCACATGACGTCCCAGAAGACGGCTGACAGCGGTGGAGAATGCAGCGGAGCCGGGAGATAGGTAAGTAACAGTAGTTTTTTATGTTTGTATCCCCCCCTCGGTCTCCGAGGGGGGTCTGAAAAGAATACGCTGGGGTCTGAAAAGACCCCAGAGTATAATAATTGTTCATGGGTGTCCACTATGGGGAATACTACTGTGTGCAGGAGCCAATATGGGGCATAATACTGTGTGCAGGGACCACTATGGGTTATGATACTGTGTGGAGGGACCACTATGGGGGATAATACTGTGTGCAGGAGCCACTATGGGTCATGATACTGTGTGCAGGGGCCACTATAGGGCATATTACTGTGTGCAGGGGCCACTATGGGGCATAATACTGTGTGCAAGGGCCACTATGGGTAATAATACTGTGTGCAGGGACCACTATGGGGTATAATACTGTGTGCAGCGACCACTATGGGGGATAATACTGTGTGCAGGAGCCACTATGGGTCATGATACTGTGTGCAGGGGCCACTATGGGGAATAATACTGTGTGCAGGGGCCACTATGGGGCATAATACTGTGTGCAAGGGCCACTATGGGTAATAATACTGTGTGCAGGGACCACTATGGGGTATAATACTGTGTGCAGCGACCACTATGGGGCATAATACTGTGTGCAGGGGTCACTATGGGGCATTATAGTGTGTGCAGAAATGTGTGTGGGGGGTAGGGGTCAGCTGGTCGAGGTCTTTGGCTTCGGTCGGGGGGGGGGGGGACATGTCAAAAGTTTGCCACGGGGCCCCGCCATTCCTAGTTATGCCACTGAGGAGGAAGTAAATATTCTAGAAGAGAGAGAGATTTTAAAAATTTTAGTTAGGGGCTTGCAAAAGCAGAGGACAACAACCAGTGAAATAGGCCTGTTTGGCGAGGAGAAAAGTGGAGTGAAAGGCTTTGAACATAAACTGAGGGGAAAAAAATCTGCAGATGTGTTAGATCAGCATAGCTAGTTTCTGTGTTAGGAGTATTGGATAGCCAAGGGTGCTACTTTATCCAGGGTGCTATTGAGAGTCTTGTAGTGGTTGGTGCCAGTTCAGGACAAGAGAGAAGAGATGGGAGACATTGATGACTGTAGGGTGTTTTAGAGGTGCTGCATGTTTACAGTGTGTAAATTCTTGTATGTCAATCAGACGGTGTGTTTTGATAGTAAAGGAAAGAAGGTTTTGGTCAGAAATTGTTAGGCACAAGTTAGTGAAGTCAGACACAGAACAGAGCCATAAGAAGACCAAAGCAAGGATATTGCCATCTTTTTGTGGGAGAAGTATTAAGCTGTGAGAGAACAGGAGAGGTGATTAGTGATAGAAGGTGAGAGGCAGATGGGGAGACAGGGGTGTTAATGGGAATGTTAAAGTCACCCATAGCGAGAGTAAGAAATTCACAGGATAGCAAATTGGATAATAATAACAGAGCAGCAGGAGATTCAGTGTCAGACTGTTTAATCCAGGTTTCTGTGACAGCCAGCATGTTAAAAGACTTGAAGAGATCTTGAATAATGTCAAGTTTGTTGCAGCCTGAAGCACCCAAGAGAAAGAGACTGATGGAGGAGAAGCAGAAGACAGACAGCAAATATCAATAAGGTTAGCAGGGTTTCTTGGTGAGACAGGTATGGAGTTGAGGTTAGCAGAAGTAGGAGGACCAGAGTTGAGAGAGATGTCCCCAGTAACTAGTAGCAGAAGAATGGAGAGAGACAGCAGATGGTTAAGTGACTTGTGACTTGAGATAATCTAATTTGGTGCAAGAAGCACAAGGTGGGTGAAGGCGGCTGAGGAAGGTGAACAGAGAAGGGAGCTGAACAGGGCCGCCGATAGGGCAGTACTACCGCTACTGGCAGGGCCGCCATCAGGAATTTTGGGGCCCCATACAGCCTAAGTGTCTGCCCCCCCCCCCAACACCATTTAAAAGAGCCCTCTTAATAAATCCTCAGGGCTTTTTTCACATTGCCTTTTTGGCCTCAATTGATATGTTGGTAACCAGTCAGAATCAGCTGTCCACTTATCCCTGCATGAAGAACTGGCCATTAAAAAAAAAAGGGGGGACCTGCAGTTCTCCGTGCAGGGATAAGTGGGTAGCTGATTGGGTTAAAGTCCCTTCTCTAAATATGTCTTACACAGAACAGGACAAGCCAAAACAACACAGAAGAGGAGTCAGCAAACCGAGGTCAAACCAGAGAGGCAAAACAGTACCAAATCACAATCCAAAAGAGTAGTCAAAAAGCCAAGAAGCAGAGGTCAGTAAATACAAAACAAGAGCAAGGACAAAGCAAGGTCAGATACAATATCCAGCAAACATTTGTGGCCTGATGGCTACTTAATGAAGCCCAGAACCCGTCTCAGGCTTGATTGGCAGATAAACTTTCAAACACAACACAAACACCCCTAAGGGTGCATTCACATGGAGGAAAATGGCACTGAATTTGGTGTGGAATCCATGACAGATTCAGCGCTGAAAAAAAAGCCTCCCATTGACTTCAATGGGTTCCTTTTTCTGCAAAGCAACCCAGTGAAGTCAATGGGAGGCTTTTTTTTTCAGCGCTGAATCTAACGCAGATTCCACACCAAATTCACCGGTATTTTCCTCTGTGTGAATGAACCCTAACAATAACAACACAATAACAAGAGAGCGGGAGCAGGTAATCATAAGCAGACAGGCCTCCTGCACTGTACAATGCAGCAAGAGAATGGTGCAGGAGTTCGAACGGGTGAGGACGTAACATGAGTATATATTTTTTTTTATTATGCTGTGTTTTTTCTCTTTCAGGTTATGATGATCCATTGGATTATGTTGGATTCCATCGATGATCATCATTTTTGTTTTATTTTTTAAAAATTCTTTAATAAAATGGTCAACGATTTGTCTATTTCAATAAAAACAAATTTCTTTCATGTCTCGAGTTTTTATTAATACTTTCTTACCCCTTAGTAATGGCGACTGATAGTCAGCATCCATTACTAAGGTGTGGCTTAGCATTAGTGGTGAATATTCTAGCATTAACCCTCCAATTATTACCCCGATACCTAATGCTGAGAATTGGTTATCATCCAACACCCGGCTGTTTAATAGAGACTGCTGAGGATTGGGGCAGTCGCAGGCTGGAATTATTAGGGTCAGTGCACACTGAATTTTTTGGTGCTGATTTTGACGCTAAATCCGCCTCAAAATCAGCCTCCAAAAAAAGCCTCCCAATAGAACTCAAAATGGGCACCAAAAAACTCAGTGTGCACTGACCCTTAGGCTGGAAAAGGCTGAAAACAACAGGCTGGTATTATAAGGCTGGGAAGGGCCAAAAACCATGCCATTTCCAACCTTGTAATGTCAGGATACTGCTTGTTGTATCTGTCTGGCTCAGAAATATTGGGGGGGACCCTATGTTGCTTCCTAATTAGAAAAAAAAAATGACATAGGATCCCCCCAATTTTTCATAACCAGCCAGATATAACAAGCAGCAGCAGCCTGACATTACAAGGGTGGTAAGGGCCATGGTTTTTGGCCCTTCCCAGCCTTATAATACCAGCCTGCGACTACCCCAATCCCAAGCAGTCTCTTTAGAGAGCTGGGTATTGGACGATACCCAGCTCTTCCCGGCACCCCTGATGGTGTTGGGTACCGGGGTAATAATTGGAGGGTTAGTGCTAGACTATTCACCAGCTAACACTAAGCCACACCTTAGTAATGGATGCTGTCTATCTATGACATTCGCCATTACTAAGGGGGTAAGAAAGTATTTAAAAAAAAAAAAAATCAAGAGACATGAGAGAAATTTTTTTTTACTGAAATAAAAACTCCATCAGAAAACCCTTGTTGACCATTTTATTAAAAAAAAACAAAAAAACGATGATCATCGATGGAGTCCAATGAATCCGATGTAATCCAAGCGATCCATCATAACCTGAAAGATAAAAAAACAACAACTGTATGACGGAGAGATTGCCGCTGTTGTGAACGTAGCATAAGGCTATGGCTACACTACTACTTCCGTCATGCAACCAGTGTCGCTTTGGGACTCTTTCACATTAGTAAATGGAGTCGCATTGGGTCCCTCAGGTTGCAATGTGACTCCATTCACTAACATAAGTGAAAGAATCACAGGGCGACACATCTTTGGTTGCATGACGGAAGTTATAGTGTAGAGATAGCCTTATGCTAGGTTCACAACAGCGGCAAGCTCTCCGTCATACAGGTCCCAAGCTCTCCGTCATACAGGTCCACCATGGGACCAAAATGACGGAGAGGTGGGCTGCCAAAATGGCGGTTACACTCAGACAGTGGCAGACCTCATTAACATAATGAAGTCCGCCAGGTGTCAGCCATTTTCAAAGTGACAGGCATATAAGTCCTGAGTGGTTTCTGTAACTTGGATATTGTTATGCTGGAGCCCTAGAAAAGGGCACCAGCATAACAATAGAGTGGGACATTATCTATAGGGTGGGTGCACTACAACTCCCAGCAGCTCCAGGGCATCTGGAGCTGCTGGGAGTTGAAGTAATTGAAAGATATGGGGGCAAAATAGGGGACAATAAAATCAGTTTTTTGGGCTTTGTTTGTAAAATTGGCACTTACCTTTGCAGGTCTGGCCTCCGCTCCAAAATCCAGCCGCTGGATTGGCTAAAACGTTGCTATGCTACAGGGGGCGGGCCCAAGGTTCAGGACATTCTCCCGCCGCTGTGCTACAGCCGGCCATTTTTATGTAGCGTAGCGGCGGGCAGCGGCTCAGGGGGCGTTCACACTACCGTCGGTGTCCGACAGGTAGTGCCCGCTCAAAATCTGGCACGGACATTAGGAGCGGACACTAGCTGTGTCCGTGACACCTGTCATTCACTTGAATGGGCATCGGGTGCGTTCTTTTGCACTCCGTGCCCGTCCTTCCCTGTCCGCAAGAGAAGATGTCCGACTTCTCAAGCGGACAGAAAAACCCTGCATGCAGGGACAGGGAAGGACGGGCACGGAGTGCAAAAGAACGCACCCGATGCCCATTCAAGTGAATGACAGGTGTCACGGACACATCTAGTGTCCGCTCCTAGTGTCCGTGACAGATTTTGAGCGGACACTAGGAGCGGACACTACATGTCGGACACTGACTGTAGTGTGAACGCTCCCTAAAACAACCTCCTCTGACCTGGGTCCTGGGCACTGCAGGGGGCCCGATCGAAATGTCAGGGTCCCGATCGGTCCCCCAATTCAGCCCTTGGACTCAGTGGCGTAACTAGGAATGGCGGGGCCCCGTGGTGAACTTTTGACATGGCCCCCCCCCCTTCCTGACCGACACCGAAGACCTCAACCGCTCCCCCCACGCCGCATTCCTGCGCGCTCTATTATGTCCCATAGTGGCTCCTGCACACAGTATTACACCCCATTGTGGCCCCTGCACACGGGATTATGCCCCATAATGAACACCCACGAACAATTATTATACTCTGGGGTATTTTCAGACCCCGGAGTATAATAATTGGAGACCGAGGGGAGATACAGACATAAAAAAAAAAAAAAAGTTACTTACCTGTCTCCAGCTCCGCTGCAGTCTTTGGTGGTGTTGGCCATCTTTAATAACACACTGATGTCACATGACATTTCATACCCTCCCTCCATCTGCCCCCAGTTTCATGCACCCCTCATCTCTACCCACATTTTCATGTCCTCTCCTCCATCTCTGCCCCTAGGTTACTGTTGCTCCTCACCACACACACACACTCACACACATACACACTCACACACACACACATACATACACACTCACACACATACATACACACTCACACACACTTACACACAGACAGACACTCTCCATCCTGCATCTCCTTCCCCCTCCCCTTCATTACCTTGCAGCACACCTCTCCTTCTCTTTCCAGGACTGTACGGGCTATAGACACGCCCACCCAGTCATGTGACGGATGACGTCACACAAGGTCCTTTCAGCTTTCCCCCGCTCTTAGCACAGCTAAAACAGTTTGTCTGTGATAAGAGCGGGGGGTAGCAGAGGTAGCTGTCGCCGGGCCCCTAATGTCCCAGGCCCTGTGGCAGCTGCCTCTGCTTGGACTGCTGCTGCTGGCGCCAGGGGCCGGGGCCCCCCCAATTTTTCAATTTGGCCGGGCCCCTGACGCCAGTAGCGGTAGTACTGCCCTATCGGCGGCCCTGACTACTGGCGTCAGGGGCCCGGCCAAATTGAAAAATTGGGGGGGCCCCGGCCCCTGGCGCCAGCAGCAGCAGTCCAAGCAGAGGCAGCTGCCACAGGGCCTGGGACATTAGGGGCCCGGCGACAGCTACCTCTGCTACCCCCGCTCTTATCACAGACAAACTGTTTTAGCTGTGCTAAGAGCGGGGGAAAGCTGAAAGGACCTTGTGTGAGGGACATACTAAAAAGAATGAAGAAAAGAATAAAGAAAAAGAATGAACATTATTACAAATGGGGAAAGATGTAAAATAAAGATTTTCTGAGCTTTTTAGGTTTAAAAGAACTGGAATGAACAGGATATGTCTGTAGTCTCTAGTGGAATGAACATATATTCCATAGAAAAAGATGTATAACACTTTTCCTGTAACAACCAACCAAATTTTATCCAAAAATATTCAATAGCCCCCAAACCAAAATAGCCATAGCATAACAAAAACTAGGGGTCATAATAAATTATAAAAATATATCAACAAATATTTATTTATAAATAATACATAAACATATACAAAACATACATTACAGAAATTCTAGAGGGCAGCACAAGTGGTGTCTGGCTGAAACAGTCAGACAAAAAACCAGAACCCTCTCACCGGTGATGTACCCGAAGTAACAACCCAAATAACAAGATTGTATTAAATATAGATGTAAACACTGCTACAAAATAAAGAATGCACCTAGAAATTAGCCTGAGTAACAGACTTCAGGGGATAATGTCCCATATAGCAAAGAGTCACTTTATCAGATTAATAATATATTTATAATAGGAACCAGCCCCAAGAAGAATCTGCAATAGATATATACAGCGTATGTGAGCAATGCATTACAAAGGAATACACTAATAGGTAAACCTAAGTCAAGTGATAGTACATACCTACAGACATTATTGAGCAGTGTGAACAGGACAATAATAAAGGGGTTAACTCCGAGACATCAGCGGTGAGGAAACCAAAACACCCCGACGCGCGTTTCGCCTTAGCGTGGCTTCATCAGGAGACTCCATTCCTACTCTATTTAGCACAGGAAAAGTATTATACATCTGTTTCTATGGAATATATGTTCATTCCACTATACACTACAGATATATCCTGTTCATTCCTGGTGTATCTAGCACAGGAAAAGTATTATACATCTGTTTCTATGGAATATATGTTCATTCCACTATACACTACAGATATATCCTGTTCATTCCTGGTGTATCTAGCACAGGAAAAGTATTATACATCTGTTTCTATGGAATATATGTTCATTCCAGCAGAGACTACAGATATATCCTGTTCATTCCTGGTGTATCTAGCACAGGAAAAGTGTTATACACCTGTTTCTATGGAATATATGTTCATTTCACTATACACTACAGATATATCCTGTTCATTCCTGGTGTATCTAGTGCAGGAAAAGGGTTATACATCTGTTTCTATGGAATATATGTTCATTCCACTATACACTACAGATATATCCTGTTCATTCCTGGTGTATCTAGCACAGGAAAAGTGTTATACATCTGTTTCTATGGAATATATGTTCATTTCACTATACACTACAGATATACCCTGTTCATTCCTGGTGTATCTAGCACAGGAAAAGTGTTATACATCTGTTTCTATGGAATATATGTTCATTCCACTATACACTACAGATATATCCTGTTCATTCTTGGTGTATCTAGTGCAGGAAAAGTATTATACATCTGCTTCTATGGAATATATGTTCATTCCACTATACACTACAGATATACCCTGTTCATTCCTGGTGTATCTAGCACAGGAAAAGTGTTATACATCTGTTTCTATGGAATATATGTTCATTCCACTATACACTACAGATATATCCTGTTCATTCTTGGTGTATCTAGCACAGGAAAAGTATTATACATCTGTTTCTATGGAATATATGTTCATTCCACTATACACTACAGATATATCCTGTTCATTCCTGGTGTATCTAGTGCAGGAAAAGTGTTATACACCTGTTTCTATGGAATATATGTTCATTTCACTATACACTACAGATGTATTCTGTTCATTCTTGGTGTATCTAGCACTGGAAAAGTGTTATACATCTGTTTCTATGGAATATATGCTCATTCCAGTATACACTACAGATATATTCTGTTCATTCCTGGTGTATCTAGCACAGGAAAAGTGTTATACATCTGTTTCTATGGAATATATGTTCATTCCACTATACACTACAGATATATCCTGTTCATTCCTGGTGTATCTAGCACAGGAAAAGTATTATACATCTGTTTCTATGGAATATATGTTCATTCCACTATACACTACAGATATATCCTGTTCATTCCTGGTGTATCTAGCACAGGAAAAGTATTATACATCTGTTTCTATGGAATATATGTTCATTCCACTATACACTACAGATATATCCTGTTCATTCCTGGTGTATCTAGCACAGGAAAAGTATTATACATCTGTTTCTATGGAATATATGTTCATTCCAGCAGAGACTACAGATATATCCTGTTCATTCCTGGTGTATCTAGCACAGGAAAAGTGTTATACACCTGTTTCTATGGAATATATGTTCATTCCACTATACACTACAGATATATCCTGTTCATTCCTGGTGTATCTAGTGCAGGAAAAGTGTTATACACCTGTTTCTATGGAATATATGTTCATTTCACTATACACTACAGATGTATTCTGTTCATTCTTGGTGTATCTAGCACTGGAAAAGTGTTATACATCTGTTTCTATGGAATATATGCTCATTCCAGTATACACTACAGATATATTCTGTTCATTCCTGGTGTATCTAGCACAGGAAAAGTGTTATACATCTGTTTCTATGGAATATATGTTCATTCCACTATACACTACAGATATATCCTGTTCATTCCTGGTGTATCTAGCACAGGAAAAGTATTATACATCTGTTTCTATGGAATATATGTTCATTCCACTATACACTACAGATATATCCTGTTCATTCCTGGTGTATCTAGCACAGGAAAAGTATTATACATCTGTTTCTATGGAATATATGTTCATTCCACTATACACTACAGATATATCCTGTTCATTCCTGGTGTATCTAGCACAGGAAAAGTATTATACATCTGTTTCTATGGAATATATGTTCATTCCAGCAGAGACTACAGATATATCCTGTTCATTCCTGGTGTATCTAGCACAGGAAAAGTGTTATACACCTGTTTCTATGGAATATATGTTCATTTCACTATACACTACAGATATATCCTGTTCATTCCTGGTGTATCTAGTGCAGGAAAAGGGTTATACATCTGTTTCTATGGAATATATGTTCATTCCACTATACACTACAGATATATCCTGTTCATTCCTGGTGTATCTAGCACAGGAAAAGTGTTATACATCTGTTTCTATGGAATATATGTTCATTTCACTATACACTACAGATATACCCTGTTCATTCCTGGTGTATCTAGCACAGGAAAAGTGTTATACATCTGTTTCTATGGAATATATGTTCATTTCACTATACACTACAGATATACCCTGTTCATTCCTGGTGTATCTAGCACAGGAAAAGTGTTATACATCTGTTTCTATGGAATATATGTTCATTCCACTATACACTACAGATATATCCTGTTCATTCTTGGTGTATCTAGTGCAGGAAAAGTATTATACATCTGTTTCTATGGAATATATGTTCATTCCACTATACACTACAGATATACCCTGTTCATTCCTGGTGTATCTAGCACAGGAAAAGTGTTATACATCTGTTTCTATGGAATATATGTTCATTCCACTATACACTACAGATATATCCTGTTCATTCCTGGTGTATCTAGCACAGGAAAAGTGTTATACATCTGTTTCTATGGAATATATGTTCATTCCACTATACACTACAGATATATCCTGTTCATTCCTGGTGTATCTAGCACAGGAAAAGTGTTATACACCTGTTTCTATGGAATATATGTTCATTTCACTATACACTACAGATGTATTCTGTTCATCCTTGGTGCATCTAGCACTGGAAAAGTGTTATACATCTGTTTCTATGGAATATATGCTCATTCCAGTATACACTACAGATATATCCTGTTCATTCCTGGTGTATCTAGCACAGGAAAAGTGTTATACATCTGTTTCTATGGAATATATGTTCATTCCACTATAGACTACAGATATATCCTGTTCATTCCTGGTGTATCTAGCACAGGAAAAGTGTTATACATCTGTTTCTATGGAATATATGTTCATTCCACTATACACTACAGATATATCCTGTTCATTCCTGGTGTATCTAGCACAGGAAAAGTGTTATACATCTGTTTCTATGGAATATATGTTCATTCCACTATAGACTACAGATATATCCTGTTCATTCCTGGTGTATCTAGCACAGGAAAAGTGTTATACATCTGTTTCTATGGAATATATGTTCATTCTACTATACACTACAGAGATATCCTGTTCATTCCTGGTGTATCTAGCACAGGAAAAGTATTATACATCTGTTTCTATGGAATATGTGTTCATTACACTATAGACTACAGATATAACCTGTTCATTCCTGGTGTATCTAGCACAGGAAAAGTATTATACACCTGTTTCTTTTGGAATATGTGTTCATTCCACTATACACTACAGACATATCCTGTTCATTCCTGGTGTATCTCGCACAGGAGAAGTGTTATACATCTGTTTCTATGGAATATATGTTCATTCCACTATACACTACAGATATATCCTGTTCATTCCTGGTGTATCTAGCACAGGAAAAGTATTATACATCTGTTTCTATGGAATATATGTTCATTCCAGTAGAGACTACATATATATCCTGTTCATTCCAGTTCTTTTAAACCTAGAAAGCTCACTACATCTTTATTTTACATCTTTCCCCATTGGTAATAATGTTCATTCTTTTTCTTTATTCTTTTTCTTCATTCTTTTTAGTATGTCCCCTTGTGTGACGTCATCCGTCACATGACTGGGTGGGCGTGTCTATAGCCCGTACAGTCCTGGAAAGAGAAGGAGAGATCTGCTGCGAGGTAATGAAGGGGAGGGGGAAGGAGATGCAGGATGGAGAGTGTCTGTCTGTGTGTAAGTGTGTGTGAGTGTGTATGTATGTGTGTGAGTGTGTATGTATGTGTGTAAGTGTGTGTGAGTGTGTATGTGTGTGAGTGTGTGTGTGTGGTGAGGAGCAACAGTAACCTAGGGGCAGAGATGGAGGAGAGGACATGAAAATGTGGGTAGAGATGAGGGGTGCATGAAACTGGGGGCAGATGGAGGGAGGGTATGAAATGTCATGTGACATCAGTGTGTTATTAAAGATGGCCAACACCACCAAAGACTGCAGCGGAGCTGGAGACAGGTAAGTAACTTTTTTTTTTTTTATGTCTGTATCTCCCCTCGGTCTCCAATTATTATACTCCGGGGTCTGAAAATACCCCAGAGTATAATAATTGTTCGTGGGTGTTCATTATGGGGCATAATCCCGTGTGCAGGGGCCACAATGGGGTGTAATACTGTGTGCAGGAGCCACTATGGGACATAATAGAGCGCGCAGGAATGCGGCGTGGGGGGGGCGGTTGAGGTCTTCGGTGTCAGTCAGGAAGGGGGGGGGGGCTATGTCAAAAGTTCACCACGGGGCCCCGCCATTCCTAGTTACGCCACTGAGTCCAAGGGCTGAATTGGGGGACCGATCGGGACCCTGACATTTCGATCGGGCCCCCTGCAGTGCCCAGGACCCAGGTCAGAGGAGGTTGTTTTAGGGAGCGTTCACACTACAGTCGGTGTCCGACATGTAGTGTCCGCTCCTAGTGTCCGCTCAAAATCTGTCACGGACACTAGGAGCGGACACTAGATGTGTCCGTGACACCTGTCATTCACTTGAATGGGCATCGGGTGCGTTCTTTTGCACTCCGTGCCCGTCCTTCCCTGTCCCTGCATGCAGGGTTTTTCTGTCCGCTTGAGAAGTCGGACATCTTCTCTTGCGGACAGGGAAGGACGGACACGGAGTGCAAAAGAACGCACCCGATGCCCATTCAAGTGAATGACAGGTGTCACGGACACAGCTAGTGTCCGCTCCTAATGTCCGTGCCAGATTTTGAGCGGGCACTACCTGTCGGACACCGACGGTAGTGTGAACGCCCCCTAAGCCGCCGCCCGCCGCTACGCTACATAAAAATGGCCGGCTGTAGCACAGCGGCGGGAGAATGTCCTGAACCTTGGGCCCGCCCCCTGTAGCATAGCAACATTTTAGCCAATCCAGCGGCTGGATTTTGGAGCGGAGGCCAGACCTGCAAAGGTAAGTGCCAATTTTACAAACAAAGCCCAAAAAACTGATTTTATTGTCCCCTATTTTGCCCCCATATCTTTCAATTACTTCAACTCCCAGCAGCTCCAGATGCCCTGGAGCTGCTGGGAGTTGTAGTGCACCCACCCTATAGATAATGTCCCACTCTATTGTTATGCTGGTGCCCTTTTCTAGGGCTCCAGCATAACAATATCCAAGTTACAGAAACCACTCAGGACTTATATGCCCGTCACTTTGAAAATGGCTGACACCTGGCGGACTTCATTATGTTAATGAGGTCTGCCACTGTCTGAGTGTAACCGCCACTTTGGCAGCCCACCTCTCCGTCATTCTGGTCCCATGGTGGACCTGTATGACGGAGAGCTTGGGACCTGTATGACGGAGAGCTTGCCGCTGTTGTGAACCTAGCATAAGGCTATCTCTACACTATAACTTCCGTCATGCAACCAAAGATGTGTTGCCCTGTGATTCTTTCACTTATGTTAGTGAATGGAGTCACATTGCAACCTGAGGGACCCAATGCGACTCCCTTTACTAATGTGAAAGAGTCCCAAAGCGACACTGGTTGCATGACGGAAGTAGTAGTGTAGCCATAGCCTTATGCTACGTTCACAACAGCGGCAATCTCTCCGTCATACAGTTGTTTTTTTTTATCTTTCAGGTTATGATGGATCGCTTGGATTACATCGGATTCATTGGACTCCATCGATGATCATCGTTTTTTTTTTTTTTTAATAAAATGGTCAACGAGGGTTTTCTGATGGAGTTTTTATTTCAGTAAAAAAAAATTTCTCTCATGTCTCTTGATTTTTTTTTTTTAAATACTTTCTTACCCCCTTAGTAATGGCGAATGTCATAGATAGACAGCATCCATTACTAAGGTGTGGCTTAGTGTTAGCTGGTGAATAGTCTAGCACTAACCCTCCAATTATTACCCCGGTACCCAACACCATCAGGGGTGCCGGGAAGAGCTGGGTATCGTCCAATACCCAGCTCTCTAAAGAGACTGCTTGGGATTGGGGTAGTCGCAGGCTGGTATTATAAGGCTGGGAAGGGCCAAAAACCATGGCCCTTACCACCCTTGTAATGTCAGGCTGCTGCTGCTTGTTATATCTGGCTGGTTATGAAAAATTGGGGGGACCCTATGTCATTTTTTTTTTCTAATTAGGAAGCAACATAGGGTCCCCCCCAATATTTCTGAGCCAGACAGATACAACAAGCAGTATCCTGACATTACAAGGTTGGAAATGGCATGGTTTTTGGCCCTTCCCAGCCTTATAATACCAGCCTGTTGTTTTCAGCCTTTTCCAGCCTAAGGGTCAGTGCACACTGAGTTTTTTGGTGCTCATTTTGAGTTCTATTGGGAGGCTTTTTTTGGAGGCTGATTTTGAGGCGGATTTAGCGTCAAAATCAGCACCAAAAAATTCAGTGTGCACTGACCCTAATAATTCCAGCCTGCGACTGCCCCAATCCTCAGCAGTCTCTATTAAACAGCCGGGTGTTGGATGATAACCAATTCTCAGCATTAGGTATCGGGGTAATAATTGGAGGGTTAATGCTAGAATATTCACCACTAATGCTAAGCCACACCTTAGTAATGGATGCTGACTATCAGTCGCCATTACTAAGGGGTAAGAAAGTATTAATAAAAACTCGAGACATGAAAGAAATTTGTTTTTATTGAAATAGACAAATCGTTGACCATTTTATTAAAGAATTTTAAAAAAATAAAACAAAAATGATGATCATCGATGGAATCCAACATAATCCAATGGATCATCATAACCTGAAAGAGAAAAAACACAGCATAATAAAAAAAAAAATATACTCATGTTACGTCCTCACCCGTTCGAACTCCTGCACCATTCTCTTGCTGCATTGTACAGTGCAGGAGGCCTGTCTGCTTATGATTACCTGCTCCCGCTCTCTTGTTATTGTGTTGTTATTGTTAGGGTTCATTCACACAGAGGAAAATACCGGTGAATTTGGTGTGGAATCTGCGTTAGATTCAGCGCTGAAAAAAAAAGCCTCCCATTGACTTCACTGGGTTGCTTTGCAGAAAAAGGAACCCATTGAAGTCAATGGGAGGCTTTTTTTTCAGCGCTGAATCTGTCATGGATTCCACACCAAATTCAGTGCCATTTTCCTCCATGTGAATGCACCCTTAGGGGTGTTTGTGTTGTGTTTGAAAGTTTATCTGCCAATCAAGCCTGAGACGGGTTCTGGGCTTCATTAAGTAGCCATCAGGCCACAAATGTTTGCTGGATATTGTATCTGACCTTGCTTTGTCCTTGCTCTTGTTTTGTATTTACTGACCTCTGCTTCTTGGCTTTTTGACTACTCTTTTGGATTGTGATTTGGTACTGTTTTGCCTCTCTGGTTTGACCTCGGTTTGCTGACTCCTCTTCTGTGTTGTTTTGGCTTGTCCTGTTCTGTGTAAGACATATTTAGAGAAGGGACTTTAACCCAATCAGCTACCCACTTATCCCTGCACGGAGAACTGCAGGTCCCCCCTTTTTTTTTAATGGCCAGTTCTTCATGCAGGGATAAGTGGACAGCTGATTCTGACTGGTTACCAACATATCCCGGCAATTGAGGCCAAAAACGCAATGTGAAAAAAGCCCTGAGGATTTATTAAGAGGGCTCTTTTAAATGGTGTTGGGGGGGGGGGGCAGACACTTAGGCTGTATGGGGCCCCAAAATTCCTGATGGCGGCCCTGGAGCTGAATATAGGTGAGGGAAGGAAAGAGGGAAAAGGGAATGGGTATTAAGTTTTTAAGACAGTAGCAAATAAAACACAAAAATGCAGTGAACATGGTGGGACAATTGTCAAATGTAATTAGAAACTTACAGGTTTTGGTACGGTTATTTAGCTGAGCTGTCTTATGCCTTGTTTAAATGCCATGTTTAACTGCAGTTTAATTACACTTGGGATTAAATCACACTTGGGAATGAATTGCATTGTGCCATCCCCGGCGCTCATGCCTTCCCTATTACTGTATCTACTTATATAGTATACATATGCTTAGATGTAGCACTAAATTAGCTTGTAAGACAATTGATCAATTAAACTCAACTCATGAACTAAGAAAACTATTCCCAGAAAAATAACAGACTTGCAAGCCTACAAGCATCATAAGCCAGCACACACACTCGACAACTACAGGATGATGGGAGTTGGTTATATCCCATGAATTAAACTTTGCACAGATAAGAAAGAAGTTTCAGTAGACAGACAAATAAAAGTATGGGATAGTAGATAGATAACTCAATAGACAGTGAGCCCTAAGCTGAATATCCCCCACTGTCCCTTCCTGCTTGCCTAAGCAACAGGCGGCAACTGGTCAACGAGCCCTTCCTATGTAAGTGACAACACAGAACGCAGACAAGACAAACAACAAAGGAAGGTCAGCTAGCCAAGGGTCCAGTGACAGTCGAGCAACATAGTATAGAATCAATATCCAAGAGAGTAGTCAAAGGGTAAGCCAAAGGTCAGAGGTCAGCAGAAGAGGAGCTTAGAGGGACAAAGTCACAGGACAGAGTCACAATAGTCAGCAAGCCTGTGTGAGCTAATGCCCTGTATATAGGAAGCCAAACACCTGCTCTAGGCTTGATTGGTAGACAGGCTGTCAATAACATAGGCAAGGCTAGAATTAACCATTTGATGAACAGATGGAACAAGGTGCAGGAGTTGGGCATGCAACACAGTGCAACAAAAAACATCAAGCAAAGAATCAAACTTAACTCGCCTCCTACACTGCAGTGTGCCAGCGGAAGGTGGTGCAGAGACCCGAACAGGCAGAGAGACGTTACACATGCCCAATATTATTTCATTTTTCCGGCCTGACAGATACAATACAAGTCTATGGGGTCAATTTTTAACTTCTGTTTTTTGGGTGATATATCCCCCAAAAAAGTGAACTTCAACTTGGGATATCTTAATCACTTATACAATATACTGTAATATTCATCTATTAAAGTATATCTTACTGCCTAACCTGTATATATATATATATATATATATATATATATATATATATATATATATGTATATATGACATCAAGGACGCTAGGAGGCAGATGATAGACCAAATAGCTACCATGGCAACCCCTCACACCCCCAATCTCACAACGGGGAAAATGAAGGGGTGAACGAAGGTGCACCCCCAAACAATCAGGGTGCTGTGATTGCTATTGAACAACATCTTAGAGGTTAATCTGTCGAAGTCAGAGCATTTTGTGAACCCCTCCACTAGAAGTGATGTAGCTACCGTGCCTGCTACAGATCTGCACCAAATGTTAACTATATGCTCAATGCAAAGTAATAGTATGGTGCAGAGCATTAGGGCTTGTTCACACGTGAACAAAGGGGTGGATTTTGAAAGCGGATTTCATTTCAAAATCCGCCCCTTTACAATGGTGGTCTATGCAGACCGTTGGGCTTCTTTTTTCAACTAGCGGCGGGCTGCTGCTAGCGGAGAAAAGAAGCAACATGTCCTTTCTTCAGGCGGAAGCCGTGGCGCGCTGGACCGCGGCTTTCACCTAGCGGCAGCACCCTCCTATGTCGGCTCATTCATTTGAACTGACAAAGGAGGGGAAAGCCGCGACCGCGATGCTCGCGGCAGGTGTGTTTTGACCAGAGAGACACGTGGCTCGCCGCGTCTCTCTCTGTGTCAAAACCTGCGCGGGCGCCCCACGTGTGAACTATCCCTTATGGTGGAAAATGAAGAGTAATTCTTTTTCATTTTCTGCTGCAATATACCCACAACAGCATACTGATGCAGGGCATTGGCATTCCATTAGGGATTTCCACTGCTAATTAGGCTCAGATGAATAGGCCTAGTCAGCAGGGAGTATCAAAACACGGAATCTGCGGCAAGATCAAGAAATGCTGCAATCTCTGCCTCCCATTGAAAACAATGAAAGGCAGATTTGGGTGGAATCTGCCACAGATTCGGAGGTGGGGGGATACGCACTGCAATTAATGGAGAATTCCTACAGTTGAACTTACCCTAAACGGTCAAAAGGAAAATATTTCCAATTCTTTCACTGTGAACAACTTGAAAGACTGATGCAAGACAGACTTGCTACAAGGAATTATATTGTTTGCTGCAATGCAATGTCTATTAGAGTCTGATATGCCACTCTGCTAGACCTATTGTTGTAGGGTTCATATATTCTGTTGTTATATTTGGGTGGGTTTCTGACAGGTACTCCAGTTTTTTTCCCACACTAAAAACATACTGATAAATTAATTTGCAATTTCAATTGTGAGCCTCAATGACCAATATAAGTTCTGACAATCTCTTTACAGAGTTGTAGAATGTGTTGGTGCTATAAAGCAATAATAGACATTTCCAATTTCTATAAACCAAACAATACAATCCAGAGCCACAACCCAAATATCAATGCACCTATTTACACAAAGCAATTTGACTGTTAAAGGTTAGGTAGGTAAATCATTCATTATACGTGCTCATAAGTATTGAAATAGCAACTACATATACTTCATGGTAGAGACAGTTCCTGAAAGTAGACTGCAAAACTGGATGTCTTTTCTGCTATTATCTTAATAATTACAAGAACAGTTTAATTAGCTAATCCTACCATTCACATACATAATTATCTTCTAATAGATACAAATGTATTTTTCAATGCTCAGTTAATTAAAAACTTAATATGTAGCACTCTGAAAAATGCTTACTCATCAAATTTATCTTAGATGTGAATTTTCAATACAACACAAAAGAATAAAATCTTTATCATGTTCAAGCGCTCATCCAGAACATTTACTAAGTTAAATGCTCTGAATTTTGGCTTCATTTGTGGGAAAAAAAAGGTCATCTTGCTTCACAAAAAATGGAATAAAGTGATCAAAATGTGAAATGTACCCCATTAAAAAATACAGCCCACCCTGAAAACAAAAACAAGTCCTCAGCTAGCACCATCAACAGAAAAATACAAATAGATTTCACAAGATGGTGATGCAGAAAAAATTGTTTTTTTTCCCCCCAAATGAGTTTTAATTTTTCAAAATTAGTAAAACTGGAAAAAAAACATAAGGCTAATGCCCCACGTTGCAGGAATGCAATATTTTTACTGTTGCAGAAACATAGTAAAAATGTGTTTTTGAAAAATGCCGCATGTTAATTTTACCTGCAGAAATGCTTACATTTTCCCTATAGATTTAACCCCTTAGCGACCCTTGACGTAACTGTACGTCATGGGTCGCATGGGGATGTATAGAGCGAGCTCACACGCTGAGCTCGCTCCATACACGGCAGATGCCGGCTGTATAATACAGCCAGGACCTGCCAATAACATCAGCGGTCGGTGCCCGAGCCGATCGCTGCTGTTAACCCTTTACACACTGCGGTCAAACGCGACCGCAGCGTGTAAACAGCGCAGGCGGCATGGGCGCCGCCATGTTTCCCCGATCGCCGCCCTCTTGAACGTCACATGAGGGCGGTGATCGGTTGCTATGACAGCCGGAAGCCTATTGAAGGCTTCCAGGCTTGTCTCTGCACGAGATCTATTAGACGATGCCAGAGGCATCGTCTAATAGAAGTGCTGGGATTCTGCTATTCACTGCAGTACTGTAGTATTGCAGTGAATAGTATGAGCGATCAGACTCCCTAGGTTTCAAGGTACCTAAGGGGTCTGATCATAAATGTAACAGAAGAAAAAAAAAGTTTTTAAAAGTATTAAAAAAATAAAAAAAATATAAAAGTTCAAATCACCCCCCTTTCCCTAGATCAGCTATAAAAGTAATTAAAGAACATTAAACATAAACATATTAGGTATCCCCGCGCTCCAAAATGCCCGAACTATTAGAATATTAAAACATTTATCCTGTACTGCGAACGGCGTAGCGACAAAAAAAATAAAAACAGCCAAAAAGCGTTTTTTTCAACACTTTGCCTCCTATAAAAAATTGAATAAAAAGTGATCAAACCATCAGATCTTTCCCCAAATGGTATCAATAGAAACGTCATCTTGTCCCGCATAAAAAGACACCACAACCAGCTCCATACATGGAAATATGAAAAAGTTACAGGTGTTAGAACATGATGACACAAATTTTTTTTCTATTTTGCAAAGTTTATCATTTTTTTAAAAGTATCAAAACATTTCAAATACTATATAAATTTGGTATCACCGCGTTCGTACTGACACGTAGAACACAGGTAACATGTCATTTGTACCAAACAGTGAACGCTGTAAAAATTAAACCCATAAGAAAATGGCGCAAATGCATTTTTTCTCCAATTGCACCTCATTCTGAATTTTTTTCCAGCTTCCCAGTACATTGCACAGCATATTGAATGATGCCATTACAAAGTACAATTTGTCCCGCAAACAATAAGCCATCATGTGACTCTGTGAACTGAAAAATGAAAAAGTTATGGCTCTTGAAATGTGAGGAGGGAAAAACGAAAATGCGAAACCAAAAAATGGCCTGGTCCTTAAGGGGTTAATAATTGAAGAAAATTGCAGAGAAAAACACAGCAAAAACCCAATGAAAAACACTGGAGAAAAAAATGTGTTATGTGCAACAAAACCCACCAAAATCTCCACATCCTTTAAAACTGAACTGATGGCATGAGGAAACGGAATGTATAAGCTGTGCAAGCATACTTCACTGTAAATATCAATCCTTCCCTTCAGAGCCCCATTGTATTGCCATGTAGCAATTTTCAACCACATATGAGGAATTCCTTTATTCAGAAAAAATTGGGTTCTAAATTTTTACTATTAACTCTTTTGAAGATGAGATTTGATTTTGGGCAATAGCAATATTTCATTGGGAACATGTAATTTTTCATTTTCAAAGCCCATTGTTAATGGGGCTGTCCATGGACAGTAAAAGTTGTTGTTTTTTTTATATTAATGTGTGTGGTTTTTTATTTACTGTATTATTTCAATTAATTTTTGCTTCAGTGACGTGATGCAGGAAGTGGTGTCTTTTTTTAAATCCTGGTGGCGACAAGACCCCCACATAACACAATGAGGGAGGAGAGGGTTGTTTCTTCCTTCGTTTGGAGTCAGTTCATCATCAGTCATATGACTACATTGAGCTGGCAAATACAGTGCAACCAGCTCCTTGCATTTATATGATCTATGACTATACCTTCCACCAATTTGTTGGCCAAGCCTTGGAAAAGGATGCACCAGTGAGAGGCACATGGGGTACCCTATGTCTAAGGAATGCAGGAGCAGAAGTTGGATGGATACAAAGTAGATGGTGAGTGTGACAACTGACTGAGGAGGAGGAATATAGAATACTGGGGTGGAACAGAAGAGAAACAGGGCAACACAGAGTTAACAAAGGTGGTAACATGGTGTGGAACTAAAGAGATGATATGGGCCATTGAAAATGATGAAGCTCGGCTACAGATGTTGGTTGAGGGAAATTAGATGAATACTACATAGGAACCTGTGTAACTGAAGTATAAGCTTTCTAATGACCTAAAAATATTAAGACTTCTAAACTTCATTTTCAACATAAAGCAAACATATGGTAAATACTATTTCGGAAATAATTTGCATGTTATTACTGTCTGAAAAGCATAAAATGTCAAATTGAAAAAAATTGTGAATTTTTCATAAATTCAAAACAGCAATCAAAAATGAACACTAACATGAAGTCCGATGTGTCACGAGAAAACATTTGCAGAGTCACTTTGATAAGTAAATGCATTAAATGAAGTTATTCTTGTGTTAGGATTGGGTCCCGCAGGTTGCTTTCCCGGCACACAGTGCCACCTGCGGGTCAAGTCCAGCTTTCACCCTACTGAGCATGCTCAGACTTTTGGAGCTCACAAGCTAAGTGTTATTTCTCCCCTACTGAGCATGACTGGTGAGGTCCATATTGAGGTCCCTATTGGGCGGGGTCTTCCCTTTAAGTAGAATGAGCCGACGCCCGTCGGGTGCTCACACTTTGACGAAAGATTGACTGAAAGTCCACAGAAGTTTGTTTATGACAGTAGTACAGGGACAGGCTCCAGCATTGCAGGCAGGTTGTCAGACTAGGCCTCTGTCTGGGGTTACCTCTGCTTCTATCTGGGTGCTGTTAGTTAGGACTTATAAACCCTGAACTGTCAGCTTTACACTAGGGCTAGGAGCAGTAGACACTGTTCCAGCCTGTGGAGCTGCAGCAGGTTTGGTCTCTGAGTTAGCCTGTTTAGACTGTCAAACTTACTTGGTGACTCCTAGCTGTTTACAGGAGCATGTTTGTTGCTGATCTGGAGTGAGTTAATCCTTGGCAGCCTTGTTTGTTTCAGCTGTACTGGTGTATCTGGACAGTTAGGGTTAACTGGCAGGGTTTTGTTGCACCCTGTTCACATTAACTACCGCACCACTTGTCTGCTAGTGCAGTTTAACTGGTAGTGCACTGTTCAGACATACCGCTGCCCCCATTCTGGGCCTGTGGACCTCGCTGTAGTTTCTTGCAGACTAGAGGTTCTGTTTAAAAAATATTTATATATTTACATAGAACTGTAACATCTTGCATGTGAAAAATGTCTGATTTGACAAAATGGGGTCTGAGTCTTTAGGCCAAAACTGATTAGAACTCTGAATTACCTCCACTTCCTTGCTCCTGCCTGACACCACCTGAGAGTACAGAGCTGAAGTAGCATATGAGACACCAACACTAACCACATTGATTGCTTAGGCATTCCTTAAACTGAGAACCGCTTCTTTATACCTGACAGTCTTCCTGGGAGTGGCTGTCTTCTAGAGGCATTCTGTAACCCATGAAGTAGGTCTCAGTTTTTTAGTCAGGACCTTGTGCAAGGTTTGCCAATTGATCAATTGCGCTCTTATGTGTGTGAAGAGAGCCACTGAGTCGAGGGTGTAAGTAATGGTGGTATTATGGAAAGCAGTGGCAGCATCTACATCCTGGAATGAGAACATGTCAGAGAGTGGAAGAAGAGAGTCAGAGAGCGTGTGAAAGAATGTTAGTTTAGGGTTGTGGGGTCTGTTACAGAGGAGAGGGATGAGAATGTTAGTAAGTTCTGGTCAAAGAGCATGGTGGTAGAGTTATTAAGGTTGGATATGGAGCATAGCCAGGTAAAGATGAGGTCCATTTTGTGTCCTTCTGTGTGAGTGGCAGAGGAGGAACACAGAGAGCACTTGAGCATTTCAGAGGAAACATATGCATGTGAAACATAGCATATGATGCAGATCAGCCCAAAAAAAGATTGTGCTAAGGACAGGGGTGAACCTTCCCCTTTCGCCGCCTGAGGCGAACTACAGAAAGCCCCCCCCCCCCGGGAGGAGGGGGCGTGGTCGGGAGGAGGGGGCATGGCCGAGCGGAGGGGGTGGTGCTTAGCGCCGTTCGCAGGCAGAGAACAGGCACGGAGATGACCTGCTCTCTGCCTGAGCGTGAGGGGAGGCTGCTGGAGCAGCGCTGCTCCAGTGGCCTCCCCAAACCACCGCTCGGTGCCAAGCCAGTCCAGGACAGCTTGTCCTGGACTGGCTTAGGGAAGCAAAAATGCCGCCCTCCCTGGGGCCCTGACATAGCGCCGCCTGAAGCGGTCGCTTCAGGTCGCCTCATGGGAGGTGCGGCGCTGGCTAAGGAGAACATCAGCTTACCCTGCCATAGATAGCTAACAAGTATCTGTGAGTAGAAACACCGAGACTTAGATTTCGCCACAGGAACAATAAAACTTCATCTTGATCTGCAATAATGAGTCTGTCCTGGAGAGGAGACCAGACCACCTGTCACAAGATATAGTGTATTGGAAGGTGAAGTGAGTTTACCTGTGATGGGTGATATGCCACAACAATGGAGTCTGAATGTTAATGCATGAGTGCCATGTCAGCTATGAGAATAATATCAGTGTTAGAAGCCGTGCCATGGTGACTGAAAAAAGTAAAATATAAAGTATACAAGACTGCATATTAAGTGGGGTTGTAATAGCTATGGTTTCTACAGCAGTATACAATCATTGTACTTGAAGAAATATTATGGCCAACTGAACATTTTCATAGCATTTTATGACATATCTAAAAAGCTAAAAGATAGTTCTATAGTATATTACAACGGTAGAGATGAGCGAACAGTAAAATGTTTGAGATTCGATATTCGTTTCGAGTAGCCGCTCAATATTCGACTACTCGAATGGAATATCGAACCCCATTATACTCTAAAGGGGGAAAATGCTCGTTTCAGGGGTAGGCAACATTCGATCAAATTATACTTACCAAGTCCACGAGTGAGGGTCGGGCTGGATCCTCCGAGAAGTCTTCTCCGTGCAGCGTCCCCGCGGCATCTTCCGGCTCTGAATTCACTCTGCCAGGCATCGGGCCTGGGCAGAGCCAACTGCACATGCCCACACTACAAGCAGGCATGCGCAGTCGGCTCTGCCCAGGCCCGATGCCTGGCAGAGTGAATTTAGAGCTGGAAGACGCCGCGGGGAAGCTGCATGGAGAAGACTTCTAAAGGTAGGAGAAGAAGCAGTGTTAATTGGCCGACTGTATAGCATTCGGCCAATTAATGCTGGTTCTGCATCAAACTTTTCCATTCGAATAGCGAGTGGTACTCGATCGAGTACGAGTATTTTGAAAACCGTAGTATTCGATCAAATACTTACTCGATCGAATACTACTCGCTCATCTCTAGACAATGGCATAATCTGCTAGACAAAATTCACCTACAGTCCTATGAAAAAGTTTGGGCACCCCTATTAATCTTAATCATTTTTAGTTCTAAATATTTTGGTGTTTGCAACAGCCATTTCAGTTTGATATATCTAATAACTGATGGACACAGTAATATTTCAGGATTGAAATGAGGTTTATTGTACTAACAGAAAATGCGCAATATGCATTAAACCAAAATTTGACCGGTGCAAAAATATGGGCACCTCAACAGAAAAGTGACATTAATATTTAGTACATCCTCCTTTTGCAAAGATAACAGCCTCTAGTCGCTTCCTGTAGCTTTTAATCAGTTCCTGGATCCTGGATGAAGGTATTTTGGACCATTTCTTTCTACAAAACAATTCAAGTTCAGTTAAGTTTGATGGTCGCCGAACATGGACAGCCCGCTCTCAAATGATCTGAAAACAAAGATTGTTCAACATAGTTGTTCAGGGGAAGGATACAAAACGTTGTCTCAGAGATTTAACCTGTCAGTTTCCACTGTGAGGAACATAGTAAGGAAATGGAAGACCACAGGGACAGTTCTTGTTAAGCCCAGAAGTGGCAGGACAAGAAAAATATCAGAAAGACAGAGAAGAAGAATGGTGAGAACAGTCAAGGACAATCCACAGACCACCTCCAAAGAGCTGCAGCATCATCTTGCTGCAGATGGTGTCACTGTGCATCGGTCAACTATACAGCGCACTTTGCACAAATAGAAGCTGTATGGGAGAGTGATGAGAAAGAAGCCGTTTCTGCACGTACGCCACAAATAGAGTTGCCTGAGGTATGAAAAAGCACATTTGGACAAGGCAGCTTCATTTTGGAAACAAAAATTGAGTTGTTTGGTTATAAAAAAAAAGGCGTTATGCATGGCGTCCAAAAAGAAACAGCATTCCAAGAAAAACACATGCTACCCACTGTAAAATTTGGTGGAGGTTCCATCATGCTTTGGGGCTGTGTGGCCAATGCCGGCATCGGGAATCTTGTTAAAGTTGAGGGTCGCATGGATTCCACTCAGTATCAGCAGATTCTTGAGAATAATGTTCAAGAATCAGTGACGAAGTTGAAGTTACGCCGGGGATGGATATTTCAGCAAGACAATGATCCAAAACACCGCTCCAAATCAACTCAGGCATTCATGCAGAGGAACAATTACAATGTTCTGGAATGGCCATCCCAGTCCCCAGACCTGAATATCATTGAACATCTGTGGGATGATTTGAAGCGGGCTGTCCATGCTCGGCGACCATCTAACTTAACTGAACTTGAATTGTTTGTCCAAAATACCTTTATCCAGGATCCAGGAACTGATTAAAAGCTACAGGAAGCGACTAGAGGCTGTTATCTTTGCAAAAGGAGGATCTACTAAATATTAATGTCACTTTTCTGTTGAGGTGCCCATACTTTTGCACCGGTCAAATTTTGGTTTAATGCATATTGCGCATTTTCTTTTAGTACAATAAACCTCATTTCAATCCTGAAATATTACTGTGTCCATCAGTTATTAGATATATCAAACTGAAATGGCTGTTATAAACACCAAAATATTTAGAACTAAAAATGATTAAGATTAATAGGGGTGCCCAAACTTTTTCATAGGACTGTATATGGCTCATTATGTGTACATATAATCCAAATAAACATAACCAACTGAAGGGGCGTCTTTACCGAAACTCATTAAAAACAACTGACACTGGTACAGAAATGGAAAGGTAGATGCTTATCCAGTTCAGAACTAGTTAGCTAGTAGCCATAACCTTTCCCATGCCTATAAAACACTAATAATATAAAACACTAGCACTGTCACAAGGTTTGAGAAAGCCGCAAATAGGAAATGCTATTTTTCTCATTTCATTTAAAGTTTTCTTTGATCATGATATAGAGTTCTTGGAAAAATGTGTGTTGACTACTTTTCAGTATAGATTTGACAGGGAAATCTTGATATCAAAGACTTGTATCAAAGCATGGAAATTTGGTACAATAATTGCTGCTAAAATGGTGCATGTTAGTTTTAAAAGTCTAGCTACCATTTCAGCTTCTTTTCATCTAAATAGGACAAACATTTGGAGCTGATAACTTTCATAATATATCTTCATTGGACTGGTGTATCGGTTTTAGGACACCAAATAAGTGCCTGAATTTCTGCTTCCCTCCCAAGGGGAGGCTTCCAGGAGCTAGAATTATACAGATCCTATTAAACCTAATTATAAACATACAGTCAGTATAAGGGACCTCGGAGCCCTATAAATATATAAGAAAAGAATGAACATATTATTTTAATCCTCTTTGCGCAATTTATAGTCGTAATTATTGCATAAAATGATTTATAGAATTTGATATAATTAATAATGCAAAGGGTGTTCTATTTACCTTTTCAATTGGGTGATATGAGAGTTAGATAACCATGATTTGTAAAGGGAATTTTTTCGAAGATGTTGACTAGACATGATAAGTGATATATAAAACAGTTAAAACATGCCAATGCTTATTGTCCTTGGACAATGTAATGTTGGAAATACGGCAGATTTGTGACAATTTCTATTTTATTATATTTCATTTACTCTCATCATTCACAAACGTGCATTATTTTTTTTAAACTTGGTTTATTGAGTACAAAACTTGAAAATGTACATACAGGTTTGCAGAAAAGATCATATAGGATAGGTACGGACAACCAAAATGATTAGGGGAATGGGTGGATTGGAGTACAACGATAGATTAACAAACTTGGGGTTATTCAGTTTAGAGAAAAGACGTCTACGGGGAGATCTAATAACAATGTACAAATACATGAAGGAACAATACAAAGAACTTTCTAAGGATCTTTTTACTCCTAGGCCAGTAACAATGACAAGGGGACATACAGACGTAGGAACAGTAAGAACAGCGAGGCTCTGGAACTCTCTGCCCCAGGAAGTGGTGATGGTGGATTTATTAAACAAGTTCAAAGTGGGCCTGGATGCCTTTCTTGAAGAGAAAAATATAACCGGTTATGGACTCTAGATTTAAAGGACATGTTGATCCAGGGTTTTTATATTGACTGCCAGATTGGAGTCGGGAAGGAAATTTTTTCCCTGAAATGGGGCAATTGGCATAAACCTCATGGGTTTATTTGCCTTCCCCTGGATCAACACTGTAGGGAGTGTAGGGTTATAGGTTGGACTTCATGGACTGATGTCTTTATCCAACCTCATCTACTATGTAACTATGTACATGAAAAAAAAATAAAAAATAAAAAAATCAATATTATGTCACATCCCATGTTACAGCTGTTCAGCACCCATTCACTCGAATGAACTGAGACCTAAGCTACAGTACCTTGTTTGGTGACTACTCAGAGAACAGAGATGTCTGTGTCCTGCTCCATTCTCTGTGTATCAGCTGCTGATGAACAGATGATCAATGGGGGTGTTCAGCGTCGGACTACCACCAGGGGTGAACCTACCCCTTTCGCCGCCCAAGGCGAACTACAGAAAGCCGCGGAATGAAGGGGCGTGGTTGAACGAAGGGGCGTGGCCAAGTGAAGGGGGCGTGGCTTATCACCGTTTGCAGGCAGAGAGCAGGCACAGAGAGGACCTGCTCTCTGCCTGAGCGTGAGGGGAGGCTGCTGGAGCAGCGCTGCTGCAGTGGCCTCCCCAAACCACTGCTCGGTGCTAAGCCAGTCCAGGACAGCTTGTCCTGGACTGGCTTAGGTAATCAAAAATGCTGCCCTCCCTGGAGTCCTGACATATCGCCGCCTGAAGCGCTCGCTTCAGGTCGCCTCATGGGAGGTGCGGCGCTGACTACCACAGACTTGATATTAATAAATTCATAAATATTCATATATATTTTAAACTGGGAAACCCCGTTAAAGTGGATCTGCATTAAATAAATTGGTTTATAGCCGTTATACCTCTGGATAGAGTGGTGGAGCATGAAAAAGACTAGGTTAGACTCTGTACAGCAACCTATTGTATTCACCTCATAATAGTTACACACAATACCACTGGTTTTATGGACAGTGCAAAGACAAGCAGAGGAAAGGGGAGTCCCCTATCCAGGCCTATGGAGGGAGGGCCAATGCCCCTGAGGGACCGATTTAATATATACAACCACCTAGATAACCGAGACCCAAAACTAAACCATATCTTTTTGTTGGTAATTTATACAATGGTAATAGTTCTAATCTGAAGTTACACAGTTACAGTATATTTTTCTGAGCAGCTGAGCAATGAATACCAAATAGTACTGAATTTTCTGCCAAGTCAGCCGTCATGAATATTTTACGGGAAAAATAGATGTATTCCAACCACTTTTACCTTTGGTATGCTGCAGCTCAACAGAAATCACTATTTTTTTTCAAAAGACTTTTGAATATGTCAGATTTTGTTTTATTAATGTTCCTCATTGTTGGCTTTCATCCTGCAACTAATACTCAGCATTTATAAGATTTGCTCTTACAATGATTTGATGTAGCCTACAACATTTCACCCACAATGTAATATATTTCTTCTGCACTGATAATATAGGAAATGTAGACTAGGTGATATTTCCAGATAAACCCTTTAAAGATGCAAATGTAGCTCATAAATAGGTTCATATCTGCCAGTCACTCAATGCTGGAGAAAAGCTTAAGTTTTCATTTATTCTGTATTCTCAATGTACACCAGATTATGATACTTAAAGGAACACAAAACCTAAAAGTACATGATAAAAGTAAATAGGAGGTAATCTTACCACATAGTTTGACAGGTTGTTCAACTGACTACATGTTTCTGAAACCAGCAGCTTTGTAGAAATCATGCCAAGAAAACAGTGGTTAATCTACAGATCAACTGAGGGGAGGGGTGTAGGAGTCTTATTCATCTACTGCAAAAAGGGCACAGGGGGGAGAATCCCAACAATTACCTTACAGCCTGACACAGGTATAGGAGGAGAACAAATATATTATATTGATTCTAATATAAACTGGAATCAAATGAAAGGAAGAAATGAAGGGATGCCTATTATTATTATTATTATTATTATTATTATTATTATTATTATTTATATAGCACCATTAAGTTTACATACAGTACACAAAATATACATAAGTACAACACTAACAATGCCCAACTAGCATTGTAGGATAGAGGGCTCACAATTAGAGATGAGCGAGTAGTACTCGATCGAGTAGGTATTCGATCGAATACTACGGTATTTGAAATACTCGTACTCAATCGAGTACCACTCGTTAGTCGAATGTAAAAGTTCGATGCAGAACCAGCATTGATTGGCTGAATGCTATACAGTCGGCCAATCAACGCTGGTTCTTCTCCTACCTTTAGAAGTCTTCTCCGTGCAGCTTCCCCGCGGCGTCTTCCGGCTCTGAATTCACTCTGCCAGGCATTGGGCCTGGGAAGAGCCGGCTGTGCATGTCCGCTTGTAGTGCGGGCATGCGCAGTCGGCTCTGCCCAGGTCCGATGCCTGGCAAAGTGAATTCAGAGCCGGAAGATGCCGCGGGGACGCTGCATGGAGAAGACTTCTCGGAGGATCCAGCCCGACCCTCACTCGTGGACTTGGTAAGTATAATTTGATCGAATGTTGCCTACCCCTGAAACGAGCATTTTCCCCCCATAGACTATAATAGGGTTCGATATTCGATTCGAGTAGTCGAATATTGAGGGGCTACTCGAAACGAATATCGAACCTCGAACATTTTACTGTTCGCTCATCTCTACTCACAATCTATACCTATTATTTTTTCTGCAATTTCCATGAACAATGTTCTATTAATAGGGTTAATATTTGGTTAAATATTATATTCCTGTGTTAGATCACACAAAACAGTAATTGTTCAATAGCAATAATTAAATACATGTCTAGATATTACTATAATATACTTATTAAGGCACAAACAATGTTGGACTAGGGTGCCTAGGACCCTCCAGTAAATTAATTCAGGGGGCCCACTATATACTTACATGCAAATATAACCTGGCATTCATTTTTAAATTTCAAAAATTTCCATGAATTTATTTCTAGTAGTCACTTACTGTCTAGCCCTGACCTCTTACTCTTTATATCCTGGGATCCTATCAGTAGTCTGGTTGGCCTTACTTTGCACCTAGATGGCAAATTCATCACCCAATGTGTCTACAGTAAAAATAAAAAACGGTAGTTTTTAAATACCGTAACCTACCCATTTTATTATAATGTTGCATAGCCTGGTTGAGATGCTGTATGATTAGTATCTTGGGTTAGGTGCCCACCGTAGGGTTCAGTGGTGTAACTAGGAATGGCGGGGCTCCGTGGCAAACTTTTGACATGTCCCCAACCAACACCGACGTCGAAGACCTCGACCGACCCCCACCTCCGCACTCTATTATGTCCCTTAGTAAGCCCTGCACATGGTATTATGCCCCATAGTGGCCCCTGCACACAGTATTATGTCCCTTACTGGCCCCTGCAAACAGTATTATCCTCCATAGTGGCCCCTGCACACAGTATTATGTCCCTTACTGGCCCCTGCACACAGTATTATGTCCCTTACTGGCCCCTGCACACAGTATTATCCCCCATAGTGGCCCCTGCACACAGTATTATGTCCCTTAGTGGCACCTGCACACAGTATTATGTCCCTTACTGGCCCCTGCACACAGTATTATCCCCCATAGTGGCCCCTGCACACAGTATTATGTCCCTTAGTGGCACCTGCACACAGTATTATGTCCCTTACTGGCCCCTGCACACAGTATTATCCCCCATAGTGGCCCCTGCACACAGTATTATGTCCCTTACTGGCCCCTGCACACAGTATTATACTCCATAGTGTCCTCTGCACACAGCATTATACCCCATAGTGGCCCCTGCACACAGTATTATGCCCCATAGTGTCCCCTGCACACAGTATTATCCCCCATAGTAGCTCCTGCACAGTATTATCCCCCATAGTGGACACCCATAAACAATTATTATACTCTGGGGTCTTTTCACTATATTTTTGCACTATAAGCAGCTTTTAAGTATTAGTCTATATATTACATAGATTCTCTATAAGGAGATCAAAAGAATACTGGGTGCGTTATAACAAGTAGCAACATCAATATCTAGAAAGAGGAGCCTTTAAAAAAAAATAATCCCCCTGAATGCCTCATATGAACTTAAAGAGAAATGTAATCTTTAATTGTGAGAAAACTTCTTTAAGTAACTGGACTGATAATACAATACGTGATCATTCTGATAATTGATGATTCTGTCTTGAGAAATGGATTTTACGTCTTAAGGAAATTTGTTTCAGACATGCATGAAAATTCTCCTTGATCATTAGTAATTATCATATAAAATGTCATGTAATTAGAGACTGTGATTAGTCTATGAATGGTACTTTACAATGAAATAAATCTGCAGGCTTAATCTAGATGAATAAATGAAGAGCAGAAGTCCATAATAACATAAAATGAACAGCACTCCAAACTTTAAACTCAATGAAGAGTTTGTCTCTATATTGTGATAGGCATTATTTTCTTTAAGAACTTCAACTCTTACTACTGGTCATGTGACCAAGAAAAGCGCACAGCCAGTAATAAGGAGCAGGCAATAATCATTGTTTCACTTTGTAAAGTGAAATTACTGGTGGTCTGGCATGTGGCCATAACTGCTGCATGTAGCAGCACCTATAGGGGACATTCACACTAACACTATTTTTCAGGAAATTTTTGTAAAACCATTTGATCATGTTGAATTAGTCCAAAAATCAAAACTATGTCAGCTTGTACTGATCAAAAGCCAAACTGGGGCCCCACATGGCATAAACACAGTGGAAAAAATGTGCATTTTATAGTCACTGTAAGGAAGATGAGATTCTAGCGAATTCCATCCACAAATTTCCTGACAAATACATGCAGCAGACACGCCGCAATTTCCAAAATCGTTATAGTTACAAGTATTTAGTAATATGCTTACTACAGACGTTAATGAGCTCTGTTTACTTACTGATCCTGGCAGGGGCTGGGATCAGTAAGTGACACCGCGGGCCCCAAAAACACTATTATTATACTCAGGGGTCTTTTCAAACCCCTGAGTATAATGATCAGAGGCCCAGGAGAGTTAAGAGAACATAAAAAAGCCAATGTTACTTACCTCTCTGGGCTCCAGACAGGCTTCGAGCCTACATGTGTGATGTCCCTGACGTCATTGAAGATGGCCAACACCACCGAGGAGTGCAGCGGAGCCAGGGAGAGGTAAGTAACAGTGGTTTTTATGTTGGTATTCCCCCTCGGTCTCCGATTATTATAGTCTGGGGTCTGAAAATACCCCAGAGTATAATAATTGCTCATAGGTGTCCACAGTGGGACATATTAGTGTGTGCAGGGGCCAACAAGCGAAACAGAAAACCTGACTTGTTTCACATTTATGAAGGAGAGGCAAGATACAGAAAAATCCCCCCACAGGTATCCAACTGGACTAATGGTGAATATAAAAAACACAAAGTATAGAGAAGAAAATAAACATGAAACACAGAAAACTAACACTATGCAAATGGATGGTAAAAACAGAACTTAGTATCACACACCAAAAACCCTACAAAAAGTCCAAACATCCAAGCAGAACTAAGGTTCACCGCACCCGGAACAACTATGCTTGGAACAGTATGCTCAATACTTATCAGATATCCAGATGGTATGAACAGGAAGCAAGGAAGGCTGAATGGGCCAGGACACAGACACAGATGAATAAGCAGTTTCAGGCAGATGGACAATTTCTGGAACACAGGAAACTGAAGTTTAAGACCAGCAACTGACAGCATGCAAAGCAGAGTTCAAATAGCCAGAAGCAGAAGTAGTCAGAAGGCCAATTGGATAGCAGAACTCTGAACTGCCCACAACTTGAAATGAGTCCTAGCACTGCAGAGAAACTTAACCCTTTCAGAGGCCAAGACACACTACAGCGATGACCAAAGGTGCAGCTCATTGCATGATCCATGCAAGAGTGCAACCACAGAGACCACATGCCCAGTGTGAATATTCCCCTGTCACGCATCGGACATTTCACGCGCAGAATGCTGTTTAGACACTCCATGCCTGAACCTAACAGGCTGAGATAGTGAAGACCGGGTCATAACATGAAGATGGTGGCCACACTATGAGTTACTATACTTTTATACCCATAACAGCATAGTCAGAAAGAAAGTCTATATAATTAGCAAAGGTCATTTTCACAACTTAAAGCATCCTAAAGGAGACTACCAGCTCTCTCCCCATGATTCCAGCCCAAAACATGACTCCTACATCTCCTGCCTGACGTTGCAGTCTTGTTGGGACATGGTGGCCATTCACCAAGCATCCACTGCTACAATTATCTGGACCATTTAGTGTTGCAAGGCATTCATCAGTAAACAAAACTGTTTCAACATTAGTCATCATGTATGTCTGGGCCCACTGGAACCACTTCTGCTTGTGAGCACTGTTCAGGGGTAGCTGAATAGTAGGTTTATGCACAACAACAAGCCTCTGGAGGATCCTACTCCTTGAAGTTTGTGGTACTACAGAGGCAACAGCAGCTTCACATACCTGTTTGCTGTTTATAATATTATTTTAGCAGCTGCTTTCTTAATCCAATGAATTTGTCTGGCAGAAGCCTTCCTCAATATACTTTTATATGCAGGAACCCATCTGTGCTCTGAAATATCCACAAATCTCTTCATAGTACAATAATCACACTAACGTTTTGTGAAATATCCAATGTTTTCATACCTTGTCCAAGGCATTGCACTATTTGATGCTTATCAACAGCAGAGAGATCCTTTTTTTGCCCATATTATTTGAAATCTGTGGCCTACTTAATAATGTGGAACATCCTTCTTAAATAAGTTTCCTTTAATTGGGCTAAACTTATTAACACAGGAAGCATAGTGTCAAAGTTGAAGCAAAGAGGGCCACTAACCACAAAATGGTTAACTAAAATGTCCTTTATTCAAACACACGGTAAAAGAAACTGCAAACTGGGAGAGATCAGTACAGCAATAAAGAGACGGCTGTTTCTCACAGATTGTGCTTTATAATTAGTTGCTCCTGTACCACCATTGCTTAAGACTAGAGATGAGCGAACACTAAAATGTCCGGGGTTCGAAATCCGATTCGAACAGCCGCACACTGTTCGACTGTTCGAACGGATTTTGAACCCCATTATAGTCTATGGGGGGAAATGCTCGTTTCAGGGGTACGCAAAATTCGATTAAATTATACTTACCAAGTCCACGAGTGACGGTTGGGCTGGATTCTTCTCCCTGCACAGCGTCCCTGCGTCTTCTTCCGGCTGGAATTCACTCTGCCTAGACATCGGGGCCTAGGCAGAGCTGACTGCGCATGCGCGGTCAGCTCTGCCCGGCCCGACGCCTGAGCAGAGCTGACTGTGCATGCAAGGGCATGCCCGCGCATGTGTAGTCAACTCTGCCTAGGCCAGATGCCTAGGCAGAGTGAATTCCACCCGGAAGAAGACGCGGGGATGCAGCGCGGAGAAGACTTCGGAAAGGTAAGAGAAAAACCAGCATTGATTAGCAGAATGTATAGAATTCTGCCAATCAACGCTGGTTCTGCATCGAACATTAAACTTCGAACAGCTAGTAGTGTTCGATCGAGTACGAGTATTTCGAATACCGTAGTATTCGATCGAATGCCTACTCGATCGAACACTACTCGCTCATCTCTACTTAAGACACAATACCATCAATGAGTTTAATTAAAAAACAAAAAGTTAAATCTTTGTGACACTAAATCCAATTTGCATAATAATATGGAATGCAGTGTACCTGTCCTTCCCTGTCCTTCAATTGATAACCAGCTATAATCACATTCATTTGCTGTGGTAAACAAGAAAAGTGGACTTATATGTAATGAAACTGTATAATTTTTAGCAATGAATCCAGGTGCTATTTAGGATCTGATGATGGTCGGCTTGAGTATAGAAGCCTTCTGATGGGCACTTCACTCCTGCCTTTGCTGTGGAACAACAGATTGCCCTAACTGCTCATCTGATGATCTGGGGAGCCATGCATATGACAGTCAGCAGGGGAAGACATATCGCCCTGGTTCAGCTGCACAGAGGTCCAAATAGAGGAGGGGGCCTGATGAAGCTGGAGAGCAACTCCAGGAGGAGCAGAGCTTAGCACTAAGATGGGGTGGGGTTTAGGAACCAGAGGGGGAAGGATTTAACCAACATGGGTCAGGGTTTTGCAGCCTCAACCCCTTCCTGGAGGGATCTGTGAAAAATGAAAAATATAAGACATGACCTATATTTTGATGGTCTGTGAAAAGGACCGTCAAAATAATGTTCATATGAATAGCTCCCATTCACCTACATTGATGTGTATCCTTCCGTATGACATCTGTTAGAAAAGCGGATGTCACACGGTCATAATTCACTGTCGTTTTGAATGTAGCCTTAGCAAGAAATGTAAAACTGTGAAAAGTTAAAACCCCTGACTACTATGTTTCCCTAGACAAAATATATTCTTGTCAAATACTTAACCTCTTATATTTAGATTCCACTTTGCTCTTAAAAATCCACTTAGTATCTTACTGTAGACAACTGGCTGGTCAGTTTGTCAAGTACTCGAATGCAAAGGGTTTTTTACGAAATGTTGTAGTAGGTAAGAAAATGTGTTCTGAGATTAAACTATGTTATGTGTAGGGAGATGAAACCGAGATGTGCTCAAATATGCACCAGACTCTCCATATATTATACTATTAGCATTATTTTAGAAAGGCCATTAACCTTTTTAGAATCAGGCCACATTTGGGACGGTGGACAAAACCTTTTTTATATTCTATTAAGATTTTGGTTGTAATGAATATCTTTTTTTTTTACTTTAATAGTACAGTAGCCAGGCTCCAGTATAGTCAGGGAAAAGTTCCTTATGTTTAAGTTAGTTCTTAGCCAAGAAGGTTTTTTTTTTGTTTTTGGTTATTTTGTGCCTTCGCAAAGACAATTAATGCACTGCAAGTGAATAAAGCCTGAATTGTATGCAACCCATGTGTGTGTGTGTGTATATATATATATACACACACACACACGCACACACACACACACACACACACACACACACACACACACACACACCTCTACATGAGCTTAAAGTTTAAGTTCAATTTCCCTTTTTTTAATAGAGAATAGGGAGGTGCTTGCTGAACTTTTTTTGAAATATGCTTTATTAATTTATTCTATTTTACTTTCTTTTAGTATGAAACAGGGTCTAAAGTTCTCAGAAGCAATACTCTAATCATTTCCAGGGAGAGTCTGTCCCATACACAGGTCCTCAGTTGTCAACTTGCCTCATCCCAGCTCCTGCCCCTGCTTGCCCCTTTTTTAGATAGTAGGTAGATTGAGTGAGCATCTAGACAGACTGGGGGTGTCCTGGTCTGCTAGATTTACAGTCGTGGCTGTAAGTGTTGATACCCCTGAAATTTTTCCAAAAAATGAAGTATTTCCAGAAAATTATTGCAATTACACATGTTTTGTTATAAACATAATTTTTTCCTTTGTGTGTATTGTGTAAGCCAATGGCTGGTCAGGTAATGGAGGGGGTGTACATTTCACCCAGACTACTAAGATGGGTGAGATGAGAAAATTCCAGAAAGAACATTTCTCAGCAGATAACTATTGTCTGCTGAGGACTATTTCAAAGTTTCAGTTACTGGGCTGGATTTTTAGGAATGGCAGGTCGGATTGGAAGTGGGACCTATCATTCCACCCCCCTCCAGTCCACACTTTGGGTATGTTCCAGCAGCAACTCAGCTGCAGAGTCTCCTCATCAAGGAGTTTTAAGAAGTTGCTCCAGCAGCAACACTTTGGCAGAGCTTGGCTGGAGAGCTGACAGAGGGGTCATATTTTTGGAGCTGTGTCCTGAGTGATTCTACTGGCTTTTAGATTTCTGTTATTCTAGGTGAGGTAACCTATTCTAAGTTTAGTCAGAGCCTAGCCAGGCAGGTATTTATTTTTTGTATTTGTTTCCTTTTGTTGCTGCACTACCTTTTTGAGTGAAAATAAACTCTACCTTTGTTTTGGACTAAAGAAACTGGACTTATGTGTCTATGCCACCCCACCTAGCAACCCCAGACCCTGACAATTGGAACAATCCCAAAAAACAGAGGAAAAAATTGGACATAATTTCACACAAAGTCCAAAAATCATAAAATTGTCGGAACCTTTTCGAAATTGTGGGTAAATAATTTTATTTTATATATATGATGCTCATTCAAACTCACCTGTGGAAAATAACAGGTGTGGGCATAAAAAAAATCACACATGTGTGTGCCACACTAAGTACGGAGAACAGAAAGACAACAAGAGAATTGTCTGAGGACTTGAGAATCAAAATTGTGGAAAATATCAACAATCTCAAGGTTACAAGTCCATATCCAGAGATCTTGATGTTCCTTTTTCCATTGTGCGCAACATAATCAAGAAATTTATACCCATGGCACTGTAGCTAATACCCCTGGATGTGGTCGGAAGAGAAAAATTGATGAAAGGTTGAAATGCAGGATAGTCTGGATGGTGCATACGCAGTCCCAATCAAGTTCCAAAGAAATTTGAATGAGAGGAAGCGCTATGGCAGGAGACCAAGGAGGACCCCACTGCTGATACAGAGAATAAAAAAGCTAGAATGCAGTTTGCCAAAATGTATGTAAGTCAAAATCCTTCTGGGAAAACGTATTATGTACAGATGAGACCAAGACAGAGCTTTTTGGTAAAGCACATCAATTAAATCAAAGAAAAGAACACAGTACCAACAGCCAAATATCGTGAAGGTTTAAAGATGTTTTGGGGTTGTTTTGCAGCCACTGGCACTGGGTGACTCGATTGTGTGCAAGGCATCATGAAATCTGAAGATTACCAAAGTATTTTGGATCAGAATGTAGGGACCAGTGACAGAAAGCTGGGTTTGCGTCCTAGGTCATGGGTCTTCCAGCAAGACAATGACCCCAAATATACTTCAAAAAGCACCCAGAAATGGATGGAAACAAAGTGTTGTAGAGTTCTGTAGTGGCCAGCAATGAGTCTGGATCTAAATCCCATTGAACACCTGTAAAGAAATCTTAAAATTGCTGCTGGGAGAAGGCACCCTTCAAATACGAGAGAACGGGAGCAGTTTGAAATGAGGAGGGGTCCAAAATTCCAGTTGAGAGGTGTAAGAAGCTTTTGATGGTTATAGGATGCAATTGATTTCAGTGTTATTTTTTCCAGAGGGTGTGCAACCAATGTTAAATTGATGGTGCCAGTAATATTGTCCAGACCATTCTTATAATTTTGTGTGAAAATATAGCATATTTGGCTTTTTTCTCTATTGTTTGGGTTGTTCCAATACAACCAAAGGAAATAAACATGTGCATAACAAAACATGTAATTGCAATAATTTTCTGGGAAAATGCCTTTCTTGAAATAGTTCAGGGGAGTCCAACACTTACAGCCATGACTGTACTATATGCACAAATCTACTGCAGTCCATGGCTCCAAAACCTCTTAGTAATTGCAGTGAGTTTCATGTTTGCCTTCAAATCAATTATGACTGGCATAAGTATCACTAGACTTAATAAACTCCCATCCATTGTCAGTTTTTAGCAGTTGACAAGGTGTGTGTGTGTGTGTGTGTGTGTGTGTGTGTGTGTGGGGGGGGTCAATTGAAATAGCTGTATCTCTGGTTTTATAACACCCAGAACAATGCCAAGATTTCAGTCCTCTCTATAAAATAGATATCACAAGCTTAAAGCACAGTTGAAATGTTGTTTTATATGTATGATGAGGCTATGCCTCGCATAAGTGAAAATCTAAGCCAGGGAGTAAAAAAAAGTGGCTGAAATGATGATTAATTTGGTACAAGTCATGCCCCTACCCAAACCCCCCACTTTCTGAAAAGTGCTGAGGCCATTGCAAAAACACCACTTGTAACTATTAAATAGTTCTAATTTGCCAACTTTTACCATTTTATCTTACGATAGACACGTGTTAGGCATGCAGATATCTACTTATAGTAGATTTTCCATATCCTTGAAGTTTGTCCCAAGCCTCAACTACTCTTTTCTGGATCTTCACCCCACCCCCTGCACCAATTTCAAATTATGTTCTTGCGTTTTGTTTTCTTTTTTTGAATTAAAGACACATCCTTCCTGACAGAGATGTAGTTGGGGTTCAGTACAAGGTGGGCAAACACGTTCAAGTGGACCCCCAACTCAGGTATACCAATATTACCACAGTATATTATGAACCATGGCACTTGTATAAGCACCATGACCCCTGCTCTGTTTACACACTATCATTTATTCATATTGGCCATGCAATGTAACTACAGCATCATCCTATCCTACGTTGAAAGCAGACATCTTATCTGTGGTCTCGGCCTAAAGTAGTCTGCAGATTGCAAGATAGAGCGTTAGATGCAGGACGCATTTTAACTAAATCGGTTTCCTGCAGACACGGATCTAGTTATAAGTATCAGCATCTATTAATGGCAGCCTGGGATGAACCCCACAGAATCTGGGGACGCCAACCCTCTGAGTACCATTTGACCAAAATTACACTGAGTGATGTATTCTTAATTCTTAATAATGACTGTAGCTGTCGCCAAGAGTGATACACAGTCATGTGATTTACCTAGCTGTAATGCATGTCCATCAGACAAGATCCCCCATCCCTGGATATAGTGAGATAAAGATCAGGTGACATACGTCTTTCAGTTACAGCAATATATCTCTTGATCTGCATCTGTGAGAGCTACAAATGGAAGGAGCTTTGTCTTGTCTGATGGACATGTATTACAGTTAGGTAAGTCACATGACCGCTTATCGTTCTGGACGAACCATACAGTCACATATAATGCATGTCCATCAGACAAGACAGATCTCCCCCTACTTGTAGCATTCGCAGATACAGATTGTGAAACTTGATCTCTATCTTGGAGCGCTACATCCCGGGTAGGAGGTGATCTGTCTGGTCTGATGGAATTGTATTACAGTTAGGTAAACTACATGACCGCACAACACTCTTAAAGACCGCTATAGGTACATTATTCCCCTACAGATGCCATTATATGGACAAGCTTTCCTGTGCTACCTTCGTCTGTGTACAGCCAGGTAGAGATTATTATACTATGTAAATGAAGCTTCAGTAAATGTTTGGCAGGAGTTTTGAATATTTACTGGGAAAGTGGCCAACATCTTAAAAGGTTCCAGTCATGTCCCCCTTTCCTTCACTCCTCAAGGCTATATAAAGTTCTTTAAGCCTCTTCTGATGTGTTACGCTTCAGACTCTGCCAGAAATGTTCATACTTTGCTATCATTTCCTCGGTTGATGATCAGTATCATCTTTTTGTAATTTACCACTTTATTTGTCATATAAAGGACTGGGCGATTAAAGTAGATTTATATGTGACATATTTGTTGTTGAAAGTTTTGCGACTGTCCTATTTACATGAATGCATCTTGAAGAAATCCTTTCACTTTCTACCACAACAGCCCTATTCAAATGTACGGAGCAGATTTCCAGTCTCAGAAATTTCTGCCACATATCTGGTGAGTGTGAATATACTCAGTATCTTCAAACCTTGTTTTTTTGCATGCTGGTTCTGCTGCATTATTCACATTGAAATCGGTGTGAGAAACATTTAAATCCAGTTACAAAAAAAAGTTTTCATAAAGGATTAGTGCAGATTAATATGAGAAACCTTGTAATATATTCTGTTACTTTTTTAGTTTAAGTCTTTGAAGAGGGGAGGGAGGAGGAGGAGGAGCAGGAAAAGACACTCAGATAAGTGCTGTTGCTACACTCTGCTACACTGTGAGTGAAGCAGAACTCTTATATCTTCCAGATAAGACATTTCTTCATTTCAATGAATGAGGCAATAAATCAATTTAGCATACCAGTAGCAGCCTCCTCCCTCCACCCCTCTCTATAGACTTCTGTGTGTGAGACGGAAATGGATCTCTATGTAAACAACAGTAAGGAGGAGAAAAGCAGCTTAAGTGGTGAAGGAAACTGTTTTCCTTAAAAAGATATAATACAAAGTTTCTTATATTCACCTGGACTATTCATTTATGATAGTTATTGATAATTGTAGGTATATACGTTTATACCGCACTGAATTTTCATGGCACGATATCTAAATTAGTCGCAAAAGAAACATCTTTCCCTATATTGCAGGGTTTCAATAGCGAAAATTGAATTGAATTCATGGTCGGTGGCTACAATCTAGTGAGCACCATTGAATGGGGCTGATCACTGTGGCAGCCGATACCACTTCTAAATGGCTAACTTCAGCAAAAACCTCAGCTTTGGCTTTCTTCTATGGGCTTATCTGAAACAAAATACATGTCAGCTACAGAGATAGGCATCTGCATTTGTTGTATGCTATTTTTATATGGACTTTGGGTATGTGTTTATAACAACAGAGCATGGAAGGAAGTCTAGCCAGTGTTGGTAATGTTCACAGCACCGGAATAGGAGAGTGAAGGTAAAATGTGCATAGTGCTATACCGTAGGTGATAAGTGCCATAGGGACTTTTTATGTCTCATATTATTTTTGTACTGTTTTTATTTTGTGAATATAAATGAAACTCATATTATACTAGTTAAAGACTATGATGTACTATTTCATAGTTTCTTCTTTTATAGTGAAAGATGCCCAGGAAGGCAAATAACAGCTGGGAGTCATAGATGACTTTGAAGGATTGATAGTTTTTATAATGGAATTATTCACTGAATTGGATCCTCTTCTTATTTTCACCTGTAGACCAGTAGAGCGAAACATTTTTTTTTTTACATTATATGTCACTGTCTACTGTAAACACAAATAGAGAGGGACTTGGCAATCTAGCCGACTTAGTGGAGATGTCGATGGGGAGCAGCCCTAATGACTCCTCTCTCCATTCTTAGATCTTTCCTGTTACATGCCCAAATCAGTTTTGTAATCTTGTGAAAAGCCATTTTTTTCTATATATAGAGGTATGAGAACATATCTGAAAATAATGGCATACCTAGAGCATTTTTCATTTTGTAAAGAAAATACATAGAATCCAAAAATGCATCAAAACTGAGAAGAAACCTATTTGTAGTGTGTCATAATTACATATTGCTCTATAGGTTACATGTCATCTTCATTTTTTTGCCTCAATAGAATTAAACTTTTTATCCTAAAATCGAAACAATCCTAATTTTTTTTTTTTTTTTTAAACATCCATGCTTTGCTAAGTGAAGTTAGAATAATTATATATAACTGGAAGGTGAAGCATCCTATAGCATGTTCTAAATACTAATACTTAACCTTTCACCTAATGTTGCATGAATCAGTAGCACAATGTGTCTATATAAAGAATAACACTATATGTATTATAGTTAGCATTTTTTTGCCTTTAATCATTTGTCTCAGAGCTAGTGGGTGGAGACTAGCTACTATAATGTCTGCCATATTTGCTCATCTAACTTTCTCTCATATGGAAGCATCAGTGAATCATGCGGGACATTATAGAGAAGTACTGATCTGGATTGATGTGTCTAAACATCTTGGGGTGAGATACAATGCTTATTGTTTTCTGCAGCCTTGTGTCTCTCCGTTCACATTGAGCTCACTCCTCCTCTTTCCCTCTATATAGATTTCTATTCTGACATGCTATGACATCTCTGTGACATTCTGTCCATCTAGGAAGATCGAATTCAGCATAAAAGATGAAGATAGACCAATCAAATCCAAAGAAACTGGTGAAGTCAAGTGATCAGCACATTTTGAGGTGTGCAAGCCTAGTGTAAAAATGACATGAGGCTTGCGTGCCTCGAAACGCGTTGTGTGCCTGACTTATCAATATAGAAGAATCCTAGTTAACCCTATTGGATTAGCACTGATCACTTCGCCAGTTTCTTTGGATTTGGTTGGTCTATCCTCATCTTGTGTGTTGATGTTCAGGAGGCAGAGATCTGCCTCCTGTCCTACCATCAGTTTTATTTCTACATGTTCTTTGATGGTTGTGACCTTATCACAACCATAGAAGGTGGGTGATCAATTCATTGCTCTGACTCTCTAACTTGCCTATATAGTATCACACGAGGTCCAGCTCAGTGCTATCCCCTTTTTTGTTTCAAAATTCAGCATAAATCTCAAAGTAAGGCTAAAGCTCCACGTTGCCAAAATGCAGCTTTTTTTTTTTGCAGAATTTGCTGTAATTTTGGGGGCCAATGCCAAGAATGGCTACAAAGTTTGATGAAGAGCTAGTAACCATTGAAGTAAAAACTTCACAAAAGTAACACTGAGGGAGGGTTCACACGGTGTAACGTGCCACGTGATGTGGCACGTAGACGCCGCGTGACCTTTTGCGGGCCGTTCACGCTCCCATTGATTTCAATGGGAGCGGGGATCGTATGTGCCGCACTATTTTGCGGCCGTGATCAATGGGAGCATGAACGGCCCGCAAAAGGTCACGCGGTGTTTACGTGCCACATCACGCAGCACGTCACACCGTGTGAACCCTCCCTAAGTGTTAGGATTGGGTCCCGTAGGGATCTCGCTCAGCGCACAGCACCACCTGCGGGTCAATCTAACTCTCGCCCTCGGCCTCGGATAGTGAGGTGTCTGGAGTATAAGTCCAGCTTTCGGTCTACTGAGCATGCTCAGACATATTGGAGCCGCTCGCAAGCTAAGTGCCATTTCGTCCCTACTGAGCATGAGAGGTGAGGTCATGACCTTTTGGGCGGGGACTTACCTTTAAATAGTGTGAGCTGACGCCCGCCCGGCGCTCACACTTTGACTGAAGTTTGTTAAAGGACAGTCGTTCAGGGCTAGGCTCCAGTATCCAGGCAGGGGTTCAGACTAGGCCTGTAGTTAGTACCCAGTAAGTCCTGAACTGTCAGCTTTACACCAGGGTTAGGAGCAGTAGACATTGTTCCAGCCCATAGAGTTGCAGCAGGTTTGGGCTCTTAGATAGCCTCTTTACTGTTAGGGTGAATTCACACTGAGTAAACGCTAGCTTATTCTGAACGTAAAACACGTTCAGAATAAGCGGCGTCTAAAGCAGCTCCATTAATTTCTATGGGAGCGGGGATACGAGCGCTCCCCATAGAAATGAATGGGCTGCTTCTTTCACTCCGTGCAGTCCCATTGAAGTGAATGGGGAGTGCCGACGTATACGGCAAGCTCTGCTCATGCCGGAGCGTACACGCCGGCACTCCCCATTCACTTCAATGGGACTGCACGGAGTGAAAGAAGCAGCCCATTCATTTCTATGGGGAGCGCTCGTATCCCCGCTCCCATAGAAATGAATGGAGCTGCTTTAGACGCCGCTTATTCTGAACGTGTTTTACGTTCAGAATAAGCTAGCGTTTACTCAGTGTGAATGCACCCTTAAACTTCCTTTACTCTCCTGGCTGTTGCAGGAGCATGTTAGTTGCTGACCTGGGGTGACTGTGAACCCTTGGCAGCCTTGCTGTTTCAGTTGTACTGTGCACCTGTCCAGTGAGGTTAACTGGCAGGGCTTTCTTGCAGATTGTTCACATTTAGTATCACGTCACATATCTGCCAGTGCAGCTTAACTGATAGACAACTATTCAGACATACAGCCGCCCACCATTGGGCCTGTGGACCTCGCTGCAGTGTCTTGCAGGCTAGAGGTTCTGCTGCTTAAAATATTATTTATATATATACACAGAACCGTAACACTAAGGCTTAGTTCACTCGTGAATACCGTGTGGCGTAATTTGGTCCGGAAAAAAATGCTTCCAAATTAGGAAGCGTTTTTTGGACCTTGAGGTGTTTTTTGGAGTGGTTTTTGGTAAAAACCGCTTCAGAAAACGCCAGGCAGTTTTTCTCTCCCGGACAGTGAAAGGACCTTAAAAAACCATGACGCGGTTTTTGGCAAAAAAACGTGATGCGGTTTCCGCCTCCCATTCACTTCTATTGACTTCCTGAGGCAGAATTCGCCTCATAGACCACCATTGAGAGGGGGTAGATTATGACGTGGATTCCGTGCCATAATCCGCCCCCTCTGTGCCCGTGTGAACGGCCACAAAATGTTCAGTTGTTGCTCGTGCATCATTGAGTTCTGGTAATCTTCTTTTCATTATATAAAAATGAATTTGTTGCGCTTATCTGGAAATTTTTTTGTCTAAAACTGTTTTGTAATTTAAGGCTTTAAATACTAAGTTATAAGTATCTTACAAACAAAAAATATTGGATGAAGTTCACTGTATGTATACAGAAATAGAGTGTTATAATAATTGTCACTTTTTCATATTCAGTTCCTTGTCAAGAACTCACCAAAAGTAAAAAAAATATATATATATTTTTAATGTAAAACAAATACTCCTGAATAAACTTAAAACATTTACATATTAAAAGCAAAATAAAAACAATATATTTAAATAATATATAGAATTTGTGGGATATGAGATTGTAATTTCTACTTCATGTTTTATAAAAAATCCCAGTCGGAAAGGGGATTGCATTCATCACATAGTGTTAAATAGCTTTATACATTAAAGCAGAACATTTAATACAGAAAATAACACAGATCACAAATGCTGATTATTTTCACATTTTGTCAAATATCGAGCTGAATGGCTACAGTAATATGTTTTGATTGACGGGAAGACAATTGGAGAGCTATCAACTTTTTAAAATAATAAGTAGAACCGAATGGTCAGGAAAATGAAAATCAGCTGCTAGGAGCGTAATGGTAGGGATTGTGAAATGCGAAAAAATTACAGATGAATAGCTAAAGGTATAGGTGATGAAAAAATAATTGCAACAAGGAAGAAGGCAGTTTGAAAATGATAAGGAAAAATAAGAACTAGCAAGACAGAAATTAAAGAATGAGAAAATTGTTCTGAGATGGAGAAGATGAAATGTCACCAATAAAAGGAAGAAGCAGGAAGGTTATTGGTAGACGGTTTCCAAGTAAGACGTGTTAACATGGCTTCGCCGACACCTGTAGTATATACGCCTAGTAAAATGATTGAGCTGTCTATATTTTCTACTTGGAACTTAGCATAGATATTACCTTGAACGAAAAGCGGATGTGTTGGATACTGCTCAGAAACTCATTATTCTAATTTCTAAGATGAGAAAATTCTGCCAGTTTTGTCTTTTAAATGCTGCATAGACAAGTAAATGCAGTAATGTGAATAAGAATTTACATAGTACGTAGCAGTTTTATCCAAATCTACATTAAATAGAAAGAAAGTATAAGCTCAGCAACAATTGGTTAGCCTCAATCTAAACAATGTGGTATCTTATTATTGGATAGAAGTCTCATTTGTTTCTTCCAAAACAATGACATTTGTATTAATTGTAATACCATAAAATATTATACCTAGAGATGAGCAAACACTGTTCAGAACAGCCGTTCCGAACAGCACGCGAACAGCACGCTCCTATAGAAAAGAATAGAAGCGTCCGGCACGTGGGGGGTTAAGTGGCCGGCCGCCGGCAAAGTCTGCATGCCAGGTGCTTCCATTCATTTCTATGGGAGTGTGCTGTTCGGATCGGCTGATCCGAACAGTGTTCACTCATCTCTAATTATACCATTGTGGTTGAGTTCAAAATCACCATAGATATACACTCACCGGCCACTTTATTAGGTACACCTGTCCAACTGCTCGTTAACACTTAATTTCTAATCAGCCAATCACATGGCGGCAACTCAGTGCATTTAGGCATGTAGACATGGTCAAGACAATCTCCTGCAGTTCAAACCGAGCATCAGTATGGGGAAGAAAGGTGATTTGAGTGCCTTTGAACGTGGCATGGTTGTTGGTGCCAGAAGGGCTGGTCTGAGTATTTCAGAAACTGCTGATCTACTGGGATTTTCACGCACAACCATCTCTACGGTTTACAGAGAATGGTCCAAAAAAGAAAAAACATCCAGTGAGCGGCAATTCTGTGGGCGGAAATGCGTTGTTGATGCCAGAGGTCAGAGGAGAATGGCCAGACTGGTTCGAGCTGATAGAAAGGCAACAGTGACTCAAATAGCCACCCGTTACAACCAAGGTAGCCAGAAGAGCATCTCTGAATGCACAGTACGTCGAACTCTGAGGCAGATGGGCTACAGCAGCAGAAGACCACACCGGGTGCCACTCCTTTCAGCTAAGAACAGGAAACTGAGGCTAGAATTTGCACAAGCTCATCGAAATTGGACAATTGAAGATTGGAAAAACGTTGCCTGGTCTGATGAGTCTCGATTTCTGCTGCGACATTCGGATGGTAGGGTCAGAATTTGGCGTCAACAACATGAAAGCATGGATCCATCCTGCCTTGTATCAACGGTTCAGGCTGGTGGTGGTGGTGTCATGGTGTGGGGAATATTTTCTTGGCACTCTTTGGGCCCCTTGGTACCAATTGAGCATCGTTGCAACGCCAAAGCCTACCTGAGTATTGTTGCTGACCATGTCCATCCCTTTATGACCACAATGTACCCAACATCTGATGGCTACTTTCAGCAGGATAATGCGCCATGTCATAAAGCTGGAATCATCTCAGACTGGTTTCTTGAACATGACAATGAGTTCACTGTACTCCAATGGCCTCCACAGTCACCAGATCTCAATCCAATAGAGCATCTTTGGGATGTGGTGGAACGGGAGATTCGCATCATGGATGTGCAGCCGACAAATCTGCGGCAACTGTGTGATGCCATCATGTCAATATGGACCAAAATCTCTGAGGAATGCTTCCAGCACCTTGTTGAATCTATGCCACGAAGAATTGAGGCAGTTCTGAAGGCAAAAGGGGGTCCAACCCGTTACTAGCATGGTGTACCTAATAAAGTGGCCGGTGAGTGTATAATAAATGGCATTCCTTGTTATATTAATGCTATGTATATTAAGATTTAAATATACTGTGGGATATTGATTTACATTGATTTTACGCCAGGAGATATTCTGCAAATCTTTATCACTCCTAGAGATTTCTAATACCATTCCTGCATCAAAGAACCTGGATGCATAAGCAGGAATGTTATGCTCTAATTTGGTTCCGATATGTATTCCTCCTATAACCCTTTCATGCCTCTATCAGTTTTGTATTTCCGTTGATCCCTCTCCCTATTCCAAGAGCCATCATTTTTTTTATTTTTCAGTTCACAGAGTCATAGGATGGAATATTGCGGGACAAATTGTACTTTGTAATGACACCATTCGATATCCTGTACATTGTACTGGGAAACTGGAAAAAAATTCCAAATGAGGTAGAATTGGAAAAAAATGCACTTGTGACCATTTCTTATGGATTTAATTTTTACAGCATTCACTACATGGTAAAAATGACTTGTTGTTTGTATTCTGTGGGTCAGTACGATCACGGCGATGCCAAATTTATATAGAATGTTAATGTTTTGATACCTTTTAAAAAAAACTTTGCAAAATAGAGAAAACATTTTGTGTTGCCATATTGTAACACCTATAACTTTTCTATATTTTTGTGTATGGAGATGGTCATGGTGTTTTTTTATGTGGGACAAAATGTTATTTTTAGTTATACCACTTTGGGGATGTTCTGATCGTTTGATCTCTTTTTATCATTTGGCCATTTTGATTTTATCCCCCGCTACGCCGTTCACCGTATGAGATAAATATTTTAATGTTTTAATAGTTCTGAAATTTTGGAGTGCGGAGACACAGAAAATGTTCTTGTTTGTTATTGTTTACTTATTTGTATATGTGATCTAGGGAAAGGGGGGTAATTTGAAGTTTTATACATTATGGTTTTTTTATACTTTTAAACCATTTTTAAAAAAATTTATTTTACTTTTATTTTCAGATCGCCTAGGGACTTTGAACCCTAGGGGATCTGATTGTTCATACTATTCACTGCAATACTAATATATTGTTTCGGCGTTTCTGGAGATGGAAGACCACCTCACTGCCCCATCCCCCTCATATTCACCAACACTCACTTCCTCTTCTTCTGCTGGCCATCGCTTCCTTCACAATTAGCTGGAGCCTGCACAATAGAACGCCAGCAGAAGCAATAAGAAGCAGTATTCTTTTGCACATGCAAGGCTTCTGACTCTATTGTGCCAGACTCTATTGTGCCAGTTCCGGATCCCAGGTGAAGGAGCAAAAGAGGGGACAGCAGCACATCAATGTCATCTGCAGTACGAGAAGACAGGTAAGTATGATGTGGTAGGGAGGGGGAATGGGGGGACTGAATGAAGTAGCTCAGTAGGTAGATAGGGCTAGTAGTCCGCAGGCTAGCTAGGAAAATGGGGGGGGTGATGGAGGAAGTTAGAGGGGGGATCTGTGTGAACTGCAATGTATCATGGTAGTTGTAGGCCAAGACAGTAGGAAGCTATCCATGTGAAAAAATGCAGAGGACACCATGAGCTCCCAGAGAAAGCCAGAAATCACTCAAAACACTGCTAAAGGTATTTGGGTACACTTATTAACCCATTGATAGCAACAGCAGACCTTTTTTACATTTTTTTTTTTTTTTTGCCCAGAAAACCCTTTTAAGAAAGGATAGTGTGAGAGGGAGACATAATTCCAAGCTACTCATACTGCAGCCCTGAAACAGAAGAAATTATTTTCTACTATGTGTTGAGAGGGAAGTCAAGTCAAGTTGTGCCATTTTAGGATGAACTCTAAAACCAGATCTGTCCTTAGAGTACAGATCCTCTTGTGCCACAGCATTAATGCAATTACTCTGGGTATTAAGAGAGGGGGAGAGTCATAGATTGAGAGATCTGCATCTTTATATTTTATATTGGGCATAGACTGCTGAATACATTTTCACTAGTCTCAGCCCACGTCCACAGTGGAATTGCTGTAAAGCTCTGCTCCTCCATATTTGAATGGAAAGAGTTGCCATTTGTATTGTTTCCAGTAAAGTTCAAAAATGTTTCACCTGCAACTCTGTGTCTCCTGAGTCATTACTTGCCACTATTATCAAGGGCCCTTCCAAATTCCACCTGCCTCAGGAAGGCTGAAGACCGTTAAAATTTGCCCCAGGGAAAGACTACCACCATCATCAAATACATTGCAGGCCCCTTTAGCTCTGCACCAGCTCAGGAGGTGAGCTGGAGGAGTTGGTTGAGTCTACTGGCTCCTGTTAACAACTCCCATAATTGCTATTACTATTCCCAGCCTCTGGGTCCCTCCAACAGATTTCTGCAAACCTAATTGCTGGGGGACCAACAGACAGCTCTTGCATGAATCAGCTGTATGGGACCACTTCAGATACCCCTGCTGTACTCTTAGCTTGCTGCCCTGCATAGTAGCCAGGCACTGTCACTGCAGCTCAGTTATACCGGAATTGAATCCAGCAGTTTTTTTTTCAACTTCCTAGTACATCATATGGATTACTTAATGCTACCATTAGGAAGTACAATTTGTCCTGCTCATACAGCTCTGTGAACAGAAAAAATAAAGTCAATAACTAGGGGATCAGCAAAGTCATAGATGGTACAGGGAGTAAATATAGGAACACAAGGAGCCCAACTGAAGAAACAATCTCAGGCAAATGACTAGTGCAAAAGCCAAGTTTAAATACCCCACCTCACCCCAGGACTGGATGGTTGAGCAGACCCAGGCAGATTTTGGCTAGTGGGCAGGGTAATCTTAGAGAAATGGCTACAAGATTAAGAAATAGCACACAGACTGAGATTCCTAACAGTCTATGGTCTTTCTTCGATTGGCTTAATTACTGTATATGCTCAATACAGTTTGATCTTGGAAACACTTAGTGCCCACTAACCAATTAAGGGCTCATTCACATCTGCGCCCAGGTGTCCGTTATGCAGGTTTCCGTTTCCTGCATAAAACAGAGCAGGAGACGGAAACCTGCAGGAGTCTTTCTCACCCATTCATTTGAATGGGTGAGAAAGCTGTCCGGCCGTGAGTGGCGGTGAGCGTTTTTAATCAGGACACAGAGTCGGACATGCAGGACTCTGTGTCCAGATTTAAAAAAACGGCATAAAACGCTCACCGCCGCACCCGGTCTGTGCTTTCCGTCTTCTTGCATGTACAGAACGGAGTGCTGAACGCAGGTGTGAACCTAGCGTCACAGGCATTCTGTAGGTAGTTCTGTCGAGAATGTTGCTGTAAAATCATAGGTCACAGATTCTAACATAAATTCTAGTCTTAGGGTCCATTCACACGGAGTAACGTGCCGTTTTGTTTGATATTACTTTTATTAATGCTGTAGAAATGCATTTAATTGGACCTGGTCAGATATTTTTTTCCTGAGCCACACATACCTTTTAAGGACTGTCTCTGTCTATAGCTGTGTCTATTCTATTAAAAAAAAAAAAAAAAAAAAAACATAATCAAGTAGAAATCTAATGACAAAACTAATACCACTGCACAAAACTGTGAAAACTATGGGATCAGTTTTGTAATGGGTTTCCTATTGGATATTTGGATTATTTCAAAAGTTAAAAAAAGAGCCTAGAAGGCTGGACATTTGTGAAAAATTCCTAAAGCATTTCCTGGGTTATGGCTGGTAAAACTGTTGCTGTTGGACCTTGCAATTTCACGTTTCATGTCTTTAGTTATATGTACATTTTTAACACATTAAAGAGGTCTAAAGACTAGGATACTGGGCTCCACATCACATTAGTCACACGGTCATGCTGCCGTTTAGTCCCATACAAATGAATGATCAGACAATTTAGACCATCTGTACCTTAGTTTTTTGAAGATTATCATAGCACATTAGAGTGATATGTTATTTATATACTATATGTGCTTTAATGAACCAACTAATGATATTACAAATTCATTTAGAAACTCGAGGAGAATATAAACTGTTGGATACATGTAAAGATGTCTTACAATTACTTCCTAACTATTCTATTCTGTTAAGTATCCTTGGTCTTTTTTACTTTTATTATTTAGCATATTTCTTACTACTTCCCTTTTCGTCTGTGGCTACCACTGAATTTCTTCTATCACCTCACAATAAAAGTATTTACAACCTAATGGAAATTGTATTTTACGCATACAAACATAAGCACTTACCTTGAACTGCTGATAGCACTTATTTTGCTTGTTTTGAAAGACATGTTTAATGGTGATGTTAGATGGGTTCTTGATGGCAAGGTCATGGATAATAGTGTAGACCAAGAACAATCGATAAAGCCATAAAACTAAAGTAAAATGTGAAGAATATTGAAACACCTTCATCTCTCTACAATTCAAAATAATCGTATTTAAAAAAAAAAAAAAAAAAAAAAATGTGTACCAAAAGAAACTTATAACAAAATGATCTTCTTACATAGCTTACCAAGTTAAATGTCCATATATAAACATTTGTTTGCTAGTAGACAGTGCCTTAGCCTTAGGAAGGATTAAAATAAGAAATACTGTGTACTTACCTGTCCAAGATTAGCCAGGTATTCAGTGGAGAGTCTCCATTCAAGTCTGTGGTCTTCCTGACCTGACGCCGGCACAGCAGTAGCAGATCAATGGTGTCTTTCAAATGGAGCATCAGAGCTCAGCCATTGATCGGTTGACATGCTCATGCACAGGCTGATAAACAAAGACCAAGTAGAGATTCTCTGCTGGATCCCATGGTCAGATGAGCATATGGTAATTGGGCTTTTTTGTAACTGTCCGCATAAAAATACTTAAAATATTCTAGTTTTCACACTGGCCCCTATAGCAAAAACAATTGACTGACAATAACAATTTATCTAAAGATGCTTGTCAGGAGCAGGGACAGAGACTCCACAGTGCTGAGTGGAAGCTGCTGGCCCTCTCCTTCCTGTATTCCCGTGTACCCCACTTCCGGGTCTCGGGAGGCAGGCTGGAACCTCCGCAGGGAATGCAAGGGTTTCCAGTCTCCTGACCCGGAAGGGAGACTTCCGGTTTTTGACCTACCGGTGGGTGGGAGCCTATGTAAGGAGGTCTCTGGCTCTGGACCGCTGCTGAATATTCAGTTGTACTTGATTGTCCTGGTAGTCAGTGTTCTCTTGTCCTGTTTGCCTGTGCTCTGACCCTGTTTCTTTGACCTCTGACCCTGCCTTTGCTTCCTGATTTTGTACTGTGCTTGCTCCTGTTTATGACTCTGGCTTGCCTTTAGACCTCTGCTTCCTGAATACTGATTTTGTACTGCTCCACTGCTCCTGTTACTGACTCGGCCTACCTGACATTCCCTTTGGATTTCCCACTGTACTGTGTTGCCTTTAGTTGATGACCCGGACATAACACTACAATTTGATTCTCTGTTGCAACCTTCTGACCACCCGTTACAGCCTTCTGGATCCTTGGACCTGCACCACAATCTGAAACATCTGCTGGTAAGAGTTCTCAGTATCTGGTTCTACTGTGATTTGTGGTGCGCTGTGTGTTTGGCATTTCCCGACCCATACCATTCTTCCCAGAAGAGCAGCCAAATCTATCCCCACCATCTGCGGGATAGACTTCTCCAGAGTTGCACCACTGCTCTGGAATACTCTACCCCAGACAAACAGATTAATTCTCGATTTTTATAGCTTCAAGCGCAAACTAATGACACATCTTTTAAGACAAGCCTATCACAATTTCTAATGTAAACCCTTCCGCAGTTAGAATGAATAAAACTAACCATCCACTATTCATGCTCCCGCATTACCCTACAGGATATGATTCTTTATTAGACTGTAACCTTAAGTGTCCAGGCACCATCTGCACATTAAAGGACACTGACTGGTGACAGCTTTTTTATGTGTAATGAAAGTAACCTCTACCACAAAAATGTCTGGACCACTATATATGTAATGTTACCTCCTAAGTCACCCCCTCTACCTCATAGATTGTAAGCTCTTGCGATCAGGGCCCTCAGTCCCATTGTGTGAAGTGACTATTTCTCTGTAATATATTTCTTTGTCCATAATTGATCCCTTTACTTTTGTAAAGTGCTGTGAAATATGTTAGCGCCATATAAATAAAATGTATTATTATTATTGTAACTATTGTGATACTGCAATAATAACTACACGCTCAAATTTGTGAATTTGCCCGGTACAGCAGGTGAACAGGTAATGTTATGATAGCACAACTCCTTTAAAGATTTTGTAGTTTTGAATAGAACTTTTCATCGCCTCCTCCACCAGCAACTCTCTGCATTATTTAATAGGTGCCAAATTACTGATTCCAGCACAGTTGGAATTGTTCTTCTGGCTCCCACCATTCCTGAGTAATCCAGGACCACTTACTTAACAGTAACGAGCCTAAATAATATACTGGGAACTGAAACTAACATCACCGATTGCTCAAGAGCCGTAGGGGCTAGAGAAAAAAATTCCAACTGTGCCAGAATCAGTGGAGAGGCATCTATTGAAGGATGTAAAGAGTTATATTTGGTGCAGATGGTGAAAGGTCCTATTTAAAAAACACAATTTATACAGTGACAAATCTCCAGGTATTTGCAACAATATTTTAAATAGTTTGTCTCTCTCAGATACAATTGAAATGTAAAATGATTATTACTGGGATTTTTCATTAAGATAGAGAATAAAGCATGATGCAAATTCTAAATAATGTGTGGCTGAATTGCTAAGCATTAGATAATCAATTTGGGATTGTCTGTTATTATTATTAAATGATGCAGTTGTAAAATGAGATAAAATTAGATAATCAGATTAGGGATAATCACATTTTATTCAATGCAGATATCTGTAGTTCTTATCTCATATAAAGTACATTTTAGATTACAATCATAATAAGGGTTTTCAAAGTATTCTTATTATATTACAGCTAGAGAGAGATTCTTCTTAGATCGCAAGTACATGACAGTGAAAAACTGACACGTAACGCACTTTCTTTTAACATCTATTTTTAACAATGGCAGTGAAAGAATACATACACATGTCTAGTTTTTTTTAACTAACAGTGAATAATGTTTTTCAGCCTAGATTCACCTGTGAAGCTCAGTCCGTGTGACTTCCCAGCCTGAACAGTGTGCAGGACGAGAAACTCCTGGCATTATAGTTATCAATGATGTTAGGAGTCTCTGCCTCCCAGAGACATACTGTACCATAGTGAATATAGGAAGGGTTATACATTTTTTTGAGCACTGCGTGAGAGATTTGTATAGTTGTGTATAAGCCCCAAAACTGTTGACAAAACTATTAGGGCTTAGGTCTAATCTTATAAACCAAATGTATGCTGTAGGCTCACGCTAAATATATTTTTATGAGGAATCCCTGTCTATTTGGACAGATGACAATATATCAATATGGCTGAAAAGGTGTAGTCAGTGGATCAGCAGGAGAGCTATAGTAGCCCATTGTCTAAAGCAGGGGTCCTCAAACTACGGTCTGCGGGCCCGGATTGCTCACTAACGGGGAATCCAATACAGGATTCCCTATGAGTGAGCATTTGCTGCTTTCAGTTGTATGTGCAAATACACATACAGCTGAAAGCTGTCAGTGTAAGCCGTGGTCCGCGCGAATGCAGCCTACACTGACTGCAGAGTGTGACCTCTGCCTCGATGCAGGCTTGATCACATGAGTCATTGCGCCTGCAATCTGAAGGAAGAAGACTCGCTGCGGCTCTTCATCTGTAAGTATAACTGTGTAAGTTTGTGTAGGTGTGTACTGAAGAGCATATAATAGTGTGTGTGTGGGGGGGTGTACTGAGGAACATATAATACAGTGGTGGGGTTTACTGAGGAGCATATAATATAATGGCGGGATTCATGAGAAGCATATAATACTGTGTGTAAGGGGCATACTGAGGAGCATTTAATACAGTAGGGGGTGTACTGAGGAGCATATAATACTGTGTGTCGGGGGTGTACTGAGGAGCATATAAAACTGTGTGGGATGGGGCGTACTGATGAGCATATAATACTGTATGTGGGGGGGCATACTATGGAACATATAATAGTGTGAGGGGTGCTACTGTGGAGCATATAATCTTAATTTTTTTTAAAACTATATATCGGCCCTCCAATGTGCTGCGGGACAGTGAACTGGCCCCCTGTTTGAAAAGTTTGAGGACCCCTGGTCTAAAGTCACATTGAGGCAAATTCATCATTCCCTCTATGCCAGAAAACTGACATAGAAAGTTGATATTGCAGCAAATGTATAAGACAAGGTCCTTTCTTACACTAAACATGTGCCTCAAGCCCCAATCCACATCTCGCCCACCACATAGTGCAATTGTGGGTGGTGTGGGGAAGGCCGGGGAATCTATGCTTTTCAGTCTGACAGATTTATTATAACCCAACAATGGAAATCTACTATACTAGGGTTTCATGAACTCAAAAAGTACCACAAATTCTGGCTTGTACCGAGCTCTAATATGAATACCAAAGAGGACTGTGGGGCCAAAGCTTACGTGTGTCTTTTAGCAGACTTTAAGGCCAGGGCCTCACGGGCCAGAAATGCTGCCGGAAAAATTGCAGCGTTTTACAGTAATTGCAAAGTGAATGGGATTCATGTAAATCCCATGCCCACTTTTCGGTAAAAACCGCAGCACGAACACGCTGCAATTTCCAAAAACAGCACGGTTTTTGAAATCGCCACATGTCAATTATATCTACAGAAACACCGATAGCTTTCCCGTAGATATAATTGTTTTTTTTGTTTTTTTTAATGTAGATTGTGAGCCCTACATAGAGCTCACAATGTACATTTTTTCCCTATCAGTATGTCTTTTTTTGGAATATGGGATGGAAATCCATGCAAACACGTGGAGAACATACAAACTCCTTGCAGATGTTTTTTTTTTTTTGCCCTTGGTGGGATTTAAACACCAGGACCCAGCGCTGCAAGGCTGCAGTGCTAACCACTGAGCCACCGTGTGGCCCCTTGTAGATATAATTGTAACACAAAGTCCGCGGAGGAAAACTCAGCAAACTTTCTGTTCAAAGCACTGCAGGCAGAACCGTGGGGCCTTAGCCTAAATGTAATAGCTGTCTCTGTTGTCTGCAGCTCTGCATTGGCTCTAAAATCAGAAATAAAGGAACCTGCTAAATGGAAGAGGCATTTATAAATTTACACTTGTTAGGTTATATTCACATATGGCAGATTTGGAGTAGTTTAGACAGCCAAGATGGGTGTCTGAAAGTCTCATACAGATAAATCAGACAAGACTCAGAAATTACAATCTGATTAGTAAAACCTATAAAAACAAATGTAAAACTGATTATCAATGTGATGAAAAATAATGTTAAAGTATTCCAGGATTTACATATTGATGAACTATAGGTGGTTGTGAGGGTCCGACACCAAGTATTTAAGGGGCAATGATGCACATGAACGCTTCAAGCCTCCTTCCTGTGCCGATGACATAATGTACATAGCATCAGCTCAGTCCCATTCAAGTGAATGGGGTAGTACTGCAATACCAAGCACAACCCCGGCAATATTTAATGTACTGTGCTGTACTGGGAAAGTCATCAATATATGTGTCACAAAAAATCCTTTAAAAATAGAGTTTTTACAGACCCTACATAAATGAGTGATTTTCAAGACTATTCATCCAAAGATTGTTTGGACGTTTTTGGACAATGGACTTCTAAAATGCTATACCAAAGCATATAAGCTGTTATAACCAGTTGCATTGACTCTATGTATATGTATACTTCAAATAAATACAGTATATGGATATATTATAAACAGATATTTATATACAAGGGCTCAGCATTTGCAGTTTTCAGTGCTCTTTCAGACTAAGGATCTATTGTTTTTCTCTGCATCAAAGCAGGAACATTTTCTTAGGAGATATAAACAGTTTCCTTTCCGCAAAACCTAATTAAAATGTTTTAATTAAAATTTCAACCAAAGCGAAATGTTGAGCACAGGAAAATACTTTCCAGTTGCTTACACGTTCAGATGCTGTTTCAAAGAACAGAATGATATTTGAAGGTTTGGGATCTGTAGCTTTTGATGTAAAGCTCTGAACATTAGGATGTATCAAATCTTCCAGCAATTGCCCTTTCTGGCTAAGATAGGGAAGAAATTTTGATGCACCAGAAAGAGAAATGTTGGGTCATAGTGAAAGCATAGTGAAGAACTAGAGGTCAGGCTATTATTAGCACACAAAACGGAAGCTGAATAGAAATTAATGTTCAGTTCTCAGAAAACGACTGGTTTATTTTTTTTCACACTTGGATTAAATGGCAATGTTAGATCTCAGATAAAACTAAAGCATTTGTGGTAGGCGTAATTGACCTTTGTATCCCGCTGCACATGAATGCTATTGTTACTTTGTAAGAGATGTTACTAAACAGGCCAATCTCATATAGTCAAATTCAAAGTCGATTCCATAAAAAGTAAATATTCAAACATGATAAAAGTAAAAATATTTATTTCACATAGTAACTAATATGTGAAATGCACATGAATGCTCTACAAAGCTGCTGTAAAAAAATATACAATGTCCCTTTTTCCATGACTGTTTTGCATCCATGGGCAAATGTTTTAATAAATCCTATTGGCAGATCCATGAAAATGCACATAAAGAAAATATATTCTCTTTTTAACAGTCCTTTAAAATGGACCATCAAAGAAATGAGCATCAGTATGTGGAAAATGCTAGTGTATGGGCAGTGATGGCATCTGTAGTGAAAAGGGGTTTGTAAAGCTGGTGCTTGGCACTAACCAATATATTTCTACTCCCAACAGGCCACATCCACTGGTTACCTTGGTTTCTTACTATGCAACTCAAGCTTCCCAACGTCCTCCTAGTGGTGGACCTAGACTGGCCCATAGGGCCTGTGAACCTGAAGTACCTGCCCCGACCCTTTGGACTCATCCACTCTTTTGTCTGAACCTTTGGTGCTTCACACTGGTGTCTCTCTGGCCAATTGCCAACTATATTGGTACCACTCTGACAGGTAGTGAAGACCAGATATCCATATGTTGGATTAAGGGTGAAAACCAGGGAGGTTACTTAGAAAACACCCTTAGGAGTGGCACAAAGTCAAAGCAGTTGGGTGGCACATTGGCTCCACATCCGTTGTCTGTTACCGGGTTCATATATATTCTACTATCTTCTATCTACTATCTTCTACAGGAAACCCTCTCTGTTAAACTGCATCAAACAGAGCACCATATTGCGTGTCTCTGTGTCTCTATTTATACATGGCTTTGGTGTGTGCATGAGGCCTAAGAGTGCAATGAACCAAAAATCTTGCCACTTTATTTTACAAGTTCATGCCATCGACTGATGCAAAAACTATTTTATCATTCAACTGGAGAACATCTAAAAAAAATTTCTAAGCTATGCAAAAATTAGTGAATAAACAGAGACAATACTGTCTTGCATTGGCTGGGTGTTCAATTGACTAGCTTTCGACTATAGTCAGCTCTAGAGGGATAAGATTCCCTTATGCTTGGTTCACATCAACGTTTGTATTCCATCCAGGGGAGTCCGCATGGGACCACTGAATGGGAATACTGAACGCAACTGCAAGCGGTGTGCAGTAAAAGCACACAGACCCCATAGACTATAATGGAGTCCATGTGCTTGCCGCGTGCTGCCCGCACGAATCATGCAGACAGGAAAGTAGATTATGAACTACTTTCCTGTCCGCATGATCCCTGCGGAGATCTGGCGGCAAGCACATGGGCCCCGTTATAGTCTATGGGGTCCGTGTGCTTTCACTGGCACACCGCTTGCAGTTGCGTTCGGTATTCCGTTCAGGGGGGTCCTCATGCAGACTCCCCCCGGACGGAATACAAACGCTGATGCGAACGAGGCCTTAAAGCACATTGCGATACTTAAGTCTTGGATAAATGTTGAAATATCTTAAATATTTTGAAGAACTGACAGCTAGAATATCTAATATTAGTAAACCTATAAGAGCTGCAAATGGAGGATTGACCAGAGAATATCAAGTATCATGAATAAAAGTACTATAAAAAAAAGGCCAGACTTTCAAAAACAAAGGCAATTGTCAGAGATTCCAGACTTGTGCATGCTGATGTGTATACTGAAGACTGTAACATTTTCATACCTGAGGCAAAATTACAAACACAGTTACCTTGTGTTTCAAGTCCATCCTGCATTCAGTGCTCTTCTCTATGTGCTCAAGGTGAATGTCTACTGCAACCCTTAAAGTTTCCACGCTACAGCCTATAGCATTAGAAGTTTATAAGTTAGAACAAAACTTGGGGAAAAAAATAACCTTAAACAGACCTCAGACATATAATAGCAACATATGATAACTTGTTATGCAATTGTTGATAACCTCACCATTGCAGGAACAAAAGGTAAGAAGTACTTAGCAGGCTTTGATCACCTTGGTTCCGCTTTTCAAGGAGAGGCAGGGCTGCCCAAACATTACTAATGCATATTCAGACAAACATGACATACATGCAGCCATGAAAAATGTAACCCATATTCACGGATCCCTCATAGGCTTGTGTCTATTGAAGGATTTGTGAAATCAGCCAAGAAAATGGCATGGTCTACTTTTTTTCTGGTCACACAAGCTGTTAACCACTTCAGTACCGGGCCAATTTGTGGTCCAGGACCAGACACATTTTAGGGTTTTTTTGTATGTGCGTTTTTGAGGACTGTAACAGTTATATCACATTTGTTATTCAACTAATTTATGCGTCTTTTTTTTGGTGACACATAAGTTCTTGATTTTTATGTTTTTATTTTTGCATGTGTTTGAATTTTTTTATATTAGGGAAAATCTAAACAAAATAGGAGGGAAATCGTAGCTGTTTTTCAATTTTCTTTTTTTTTAAATTTAATAACACAAAGTGCTACTGAAAAATTTTATAAAATAGTTTTTCATTTCTGTTACAGTAATTTTTATTTTGTATGGTGTCATTGGGGGTGGGGCTATAACTTTTAATAACGGTGTTTTATTGGTGTATTATTTTATTTATTCTTTAAATTATTTTGTTTACATTTTTTAAAAAAATTTTTTACATTGTGTCCCCAAAAGGTCATAATACACCTTTGGGGATATCTGATCACAGTTTTTTTTGTGTTGGAGGCTGATTTCCCCTATAACTGAGGCTGCTACATTTAGCCCCAGTTGCAGGAGGAATACAGCCTCCTGCACATTAGTATATGCAGCTTACAGAGCTGATCTTGGTCCTGTAGGACCAAGCAGCTCTTGTAAGATGCTGAGCCTGGCAGATCACGTGACCACCGGGACAGAGGGCGGCCGCATCATGGCGGCGCCCATAGCTGTGTAAACAGCTCTCATTCAGTGCTGTATACACAGCAATGGAGAAGGCAGGGAAGGTAATAAACGAAGTTACAGCCGGCTAGTTGCATGATCTCGTGCAGATACTGAGTTCTGTTTGGACATACCGGTACGCCCTGGCAGAACAAGGCAAGCACCTTTTGGATGTATATACCCAATGGTTGGTCCGGAGGTGGTTAATATCTATTAATTGATCTTGTTCTAATGCCGTTGGCACCAGATCTGTGCTTCAGCTAGATGGAAAGACGCTACCTGTAGTATTTTTCTTTCTGGCTGCCTTGAAATCCCCGCAGCGCCAGATGCCGTAGGGTGCTGCCTGAAGTTAGGTGCCACAGCACCTGGCATTTTGCAGAGGAACTGCCTCCTCCACAGTCCATTTTTTAACCGTAATGCAGCCAGCAATTGCTGGCTTCACTACTGTACCCAAACAGGGACCGCCTGTTGTCCGGGCCCTGCTTCCTGGCACGTGCATGATGACAGCGGGCAGGAGAAACTTCTATCTCCTGCCCGCTGTCCCCCAAACCCTGATGCTTTCTGCTGGTGTCTTTCCTAGTGGGCTAAAGGACCTTTGAGTGTCATGACTTCATCAAAGGTCTTTTAGCCCACTAAGATATGATCAGACTCTTGTGTGGGCAGAGCTATTCTGGTTTGTACAGGTCAGTGTACAATGGGGGGAATGGGCGTGCAGGATGCCTGTGAGTAAGAGGGGGAATGGGGGTGCAGGCTGTGTGTGAGCAAGAAAGGGGAATAGGGGTGCAGGCTGTGTGAGCAAAGAGGGTGACTTGGGTTGTATGATTTCTGGGTTTATTTGATTTGTTTTTTTATGATGTTCATGATGGACTTTTTCTAGTGAATCACTATAATTACAACAATATCATTTTAATATAAGTTTTATCATCTTATATCATTTTGCTAGGCAAAACACCATTATGAAAAAAAAAATAAACATTTCGCCCAGGAGCACTGTATTCTGACACTCTGCTTTTTGCATCAAAACAGCTGTCCTTGGCTGAGAGAATGTATCTGGTATAATCCCAACATCATTGCAAACAAAGGCCTCTGAGAAAGTCGGCATGATGTTAAAGGGAGCGCCCTCTATAGGTTTGTTTGACTGAGACTCTGTCTTCCTAATTACATCATGGAAGATAGACTTGCACATTCTCAGTCAGTGCCCTCTATTAGTGTGCATACTTGAGGCACTGGCATCCTAATTACATCATGGAAGTCAGATTTGCATATTCTTCCCATTTGTCAACATTAAACTTCATTTGCCAAGTCTCTGCCCATGCTTCCAGTTTCCTTAGATCCCCTTGTAATAATCTACTATCCTCCTCATTATTGATTAACTTACAAAGTTTAGTATCATCTGCAAATATGGACACCCTGCTTTGTAAACCCTCTACCAGGTCATTAATAAAGATATTAAACAATAGAGGACCTAATACTGACCCTTGCAGCACTCCACTGGTGACTGTGATCCAGTCTGAATATTTACCATTAACAAGTACCCTCTGTTTCCTATCAGTGAGCCAGTTGCTAACCCAAATGCATATGTTTTCCCCCAGTCCCAACAGTCTAATTTTGCTTACCAACTAGAGATGAGCAAACAGTAAAATATTCGATGTTCGTTATTCGTTACGAATAGCATCTCAATATTCGACTACTCGAACGAATATTGAACTCCATTATAGTCTATGGGAGAAAATGCTTCGTTTCAGGGGATCCCACCGTTCGACTCAGGAGGGTCACCAAGTCCACTATCGCACCTCAGCAAATGATGCCAACACCCTGGAATACAACTGGGACAGCAGGGGAAGCATGTCTGGGGGTATCTAACACACCAAAGTCCCTGTATTACCCCACTATCACAGCCTAACAACTACACACTTTCCACATTCAAAAAACCCTCTATCAAAGTGGGAAAATACCTGGAAACCTTCTTTACTCCCCAAATGGATGGACACAAACCCCAATTTAAGCTCAACAAACATTAACAAGCACCCCTTTAAATCACGTTCCCCATGACAACCACAGATGGAATAGGCAATGGGAAATCCTTCAGTCCCCACCCTGAACTGTCATTGTGGATGTGTGTGTGATGTGGTAAGACCTTCCAAAATTCACTTTTAAAGCCCTTAACATGAGCCCTTCCAAATTAAGTTACAGGCCCTTAAGCTAAGCTACCAGCAGAAATTGAGGCCCTTCAGGTGACTTCAGCCTTCTACCTGCAGAGTTTTAGGCCCTTTAACTTAGTTCAGCCTTGCACCAGCAGAGATTTGTTGGCCCTTTGGGTGAGTTGAGCCTTTAAAAAGCAGTGTTTCTGGCCCTTGGCATGAGTAGAACCTTTAAAAAGCAGTGTTTTGGGGCCTTGGAGTGAGTAGAGCCTTTAAAATACAGTTTTTTTGGCCCTTGGAGTGTGAGTGGAGCCTTTAAACTACAGTGCTTTTGGCCCTTGGCATGAGTAGAGCCTTTAGAATGCAGTGTTTTTGGCCCTTGGAGTGAGTAGAGCCTTGCACCAGCAGAGTTTTTGGCCCTTGGAGTGAGAAGAGCCTTTTGGTGACTAGAGCCATGCAGCAGCAGTGTTTAATTTTTTTGGCCCTTGGGGTGACTAGAGCCAGGCAGCAGCAGTGTTTTATTTTTTGGCCCTTGGGGTGACTAGAGCCCTGCAGCAGCAGTGCTTTAGTTTTTGGCCCTTGGGGTGACTAGAGCCATCCAGCAGCAGTGTTTCATTTTTTTTGGCCCTTGGAGCGACTAGAGCCATGCAGCAGCTGTGTTTTATTTTTTGAACCTTGTTGTGACTAGAGCCATGCAGCAGCAGTGTTTAATTTTTTGGCCCTTGGGGTGACCCCTAAAAAATTAGATTTCAGACCCTTGGGGGTGAGCCCTAAAACATTAATTTTCAGGCCCTTGGGGTGAGCCCTAAAACATTAATTTTCAGGCCCTTGGGGTGAGCCCTAAAACATTAATTTTCAGGCCCTTGGGGGAGCCCTAAAACATTAATTTTCAGGCCCTTGGCGGGAGCCCTAAAAAATTAGATTTCAACCCCTTGGGGGTGAGCCCTAAAAAATTATTTTGCAGGCCCTTGGGCTGGAGCCCTAAAAAATTGAGCTGCAACCCCCTGGGGGGGGGGGAGATAATGTAAATGGTATATATATATATATATATATATATATATATATATATATATATATATAATTCACATGCAGAATTGGGTGCTGGGGTTGTAGGAGGAGGAGGAGGAGGATGAGAAGAATGAGGAAGAGTAAATTGTTAGCTGACTGAATCTCTCCAGTACCTGGGCTATGGAGTGGATACCCAGCTGGTTATCCACCTCCTCGCCCATGTCCCCTGCTGCTGCTGGCAGCCCCTCTCCAGTACCTGGACTGTGGAGTGGATATACAGCTGGGTATCCACATCCTAGCCCACGTCCCCTGCTCATTATGACAAAGGACATTGGTGGCATCCCCTCTACAGTACCTGGACTGTGGACTACACACCCAGCTGGGTATGCACGTCCACGTCCTCGCCCATGTCCCCTGCTGCTACCGATGAGAGGCAATGCTGGCAGCCCCTCTCCAGTACCTGGACTGTGGACTACACACCCAGCTGGGTATGCATGTCCACGTCCTCGCCCATGTCCCCTGCTGCTACCGATGAGAGGCAATGCTGGCAGCCCCTCTCCAGTACCTGGACTGTGGACTACACACCCAGCTGGGTATGCATGTCCACGTCCTCGCCCATGTCCCCTGCTGCTATGCTGCATGATTTGCTAGCTAGCTATTATTGAGCTCTGAAAAGAGCTGTTATTATTGGCAATTCCTGCCTAACCAAAACACTGTATCCCACTGACAGTCTGACACTACATTCTCTCTATGACTCCAAAACGAGAATGAGACGAAGATGGCCGACACTATTCTTATGAATTGGGAGATCACATGTTTTCGGCAGCCAATGGCTTTTTTCAATTGTTATTACTGCATCTGTTGTCGTAGTTCTTGTCCCACCTTCCCTGCGCAGTTACTGGTGCAAAAAATGCGCCAGGGAAGGTGGGAGGGGATACAAATTTTTACTGCGTATGTGGCCTTGTATTCGATTGTGAACGAATACATCGAACGCCATGATATTCGATCGAATACCTATTTGATTGAACGGCGTTCGCTCATCTCTATTACCAACCGTTTATGTGGAACAGTATCAAAAGCCTTTGAAAAGTCCAGGTACACCACGTCTACTGCATTACCCATGTCCAGGTACACCACGTCTACTGCATTACCCATGTCCAGTCTAGAACTGACCTCCTCATAGAAGCTGATCAGATTAGTCTGACAGGACTGATTCCTCCTAAACCCATGCTGATTTGGTGTTATAAGATTATTTACATTGAGATACTCCTGGATAGCATCTCTTAGAAAGCCCTCAAATATCTTTCCCACCACAGAAGTTAAACTTACTGGCCTATAGTTTCCAGGTTCACTTTTACACCTCTTTTTGAAAATTGGCACCACATTTGCTATTCGCCAATCCTGTGGAACAGACCCAGTCATTACTGAACTCTATGTTGTCTTCTGTAGATATTTGTGAGCATTAACTATTCGAGTGAATAGAGTTCTTCCATTATCACTTTGAGTTTAGCTAGTTTTATGTAAATGAAATGTCATTGAGTCTGTGATATAACATATGAATAGCACTCTGCTCTGTTATAGGAAATGGATTTCAGGGCAGGGAGAGTACTTGACCATGAATTGGTTGGAGTCTGGAGAGAATCATTCTTCTTTTGTTATTAGATGTTATTCACATGTAAAGGTGTTGTGTAGCAATGAGGTTTGGTGCGAATGTGTAAATATGGTAACTAGCTTTACTATTTTTAAGCAAATGAGTAAAGGAAATTACCTAAACTGAAAAGGTTCGTGGAATTTTTTTTTTTTCTCAATTTTTTTTTTATGTGCTTCTGTGAGTTTAGTAAAAAGTGGCAAAACTACCTGGACCTGGACATTACACTCTTATTTGTAGAAATCTATGCTTAAGGCATCATGTTGCGGCCCACTGCGGAAACGCATCACAGATTTCTGCTTACATTATCCCTATAGGGAATCAGGCAAAGCAAAAATCTACAAATTTTGTATACTTATGCAGCAATGGGGAGAGCTGTGTGCATCTCTTAGCTAAGACCCCATGTAGTGAGCCACAGCAAAAAAAACCGCGCTATTGGAAAAACAAGTTTTTCCCGCAACACTTTTGACGGAAAGTCTGCAGACAGTTTTGGAAATCGCAGCATGTCTGCTGTGCGTATTTTTCCTTAGTGTGTGGATGGGATTTTATAGGAACTGTGAGGCCAGGGTCCCACAGGTTGGAAACTTCACAATTTGCCAGTGGCAAAAACACCACGGGAAAAATCGCTGCATTTTACAGTAATTTCAAAGTGGATGAGATTCATTCCAATCCCATGCCCACTTTGCGGTTAAAACCGCACCGTGGACATGCTGCGATTTCCAAAACCGACATGGTTTTGGAAATCAGAGCATGTCAATTATATCTACGGAAACACCGGCGATTCTCCCATAGACATAATTGCAACAGAAAGTCTGCAGAGGAAAACTCTGCAAACTTTCTGTTTAAAGCGTTGTGAGAAGAACCGTGCTGCGTTCCTGCTGTGGTTTTTCCCGCAGCGCTTCAGCGATTTAGGTCCGTGGCGCCTTAGCCTTAAACTATGTTTTTTTTTTCCTGCTGCATTTCCACCATGGCCAAATCGCAGTGTTTATGCCACATTGTGGCCCCAGCCTAACACAGTTTTATTGTGTTTAGTAACGCCAATAACAGAGTATCACAACATATTACATGTCTACCTCTTTTTTTAAGTAAATCACTGTTTTATTTTAAAAAAAGACAAACTTCATCACATCAACTGAAGGTCAAGGAATATTTGTTGTATATACTTATCTTACACATCTAACTAAGGGGGCATTCACACTACCGTTGGTGTCCGATTGCAGTGTCCGTTGCTACTGTCCGTTCAAGATTTTAGCAACGAACACTAGTTGTGTCCGTTACAATTTGCATTCATTTCAATGGGATTTCATCTGTTGTCCGTTTGTATCCTTAACGCTGGGTTCACACCTGCGTCTGGGGTCTCCGTTCTATGGTTTCCGTCTTCTGCATGCCAGAAGACGGAAACCATAGACCGGGTCCGGCCGTGCGCGGCGGTGAGCGTTTTGCGCTCTCCGCCGCGAAACCGGATTTTTTTATCCGGACACAGAGTACTGCATGTCCGACTCTGTGTCCGGATTATAAAACCCGGTTTCGCGGCGGAGAGCGCAAAACGCTCACCGCCGCGCACGGCCGGACAGCTTTCTCACCCATTCAAATGAATGGGTGAGAAAGTCTCCTGCAGGTTTCCGTATCCTGCCTGTGTTTTAGGCAGGAAACGGAAACCTAAGTACGGAGACCGGGCCGCAGATGTGAACGAGCCCTAAGGGTCTGTTAACAACCATGTCCGTTTTTTCAAGCGGACAGAGAAATCACAAATGCAAGATTTTTTTGTCCGTTTGAAAAAACGGACAGAAAGTGTCCGTTTTTTTTTTAACATAGAGGTCTATGGGCAACGGACTTATAACGGACAGTAACTGATGGCCATCAGTTACAGTCCTTTATTTTCTGTCCGTTTTTTTTCTGCACATGCTCAGAAAGCATAAACAGCAAAAAGAAAAAAACGGACAGTATAAAAAACGGACGCTAACTGATGCTAACTGATACTAATATGTCCGTTTTTTTAAACTGATCCATTAAATGGATAAGTTAAAAAAATGGACGTTCACACTACCGTCGGTGTCCGACAGGTAGTGTCCGCTCCTAGTGTTCGCTCAAAATCTGTCACGGACATTAGGAGCGGACACTAGCTGTGTCCGTGACACCTGTCATTCACTTAAATGGGCATCGGGTGCATTCTTTTGCACTCTGTGCCCTTCCTTCCCTGTCCACAAGTGAAGAAGTCCGACTTCTCAAGCGGACAGAAAAACCCGACATGCAGGGTTCTTCTGTCCGCTTGAGAAGTTGGACATCTTCACTTGCGGACAGAGAAGGAAGGGCACGGAGTGCAAAAGAACGCACCCGATGCCCATTTAAATAAATGACAGGTGTCACGGACACAGCTAGTGTCCGCTCCTAATGTCCGTGACAGATTTTGAGCGGACACTAGGAGCGGACACTACCTGTCGGACACCGACGGTAGTGTGAACGCCCCCTTAGCATCAGGGCTCATTCACATCTGCGCCCAGGTGTCCGTTATGCAGGATTCCGTTTCCCGCATAAAACAGAGCAGGAGACGGAAACCTGCAGGATTCTTTCTCACCCATTCATTTGAATGGGTGAGAAAGATGTCCGGCTGTGAGCGGCGGTGAGCGTTTTATACTCTCTGCCGCGAAAACGGGTTTTTTAATCCGGACACAGAGTCGGACATGCAGTACTCTGTGTCCAGATTTAAAAAAACTGTTTCGCGGCGGAGAGCATAAAACGCTCACCGCCGGACCCGGTCTGTGGTTTCCGTCTTCTTGCATGCAGAAGACGGAAACCACAGAATGGAGTGCTGAACGCAGGTGTGAACCTAGCGTCAGCATCAGTTAGTGTCCGTTATGATAGGTGTCTGTTTTTTTTCTTTTAAACGGACACCTTCATAATGGACACCAACGGTAGTGTGAATGCCCCCTAAGCAAGTATAGCTATAAACAAATCTATAACACTTTGACCATATGTATATGCCATTCCAGGAATTTGCCTCTGTGTGTAGGCAATCATTCTTTGAATGAACTCCACTCATTTGCACAATCCTTCAGTTTCCTGGGTGTGAGCCCCAGTGGGATTGAATATGAATGTCTCATTAATATGCAACTGCAGGCCAAAGAAGACACCTTTATTTTTTAGCTACTGCTGAGTTTCAGGTCACTAGTGGAGCTGGTTACTAAGAGGAAGGATGTACTGCAACAGGTGAGTCCATTCTACAACTTTGTATTTGATTTCTCAAATAGAACTATGTTTTTATTTCAAAGCATTCACCTTGAAATATTGACAGGGATAACGTTGTACTGTACTTTAAGGTTGCAGTCAGATAATGTGTGAGCTGTAGTACAATTCCATGCATGCTTTTTTGTAAAAAAAAAAATCGTTTTTGTTATTTTCTGGGCCAAAGCCAGGGGTAGATTAAAAAATTGAAGCAATAAATGAAAATAATACTTTCTATTGAAAACTACATGTGATTCCAGCCTAAAGCCAGTTGCAGACGACCGTGGCCGTGTTCAGTGTGCTATCCCTGGATTTCACAAATAGCACACTGACCCACTCTTTTCTATGGGCCTGTTCACACGACCGTGGATTTCACGGTCCAATGTGCGGGCTGACAGTCCAGGCTGCAAAATATAGAACAGGTCCTATTTTGCAACCCTTGCTTCCATGGCTCCTATTTATTTAATGAAAGGAGAGATGGAAGCGCAGCTGTTTTTTTCCGCAGAGCTTTTCATTTTGCTGCAGCATGCTATGTGGGGCCTTAGAAATTATAAAACAGGATTTAAAAAAAGGTCAGAGATTCTGATTTTCTGGCAAAGCTACTAAGTTAAGGACTTTGTTTGACTATTTTGTAGTGGTTGTGGAACCCTTTGATGCGGCTCGATTCACTAAGGCTGACTTCACACAGGGTTTTTTGGACTGAATTTTGATGTGGAGATCGCCTCAGAATCCGGACCAAAAACTGGCTCCGATTAGGCCCAAATGAAAGGGCTTAGTTGGGACGGAGTGTCGCACCGCAGTGGATTCAGAACGCACGTCAAGATAGGGCAGCTCGCTTCTTTTTTCCACGAGCGGCAAAAAAACGTTAGCAGAAAAAGGAAGTGAATGGCTCCCATAGAGGTCAATGGGAGGCGTTTTTTTGGATCTGGATTCTGAGGCGGATTCCGCGTCAAAATCCAGACCAAAAAACCCTGTGTGAACTCAGCCATACATGAGTGAAGGAGTCACAGGGCAACAGTATCTTTATGTGCGACCAAAGTCGCTGTTTGGCCTTAAATCTTCCTCATTGTACATATGAATTGGGATATAAAATTTTTGCTATTTTCACAAACGTAGAGCTGCACCAATGTTAGACGTAGTGTTAAAGATGACATGAATCTTTCCCACAGCAAGTTGTAAGCAGGCAATTGTAGTAGTAATGAAGTCACATAGTCCAATGAGCCGAATGCACGGCAGTAAAAGGCGTAATTAGGAGGCCTAAACAGGTCACTCCAGGAGCCTCGGTTTACTTAGTAGGTAACATTAATTAAATCCCCGCAAGGCTACTTACATGTCAGGCCTTTGGGATTTGAAATGCCATATTAATGTATTCGAATGCTTACCTTTAACACTTCAACATGAGAGTTAATTAAATATGTTCTTTTTGTATCCTCTAGACTTTTTTATTACCTGGCTTTTCAGCTCCTTATTGCTGTTCACTTGGGAACTGGTGAGTGTCTTCTGTCTTCCACTATGAATGTGTGATTTGACTTGAAATCTCATTAAAGAAAACTGCTGGTTGTCACACGGAGTAAAGGTTAAATTGATGTCATCTCTTATGATGCTTGATAGAAGCAAATACACAAGACTCATTGTACATTGGAGATCCACAGGAAATCTTTCCTTTTCATGTGCGTTTGCTGTTGGGTGATTTGCTTTTAGCACCTGCTCCATAGCTTTCTAGCAAAACTTTTTTTTTTTTTTTTTCACATTTGAGATGATAGAAAATTGCTGTCTTTGATCATAGATAATGGAGTGGTTGAGAATGAAGAGATGCTTTTTAATGGCAGGCATATTTTCTGTTGCGAATATATCCATCTGTCTGTCCCTTAGTGGTGTATACATAGAAAGATCAAGAGGAAAGGGGGCTATAACCAAAATGAATATGGATCCCTCTACTAGTGTATGGTCACACGTTATGCAAATAAATATCAGAGAATGAGCACAGAATAAGTCTCAAATATCTGCCGTAGTTTATTGAATTGCCAAGAAATAAAAGGTAGATAAGATAATCCTTTAATAATCCCACCATAGGGAAATTCAGTGTGTTGCAGCAGCATGGATAATACAGTAATATAATACAAGAAAGAACACATACAAGCACATAGCAGATAGAAAATATACTAGGAGTCACAGCAACTAAAAAGAAAAGAGAGACTCAAGATGATTTAGTTCTCTGTGCGGAGTGATATTCTATTTGCTTAGCCTGATGTTGATTATACAGCCTGACCGCGGTTGTGAGGAAGGATCTCTGATAGCACTCCTTCTCACCTTTGAGGTAAAGCAGTCGGTCACTGACAGTACTTGCCCAGTGCTATCACGGTCTCATACACTGGATGATTGTTGTTCTCCAGCATGGAACTCCCCCAGACAGTATCCTTCTGTCACCCACCACCTGTACTGGGTCCACTACAGCCTCATTTAATGGGTTTCATCAACATAAAGTCACCCTCAGTGCTGTTTCTGTGCTGAAATCATGGTGGGAGTCAATACACAATAACTGTAGTCGGATTTCCCTTTGCAAACAATAGAAAGTGCTCAGAGGCATTGGATTAAGTGTACGGTAAATAAAAGCACCTTGTGATCTTGCCTTTATGGATTTTGTCAATAAGGTCTTGAAGCCCTCACACAGGTACTGGCCCACCAAAGTGGATGAGATCAGGGGCATAAGCTATGTGGTTGCAGAGTTAGCAATTAGTACTGGGCTCTAGAATCTCAGGGGGTCCAAAGGCCTCTATACAACATAAATAGACACCGGTATTATAGCTAGCAGGACGTGGTAAATGGGGTGTCTCAATACAAATTTTGCACTGGGAGCAAGTTACGCCTCTGGATGGGATCAGGCAGGGCTGTGTCTCATCTCCCTGAGGTTGCCCCCTCTCCCAGGACTTCATAGCAGCTACACTACCAACCTTTTAATATGTATGCCATTCCTTCATTATTTTTATTGTAATAGATTTGCGGGGGGGGGGGGGGGGGGAATTCATCAATTCCCTCTGCGGTGCCAAAATTTGGCACAAAGTCCTTTCTTGTGTCAAACATATGTATCAAAAGCCCCAATTCATGCTTCACTCCCCATATTGTGTTAATGTGAGCAGAGCAAGGCGGGCTTTAGATTCCTCAACCCAACAGATTACGCGTCAGCTTCCAAAAAAAGCCACCCAATAGAACTCTATTGGGAGGCTTTTTTTAGAAGCTGATTTTGAGGCGAATTCGGCGTCAAAATCAGCGCCAAAAAACCATGTGCCCTAACCCTTATTATAACTCATGTAAGTTTTTTGGTGTAAGTTATAATAGAAATCTATGTCCTTTCGTAACTAGTATAGATTTCCATTTTGGCACAGAGACATCCAACAAACTTATGAAGAGATTGCAGCCATTTCCTTCTAGATGTGATTTGACATATTGCTTATGTGTATTGATATCAATCATTCCATCACTACTCTCACATAGGGACTTATATCAGTGCTTTCTATATTATTTAAAGCCTTAAAAACCTGTATTTAGTGCTATTATTTTCTCTTCCCTGATGACAGCATTGCACAATGGAACAATGAAAGCCGCTGCTAGGCCTATACTGTCAATGGAAAGCTATTTAGAGCAGCCTGGGAGAAACATCAGCCTCACTGGGACTCGAAAGCACATAAACGCTGGAGAAAAGATTCCCTTTATTGGACTTACAAAAAGTAAGTCACGCTGCCTCACTGTATGCCACTTACATGTCATTGTCACTGTTCCTAAAATATTGTGTAAAACCTGTATCCACACTGTGATGAATAAAACCACCCAGGTGAACTTTTCCAGGTGGGGTTGCTTTTATTACTTGCTGCTCCAAGTCTCTTACCTTATAGACTTTCAGAGATAAAATCCCATTCATTAAACTCCTCTAGAATGACGACAGGATAGATGATAAATTGTGAACTTGGAACAACTCCTTTTCTAACTTGTCTGGAGAAACCAGTAAGATCTCCTATATACATGAAGATGAAATTAAAGGGGTTATTATTTTTGGTCTACCTACATGCTTGTTTTATAGGGGCATCTACTTAACATAGGTATCCTTTATTTACAGCCAGTTCCCTGGACAAGCATTGCTGTAATAATGGAGGGACCTGCATACTAGGAAGCTTCTGTGCCTGCCCAAAGCATTTCGCTGGAAGACATTGTGAGTTTGATTTGCGGAAAAGGTACGTGCTATGCAAGCAAACCATACACAATGTATTATTTTTATCTTTGAACACTGAATTGATCTTTGTCTGCTCTATTTCTTTCATGAAGGTATTGTGGCTCTCTAGCTCACGGTCACTGGCTGGCCACAAAGTGTGCTTTATGCAGATGCAAGTATGGCGAGTTATACTGCTTTTCATCTGGGAACTGTGGTAAGGCTAAATATAAAAGCTTACTATTCTAATCAATGGAAAGTGATTGGCTCTCCGGGTTGCAATAAATTCTATGTAACAAAAGCGTAGTTTACAGTGCGGCCATTTATATACACATAAAAATAACAAAGTGTACAAATCAGTACACGTTTCTTGGGAAGCCGTAGCAATAAGCTGTTGGAATTAAATTGTGCCTACGGCAATCTCCTCTGCTTAACAGAAAATGATTGCCTTCTGTTTTTGCCATTTCAGAAAATCCAAGCAATCCAAAGTGTGTTTAGAGGGAACATGTTAGCCTTTGATAAGCAACACAAACACGCAAAACATACATGCACGGTTTACAAGAGCGAGGAACAAAAAGTAAATGTATCTTGTATCACGGCTGCAATGTTTCCTGTATATAAATCGCTCGATATTAACGCAATTAATTTGTGTATGACTTAATTATATATACAGATTTGTACAGATCTTTATATAAACGTCTAACCCGTCTTTTTATTCATTACAAAAATATTTAAATTAAATGGCAGGAACTTTGTACTTGAAAAGTCTTTTCCAAGTGTAAAACTGCCCTCTACTGTCTGTAACCATTAGTCATAGATTTACAAATTAGATACAGAATTAATATGCTATTATGGTACATTACATGAACTGATATAGTGTCAGAGCCTGTCTAATGGCCCAGAGCAGCATTCACAATTCTGCTTTGTTCATACAAAGTATTGAACAGTAATCTTGTGTAGGAAAATCTTTCCATCTCATTTCATTATAACAGCTTAGGTTAGGATCACATGTGCATATGAATCGAACCAGACCCGTGGACCCTATAGATTATAATGGCATCTGCTGAGTGTCCGTCGGTGTGTTCGCCAGTTTCAGTATAAAAACAGCGGACTCCTCTGTGCAGGTCTTTTGTCTTTACCAGTTTTCGGTGGTTTCTGTGGGGGAGACTCCAGCATTTGTGAACCTAGCCTTAGGAAAAAGCTGAAAATGCAACTCTGGTCTATAATATAGGCTATAACTAAGAATCTGTACAAGAAAAGCAATACAATTGGGGCCATATTCCATGCCCATCTTCAAAACCCCTGTGGTGGCAGAGAAGACACAGACCTCATCATAAATTAGGTGCATCTTCAGGCAGTCTGTGCATTGGTACTGAAATCTGTGGCATAAATGATGATAAATCTGGTGGGATTGGATCAGTGGCAGTCAAACCATTGGGACTCCTGCCAGTCACGAGAATTAGTGTGATTTTCACCCAAGTTTGAATGGAATAGATAATCAGATTTGTGCCCTTCTACTCCATTCCTTTTAGTGGGACTGTCAGATTTAACAAACATAGAGGACATGGCTATCTCCAGTGGTCCCGCTCTAGTTATTGGAAAGGTTGCACACATTTTCTACTTGCTGCTCCACATGATTGGTGGGTATCCCACTGTTCACCAAGTTACACCCTATCCAAAGGATAGAGCTATCTTGATGTGAGCTTCTAGTGATCAGAACAAGTCCTTTGAGGCTTGGAGCCCCACGGGACGGAAACGCCACAATTTTTCAGGAAAAATTGCAGCTTTTTACAGTACAGACAAAGTGGATGGGATTTTAGTGAATCCCATTCCCACTTTCAAGTAAAAGCTGCCATGTGGACACGCCACGCTTTCCAAAACCAGCACGGTTTAGGAAATTGCAGCATGTCAAATATACCTACAGAAACTACGGCAATTTTCCCATATGTATAATTGTAACAGTAAGTCCATAGAGGAAAACTCCGCAAACTCTGTTTAAAACGCTGTGGAAAGGACCGCAATGTGTTGCCGTCGTGGTTTTTCCCGCAACACTTTATTGCTGCGGGATGTCCCGTGGGGCCTTAGCCTAAACCAACCAGCTGTTGTCTAAAAACACTACCCAATACAGAGGCCTAACTGAAAGCTTCTAGCCCCAGTCTAATCTATAATCAATCCTCCAAACTAGCATGTGCCATTTATAATACCAATGTCCTCTACTGCATGGCACTACAGGCTCCAAGGCCTACCGCTGTCTCTTATTTTCCTGTAGCTACACCTTTGGCCCAATCAATAAACTGATGAATATTCAATAGTTGTAGCTTGTGTGTACATTTATCAAAAGGTTCAGTTACCATCTCTAGGACTAATATTACAAGCCTTAGGGACCTTGCCCAATAAATGCCAATCCATAACCCCATTTAGACCATTCAGAAATCTAGCAACACTGTGTGAAAACGTTCCAAAGCTATGATGGCTGTTATTTTCGCAACACAGTGTGAGGAACAAAAGTGAATAATTAAAAAAAAATGTACATAGAATTTGACAGAAATGGACTGTTCCAGGATTTTTATATGTTTTTGTACATATCATTATGCAGCACATATTCTTATATTCTTTAAGTGAATTAGAATTATCCCGCTCCATAGATACTGAGGGCATAAAGGGAAAGCTAAATAAGCACAATGAAAGCGGACTACCTCTGACAGGCTCATCCTGCTCCTGAATTTTGCAAGCAATAAAATGTCAGATAGCAATGAGTTGTCCGGAATTCCATTTGTCACCTAGCAGATCGGGTTAAGATGGACAGATAAACTAGATTATGTGCGAAAATAGGAGCATATGGAGGCAATCACTGCTGTCATGCATTTTATGCCCTTTTCATAGCAGGAAAATGACAAGGCACTAGTTGTCTTATCAAAAGTCCTTTATGACTACAAAGGGAGCCGGAAAAATCAGCAGCAGACATTTAACACCTTTTACCTCCCATAAAGGGCCCAAGTCGCCTGCAAATGTTTAGGATAAAATAAGAACTGCAGTTCATCCTGTTTCTTTGAAAAAGAAATCCTTTCTGCCAGGAAATTTGCAATTGTCCATTGTTGCCTGTATTAATATGCACACAACCAGTCGCACATCTCCTAGGATTTGGAGTCCATGCAAATAGCCCTTGCATTTCTCCCTATGATGTCTTTATTCCTGTCATTCCTCGGTTTTCCCTAGAGACTCCATGTAATTGTAATGAGTAAGCTCATTTTGTTTTTCCTTTTCTCCCTAGATATAAATGAATATAGAGAAGATATCCGAATAGCGCAAGCCTATGGAAGGGCAATGTCATATTGTCCTGCTGGGATGCTTATGCTGGTTACAATTAGTATAATACTACTAATGCTGTAACATACTGACTATGGAAATCACTTTATACATTTTGTGATATGTTAGCATATTATTCAAAGATGCAGCACTTTTAGTAAAAAGTTTATTTGTAATATATTCAGAGAAACCTTTAAGTAGAAAACATTCTAAAACCCTTAGTATTGGTTATTTCTTTTAAGTATTCAGACAGTTATATTGTGCAGAATAAAGCAGATCTTTTTATTTTCTATGTGTACTGCATTTCTCTACGGCAGCCTCACATGCCATAGCTACAGATGTAGCACTCTTTAACTTGACTTCCTGCAGCGTGATAACTTGCTCTGCTATGTAGAGATGAGCGAACAATCTTCGGATCAGCCGATCCGAACAGCACGCTCCCCTAGAAATGAATGGAAGCACCTGTGACGCCGGCCGGCCGCCGGCAAAGTCAGCGTCACAGGTGCTTCCATTCATTTCTATGGGTGCATGCTGTTCGGATCGGCTGATCCGAACAGTGTTCGCTCATCTCTACTGCTATGATATCCAATCTCAGAAGACAACAAAAGATATTGAAAACACATTGAAAGAGTCAAGTTAAAAGTCTGTGCCACAGTATCACAGGATTGTTAACGTGCTATGTTATCCTTTGTCATGTTACCCTTCGTTCTGCGTTTGGTAATCCATTTGAGGAGTCCACATGGGGACCCCCCCAAATGGAATACCAAATGCATTGGCAAGCGGAGTGCAGTGAAAGCACACAAACCGCATAGACTATAATGGGGTCCGCCTGCTTTCCGCATGCTGCCTACAAGAATCATACAGACATGAAAGTAGATCACGAAGTTCTTTCATGTTCACACGATTTGTGCGGGCATCATGCAGAGAGCACACAGACCCCATTATAATCTATGAGGTTTTTGTGCTTTAACTGCACACACCACTTGCCAATGCGTTTGGTATTCCGTTCGGGGGTCCCCATGCGGACTCCCCTGAATGGATTACCAACGTAAATATGAACGAGGTCTTAGCCTTTGCTATGTCTGTTGTGAGAAGTTGGCAGGCAGAGTGCTGGAGTCACAATATATATCAACCAGATTCTTGACCTATGTGTGGTCCTAGGCTCGTTACTGGACCATTAAAAGACTGCAAAGCCTACACTTCAGGGGAGATCCTGGGAGTGGGAGGAGGCGTCCGGGTCTGTCCTGGAGAGCTGAGTTTTGGTAAGACCAAACTGGGACTTGTTGTACTTTGTTTGATCATGTGGCCGAAAGTAAGCCACATTTACAGTTAGCCTTATTTTGTATTAGAGCTCGGATGATCAGGAGTTTTGTTTTGACTTTTGCCTGAATTTAAGACTATTTTATTCTGCTTATTTTTGTACCTGATGCGAAGGTTTATTTATTTATTTAGCCATTTTTTTATGAATAAATCTGTTTGCACCATTTTTTGTGTCCTTGTCTCTGACTGGTTGGATCTGCACCATTGCTGCTACTGAGCTACCCTCCCAGCACTGTATATACACCTACATAGCAGATTCAAAAGCTCATAAAGCTACATATTATTTTTTTTATTTATTTTTTTGTGCCTTGTAAAAGTCTCAACACACATAACTAACTGCTGTACTTCATAAAAAAATACATTAATAGAAAATAATTATGCTACATATGAAACAAAATAAGGCCATGCACACAACCGTGCTTTTCACAGCTAGCACACTAACCCATTCATTTCTATGGCCCCATACACACAACCATGTATTTTTACAGTCCTGTGTATGGGGCCTTGAGCCAGGAACAAAACATGTCACCTAGGTGACATGCACGGTCGAGTGCTAAAACAATACTACTACCAGAAAACCATTCATATTTAAGATGATATAGGGCAGATGAGTAGATAAAGTGGACTGTATATGGTAGTGGAGATAGTCAGTCAGTCAGTCAGTCTTTTAATAATAATAAATTAATGTTATCTTATATGAGGAAGTTAAGAAAGCTGTCAACAGTATTCATGCATAACCTTACAGGTTTGGTAATAGCATCTGTGACTGAGTTAAAGGGGTTGTCTCATCTCAAGGATCCTATCTATACTGGTAGTTTATGTGAATTGAAGCCTTTTCCTAAATATATTGCTTTTGAAGTGCTGCTTTGTTTTTATGCTATGTGAGATTCCTCATTGTTTACACAGCGTTTCCATAACGCCAGACCTGTGTACTAGGACAAGTGATGTCACTCCCTGCTCTCACTGTTATCTATAGTTCTGCTGGCAGGGCAATCAGCTCAGCTAATTGCAGTTTGCTGATAAAGGCTCTGGGAGAGATATATTTTACTGGATATCTTGATCAGGTGAAATTCATCACATACAAGGCTCTGTATACATCTCCACTGTAAACATCTCCTTCCTGTTTTGGGACAGAAGGAGGTTGTATTTCAACTGATAATCTGCTACTTTTCTATGTCAATAATGAACTCATAGCTACTTATGTAACCTCCTGCATTTTTCTAGTCAATTAGAATTTTCTATTTTCTATTATTAATATTATTAATATTCAATTTTCTAGTCAAATCAACCTTTGAAGTTAACCCTTCTCTTTCCTATAAGAAATTATTTAATTAGAAATTTGCCTACAAACTAGAAGATTCCCTTCATAAGAATTATAGCTGCCATAGATGAACCTGATAGAGGTGGAGATGAATAGCGGACATGGTCTTTGCCATTCTTAGAATTTATATTTGTCTTCTCACCTTACTAATGGGGGCCGTATTACATTTCTACTAGTTACTCTCCATTGCTTCCATTGTTGTGAACTTTCGGAATATAAGAAAAGAGATGCTGGACAGTAAATTAAAATGGAGCAAAGCAAGAAAAGCATCTGAATGGTCTGAATCCTGACATGCTTGGCTCTACTGTCACTTACAGGGTTTTATTTATCACAAGACCAAAGATAACAATTGAGTGTCTTACTCTGAGGTCAGCTCTGTCTTGTCTCTCTTATATCATCAGCGTGGCTGATCCAATTGCATTGCTTTTCTTATCTTGACATTTATTGATCAGTCACTCAGATTCAGTGCAAATTGCTTTGGAAAAGCCTGGAGCCTTGGGTGACATGACACAAGTACACTCCTCAGAGCCTGTTTATCAGTCTGCATGCAATTAGCGGCTGATCCAATATTCTAATAGGTCTCTGTATTTGTGTGCGAGCTTGGCTTGCGTCTAACTGCAGGTTCAACTACTACTTTAATTCCCTACTGTGACTTTAAATCAAATTTTCATCATCTCATACACTCTTAATGCAGTTATCTATCCTACAACACATAGATTATTACATGATTTTTTTAATGATACAATATGACATAAATTATATTTATGTAGACTGATTTTTTTCTTTTAGGAAAAAAAAATAAATAAATAAAAATAATAGGGTATGTTCAAACTGAGTTTTGCATGAGGTTTTTGTAATGGCCACAAGTTTTCTTATGCTTTTTTAACACCTTTTTTGAAAAAAAACTTAAAAAAAAAAAACTCTATATGTTCATACTAGAGATGAGCGAACAGTAAAATGTTTGAGATTCGTTTCAAGTAGCCCCTCAATATTCGACTAATCGAATCGAATATTGAACCCTATTATAGTCTATGGGGGGAAAATGCTTGTTTCAGGGGTAGGCAACGTTCGATCAAATTACATTTACCAAGTCCACGAGTGAGGGTCGGGCTGGATCTTCCGAGAAGTCTTCTCTGTGCAGCGTCCCCGCGGCGTCTTCCGACTCTGAATTCACTCTACCAGGCATCGGGCCTGGGCAGAGCCGACTGCGCATGTCCGCTTGTAGTGCGGGCATGCGCAGTCGGCTCTGCCCAGGCCCGATGCCTGGCAGAGTGAATTCAGAGCCGGAAGACACCGCGGGGAAGCTGCACGGAGAAGACTTCTAAAGGTAGGAGAAGAACCAGCGTTGATTGGCCGACTGTATAGCATTCGGCCAATCAATGCTGGTTCTGCATCGAACTTTTCCATTCGAATAACGAGTGGTACTCGATCGAGTACGAGTATTTCAAATACCGTAGTATTCTATCGAATACCTACTCGATCGAATACTACTCGCTCATCTCTAGTTCATACTCTATTTAAACAGTGAATCAAACTGGAATCAATAACCTTGCTTATTTAACAGGATTGATAGCAAGTAAATGGGTAGAGAATTAGCTGAGGGGTCATGTAAAGGGTAAAGTTAACAAACCCGGGCATCAATATGGGCCTACTTTAAAGGGATCCTATCATTCAAACTCATTTTTTTCTCTCTAACACGTTAGATTAGCCTTAAGAAAGGCTATTCTTCACCTACCTTTCTATGTCTTCTCCACGCCGCCATTCGCATGAAATCCGTTTTTTTGTCAGTATACAAATGAGTTCTCTCGCAGCACTGGGGGAATCCCCAATGCTGCGAGATAACTCTCCAGCGCTGCCTCCATCTTCTTCAGCAACGGCCCCTCAATGCGTTTTCTTCGGACGCGCAGGGTGTCAAAATTCAATGTATGCACAACATGCCCGCCCGAAAAAAATGAGTTTGAATGATAGGATCCCTTTAATATTTACTATCCTTTCCCCCTTTCATATACCAAAGCGATTCAAGCTAACATCCACTTTTGATAGAAGCCACTGCTGAAAGCCTTTTCCTTACATGCCCCTCAAAGTACGTCAGAGCACCAGAGGGTCCATTCACAAGGAGGAAAATGGTGAGGAATTTGGTGTGGAATTTCAGCACTGAAAAAAAAGCTTTCCATTGACTAGCAGAAAAAGGAACCCATTGAAGTCAATGGGAGGCTTTTTTTTCAGCACTGAAATTCCACACCAAATTCCTCACCATTTTCTCCATGTGAATGAACCCAGTGGACGTCTCTATAAAATAGCTGCCATTGTTAGAGTAGAGTCAGGCTATGTCAGGCTATCTGCGCTGCAATGTCCACCAAAAATTAACTGAAGAATAAGTCCTGCATGGAGGAGTTTTTCATCCGCCAGTTTCAGTTTAAAAACTACGAATGCCCAACAAAGCTCATTGTAGTCTATAGAATCCGCCAGGTTCCATGTATAACTGCTATTTTAACAGATCAGTAAAAAGAGCTAAAAATAGGACATGACCTATATTTTGATGGTCCATGAGAATGGACCATCAAAATAACTGGCATTGAATTCAATGCTACTGTGTGACATCTGTTAAAAAAAAGTATATCACCCAGCCATTAATCACTGTTGTGTGAAAGTAGCTTGACTGTCCGTGTATGACACTTGACAGCGAACAAAGGCCATACAATGGTTGTTTTTCACACTGCCATCATCTGACCATTAAAGAACCTATGAATTTCAATGCGTGTACTCACATGGCACGATCTATGTCCGTTTTGATGGACAAAGATAGTGTGTGTCAGGTTTTTTTTGACCGGCATGAAAAATGGGCCATAAAAAATGGCCATATTAACATATACATTGAATTTAATGTGTTGTCAAAATGGTTGTGTGATGGACGTAGTAAAAAAGTCCAAGAAACCATCGTTTTTCACCGTTGTGTGTATAAGCTTTTAGTCTAAATTCACATGACAGAATTTCAATGTCAGTGAATGAGGGTTATTCACATTACTGTTATTTCGACAGTTCACTTGCTGTCAAGTGGACTGTCAAAATATAGGTCATATTCTATTTTTGGCCATTGTCACGGATCCCTTCATACACTGAAATGTAAAGTATGGGAAATCCATGAAAACAGGTGCCCCTCGGGTGCAAGATGGTATGAAAAAAATTTACTTTTAACATGCCCATTTTGCACCTCTTTGTATGTATCTAGCCTTAGCCCATCTTCCAGACTATCATTGTCTAAAGTTGAGAAAAGGGATGTACCACCTACCTTCTCCAGTCTCATTGGTACAGTCCAGTTAAAATTACATCAGGCTAAAACATCATAAAAAATCTTACAATACATAACTTAATTACTTGGCGAGTCCTTTAGCAGTGATCTGGGACACTACAGTACCGCACATTTTAAGGTAAGTGGAAAAACCTATAAACAAAGGTTCTAAGTTGCTCTTAATTTTAAGGAATTACAGGGCAGTATCGGTCTTATAAAGTGGTGTATTATGCTATGCTTCTTCACGCTTGTTCACATAGCTCTTCTTTCTTAACCTCCACTGTATTCCAGCATTATTTGCCTACAAACCTTTCCATTTGACTAACTTTATATGTACAATGGCACCTTAGGAAAAAAGTAATTGAAAGTCTATTGTAAATATTGTATACTGAATGAGACAATAAATGTTGATGTACAGTATGAGGTGATGAGTTAATTCATTCCAAACCAATCCATTGGAAACCTCGCAAGGGGGACCAAAATCCATATTTTTCCAAATTGTGTTGTTAATTGAAATGGATTTCAGATTTTCTGAGATACTTTAGCATCTTGATTTACTCCTTGGTGTAACATACAGTAAGTCTAAATGCAATCCTGTGCGTTTGACCTGTTATAGTGCATATTGATCAATTGGAAATTCTATTTAATATTATTGCAGTGATGTTCAATCAAGTGTTGCTTGAGGTCCTTATGGGTGCATCTACTGGACCTGTCTGTGAATTGCTGCATTATTTCTTTTTTATTACTAGATATTTCTATTACAGCAATATGGGCACTAGTACAACATGCTCTCTGCAACATAAATGCATTTTCATAGGAATCACATGAAACATACCTATAAAGCAAGTTATTATTTATTGGCCATTATTTATTTAGCGCTGATTCATTGTGCAGCATTGTACTCACATTGCTCCCTGTGCTCAGCGGGCTCACTGTGGCCATTACTTGTATACAAGTATTCTATAGGGTTAATTTCATAGACAACAAATTAATCTCAGCATGCGGAGGAAACTAATGCAAATGTATATTGTACATGTGCAGCATGTTGCTCTGTTTAGATTCACACTATTCTACAGAGAAATTTTGCCAGCCACTGCTCAGCATTACTACCTTTGCAAGAGAACTACACACTTCATATTCTTACTTCACCATGTAGTATAAGATGACTTGACATCAAATCTCAGACAAGTCCTGTGATTAAAACTGTGTGACATGCCCGTGACTTGGTTTCATGTGAACATTAAAAAAGGAAAATGGCACTCAGCCGTGTCGTGTGTGATACTGTCTGGATATACAAGGTAGGTCATGAAAAATACGCATAGCTCTAGATGACCTCTCACCTTTCTATGTTGTGATTATGGCTACAACTGCCTTGTATGCAACATGTGGTAGATCACCATTAGTTTTTCTCTGGATGGCTGCAGGATCATCTCCATTTCAAGGACATCTGTGTTAATACTGCCACAAATCAGTGGAGGACAGCGGAGGATGGGAGTAGTAGTGGCGTAGGCTGTGCCACCTGCTAGGCTGAGAACACTCCCCATAAAACCCAATCCCACTCCATGCCTGAACACAGTCAAAGGGGGTTATGTGGCTCTACCAGATGGTGGTGGTAGTAGTAGTATTCCCTCAGGGGACTTTTAGCTGGAGAGGGGACCTCTCCTCCCTGAGCTGGTGTGGTGGTGTTCAGAAGGGCCCTGAATGTAATGTAAATACGACTCAGGAGTCCAGGTGTACAGTGAAAACCAGGTAACTGTTTATAAACTCAGATAAATGACAAGCCATCAGCTTGCAGATGGGGGTTGTAGGGGGAAAAATGTATGTGTAAAGAGAGAGATTTGCTTTCCGCCATCTTGATCTGAAAATTCCCATTTTACTTTCATATTCTCCATTATATAAAAAGTTGTCTCTCATGAAGTTTGCTTAAACCTTGAGATTCCTGCTCTCTTGTCTTATTTAGAAGAAAAGGTTAAAATGTCCATAAGTATATCATGTTCCATAACCAGACAGAATGTTCATAAGATATGAAGTCAGCCTAAACCAGTTCTAATAGATCAAGGACAGACCGTCCATCTTAGAGGTCTGTGCAAATATTTTCATAAGACTAAAATGGTGGACACGGACAATTATGTGTTAACTCATGGATTATGTATGCACATATTTATCATTGGTAAACGCTCATTCTGTACTCTGACCAATGATAATTCATATTTCTATATGATGTAGTTTGTTGTGCCTAAATTAGCATACAGCCATTATTCCTCTATAAAAGCTAAGTAACATGTAATAAAGGTCAGAACATTTTGATATACAGCATCTGAGTGTGTGTGTATCTTTGTGTTCCTCGAGCTCGGCAGCCATTTTGTTTTAATTTGGCACCTACAGCATGTATTCCCTGGGGTGTTCCCACAACAAGGTAGTAGTACACAATCCAATCCCCCTGCCTTGGTCATAGGAGGCTGTCCAGAGGTGTTACAGGCTCGGCGATAAAAGTCCACAACTACTCCTCCTCTCATGCCACTCCCCACCTGGGATGTTGGGGGTTGTAGTGGAACAAGGAGTCTTGACAGGTACCTGGTTACCTGGATACTAGGCCCAAATGAGTTTCTCCTATCAGGATCCTCCATTGCTCGTCCTGGCACAGCTGGCAAATATTCTAAAAAAAAAAATGCACAGAATTATTACCTGTCTTAGGGTTATCTCTGGGTGAGCCTGGGGCGTAAATGTTCCTCCTAGAGGCTGTACTGGTGGCCATTGAGCTCCTGTCCTGGTCTTTCTCCTGTACAGCCCAGCATGAACTGTGCAGGGTGACTGCTAGCACTAGACTGACTTTCAACAGTCGCCAGGGAGATTTTAAGTCTTTCTACAACCCTGCTTAGTGGCCTGTGATTGTCCAGGGCTGAACCAGGACATAGTTTTTGAAATGTGAAGGGGAAAAATACAGGGAAAAGCTACATAACAAATACACGTAACACAGAACATAGAAGACGGGACATACCAACATAACCTGGAGGCACAACAGACAAAAATCTAAAATAGCAGCACTCCAGGATGCTGCTATACTATAGTGTGGACCGGTGCCAAACCAGATGCCAAAAAAAAAATCCATGCCTCGTCCAGATATTGAGGATTGAGGACACTTCGGCAACTAATAAAACAATTCCTCAATATCTAGACAAGGCGCAGATTTCCTTTTTTGGCATCTGGTTTGGAGCCGATCGACACACTGTTAGGTGACATAGACAAAGTCTATGATGACCATGTTGCATGCAACTTGTGAACTGCAACCAAAATACCATCGGGTTTGGAATTTTAATGTATGCAGATATTCCAGTATTCTGTGTTAGTGGGAGGTGCTTCTGGAGAAAATCGTGGAGTCACCAATATCCAGAAAAATACACAGCACACTGTGATTGAAAGGATTTTTTTTTATTTCACGCTTCCAGGCAAAAGTGACATATTTCAATCCATGAGAGTAGTGACTGTAAAGGAACGTTTCAGTTCATTTGAGCTTTCCTCAGCCAAATCACTGTATATACCAGTAGTCTAAAGTAGCAAGCAAGAATTCTCAACTGCTTCTGTCACTGCCTTATAAAATAATGGAAACAGTCCATAGGACAATTAGAAGACATTTTTATTTTATGGCATATCCTGTGAATATGCCCCTTAAAGCCAGGGCTGGAAGTGGTCACATTAACTTCAACCAGTCCCTTTTCATTATTCAATAATAATAATAATAATAATAATAATAATAATAATAATAATAAATGGAAAATAAAGAAGATCGGAGGCATGGGTACACTGGCAGGAACAGTTAATAAGAAGCACGGTAGATGATAGGTGCAATATTTCCTTTTGTGTTTGAGCACTTGGATGAGAACATGCAGTGCAGAAAATGAGAAGCGCTAATAATATTGTATTTCCTAGGATTAGAGTTTTGACAGCTGTGAGTCAATCTCGGAATATTTCAGTGGCATACTGCTTTAAGTATTTGTTTTGCCTGATATAACAGAATGCTAAATGACTGTTATTACCTACTTCCTTATCTTTATTGGCTCTCTAATAAAGACAGAGCGGCAACTTGAAATGGAATGCTGCAGACATAAGTTTAAATAGCAGCAGGAGCCGCAATATCTGCTTCTATATTCAGCAGTGTACATATTACTCAGTAGTCAGATTATACCTGCTTGGGGTGGGAATTGAACTGCACCAATGTGAATATAGACTATTTTTTTTCTCATCAGTGAAGATAATTGCCAAATGTAAGAATGTGTATAGAAAGGCTTTCATAAAAATGATGCAAATATTTATCAATTTTATTACAGACAGTCATGGCCGTAAGTATTGGCACCCCTGAAATTTTTCCAGAAAATGAAGTATGTCTTCCAGAAAGTAATTGCAATTATACATATTTTGCTATACACATTTATTTCCTTTGTGTGTATTGGAGCAACACAAAGAACAAAGAAAAAAAAGGCAAAAATTAAATAATTTCATGAAAAACTCCAAGTAGGGCTCAGATAAAATTACTGGCTAGGATTGAGTCGATCTTGAGATTTCAAGATCAATTTTAAAATCCGATTTCCGATAATTTTCCAGCCGATCTCGATCCCGATCGTGATATTTGCTCAATTGCTGAACGGAATCCGATCTTTTCCGATCCTGATCTTTTCCGATCCTGATCGCTCAACCCTAGTCATTGTTTTACTATGGGAAAAGTTACTTTTAGGGCTGAGCCGATCTTGAGATAACCTCTGACCTCGATCCCGCTGTGAAAGATCGGGATCGGAATTCCAAACGCGATCGTGAAATTTACTCGATTGCCAATCGGAATCCGATCTTTTCCAAACTGAATCGCTCAACCCTATTACTGGCACAACTTAATATTTGCTTGTACACTGTTAGGAAAAAAATTACTGAAATCAATTGCCAACACTTACGGCCGTAGATGTAGATGTATGTAAATGTAATACTATTTTTAGACCAGCAAAGAAGTTATAAATTGGTACAAGCTTTATAGTACATTTGGTACATCTCATAGTATACAACAAAAAAGGTATTCCATATAGATATCTAAGGCTTTATCCACCTCTGGGGCCTGCATTTGTCTCAATAATGGGGGTCCCATGTTTTGCAGCCTCAGTAAAGAGAAAGCTGACTCTACTTACTTGGATCTCTCCATTCACTTGTATAGGAGTTTTGCAACTGGCTGAGTGGGCAGTCTTGATCCTACTACATACAAGCTAATGTTTTTCAGGCTTTCAGCTTTCAGAAGCTTTAGCTGTTAGACATTGTAGGAGAAAAACTGGTTTTACATGGGACAAACAGCCACCATTATCTAAAACTTCATCAAGGTGGAGGATACTGGAGATAACAGACACATCAATACTCCAGAAAGCGTAAAGACTAGAGGAAATACACAGTAACAAACACTAACACTGTAGTCAACACAGCACCATCTACTGTCCATTGTCTCTGGTATAAACTACAGTTGTTGCTATCTATTCTCCATCAACATCTTTGTTGCATTTTTTTTTAATCAAATGTGTCACATACAGTATGTCACAGAATAAGAATAAATGGGGTTTCCTGGCTCAAAAAAGATTTTAGGGTGCATTCACACTACGTAATTGCTAGCTTATTCTGAACGTAAAACACATTCAGAATCAGCGGCGTATAAAGCAGTTCCATTCATTTCTATGGGAGCCGGCATACGAGAGCTCCCCATAGAAATGAATGGGCTTCTGTTAAATAACGTCCCACACCACTTGACTGATGAGACAAGAGGTGTACTTCGGTGATACCAAGAAGCAGCTGGAGTCCAATCCAATTTGTGGTTAAAACAGCAAACGAAGGTTTAATTCAAACGAATAGATAGGTTACAGTCCAAAAGTTAAACAAAGTTAAAAGAACATAGAATATGCATGACAAATATCAAGTGTTAAAATGAAGAGAGTGAGAGCTGGTATGAAGGTGGAGTTAGTGCTCTACCCCCATATTACCAAAGCCTGCTTATAAAGGCTGAGGATGCTTTACCCTCATCCAAGTTTTTTCCCCATAAGGAAAGGTGTAAGTACGATCCTTCCATGTACTCCGGATCATTCCTTGTTTGACCATAGCCCTAAGTTTGGCTACACTGACGTATTGTTGTTGGTAACGAGACTTCTTCTACCTCCACCCAACATTCCACTAGCCCCTTCATCTGTCAAGGATGACATGCTGGACACAAATGCTACTCCATGACCTTCTCCATTCACACTCTAAGTTCAGCAAATTACGAGATTTAACAGCTTCTTTTTTCACTACGAGCAGTCCCACTGAAGTGAATGGGATGTGCCCGCGTGTACGGCTCGGCATGAGCAGAGCTAGCCGTACACACAGCGCTTCCCATTCACTTCAATGGGACTGCTCATAGTGAAAAAAGCAGCCCATTCATTTCTATGGGGAGCGCTCATATGCTGGCTCCCATAAAAATGAATGGAACTGCTTTATACGACGCTGATTCTGAATGTGTTTTACGTTAGAATAAGCTGGCGATTACGTAGTGTGAATGCACCCTTACATTGCAAAAATATGCCATCATTTTCTGAATTGTGAGCAATGGCATAACTGAAGTCTCGTGGGTCCTGATGCAAATTTTGATCAGGTCACCCTATCCCCTCTATAACGTATTCTTGATAGCGAAAGGTATGGGTGCTACAGCAGCATCTTAGATACTTGACATGGATACATCTATAGCATCGACAACTTTGGATATCTAGTATACAGTGAATGAGCAGGACCGCTACTGATCAGATGTTTGAATGAATCATTGTGCTTTTGTGAGCACCGTAAAACCTTCACTGTTTACATTATTATTATTATTATTATTATTATTATTATTATTATTGTTTATTTATATAGCACCATTAATTCCATGGTGCTTTACATTGCACAGTATCTGTTTTATAGTAACTGTACAATGTAATTACAGCCTGTAGTAACGTTGCACGACTTCTATAAAACAGATACTGTGTGATATAAATAGTGAAGGGGCCACACACAGTACAGTCCTATGAAAAAGTTTGGGCACCCCTATTAATCTTAATCATTTTTAGTTCTAAATATTTTGGTGTTTATAACAGCCATTTCAGTTTGATATATCTAATAACTGATGGACACAGTAATATTTCAGGATTGAAATGAGGTTTATTGTACTAACAGAAAATGTGCAATATGCATTAAACCAAAATTTGACCGGTGCAAAAGTATGGGCACCTCAACAGAAAAGTGACATTAATATTTAGTAGATCCTCCTTTTGCAAAGATAACAGCCTCTAGTCGCTTCCTGTAGCTTTTAATCAGTTCCTGGATCCTGGATAAAGGTATTTTGGACAAACAATTCAAGTTCAGTTAAGTTAGATGGTCACCGAGCATGGACAGCCCGCTTCAAATCATCCCACAGATGTTCAATGATATTCAGGTCTGGGGACTGGGATGGCCATTCCAGAACATTGTAATTGTTCCTCTGCATGAATGCCTGAGGATTTGGAGCGGTGTTTTGGATCATTGTCTTGCTGAAATATCCATCCCCGGCGTAACTTCAACTTCGTCACTGATTCTTGAACATTATTCTCAAGAATCTGCTGATACTGAGTGGAATCCATGCGACTCTCAACTTTAACAAGATTCCCGATGCCGGCATTGGCCACACAGCCCCAAAGCATGATGGAACCTCCACCAAATTTTACAGTGGGTAGCATGTGTTTTTCTTGGAATGCTGTTTCTTTTTGGACGCCATGCATAACGCCTTTTTTTATAACCAAACAACTCAATTTTTGTTTCCAAAATGAAGCTGCCTTGTCCAAATGTGCTTTTTCATACCTCAGGCAACTCTATTTGTGGCGTACGTGCAGAAACGGCTTCTTTCTCATCACTCTCCCATACAGCTTCTATTTGTGCAAAGTGCGCTGTATAGTTTACCGATGCACAGTGACACCATCTGCAGCAAGATGATGCTGCAGCTCTTTGGAGGTGGTCTGTGGATTGTCCTTGACTGTTCTCACCATTCTTCTTCTCTGCCTTTCTTATATTTTTCTTGGCCTGCCACTTCTGGGCTTAACAAGAACTGTCCCTGTGGTCTTCCATTTCCTTACTATGTTCCTCACAGTGGAAACTGACAGGTTAAATCTCTGAGACAACTTTTTGTATCCTTCCCCTGAACAACTATGTTGAACAATCTTTGTTTTCAGATCATTTGAGAGTTGTTTTGAGTAGCCCATGATGCCACTCTTCAGAGGAGATTCAAATAGGAGATCAACTTGCAATTGGCCACCTTAAATACCTTTTCTTATGATTGGATACATCTGGCTATGAAGTTCAAAGCTCACTGAGGTTACAAAACCAATTTTGTGCTTCAGTAAGTCAGTAAAAAGTAGTTAGGGGAATTCAAATCAATAAAATGATAAGGGTGCCCATACTTTTGCACCGGTCAAATTTTGGTTTAATGCATATTGCACATTTTCTGTTAGTACAATAAACCTCATTTCAATCCTGAAATATTACTGTGTCCATCAGTTATTAGATATATCAAACTGAAATGGCTGTTGCAAACACCAAAATATTTAGAACAAAAAATGATTAAGATTAATAGGGGTGCCCAAACTTTTTCATAGGACTGTATAATGCTCCCCAAAGCTCCACGCATTGTACTGCACAGTGGTTACGTACCATCACAGTATAATGCTCAACAATGGCTCCACACAATATAATATGTTCCCCAGAGGCCCCACACAGTATAATATGCTTCCTATAGTGGCCACACACAGTGTAAAATGCTCCCAAGAGCCTTTCCACCTAATATGCTCTGAAAGCCTTGGGCTACTTCAGGCAAACTCCACATAATTTTTTTTTTTTTAATATTCATGAGGTTTAGCCCTCTGGTTTATTTTGGTGTTATTATTGTACACTGAGGTCTCATTAGACCCCAGAGTATAAGTAGAAACCCAGAGGATATGAGTGAAAATAAACATTTAAACTCACCTTCCCTTACCTCTCCTGGGTATCCTTGCCTTGTCAGGTTCTCTTCAGGGTCCTCTTTAGGCCTCTCTGGCCTGCAACTGATGTCTTGCACACCAGGGGTTTACATAGATTGCATTCCCAAGGCATGCGACTTCAGTCAAAGGCTGGAAGAGCCCTGAAGAGGATGCTGCAGACATCGAAAGTCCAGGAGAGGTGAGTATAAGTATTTGTTTTCTTACTTCCCCTGGGCAGACTTCTATTGAAAAGGGGCCCAGTTGCATGTACATACATCACATAACGCCTTTCCATTAACACTAATGTCCACTTGCAGCAGAGATAAGTGCAAATTTTTCAGGCTTTTCCCACCTACTGTCATGGTGCTGCAGGGCCGTCTGTGACCACAATTGTTATGCCTGATTGTGGGGGTCTAATTTCCAGGATACCAGCTAATTCTGAGACTGAAAGTACAAGGACATTACCTTTGTCTTACATACATTTTAAGTTTTTCTGCAGAAGGGCTAGTCATTGTAATGAGGCACTTCCATGCACAGTGATTGGGCAGGAAAGGTTGTACAAAGAAGAACATCATTCTGTGAATGTCAGTGAAGGTGGGCTATTCTCAAGAATATTATTTAGAGGGCCCGTTGTCCCTCAATAGATCAAGTCAAAGTTACTCCACCTTCTTGCACAGAAAACTCTCAAAGAATTGGCTCCAGACTATTGCTGTCAATACCATGTTATAAAGCATATCCCTAAATGCTTTTAATGGAGCATTCGAGATGCTTTGCCCCATAATCATATACAGAAAATAGAAGAAAAAAATCTATAATTTGAAAATATTAACAGATTAGAAAAAAATGATAGATTTCATGGTCTGGTATTAATATACAAATAAGTAAATAAAAATTGGCAATACTTTTAATAGATCTTGCGGAGATCATATACAATATCTGCAAAGTGACATTCCAGTATGACTTCCAGCATATTGATAGAGTCAGCTATACACTAAGCTAGTCTAGCTCCAAAAGAAAGAGGGGGAGAAAAACTGTTCCAGAAACTGGAACTGGGGCAGCACCATACAATGGCAAGCATCAGATGAAGGCCATTGTAATATGTAAATTTAGGGCCTTGGTATCATTGAATAGACAAGGAACCTAGTTTTCTGCACAATAATATTATAAACTTGTGTAAGTCTTGATTCCAGCACTTTACATACACGTGCATCTAGTATTACAGGCATTATGGAGCGAGTTTTTTCTTTGCTAAAACCATTCATATGAAACACAATAGCAGATTTAGATTTTGGATGAGTTTGCGAATCTGCTATAATGATAAATCTGCTTACATACAGTTTATGGATTTATTTTTCAAAGAAAAATGCTTAAATAAGTTGCTGCATTGGAATTAACGCAGTGATTCTGGTATCCCTTCCACACAAGTCTAAATATTGGCTGCAGCTCCTGCTGTGCACAGCAGGAAAGTCCATGGACCAGTGAAGCCAAGCAGTTACTCAGGAGAAGCTTCACTGTTCACCATGACTCATAATCCTGATCTGTTCTTCTGAACTTATTAACAGGATAAGTCTCTGCTTTGGAGGAAAGAAAAGAATTAACTTGAGATTTGGTTGTATTTCAAAGACGGCACTGAAAAATAGTTGAGATGTATTTGTCAGACTGTTTCGTGTCGTTTAAGGAAAACTTCTACTTAATTTAATTCGCTCTATTTATAGGGAACTGTACAAAATGAAATATGGGCTTTATAGGACCCTGTAGTTGTGGCTGAACGTAGTGCATTCTGAGTATAGACGAAGGAAATGTAGACTGAAATGTTCTCCCATTTATATTTTTTCTATTTATTTAGAGAATACAAAGTCATGCATTTTTCTTATATACATGTATTTAAAATTTTGCTAACATACCTCTCTTATATCCATACAATAGACCTGTTTAAAAAATGTGTATTCTACAGATTAGTCTATAGAAATGCCTCTCCATGAGTGGACTACTGATGGTATCAGTCATGTCGCCCACAACACAGACATCATGTAACCCCTGGTATTCAGTTGTCACAGTCCAGGTATCTCATGGGTGAATAGTAATTTACTGAGGGGCATAACATTGCTATACTGTATTACTACAGCATCTCATCATGTCTGTTAGTGTATATAGAGTTTTACTACAGTGTCTCATCATGTCTGTATGTGTATATACAGTATATTGCTGCAGAATTGTATGTCTTAAATGGGCTTAAAGGGGTTATCCAGCAAAAATCTGCAAATACATCCACAGCAGTGCTAAATACTTACTGTTCCTTTGTGCACCCTTTGCTTGGCTTTATTTTACTTGCTGCTTCTTGTATCACTGTTATTTACATGCAGTGAATCTGTGGGCAAACTACATTTCTCATGATTCATCTGCCTGCTTTTACACTCTGTGTACCCCTCCCTCCTTCACTCTCCACTGCAATGAAATCACAGGTAATAAATCACTCCCATATCCGAGGTCACATTGTGGGAACCCAGTGGAGGGGATTCGAGAGTGCATGTAAAGACGACGCGGGCTGTGCCACCTGCTAGGCCTGGTACACTGCTGACACACTCTGTTTCCTCCCCAGGGCTCTGCACAGACAAGGGGATTCTGCAGTTCTACCTGTTGGATGCAGTAGAGTCCTTGTTTTCCCCCGGGGCACTCCTTGTTAGAGAGGGGATGCCTCAATACTGAGCTGATGCGGTGTTGTACAGGAGCTGCCCTGATGGTGATGCAGGCAACGACTCAGGAGTCCAGGGTTGCAGGGTAAACCAATTAACTCTTTTATTTAACAGTGCCAACAGATTCACCAGCAGCTTTTCAAGATGGGTTACAGCATATAGTTCAATATGCAGCGTCTTAGACATAAGAGACCTGCCAAGGGTAACTTAGACTCTGCAGTATTAGGCATACTTTTCTTCTCTCCTCCTCTCATACCACTCCCTAACTCAGTAGATAGGGGCTGTAGCAGGGCAAAGAATCCTGATAAGGAAACCCAGGTACCTGGAAGGTAGGTCCGTATTCAATACTCCTGTCAGGTACCTCTGTAGCTCCTAATGGCACAGACACCCCAAGTCCTATCACTAACTCAGTGACTGTCTCCGTATGTACCTGGTATAAGATGGCTTCACTCTCCATTACTATGATGATGCTTGAAGGAACTTGACTGAGTTCTCTTACTGTTCCGAACAGCAGGGTGTATGCCAGGTGGCTATACTGGACTTTGAACACTGCACTCTACAACTGGATGCTAGACCTGAATCTGGACATTGGACTAACCTTGCAACAGCTACAGGAGAATATAAACGTTTTCTTCAACTCCGCTCAATGGCCTGTGATTGGTCATGACTTGAGGTAATACAGCATTTATCAAATTGTAGAAAAGTGCATTTATACAGAGAAATGGCACACATATTGCATTTACCATAGACATATAAAAGACAAGACAAACAAGACAACCTACAGGTACCAGTGACAAACACAAAAACGTTTAGCAGCTCACGCTGGGGTGCTGCATTTCTGCTAAGATGTTTCATTTGCTGGCTGAACTGCTTACAGAGAGGGGTAATGAACTTGCAAACAAAATGTCACTGCTGATAATGACCTGAAAACAAATCAGATAACCGGTGCTGAATTTAAACAGGATATACCGTATTTTTCGGACTATAAGACGCACTTTTTTTCCCCCAAATTTGGGGGGAAAAGAAGGGTGCGTCTTATAGGCCGAATGTGGCGCCTGGCATCCGCTATAATAGAGAGGCGGAAGCCGGCAAGTGATAGATGCCATTACAGGTGCCGGGGCCTGCGACATCGCTGCTCTCCTCTGCCCTGCATGAAGCCAGCAGCGGCAGGGGCTCCTCCGTGCCCCCGCCGCTGGCTTCATGCAGGGCAGGGCAGCGATGTCTCAGGCCCCGGCGTCTATCCCTCCCGGCATCCGCCTCTCTAGTACAGCGGATGCCGGGTCAGTATCAGCGGCCCCTTCTCCCCCGGGGCCGGTCCCCACCGGCCCCGTACCTGTAAAGTTGCAGGCCGGCTCCTGCGCGGCGATATCGCAGGAGCCGACCTGTTCGGGTGACAGCCGGGAGTCTAATGAGGCTCCCCGGCCTGTCACGGCTGTATTAGTATTGCGGCTGGTCTCTATGACCAGCCGTAATACTAATAGACAGAATGTCCCATAGACGGCAATACAGTTGTATTGCCGTCTATGGGACTTGCAATCAAGCGACCGCAGGCTCAAGCCCCGGGGGGGGGGGGGGGGGAATAAAATAGTAAAAAAAAAAAAAAAAGCTTTAAAAATATATAATAAAAATATGAAATAAATAAAAGTTCTAAATCACCTCCTGTCCCTAGAATATATATATAAAAGTAGAAAATCATATGTCATAAACCACCGGGTTTTTTTTCAATAAAAGGTGATCTAAGCAATAGATATTCCCCAAAATGGTATAACTGAAAAGTACTTCTGGACCCGCAAAAAAAAAACACTCTATGCGTTCCCGTACAGCTGCAGGGTCACCTGTCAATGTGGCCTTGCAGCTGTTGCAAAACTACAACTCCCATATATTAAATATTTTACCAGTTTTTGCTTCAAATTTTTTTTTCCCTATTTTCCTCCTCTAAAACCTAGGTGCGTCTTATAGTCCAAACGCACCGATACAGAGGAAAGAGGCATAACTAGAAAAGAGTGGGCCCCATAATAAACTTTTGACTTGGAGGGCCCTCCTCTCAGCATAGCCTCCCCTTTCCTGGCCCCCGCAGGGTATAATTCTCCATTTACACGCATTATAATGTGGCCCCTTCACACAGTATAATGTCCCACAGCAGCCCCTGCACACAGTATAATGGCCTAGAGTGGCCCCTCCACACAGTATAATGTTCTATAGCAGTCCCTGCACACAGAATAGTAGCTTTACTTACCAATACCTGTTCCTGCTCTCAGACATGTCCGCTTTCCCTTCTTCCCTCCTGGGGGCTGTAGCAATGATACGAAACACAGAAGACCACCTAAAGTACCGAAGGGGAAGCAGACGTGGGGTGATCAGGAACGGGGATCAGTAAGTAAATAGGGTCATAGCAGTTTACCTGGTTTGGTATTTAATCCTCAAGTCTAGTCCTCACCTAGTTTCTGACATCAGCCCATTCTGCCTTGCTATGGGTTCTGAAAATCTCATTGGTGCCTTAGACTTTACCTTCCAGAATGTTATAAGATTATACTGTATGTAGCTTGTTTTGCTGTCTTTGATCTGCAGAGTATTTGGAAATTGCTTAAACAGCATTTCTATCACTTAGGAATTGCATAAGTGGCAATTCCATTACTATAGTGTCTTATCAGGATTGTCACAGTATATACAGTACTATGTCTGGTAGTGTATATACAGTATTACTACAGTATCTCATCAAGTCTGTCAGTGACTGCAGAAAAGCAGTTCTCATGTTCTTCTCCATGTCTTCCCTTTGTGTACTTTCTTTTTGTGTGCTGTTCTCAGAGGTCATATATTGGGTACCAGTGAAGACAGTGTTGTCGTCAGCGGTCACGTGAGCCTCAGCACTTCCTGACACCAAAGGGAGCAAGAGACTCACCATTTTTTAATTAACACCTCCCACTCCCCGCCTCTGTTTTCAGTATTTTCTGGAACACTCTTAACATTATTAACAAAATGACATCACTTACAGACAGTTGTGTGTTTTTAAGAGTTAACTTTATTCTAAAAAATCACCTAGAGACCCGCAGCTATGGGATACATGTACATTCACCCTGCAGGTGATAGATGTGGGATACCACTGCTGCTTACTGAATTCCTTCAGTCACATGAGGATGCATTTGGGGTGAAGATTACATATTTACTTTTATACAGGACTAACGGGCCCACGGACTATAACATTCTACAGGAAAGACATGGGGACTACCAACTGGAATAAAACTGTTATGTCAGCAGAATTTTAGATATATGTATATTAGAAAACTGCATGATTTCCTGTTATATACACCAATAAATTACAAAAATAAAAAGAATAAAAATAAAAAATACATTAAGTTTGACCACACATACTGTTTCCTCTGGGCCTCTGCAAGGAGACTGGCTGTCTGCCTTCACAAAAACAACCTGATCAAGACATATTGCCTTCTCCTGACTGACAGACGGCCACAATTCTATTATTGGACTCTATGATGAAAAGCGTGGGAATTTATGGCTCTGTATAATGAACATGGAACACTCTATAGACAATGTATTTATATATAATGATATGCTGCCATCTTTATATCATGTATTGTATAAAATCTCATATTTAACCAATGATAAATAGGAATATTCAATTATTTCCAATGCTTTTAACATGATATCACCATATCATGCGGTGGCATGTGACATAAAAATAACAAAGTGTGACAACACCAATAATACTACAATCACAGTTACGGCATATCATAACAATTTCCATAATTGTAAATGATCAGTAGGATATAATTCTTGTCTTCTTATGCTAGGTTCACACTAGCATCACCTCTCTGTTGTTTGGGTCTATCAGGGATCCAAACAGTGGCAAGGCAGACCACTAAAACAGCGGTAAGAATCCAATCAACTCCATTGACTATAATGGGGTCCGTCGGGGTGTCCATCGTTATAAAACTGAAACTGGCGGAGTAAAAATGTCTTCTGTGTAGAACTTTTTCCTTCGCTGATTTTCAGCGGACACTGCAACGGAGTGTCTGAATTCTTCCAGCTTACAGAGCTCTAATTCAAAAGAAAGAATATATACTTTATATAGGTCCAAATTTACTAAGAGTGATGTTCTTAGAAAGTAGCCAAAAATGCACTACAGCTTGTTGCTTTTTTGGTGAACGGTGGCTGCTGCTGACTGGCGTATATTTACAATCAAGCGCACCTACAATTACTAAGAGCCACATAGCAAGATTATACATGTAATGAATTTAGTTTATGGTGGAAAAGTTTCATCAACTCCCACATCTGGAGACATAGGTGGTTGTGTCTCAAAAAATAAAATCTGGTTGCATCACTTACAGCAGGCATGTCAAACATGCGGCCCTTTACAGGCATATCTGCGGCCCGCACAAAAGTCTCAAACTTTGTCTCTAAACTTTAGAGACAAAGTTTGAGACTTTTGTGCGGGCCGCAGATGTACAAGGAAAGTGAGCAGTGGATTGTAGCGGCCCTGCTGGACGCAGCGCTGCTCCAGCGGCCGCCCCTCACCCTTCGCAGAGAGCAGGTCTCCCTGCCTGCTCTCTGCCTGCTCCGCCCCCTCCTCCCTCCGCTCCACCCCCTCCTCCCTCCACTCCGCCCCCTCCTCTCTCCGCTCCACCCCCTCCTCCCTCCACTCCCCCTCCTCCTCCCCACACGCCGGGTGACGCGGCCACGCATCCGACGTGTGCCTGCATCCTATGCAGTCTCAAAAGACCGCTGCGCAGGCTGAAGAGCAGAAGCAGGTAAGATTCTGCAGAAGAAATTGTGATTTTTCAAGTATTTAACCCCTATCCTACGGATAGGGGATAAATACTAGATTTATGATGATGGGGGGGTGGTTGGAGTGCTGGGGAAGGGTTGGGGTGCTGGGGGAGGGGGGGCTGGTTTTTTCCCCACTCACCTAGTAATTCTTTCACTTGGGGGTTAATTGGAGCATTACAGTCTGTAGTGCTCCTATTAACCCCCAAGTGCAAGAATTGCAAGTGGGCGGGAAAAAACAGTCCTCAGGCCCAAGGAAGGGCCAGACATCCAGAAGCCCCCCTCCCCCAGCACCCCCCCCCCCCCAGCACTCCAACACAATAATGGTGTCTGCCAGCTTTAACTGAGGTGCCATTTTACCAGCAATCACAGGCACCCGGAGCAAGATTCCGGGCCTGCGTGCATTTTTATGGCAGCTGGGAGCCTTGTGAGTCTCTAGTCTGTCATTCTATACTTTCTATTGTAGGCTACTCTATGTAGCCTGCAATAGAAATGCCGGATTTTTGTGATGCATGGTATTAGTGATCAATCCCCTAGGCCCTAGCCATTAGCTGCTGTGTGCGGCCCTCGCAACAACCTCTTGTTACTCATGTGGCCCTCGGTGTACCCTGAGCTTGACATGCCTGACTTACAGTATATCATTATTGCAACACTCTAGACTCTCACAGGATACAAGGTTTCTATTATGCAATGCAGATGGGCATGACATAGTGACTTCATTGCACCAGTCTGCACTGTGCGACAGACAGAGGGAGGTTGGGTCAGAGGAGACCTGTAACCTGAACAACTCCTTTTTCATTGTAGCACTTTTTTTGTGAGGGCACCAAAAAAGACACTTTGGATGAGGTACTGAGGAGCAAGACCTGTAATTGCCAAGCCCCCAAAAGGAGCCCCAGGATCAAATATCTCAAAGCAGAGATATGGGTGGCCATGTCCAAAATTACCGAAGTACGTTATAGCGATGGTATGGTGACATTATTTAGTATGTGGAAGCTTTTTCTGAGTTTGATATGGCGGTATTAGTTGGTAACAGTATGGTGGCATTATTCAGTCACTAATGTTAATGTGTGATATTACAGTATTTGGCCCTTGTACAGTGACTTGTAAAAGTATTCATACCTCTTAAACTTTTTCACATTTTGTCACCCTACAACCGCAAACTTAATGTATTTTTATATATATTTTAATTGATAGACCAACACAAAGAAGAAAATAATTGTGAAGTGGAACAAAAATGATGCATGGTTATCAAAATTTTAATTAAATAAAAATTTGAAAAGTGTGGCATGCAAAAGTATACCAATTCATTGTCTCAAAGAGGTTTCATTGCACTGGGATGGAACACTGGAGTACTACTACAGTACTGTTGGCTTGTGTTATCTCAAGGATGTGGCGGGCAAGGTTTGAGGAGGAAAGGACGCCAGTCTCTTTTCTTCCCAATCTCTGGTGAGCACAACACTACAAGTTTGGTCAAAGCAGTGTGAAATCTTAGCCTGACCATCCCCCACCTCCTATTTTCTTTTTTTTTTTTTTCTTTCTTTTTTTACACTGGTCAAAAAAGGTAGCAAACCTAGCAAAGCTGTAGAATATTTTGTAACTTCTTATGTTACGTTACTGACACTCTTTTTGCATAGGTTTAGTTAATGCTAGACTATCGACAAGCTACATAGGCAAACTTTGTGAAATTTATGAAACTCTTTTTGCCCCTTTTCTTGTGTAAAGAAAAAAAGTCACAAGCTTTTGCATAAGTCCATTTCTATATGCAAACATTAGCAAATGTTGTTTTACAACACAAAATTGGGTTACTCTTTGGGGCAGAGTGTGACCTTTTGTGGCCCAACAAATATAATATAATTTATTCCAGAAGCTGGCATAATTATAGTACAGATTTGCTCCCAGCTCCTAACTGGCATCGGTTTGATGTTTCTTGTGAATGGAGGACCTCATTTATTGAGGTATGTGTCTCTTAACAAATTAGGCACATCTCACCTCGGCAGTCTAGTGCAATCAGAAGGAGGAGTAGACATAGAAGACAAGATGTGATTACCATTTACTTACTATTGTCATCATACCATACTATCTCATTTAGCATTAGCAATTTAACTTCCCCAAAGCCTTTCACTTTTGAAACAAGACAAACAGTCATCATGGAAACCATGGTATTTAGATGTAAATTTGGCTTCTTTATATCCTTAGGAAACAATTAGTGCTATTTGCAAAGGTGCAAGACATTACTATGCAAATGCATTTGACACAGGTACAGGCTGTAACATTTCCAAATGAATAAATTTGCAAGTGAAGGAAGTCTCTGCTCTAAGCAGGGAAATGTTTGTCCCCTGTTGTCCACTTCTATCGTCCACTCAGGCTTGTAGTAGTGCCTCAAAGCCCTGCACCTCACATGACCACTGAGATGCAGGACTTGCTGACATCGGTTGCTGGAGAGGGACTGATAACATCAATCACATAGGAATATTATTGAGATAGGAATATCCCTTTAAGGTACAGTGAGGTGAGGAATTTGGTGTGGAATTTCAGAGCTGAGAAAAAAGCCTCCCATTGACTTTAATAGGTTCCTTTTTCTGCTAGCAGAAATTCAGTGCCATTTTCCTCTGTGTGAATGAACCCTAAAGATAATGAATAGAGATGAGCAAGTAGTATTCGATCGAGTAGGTATTCGATCGAATACTACGGTATTCGAAAAATACTCGTACTTGGTCGAATACCACGTGGTATACGCAGTAAAAATTTGATTCCCCTCCCACCTTCCTTGGCGCTTTTCTTTACACTAATAACTATGCAGGGGAGGTGGGACAAGAATTAGGACAACCTAGGCATTGGAATAAAAAACATATACAGTCATTGGCTGGCTAAATCAGTAGTATCAGCAGCAATAATAATACTAATAATACTGGGCTTGTTAGATGCCCCCAGCCATGCTTCCCCTGCTGTCCCAGTTGCATTCCAGAGGTGTTGGCATCATTTCGTGAGGTGTCATTGTGGACTTGATGACTCCAATTGGTCAAATTTTGGTTTCCCTGAAACGAGCATGTTTTTCCCATAGACTATAATGGGATTCGATATTCGATCAAATAGTCGAATATTGAGGACTACTCGAATCGAATTTCGAATTTTCAAATATTTCACTACTCGCTCATCTCTAATAATGAACAGACGAGAGTTGTATTGAAAAATTCAGTCTTTGACCACATACAGTTGCGCACTAGTCTACCAGTATATGTAAAGGAGGGTTTTTAAGCAAAAGGGTTTTTTTTAGAAAGTAGGATTCACTTTTAGATTCATGGTAGTAATGTGAGTAATGGATTCCTTGGATACCAATTGACTACAATACAATGTGGAAGGTAAAAAGAGCTGTATCCCTGCTGTTCTAAAGAAAATATGAACATGGCATAAACAGCGGTCAATAATCAATTAGAAATTACATATGTTAGAAATATAAATTTATTAAAGCAGGACCTTTATATGCTCTGTGATTTTATTTGACATTTTCCTTCTTTTTTTACTTGTTCATTTATATGCTTAGTCGAAAATAAAGCTCCTTATTTCTTTTGTATACCCAGCCAAACCTGAGTTCTCAGAGCTAGCACTACTTCTGTTTACATCCAAGTGCTGTTCAAATAAAAACCAATATCAAATAAAAGGCTAAGTAAATAATTTTTACTCCAATGAATTCAACGTTATATAAAACAACAGCAAATAAGCACATACCTCAAGACATGAAGACAAATAAATTAAATATTCAATAGCAAACAGTATATTAGCACAAAGTTCAATACAGGGGAATACTAAGGCTAAAACAAATTAGATATTCAATAAAACAACAGTAGATAAGTGCAGGCATCAATAATGCAACTAAAACAAAAGATACAAGTTAATTTACTTCCCAAGATGAGATGGAATCACACCTTCAAATGCTTGTTTTTGTCTTTACTTTTATACTTTTATTTTAATAAACGGAGCTAATGTAAAATGTCTTGGAAGCTAAGGGTAAGCTTAATTCAATAAGGAGACATGTTGAAGTAAAACAACAGTTCAGAACGATACACATAGGATATTGCTGTAATAAATAAGTCAGAACCAATAAACAGAGAAGTCTCTAAAGTCGATAAATATCAAGCTTTTAAGAAATGGGTCTGTAAAATTCAGACTGTGTTTATATATGCTGGTTTGGAAGTAGAAAATGGGAACTAATGCTTATTGATGGGCCTAATTTCAACGAGTACTGCAATAGAGGGGTTATCCCATAAATCAATTTGGAAACAGAATGTCAAGAAATGGAATAATTCATATTTTATTTTTAAACTGAAACACTATAAAAATCTATGTGACACTATTTGCTTACTGTTTTTCCCAATTTCTTGTTAATTCTTACATTTTCTGAATTATATTGATAGTCGAAAGAAGATGTTTGACAACTTAAACTCGAACTATAAACCATAAAGGAAAAATAAAGATGCGGTAACAATTTTTTTTGTAGTAAATGGGGTCAAATACAAATGAGATGTATCCCAAAGTCTATTTATATAGGAAGAAAAAGAATAAGCCATTTTATATACTAGTCTACCTCATCTGTAATGGGGGAATTCTCTCCAATGACCAACTCTTTGAGAAAACCACTCTGTTCTAAGGGGGCGTTCACACTACCGTCAGTATCCGACAGGTAGTGTCCGCTCCTAGTGTCCGTTCAAAATCTTGCATGGACATTAGGAGTGGACACTAGCTGTGTCCGTGACACTTGTCATTCATTTAAATGGCGATCGGGTGCGTTATTTTGCACTTCGTGCCCTTCCTTCACTGTCCGCATGTAAAGATGTCCGACTTTTCAAGCGGACAGAAAAAACCTACATGTCGGGTTTTTCTGTCCGCTTGAAAAGTCGGACATCTTTACATGCGGACAGTGAAGGAAAGGCACGGAGTGCAAAAGAACGCACCCGATCGCCATTGAAATGAATGACAAGTGTCACGGACACAGCTATTGTCCGCTCCTAATGTCCATGCGAGATTTTGAACGGACACTAGGAGCGGACACTACCTGTCGAACACTGACGGTAGTGTGAACGCCCCCTAAGCCATATTTTTCTGTGACAAATTTTTACTTTACTTATATCGTATGGATATTGACTATCTTCTTTGAAAGAACCACCCCTTTAATGGGTTATCCAGTTTAGAAAATGCATTTTCATATACAGTACTTTCTATTAATACTGAATTAATAGAAGGGGATTCTCGCCTCTATTGAGGATCATTCTGTCTTGGCTAAAGCAAAAAAAAATTGATGTCATTTGGGGTCAGATATGATTGAGCTTTTTTTTTTTTAAAATAAAGAATACCTGCAAGCCAATAGATCCCTTTCCCACAAAGTAAAGCAATATTGGTGATTGATAACCTAAAACAGTGGGAGAAAACAAGGGTTAATAGAAGGGCAATGAGTCAATGGAGTGCAAGAATGGGATATCATTAGGATTCTAAGCCAAGCTGTGTCCATCCATGGTCATATACTGTGGACATCTTTAAGACAATCTGGGGATAGTATAAAGAAATACATTGGCTAACCTCTGCCCTAATTGTTCACTTATATGCAATGGCTACACCCTTAGGGTCAGTGCACACAAAGTTTTTTAGCGCTGATTCGGCATCAAAATCAGCGCCAAAAAACTCTGTGTGCACTGACCCTTAGGCTTTTGTTGGTCTCTCTTAGCTACACAGAGGTGTAACTTGCAGCTCTTGGGCACCAATACAAAATCTGTAGTAGGGCCCCTACCTATTCTACCATTTAGAATAGTTTGCGTGTTTTACATGGCAGAAAGGCCTTCAGGGTCCAGAATCTGGTAGGTACTGCTACACCTGCACCCACTACAGCTACTGTGTTTCCCCGAAAATAGGTCATCCTCTGAAAATAAGGCATGGGGGAGGTTTCTGTTTAATTGCCTTATATAAGGCACCCCCCAAAAATAGGGCATCCCCCAAAAACCATTGCAGCCTGCTGAACACAGTACGCGATGTTCTGTGTGCACAGGAAAGCCGGCTGCTGCCTCTGCTGTGATACCGTAGGTTGTATCCACTGTCCCTGCTGTAGGATGAGCTGGGAGATGCCCGCTGTGCATATGCTGCTCTCCCAGCTCATCCCACAGCAGCCAGTATCACAGCAGAGGCAGCAGCCAGCTTTCCTGTGCACATGGAACACAGTCTACAGCATTCAGCTGGCTGCAATGCCCACAAAGTGAGGCTCCCTGGCAACTGCCAGCAGCCTTGCTAAGCCCCGCCCACCACTTCCGTTGCCGCAATCAACAGCAACACCAGCGCTGCTATGAAGATGGGGAAGCTAAGTAGCCTACCTCCCCTCCCCTCGCCTAACCTCCTGCATGTCTTATGGAGCGGGTTGTCCCCCACTCCATAAGCCATGCAGGATGTTAGGTTGTCCCTCGCTCCATAAGACACCCCCCCAAAATAAGATATCCTATATTTAGGATGAGAATTTAATATAAGACACTGTCTTATTTTCGGGGAAACACGACATGTCCCTGTGAGCAGCTCCAGTTCAAGTTTCCTATAGCTTGAAAAAATGTGCATATTATCATTTACTAAAACCTATAGGGTTAACTCTGGATTGTTTGTAAGGTACTACACTGCATGTTCTCATGTTCTGTGCTCACATTAATAGGTAGCAATGCAAAATTGTCTAAGTTTACATAGCACATATGTGCAAGATGATTCCTAATATTTGCAGGCAATGTAGTAGTGCACTTGCACTTTTACTACTATGAAGCGTAATAATATTCTGTGCTCATTGTAGAATGGTAATAAGCAGAACTGCAATAACATAAACTGTATGACAAGAAATATATCATTAATGTCTCCATTTTACAGAAGGACTGAATATTATACTAATAAATTATTTCTTTATTCAATTTTATTAGACAGTCCTCTGCCTTCAAAATATTACCAGGCACTTTTCATAAATTTCAATTTATGAGACACTTCTTGAGCAAGTAGCAGTGATACATTTTGGCAGCGTCTAGGTTAGCTTGCAGAAGTAAAGGTCTGTTCCCAGAGTGCTTTGTGCTTATTTTCTGTAATCTTGGCTGTTCTACGTATTTCAATAATAAATTCACAAACATAATAATGACTTTGATGCCCTAGTTGTTGTGGTTCAAACATGCATATCGTAGATTAACATGTGCCGGATGTAAATGAAGGCCTCACTATCAATGAATACAGAGAGCTGTCTAAGAGGGATTTAAAGCATCTTTTATACGTGCTTTTTCGTAGGATGCATTCCTTGTAGCCATCTGAGCTCAATGTAATTTGAAGCTAGCAGGGTTTGACTAATCCATACAAGCAAATAATTAAAACAAGTCTGGTATCATCCTATAAGCCTCTTTATGTGATACTCCTGTAAATAAAGAGAAAAAAAGGATCATTCCTCACAAAGGTTTTAGCATTATGGGACATCTTAACTTGTAAGGATGTGCCTGCCTTACTGATGTCCTGCTTCCTTTCACTGACCACTGGCATAGATTGCATTGATCACTTTGCACTCAGTCCACATTTTGTTCTTTTTATAGGACAGATCCAGGATGAATGTGATATCTCATCTGTTTTCACACATTTGTGTACAGTTCTAATCAACCTATCCCTATGTGTAAAACAAACAGGCTTGTGTAAGCAGCTGAAGCCCGAGCCATTGTCCAGCCTTAAAACTGAACATACCAGATAGTCGTCTAAAATAACACTACACTCATTTCTGTCCCAATACTTTTAGTTTGTCATTTTACCATAGTAGGTAGTAGTACTGTTACCTTATAGAAATAACTTAGTGAAACGCAGCTGAAAAGAAATCATTGTGAAAAAATGTAGCGAAAACACATCAGACTTTTTCACAGCATTTTTCATTGAGTTTTTGTTGTGGTTTTTCTCTCCTTTTTTTAATTCTCCTATTAAAGGGATTCTATCATTAGAATCCATTTTTTAACTAATACCACGTCAAAATAGGCGGGCAGAGCCGACTGCGCATGTCTGTTCGTCCATTTTACTGTGGCAGAGCGTACTGTACCTGTAAGCAGCCACATTAAAATGGATGAACAGTGCTGGGGTCTACCACAGAGACCCCAGGAATTGCGGTTTTCACCGCACAACGTTCTTACCTAGCAAAAAGTACATCCTCCTGATGAGCCTAGCAGCAAAACGCATTGAGAAAGGTTAATTGAGTCATCTTTTAGTGAGCAGGGAACCACCAGAAGTTGTCTAAGCGGAGCTAGCCATAGGTCATAGCGGGGCATTGTAGTGGGGTGGTATTGAGGGGAGCTATGTTATCAGAGTTAGGTTGATCGGGCTCACCGCACAGTTCAACCCCCTCCCCACAATGTACCTTAGAAGCTTTGGATACCTGCAGAATTTATCTTATGAATTGCTAGAATGATTTGAGCTGGGATGGAGATCTATTTAGTATTCACCATAGTTCCATCTAAATACTATATCAATTAGTGGAACCACCCAAGGTTGATTGTGGGGATACTACCCAGCCAATTCCGTGGTTATTAAGCCACATACTACATAGATATTGAGTACTTGATTTTTTTTTGTTAGGATTGAACACTGTTTTTGTAATGGGATTTTAACTAGTTTAATAAAAGTTATATGTTAGAATCAGTTTTTGACTATTATGGCAGAACATTAGTGTTTAAGATATTTGAGTCAGTTTGCTGAACCCTGTGTGTACAGTATTTCCGTAGAAGCCAAAAGCCTAAAAAAGGTACATACACCTTCAATAAATGTTGTGTGCATTGGACTGACAGATATTCCTACTGACTCCCTCATACACATGCATGCTCAGTCACAAGCATGTTTGGCTGCAGATTATCTCCTGGAGGCCTCCATACAAATATAGATTGATGGTCCCTCTGAAATCAGTTTCTTTGACTTTTCTCTTTTATATATGGGTGTCTTTAAGTGAAGGTTCAGTATTTACATGGTAAGATATTCTCTGCAACATTCACAAGGTCAGATGTGACTTTTTTCCATAATAAACTACAAAGTTGTGACACAGCAGTGATGGCCCACAATTTTCCTGTGGCTTGTCTAAAAAAAGTAAAGAAATCCATCAATCTGTGATCACATCTCCACTGGTGGTTCCGGTATCACAGATTCCACCAAAAACGCCAGACAAAATAGAACAAAATACTGAGTTGTTTTGTATGGTAAAATGGTAGATATCACAATAAAAATGTGATGGCAAAAAAAAGCTTCCTGCAGAAAGAGCATTAGACATAAATGAACAGAGGTTGTGTTAATGAGAAAACCCCTTCAACTAAGTTGAAACATGACGAGATGAGATTGGGGGTGGGGGATAAACCTTCTTTAGTTTTTGACCCTTGCCATTATTACTGATTTAAGTCTTCATTGTGCTTCCAGTCTTATCTTACTTATGAGACTAGATACTGTAGAAGCAGTAACCAATCGTTCCTTGCCATGGTAAATATCAACTAATAGCTGTGTAGCCTCACAGTAAAGCTTGACATGGACATAGAGTAGCTGCTAGTGAAGCAACACTATCAGGCTTGGCTCCACTAGAAACATGGCATTTTAGTAGGCATGTCACTTCTATAATGGAGGAAGAGATAAGCGGCCACTCCCCTTGTGTCTCCCAAAGGCAGTCAACTGGGTCAGTCTCTGGCTCACCAAAGACATGAGATTGTCAGTGGGTCATGCTAATAAAATATCATGTTCATGCCTAGTTTAAGGCAGTAAAATTCCACAAATCATTGACATACAATTGAATCAATTTATAAAGTAAAAGCCCAATGGACCTTATGGGCCACTATTTGGGTGACACTGGGTTACAGCTTTGCCTGTATCATCTGCATACATGTAAGGTCACAAGATCATAGCTATAATTTGTTGTCATCTGCATACCTTATACAGACTGAGCTCTACTAAAAATTGGTACTCAAATAAAATGATGGATACCATCTACTGCTTGTGAGCTACACACATCTATCTATATGGATTGTGTTTACCAACTGGCAATGGGTTGCAGCGGTCATGAACAAACAGGGTGATTTTATATAGCTCAGAATAGAACACCGCTAGTCTTTTTGACTATTTACCATCTTGATCCTGGCCTTAATAACCAGGCATTAGCTGTGTTTATGTCTTGTTTTTTCCCTATTTTCAGCATGCTGTAAATATCTGGGAATGCCTTTGACATGTATGTGGAATGCGTTCCTAGGTTATATTGGGCCTGACTAATAGCAAAAAAGTCTGCTTTTCGACCACATGTATGTCGTCATTGCCGTCTTTGCCTTACAGCTACCGTATGTGTGAGATGTATGTATGCATGAGAAATGAAAAGAACTTTCCCTGTATTATACAATTCTTAGTCATTCTTTTATATAGACTATATAAACCTTTCTAGGCCCAGTGTCTATAAAGTCCATAATGTAGGCTAAACAAACAACTACATCTTAATAACAGTATAAAATTTTTAAACAGACGTTTTACATGGTATCATTTGTTAATATATCTTCAATATACGTAAGAGTGACTGTCAACTTGGAGTATCACCTGCATAACTTCAGTATCTCTACAAACATACCAATAACCCAACTGTGAAGCAGCTAGTAGGAATATTGGCCTTATAATTAAAACTTTCAGCTGAAAATTAGGCTAATTGATACATGGTAACTGCAGGCATAGATCTGACATAAAATCAGCTTATTAACGTTATCAAGCTGGCTCTTAGAAGTAGTTATTTCTGTTCTACAGATTTGGAATATGCACTATATACTGCAGACTATACACTTGCTATTCATTCTTATTAATTTTATTACTGTTCTCATTTATGAGACTGTTAAAGTGAAATAATTAAGGTTTTGTGATAGATGAATATATCAACATAATATGTTGCAGAAGCAAAAAAAAAAAAAGAACTCTTGTAATAGTATTCCTCAAGTGGTAATTAGTTCTAAAGAGTAAAAGCATTGATTCTAAGTGCTATTGCTATCATTATTTCTGACTGATGGCAGTATCTGTATATGCTTGTTCATGCACAGCAGGAGACATTCTCTCTGAGCTGCTGCCTACATTACAGGCTGACTCACCATCTTATCTCCAGCTAACAATAACACAATGCATTTCATGGGAGTGGAAGAGACCTAACATTTGATAACAGAATAGAACCACTTCCTCAACCTCCTTAGACAAAACCTGTGTTTAAGTCTTGATTTGCTATTTTCATTAGTGTTTCATAAAGTAGCCACAAGCTACTTTAAGAAAGGAACGCTAACAAATGCAGAAAGAATATACATATATATATATATATATATATATATATATATATATATATATTGTAAGCTGATGGCTGGTCAGGTAATGGAGGGGGTGTACATCTCACATAGACTACTAAGGTGGGTGAGATGAGATGGGCTGGATTTTCAGGAATGGCAGGTAGGATTGGTAGTGGGACTTGTCATTCCACCCCCTTCCAGTCCACACTTTGAGGATGTCCTGGCAGCGACTCAGCTGCAGAGAGTCTCCTCATCAAGGAGGCTTAAGAAGTTGCTCCAGCAGCAACACTTTGGCAGAGCAAACAGAGAGGTCATATTTTTGGAGCTGTGTCCTGAGTGATTCTACTGGCTTTTGGATTTCTGTTATTCTAGGTGAGGTAACCTATTCTTATGTTTAGTTAGAGCCTAGCCGGGCAGGTATTTATTTTTGTATCGTATCCTTTTGTTGCTGCACTACATTTTTGAGTGAAAATAAACTCTACCTTTGTTTTTAGACTAAAGAATCTGGACTTTTGTGTCTATGCCACCCCACCTAGCAACCCCACACCCTGATAATATATATATATATATATATATATATATATATATATATATATATATATATATATATATATATAAAAACAATCCGGTCTGTCAGCAATTTATGGATAGAAAATGACCTTTCTCAAGTGCCAGTGTGAACCGATACGTGGTGTACTGCTTTTTCCAATAAAAGGACATTTTCCATCCATACAAGTTGCTGACAGACTGGATTGCAAACCTTTTTGCCTGGAGAGGGGTTTCTGCCATGCAATTTGTGGGATAATCCCCAGACTTGCTGGTGCTGCTGCAATTATTTCTCTTTGATATATATATATATATATATATATATATATATATATATATATATATATATACATAATATATATGTCCAAGGCAGAGCGAGATAATATAATATATAACCTTGTAATGGTCAGTGGGTACAGGTCCCAGGAGACTGGTAAAATCCCCGCCAGTAGTAGAAACAGACAAAAAGACAGCACTCCAAAGCAGCAAGTTTGGTAAATCACTTTATTCCAATGTATTGTTTCGGTCCATGTGTGAACCTTTCTCAATCAACCAAGATATAAGGCAAATACAGTGTAAAATGCAATGTGAAATCAATTACACAAAAAATTTTGATAATATACATAAAAAACATGTCTAAAAATCATCATATTCCATTAAGTGTAATAATTACACAGCAGTGAATATTATGACCCATGATAAAGATCATCATGAATACACAAAGTGCATAGCAATGCGTAGATTAAAAATATATACAAATGTACCATAAATTACGTGGAATGTAAACATAGTTAAGTTCTTATGCAAGGTAATTATTCCAAAAGCTTCAGGGCTCTATCATTGGGAAAAGTCATTTTTAACTAATCACATCCTTGCATAGCCCTTAGAAAGGCTATTTCACACCTACCTTTAGTATGTAGATTGCCTCAGTGCCTCAGATGCATCGTGCACCCTCTTTGCTATTGCTTCCTATGCGCAGGGTGCTGCGGCTAATGATGACGACTCAGCTTCCTGTTTGCCTCACACACATAGGAGATAACGGAAAAGAGAAGGCTGCTAGGAACTTCCTGTGCTGGCTGGAAGCTCATTATCATATGAATAAAAACGGACTTATTCAGAAACCACTGAGGCACTCTACATGCTAAAGGTAGGTGTGAAATAGCCTTTCTAAAGCCTCTGCAAGGATGTGATTAGTTAAAAATGACTTTTCCCAGTGATAGAGCCCCTTTAATCCCACTAATATTACACTAATAGAAAGTTTGTGTGTTTGGATGTTTGTGTGTTTGTTACTCAATGACGCAAAAATGGTAGAACAGATTTGAATAAAATTTGGCATATAGATAGCTTGTAACCTCGATTAAAACATAGGCTATTTTATCCCGGTAAATGACATGCTTTCACAACTGTTATGAATTTATGTTCACATGCTATATTATATTGCTTTTTCAGCAGCTTATCTCATTATATTCTGATAAAGCCAGATCTGTTATCTCTCTATGTAAACACTCAGCTAACCATCAGTCCATTACATGTACATGCATCTGCATATTATCTGGGAGGGAAAGAAAATCTAATTGGTTGCAAAATTCTAAACAATGACATCTATGAAAGTAGCCAGAAGTCAACATAGTTCTCCTCAAGCAGAGCTGAGGAGGATCATCAGTGCCAACAACATGCTCATTATATGGCATCCCAGCGAGTTGCTGAGATGCCAGAACAATCTCAGGCAAAGCGCGAAGAACGAGTTCAAAGGCAGGCCAGCTTAAGAGCTGCTGAAACGCCAGAGCAGGAAAACCATCAACGACAGCAGTTTTCTGAAAATAGGCGGATCATTCATGCCAACAACATGCAGATGAAGTCGCGGGCTGAGGCTAGTATATATATATATATATATATATATATATATATATATATATATATAGTATATATTTATTTATATTTAGCACAGGAACTGTTTTGACTCATCAACTTTAAAAGACTTCTGAAGGGGTCCTGTGGTATCTGGCACCAAGATGTTATTAAGAGATCCTTTAAGTTGGTAAATTGTGAGGTGGGGCCTCCATGGATTAGACAGTTTTCCAGTACATCTCACTAATATCATTAGATGGCGTCCCAGCCAGCTACTGTGATGCTGCAACAATCACGGGCACAGCACAAGGAACGAGTTTAGCGGCAGGTCAGCTTGACAGCTGCCGAAACACTGGAGCAGGCGGATTATCAATGCCAACAACACGCTCATTATATGGCTTCCCAGCGAGCGAGCTGCTGAGATGCCAGAAAACAATCATGGGCGGCACAGTGCGAGGAATGAGTTCAGCAGCAGCCTAGCTTGACAGGCGGATCATCAGCGCCAACAACACACTCATTATATGGCGTCCTAGCGAGCTGCTGAGATGCTGGAACAATCACAGACATGGCGTGAGGAACAAGTTCAGCAAAAGGACAGCTTAACAGCTGACGAAACACTGGAGCAGGCTAACTATCGACAGCAGCAATTTGCTGAATATAGGTGGATCATCAATGCCAACAACACGCAGACGAAGTCGCGGGCAAAGGCTAGTACACACACACACACACACACACACACACACACACATATATATATATATATATATATATATATATATATATATATATATATACTGTATATTCATATTCAAGGAATGTAGTAGTCTCAAGTTACTCCAACTTTGGTCATCATGTCTACAGCTACATTATACACTATATTAATATCTTAGAACTAGAATAGACTATAACTACTGTATGTGATTGTGATGGACCAATGCTTGTTATAGAAAGGTCTTGTAGCTATGTCTGGTGGGGAAGACCCTGGGCCAATGGCGATGGGCTGCAGTACCAGACATAGAGTACAGACTTGAGTGATGCTTCAATAAGGGCTGTGGCTTCTTTATTCTGCAAATTTCTGGGAGTCCTATCAATTAGACTACATCTTAAGGACAGGCTTTCAGTGTTGTATTCTCAAAAACTCCTTTAGGCTAAGGCCCCACGGGCCGTATCCGCAGCACTAAAGCGCTGCAAGAAGAACCACTGCGTGAATGCATTGCGGTTCTTTCCACAGCGCTTTTAAGAGAAAGTTCACAGATCTTTTCCGCAAAGTGGGGATGGGATTCGCACAAATCCCATCCACTTTGCCTGCACTGTACAACGCCGCGATTTTTCCCGCAGCATCTCTGCCTCGGGCTAATCACGTCATTTCCGGTCCGTGGGGCCTTAGGGTAAGTTCACATGGAGTTTTTTGGTATGGGTTTTGAGGCTGTATTCGCCTGGCATACAAGGCTTGAGAAAGCGCTTTGGAGAGCACGAAACGGCTGTTGCCTCTTTGCCTACTATGTCATTGCTCCCTCCCAGGAGTTGTTTTTTAATGCACCTAAATAAAGGACTGTGTTTTTAGAGGAAATTTGCCGTGCGGTGAGTGTCCTCCTCTTTCCGTTTTTTTGTTACATTCATATACACTATGGGATGTTGAACACCGCCATTCTAGTGGCAAAAACAATAATAAAGGTCCATACTATTGTTGGTTGTCTTATATATCTATAAGAAATATTGAACCTCAAGTTTGGGAACAAGTAGTGCCACCGATTCTCTCTTTTTTGTTACTGTTTTTCATTATTTGTTACCCGATTCCAGTAAACCCTTTGAAAATTGTCACCTATTATTGCAACGTTGTCAAAAAACCCTTGCTTACTAGCTTTGACTTCTAGCATCAGCCTGAGGATTTACTGAGAAAGGATTTCCTTAGAAAACATCCAAACTGAAGAATGTCTTTGTGCCAAGATAATGTTAAACATAAATGACAACTTTCACAGTTGGATGTGGCTGAACATAATACAATGAAAGAGTAAACAAGTAAATATAGGGATTTTGTCAACCAAAGTGTCGATTCTCAGTGGGGCAACACATTGTAAAAAGGCTGGATTCAGAAGGCTATTAATTAGTAAGAAATAGCTGCTTCAGGCAAATTTCCAGGCTAAAAAATCTGATCTGGCACAAGCTGCTTCAATAGAGCATAATATATTCAGTATTATGTCTGCATTGTGACTGGTACCATTGTGTTGTATGTACACTCATACACAGCTATACTTCTCCTATTCACTATTATTTGTCAATTATCTTCCTAACATATGACAGTAAATACAAAGAAGACTAGTCAGGGAACACAGTAAATATTGTATATAACCATACATAGTTTGACAGTAAACCAAATTGTATTTTCTGATAAATCACACTCCTGCTGTACAAGTCAATAGGTTGTGGATATTGATGTGGATGGATTCATAGTATGTACCTATGACAAGTCTGGACTGGTTAGAGTACAAGGAAGAAGACATTGCTGACGGCATCTGGACTCCAACCTCAGTCATTGGGGGAAATTTATTAAGAGTGGAGATTCTTATGCGAGTCTTAATTGATTCCTCAACAGACACAAGACAGGGAATTTTCTAACAGTATATCTTGTATCACTTTAAATATCACTTTTCTGGAGTTTTTAAGCTGTAGAGACAAATATACTATAGAAGAAACAATGGCCGATAAAATGCAAAAACAAACTTTTTCAGGGCCGTCAAAAAAACTGATATGCTCGATGTTTGATTGATTTGACGTACATAGATATAGTCATGCGGATAGTCCTAGACATTCCTAACAGGTTTCCACCAACCCACATGGTCATATTTCATGGATGTTAGTTGTGTGAAAAATGGCACTGTCATGTAGATAAGTCCCAAAAACTGCCAAAATGCCCCAAAATAGTTTGCTTTGGGCCCTTTTCCTTTGAAAATGTAAAAGATTAAAATATTTTTTTTTGCTTGTTTCATCCTTAATAGAGATGAGCGAGTAGTACTCGATCGAGTAGGTTTTCGATCGAATACTACGGTATTCGAAATACTCGTACTCGATCGAGTACTACTAGCTGTTTGAAGTTAAGATTCGATGCAGAACCAGCGTTGATTGGCAGAATGCTATACAGTCGGCCAATCAATGCTGGTTCTTCTCTTACCTTTAGAAGTCTTCTCCCTGCGCAGCGCTCCCACGTCCTTTTCCGGCTCTGCATTCACTCTGCCAGGCATCGGGCCTGGGCAGAGCCGACTGCGCATGTCCGCTTGTAGTGCGGGCATGCGCAGTCGGCTCTGCCCAGGCCCGGTGCCTAGCAGAGTGAATTCAAGGCTGGAAGAGGACGCGGGGACGCTGCGCAGGGAGAAGAATCCAGCCTGACCCTCACTCATGGACTTGGTGAGTAGAATTTGATTGAATGTTGCCTACCCCTGAAACGAGCATTTCCCCCCATAGACTATAGTGGAGTTCGAAACCCGTTCGAACAGTCGAACAGTGTGCGGCTGTTCGAATCGGATTTTGAACCCTGAACATTTTAGTGTTCGCTCATCTCTAATCCTTAACTTTATGTCTTTGCTGCTAAGGCACCACGTAGCGGGCCACAGCCAAAAAGAGCTGCAGGAAAAATCGCAACGGAAAAGCATTGCATTTTTTTCTACTTCTATTATGCTTATATGGAAACTGCCAGCATTTCTATAGGTATACATTTTTTAAAATCTTATCCACATGCTGCAGAAATGTCTGTACATACTGTCACCTGACCTATGGTTCAGATTTATAATCCATTTTTCGCACTGTAAATTTCACTCTTTGCAATAAAAAAGGTGAAGTCTGTGACAAAACTGTAATAAAAGATCTGTCACGTTTCAGTCCTGTGTGAACTATCTCTTAAAGGCTGGGTCCACTTGTTTGTGATAAGGGCATGTATAGATGCATTTAAGGTTTTCTTTTAGTTTTTCACTTGTTTCGTTCAAATTTTTTTGTCACACACAGGCAGAAGTATTTCACAAGCAATTCCTATGTAAGATGAGATTCCCAAATAGCTCTTTATTTGCCTTGCCAGGGTAATGACTTTTATTTATTACATCTCTTTGACTTTTATATTCCTACTCACTAAACATGGGATCCTAGCAACAGCACATCTGTACCATCTACTTCATAGCGGTGTATTTACTTATATAAACACAAGGCAATATGAGCAGCCAGAAATCCCCTGGTAAATAACATCCATCAAATGCTTTACGACTTCTCAGGTCTTTGACTCCTCAGGGCTGACTTCTACTCTAACAAATGGTCTGACATCTAGCTCGTGACACCTATTTTGACTTGCTTGTATCTATGTAGTGAATCACCTTTGGCGCAAAGAGCAGAAGATGAAAAGACTTTTTTTTTTATTAAACTGAGCGAAATAATAATAATGTATTTAAAATGACAGATCTATTGAAACAAGAATGGCAGTCCCTATTGACAATGATCTGTTGAACGTTCCAGGTTGCCATCTGTGACTCAATAATGGTCGCTCCATCCTGTGTCTGCTATGAAAGAGCACATTATAGAAGACTAAAATCACATACTCTTTAAGACTTAAGGGAATATAATAAATGTTGTGCAAAACTTTGACCATGTCCTCATAATTTTTGGAACCACCCCTTATTAAATATTATGTCTCAAATTTTAACACTGAAATATGGCCATCCACAACCTGTACCCTTCGTACATCTCTGACCTTATCTCCTGATACCTCTCCACTCATAATTTCCAATCTCCTGATGACCTCCATTTTTACTCTGCTGATATATGCTCTTCAAAGATTTTTCCCATGCATCCCTTATACTATGAACCCACTACCACGATTCATAAGACCACCCCCCCAATCTTAACAAAAAGTATTTATTCCACAGAGTTGGTATTTATATATTGCATCAGTGTATACCACAGTTCCTACAACTGTCAAACTCAGTCTGAAGACCTCTCTTAATGAAAGCCTACCACCACTCATAACTCTACTGCCACCACACCAAAATCTGAACAGCTTCTACCCTCACCTCCTCTCTTCCCTTCCATTCCTTTCATATTATTATTAGATTGTAGATCCACCCCATTTTGTTTTGGAGAGTCTTTCAGACTGACAAATCAGTTATCAATGACTTTAAGCAAGTTAATGTAATAGAATAGCTTTGAAAGCCTGGAAAATATATTATTTCTACAAACAATTATGTGAAATTAGTAATAGTCAATATATTTAAAGAATATATTGGATAAGATTATTGCTCGATATTACCGAAGATCCTGATCCAATCCCTGTTATGGCTAGCATTACGCTCATTGAAACTGTGGTAGAAAGTGAATACCCACAATGGGGACAAGCAGGTTTATTTTTCCATAATGAGGCCAATGTTTGCTCTTTTCATCCTGGTGACAGATCTCTATCTGAAGACTTAGAGATCACAATAATTTCCATTGTTAAATAATGTCTTGAAATTTGTGTGTAAATCCAGCCAACATACATCACGCAGTTTACATGAAACAAGGCAGGTAAGACAACAGCAACTCTTCCATGTAATGGAGGCACCATTCTTAGCAACATCTCAAAGCTGGAGCTAAGGCTGAGTGATGGTCCTACCAGGGGTGCAGGTCACAAAAAGGTGCCCAACTTGACCCATAGGTTGGATCACAACTATGCCGTTCATCCAGAAATACCCTCAGAGTCATTGTGACACACACTAAGTCCCATAAAGTGAGCATGGCCCATTTCCAATCTCAGATTGACAAGTGGTTGACTTTTAGCTAACAAGTTGTCAACCTGACTAAGATACTCCAACTTCCACCTTCTCCATGTATGATGGTAAGAAATAACCATTTCCTTTCCCAATGCTCAACTGGGATTCTAGAGGTGCACTTTAATTTTTTTTTATAACTCCATGATTAACCATTAGAGATGAGCGAGCACTATTCGAAACGTTTTGAATAGCACGCACCAATAGGAATGAATGAAAGCTGCCGGCACGCTGACTTTGTCGGCGGCCGGCCACTTAACCCCCTGCGTGTCGGCTGCGTCCATTCATTCCTATGGGTGCGTGCTATTCGAAACGGGAGTTTCGAATAGTACTCGCTCATCTCTATTAACCATGTTTAACTAAAGCTTCTGCAATGGATGAAGAAAACTGGGTATGGAAGACCCTTGTGTGAGGAAAGCCCTTGCATGAGTGACCCTTTTACCTAATTTTTGGCTATGTAAATATAAACAATACTCGTAAAAACCCAAAGCTAATATAATAATAATACATTTTATTTATATAGTGCCAACATATTCCGCAGCACTGTACAATTTATAGGGTTCAGATACAGACATACATAACAAAGAACGCCATTTCACACAATGGGACTGAGGGCCCTGCTCAAAAGAGCTTACAATCTATGAGGTAGAGGGGGTGACACAAGAGGTAGCAGGGGCGGCATTGCTTATACAGTGTTCAGACAATTTTGTGCATTAGGAATTGTGATAGGCTAGTCTAAAAAGATGCGTCTTTAGTTTGCGTTTGAAAATGTAGAAGTTGGGAGTTAATCTTATTGTCCGGGGTAGAGCATTCCAGAGAAGTGGTGCAGCTCGGGAGAAGTCTTGTATACGAGCGTGGGAGGTTCTGATAATAGAGGATGTAAGTGTTAGATCATTGAGTGAGCGGAGAACACGGGTTGGGCGGTAGACAGAGATGAGGGAAGAAATGTAGGGAGGTGCGGCTATATGGAGAGCCTTGTGGATGAGAGTAATAACTTTATATTTTATTCTATAATGAATAGGCAGCCAGTGTAGTGACTGGCACAGACCAGAGGCATCGCTGTAGCGTCTAGCCTGATAGATGAGCCTGGCCGCTGCATTCAGAATAGATTGTAGAGGGGAGAGTTTAGTGAGGGGAAGACTGATTAGTAAGGAGTTACAGTAGTCAAGGCGAGAATGAATCAGAGAGACAGTAAGTGTCTTTAGTGTATCTCTGGTAAGGAAAGGGCGTATTCTGGAGATGTTTTTGAGGTGGAGGTGACATGAACGTGCGAGTGATTCAATGTGAGGGGTGAAGGAAAGGTCTGCGTCAAATATGACCCCGAGGCAGCGGGCATGCTGCCTAGGAGTTATAGTAAGGCCTGAGACTGCAATGGATATATCAGGGACAGATCTGTTAGATGGTGGAAACAGTAGTAGTTCAGTCTTAGAGAGATTTAGTTTCAGATAGAGCGAGGACATGATATTAGAGACAGCAGAGAGACAGTCACTGATGTTCTGTATGAGTGCAGGGGTGATGTCACGGGAAGATGTGTATAATTGGGTGTCATCAGCATAAAGATGGTACCTGAAGCCAAATCTGGTGATGGTTTGTCCAATGGGGGCTGTGTAGAGAGAAAAGAGCAGGGGGCCGAGGACCGAGCCCTGAGGAACCCCAACAGCAAGGGAAAGAGGGGAGGAAACAGAGCCCGCGAATGATACACTGAAAGTGCGGTCTGAGAGATAAGAGGAGAACCAGGAGAGCGCAGTGTCATTGAGGCCGACTGAGCGGAGCATAGTGGGGAGAAGTTGATGGTCAACAGTGTCAAAAGCTGCAGAGAGGTCCAGAAGAATAAGAAGAGAGAAGTCACCATTGGATTTAGCTTTTAGTAGATCCTTAGAGACTTTTGTGAGAGCTGTTTCAGTAGAGTGCAGAGCGCGGAAACCAGATTGTAAGGGGTCAAGCAGAGAGTTAGCAGAGAGATAACGAATTAACCGAGAATAAACCAGGCGTTCCAAAAGTTTAGAGATGAAGGGGAGGTTAGAGACGGGTCGATAGTTAGCAGCACAGGATGGGTCCAGGGAGGGTTTTTTCAGTAGCGGGGTTATAACAGCATGCTTGAAGGAGGATGGGAAGATTCCAGAAGAGAGAGAGAGGTTAAATATTTTAGTAAGGTAAGTAGTGACAGCAGGGGACAGAGATTGGAGAAGGTGTGAGGGGAAGGGGTCACTACTGCAGGTTGTGGGGCGAGATGAAGAAAGTAGCTGGGAGACTTCCTCTTCTGTAACAGATTCAAAAGATGAGAATGGACAGTCTGAAGTGCGGCTGGTGAGGGGATCAGTACTATCGTAGGTGTGGGAGTCAATGCCACCTGGGGCTTGGGCAGTAATTTCCTGACGGATCTTATCAATTTTATCATGGAAATACATGGCCAGGTCATCAGCACTAAGGTCTGTGAATGGCGTCTGTTCCTTGGGTGTGAGTAAGGAGTGAAAGGTTTCAAAAAGGCTTTTAGGGTTGCTGGAGAGAGAAGAGATGAGGGCGGTGAAATAGTCTTGTTTGGCGAGGTAAAGGGCAGAGCTATATGTTTTAAGCATAAACTTGAAGTGGAGGAAATCTGCAGGTGAGCGTGATTTTCGCCAGAGACGTTCGGCACACCTAGAGCATCGCTGGAGAAATCGTGTCTGTGGCATGTGCCAGGGTTGCTGCCTCCTATGTGGGACTTTACGAGTGGAGGGGGGAGCAACCTCATCCAATGCTCTATTTCTACAGGTTTATCTTACACTAGGTTTACACCTACATTCAGATTTCAATTTTTGGGGTCTGCTAGTAGGAAAAATGTGGAAAGAAAAGTCCTGCTTGCATTTTTTAAGCTTATGTGGGGATGGAAACCACAAACGAAGACCAAGTGCAAATGTGAAGCTAGCCTTACCTCTTTCCAGCCCTGACAGCATACTACCAAACACTTGCAAAATGCATTGTACAAGTTATCCCTGTGCCAACTAGTTAGAACATCCTGCAATACATATGAATTGTAAAAATCAACACTTTATACCTATTTGTAAAGCAGCAAGTTCTAAACGCCATCTCTCGGTATCTTACTATCTATAAATAAAATAACAGATGGTAGTTTAGATTTTCTGAGAGCACTACACATTGATATAAAGTCAACGTGTCAGAATCCAGTCTGCTATGGATTTTAGATGAACACTTGAAAATGAAATATCAATACTGTACCATATAATGTACTAGCTAATAGCTGCTCTCAATACTCCCTTTTTCTATCCTAAAGGGAATGAATCAGGAACATTAAACATATTTTGTCTTTCCGAGTGCTGAAAAATGTTGTTTAAAATGTTCTTGAAAGGAAAAATGTCTTGAAAAGGCTTTAATAACTTGTTTTTTAACAGCATTACACAAAAGACCTTAGAATGCCAAACCTAATGCTACTGTGTGTTAAGTGAAAATGTGCAATCTCTTTGTGAGTGACTTTCTACATTAGCTAAAAGAAGGGGTCCAAGTGAGGAATACTTCTATGAGGCATAAAACTGTAAGGGTAAGTTCACACGGGGTTTTTTGGTCCAAAACCTGAGGTGGAGGCCGCCTCAGGTTCCGGACCAAAAAACGGGTAGCCATGACTGAATGCCGCTGCACTGCACTGCACTGCACTGCAGCGGCATCCAGTTGCGCACTCCGCTTCAGATTAGACCCAATGAATGGGCCTAGTCCAGAGGAGAGAGTGTCTTCAGGCCGAATCGCAAGGCAACTCGGCCTGAAGAATGAGCATCTCGCTTCTTTTTTTCTGGAAGCTGGAAGAAATGGCTCCTGGAAAAAAGACCCGGCCGGCTCCAATGAAACCGGTCTTTTTGGTCAGGATTGTGAGGTGGATACAGCCTCAAAATCCTGACTAAAAATCCCAGTGTGAACTTACGTTAAGTATGTCATGATCACAGTGCAAAATCTGCACCAGTGTCCCCTGCCTACCATGTGCCATTTATAATACTAATGTTTACTTATGTGGAAAAGGGGTATTTGTGTGCAACAGCTACCACTGCACCCCCAATAGCTACACTCTAAGCCTCACAAAAACTTACACCAAAAACTGCAATTGCCTATGTGACCTGTAGTCAGTTTTTGGAGAAATTTTTAGGTCACTTTTACACTCCAATACTCCAATACTGTTTTTAAACAGTTTCTGACATTTTACATAGCCTTTTTATGCTATAGCCGTACGTAGCGGGCTGCATAAATCTATATCTTTGTAATATATCTTTTTGTCTGTACTTGAACCCCACAATTTGTAAAGTGCTGTGGAATATGTTGGTGCTATATAACTAAACTGCAATATTATTTTCATTATTATTTTATTTTTAAACACTTAAAACAATGTTTTTTTTCTGGGGTTTTTTAGTCTCATAAAAACACACCAAAAAGACTACAAAACTTCAATGCTGCAAAAATTGTTAGCGCTACAACAGCACAGCATAAAACCACCACAAAAAGTATTGTGTGAATCCAGCCTTTGGGTCTGTTCACTCGGAGTAAACGCATATGTATTTTGGCAAAATATGGTGAGTTCACACTACGTAAACGGCAGCTTATTCTGAACGTAAAACACGTTCAGAATAAGCGGCGTATAAAGCAGTTCCCATTCATTTCTATGGGAGCCGACATACGAGCGCTCCCCATAGAAATGAATGGGCTGCGTTTTTTACTACGAGCAGTCCCATTGAAGTGAATGGGAAGTGCCCGCGTGTACGGCTCGGCATGAGCAGAGCTAGCCGTACACGCGGGCACTTCCCATTCACTTCAATGGGACTGCTCGTAGTGAAAAAAGCAGCCCATTCATTTCTATGGGGAGCGCTCGTATGCCGGCTCCCATAGAAATGAATGGGAACTGCTTTATACGCCGCTTATTCTGAACGTGTTTTACGTTCAGAATAAGCTGCCGTTTATGTAGTGTGAACTCACCCTACATGTGTAAAAAATACACGTGTAAAAATAAGACTCCCATTGACTTCAATGACATTTTTTTACACGTGTAAAAAAACACGTCAAAATACACGTCAAAATACACATGTAAAATGTCATTGAAGTCAATGGAAGTCTTATTTTTACACATGTATTTTTTACACGTGTATTTTGCCAAAATACACGCGTGTTTACTCCGTGTGAACTGACGACACAGTTGCCATCCTGATATTGGGTCAAGCCACTATGTACTACAATCACATCCTTTACAAATTATTTTTTATGTTTTGGTTTTCCCAACTGAAGTACATGTACAAAAACATCCCTACTATGATACAACTTTCCCTTGTAGTTATTTTCTATGGTGAATTAATATGAAAACATGTCATACATTTTGTTTGAGCTGCAATGCAATGTGTATATGGTCACTTTAGGTATAGTCATAATGTCTGAGTCCTATGGATTTTATCTATAGAAAAAAACATTGTGACATAAATGCTCTTTACTGTTCAGTATTATCAGGGAGGAGACAGGAACAATCTACTTACACAGTTTACACAAGTCAACCTCTGTGTGGCCTACTCCACCTTTTGTTAATGTTATGTAGGGAGGAGCATTGAATGAAGACTACATGCTGATTGTCTTCTCCTTGACCAGAGACAAGAGAGAAGATTTATGGAAAGTTCTTCTGCAATGCCTATGCCTGTTTGCTATGGAGAAAGAGGAATTATCCTTATTGTTATTACCAGGATTCAAGATTCCTTCATTTCAAGGCCTAGACTGAACATGGATTAGAGCTATCGTCACTGGACACAGAGGAAAAATATCTGGGGAACCTTTATTTCTGGCTATCTGTACTGAATATCCAGCAGCACTGTGAGACACAGTAGGAATCTCACTTCAAGGTTTGCTTTTCAGGAAAATGTTCTGGAGATACCATGTGAGGTAAGAACTTTCTGTCAACTTTGACCTAAGGGTATTTAAGGTATATATTAAATAAGAAGCTTATAATATTAATAAACTAGAACACAAATAAAAATGCCTATTTATTTACCTACGCTGTACCTGTTTTAGTTATTTTACATTACATTTACTGTATGTAAAAGTATCCTACTACTGAGTATACGTTACAGCTTGTCACTTTCGGGCAGTATTAATTATTTTGCAAATGTATGTACAACATTAGGTTACATAAATTAATACGTTTATATGAAAAATAAAACTTCTATGTAAGCATCATGATGGCTCAGCGGTTAACCCTTATAGGACTAGGGTACAGAGCTTGAGTTCCACCATGGGCACCATCTGCATGGAGATTGTCTGTCTTTTCTCCCCATATTTGCATGAAATACCTCCAGGTAATTTGCCCCCCCCCCAAAAAAAAAAAAACAAAACAAACAAACAAAAAACATGTGTATAGATTAAGGTTGCATTCACACGAATTTGGAAACTCAGTCCGTGTGTTGGTTGGATTTGCTAGTCTAAACAGTGTGTGGGAAGAAGGACGCCTAGTATAATAGTCCTGTATGATGGTAGGAGTTCCTACCTCCCAGTGATATATTGTCCCATACTGATTATAGTACAGCACTCCTACCACCATACCTAACTGTATTGCTAGGACTCCCTAGTAGTCCCAGAATAGTGTCCAGGCCAGTAAGTCCATCCAACACATGGACCTTGGTCATGTGATTGCGAGGTTAGGCCTTACAGACAACAATGAACGACTATGGGTGTATTGACACATCTGGATTATTTAACAGACCATTTATATGACATTTCCTATTTTTGACCACTTTTCATGAATCACTCAGACTCCAGTCTATGAGAGATCAATGAAAACAGTTGCTGCACAGATGCAAATCGGATGTGAAAAACAAATTGGTTTGCTAACACGTATATATAGGATAGGAAATAGTTTGTAAACCCCACTTGGAAATAAATTGCCATTTGTCAATCAATTCCATTATTTTACGTATGGCACTGCAGAATATGTCGGCATTATAGAGTGGACAGACGATAAATAAAGATCCACCACCCACGCCTCGGTGACAGCCCTGCTTAACAGTCCATGGAGCTGTTCATTGCATTACTTTTTAAGTATATAGAAAGTCTCAAGTGCTTATTGCCGTTTCCAAATATATTTCCTGCATAGCGGATGACAGAGCCTCTCTGGGCACAATTGTAATTTCATGAAGTATATTTTATCTATTAGAACACAGTGAGGCAATGTAACATTTGGAGCGGTTCAGAAATGTTTTTTAAACACTGTGGGAATCTACAGATTTGGATGTCAATTGCTACATTGAAAATGTCAATTTCCAATTAGGAGAGCTCTCAGTGCGGCGCACAGATAGAGGCCTGAGCGGAGCCTAGAAAGCGGCCAGGAAGAAGCAGGGAATGATTTGGTATTGATGTTTGCTGAGACAAAATTACTCTGTTAAGCGGGTGGATAAAAACAATTAACTTTTCTGCCAAATCAACTGTGGTGTGCTCTCATGCTAATACTAATTGTTTCAGAGTTTTCCTAGAACAGTGTGTTAAGAGCCACGCTTTCTGATAGAGTTTTGCAATGACCTGTAAATATAGCCCTGGGCTTTTAAGATTTTCATTTTCACACATGGCTGCACCAGCGAGAAGCTGCAGCACACTCTCCTTCCTTTTCATTATGTACCTCTCCACTTCAGGTGTCTGACTTGCCTTTTGCGGCTTTTCTATTTCATGTTCCTTTGTCATCCTGATTAAATGTTTCATTGCCAGTGCTCTAGCAGGTTGGCATTATGGGGCTTGATATTTGGGATATCTAATTATCAATGATTACCATAGCGCTGGAGCGGCTGCTGTATTTTATTACTTATGTGTTTGCCTTAGGGGAAGGGAATGGGATTAATGTTGGGTTTCCATATATCTTATATGATGAAATAAAGCTTACAGTCAATCACATGAATGATTCTAGGTTATTTAGCTTTTCATTACAAGAACATTTAGGTTTATAGAAATGGAAAAGCTTTTGATACATTGTTGAACGACTACAAAGTTTGACATTTGAGTCTTCTGTCAAAGATATACGTCCCTCCAGCAGACGATTCTGATGTACACCACTGTACTGGCTTGTAGTGGCATATATTGTCCAAATGCTCCCAAGTTTCTTAAAAAAAATGAATACGGTACAGTAATCTTTTTTTTTTTTTTTTTAAAAAAAAGGATTCTACTACATAAATACCAAGAAGAGATTCTAACTTGGCGGATATTTATTGTTCACTTCAAACAAGACACTATCACACTTGTACTGTAATTATACAGTATCAGCAGGGCTCAACTTGGAACTCAAAGTAGCCCTGGAAAAATTCTAAAAGGGACCCTATCTTGTGGATCAGAAAACCATTAGCCATAGTCGCATTAATGTTAGATCTAATAATTCAGCATTTTTAGTCTTATTAACATTATCAGGATTAGGCTGTGTCCGCATGTGAAATGGCTGAAGTTCCATGTGCAAAAGATAAGATAATCATTTAATAGTCCCACCATGGGGAAATTCAGTGTGTTACAGCAGCATAATACAGTAATAATACAAATACAAGAGCTCCACAGTAGAGGCATTACAGTGACAGTAGGTACAGATGAAAAGATAAAGGTAAAGAAGATAGTAGGAGGGATATTACAACTTAAGGATCTTTCAGTTCTCTGTATGGAGTGATCTTCACTTAGCCTGATGTTGATTATACAGCCTGACCTCGGTTGGGAGGAAGGATCTCTGATAGCGCTCCTTCTCACACTTGAAGTGAAGTTGTCGGTCACTGACAGTACTTGCCCAGTGCTATCACGGTCTCATACATGGGGTGGGATTTGTTCTCCAGCATAGAACTCCCCACAGACAGTATCCTTCTGTCACCCACCACCTGTGCTGGGTCCAGGGGGCTCCCCAGGACAGAGCCCTTCTTATCAGCTTGTCAAGTGTTTTATAGCAACTGCAAATTAAATGGAATTCTGACTAATCCCATCCACATATTGGGGGAAAAAAATAAGAAGCGGAACAGCTTGTGTTTTTGAACATCGCAGCATGTCTATTTTCTGATCCTCGCTCCTGCTCACAACCGCTTGTGCTTCTCCTTCTGCGGAGGCAGCTGTGAGCAGGAGCCAGGATCAATAAGTAAGGACCTGGGCCCGCGAGCCCCACAAACACTATCATTATACTTTTCAGACCCCCAAGTATAATGATTGGATGGCTAGGAGAGGTGAGGGAATATAAAAAACACTGTTAGGGTGCATTCACACTGAGTAAACACTAGCTTATTTTGTAGAGTAAAATTACACTTGTAAATTTTGCTATCCCATTGACTTCAATGACATTTTACAGGCGTATTTTTACAGGCGTATTTTTACACTTGTAAAAAAATATCATTGAAGTCAATGGGATAGCAAAATTTACAAGTGTAATTTTACTCTACAAAATAAGCTAGCGTTTACTCAGTGTGAATACACCCTTAGGGTGCATTCACACGGAGTAACGTGCCGCGTGATGTGGCACGTATACGGCGTGTGAGACTTTGCGCTCCGTAAAAGCTCCCATTGATTTCAATGGGAGCCTGGATCGTATACGCTGCGTTATTTTGCGGCCGTGATTTTGCGGCCGCAAAATCACGGCCGCAAAATAACGCGGCGTATACGATCCTAACTCCCATTGAAATCAATGGGTGCGTATACGGCGCGCAGAGTCTCACACGCCGTATACGTGCCACATCACGCGGCACGTTACTCCGTGTGAACGCACCCTTACTGAGCTCTCCTGGCTCCGGAAGGCTTTAGGCCTACTTGATGACATCACAGACATCACTGGCCATGTCAAAAGTTCACCATAGAGCCCTGTCATTCCTAGTTACACCACTGTTCAAGTGGTTGGATCTCCAACAATCAGACATTTATCTCCTATCCTATTTCATTTATGCTAGAAATATACATCACTATTATTTGATATTTACAAATAAAAAAGCTTACCAAACATACTTATCATAATTTCTGTCAAATATACAGATAATGTGTACGTGAATGACATACATTTTTAGCTGTATGCATGTGGTTACATATATTTTTTATATGCAGTTGACAAAATACATTTCAATTGTATCTGTAGCCTAAAATGGTGTTCCAATAATACATTGCTGTAAATAAATTGCTTGCATCCTACTTAAAAGGCAGAAGGACAATAAGCGGGTCAGATCTACTCTACCATAGCAGCTCTCCTGTAGACCCACAACTTCACTCTTTGAAAGCTCTTCCAGTTTATTGATATAGAGGGTCATGACACTTGCAGTGACACATCTTGTTTTCTCTTTGTTTACCAGGCACATTGTAATAACATTTACCCTCTTGGCTTTTCATGTTGAAGAAGGTAAGAGCCACTATTTCTGAATGTGTTCCTTACAAATAATCACTGATTTACATGAGCATTCCCAGGTTCGGAAGAAATTTTAATACATGTAAAAACGTTAACACATTGTTTATTAGCACCTTCCCAGCATTTCGCCGTACTATTATGCCCCGGGTATTTAAATATGGCAGACGCTCAGGAGTTGGTACTAATACAGCAAAGACCTGGCACTATTGCCACCTCATTTAAAGCTGACCAAGGCACCATTTTAGTGATCCATATTGTGAATTGCTTGTAGATCCCTGACACCCAGAATGAGATCCGGGGCTGTTGATCAATTGCTATGACAGCTGGGAGACTATTAACTTGTATTACAGTGTGCTCTATACAGCTTGCTATACATGTGCCAGTATTTTGCATGGCATTATCGAACTGGTGATGGCTCATACAGTTTTATGTCTATGTAATGAAAGTAACCTCTATTACAAAATTGTAATAATTATAAGCAATGCTACCTCCGATTCTGCCCCTGCTGCCTCTTGTGTCACCCCCTCTACCTCATAGATTGTAAGCTCTTGTGAGCAGGGCCCTCAGTCCCATTGTGTGAAATGACTATTTCTTTGTAATGTATCTTTTTGTCTGTAGTTGAACCCTACAATTTGTACAGCGCTGTATATATATGTTGGCGCTATATAAACAAAATTTATTATTATTATTATTATTATTATTATTATTATCAGACCCCCTGGAGCTCAAGACCCCCAGGGTCAAATACAGTTAAAAAAAGTAAAAAAAAAAAATGACAAGGAATTAAAAATTCAAATCACCCCCATTTCCCTAGAATATATATAAAAGTTAAGAAAAAAACAAAACACATACACATTAGGTTTCCCAGTGTCCTAAAATGCCTCATATTCAAACTTTTAAGACAAAACTCTAAAGATACCTGTAGCAGGAAAGGGCTAAAAGGGTTATCCAGTAATACTGTATGCACGGGCGTAACTACCAGGGTAGCAGCGGTAGCAGCTGTCACATTAGGGGCCCGGCAACAGCCACTACCGCTGCAATTTTTTTCTTCTTAGTAGGCCGTTACTGGCTGGAGTTACTGGTAATGGGCCCTATTTACTTACCGATCCTGGCAGGGACCGGAATCAGTAAGTGACGCCACGGGCCCCACAAACACTATTATTATACTCGGGGGTCTTTTCAGACCCCCGAGTATAATGATTGGAGCCCCGAGAGAGGTAAGGCAACATAAAAAACAGTGTTACTTACCTCTCCGGGCTCCAGACAGGCTTTGGGCCTACTTCTGTGATGTCCCAGACATCACATGACCAGGGCCTGCCTCCCAGGTCATGCGAAGTCTCAGACGTCATTGAAGATGGCCGACACCACTTAGGAGTGCAGCGAAGCCAGGGAGAGGTAAGTAACAGTGTTTTTTATGTTGATATCCCCCCTGGGTCTCCGATTATTATTCTCTCCATAATGGGGCATCATACTGTGTGCAGGGGCCACTATGGAGCATAATACTGCATGCAGGGGCCACTACGGGGCATAATAGTGTAAGCAAGGGCCACTATGGGGTATAATAGGGCGTGCAGGAATGCGGGGAGGGGCGGGGGGCGGTTGAGATCTTTGGTGGCGGTCGGAGCATGTCAAAAATTCACCGCAGGACCCGACCATTCATAGATACACCACTGACTGTATGTTAGTTCTGACAAGATACTAAAGAGAACCCATTTCTCTTTTAGGGATTTTACAGTAAATATAAGGGTTTGAAGTATTCAGGATCCTCATTCTCAATAGAAAGTGGTTGCAAAGAGACAGATTTTTTGCTGTGAAGGACCAGTCCTGTCCTGTATCACAGGGACAGGCCATTGATTCAGATGAGCCCTATGTAATACCCCTTGCAGAGAAATTCAACACTTACTGCCAGGTATTCTTGCAGATTACAACTGGTTGTAGGGGGTCCCAGCAGGGGTACATTTTGTGTTCAGTTTATTGTCAAGACAACCTTCTATCAAGTAGGCATTGTCTTAAATGGAAAACCTTCTTTAGACTGGGTGTGCTAAGACATTCAGATATATATGTTACCAACACACAATTCAAAAATCAAGTCATTCTAACAAAAGCACCAAGAAATTTACAATAGGATCTTGTTGGGGTATGGTAAAAGAAGTTTAAAATTATATGAGATTTTTAAGGGAGCGTTCACACTACCATCATTGTCCGACACGTAGTGTCCGCTGCTAGTGTCCGTTCAAAATCTTGCACGGACATTAGCAGTGGACACTAGCTGTGTCCGTGACATTTTTCATTCATTTAAATGGCGATCGGGTGCGTTCTTTTGCACTCCGTGCCTGTCCTTAAGTGTCCGTTCCTAAAGATGTCTGACTTTTCAAGCAGACAGCAAAACCCGACATGTAGGTTTTTTCTGTCCACTTGAAAAGTCGGACATCTTTAGGAACGGACACTTAAGGACAAGCACAAAGTGCAAAAGAACGCACCCGCGATCGCCATTTAAATGAATGAAAAATGTCACGGTCACAGCTAGTGTCCGCTGCTAATGTCCGTGCAAGATTTTGAACGGACACTAGCAGCGGACACTACCTGTCGGACAATGACGGTAGTGTGAACGCCCCTTAAGTTATATTGCTGGTATTGCAGATGCAAACGAAAGAAGAGCTGGGCATGCTGTGGCTTGGTATGTGTATAGCCACGCATGCCAAACAGCAACCTACATGACCCCATACGAATTATTCTAAGATTACCCACCAGAAGCGGGTACCAACAATATTGCTCAATGTAAATAATACTTGAAGCCTTTTTAAAATATATATATATATATATATATATATATATATATATATATATATATATAATATTTTTTTTTCCTTTTTTTAGCAAGTGCAAAGGAACAGTTTGAAGCCCTTACCAGAATCAACTTACATACAACAGCTAAGCCTCAACCAATAAACGATAGCATGGCCATGGATATGTTGGCAAGAATCAATGGGAGCAATGGAGTCAGAAAGCCACATAATGCTGCAGCACTTATACCTTTTACTGGCCTTACTGACAGTGAGTATTTCCACTTATATTCTGGGCTGTTCATTCCGTGTTATTGATTTTTAGCAAATATTGTGACTGGCGGAGATGCCCACAATTGCAATTATAATCTTACCAGAAAATGAGGTTATTTTTTCTAGGTCATTAAATGTAATAGGAACAGTGGATACAGATAAAATCCTTGTTTCCTTATCTCCTGATACTTGAAAATGAATAGAGCTGGCCATTTTTGTATTTCCTATGTATTACTAGTTATTTATATAGTTCTTTACTGGTAATGTGCTCGCGTTGTCCCTTGTGCTTAATGGGCACATATGTCCTAAGACCGATTTAGTAAGAAACCGATTGACCTTTAGCATGTTCAGAAAGGCAAACATAAAACAGCGCAATCTCCATGTAGTTATTGTCCTCATTGAATCTACGCCAATAATTATTGTCAGAAACGTAGATGTGACAATGAGGGGCCATTGTGTAATTGTGACATCTCAGGTCATGTGCTTCTATGACAAATTAATACAGCTGAATTTCACCTAGCCAGTTGTATGCAGACTACTAAAATATTGCAAACATAAATGTAGTTTTCAGTACTACCTTGCCCCCTAGCCGTTGTCTATGATATTTTTTTGTCCTGAGGTCCTGTCAGTAGCCTGCTGCTTGCCTCGAACTAGAACCCTCTAAGCTATCTGAGCAACGTATATGTGCCCACAAAGGAGCAGACCTGATGATTGGGCCCTCTAAAGTATGATTGAGAGAGAGTGTGGGGCCCCGGGCCCAGTCCATGGAGGAAGGATACTGGTTGTCCTGACTCTGAACATAAACATCATCTCAGTCACCGAATGTGTCTACAGTATATAAACATAACACCGGGCAGTTTCTTAAATAAATACTATAATATTATACTGACACATAGCCTAGTGCAAATGCTGTATGATGAGGTACAATGAAGGTACTGCAGCTTGCTATGGTAAGCTAGGGGCTCACCTTAATCCCGGGTCAACCGTGCACTGACCTGTTCACCAGTGGATCAGTCCAAGCCAGTGAATGGCTGTAGCTCCTAGCTTCTACTGATGGTCTTAACTCCTGGACTCCATCAATCACATCTATCAAAAATTTATCTGACCATTGATTGATAGGGCAAATTTGTTGTAAAATTTCAGGTCAGATTCTAAATCCCATCCAGATATAGCAGTAAACACACAGCACAGATTTGCTGCAGATTTTCTTCCAACTCTCTAGCAGGACCATTCTCCATATTTCATAAGCAAATCAAATCAGCAGCAACTATGTGTGTGAATAAGCTATAGGTTATGAGCAAAGACCTCATGGTTTATCTACTTGTCAGAAAGTTGCAGAACTCTTAGAAATAGAGGGACACAGACCTATAAGGTAGGTTTTCCACAATGAACTTGCAGAAGCAAAGTTTCCCAAATCTCAAGTAACAATTTCTCTAGTAGGCAATTCGCAAACTGAGGCGTGCACAATGTCTTATCTCCTGCGGTTCCTAGTGATGAGAAGCAGATATTCAAGTACTGTATATGTAGCAATGTGAGCTGCTAAGGCCAGGCCAGAAGCCTGAGGTCTCGGACTACCTCATACTAAACTACAGAAGGCCAGCCTGTATTAGTTTAGCCTTACCTCCTTCCAGAAGCATCCATGGATACTCAGTACAAAAGACAGGACCTGCCATAGCAGTACATGCTCAAAACATCTTATGCTGTATTCACACATCCCATATTTTACCGACATATGCAGGAGCAGATCCAGGGCTGGGCGAGCGGCGGACCTAACAAAACGGTCCCGGTCGACGGGAGGTTTGTCCCGATTTCAAGTCATCGGTGTCCGTTGGATACCGATGAGCTGAATACATAGCCGTTTAATGCAGTAGCTGTCACAGCTCAGCTCCTGCTTTAACGCTGCTCTCCTGCATTTGTAGGCGCGATGTGATGACGTCAGATCGCGCCTACAACTATGTGTATGAGTGAGAGAGCGGCGGGGGAGCGTTGGAAGGTGAGTTTAAGTGGGGGTTTTTTGTGTTAAACATTCCCGGTAAGTAGGGCCCCGCCAAAGTCCATTGCCCGGGGCCCCGCAAAGCCTGGATCAGCCACTGGACGTATGATGTCCTTAATGTTCACGAACAACATTCTACCCTGCTCATTTGCAGGTGGTGTTTTGTCCATGGTTGATCCATCTTATTTTTTATATTTCCTACACTTTCTGTGCATCTGGGTCTGTGGAAATGCACACACGGATGTCATCTGGAAAAAAAAGTGCCTCCATGTTTGTTTTTTTAATGGACCTATGGTCCATTAAAAAACAACGCGTGAATCAAAACATTGCATGGAATGAATAAATATGCCAGTATGTGGCAGCATACTGTGTAGAAAGGCTTCTGCTTCAATTATACCTATAGGGAAACTACCAGTGTTTCTGTAAGCATAATTGACATGCTGAGATTTCAAAATCCACAACATTTTTGGAAATCAACAATGTGTGGATAGAGACTGCTAAATGTGGCGTTTTTTTCCCCTGGCGTTTATGCCACATGGAGCCCTGGCTTAAACCAGCAACCATTTATCCATTAGTAGGGCACTAGTCAGAGACTACATATGTGTATTATTTCCATGAAAATGGGGGAATATGCGACAATCATCTCAGATGATTCTTGTTTCTCTGCTGAGAAGCTATGACCTTCAGGTTTGGCCAATTTTCATAGTCCTATCTATTCTTTGCATCCTTTTGGGCTGGTGACTGTTAATGTCACTGAACAGCAACAAATCATTTCACATATAACAAGAAAAAAAATTCAGTTTAAGATATTTTAGACTTCAGTGGGTTCTAGTTACACACAAGTACAAAGTATAGCAAATGCAGTCCTAAGCACTGATGTCAAGCACATTGATCCTGCTCTGATTCACTATACTATGAAATCCTGCTCCCTTTATGGTCTGTATGGCTCCACATGTCCACTCATAAATCGGTACTTAACAGTAACATAAATAATTAGACTAGACCATGTAATACCCCCAGGCTGGAATCCTGGAGTGTCCACACAAGTACTAATCTCTAGTAGTTGTCCTTTAATCCTTGGATAAACAAAACTGTCTTAACTGAACAAACACTTCTAACAGGCAACTAATTTTATAGCTTTACAAGACAATAAAAGGAAACCTTTAAAGATTCTTTAGTTGCTACAGACAGAATAAGATTTATCTATGGGCAGAGATGCTAAGTGTGTCTCCCTACTAACAATTTCCTTTTTTTTCTTCAGGCCGTAAACTCAGCAAAAATTGCTGTTTGAATGGAGGAACATGTGTTTTAGGAAGTTTCTGTGCATGTCCAAAGCATTTCAGTGGAAGATACTGTGAACATGATGAAAGGAAAATGTAAGACTCTGCGACTTGGAGCTTCCAATAATCAAAAAAATCATGAAATTCTGGGGAAATTCTTAATTTGTAATTCTGGGAAAGCTGGTTAAAAGCTAAAATAGCCACCTTTTGGCTGAGACCCCACATTGCAAATTTTTTTGTTGCAGTGGATTAAGCAGCAGGTAGAAGTCTGAGAACTTCCTATGTTTCTACCATTCCTTTTGTAGCTATTCTTGCCTTTGCTGAAAACAAAATCTGCAACAAAAAAAAAAAAAGCTGCATTTCCATAACGTGGGGTCTTAGCAAAAACGTGGGGCAAAAAATGCGACATTTTACAGTCACTGTAAAGTAGATGGCATTCTAGTAAATGCCATCCACATACTGCATACAAATACACGCAGCAGAAAGGCTGCAATTTCCCAAAAAATCACAGTGTAATGGAAGCAGAAAGACCGCAGGGGAAACCACTTTCTGCGAAAAGCGCTGTGCGAAAAAATGTGACATGTAGCCACCACGGTTTTTCCTTTGGCGCCTTTGTGCTGCAGCCCGCTACGTGTGGCCTTAGCCTTAAAGTTTCCATAGTGATGTCATACCACCCTAATATACTAAAACAAATACATCTAGGTATGCTGGAGCTGAAGATGGGTCATGGTGTAATGAGACAAAGAGACAAGATTGTCTTTCAGAACACGAAGAAAGCTCTAAAAAAATTAGCAATAATAATAGTATTTAATAATAACTATTTATATTGCGTTAACATATTCCACAGCACTTAAAAAATCAGAGGGTGAATGCACAGATAGTATTTGACATCATAATATACTCGAGAATATACGGTAATTCAGAATTCATTGTTCCATCAATAATGGCAAGTCGCCCTGCCCCGAATGTAGCAAATCAGGTCCAAACCATGATACTATCATGGCATGAGGCTTTTATTCTGGAGTGCAGTGTTTCTCCAAATAAAACTCTTCCCATTTAAACCAGAAAACTACATTTTGGTCTCATCTATCCACAAAACATTGTTCCAATGGCCTTCATTTTTCTCCAAATGATCTTTAGGAAACTAGACGGATAGCAATGTTCTTTTGAGAGAGCAGCAGCTTTCTTCCTGCAAAAAAAGGCCCCCATTCATGTCAATGGAAGACGCTCGTTTTTTCCCGCTAGCGATTTTTTCCTGCTAGGGGGGAAAAAGAAGCAATATGTCCTTTCTTCCCACAGATTCTGCAGCTAAGACAGCCGTGGCGTCTGTGGCTCGAGACTCACTTCTCATTAGGCCTATTCATTCGGGCCTAACCGGGAGCCGGATGCTACGATGGGAAGCCTGTGCACTGCATTGGCATCCTGTCGCGGCTAGCCACACAGAGAGTTCACGTGGCGGAAAAGATTTCCGCCATGTGAACATACCCTTAGGGGGAAAATTAGATATAATTTTAATAAAAATTTATGACATTTATGCAGAAATATAGAAATTTCTGAAAGACTCAAAAACATTCAGGCACATCTGCATTTCTAAAGATGTGATATTCTTAAAGAGGACATGACCAGTGTAGAGGACTGCTTAAATCTGATGACAAATGCTTTGAAAACACTTAAATATTGTTGCCATAAAATTATTTGATTGTATTTAGGAATTGTGGTGCCAAAATCAAACATGGAGACTGGGTGCTGAGTAGCTGCAAACTGTGTCGCTGTACATATGGCTTACTCCACTGCTTGACAGAAGCATTACAAGCCAATTGTGGTGAGCTGTTTGTTTGTTTGTTTGTTTTAATCATGTATGTATGTATTTTTTATAATGTATTATGTAATCATATACTAGATTTAATTCTGAATATTCTGAACCTGAAACTTCAGATGTAACTCTAGTTATCTCTGATATTCCAGGGGTACTGGTTGAGAAAAGAAGGTATGCACTCCTTACATAGTGTCTGCCTATCACATAGCAAGAACACTGTAGTCTGATGGAAAGCGTTATTTTATTATGCAGACCGATTAACAAAAAAATTAATGCTGATCTGTCATGTCTATATTCACAACTACTTGTATTTTCCATGGACTAACAATTCCTGAACAATTTTTCTTATGAGACTGCATTATGCTGTTCCTCTGTTATTCTTCTTGGAAATGTATAATTAACTTAACGTCTGAGTGATAGTTTTCAGCTTGTTAATGAATTGTAGCCCTACACAGACATGCTGTTCAGTCTCAGACAGACAAGGAAAAAAGTTCACACCTAGTTGTCAATATCTAGGAGGAATGAAGACAGAATTAAACATGCTACAATTCTAAGAATGTTCCAGCCTCCTTTAATGAACCAAAAGGAGATCGTACTTCTTTCATCATAATTTTCAGGTTTTGACTAGATTTTAGTTTTCAGATTTTTTTTTGTTATTGCCATAGGCTTCATTCATAGGCTTCAATGTTTAACAAAAGAATGCCAAAGGGTCAAAGAGAGGTATACACATCTGTATCAACCTGACTGATGCAAAAAGGATGCAGCATAAATTGATCCTAATATAGGTTTGAAAGAAGATTCTAGGGCCGATTATCATGTGGTTATATAAAAAGTTGCAATGTTGCACTGTAGGCGTGGGAGTCCTGGGTGAAGCCAAGGGCAACATCTGCAAGGAGTTTGTATGTTCTCCCTATGTTTGCGTGGCACCAGGAGACCTGGGCATTCTGAGATCAGGGCAGTCTGGACATTAACTGAGCATGTTTGGTAGTAGCTTATCTCCTAATGCATAAAATGATCAGGCAGATGAAATTCAACTGCTCATCTCTTACCTCCCCCAACATCTGGAGAGCGCCTCGGCCTCTGTACACATTAGATGTGTAAACGTTTCACTTACCTTCTATTTGCACTGTTTAGTAAAGTTTGTACTTCTCTACTATAGAACAAGCACACATTTTGAAGGTAATCATCATTATTAGTTTAGGTCTGTTTTATCTTATCCCAGTGTCAAGGAAGAAATTTGTTGTGACTTATGCATGGAAATCTGTTAATAAAGGAGGCTATTAACAATTAGCTCACTGCTGGCCAAACAAATCACATATTACATCTTATAATGAACATTCAGCTGACGCTAGGTTCACACCTGCATTCACCTGTCCGTTCTGAGCTTTCCGTCTTCTGCATGCCAGAAGTCGGAAAGCTCAGACCGGGTCCGGCCGCGAGCGGCGGTGAGCGTTTTATGCTCTCCGCCGCGAAACCGGATTTTTATATCCGGACACAGAGTACTGCATGTCCGACTCTGTGTCCGGATTATAAAACCCGGTTTCGCGGAGGAGAGCCTAAAACGCTCACCGCCGCTCACGGCCGGACATCTCTCTCACCCATTCAAATGAATGGGTGAGAGAGACTCCTGCAGGTTTCCGTATCCTGCTCTGTTTTAGGCAGGAAACGGAAACCTGCAGAACGGAGTTCACAACGCAGATGTGAACGAGCCCTAAGACAATCCTTCCTGTTAGTCCTTATTGGTGTCAGAGAGTAATGGAAGTTTGATATCTTCAGCATAGCTATTCTCAAGAGTGAAATGGATGGAAAAAAAACATTGCCCACAAAATTAACATGGTCATACATATAAAATACATATATATTACTGACCAATTATAAGGCCTTATTCACACACCTCTCAATCACTGACATGTTCTGTCCATGTTCTGCACAAACAGCATACAATTCTATTAATTTTAAAGGGTATATTCCATACTTGATGTCTCTTAGGCACTGGGTGGTTTGTTTAGCCTATAGACTAAAACATGGTTACTCACGGACACCCCCAGATCCCATAGGCTCACTAAAAAAAATGGATGACCTGACCAAAATAGCAGGCAGATCTCCTGAACCTATTGGAAAACGGCAACATCTCCCAAGTTTACAGTCATTTTATATGTGACTTAAGCATTTTAAGTATTGGTCATGTTAAAAAAAAAAAAGGGGGCATGGTCAGCACATTTAGAGGTCACGTCAGAAAAAGGGGAAGTAGCAATATCCAAAATAGGGAATGGCGATGTCCAGCGGGGTCATGATCACTCATATAACCTTTCACAGTCCACTAGCCGTGCCATTCCATTGTACCCCAAATGTGTACACGTATCACAGTGAAAGCAATAGGTAAAAAGCCTTCTGTTGATTTTCAGCACCTATTCAAGTCAATGGGATCTGGTTTTTATGCTCCTCACTCTGAACAAGTTTTACGTTCAGAATGAGCGAGCGGAAACTCCGTATGCAGGCTCCCTCACTTGGTGTTTTTGACCACATGGTTAATGGTTGTATCTTGGCTGCCGCTTTCCCTCTGGTTACAACTATGAGGGCCACCACTCTAAAGTTGTAGTCTACTCTAGGAGTAAATATTACTATCACTCTGGAGTTGCCCTATATGTTTCATAGTGTTTTGGGTTTCTATTTTTAAGCACAAGGTACAGACCTATTATAAATCCCAATGATTTTAATAAAAATATAACATAGATACCTGTAAAAAGATCCTAAGAAATGTAGATGAGTATATGCATTAATTTATTTCTTCATCTCTTCACAGACCCTACAAATGATGACAGTGTTCAAGAAGCATATGCATGTGGAAACCTGTTACGTCCATTGACCATCATGATATTCCTTCTGTTTATTGGAAGCTACTTTGGATTTTGCCAGTGATATATGATACAGATTTATAATCTAATTATGTTTTTATGGCATGCAACCATTTTCATTAATATTCACCAAGTATGCCAAGGCTAGAGAGATCTAGTTAGTGCATAAAAATCTTGATATAATGATTATTACAGTATCTGTAAGACAATACCTTGTAAATTGGGATAAGTTAACCCTCTCTTTCTAATATGACTTTTATACCCAGGGATATAGTATTTGTGCTTCCTATGGAAGAAGTATGACTTTTAATGAAATATTTATTTATTTACTATATATTTAATTTAATATAACATTGTGTAGTTATAACTATGCTCAATTTATATTATAAATAAATATACTATATAGCTAAGAAATATTAGTATTTTATTACATGTATGTATGTGTGAGAGTAAGTTGTCTAAGTATGTAATAAGTAGGGCTATTGTATTCCAGGCTTTTGCCATGTATATCTGCCATAATTGTCTATGAAACAAGCCAGTGTTTTGTGCGTTCAATTAGGATGTTATCTTTAACAACATGAAGGGGTATGGTGTTACACCTCTGAAGACAACTGCAGTTTTCAAGTGAACAGGATAAGTTCGTTAACAAAAAACAGACAACAAGCTTTCCTGACCTTTGTGTGACCTGGACGGTTCCAAGCCTTTAAGTTGCTTTGTCACTTCTGTGAATTCCTTAACCTTTACTGTATGTAGCTTAGAGGAAAGTAACAGAAGTTTGTATTTTACAATATTCTGTAGGAAAACATGGCTAAGAGACAGCTGAACTTGTTCTACATCCTTACCACAGACTACCCCAGTAAATTCACGACAATATCATTCTGGTAGAATGAGAACTCTTATTAAACATAATATAAAATTACTAAGGGGGCGTTCACACTTCCATTGCTGTCCGCTTAGAAGGTGTCCATTAAAAATAAAAAAGGACACCTATCATAACGGACAGTAACTGATGGCTATCGTTTTATGTACGTTACCCATAGACCTCAATGTTAAAAAAAATAACAGACACTTGCTGTCCGTTTTTTTCAAATGGACAGAAAATTCCTGCATGTAGGATTTTTTTGTCCGCTGGAAAAACCGGACATGGTTGTAAACAGACACTAAAGGACACAAACGGACACTAAAGGACACAAGATAAAATCTAATTGAAATGAATGGAAATAGCAAATGGACCAGCTAGTGTCCGTTGCTAAAATCTTGTACAGACAATAGCCACGGCCAGTGGTGTAACTACCGGGGTAGCAGGGGTAGTGGCTGCCACAGGTCCCTGGACATTAGGGGCCCGGCGACAGCCACTACCCCTGCGTTTTTTTTTCATTTCTTAATAGGCCATTACCGTTACACAAACATCATTATTATACTCGGGGGTCTTTTCAGACCCCAAGTATAATGATCGGAGGTCCATGGGAGAGGTAACATAAAAAACCGTGTTACTTAACTCTCTGGGCAGGTTCGGGCCTACTTCTGGGACTCTCCCTGACTTCACATGACCGGGGCCTGCGTGACGTCCCGGACTACATTGAAGATGGCCGACACCACCGAGGACTGCAGTAGAGCCGGGGATAGGTAAGTAACATTGTTTTTTTTATGTTGGTAGCCCCCTTTGGTCTCCGATTATTATAATCTGGTGTCTGAAAAGACCCCAGAGTATAATAATTGTTCATACTGTAGGTGTCCACAGTGGGACATAATGCTGTGTGCAGGGGCCACTATGGGGCATAATAGTATGTGCAGGGGCCACTATTGGACATAATACTGTGTGCAGGGGCCACTATGGGGCATAACAGTGCGTGCAGGGGTCACTATGGGGCATAATAGTGTGTGCAGGGGCCACTATTGGGCATAATAGTGTGTGCAGGGGCCACTATGGGGCATAATAGAGAGCGCAGGAATGCGAGGGGGGATACGGTCGGGGTCTTCGGCGGGCGTTGGTGGGGAAGGGGGGGTCCCATGTCAAAAGTTCGCCCTGCCGTTCCTAGTTACGCCACTGGCCACAGACACTGCTGAGCAGACACCAACTGTAGTGTAAACGCCCCCTAGGTTAGCAATATAAATAACTGTATCACCAGCTCATTTGGAAAAATAGAATTGTCAGTTGCACTGGCAAGGAAAGTGAGCAAGACTGTTCTACTCCTCTCTGTGATCCTCCTTGTAGGTAGGCCACATCCACACCTAGAACATGGTTATCTTTATCATCATCATCATGACCTCCTCCATCTCTAGGCCAAACATCAGTCATCCTTTGCCAACACATGAATCATTTGCAGCTGTCAGTGCATCTAAGTGGCAGCAGCTTCAAAAGCTTACTGATAAAGTGAGTGTGAGAGCCTGCTAGTGTGCTTGGATCTGTTATGTGTTTTGTCTTAACTGTTGCTTAAGATAAAGTGACTTAAAATAAAAAGTGTATAGATTTTAATGTTTTTTTAGACTGCTTTTTTTTAATTTCCCAAATAGGTAAGATGTGCTCCATGCTTAGCAATGAGATTCAGTTCACATCTTGCATCACATGTGCTGTGCTTGAACAGCCAGTTGAGTGAGAATACTGCTGTGCAAGATATAAGCAGATTGCAAAAATGGCATCTTTTGATAATTTGCTGCTCACAGAGCAGGAACCCACGGGATGTAAGTGCAGAGGGGGATTATAGCAGGGAGGTGCAGGAACATGATGCAGCTATCTGGGTGACAGAAAGCAGCAGGAGAGGGAAGAGTGCCAGGGATGTTAGTCCAAAACTGGTGTGACCCAACAAGTTTGCTAAGGTAGCAGATGAGGGGAATGTTAGTACAGGCATAACATTGCTGCATCTAGACATTTCCTGTACCAGACATTTGGTATTAATGGGGGATTCAATTATAAGCGGAATACGTAGGGCAGTCTGTCACAAAGACCGGGATCATCAAACAGTGCGTTGCCTTACTGGCGCTTGAGTTCGACAGATTGGGTTAATAGATTACTCGGAGAGGCTGGTAAGGATCCAGTGGTCATGGTGTGCATTGGAACAAATGACAAAGCTAGAGGTAAGTGGAAGCTTCTTAAGACTAGGGCTCCTCGTGGTGTAAATGTTGGCAAAAACCACTGAAAAGTGAAAAATCCCAAGTACACTTTTCAGAAAAATACAAGCTGCGGAAACGCTGTGATTTCCAAAACCATTGCAGCATGCCAATTATACGTAAGGAAGTGCAGTTTGCCTATAAGTATAATTGAAGAAGAAATATGTTTGGATAGAATTGGAAGTGATATTATTATACTCTGTTGTCCAAGGGAGGTATAAAAAATCACAAACAATGGTCAATGGTTTGAATGGAACAGTCTGAAAATACAACAAAGTCAGGTGTTAGTACAACCCAGTTCTTACAGGTCCAGCTCCAATGCCATGTGGGGCCTATAATTGATTGATGTCATTGCCCTGGGTTGATGCAAGAGGAACTTGAAGAGGATAAATAACTGGGTCAGAGTCATCATGGTGGAGAACGTGGAACTCCTAGATGAGGAGGGTGTTCAGAGGCAAGCCTTGATATGTCATAGCCAGGGGAGGAAGCTGACCCTTATTCATTTCAAGATGATTATGAAAACTACCACGCTGGTCGAGAAGACCATAGAAGTTCCGTGGATCCATGCACATACTTGCAATCTTGGCAGGATGAACACTTTGCTGCTTACTGTGAGAAGGTGATAGACAGAGTGCTGAAGTCACGGTATATATCCCCCAGATTTCTGACATATGTTTTGGTCCAGTGCAGGTCTTGAATAAGCTTCAGCCGCAGGTGTGAGTCACAGGCTCGTTACTGGGCCATAAAAGGCTGCACTTCAGGACAATTCCTGGGAGCAACAGGAGAGATTATGAGACTGTATTGCACTCTTTTTGTTGATTCGTGTGGCTGGTAGTAAGCCACCCGTTAGTACTTATTGTTTAGTTAGTGCTCAGACGAGCAGGATTTTCTTGCTCATTTTTGCCTGAAGTTAAGGCTGTATTTTATTTTGCTTATTTTTGTGCCTGAAGTGAAGATTTATTTATTTTGCTGTTTTTTCCTAATTAAACCTGTTTGCAGGAGATTTTGTGTCCCTGCCTCTGACTGGCACCATTACTGCTACCGAGCTACCTTCCCCACATTACATAGTGAAAAGTATATTGCTAGCATGAAGCAGAGAGATGAGTACTGGATCTACATGTTTTTGGGCCATCACTATAAAATAAAAATGAGGAAATTCTTCTCTGCTCGCCAAATGGAGGCAAACTTGGCCCATCATCAGGATAAGCTGTATACCCAACTTTCTGCAGCTCTTAAGGAGACCGCTGCAAGTTCCAGTCACATGTTTGCCTAGGAAGCCTCTCTCCACTCCAAGTATTTCTTAGTCAGCGCTCTACCACTGCCAGTGCCACAGCTACAAGTAGCAGCCATTACAGTATCTGAAATATAATGAGCCAGAAATTTTTCAACCTACAGCGCCAACCAGACTTGCAACTGACGCCCACTAGCTGCAAAAGCAGGTATTGTCATACCTAGGGGCTCCTATATTCTATCAGATAACTTTGACCCCATAGAATTTTGGCCCAATAGGTTGGAGCAGTGGAAGGAGCTGGCCTAGTATGCCGTGGGAGTTTTATCTTGTCAATGCTCAAGCATAATGGCTTAGAAGGTGTTCAGTGCTGCTGGTGGTGTGGTAACATCTAAGTAGACTATACTGTCCACCACAAGTGTGAAAAAAACTACTTTAATTAAAATGAATGAAGAATGGATCTGTCAGAATTTTCACACTCCTCCAGCAGATGCAAATGAATAGATCTGTACTGCCTCTGCCTCCCTGTATCTTGTTCCATTTACTGTACTGCTGATGCTGCCTGCTACCCCTAAACAACTGGACATCATCAGAGAGCCTAACCAGGACTAACCAGAAACTCAAGTCCTTTTCCAGGTTTTAACCAAAAACTTACAGTAGACAGATAAATACAATCTCTGCTGGATGAACTAGCTGGTTGCTTTATATAGATCAAGCCATGAATGTTGGTGATATATATCCTCCATCCACAATGTTGCTACATTTAAATATCTTCTAACATATTAATAAAACATGTCAGAAGATATTATCAGTGGGGATCCATTAGCCAAGACTGCCACTGAACTCTAGAATAAAGGGCAGCCCCTTGAGCCTCTGGCAGGTTCAATTTGGAAATCTCATTAAAATTATTGGGACTGTAACAGTCCATCATTGTCCTGACCACTAGGCTGACTTTATTTTAGAACCTACCTTTATCATTACTTTACCATATTGAGTAGACATATCTCGTCTTTAGTTCTTTGTACAGTATTACCCTAAGGCTCTTCTTTTTTCTTACATTTTCAGGCATTTATTTTTCATGAACTTGAATATAAGAAAAATGTCTTACATATCTATTTAGCCTTAAATATTAAATATTTTCCAGTTTACAGGTCATTCGAAAATTGCTACTTACAGTTTTGTCTTGTGAACTGCTCAAGGGAGAAACACGCGATGTTGCATTATGAAAGTGAACTTGAAGAATGAAGTTGCTGTAATCTTGTAAACCTTGCTTTTCCATTTGTCTGTCCATTTACAAATAAAGCTCTTTGGAAACTCTTGTTTAGTTCTAGGCTATTTATAAGTGTTAGGTTTCCTTACAAAGTTAAAAGACCAAAAGTGAACCTAAAAGAATGAACTATGAGAAATGCTAAAGTCTGATTGACGCAACTTCTGCATCATGCCTCTGCTCACTGGGCGCCATGTGTAACAGCTGCTTCTCCATCAATATTGAGCAGCACGGTGATGCAAAACCAGTGCTATGTTTTTCATGAAACATTGTATCAATATGATTTAGTTAGCAGAAACCATTAATGACCACAAAGATACTGCAAATCACTTACAGCTTCCTGAAACTTCCAAAATAACACATAGTAACGTAGAAGTGATCTATATTCCAAACCATTCTTGCTATAAGGAGGTCCCACCTATCTTTTTAGAGCTCAGGATAGTACACAGGCCATAATTATGTCGACATTCACTATCAGTAACTTGCAATTGTGATAATTACTGCCTGTTACTGGAAGGAATGCTGAAATAGCAAATTATAATCAACCAGAAGCATTGCCCATTTGTAGAATCATTATGGGAATACTTGTAAGAAAATCATTAAATACGCCGGCTGAGGACAAACCAACAAACAACATGTATATGTAAAGAACGCGTACTGATGGCGTATAGAAAACAACAACAGTATACCACATCAGAGACAGCGTGGAAAATTTATCAACCCAGTTCTGTCAGTTTTCTGGCATAAATGGGTAATAATTAGAGATGAGCGAACAGTAAACTGTTCGAGGTTCGATATTCGTTTTGAGTAGCCCCTCAATATTCGACTACTCGAATCGAATATCGAACCCTATTATAGTCTATGGGGGGAAAATGCTCGTTTCAGGGGTAGGCAACATTCGATCAAATTATACTTACCAAGTCCATGAGTGAGGGTCGGTCTGGATCCTCCAAGAAGTCTTCTCCGTGCAGCGTCCCCGCGGCATCTTCCGGCTCTGAATTCACTCTGCCAGGCATCGGGCACTACAAGCGGACATGCGCAGTCGGCTCTGCCCAGGCCCGATGCCTTCAGAGTGAATTCAGAGCCGGAAGACGCTGCAGGGCAGCTGCACGGAGAAGACTTCTAAAGGTAGGAGAAGAACCAGCGTTGATTGGCCGACTGTATAGAATTCGGCCAATCAATGCTGGTTCTGCATTGAACTTTTACATTCGAATAGCGAGTGGTACTCAATCGAGTATGAGTATTTCGAATACCGTATTATTCGATCGAATACCTACTCGCTCATCTCTAGTAATAATGTACCCATATTTGTGGCACTTTCATTCCCCAAGGATGTGCCGTACCCTTGTTCTTGTCTTTGCCCACCATTTTCTGTGACAGAGAGAGGCAGGCCAGGGTGAGGAAACTTCAAGTCCACATATTTAGTATAACTCACAGCGGAAAACTGGCATGAGTTACTGTATATAGGAAATCTATGTAGAAATGTGAGTATTGCAAAACAAAAACAAAAAAGGCTTAAGACTGCACATCCCAAAGTGAACAGGTGCTCATTGCAAAGCAATAGAAAAAAAAAAAGAAAAGAAAAATGCAGAGCACACAGCACAAGGGCAAGGAGTATCAGTGTGCTCTAGAGAATCAAAATGCTAGCAATCTTAATATAGCCGAAATATTCGAAAATGTGCACAAATAAGCTTGTCTATAGGTATGCCAGAATGTGCAAAGTAATTCAATGACTGAATGTATTATAGTAAGTGCCATATGTTAATATAAATTAAGTTGATCTAGGATCTAGAGCTGCAAAAGCAGTATGAAATACAATAGTAATTTTTTTTATTTAAAACATTATTCATGCCAGAAAATTACCATAGGAGTATTGCCCCCAGACAGGAAGGATCTAAGTAGCGATGTCCCATCGCTAGGTAAAGAAGGTAGAGGTGTAGAGGTAGAAGAAATAAGCCCTAACTTCACTCCCCCTCCCTCATTTCATGGTTGTAAAGTGAAGTGCACATTTAGTGGCACTTTTCACATGCTGCAGTGTCAATATGAGCAGCAGTATGTGATCAGTGCATGCAACAAACCACAAACACAATGATCACTTTTGGTAGACAGTCCAGCTTTTCTAGAGTGGCAAGCCAGGCAGTAGATTCACTGATAATCTGCTCCTAAATTTTCTTGAAAGTATATCAATTTTCAGTTGCCGCATAGGCACTCATAGCAGAAGCAAATCATAGACATAATAATTAGAGATGAGCGAACACTAAAATGTCCAAGGTTCGAAATCCGATTCGAACAGCCGCACACTGTTCGACTGTTCGAACGGATTTCGAACCCCATTATAGTCTATGGGGGGAAATGCTCATTTCATGGGTATGTAAAATTCGAGTCCACGAGTGACGGTCGGGCTGGATTCTCCTTGAAGTCTTCTCCCGGCGCAGCACCCCCACGGCGTCTTCCGGCTGGAATTCACTCTGCCTAGGCTTCGACGCCTGAGCAGAGCCGACTGTGCATGCGAGGCTCTGCCTAGGCCGGATGCCTCGGCAGAGTGAATTCCAGCCGGAAGACGCCGCGGGGAAGCTGCACGGAGAAGACTTCTAAAGGTAAGAGAAGAACCAGCGTTGATTGGCAGAATGTATAGCATTCTGCCAATCAATGCTGGTTCTGCATCAAACCTTAAACTTTGAACAGCTAGTAGTGTTCGATCGAGTATGAGTATTTCGAATACCATAGTATTCGATCGAACACCTACTCGATCGAACACTACTCGCTCATCTCTAATAATGATCAATTTTGGAAGATAGTCCAGATATTTCAGCTGGCAGCCTGGTCTGGCATGATGATAGTATGCCCCAAATTTTTCTGGAAATTTTGTCAATTGTCAGTCTGCCAATACAATGTTAATGCAACATTTGCTCCTATACAGAGATAACAGTCAGGATCATAGAGGTTCATTTCTGCCTCTCAAGTGTTGTTCTCACTGTTATAGAACCCTTTCCATTTCAAAATATATTCTAGATTTTTCAGCTACCAGGCCAGGCATGTCGCACTTTAGTATCATCTTTCATTGACTGTACTGTTGATACTTACTGGTACTCCTAAACTGCGGCCTGGTCCATCATACAGTCCTATGAAAAAGTTTGGGCACCCCTATTAATCTTAATAATTTTTAGTTCTAAATATTTTGGTGTATTTTAGTTCTAAATATTTTGCCATTTCAGTTTGATATATCTAATAACTGATGGACACAGTAATATTTCAGGATTGAAATGAGGTTTATTGTACTAACAGAAAATGTGCAATATGCATTAAACCAAAATTTGACCAGTGCAAAAGTATGGGCACCTCAACAGAAAAGTGACATTAATATTTAGTAGATCCTCCTTTTGCAAAGATAACAGCCTCTAGTCGCTTCCTGTAGATATTAATCAGTTCCTGGATCCTGGATGAAGGGATTTTGGACCATTCCTCTTTACAAAACAATTCAAGTTCAGTTAAGTTCGATGTTCGCCGAGCATGGACAGCCCGCTTCAAATCATCCCACAGATGTTCAATGATATTCAGGTCTGGGGACTGGGATGGCCATTCCAGAACATTGTAATTGTTTCTCTGCATGAATGCCTGAGTCGATTTGGAGCGGTGTTTTGGATCATTGTCTTGCTGAAATATCCATCCCCGGCGTAACTTCAACTTCGTCACTGATTCTTGAACATTATTCTCAAGAATCTGCTGATACTGAGTGGAATCCATGCGACCCTCAACTTTAACAAGATTCCCGATGCCGGCATTGGCCACACAGCCCCAAAGCATGATGGAACCTCCACCAAATTTTACAGTGGGTAGCAAGTGTTTTTCGTGTAATGCTGTTTTTTTTGGATGCCATGCATAACGCCTTTTTGTATGACCAAACAACTCAATCTTTGTTTCATCAGTCCACAGGACCTTCTTCCAAAATGAAGCTGGCTTGTCCAAATGTGCTTTTGCATACCTCAGGCGACTCTGTTTGTGGCGTGCTTGCAGAAACGGCTTCTTTCTCATCACTCTCTAATACAGCTTCTGATTGTGCAAAGTGCGCTCTATTGTTGACTGATGCACAGTGACACCATCTGCAGCAAGATGATGCTGAAGCTCTTTGGAGGTGGTCTGTGGATTGTCCTTGACTGTTCTCACCATTCTTCTTCTCTGCCTTTCTGATATTTTTCTTGGCCTGCCACTTCTGGGCTTAACAAGAACTGTCCCTGTGGTCTTCCATTTCCTTACTATGTTCCTCACAGTGGAAACTGACAGATTAAATCTCTGAGACAACTTTTTGTATCCTTCCCCTGAATAACTATGTTGAACAATCTTTGTTTTCAGATCATTTGAGAGTTGTTTTGAGTAGCCCATGATGCCACTCTTCAGAGGAGATTCAAATAGGAGAACAACTTTCAATTGGCCACCTTAAATATCTTTTCTCATGATTGGATACACCTGGTTATGAAGTTCAAAGCTCAGTGAGGTTACAAAACCAATTTTGTGCTTCAGTAAGTCAGTAAAAAGTAGTTAGGAGTATTCAAATCAATAAAATGATAAGGGTGCCCATACTTTTGCACTAGTCAAATTTTGGTTTAATGCATATTGCACATTTTCTGTTAGTACAATAAACCTCATTTCAATCCTGAAATATTACTGTGTCCATCAGTTATTAGATATATCAAACTGAAATGGCTGTTGCAAACACCAAAATTTGTAGAACTAAAAATGATTAAGATTAATAGGGGTGCCCAAACTTTTTCATAGGACTGTATTATGCACTACTGTATTGTCACACGTTGCCACTGTTGCCTAGTGCCTACCACCACTGACCATTGCTACCACTCAGGAAGACATGTCCTAAGGCCTGGTTCATCATATCATGTCCTGCTGTACTGGTAACACATGTTATCACCACTGCCAACACACATCATGCAGCCTATACCAACATCATATTCCTCTATACTACACTGTTTGTACCACAATGTTGGTATACAAAAAAATAAATAAATAAGATTTCACATATGCTCTTATCACTGTAACATTTTTGGTGGCTTTTCTTTCTTGAAAAGCCAATTTTACATCACTTTTCAACTAGACTCAGCCACGATTTTGTCTTTGACATAACAATAAGCCTATAGCCCTTAAAAGTCATCAAAATGGGCTAATTTTTCTACAAAACCATATTTTTTTTTTGCAATATAACAACTGCACCTGTCTAAAAAAAAAACACGGGCAAGCAACTTTTCTGCCCAAAAATGGTAATTTTTGGAGGGTTTTAAATTTGAGCGCAGTGTATGGTTAAACTTGGAGACTGAATTATACACCAAACCACCCGCTCCATGTAGGTGGGCATGCGCAGTTGGCTCTGCCCAGGCCCGATGCCTGGCAGAGTGAATGAAGAGCTGGGAGACGCCGCGGGGACGCTGCTCGGAGAAGACTGCTCGGAGGATCCAGCCCGACCCTCACTCGTGGACTTGGTAAGTATAATTTGATCAAATGTTGCCTACCCCTGAAATGAGCATTGTCCCCCCATAGACTATAATAGGGTCTGATATTCGATTCAAGTAGTCGAATATTGAGGGGCTACTCGAAATGAATATCAAACCTCGAACATTTTACTGTTCGCTCATCTCTAGTTAGGGTAAGTTTACATGGCAGAAAATGAAGAGGAATTTGAGGCAGACGTCCGCGTCAGATACATCCGTTTCCATATGAATACGGCAGGATTTTTTAGAGTGATGCTTAGTTTATAAAACAGAAGGATAACGTATAAGGGAACCAGCCTGAGAGCAGACATAAGTATTTTCCTCTAATAAGATATATAGCAGTGTTTATTCTAATCACCTAATACTATTAATTCATGCAACGTTTATTAAAAACTTAGTGACAATTTAAGACTGAAGTATTTATTGAAAATTCCTACCTTAGGACATATTGGTAGTTAAATTGGATTTTTTTTTTGCTCTCGGTCAATCAATAGCATTGGTTATGGCATTATTTGTTAGGAACTACAGTATTTACACACAAAGAAAAAGTCATTTTGGACAAAATTCATGTAATAAGACAGTTCAATCTATCACTATCCAGAATACCTTTCATGCCTCATGAAAACTGGGCTATGTTGAGCATCAGTGATGTCCTTGGCTTGTAGCACATGTACAGTTTAGTCATTATTGATCGAGACACTGAAAGCGACTTCAAGGGAACAGATGTTTTTAGAGGGGGCCTAAAGTTAGCAGTTTATAAAAGTATATCTTATAAAAGGAGGTGCTACTATTACCCACAGATATGTATAGAAATATCTTTACAGGTTCTTAGAGCTGGGTACACATTAGATAAAGTAGTACTTTCATTAAGGAATACTATAGTAACTATAGGCTCTCTCTAACCTAAATGGCCAATACAAGTGGGAAATGAATTACATTAAACTATCCACTGAATTGAGAAATGGAAGTCTTTAGACTCGGTGTCTGTTATTATGCTTCATATATTTTGCTGAATATTTATGAAAAATATTGTGTAATGAAAAAAAATAGCCAATTTTGCAAACATCTTGATTATGAATAAGTAACTGTCAGAGACTATCTATGAGTTATATTTTTCACTTTAAATTGTACTTCTAGAACTTTTATTGCTTTGATTTAGTGTTTGCAGTGCTTTCCCACAAATAAGAATGGAAGTTAGTGCAATGAATCATACAACCCAGGACTACAAAATCATCTGACATCAGAGACACAGAAAAAAATGAAAATTTCTTAGTCCAATGATGAGAAAAAATAGCCAACTTCTCTAAAGTGCTCACCGTGTCAGTTTTTTTTTTTTTTTTTTTTTACTTTGTAGCATCCTAAAAGTAAAACTCTTATCCGCTCATAGATTAAAGTGAAGAACGTTCTTTACAAGTCCTCACTTTCCAACATCATCAATAAAAAGTTTGAAACAAAATGTCTAACTTATTTTGCAACAACATAAAATGCAATAAAATTGCTCTCAGATGCATTGTATAACAGCAGCCAACTGAGTTCAGTAGGAGTCATGGTTTATGTGCTCTGCGCTACTGAGGATGGAAGACCTCATAGGATGGGACTCAACCATAGAGGCCAATAATGTGGGGAGTAATCAGCCTCAAAGAGCCATAGTACTTCATTTTATTTATAGGTATCAAAACTGAAAACTATTGTTTAGGGATGAGATTTTAGGAATATGTGTCTTCTATGTATCTTTAAAGTTTGATTTGAAGCTGACTGATATGGATAATCCGTTTTTGTTAGACTGTTTTCCCAATGATAGGTTTATCATAAGTCCTGCTGCTGAAACGCCAATACACTACTTTAAGTCATATTAAGCATTTTAAAGAACCCATCAAAATTAAAGGGAATATCCCATGAACACACTTATCCCTTAACCACAGGATATGGGAGAAGTGTGTGATTGGTAGTGTCTGATCACTGGGACCCCCACTGATCACAGAACGGAGGTCCCTTGTTCTGAATGGAGCAGAGGTCGTGCATGTGTGCTACCACACCATTCAACTCTGTGGGACTGCTAAGAAGAAACTGAGTATGCTTGGCCCCAGCAGTGCCATAGCATTGAATAAAGCAGCAGTGCAACAATTCCATTCACATAAGAGTACAGGCATCTCCTGTTTTCATAATTGGCGGGGGTCCCTGTGGTCAGGAACATAACAAACTACAGATTATCTCCTATCCTGTGATTGTAAGCCCTTGCGGGCAGGGCCCTCTACCCCACTGTGCCAGTCAGTCATTGTTAGTATTATATCTACCTGTATATTCTGTGTACTGTATGTAACCCCCAAATGTAAAGCACCATGGAATTAATGGTGCTATATAAATAAACAATAATAATAATAATAATAATAATAATAATAACTAATCATTGTGGCAAAATTAGCCTTCAATGGGCTGTTGTGTAATGCACAAGAATGTGGCGCCTTCCATCATAATAGACCCTCTTTGTCTGCTCTTGACCTTTGCTAATAGGCAAAAAAGCCTGATATATGTTGACTCAGAATTTCTAAACCAGGCAACTAATTCAAAGGTAAAGCATTAAGGTATAGAGTCGCCAAGTTTCTTACAGTAATACTCCCAATAGAATTCATTCACTATGAAATCTGTTATTCTACTTAAACTTCCAAGCATGAAGGCATGTTCTTGGGTTGTGGAAATAATGACTAGCTTCCATTTGGAAAAAGTAACAAATGCATGGTTATTCAAAAATGGTAATTTCTATGTCAAATTCTTTGATTTACCAGGGAAGCTATAGTAAATGTCTATCACCAAGGCCAATGTTTGTCACATATAGACTATATATAAGAAAATCTGACAGATTCCATTAGTGGCAAAAATGATAAGTGCTCATATTATCTATAACTAGCTATAGCAGTATATGCAGATATGTCACCTCTAACTCCATGAGTCTGCTGACTACATATTGCTTGATATTTAAATATAATCTGCTTTTTTGTTATATTCATTGCCCATCTTGATACCCATAACTTTTTCATTTTGAGGGGTTGAGTTTTGCGTTACAAGTTGGTTTTTTTGTTTGCATCATTTTAGGAAACATACATGTAAATTAATTTTTTTAAACTCTTTCTGAGTGGATTAAATATAGTACTTTTGCTACAGCTTTGTTATATTCTAAATTTACTTCTGTGTGTAAGGGCTTGTTCACATCTGCGCCCGGGAGTCCAGTTTTGCAGGTTTCCGTTTCCTGCACAAAACAGAGCAGGAGACGGAAAGCTGCAGGACTCTTTCAAACCCATTCATTTGAATGGGTTTGAAAGGTGTCTGGCAGTGAGCGCCGGTGAGCGTTTTATGCTCTCCGCGGCAAAAAAGTTTCTTTTTTAACGGACACAGAGTCAGACATGTCCAGTTTAAAAAAAAACGGTTTTGCCGCGGAGAGCATAAAACGATTCACCAGCGCTCACGGCCGGACTCGGCATGACAGGTTTCCGTCTTCTGCATGCAGAAGACGGAAACCTGATAACGGACTGCCAAACGCTAGTGTGAACCCAGCGTAAATAACACAGCCACTTTATTCTACAGATCAGAATTATTACAGCTCCACCCAATTTGTTTTAAAATAGCAATTTTGTGTTTGTTTATTGCTATTTATGGCATTAATTATTATTTTTATAGTATGGGTTGTTACAGATGCATCAATATTAGAGATGAGCGAACGGCGTTCGATCGAATTGATATTCCTTCCCTGATGCTTTTTTTGCACCAATAACTGCGCAGGGGAGGTGGGACAGGAACTACGACAACGGAGGCATTGAAAAAAAATCGGAAAAAGTAATTGGCTGGCTAAATCAGGTGACTTCCAATTTATACGAATGGTCGATTTCAAATTCGGGTAATAAGAGACTGTGAACTATGTGACTGTGAGACAGGGATAGATGTACTGGCAGGGTTAGCTAGGGATTACCTTTATTTAGGTGGGAATGTTACACAGCTCTTTGGGGCTCTATCTCGTCGGGATTCCTGTCAGCTTGCGATATGCGGGAGCTGACTTTTTCCCATAGGAATGCATTGACCAGCGTTGATGGGTCGAATGCCATACAGAGTACAGCATTCGGCCAATCAATGCTGGTTCTGCTGGAGGTTCGTCTGTGAGGAGGCAGAGTCTAAGATTGGTCAACAGCAGTCTCCATTGTGGTCCGATCTTAGACTCCGCATCCTCCGGCAGAACCAGTGTTGATTGGCCGAATGCTGTTCTCTGTATGGCATTCGGCCAATCAACGCTGATCAATACATTCCTATGGGAAAAAGTCAGCTCCCACATATCGCAAGCTGACAGGGATCCCGACGAGATAGTGGCGTAATACAGGTACTTGGGCATGATGTAGCAGAGCTGAGTGTGCACTGAGCTCTGCTACACCCGAGATGTGTGTGACAGGAGGAGTAGATGGAGGGATGGTTGGGTGTAGTGCAGAGCTGTGTGTGACAGGAGGAGTAGATGGAGGGATGGTTGGGTGTAGTGCAGAGCTGTGTGTGACAGGAGGAGTAGATGGAGGGATGGTTGGGTGTAGTGCAAAGCTATGTGTGACAGGAGTAGTAGATAGAGAGATGGTTGGGTGGGTGTAGTGCAGAGCTGTGTGTGTGACAGGAGGAGTAGATGGAGGGATGGTTGGGTGTAGTGCAAAGCTGTGTGTGACAGGGGGAGTAGATAGAGGGATGGTTGGGTGTAGTGCAGAGCTGTGTGTGACAGGAGGAGTAGATAGAGAGATGGTTGGGGAAGTGCAGAGCTGTGTGTGTGACAGGGGGAGTAGATGGAGGGATGGTTGGGTGTAGTGCAAAGCTGTGTGTGACAGGAGGAGTAGATAGAGAGATGGTTGGGGAAGTGCAGAGCTGTGTGTGTGACAGGGGGAGTAGATGGAGGGATGGTTGAGTGTAGTGCAAAGCTGTGTGTGTGACAGGAGGAGTAGATGGAGGGATGGTTGGATGTAGTGCATAGCTGTGTGTGTGACAGGAGGAGTAGATGGAGGGATGGTTGGGTGTAGTGCAAAGCTGTGTGTGACAGGAGGAGAAGATAGAGGGATGGTTGGGTGTAGTGCAAAGCTGTGTGTGACAGGAGGAGTAGATGGAGGGATTGTTGGGTGTAGTGAAAAGCTGTGTGTGACAGGAGGAGAAGATAGAGGGATGGTTGGGTGTAGTGCAGAGCTGTGTGTGACAGGAGGAGTAGATAGAGGGGTGGTGGGTGTAGTGCAGAGCTGTGTGTGTGTGACAGGAGGAGTAGATGGAGGGATGGTTGGGTGTAGTGCAAAGCTGTGTGTGACAGGAGGAGTAGATGGAGGGATGGTTGGGTGTAGTTCAAAGCTGTGTGTGGCAGGAGGAGTAGATGGAGGGATGGTTGGGTGTAGTGCAAAGCTGTGTATGTGACAGGAGTAGATGGAGGGATTGTTGGGTGTAGCAGAGCTCAGCTAACGGCCAGCTCTTCTACATCTGAGATCGGACCACAATGGAGACTGCTGTAGACCGATCTTAGACTCCGACTCCTCACAGACAAGACTCCGGCAGAACCAGCGTTGATTGGCCGAATGCTGTACTCTGTATGGCATTCGGCCAATCAACGCTGGTCAATGCATTCCTATGGGAAAAAGTCAGCTCCCGGATATCGCAAGTTGACAGGAATCCCGACGAGATAGTGGCGTAATATCAAATATGCCTACTTTTTATTTAAGCCTGGTTTACATCTGTGTTCACTATTCCGTTTGGGGAGTCTGCAGTACTTTTCTCTCCACATGTTTCATGCGGGAACCAAATGGAAACCACAAGGACCCCACATTATAGTCTATGGGGTCCATGTTTTTTCCCAAGTAACCGCTTTTGTATGCATATAGCTTTCCATTAGGGGAGTCTCAAAGAGGACTACCCGAACGGAATACCGAACGCAGATGTGAACCAGGCTTTACTTTGTCTAGTAATACTTTGGAAAAAAATTGAGAAAAGACTTTGTTAATATGCTGCAATACTTTTTTTTTTTATGTTTTTGACATTTGCACTTTGTTCCCTAGGACTTGAACGCTAGGGCCCAATCTCTTGAATAAATCACTGCAATAATTCCGCACTTTCCACAGATCTGAACAGTTTCCTCTTTTTCTAGGAATCTCCAGGACACTCTGATCAAATTGTAAAACTTAATTCTAACCCTAAAATGGTTTCAGTTGCTTTTCCTATAGGAATATCTGGTGGTGGTGGGGTGGGAGTATTAATATACTGAGTTGTTCAAAAACTCTGTATAAAGCAAACAGATGGACATTGGCAGTGTTGATGAGGGTTCATGTAATGTTATAGTTCTTGTCCTACTCAACCTAATATAAAGTAATAAAAATGCCATATAGGGACAGCGATTGCTACAAGAACAGATGCACCTATTGATAAAGAATGCATTTCAATCGAAGCACAAATGACTATTTTGCATAGCAGGTATATCTACATTTTTCTTCATTTACTTTGGGAAAGTTTATTAACCACTGGAAAATGCTTACGAGTGGAGATCACAGGCTTCTTTGAGTTTGGTGCATTTTAGTAAATCCGCCAATATTTGTCTGTATGTAATTAATGTGCCTTATAAATGATAGCGTTGGTCAAGAAATCTATCTCAGCTCTAAGGTTGATGCAGGTTTACAGGAAACGTGCTCAAAATCATAAGTATTTGTTATAGTATGACACTCCTGTGAACCAAAGAGATGCTTTTCAGCAACAAAGAGCACAGTATATCCGCATGAATAACTGCTGTAACTGGGGATGATAATAGTTTCAATTTGACACTTGTTTGCCTTCAAGGCCTAGGCACGGTACAGGATTTAGGAACAAGAATAAATGATTTTTACCATAAAGGCACCAGTGTGTTTAAAAGCCTTGAGTCAATATAAAAAAAAGTTATTTTAATGTATTTACCACATTAAATACATTTTTCAACAAGTATATGCCACTAAAATCCCAGATACTTCTACCATGATTTACTAAAATGAATGTAAAAGTGGTATCAGTAATGGAAAGACACATTACCGGAATGTCATGTTTGTCAGGTCTCGTGCACATCTGCGTCGGTAATCCGTTTGGGGGAGTCCGTATGGAGACCCCAGTGACCGGTCTACTGAACGCATTGGCAAGCGGTGTGCAGTGAAAGCACATGGACCCCATAGACTATAATAGGGTCCATGTGCTTTCCGCACAGAACATGCAGACAGAATAGTAGTTCACGATCTACTTTCCAATGCGTTCAGGGGGGTCCCCATGTGGACTCCCCGAACGAATTACCAAACATAGATGTGAACGAGGCCTCATACAGTTATTATAGATGTTTGCCCTACATACATAACAATGGGCTAAACCAACCAACCATTCACTTCCTAATGAAACAACAGGTTAAAACTGATCTACTGAAAGATGATGATTATTATCACCATGATGATCCTTACATCACCCAACGTCTTTCATCTGGGGAGTATCAGAAGACTTATTAACTCATAAACCAACATAAACCCAATTCTTCCAATGACACCAAGATTGGTAGCATCTTCTCCCAAAAAAGGACATTTTTATTAATTTTTTAAGCCATTTTTCAACTAGGCACGTTGACAGTGTGCTACAAAGTTTTCTTTAAATACTGCCACTGCTACACTGTTGGCATAATAAAAGAAAACAAATAACACCATTGCTTCTTCTAATACCAACACCATGCTGGTGCAGATATCTGCTCCCATAAAGGTATAATTTTTGGTGTGTTTTTATTGAAAGCCACTACTTCACCATCGCTTGTCAACCAGCCATACTACCACAAAATATTCCTCAAAATAGCAAACCTAACAAAATAACAATCCTCAGGCTCCTGGCGGCCATGGCAACCTCTCGGACCCTGGAATCTTATTGCAGGTGATATGAGGGGTGGCTGCAGGAGCTATCTTGCCCCCAGACCCAGTGGATGCCAGAAGTAGAGTATCTTCCAACCTTGGTGGCTATTTCTATGCCTCGGCTGTGTAATATAGCCAAGTGCCTGAAGTAATGTTGCAGGCACTATTTCTATGCCCAAGGCATTAGAGCGCTGTATTAATACTACTTAAGTTCACTGTGCAATGAGAACAGTGAGTATTACCTTATGTTTGGCAGTAGAGATCTTTGTATGTATACAGTAGGTACGCAATAAAAACAGTTGTAAAACCAAAAAAATCATTGCAGGCCAAAAAGTAGCATCAGAATGGTAATAACCAACAAAAAATGGAATTATCTCATATTTGTTCTTAAAATTGGTCAGCCAAATATTAGTGTACGTAGAAGTGCCATTCTCAAAATAGTACAAGAATAATTATACAAATGTTTGTGCCAGGAATCCTGATGCAAATGTCCAAGGAAGAGTTATACATATATTCCAACCACAATCCCATAGATTGTAAGGCCACGCGGGCAGGGCCCTCTACCCCACTGTGCCAGTCGGTCATTGTTAGTATTCTATCTACCTGTATAATTTGTATATTGTATGTAACCCCCAAATGTAAAGCGCCATGGAAATAATGGTGCTATATAAATAAATATAATAATAATAATAATAATAATAATAATGCCCTTACAATACAACACACTTATCTTATGGTCCTCTTCTTCGACAGGTGGGGTATGGTTTCTTTAACCATAGTAACAAAAACACTTAATACACATCATATTCATAACTAGAGTTGTACTGCAAATAATGATTGTCAAATATATATCCAATAAAATCAAAGGAAAGATTTCATGAAATAACATTCAACAATAATTATTAGGTTTGTTTTTTTGTTTTTTTTTTCACTTTTATTTCACTCCATGATCCAGGACAGCTAAAATGGACCTTTAATTCTTATATTGAATGGTGGACAAGGTCATGTAAAATTACTCGGGGATAGTAGATTAAAAAATGTGCAATTCTAAGAATAAATGGAGTTGCCTGAAACATCTCCAAAGTTATCGCTAGCTAATTGGATCTATTTACTCGAAATCTTCAATCTCAGTCAAGGTCAGTTTTCCCAAGATAATAAAAGCTGTGGCACTGACATCTAGTGGTAAATAGACACATATACGCTTGTAATTTACAATATACCTGAGGAATAATTTGAAATAATTTTATTTATGAATAGACACCAATTCTTTTCATATAGTGTATGCAGACTGTATGAGCTCTGTTGTAGCCTTTGCTATATGATGGAGATATCTGCATGTACAGTGATCTTAGAGTGCCAACAGTGTAATGTATTATTTAGGGATACGCTACATCCTCAAGATCTAAAGTGGCTTCTAAAATGGTTTACTACTCACTCACTAGGCTCTAGTTATCACATCCATGGTATATTTACAGTAGTTGTAGTGGTACATCAATTCATTGCTGTCACATTCATATAAAATCCCTTGAGCTTATGCTAGGTTCACACTAGCGTTTGGGTTTCTGTTCTTCGGGTCCACTTCGAGACCTGAAAAATGGAAACCCTATCCGCTTAAGAAGCAGTTACCCATGAAAACCCATGGATTCCATAGACTATAATGGGGTCGGCTGGGTTTCTGCCAATTTTGTACTGAAAAGTCCCTTGCTTGTGGGACTTTTCTCTGCACCCGTTTCTAAGCGGAATGGAGAATAGGGTGCCTGAACATCAGTGTGAACCTAGTGTTAGTTTTGTTAAAAAAAACTTTCTACATTTTTATAACTTCCTATTAAATGGTGTTCAGCATAGTTTGTGTTTGACACTACCCTACATCCTCATGTTTTCACTACCTTTGTCCTATGTGGCCCTGTTGCATCTAGGCACCTGCTGTTTAGAAGTGTTTTATCTAAAACTTTTAATTGTGACTAATAAAAATTATTTTTTAAGTGTACTATATACATTTAATTTTAGATTTAATTTCAGTTGTGGTTCACATACCTTATTATTGTTAAAAAAATCTTTTTTTGTTATACATTTTGGAACCTGTCATTTCCAAATACAAAAATGGCTTTCTGTTGTTATAGAAGGAAGCCAGAAAATTGAAACATAGGAACATAGGAGATTGATGGCAGATAAAAACCACATGGTCCATCTAGTCTGCCCTTAATAATATTTCCTTTTTGTCTTAGGATAGACGTGTTTATCCTGAAATGTCTTCATTCAATCTACTTACTGTAAATTTCCAAACTTCATGTGCTGATTTTCTCTTCTAAGCCTTAGCTATTCTTCCAATAAAATTGTATTTTATGGCACTACTTATGATCTCCCCCTGCCCCCACTTTCAGACAACTTGTTCTTTCTGTAGCTACTACTATGTTTGGCTCAAGCACACAGTAAAATCTGCAACAAAAAAAAACAGCATTGTCGCAACATAGGGCCTTAGCCTTAAAGGGGGGTTTCTGGTCCCATGGGCCATTTTTGATATGGATGACCTATTCTCAATTTTTTTTTTTGTAGATCTACTAACATCATGATAACTAAGGCTACATTAACATCTACGCCAGGCCAAGGTGCACCACATGGTAAACTTGACCATCCTTACTTGCTTCCTCGATTGCATTTATAATACACCTTTCCATAGCACATCTACAGTATGTCAGAAATCAACCCCTTTAGAGGTTGAATCCACCAACAGCAAGATGTCTTCTCTTCTTGCTTATTCTATCACATAGCTGACCTGTGCCACTCTGTAGATGATGCAAGTCAATCATTATCCTTGATCACCACATCACCCTGCACGTGGAAGCCCTATTTATACCTACAACTACATCACCTTTCAGTTCAAAAAGTACTTCATATTACACATTAAGGGTATGTTCACACTAGATAGCTAGTGGAAAAAAGAAACAACATGCCCTATCTTGCTGTGGATTACGCAACTGAGTCAGCCTCGGCGTCCGCTGCTCAAGACACGCTTCTGTTTAGGCTCATTCATTTGGGCCTAATCAGGAGCGGGATGCCGCGATGGAATGTCAATGCACTGCATTGGCATCCCATCATGGCTAGCCGCGCCTGTAAGGAGAAAAATATCTGTGTAAAGATTGGTTCTTCAGCCATCTTGCTCTGTATACTCCATGTAATAAATCTCAGAACACTTTGAAATACAGCATCTGAGTGTGCCTGTGTCTGTGTGTTCTCAGAGCTCGTAACACGTCTTTCTCAGATTCAGAAATGGACTGCATCTACCCTGGGGCATTTCCCCAACAGCGCCAAAAAACACACAGTGGAAAAGTTTTCCGCCGTGTGAACTACCCCTAACAGTAGCTGTAGTAGTAGCAATAGTAGTAACCGTACAAGTAGTAACTGAAAAACTGTTACAAACTTGTATTCCATGTACTAAGTTGACCCAACGGTCAGACAGAGTATACAGTCCCCATTCTAATCTGGAAGGTATAAAAAACATCAATTTTATCTCTATAGAAAAGAACATAAGGGTTTTAAATAACTGAAATAACTGAATAAAAAACTAAACACACTCGCCTATGCACAAACACACACATGCACACACACACACACACACACACACACACACACACAGATGTTTGTTTCATAATATTTCAGATTCTTTAAGTATAACACTATTAATTTAACAAAATTATAAAATTTGTCCTGGTTATTTATATAACTAAGTGGTTAAATATATTACCAAAGTCAAGTGAATCTGTTTTTTAACCACTGCTGCAATGAAATATGATGATCACTAGATGGTGGACAGTTGAATACTGTGACACTTATCATCTCATGGGCGAGTCATTCCTCTGAGAAAGCCTTTCTGACCTTCCTTCCTCATTATTACTTGGTCTTACTTGTCCCTGTATGTATTACACATTTCCCTTTCTGTTCAGGTGGTTGCTGTGATTGTCAGGTCAGCTTTTTATGATTTTGCAGACAGACAGTTCTGGAATGTGAACTGTGTTATACAATGTGTATGGATTAACCCCTTAGTGACCAGCCTGATTTGGACCTTAATAACCAAGCCAAATTTTTGAAATTTGCCCAGTGTGACTTTATCAGTGAATAATTCTGTAACCGTACAGCGCATCCAAGCGATTCTGATATTGTTTTTTCGTGACATGTTGTACTTTACTGAGAAGGTAAAATTAGACTGATATAACGTGCGTAAATTTATTAAAAAACTCGCAAATGCTGAAAATTTTGAAAATTTTTCAATGTTTTCCATTTTTAGCTGCAATATCTCACATATACACAATAATACAGGGCAAAAAAGTTAGTAGTTATATATTTCCAAATGTTCCTTTTGTGTTTCAAGCATATTTGAAATAATTTTAGCATATTTGAGTAACTTAGACAATTTACAAGTTTATCAAGTTTATAAGCAAATTTTGGAAATTTTGAGTTTGTGATTTTTTCCTGTACCAAGCTATGTTTGCAGACAGGAATAGGTGGCATAATGGCAGAAACTCCCATTAAATGACCCAATTTGGAAAACTAGACCCCTTCAGGTATTCTTTGAGGGGTATAGTGAGCATTTTGATCAAACAAATATTGTTTTGCAAGAATTATTACAAATGACGAAAAAAATTACATTTTCATTTTCTTCAAATATGTGTCATTTTAAAGCCAGTTTTTTTGCACACAACACAACAAAAAGAAGAAAAACACCCCAAAATATATCACCCCACTTCTTCCGTGTTAAAAAATGTCCATTTTGTGGCCTTAGTCCTATGTACGCACGTACAGTAGGGCCCAAGAGGTAGGGAGGGCCAAATGGATTTCAAAACACAAATTTTGCTTGCAGATATTTTATGTCCATTGCACATTCAAACAAGATTTGAGTTACCAAAGCAATTGAAAATACCCATAAATGACACCATTTTATAAACTAGACCCCTTAGGGTATTCATTGAGGGGTATAGAGAGTACTTTGACCCTATAAGTTTTGAGAAAATTTGCGTCAAACAAAAAAAAGTCATATTTTTTACACAAGTGTCATTTTATAGGCCGTTTTTTTTTGCACATAACACATGAAAATGAAGAAAAACACCCCAAAATAGATGACCCCATTTCTCCTGTGTTCAAAAACTTACACTTTGTGGCCTTAATCCCATGTACGGACGCACAGTAGGGCCCAAAAAGAAGGGAGCACCAACTGAATTTCAAGACACAATTTTTGCTTCTAAATGTTTCAGGCCCATTACTCATTTAAACAAGATTTGAGTTACCAAAATAATTGAAAACCCCAATAAATGACCCCATTTTATCAACTAGACCCCTTGAGGTATTCATTGAGGGGTATAATGAGTATTTTGACCACATAGGTTTTAAAAGAATTTGCGTCAAACAAAAAATTCTCATATTTTTTACACAAAAGAGTAATTTTAAAGGCAGTTTTTTTGCACATAACACATGAAAATGAAGAAAAACACCCCAAAATAGATAGCCCCATTTCTCCCGTGTTCAAAAATGTACACTTTGTGGCCTTAATTCTATGTACGGACGCACGGCAGGGCCCAAAAAGAAGGGAGCACCAACTGGATTTCAAGACACAAATTTTGCTTGCAGATATTTTAGGCCCATTGCACATTCAAACAAGATTTGATACCAAAACAATTGAAACTCCCCATAAATGACCCCATTTCATAAACTAGACCCCTTAAGGTATTCATTGAGGGGCATAGTGAACATTTTGACCCTATAGCCGTTTCACAGATTTTACTAACTTAGGGATGTGTAGGTTAAAAATTACTAAAATGTCCCTTTATTCCCAAAGTTTTCATTTTCACAAGGGGTTAAAGGAGAGAAAGCCCCCCCACAGTTTGTTACACAATTTCTCCTGAACACGGCAATACCCCATATGTGGCCATAATCTGCTGTATGGGGACATGGTGGGGCTCAGAATGGAATGAGCGCTATTTGGGTTTTGGAGGGCAGATTTTGCTGGAATAGTTTTAAGGTGTCATGTCGCATTAGCTGAGCCCCTAAAGTATCAATACAATGGAAACCCCTCAAAAGTGACCCCATTTTAAAAACTACACCCATCAAGGAATGTATCAAGAGTAGAGATGAGCGAACAGTGTTCTATCGAACTCATGTTCGATCGGATATTAGGCTGTTCGGCATGTTCGAATCGAATCGAACACCGCGTGGTAAAGTGCGCCATTACTCGATTCCCCTCCCACCTTCCCTGGCGCCTTTTTTGCTCCAATAACAGCGCAGGGTAGGTGGGACAGGAACTACGACACCGGTGACGTTGAAAAAAGTAGGCAAAACCCATTGGCTGCCGAAAACATGTGACCTCTAATTTAAAAGAACAGCGCCGCCCAGCTTCGCGTCATTCTGAGCTTGCAATTCACCGGGGACGGAGGTTTCCGTCCAGCTAGCTAGGGGTTAGATTCTGGGTAGGCAGGGACAGGCTAGATAGGAAGGAGAAGACAACCACAACAGCTCTTGTAAGAGCTAAATTCCAGGGAGAAGCTTGTCAGTGTAACGTGGCACTGACGGGCTCAATCGCCGCAACCCAGCTTTCCCAGGATCCTGAATGGAATACACTGTCAGTGTATTCCCGTATACCCGATATATACCCCCGATACCCGTTCCAACGGTGTGCCCCCCCACCTTCACCCCAGAAATACCCTGCAAGTCCCCTAGCAATAGAATTGGGGCTATATACACCCACTATTTTTGCTACTGCCATATGGTGCCATTGTCTCACTGGGAATTCAAAGAATATATTGGGCTTACATATAACTTCAATTCCAGGGAGAAGCTTGTCAGTGTAACGTGGCACTGACGGGCTCAATCGCCGCAACCCAGCTTTCCCAGGATCCTGAATGGAACACACTGACAGTGTATTCCCGTATACCCCATATATACACCCCAAATCCCCGTTCCAACGGTGTGCCCCCCCACCTTCACCTCAGAAATACCCTGCAAGTCCCCTAGCAATAGAATTGGGGCTATATACACCCACAATTTTTGCTACTGGTATATAGTGCCATTGTCTGACTGGGAATTCAAAGAATATATGGGGGTGACGTGCACCCACAATTTTTGCTACTGCTATACAGTGCCATTGTCTCACTGGGAATTCAAAGAATATATTGGGGTTATGTGCACCCACAATTTTTACTACTGGTATACAGTGCCATTGTCTGACTGGGAATTCAAAGAATATATGGGGGTTACGTGCACCCACAATTTTTGCTACTGCTATACAGTTCCATTGTCTCACTGGGAATTCAAAGAATATATGGAGGTTATGTGCACCCACAATTTTTAATACTGGTATACAGTGCCATTGTCTGACTGGGAATTCAAAGAATATATGGGGGTTATGTGCACCCACAATTTTTACTACTGGTATATAGTGCCATTGTCTGACTGGGAATTCAAAGAATATATGGGGGTTACGTGCACCCACAATTTTTGCTACTGCTATACAGTTCCATTGTCTCACTGGGAATTCAAAGAATATATTGGGGTTATGTGCACCCACAATTTTTAATACTGGTATACAGTGCCATTGTCTGACTGGGAATTCAAAGAATATATGGGGGTTATGTGCACCCACAATTTTTAATACTGGTATACAGTGCCATTGTCTCACTGGGAATTCAAAGAATATATTGGGGTTATGTGCACCCACAATTTTTACTACTGGTATACAGTGCCATTGTCTGACTGGGAATTCAAAGAATATATGGGGGTTATGTGCACCCACAATTTTTAATACTGGTATACAGTGCCATTGTCTCACTGGGAATTCAAAGAATATATTGGGGTTATGTGCACCCACAATTTTTACTACTGGTATACAGTGCCATTGTCTGACTGGGAATTCAAAGAATATATGGGGGTTATGTGCACCCACAATTTTTAATACTGGTATACAGTGCCATTGTCTCACTGGGAATTCAAAGAATATATTGGGGTTATGTGCACCCACAATTTTTACTACTGGTATACAGTGCCATTGTCTGACTGGGAATTCAAAGAATATATGGGGGTTATGTGCACCCACAATTTTTAATACTGGTATACAGTGCCATTGTCTGACTGGGAATTCAAAGAATATATTGGGGTTATGTGCACCCACAATTTTTACTACTGGTATACAGTGCCATTGTCTGACTGGGAATTCAAAGAATATATGGGGGTTATGTGCACCCACAATTTTTACTACTGGTATATAGTGCCATTGTCTGACTGGGAATTCAAAGAATATATGGAGGTTATGTGCACCCACAATTTTTAATACTGGTATACAGTGCCATTGTCTCACTGGGAATTCAAAGAATATATTGGGGTTATGTGCACCCACAATTTTTACTACTGGTATACAGTGCCATTGTCTGACTGGGAATTCAAAGAATATATTGGGGTTATGTGCACCCACAATTTTTACTACTGGTATATAGTGCCATTGTCTGACTGGGAATTCAAAGAATATATTGGGGTTATGTGCACCCACAATTTTTACTACTGGTATATAGTGCCATTGTCTGACTGGGAATTCAAAGAATATATGGGGGTTATGTGCACCCACAATTTTTACTACTGGTATATAGTGCCATTGTCTGACTGGGAATTCAAAGAATATATGGGGGTTATGTGCACCCACAATTTTTAATACTGGTATACAGTGCCATTGTCTGACTGGGAATTCAAAGAATATATTGGGGTTACGTGCACCCACAATTTTTACTACTGGTATACAGTGCCATTGTCTGACTGGGAATTCAAAGAATATATGGGGGTTATGTGCACCCACAATTTTTAATACTGGTATACAGTGCCATTGTCTGACTGGGAATTCAAAGAATATATTGGGGTTATGTGCACCCACAATTTTTACTACTGGTGTATAGTGCCATTGTCTGACTGGGAATTCAAAGAATATATGGGGGTTATGTGCACCCACAATTTTTAATACTGGTATACAGTGCCATTGTCTGACTGGGAATTCAAAGAATATATTGGGGTTATGTGCACCCACAATTTTTACTACTGGTATACAGTGCCATTGTCTCACTGGGAATTCAAAGAATATATGGGGGTTATGTGCACCCACAATTTTTAATACTGGTATACAGTGCCATTGTCTCACTGGGAATTCAAAGAATATATTGGGGTTATGTGCACCCACAATTTTTACTACTGGTATACAGTGCCATTGTCTGACTGGGAATTCAAAGAATATATGGGGGTTATGTGCACCCACAATTTTTACTACTGGTATACAGTGCCATTGTCTGACTGGGAATTCAAAGAATATATTGGGGTTATGTGCACCCACAATTTTTACTACTGGTATACAGTGCCATTGTCTGACTGGGAATTCAAAGAATATATGGGGGTTACGTGCACCCACAATTTTTGCTACTGCTATACAGTTCCATTGTCTCACTGGGAATTCAAAGAATATATTGGGGTTATGTGCACCCACAATTTTTAATACTGGTATACAGTGCCATTGTCTGACTGGGAATTCAAAGAATATATGGGGGTTATGTGCACCCACAATTTTTAATACTGGTATACAGTGCCATTGTCTGACTGGGAATTCAAAGAATATATTGGGGTTATGTGCACCCACAATTTTTACTACTGGTATATAGTGCCATTGTCTGACTGGGAATTCAAAGAATATATGGGGGTTATGTGCACCCACAATTTTTAATACTGGTATACAGTGCCATTGTCTGACTGGGAATTCAAAGAATATATTGGGGTTATGTGCACCCACAATTTTTAATACTGGTATACAGTGCCATTGTCTGACTGGGAATTCAAAGAATATATGGGGGTTACGTGCACCCACAATTTTTGCTACTGCTATACAGTTCCATTGTCTCACTGGGAATTCAAAGAATATATTGGGGTTATGTGCACCCACAATTTTTAATACTGGTATACAGTGCCATTGTCTGACTGGGAATTCAAAGAATATATGGGGGTTATGTGCACCCACAATTTTTAATACTGGTATACAGTGCCATTGTCTCACTGGGAATTCAAAGAATATATGGGGGTTACGTGCACCCACAATTTTTGCTACTGCTATACAGTTCCATTGTCTCACTGGGAATTCAAAGAATATATGGGGGTTATGTGCACCCACAATTCTAAATACTGGTATACAGTGCCATTGTCTCACTGGGAATTCAAAGAATATATGGGGGTTACGTGCACCCACAATTTTTGCTACTGCTATACAGTTCCATTGTCTCACTGGGAATTCAAAGAATATATGGGGGTTATGTGCACCCACAATTTTTAATACTGGTATACAGTGCCATTGTCTGACTGGGAATTCAAAGAATATATGGGGGTTACGTGCACCCACAATTTTTACTACTGGTATATAGTGCCATTGTCTGACTGGGAATTCAAAGAATATATGGGGGTTACGTGCACCCACAATTTTTGCTACTGCTATACAGTTCCATTGTCTCACTGGGAATTCAAAGAATATATTGGGGTTATGTGCACCCACAATTTTTAATACTGGTATACAGTGCCATTGTCTGACTGGGAATTCAAAGAATATATGGGGGTTATGTGCACCCACAATTTTTAATACTGGTATACAGTGCCATTGTCTCACTGGGAATTCAAAGAATATATTGGGGTTATGTGCACCCACAATTTTTACTACTGGTATACAGTGCCATTGTCTGACTGGGAATTCAAAGAATATATGGGGGTTATGTGCACCCACAATTTTTAATACTGGTATACAGTGCCATTGTCTCACTGGGAATTCAAAGAATATATTGGGGTTATGTGCACCCACAATTTTTACTACTGGTATACAGTGCCATTGTCTGACTGGGAATTCAAAGAATATATGGGGGTTATGTGCACCCACAATTTTTAATACTGGTATACAGTGCCATTGTCTCACTGGGAATTCAAAGAATATATTGGGGTTATGTGCACCCACAATTTTTACTACTGGTATACAGTGCCATTGTCTGACTGGGAATTCAAAGAATATATGGGGGTTATGTGCACCCACAAATTTTAATACTGGTATACAGTGCCATTGTCTGACTGGGAATTCAAAGAATATATTGGGGTTATGTGCACCCACAATTTTTACTACTGGTATACAGTGCCATTGTCTGACTGGGAATTCAAAGAATATATGGGGGTTACGTGCACCCACAATTTTTGCTACTGCTATACAGTTCCATTGTCTCACTGGGAATTCAAAGAATATATGGGGGTTATGTGCACCCACAATTTTTAATACTGGTAAACAGTGCCATTGTCTGACTGGGAATTCAAAGAATATATGGGGGTTATGTGCACCCACAATTTTTAATACTGGTATACAGTGCCATTGTCTGACTGGGAATTCAAAGAATATATGGGGGTTATGTGCACCCACAATTTTTAATACTGGTATACAGTGCCATTGTCTGACTGGGAATTCAAAGAATATATTGGGGTTATGTGCACCCACAATTTTTACTACTGGTATACAGTGCCATTGTCTGACTGGGAATTCAAAGAATATATGGAGGTTATGTGCACCCACAATTTTTAATACTGGTATACAGTGCCATTGTCTGACTGGGAATTCAAAGAATATATTGGGGTTATGTGCACCCACAATTTTTACTACTGGTATACAGTGCCATTGTCTGACTGGGAATTCAAAGAATATATGGGGGTTATGTGCACCCACAATTTTTAATACTGGTATACAGTGCCATTGTCTCACTGGGAATTCAAAGAATATATTGGGGTTATGTGCACCCACAATTTTTACTACTGGTATACAGTGCCATTGTCTGACTGGGAATTCAAAGAATATATTGGGGTTATGTGCACCCACAATTTTTACTACTGGTATATAGTGCCATTGTCTGACTGGGAATTCAAAGAATATATGGGGGTTATGTGCACCCACAATTTTTACTACTGGTATATAGTGCCATTGTCTGACTGGGAATTCAAAGAATATATGGGGGTTATGTGCACCCACAATTTTTAATACTGGTATACAGTGCCATTGTCTGACTGGGAATTCAAAGAATATATTGGGGTTATGTGCACCCACAATTTTTACTACTGGTATATAGTGCCATTGTCTGACTGGGAATTCAAAGAATATATAGGGGTTATGTGCACCCACAATTTTTAATACTGGTATACAGTGCCATTGTCTGACTGGGAAGTCAAAGAATATATTGGGGTTATGTGCACCCACAATTTTTACTACTGGTATACAGTGCCATTGTCTGACTGGGAATTCAAAGAATATATGGGGGTTATGTGCACCCACAATTTTTAATACTGGTATACAGTGCCATTGTCTGACTGGGAATTCAAAGAATATATTGGGGTTATGTGCACCCACAATTTTTACTACTGGTATATAGTGCCATTGTCTGACTGGGAATTCAAAGAATATATGGGGGTTATGTGCACCCACAATTTTTAATACTGGTATACAGTGCCATTGTCTGACTGGGAATTCAAAGAATATATTGGGGTTATGTGCACCCACAATTTTTACTACTGGTATACAGTGCCATTGTCTGACTGGGAATTCAAAGAATATATGGGGGTTATGTGCACCCACAATTTTTAATACTGGTATACAGTGCCATTGTCTCACTGGGAATTCAAAGAATATATTGGGGTTATGTGCACCCACAATTTTTACTACTGGTATACAGTGCCATTGTCTGACTGGGAATTCAAAGAATATATGGGGGTTATGTGCACCCACAAATTTTACTACTGGTATACAGTGCCATTGTCTGACTGGGAATTCAAAGAATATATTGGGGTTATGTGCACCCACAATTTTTACTACTGGTATACAGTGCCATTGTCTGACTGGGAATTCAAAGAATATATGGGGGTTACGTGCACCCACAATTTTTGCTACTGCTATACAGTTCCATTGTCTCACTGGGAATTCAAAGAATATATTGGGGTTATGTGCACCCACAATTTTTAATACTGGTATACAGTGCCATTGTCTGACTGGGAATTCAAAGAATATATGGGGGTTATGTGCACCCACAATTTTTAATACTGGTATACAGTGCCATTGTCTCACTGGGAATTCAAAGAATATATTGGGGTTATGTGCACCCACAATTTTTACTACTGGTATACAGTGCCATTGTCTGACTGGGAATTCAAAGAATATATGGGGGTTATGTGCACCCACAATTTTTAATACTGGTATACAGTGCCATTGTCTGACTGGGAATTCAAAGAATATATTGGGGTTATGTGCACCCACAATTTTTAATACTGGTATACAGTGCCATTGTCTGACTGGGAATTCAAAGAATATATGGGGGTTACGTGCACCCACAATTTTTGCTACTGCTATACAGTTCCATTGTCTCACTGGGAATTCAAAGAATATATTGGGGTTATGTGCACCCACAATTTTTAATACTGGTATACAGTGCCATTGTCTGATTGGGAATTCAAAGAATATATGGGGGTTATGTGCACCCACAATTTTTAATACTGGTATACAGTGCCATTGTCTCACTGGGAATTCAAAGAATATATGGGGGTTACGTGCACCCACAATTTTTGCTACTGCTATACAGTTCCATTGTCTCACTGGGAATTCAAAGAATATATTGGGGTTATGTGCACCCACAATTTTTAATACTGGTATACAGTGCCATTGTCTCACTGGGAATTCAAAGAATATATGGGGGTTATGTGCACCCACAATTTTTAATACTGGTATACAGTGCCATTGTCTCACTGGGAATTCAAAGAATATATGGGGGTTACGTGCACCCACAATTTTTGCTACTGCTATACAGTGCCATTGTCTCACTGGGAATTCAAAGAATATATGGGGGTTATGTGCACCCACAATTTTTAATACTGGTATACAGTGCCATTGTCTGACTGGGAATTCAAGGAATATATGGGGGTTACGTGCACCCACAATTTTTACTACTGGTATATAGTGCCATTGTCTGACTGGGAATTCAAAGAATATATGGGGGTTACGTGCACCCACAATTTTTGCTACTGCTATACAGTTCCATTGTCTCACTGGGAATTCAAAGAATATATGGAGGTTATGTGCACCCACAATTTTTAATACTGGTATACAGTGCCATTGTCTGACTGGGAATTCAAAGAATATATGGGGGTTATGTGCACCCACAATTTTTACTACTGGTATATAGTGCCATTGTCTGACTGGGAATTCAAAGAATATATGGGGGTTACGTGCACCCACAATTTTTGCTACTGCTATACAGTTCCATTGTCTCACTGGGAATTCAAAGAATATATTTGGGTTATGTGCACCCACAATTTTTAATACTTGTATACAGTGCCATTGTCTGACTGGGAATTCAAAGAATATATGGGGGTTATGTGCACCCACAATTTTTAATACTGGTATACAGTGCCATTGTCTCACTGGGAATTCCACAAATAATTTGGGGATTCATTCACCCTACATCTCAGGCTCTTGCCATATTCACCCAGGTTGTCAGTGCTGCACCAGCTCGTTCCCAGACAGCTCGTCCCGAAAAACACGTTACCTATATAGAGGATTTGGACAATGAAGACAACGTGTTCTAAATCTAATGTCTGCACCTTCTCCAGAATTAAAATAAAGGCAGCGTTTAACTTTCAAATAGCACTGCACAAAGGAAGAGCTTATCAGCTTGTCTCATGACATGCTACTGAAAAGTTTCATTTGTGTATCTTAATGTAAATATAGTTGTATAAGCTTTTTGGGTTTTAGGCACTGCCAAGTTATTTATTACCACCCGCTCCCTTATAATGATGATGACGCCAAAGTCACTGTGGGTGTTCAGAGCTCACAGCTTTGGGTGACATTTGTCTTGCTCTCTGTCGGTACCAGCTGTCTTTTTGGATACCGTAAAGTTATGTTGACTTTATTAACAGCTATAGAAGCTTTAGCCAGGTTGTGACGGTGTGTAACCCTAACAACACTAAGTGGGATACACATTAATAGTCAGTCTATGTACGCTAAACGTATCACTGAAGTAATTTTTTTTCCCTCTCCCCTAATATAAGAAAGGAACAGACATTAGACCTAGACCGGGGTTCGAGGCTTGAAAAAATCCAGTATTATTTGCTCTTCATGATGTGAAATATGTGTTGAAAAGCAACCCAAGATGAAGTCAGCCATGTGTGCCAGTGTGTTACTTGGCATGCCTTTGCTGGCCCCAACTGTAAGGGTCACTCTCCATTTCCTCCATTTTCCACTCCCCTTCACACCATTTGTGGTGAAGCAATGGGATGCACTGAAGTGCACCCTCTAGCCTCGTGTGGGATAGGGACATCAGATGCCACTCCAACCCCCTCGTCTTCCTCCGCCAGCCAACGGTGCGAAGATGAGAGGAGTGTGCTCTGAATGTTTTCTGCCTAGCAGAGGCTAGTTCTCACTTACGAAAATGGCCCCACTTTGACCTGTATATCAGGCACAATGGTGTAGGTTTCAAAGAAACATGGCACCAACAAGTTGGAAAACGTGGGCCATGCGTGGACCGTGTTTGAGTCTGGCAAGCTCCAGATCTGCTACCAGGTTCCAGCCATTATCACAGGCGCAAAAATGCCAGGCCCCAGGTGTAGCAGGGAAAAAAAAATGCCATCTCAGCCAGGATGGCATCCCTGACCTCGGAGGCACTGTGCTGTCTGTCCCCCAAGCTGATCAGTTTCAGCACGGCCTGCTGACATCTCCCCATGCCAGTGTTACAGTGTTTTCCGCTAGTAGCTGGGGTGGAGGTTGCAGCTTCGTAGGGTTTCAGTCTACTCCTGCCATGAATTTTGGCCTGGGAGAGGAGATAGGCCACCCCAGTTTGCACCCGGGGAACAGACTCCACCACATTCACCCTGCCTGTCATTAAAGATAAGCACTGCAGCATCCCTGACCACAGGCGCTTGTCCATGTGTCGGTGGTCAAGTGGACCTTGCAGCAAAGCGCAGAGCTCTGGGCCCGACTGATGTTATGGGACACATGCAGGCGCAAGGCAGAGACAGCACACCAAGAGAAGTAGTAACGGCTAGGCCCAGCATAGGGAGGTGCCCCAGCTGCCATCTGCTGACGGAAGGCCTGGGTCTCCAGAAGCATAAACAAACACCAACATCTCCAGGGCCAGCAGTTTATCGATGAGGCTGTTACAGGCTTGGGCATGGGGGTGGGTTGTATTGTACTTCTGCCTGCAATGAAAAGCTTGGGAAATGTGGAGTGGCTGGGAAGAGGCGCATGATGGTGCAGGCCAAAAGGGTGCATGAGGGTGAACTCCCCAATGTGTCAGAGATAGGTGTGTAGGTGTCCTTGCATCATATACTTGCACCATATTTGGCTTTGGAAGTTAATTTTGTGCCAAAAAGTGGTTAAGACAGCGATCCCTCAGCTACTCCCGTTACACTGTCTATTGAAGTTACCATCTGTGGAAGTGGACCACCATTTCTAAGATCCCAAAGGAAGCAGGCAAGAGATGTGCAGTTCAGAAAAAAAGATGAGAAAATAAGTTTAGGCTGTAGAGCACAGAGGGATCGGAGAGGACAGAGCTGGTGTCGGCCAGGTATTCCCACAACATGTGCCTATACTTGTCCCTCCTGGTGACACTAGGCCCCTGAGTGGCAGTAATTTGTCCAGGGGGGCCATTAACGTGTTCCAGACCTAGGAATAAGTCTTCCAACAGGGTAGAGTTTTGCATGCCTTTGCTTCTACCCACTGTTTTTGCTGCTTAGCTTCCCTCCACATCTACTCTGCTTTCACCCCTAAACATCACCCCAGTTTATGCCTTTGCTTCTACCCAGGTTTTTTGTTGATTTAGCTTCCCTCTACATCTACACTGCTTTAGCCCCTAGACATCACCCCTGTCCATGTGGGGTCGGTGGCCTCGTCATCCACCAACTCCTCTTCCAATTGCGCACTGCCCCCTTACTGCAAACCGCACATGACCACAGCTTGCCTTGATGGCAACTGTGTCTCATGATCCCCACTTAGGTCCAGACAAGTCGGTGGCGGGTCCAAAACCCCAAAATTGGAAGGAAATGGCAGATGCTGCAGTATTTCTAACACCTGTTCCTGGTGCTCGGGCCTGGTCTGTGTTGTACCCTGCACCCTGCTTAACGCATCTGCCATATCCGAAGTTGTGCTGAGCGCATGCTAATGTTTCGTGTCCAGTGCAATGGATGGGATGGGATTTCACATAAGTCTGCCACCCATGGCCACTCATGGTTGAGCAACTGAGGGAGTTGACTTTGACGAACCCGAGGGTTTTGGAGTTGGAACTACATCAAAGGTCTGTGCTGCTCACACACTCTGCTCAACACATGATATGTTTAGTGCCAGCAGTGTGGAGACGTCGCACAACAGCCGTTGTTCCAGCAGGTACAGGCGTTGTAGGAGTGCATAGAGGCTAGCAGCGGCAACTATACACTTTAAAAACTATCCGCACAAGCGACACATTTTCACCAGTAGCTCAGGAACATTGGGGTACCTTTTTCAAAAGATTAGCAGCAATGAGTTAAAAACGTGGCCCAGGCATGGAATATGTTGCAGGCTGCCAAGCTACAGAGCCAATCCCAGGTTACGGCCATTATCACACATGACAACATGCCTGGGCCCAGGTGCAGTGGCAAAAACCACATTGCCGTCTCATCGAGGATGGCATGACTCACTTTGTAGGCAGTGTGCTGTCTGGCCCCCAAGCTGATGAGCTTCAGCACGGCCCGCTGACGTCTCCCCACACCAGTGTTGCAGCGTTTCCAGCTCGTAGCTGGGGTCAATTTAACAGCGCAGGAGGGTGGTGTTTCAGCCCTCCTCCCAGGAATGTTGTGTGGGGAGACAAGTCAGGCCACCACATTTTGCGACCCGGTCCACGCCTCAACTACATTCAACCACTGTGCCCAAATTGAAAGGTAGCGTCCCTGTCCGCATGCACTTGTCCATTCGTAACTGGTCACATGGAACTTTAGGGCTAAGCGCTGAATTTAGGGACCGCCTCATGTTTGGGGGAAAGTGCTGGTGTGGACGGCACAGTGCGGTGGCGCAGTAGACACTCTGCCCAAAAAGGGCAGAGTGTCCCCCAGCCGGGATTCCAACATCTCCTGGGCCAGATTTCTTGAGATGAGGCCGTTGAAGCCTTGGGCATGTGGGTGGGTTGCGCTGTACTTTAGCATGAAATGAAAGGCTTGGGAGATGGGGAGTTGCTGGGAAGAGGCGCATGATGGCGCGGGCAAAAGGAGAAATGGCAGGAAAAGGTGAGGATAAGGGTGAACTCCCCAAAGTGTCAGAGGCAGATGTGGAGGTGTCCTGGCTCCTGGTCTGGACTGCAGCGCCAGCCCTGTCAACAGTGGAAGAGGCAGTGGCCGCCAGGCCAAACGACGATTATCCTGCGCTTGCTCTCACCCACTGAGCCCAGGGCTTGCCTTCCAAATGATGGCACCCGCAAGAGGTGGTGAGATTCCTCTCCGCAGATCTCCAAACCATCTTGGACTTGCAAATTGCACTAAATTTGTCATGTAACTGACATGTATATGATGAGTCTATCCATTGTCTGTTCATTTTGGTGAAAGTCAGCCTGTCAGCTGACAGACAGCTGTGCTTGTCAGTGATGATGTCACCGGCTGCTTGTACCCCCAGTTTTTGCTGCTTAGCTTGCCTCCACATCCACACTGCTTTTGCCCCTACACACCACCCCTATCCATGCCTGTGCCTCTAGCCATAAGTCTGCCACCCATGGAAACTCATGGTGCAGAAAGTGAGGGAGCTGACTCTGAGGAACCCTTGGGTTTTGTAGCTGGTACTCCATCAAAGGTCTCTGCTGCTCACACACCCTGCTGAACATACGGTATCTAGGGTTAGAGCATGTGGTGACCTCGCACAACAGTAGGTGCTTCAGGCAGATGTAGGCCTTGCTGGAGTGTATTGCGGCTAGCTCCAGGTACTGTAGACTTGGGAAAGTGGGTGTCCAAGTGCCGCACTTTCACCCTTAGCTCAGCTAATTTGGGGTATGTTTTTAAAAATCATTGCACCACTACATTGAACATGTGGGCCAGGCATGGAACGTGTTGGAGGCTGGCAAGCTCCAGAGCCCTCCAACAAGCTAAAAAACCTGGCCCCAGGGGCAGCGGGGATAAACAAATTGCCATCTCATCCAGGATGGCATCCCTGACCTCAGAGGCAGTGTGCTGTCCGTCTCCCAAGCTGATGAGCTTCAGCCCAGCCTGCTGACGTCTCCCCACACCAGTGTTGCAGCGTTTTCAGCTCGTAGCTGGGGTCAATCTAACAGCGGAGGAGGAGGAGGGTGGTGTTTCAGCCCTCCTCCCAGGAATGTTTTGTGGGGAAACAAGTCAGGAAAATTCTTGAAACGGGAGAGTTTTGCATCTTTGCCCTTGCTGCCTATGGACATCCCTTTGCCTCTAGCCACCATTTTCCCTGCTTTGCTTGCCTCCACATCCACACTGCTTTTGCCCCTAGACATCACCCCAGTCCATGCCTTAGCTTGTACCCCCAGTTTTTCCTGCTTAGCTTGCCTCCACATCCACACTGCTTTTGCCCCTAGACATCACCCCAGTCCATGCCTTAGCTTGTACCCCCAGTTTTTCCTGCTTAGCTTGCCTCCACATCCACACTGCTTTTGCCCCTAGACATCACCCCAGTCCATGCCTTAGCTTGTACCCCCAGTTTTTCCTGCTTAGCTTGCCTCCACATCCACACTGCTTTTGCCCCTAGACATCATCCCTATCCATGCCTCTTCCCCTAGCCATAACTCTGCCACCCCTGGAAACTCATGGTGCAGAAACTTTGGTTGCTGACTTTGAGGAACCCTTGGGTTTTGTAGATGGAACTCCATCAAAGGTCTGTGCAGCTCACACACCCTGCTCAAGATATGGTATTGTAGGGTTTCAGCGTGTGTGAATGACGGACAACAGCCTGTGTTTGGACAGATGTAGGCCTTGCTAGAGTGTTTTTAGGCTAGCAGCGACTCCTGTGCACTTGCAAAAGTGGGCGCACAAGCGCCGCATTTTCAACAGTAGCTTCGGTACATTTGGGTATGTTTTTAAAAAACTTTGCACCACTAGGTTAGACGTGGGCCAAACATGGTACGTGTTGGAGGCTGGCAAGCTCCAGAGCCGCTACCAGGTTCCAGCCATTATCACAGGCGTAAAAATGCCAGGCCCCAGGTGTAGCAGGGAAAAAAAAATGCCATCTCAGCCAGGATGGCATCCCTGACCTCGGAGGCACTGTGCTGTCTGTCCCCCAAGCTGATGAGCTTCAGCACCGCCTGCTGACGTCTCCCCACACCAGTGTTTTAGCGTTTGCCGCTAGTAGCTGTGTTGGAGGTTGCAGCGTCGTAGGGTTTCAGTCTACTCCTGCCATGATAGATAGATAGAGATGAGCGAACACTAAAATGTTCGAGGTTCGAAATTCGATTCGAACAGCCGCTCAATGTTCGTGTGTTCGAATGGGTTTCGAACCCCATTATAGTCTATGGGGAACAGATACTCGTTAAGGGGGAAACCCAAATCCGTGTCTGGAGGGTCACCAAGTCCACTATGACACCCCAGGAAATGATGCCAACACCTCTGGAATGACACTGGGACAGCAGGGGAAGCATGTCTGAGGGCATCTAACACACCAAAGACCCTCTATTACCCCAACATCACTGCCTAACAACTACACACTTTCCACATTCAAAAAAACCTCAATCAAAGTGGGAAAATACCTGGAAACCTTCTTTACTCCCCAAATGGATGGACACAAACCCCAATTTAAGCTCAACAAACAGTAACAACCACCCCTTTAAATCACGTTCCCCATGACAACCACAAATGGAATAGGCAATGGGAATTCCAAAAGCCCTCACCCTTAACTGTCATTTTGAGTGTGTGTGTGTGTGTGTGTGTGTGTGATGTGGTAAGACCTTCCAAAATTCACTTTTCTAGCCCTTAACATGAGCCCTTCCAAACAAAGTTACATGACCTTAAGCTGAGCTACCAGCAGAGATTGAGGCCCTTGGCATGAGTAGAGCCTTGCACCAGCAGTGTTTTTGGCACTTAGGGTGAGTTGAGCCTTGTACCAGCGTGTGTCCCTTAACATCAGGCGGGCCCTAAGTTCTGCGCTTTGCACAAAAGTTCCACATTAACTAGGCTGAATGGTACAAAGATTAGTAGGCCCGAGAACCAGGAACAGGTCTTGCAATGGCTGTCGGATAACGCTTAAAGCACATTGTCCACCAGCCAGGCAGCCTCTACCTCCTCTTACCCAACAGTCTTGTCCTCCTTCCACCCAAAATTCCCAATCTTCCCAGAACAACTGTGGCACCTCACTATGCCGTCCCTAGCCGTCTCAACTTCTCCCGGTGTGGCGTCCCCGCCTTGCACCAGCACGTGTCACTCAACATCAGGTGGGCCCTTAGTTCCGCGCTTTGCTGCAAGGTCCACTTGACCACCGACACTTGGACAAGCGCCTGTGGTCAGGGATGCTGCAGTGCTTATCTTTAATGACAGGCAGGGTGAATGTGGTGGAGTCTGTTCCCCGGGTGCAAACTGGGGTGGCCTATCTCCTCTCCCAGGCCAAAATTCATGGCAGGAGTAGACTGAAACCCTACGACGCTGCAACCTCCAACACAGCTACTAGCGGCAAACGCTAAAACACTGGTGTGGGGAGACGTCAGCAGGCGGTGCTGAAGCTCATCAGCTTGGGGGACAGACAGCACAGTGCCTCCGAGGTCAGGGATGCCATCCTGGCTGAGATGGCATTTTTTTTTCCCTGCTACACCTGGGGCCTGGCATTTTTACGCCTGTGATAATGGCTGGAACCTGGTAGCGGCTCTGGAGCTTGCCAGCCTCCAACACGTTCCATGTTTGGCCCACGTCTAACCTAGTGGTGCAAAGTTTTTTAAAAACATACCCAAATGTACCGAAGCTACTGTTGAAAATGCGGCGCTTGTGCGCCCACTTTTGCAAGTGCACAGGAGTCGCTGCTAGCCTAAAAACACTCTAGCAAGGCCTACATCTGTCCAAACACAGGCTGTTGTCCGTCATTCACACACGCTGAAACCCTACAATACCATATCTTGAGCAGGGTGTGTGAGCTGCACAGACCTTTGATGGAGTTCCATCTACAAAACCCAAGGGTTCCTCAAAGTCAGCAACCAAAGTTTCTGCACCATGAGTTTCCAGGGGTGGCAGAGTTATGGCTAGGGGAAGAGGCATGGATAGGGATGATGTCTAGGGGCAAAAGCAGTGTGGATGTGGAGGCAAGCTAAGCAGGAAAAACTGGGGGTACAAGCTAAGGCATGGACTGGGGTGATGTCTAGGGGCAAAAGCAGTGTGGATGTGGAGGCAAGCTAAGCAGGAAAAACTGGGGGTACAAGCTAAGGTATGGACTGGGGTGATGTCTAGGGGCAAAAGCAGTGTGGATGTGGAGGCAAGCTAAGCAGGAAAAACTGGGGGTACAAGCTAAGGCATGGACTGGGGTGATGTCTAGGGGCAAAAGCAGTGTGGATGTGGAGGCAAGCAAAGCAGGGAAAATGGTGGCTAGAGGCAAAGGGATGTCCATAGGCAGCAAGGGCAAAGATGCAAAACTCTCCCGTTTCAAGAATTTTCCTGACTTGTTTCCCCACAAAACATTCCTGGGAGGAGGGCTGAAACACCACCCTCCTCCTCCTCCGCTGTTAGATTGACCCCAGCTACGAGCTGAAAACGCTGCAACACTGGTGTGGGGAGACGTCAGCAGGCTGGGCTGAAGCTCATCAGCTTGGGAGACGGACAGCACACTGCCTCTGAGGTCAGGGATGCCATCCTGGATGAGATGGCAATTTGTTTATCCCCGCTGCCCCTGGGGCCAGGTTTTTTAGCTTGTTGGAGGGCTCTGGAGCTTGCCAGCCTCCAACACGTTCCATGCCTGGCCCACATGTTCAATGTAGTGGTGCAATGATTTTTAAAAACATACCCCAAATTAGCTGAGCTAAGGGTGAAAGTGCGGCACTTGGACACCCACTTTCCCAAGTCTACAGTACCTGGAGCTAGCCGCAATACACTCCAGCAAGGCCTACATCTGTCTGAAGCACCTACTGTTGTGCGAGGTCACCACACGCTCTAACCCTAGATACCGTATGTTCAGCAGGGTGTGTGAGCAGCAGAGACCTTTGATGGAGTACCAGCTACAAAACCCAAGGGTTCCTCAGAGTCAGCTCCCTCACTTTCTGCACCATGAGTTTCCATGGGTGGCAGACTTATGGCTAGAGGCACAGGCATGGATAGGGGTGATGTGTAGGGGCAAAAGCAGTGTGGATGTGGAGGCAAGCTAAGCAGCAAAAACTGGGGGTACAAGCAGCCGGTGACATCATCACTGACAAGCACAGCTGTCTGTCAGCTGACAGGCTGACTTTCACCAAAATGAACAGACAATGGATAGACTCATCATATACATGTCAGTTACATGACAAATTTAGTGCAATTTGCAAGTCCAAGATGGTTTGGAGATCTGCGGAGAGGAATCTCACCACCTCTTGCGGGTGCCATCATTTGGAAGGCAAGCCCTGGGCTCAGTGGGTGAGAGCAAGCGCAGGATAATCGTCGTTTGGCCTGGCGGCCACTGCCTCTTCCACTGTTGACAGGGCTGGCGCTGCAGTCCAGACCAGGAGCCAGGACACCTCCACATCTGCCTCTGACACTTTGGGGAGTTCACCCTTATCCTCACCTTTTCCTGCCATTTCTCCTTTTGCCCGCGCCATCATGCGCCTCTTCCCAGCAACTCCCCATCTCCCAAGCCTTTCATTTCATGCTAAAGTACAGCGCAACCCACCCACATGCCCAAGGCTTCAACGGCCTCATCTCAAGAAATCTGGCCCAGGAGATGTTGGAATCCCGGCTGGGGGACACTCTGCCCTTTTTGGGCAGAGTGTCTACTGCGCCACCGCACTGTGCCGTCCACACCAGCACTTTCCCCCAAACATGAGGCGGTCCCTAAATTCAGCGCTTAGCCCTAAAGTTCCATGTGACCAGTTACGAATGGACAAGTGCATGCGGACAGGGACGCTACCTTTCAATTTGGGCACAGTGGTTGTATGTAGTTGAGGCGTGGACCGGGTCGCAAAATGTGGTGGCCTGACTTGTCTCCCCACACAACATTCCTGGGAGGAGGGCTGAAACACCACCCTCCTCCGCTGTTAAATTGACCCCAGCTACGAGCTGGAAACGCTGCAACACTGGTGTGGGGAGACGTCAGCGGGCCGTGCTGAAGCTCATCAGCTTGGGGGCCAGACAGCACACTGCCTACAAAGTGAGTCATGCCATCCTCGATGAGACGGCAATGTGGTTTTTGCCACTGCACCTGGGCCCAGGCATGTTGTCATGTGTGATAATGGCCGTAACCTGGGATTGGCTCTGTAGCTTGGCAGCCTGCAACATATTCCATGCCTGGGCCACGTTTTTAACTCATTGCTGCTAATCTTTTGAAAAAGGTACCCCAATGTTCCTGAGCTACTGGTGAAAGTGTGGCGCTTGTGCGGATAGTTTTTAAAGTGTATAGTTGCCGCTGCTAGCCTCTATGCACTCCTACAACGCCTGTACCTGCTGGAACAACGGCTGTTGTGCGACGTCTCCACACTGCTGGCACTAAACATATCATGTGTTGAGCAGAGTGTGTGAGCAGCACAGACCTTTGATGTAGTTCCAACTCCAAAACCCTCGGGTTCGTCAAAGTCAACTCCCTCAGTTGCTCAACCATGAGTGGCCATGGGTGGCAGACTTATGTGAAATCCCATCCCATCCATTGCACTGGACACGAAACATTAGCATGCGCTCAGCACAACTTCGGATATGGCAGATGCGTTAAGCAGGGTGCAGGGTACAACACAGACCAGGCCCGAGCACCAGAAACAGGTGTTAGAAATACTGCAGCATCTGCCATTTCCTTCCAATTTTGGGGTTTTGGACCCGCCACCGACTTGTCTGGACCTAAGTGGGGATCATGAGACACAGTTGCCATCAAGGCAAGCTGTGGTCATGTGCGGTTTGCAGTAAGGGGGCAGTGCGCAATTGGAAGAGGAGTTGGTGGATGACGAGGCCACCGACCCCACATGGACAGGGGTGATGTCTAGGGGCTAAAGCAGTGTAGATGTAGAGGGAAGCTAAATCAACAAAAAACCTGGGTAGAAGCAAAGGCATAAACTGGGGTGATGTTTAGGGGTGAAAGCAGAGTAGATGTGGAGGGAAGCTAAGCAGCAAAAACAGTGGGTAGAAGCAAAGGCATGCAAAACTCTACCCTGTTGGAAGACTTATTCCTAGGTCTGGAACACGTTAATGGCCCCCCTGGACAAATTACTGCCACTCAGGGGCCTAGTGTCACCAGGAGGGACAAGTATAGGCGCATGTTGTGGGAATACCTGGCCGACACCAGCTCTGTCCTCTCCGATCCCTCTGTGCTCTACAGCCTAAACTTATTTTCTCATCTTTTTTTCTGAACTGCACATCTCTTGCCTGCTTCCTTTGGGATCTTAGAAATGGTGGTCCACTTCCACAGATGGTAACTTCAATAGACAGTTTAACGGGAGTAGCTGAGGGATCGCTGTCTTAACCACTTTTTGGCACAAAATTAACTTCCAAAGCCAAATATGGTGCAAGTATATGATGCAAGGACACCTACACACCTATCTCTGACACATTGGGGAGTTCACCCTCATGCACCCTTTTGGCCTGCACCATCATGCGCCTCTTCCCAGCCACTCCACATTTCCCAAGCTTTTCATTGCAGGCAGAAGTACAATACAACCCACCCCCATGCCCAAGCCTGTAACAGCCTCATCGATAAACTGCTGGCCCTGGAGATGTTGGTGTTTGTTTATGCTTCTGGAGACCCAGGCCTTCCGTCAGCAGATGGCAGCTGGGGCACCTCCCTATGCTGGGCCTAGCCGTTACTACTTCTCTTGGTGTGCTGTCTCTGCCTTGCGCCTGCATGTGTCCCATAACATCAGTCGGGCCCAGAGCTCTGCGCTTTGCTGCAAGGTCCACTTGACCACCGACACATGGACAAGCGCCTGTGGTCAGGGATGCTGCAGTGCTTATCTTTAATGACAGGCAGGGTGAATGTGGTGGAGTCTGTTCCCCGGGTGCAAACTGGGGTGGCCTATCTCCTCTCCCAGGCCAAAATTCATGGCAGGAGTAGACTGAAACCCTACGAAGCTGCAACCTCCACCCCAGCTACTAGCGGAAAACACTGTAACACTGGCATGGGGAGATGTCAGCAGGCCGTGCTGAAACTGATCAGCTTGGGGGACAGACAGCACAGTGCCTCCGAGGTCAGGGATGCCATCCTGGCTGAGATGGCATTTTTTTTTCCCTGCTACACCTGGGGCCTGGCATTTTTGCGCCTGTGATAATGGCTGGAACCTGGTAGCAGATCTGGAGCTTGCCAGACTCAAACACGGTCCACGCATGGCCCACGTTTTCCAACTTGTTGGTGCCATGTTTCTTTGAAACCTACACCATTGTGCCTGATATACAGGTCAAAGTGGGGCCATTTTCGTAAGTGAGAACCAGCCTCTGCTAGGCAGAAAACATTCAGAGCACACTCCTCTCATCTTCGCACCGTTGGCTGGCGGAGGAAGACGAGGGAGTTGGAGTGGCATCTGATGTCCCTATCCCACACGAGGCTAGAGGGTGCACTTCAGTGCATCCCATTGCTTCACCACAAATGGTGTGAAGGGGAGTGGAAAATGGAGGAAATGGAGAGTGACCCTTACAGTTGGGGCCAGCAAAGGCATGCCAAGTAACACACTGGCACACATGTCTGACTTCATCTTGGGTTGCTTTTCAACACATATTTCACATCATGAAGAACAAATAATACTGGATTTTTTCAAGCCTCGAACCCCGGTCTAGGTCTAATGTCTGTTCCTTTTTTATATTAGGGGAGAGGGAAAAAAAATTACTTCAGTGATACGTTTAGCGTACATAGACTGACTATTAATGTGTATCCCACTTAGTGTTGTTAGGGTTACACACCGTCACAACCTGGCTAAAGCTTCTATAGCTGTTAATAAAGTCAACATAACTTTACGGTATCCAAAAAGACAGCTGGTACCGACAGAGAGCAAGACAAATGTCACCCAAAGCTGTGAGCTCTGAACACCCACAGTGACTTTGGCGTCATCATCATTATAAGGGAGCGGGTGGTAATAAATAACTTGGCAGTGCCTAAAACCCAAAAAGCTTATACAACTATATTTACATTAAGATACACAAATGAAACTTTTCAGTAGCATGTCATGAGACAAGCTGATAAGCTCTTCCTTTGTGCAGTGCTATTTGAAAGTTAAACGCTGCCTTTATTTTAATTCTGGAGAAGGTGCAGACATTAGATTTAGAACATGTTGTCTTCATTGTCCAAATCCTCTATATAGGTAACGTGTTTTTCGGGACGAGCTGTCTGGGAACGAGCTGGTGCAGCACTGACAACCTGGGTGAATATGGCAAGAGCCTGAGATGTAGGGTGAATGAATCCCCAAATTATTTGTGGAATTCCCAGTGAGACAATGGCACTGTATACCAGTATTAAAAATTGTGGGTGCACATAACCCCCATATATTCTTTGAATTCCCAGTCAGACAATGGCACTGTATACCAGTATTAAAAATTGTGGGTGCACATAACCCCAATATATTCTTTGAATTCCCAGTGAGACAATGGAACTGTATAGCAGTAGCAAAAATTGTGGGTGCACGTAACCCCCATATATTCTTTGAATTCCCAGTCAGACAATGGCACTATATACCAGTAGTAAAAATTGTGGGTGCACATAACCCCCATATATTCTTTGAATTCCCAGTCAGACAATGGCACTGTATACCAGTATTAAAAATTGTGGGTGCACATAACCTCCATATATTCTTTGAATTCCCAGTGAGACAATGGAACTGTATAGCAGTAGCAAAAATTGTGGGTGCACGTAACCCCCATATATTCTTTGAATTCCCAGTCAGACAATGGAACTATATACCAGTAGTAAAAATTGTGGGTGCACGTAACCCCCATATATTCTTTGAATTCCCAGTCAGACAATGGCACTGTATACCAGTATTAAAAATTGTGGGTGCACATAACCCCCATATATTCTTTGAATTCCCAGTGAGACAATGGAACTGTATAGCAGTAGCAAAAATTGTGGGTGCACGTAACCCCCATATATTCTTTGAATTCCCAGTGAGACAATGGCACTGTATACCAGTATTAAAAATTGTGGGTGCACATAACCCCCATATATTCTTTGAATTCCCAGTGAGACAATGGCACTGTATACCAGTATTAAAAATTGTGGGTGCACATAACCCCAATATATTCTTTGAATTCCCAGTGAGACAATGGAACTGTATAGCAGTAGCAAAAATTGTGGGTGCACGTAACCCCCATATATTCTTTGAATTCCCAGTGAGACAATGGCACTGTATACCAGTATTAAAAATTGTGGGTGCACATAACCCCCATATATTCTTTGAATTCCCAGTCAGACAATGGCACTGTATACCAGTATTAAAAATTGTGGGTGCACATAACCCCAATATATTCTTTGAATTCCCAGTGAGACAATGGAACTGTACAGCAGTAGCAAAAATTGTGGGTGCACGTAACCCCCATATATTCTTTGAATTCCCAGTCAGACAATGGCACTGTATACCAGTAGTAAAAATTGTGGGTGCACATAACCCCAATATATTCTTTGAATTCCCAGTCAGACAATGGCACTGTATACCAGTATTAAAAATTGTGGGTGCACATAACCCCCATATATTCTTTGAATTCCCAGTCAGACAATGGCACTGTATACCAGTAGTAAAAATTGTGGGTGCACATAACCCCAATATATTCTTTGAATTCCCAGTCAGACAATGGCACTGTATACCAGTATTAAAAATTGTGGGTGCACATAACCCCCATATATTCTTTGAATTCCCAGTCAGACTATGGCACTGTATACCAGTAGTAAAAATTGTGGGTGCACATAACCCCAATATATTCTTTGAATTCCCAGTCAGACAATGGCACTGTATACCAGTATTAAAAATTGTGGGTGCACATAACCCCCATATATTCTTTGAATTCCCAGTCAGACAATGGCACTATATACCAGTAGTAAAAATTGTGGGTGCACATAACCCCAATATATTCTTTGAATTCCCAGTCAGACAATGGCACTGTATACCAGTATTAAAAATTGTGGGTGCACATAACCCCCATATATTCTTTGAATTCCCAGTCAGACAATGGCACTGTATACCAGTAGTAAAAATTGTGGGTGCACATAACCCCAATATATTCTTTGAATTCCCAGTCAGACAATGGCACTGTATACCAGTATTAAAAATTGTGGGTGCACATAACCCCCATATATTCTTTGAATTCCCAGTCAGACAATGGCACTATATACCAGTAGTAAAAATTGTGGGTGCACATAACCCCAATATATTCTTTGAATTCCCAGTCAGACAATGGCACTGTATACCAGTATTAAAAATTGTGGGTGCACATAACCCCATATATTCTTTGAATTCCCAGTCAGACAATGGCACTATATACCAGTAGTAAAAATTGTGGGTGCACATAACCCCCATATATTCTTTGAATTCCCAGTCAGACAATGGCACTATATACCAGTAGTAAAAATTGTGGGTGCATATAACCCCAATATATTCTTTGAATTCCCAGTCAGACAATGGCACTGTATACCAGTAGTAAAAATTGTGGGTGCACATAACCCCAATATATTCTTTGAATTCCCAGTGAGATAATGGCACTGTATACCAGTATTAAAAATTGTGGGTGCACATAACCCCCATATATTCTTTGAATTCCCAGTCAGACAATGGCACTGTATACCAGTAGTAAAAATTGTGGGTGCACATAACCCCCATATATTCTTTGAATTCCCAGTCAGACAATGGCACTGTATACCAGTAGTAAAAATTGTGGGTGCACATAACCCCAATATATTCTTTGAATTCCCAGTCAGACAATGGCACTGTATACCAGTATTAAAAATTGTGGGTGCACATAACCCCCATATATTCTTTGAATTCCCAGTCAGACAATGGCACTGTATACCAGTATTAAAAATTGTGGGTGCACATAACCCCCATATATTCTTTGAATTCCCAGTGAGACAATGGAACTGTATAGCAGTAGCAAAAATTGTGGGTGCACGTAACCCCCATATATTCTTTGAATTCCCAGTCAGACAATGGCACTATATACCAGTAGTAAAAATTGTGGGTGCACGTAACCCCCATATATTCTTTGAATTCCCAGTCAGACAATGGCACTGTATACCAGTATTAAAAATTGTGGGTGCACATAACCCCCATATATTCTTTGAATTCCCAGTGAGACAATGGAACTGTATAGCAGTAGCAAAAATTGTGGGTGCACGTAACCCCCATATATTCTTTGAATTCCCAGTGAGACAATGGCACTGTATACCAGTATTAAAAATTGTGGGTGCACATAACCCCCATATATTCTTTGAATTCCCAGTGAGACAATGGCACTGTATACCAGTATTAAAAATTGTGGGTGCACATAACCCCAATATATTCTTTGAATTCCCAGTGAGACAATGGAACTGTATAGCAGTAGCAAAAATTGTGGGTGCACGTAACCCCCATATATTCTTTGAATTCCCAGTGAGACAATGGCACTGTATACCAGTATTAAAAATTGTGGGTGCACATAACCCCCATATATTCTTTGAATTCCCAGTCAGACAATGGCACTGTATACCAGTATTAAAAATTGTGGGTGCACATAACCCCAATATATTCTTTGAATTCCCAGTGAGACAATGGAACTGTATAGCAGTAGCAAAAATTGTGGGTGCACGTAACCCCCATATATTCTTTGAATTCCCAGTCAGACAATGGCACTGTATACCAGTAGTAAAAATTGTGGGTGCACATAACCCCAATATATTCTTTGAATTCCCAGTCAGACAATGGCACTGTATACCAGTATTAAAAATTGTGGGTGCACATAACCCCCATATATTCTTTGAATTCCCAGTCAGACAATGGCACTGTATACCAGTAGTAAAAATTGTGGGTGCACATAACCCCCATATATTCTTTGAATTCCCAGTCAGACAATGGCACTGTATACCAGTAGTAAAAATTGTGGGTGCACATAACCCCAATATATTCTTTGAATTCCCAGTGAGATAATGGCACTGTATACCAGTATTAAAAATTGTGGGTGCACATAACCCCCATATATTCTTTGAATTCCCAGTCAGACAATGGCACTGTATACCAGTAGTAAAAATTGTGGGTGCACATAACCCCCATATATTCTTTGAATTCCCAGTCAGACAATGGCACTGTATACCAGTAGTAAAAATTGTGGGTGCACATAACCCCAATATATTCTTTGAATTCCCAGTCAGACAATGGCACTGTATACCAGTATTAAAAATTGTGGGTGCACATAACCCCCATATATTCTTTGAATTCCCAGTCAGACAATGGCACTGTATACCAGTATTAAAAATTGTGGGTGCACATAACCCCCATATATTCTTTGAATTCCCAGTCAGACAATGGCACTGTATACCAGTAGTAAAAATTGTGGGTGCACATAACCCCAATATATTCTTTGAATTCCCAGTCAGACAATGGCACTGTATACCAGTATTAAAAATTGTGGGTGCACATAACCCCCATATATTCTTTGAATTCCCAGTCAGACAATGGCACTGTATACCAGTATTAAAAATTGTGGGTGCACATAACCCCCATATATTCTTTGAATTCCCAGTCAGACAATGGCACTATATACCAGTAGTAAAAATTGTGGGTGCACATAACCCCAATATATTCTTTGAATTCCCAGTCAGACAATGGCACTGTATACCAGTATTAAAAATTGTGGGTGCACATAACCCCCATATATTCTTTGAATTCCCAGTCAGACAATGGCACTGTATACCAGTAGTAAAAATTGTGGGTGCACATAACCCCAATATATTCTTTGAATTCCCAGTCAGACAATGGCACTGTATACCAGTATTAAAAATTGTGGGTGCACATAACCCCCATATATTCTTTGAATTCCCAGTCAGACAATGGCACTATATACCAGTAGTAAAAATTGTGGGTGCACATAATTCCAATATATTCTTTGAATTCCCAGTCAGACAATGGCACTGTATACCAGTATTAAAAATTGTGGGTGCACATAACCCCATATATTCTTTGAATTCCCAGTCAGACAATGGCACTATATACCAGTAGTAAAAATTGTGGGTGCACATAACCCCCATATATTCTTTGAATTCCCAGTCAGACAATGGCACTATATACCAGTAGTAAAAATTGTGGGTGCACATAACCCCAATATATTCTTTGAATTCCCAGTCAGACAATGGCACTGTATACCAGTAGTAAAAATTGTGGGTGCACATAACCCCAATATATTCTTTGAATTCCCAGTGAGACAATGGCACTGTATACCAGTATTAAAAATTGTGGGTGCACATAACCCCCATATATTCTTTGAATTCCCAGTCAGACAATGGCACTGTATACCAGTAGTAAAAATTGTGGGTGCACATAACCCCCATATATTCTTTGAATTCCCAGTCAGACAATGGCACTGTATACCAGTAGTAAAAATTGTGGGTGCACATAACCCCAATATATTCTTTGAATTCCCAGTCAGACAATGGCACTGTATACCAGTATTAAAAATTGTGGGTGCACATAACCCCCATATATTCTTTGAATTCCCAGTCAGACAATGGCACTGTATACCAGTATTAAAAATTGTGGGTGCACATAACCCCCATATATTCTTTGAATTCCCAGTGAGACAATGGAACTGTATAGCAGTAGCAAAAATTGTGAGTGCACGTAACCCCCATATATTCTTTGAATTCCCAGTCAGACAATGGCACTGTATACCAGTAGTAAAAATTGTGGGTGCACATAACCCCAATATATTCTTTGAATTCCCAGTCAGACAATGGCACTGTATACCAGTATTAAAAATTGTGGGTGCACGTAACCCCCATATATTCTTTGAATTCCCAGTCAGACAATGGCACTGTATACCAGTAGTAAAAATTGTGGGTGCACATAACCCCAATATATTCTTTGAATTCCCAGTGAGACAATGGCACTGTATACTAGTATTAAAAATTGTGGGTGCACATAACCCCCATATATTCTTTGAATTCCCAGTCAGACAATGGCACTGTATACCAGTAGTAAAAATTGTGGGTGCACATAACCCCAATATATTCTTTGAATTCCCAGTGAGACAATGGCACTGTATACCAGTATTAAAAATTGTGGGTGCACATAACCCCCATATATTCTTTGAATTCCCAGTCAGACAATGGCACTGTATACCAGTAGTAAAAATTGTGGGTGCACATAACCCCAATATATTCTTTGAATTCCCAGTGAGACAATGGCACTGTATACCAGTATTAAAAATTGTGGGTGCACATAACCCCCATATATTCTTTGAATTCCCAGTCAGACAATGGCACTGTATACCAGTATTAAAAATTGTGGGTGCACATAACCCCAATATATTCTTTGAATTCCCAGTGAGACAATGGAACTGTATAGCAGTAGCAAAAATTGTGGGTGCACGTAACCCCCATATATTCTTTGAATTCCCAGTCAGACAATGGCACTATATACCAGTAGTAAAAATTGTGGGTGCACATAACCCCCATATATTCTTTGAATTCCCAGTCAGACAATGGCACTGTATACCAGTATTAAAAATTGTGGGTGCACATAACCTCCATATATTCTTTGAATTCCCAGTGAGACAATGGAACTGTATAGCAGTAGCAAAAATTGTGGGTGCACGTAACCCCCATATATTCTTTGAATTCCCAGTCAGACAATGGCACTGTATACCAGTAGTAAAAATTGTGGGTGCACATAACCCCAATATATTCTTTGAATTCCCAGTGAGACAATGGCACTGTATAGCAGTAGCAAAAATTGTGGGTGCACGTCACCCCCATATATTCTTTGAATTCCCAGTCAGACAATGGCACTATATACCAGTAGCAAAAATTGTGGGTGTATATAGCCCCAATTCTATTGCTAGGGGACTTGCAGGGTATTTCTGAGGTGAAGGTGGGGGGGCACACCGTTGGAACGGGGATTTGGGGTGTATATATGGGGTATACGGGAATACACTGTCAGTGTGTTCCATTCAGGATCCTGGGAAAGCTGGGTTGCGGCGATTGAGCCCGTCAGTGCCACGTTACACTGACAAGCTTCTCCCTGGAATTGAAGTTATATGTAAGCCCAATATATTCTTTGAATTCCCAGTGAGACAATGGCACCATATGGCAGTAGCAAAAATAGTGGGTGTATATAGCCCCAATTCTATTGCTAGGGGACTTGCAGGGTATTTCTGGGGTGAAGGTGGGGGGGCACACCGTTGGAACGGGTATCGGGGGTATATATCGGGTATACGGGAATACACTGACAGTGTATTCCATTCAGGATCCTGGGAAAGCTGGGTTGCGGCGATTGAGCCCGTCAGTGCCACGTTACACTGACAAGCTTCTCCCTGGAATTTAGCTCTTACAAGAGCTGTTGTGGTTGTCTTCTCCTTCCTATCCTAGCCTGTCCCTGCCTACCCAGAATCTAAGCCCTAGCTAACTGGACGGAAACCTCCGTCCCCGGTGAATTGCAAGCTCAGAATGACGCGAAGCTGGGCGGCGCTGTTCTTTTAAATTAGAGGTCACATGTTTTCGGCAGCCAATGGGTTTTGCCTACTTTTTTCAACGTCACCGGTGTCGTAGTTCCTGTCCCACCTACCCTGCGCTGTTATTGGAGCAAAAAAGGCGCCAGGGAAGGTGGGAGGGGAATCGAGTAATGGCGCACTTTACCACGCGGTGTTCGATTCGATTCGAACATGCCGAACAGCCTAATATCCGATCGAACATGAGTTCGATAGAACACTGTTCGCTCATCTCTAGTAATAGAGGGTCTTTGGTGTGTTAGATGCCCCCAGACATGCTTCCCCTGCTGTCCCAGTGTCATTCCAGAGGTGTTGGCATCATTTCCTGGGGTGTCATAGTGGACTTGGTGACCCTCCAGACACGGATTTGGGTTTCCCCCTTAACGAGTATCTGTTCCCCATAGACTATAATGGGGTTCGAAACCCATTCGAACACACGAACATTGAGCGGCTGTTCGAATCGAATTTCGAACCTCGAACATTTAATGTTCGCTCATCTCTAATCAAGAGGTATTATCATTTTGAGCCTAAAAATGCTTCCCAAAAATTAATGTACAAAATGAAAATTGAAATTTTTAAAGAAATATGCCATTTCGGTGCCCAATACGTTGCCCCCACTTTGTGTTGTCAGAGACCTGCACTCCTAAAACTATTAAGGGGCCATCCCGGGTAGAAAAAAGTTATATATGTGGGTGTACACTGCTGCTTGGGCACACAGCAGGGCTCAGAAGGGAAGGAGCAGTGGGCTTTTTAGCTATTGGGGTACAGTGTTAGAGGGACTTTCGGGGCGCCATGTTGCTTTTGCAGAGCCCTGGAGGTGCCAGTAAACTGGAATTCGCCAAGAAGTGACCCCATTTTATAGGAGAAATTTTAGGGTCTCAGCAAATATGACATGGTGTCCAAAAACCAACAATCTAAATCTGCACTCCAAAAGCACATAGCGCTCCTTCCTGTACCCAAATGGCGGTGTATGCCTACATGTATGACACTGGTGTACCCTGGATAACAGACTTAATGCCATATGTGGGTAGGATCTGCTGTTTGGGCACAGCCGCGCACAGAAGGAAAGGAGCGCTACATTGGTTTTTGGAGCACAGTGTAAGGGAATTGCTAAGACAGCAATTCCCAGAACTGTTAAACCCTGGGAGGGGCACAAGAGACAGTGAGCCCTAAGCTGAAGCCCCCCGCTTTCCGTTCCTATTGCCAGGCCCTATCCTAGGTAATAGGCGACAACCATGAGGACAATCCCTCCCTGAATATGTGAAACACAAAACGCAGACAAGACAAACAACAACAAAGGGAGGTCATCTAGCCAGGGTTCGGTAACAGGAGAGTGATGCAGTGCCAAATCGGAGTCAAGAGAATAGTCAATGAGGAAAGCCAAAGGTCAAGTATAATAGTATAAGCAAACAGGGACAGTAAGAGCAGGTATGCGCACGGCAATAACAAGCACTGGTGTGAATGGGAACCAAGGCTAAATAGGGAGGAAGAACCCGCCCATGGAGTTCACAGAAAGGCAGCTGTCAATCACAGGGCAAGATTAACCACTTAATGGACAGAGGCAACCTTGGCAGAAGACGGGTGTGGTGCAAATCCAATTAAGGACTAGAGCCGTGTTCACACAGTGCAACTAAAAACTTTAAGCAGATTCTCAAACTGCACACGCCTCCTGCGCCGCAGCACGCGAGCAGAGGGTGGTGCAGTGACCCAAACAGGCAGAGATGTTACACACAGTTTGGTTTTAGGACACCATGCCACTTTTGCAAAGCCCCTGAATTGCCAATAAAGTGGAATCTTCAGACATGTCACCCCATTTTGGACACTAGCCCACTGATGAGATTTATCAAGTGGCATAGCGAGCATTTTTAACCCTTGATTGTTGCATTTATTTGGTTTCCAGAAATGAAATTGCGGCTGATAATGAGAAGTTAAAAATGAAGTTTTCCAGAGATTCGCCATTTCAGTACCCGATATGTTGTGCCCAACTTATGTCAGCAGACACACTCCAAAAACTGTTAAGCGGGTATCCCGGGCATAACAGCTTTTAGAGCGTTCATCTCTGATACAAGGCGGGCACAACATATTAGGCACTGAAATGATGGATTCTTGGAAAAATTGTCATTTTCACCTTTCACAATCAGCCTCGTATTCATTTATGGATAATAAGTTATAGCAACACTTGGGGGTTAAAAATGCTCTCTGTACCCCTGGAGAAATCCTTCACGGGTGTAGTTTCCAAAATAAGGTCACATATCAGGGGATTCCACTTTACTGGCGCTTCAGCTCTGCAAAAGCGTCATGGCATCCAAAAACCAAACCGTCTGCGCTCCAAAAATCCAATAACCCTTCTTCCCTTTTGCGTCCGGCTGTGCCCTAATATCAGTTTATACGCACATATGACATTACGTACGGTATCCCGGGTACACCAGTGTCATACATGTGTCATACCCCAATCTGCAGTTGGGGTACACAGCATGGAGCAGAAGGGAAGGAGCGCTATGCGACTTTTAGAGTACAGATTCAGATGTTTGGTATCCGGACGCCATGTCATGTTTGTAGAGCCTATAACGTACCAGAAAACTGGATTCCCCAAAGGAGTCACCCCATTTTGAAAACTGCACCCCTCAAAGAATTTATCAGGGGGTGTAGTGAGTATTAGTACCCCGGACGTGATTGCAGAGGGGATGGCGAAGGGGAATATATAAGCGGTGCGGAGAACATCGCAAACACCATATTCCCTACTATGTCCCATGATTGGGGGAGTCACTCTGGGGGTCACTTAGGGGGTCACTTCCGGTGTCTTTTCCCTCGTAAGCTGTAAATCTGGGGTGTCCGCTGATATTCGCTCGCACAGCTTATATATTCCCTTCCTGCCGCAGCCAGTTGTATTCTAATGATTTGGCGATTTTGGGGTTGTTTGTCTTCACATTACTAGATGCTATATTTTCTTTATTTTTCTGGTGACGTGGCCATATAAGGGCTTGTTGTTTGCGGGATGTGATGCATTTTGTAATGACACCATTTTTGGTTGCCTACAACTTATTGAATACATTTTATTAACTCTTTTTTGCTGGATTTTTTAAAGAAAAATCAATCCTGGCATTGCATTCTACCTTTTAAATTTTTTGCCATGTAGCGTACAATATAAGCAACATGTGTCCTTTGTTTTGCGGGTCAGTACGGTTACGGCGATACCTCATTTATATTATTTTTTTATGCGATACTAATTCTGTAGAATAAAAACACATTTAGGGATATAAATCAATGTTTTTTGCATCGCCATCTTCTGAGAGGCGTAACATTTTTATTTTTCAGTTGACAGTGTTGGTTGAGGGCTTATTTTTTGCGGGACAATGTGCGCTTTTTATTGGTACTGTTTTGGGGTGCATATGACTTTTTGATCACTTTTTATAGCATATTTTGTAAGGTGAGATGGCGAAAAATCACTACTTCTGGCGGGTTTTTTTCATTTTTTTTTCCGACGTTCACTGTATACATTAAATATTGTTGCAGTTTTATTGTTCAGATTGTTACGGACGCGACGATACCAAATATGTATTGTTTTTATTAAGTTTTAGGGGTTTTTTTAAATATAATTCATTTTCTATAGAAAAAAGGGAATTTTGGGGCTTTATAAGTTTATTCATTTTTATCAGACACTTTATTTATTTATTTTTCACTTTTTATTTTTTACTTTTACACTTTTTACTTTAGGACACTTGGATTAGTGATGCTTTGATAAAAGCATCACTAATTCTCTATTAGACGCTGCAGGACACAGTTGTCAGTGTCTTGCAGCGTCTGGAGGAAGTCAGACGCAGGGGCTGCCCGCGTCTGACTTCCTCTTAAAGCGGCAGGATCAACCAGGTATTGGGGGTCTCTTGGAGCTTGGGGTCACTGGCCAGACCCCAGGCTCCATGTTAGAGACATCGGCACCCCTCGATATCGCCACGGGGGGTGCCGATTCGGCCGGCACCGTCACGGAACCGCTTCAGTTCCGTGATCATGTTTGATCACGGAACTGAAGGGGTTAAAACCCCCCGATCGGAGACCCCTCCGATGGGGGGTAATGGAGCAGGGTCTTAGCTGTCAGATACAGCTAAGATCCGCTCCAATTACATCGGCACTGACAGGGAATCCTTCCCTGACTGCCCGACGTAATTTTACTATAAGGCAGTCAGGAAGGACCTGCAAGTGCCGACGTAATTTTACTATGGGCCGGTCGTTAAGGGGTTAAAGGTGACTGAGTGAGAAGACAAGTGTGTGTTTGTACCCACATGCATGGTTGGGACCATTAGATATGGTTTTTATTAGAGATGAGCGAGTAGTACTCAATCGAGTAGGTATTCGATCGAATACTACGGTATTCGAAATACTCGTACTCGATCGAGTACCACTCGCTATTTGAATGGAAAAGTTCGATGCAGAACCAGCATTGATTGGGCGAATGCTATACAGTCAGCCAATCAACGCTGGTTCTTCTACCTTTAGAAGTCTTCTCCGTGCAGCTTCCCTGCGGTGTCTTCCGGTTCTTCATTCACTCTGCCAGGTATCGGGCCTGGGCAGAGCCGACTGCACATGTCCGCTTGTAGTGCGTGCATGCGCAGTCGGCTCTGCCCAGGCCCAATGCCTGGCAGAGTGAATTCAGAGCTGGAAGATGCCGCGGGGACGCTGCAAGGAGAAGACTTCTCGGAGGATCCAGCCCGACCCTCACTCGTGGACTTGGTAAGTATAATTTGATCGAATGTTGCCTACCCCTGAAATGATCATTCCCCCCTCCCCATAGACTATAATAGGGTTCGATAGTCGATTCGAGTAGTCGAATATTGAGGGGCTACTCGAAACGAATATCGATCCTTGAACATTTTATATGTTCGTTCATCTCTAGTTTTTATGTTATATACGGTTTTGTGTATCTCTTATTATAAAATATAGTTTCTAATAATATATCCCAAGTAATAACTGAGTATTGTATACAGTATGACATCAGACCTTAATGAAATTCATGATGATCCATGTTATGGTGCTTTGTAGGTACTACTAATTCCTTCACATACATTATTTGGCAACTGTTCTTATTAGACATTGTCTACCCTGGCTTTACACCCACATCCACAATCTTTATTTGCTTGCTTTATTTGCTTTATAGAGCTCTCATAGATCCTCATGTCTGTATGGTACACTTCTAGAGGCCAGGTCCATACTTATTCAAGGCTTATAATGCCCCTTCTGTGAGTCAGATAATGTGTAGAGCTCTTTTCCTGTTCCTACATACTATACCTTTTCCTACGTGTCCTAGATACTCTATACACATCTCTGGAATCTGAAGCTCAATTCTGAATAATTCACATTTGATAATCTAGTAAATTAATATTTGTTCCACATAAAGAAGCAGGAGATAACGCCCTATTTGAAATTGAAGGGCGGTACTGCAAACTTAGGCAGGAAAACAATGATCTTCATGATGCCCTAGGAAAAGCTGAATTGGAGGTACATGAATTGTCTGAAGAAACTGCATCACTGTGAGAAAGGAACAAATGGTGAGAACATACTTAGGACCTCTTATATTCCATCAAGAATTCATTAAGGACGTTGGGGAAGATTTACTAATTCTGTCTAATATTATCTAACTTTCTATCAGTCATTGGCTAAAAAAATTACTGTGCAATCTTGTCAGATGTCAACTCATGTTATACCAACCTTTTTTTCAGCTAAGCCACTATCCTCGCCAAGCAAGATACAGTCTTTACAACACTTTCGTGTGTGTGTGTGTGTGGGGGGGTTACACCTGAATTACTTTGCCAACCATAAGGTTATACCAAACACATTACATCACATGCATTGGCATTCTGGCACAATTCCCAAAATGTTTGATCTCATGAAATTCTTGAACCTTGCAACACTTTTCAAAACTTTGCCACATTGTTAATTTTGTTACACACAAGCAGTTGCAGACAGCCACCAAGCAAATTTCAACCTTCTTTTACTAATGTGTCATGGAAAATGAAATTGAAATCAGATTCCATTCTTGTCTGAGTCGATGAGAACACTTTGATTTCCTACCTTAGCTCAAAGACAATGTGCAATCTAAGTTGTCTACCAATGGCATATGTTACTGCCATACAGAAGTGGTTTTGGTAGTTTGTGTGCCATCCCTAAGTGTAGCTTTATTATTGCTGTAGTCAAACTTAGACCAGAATTTATCCAGAGGGGAATAGAAGGGAATTGCTGTTTTCTTCTCTAGTCTATTATACTTAGACTAAAAGGTTGATTTTTGTCAACACAATCATCACTTCTCTATGACGGAAACTCATTTATTTCATTCAATATACTAAACCTAGCAAAAGAACTATTTATTAGTTCCTCCCTTTTCCGCGGCAGAGTTCCTTCTAAACCTTAAAACTTTTATTTTCAAGGATACACAAATATCTTACAGCCTATCCTACTCACATATATTATCCTTCTCTCTACTTCTTATTGCAGGTGACATATCTACTAAACCTGGCCCCCTACGCAACTTACCACTATATCTTCCACCCATCCTGAATCAACTTCCCCAAACTCTTGTAGCATTAAATCTTAAATACATAAGCTTTACCCCTGCTTCCCTAATTCTTGGAACTCTATGGAATGCGTATCCTGACTTTCCATTTAGCCTACAAAAGGAGACAAATCAGGTTCAGGATCTGAAAGAACAGGTAGAAAACATAATGTTAATAGTAATGCAAAAAAAAAGATGTAGTAGAGATGGAGAAGCAACCAGAGAAGGACCAGGTATAACGGATGTGCAACACAAAGCTTCTGGGTCCCTATACAATATGTTCTTTGTTACACTAGGTTCAAACTGGCTTTGTGTTTCCATTCGTGGGGTCCAAATGGATATCTAATCCACTTAGAGTATAATGGGGTCTGCCAGGTTTCTGCCAGTTTCCACCCAAAAAGGTGGAAAAATGCAGGGAGAAAAGTTCTGCTTGCATTTTTTAAGTGCATTTGAGGACAGAAACCCCAAGTGGAGACCGGGAACAGGTGTGAACCTAGCCTATCTGTTTTCCTGGGTTTGAAACTAATATACAGTCCTATGAAAAAGTTTGGGCACCCCTATTAATCTTAATCATTTTTAGTTCTAAATATTTTGGTGTTTGCAACAGCCATTTCAGTTTGATATATCTAATAACTGATGGACACAGTAATATTTCAGGATTGAAATGAGGTTTATTGTACTAACAGAAAATGCGCAATATGCATTAAACCAAAATTTGACCGGTGCAAAAGTATGGGCACCTCAACAGAAAAGTGACATTAATATTTAGTAGATCCTCCTTTTGCAAAGATAACAGCCTCTAGTCGCTTCCTGTAGCTTTTAATCAGTTCCTGGATCCTGGATAAAGGTATTTTGGACAAACAATTCAAGTTCAGTTAAGTTAGATGGTCGCCGAGCATGGACAGCCCGCTTCAAATCATCCCACAGATGTTCAATGATATTCAGGTCTGGGGACTGGGATGGCCATTCCAGAACATTGTAATTGTTCCTCTGCATGAATGCCTGAGTTGATTTGGAGCGGTGTTTTGGATCATTGTCTTGCTGAAATATCCATCCCCGGCGTAACTTCAACTTCGTCACTGATTCTTGAACATTATTCTCAAGAATCTGCTGATACTGAGTGGAATCCATGCGACCCTCAACTTTAACAAGATTCCTGATGCCGGCATTGGCCACACAGCCCCAAAGCATGATGGAACCTCCACCAAATTTTACAGTGGGTAGCATGTGTTTTTCTTGGAATGCTGTTTCTTTTTGGACGCCATGCATAACGCCTTTTTTTTATAACCAAACAACTCAATTTTTGTTTCCAAAATGAAGCTGCCTTGTCCAAATGTGCTTTTTCATACCTCAGGCAACTCTATTTGTGGCGTACGTGCAGAAACGTCTTCTTTCTCATCACTCTCCCATACAGCTTCTATTTGTGCAAAGTGCGCTGTATAGTTGACTGATGCACAGTGACACCATCTGCAGCAAGATGATGCTGCAGCTCTTTGGAGGTGGTCTGTGGATTGTCCTTGACTGTTCTCACCATTCTTCTTCTCTGTCTTTCTGATATTTTTCTTGGCCTGCCACTTCTGGGCTTAACAAGAACTGTCCCTGTGCTCTTCCATTTCCTTACTATGTTCCTCACAGTGGAAACTGACAGATTAAATCTCTGAGACAACTTTTTGTATCCTTCCCCTGAACAACTATGTTGAACAATCTTTGTTTTCAGATCATTTGAGAGTTGTTTTGAGTAGCCCATGATGCCACTCTTCAGAGGAGATTCAAATAGGAGATCAACTTGCAATTGGCCACCTTAAATACCTTTTCTTATGATTGGATACATCTGGCTATGAAGTTCAAAGCTCACTGAGGTTACAAAACCAATTTTGTGCTTCAGTAAGTCAGTAAAAAGTAGTTAGGGGAATTCAAATCAATAAAATGATAAGGGTGCCCATACTTTTGCACCGGTCAAATTTTGGTTTAATGCATATTGCACATTTTCTGTTAGTACAATAAACCTCATTTCAATCCTGAAATATTACTGTGTCCATCAGTTATTAGATATATCAAACTGAAATGGCTGTTGCAAACACCAAAATATTTAGAACAAAAAATGATTAAGATTAATAGGGGTGCCCAAACTTTTTCATAGGACTGTATATATATACAGGTAGAGAGAGATACAGGGCTATCCAACAGCACCTGGTAAGGAGGGCAGATGCTGAGTTCACTGCTGCTCTCTTCTTTAGGTAATCCCAGAATCCAAGAATAGCTCAGGGTACAGCTGTAAAAGAGTTTACTTAGATATTTAATAAATGAAATATACAATTTCAGCAGGCTTTAACTTGACCCCACTGTTAATGCAGGTGATGCCCTGGGGGAAGGAAACCTATGACAGTGCAGGGCGGATGCCCCCTCAGCACATTGACATTAATGGAGGATACCCTACATGTATTATATAATATTACTAGAGATGAGCGAACAACGTTCGATCGAATAGCTATTCGATTGAATATCAGGCTGTTCGAGATATTCGATTCCAATCGAATACTACGCGGCAAACACAGTAAAAATTTGTTTCCCCTCCCATCTTCCCTGGCGCTTTTTTTTCACCAACAACTGTGCAGGGGAGGTGGGACAGGAACTACAACAACGTAGGCATTGAAAAAAATAGGAAAAAGCCATTGGCTGCCGAAATCAGGTGACCTTTGATTCATAAGAATAGTGTCAGCCATGTTCGTCTTAGTTGCGGTTTGGAGAGATAGGGAGAGATTATTCTGAGGGTGATAAAGAGATTTTAGCTTTTTCTAGGCAGGAAAACATTCTGAAATAACAGCTCTTTTCAGGGCTACACTGTAGGAACAGTGTACACATACACTGAACTTGCCAATGATGCATCAGGGTAGCAGCAAGGGACGGGGGCGAGGACGTGGACATAGAAATCCAGCTGAGCATCCAGTCCACAGTCCAGGTACTGGAGAGGGGCTGCCAGCAGTGCCCCTCATCAGTGGCAAGGGGGGCAAGGACGTGGACGTGGAAATCCAGCTGGGCATCCAGTCCACAGTCCAGGTACTGGAGAGGGGCTGCCAGCAGTTCCCCTCGTCAGTAGCAGAAGGGGGCGAGGACGTGGACATCGAAATCCAGCTGGGCATCCAGTCCACAGTACCTCGACTCCAATTATATACTTGAGAGGGGCAGCCAGCAGTGCCACAACATCAAGCGGGTGCAGGGTGTAGTGCTGCCAGCACACAATTTACTCATCCTCCTACTCCTCCTACAACACCACCACCACCTTCACCGTAATTTAATACTTAAAAAACCCCATTAATGTTTTAGGGCTCCCCCCCCCAACCCCCAAGGCCTTGAAAATTAATGTTTTAAGGCTCCCCCAAGGGCCTGAAAATTAATGCTTTAGGGCTCCCCTCCAAAAGCCTGAAAATTTATGTTTTAGGGCTCCCCCCCCCCAAAGTCCTGAAATCTAATTTTTTAGGCGTCACCCAAAGGACCTAAAACTCTGCTGCTACAAGGCTCAATTCACCCAAAGGGCCTAAAGCTCTGCTGCTACAAGGCTCAACTCAATTTAAGGGCCTAAAACTCTGCTGCTACAAGGCTCAACTCAATTTAAGGGCCTAAAACTGCTGCTACAAGGCTCAACTCAATTTAAGGGCCTAATACTCTTCTGGTACAAAGCTCAACTCACCCCAAGGGCCAAAAACACTGCTGATGCAAAGGCTCAACTCACCCCAAGGGCCAAAAAAACTACTGGTGCAAGGCTCAACTCACCTAAAGGGCCAAAAACTAAATCTCTGCTGGTTAAAGGCTCAACTCACCCAAGGGGCCTAACATTCTGCTGGTGCAATGCTTAACTCAATTAAAGGTTCAAAGTTTAGATGATTGTTTCCAAACTGAGGGTGATTCCTTTCGGTAAGATCTGATGGCTGTTTCCAGCCCTGATTATCCTGGTTGATCTTGTTCAGTAATGAGGCCAGCTCAGCATGAGGATCTTCTACATTAGGTTGTCCATGCCCACTAATGTGCATGAAGACTCGATCACAGTAAATGTTCTTATTTTTCTCCAATTCAATCTCTGAATGAACTGCTCTGAAAGATGGCCTAGGCACTGCTGCAATGGCAATCACTGGGTTTTCCTATTCTGGTTCCAAAGAATCTTGTGCCTTACTTGAAGAAGAGACAAGCTTAGGCTAACTGCTGGTTGCTTGTGCTGCAGCATTTGGAGTTGGGTCTGTCAGCCTTGTGATGAACTCCTCACACACTGTTAGGATTGGGTCCCGCAGGTTGCTATCATAGTGCACAGCGCCACCTGCGGGTCAGTCTAACCATCCAGCTTCCACCTTACTGAGCATGCTCAGAGTTTTGGAGCTGCTCACAAGCTAAGTGCCATTTCTCCCCTAGTGAGCATGAGCGGTGAGGTCATCGCCACCGCCCCTATTGGGCGGGGACTTCCCTTTAAATAGTGTGAGCTGATGCCCACCAGGTGCTCACACTTTGTCTAAACTTTCCTCAAAGTCCATGGAATGAATGACAGTAGTCAGGGATAGGCTCCAGTATTCAGGCAGGTTGTCAGACTAGGCCTCTGGGTGGGGGTTCTCTGCTTCAATCTGGGTGCTGTTATTTAGGACCTGTAAACCCTGACCTTCTAGATCTACACCAGGGCTAGGAGCGGTAGACGCCGTTCCAGCTTGTAGATCTGCAGCAGGTATGGTCTCTGAGATAGCCTATGTGTACTGTCTGACTTCATGTATGGCTCTAAGCTGTGTGCGGAAGCATGGGTGTGTGATGTCTCCAAGCTGTGTGCCGGAGAATGTTCTAAAACTTTGTAATGTTCTAACACTTTGGTAAGTGTTTGTGTTTGCTGGCCTGGGGTGAGTGTTAACCCTTGGCAGCCGTTTGTGTTTCACTTGTACTGGTGCACCTGGCCAGTGAGCTAAACTGGCAGGGTTTTAGTTGCACCTTGTTCACATGGAGTGTTGCACAGTATACACTGTTCACATTGAGTTCAGGCTGCAGTGTCTTGCAGTAGTTCACATTTAGTTCAGGCTGCAGTGTCTTGCAGTAGTTCACATTGAGTCCAGGCTACAGTGTCTTTGCAGTAGTTCACATTGAGTTCAGACATACAGCCGCCCATTATTGGGCCTGTGGACCTCGCTGTAGTGTTCTACAGCTAAGAGGTTCTTTAGTTTAAAAAAATATTATATATATATATATATATATATATATATATATATATAATATACAGAACCGTAACACACACCCACAATGACTGTTAAGGGTGTGTACTGTTGGATTTCCCATTGCCTATTCCATCTGTGGTTGTCATGGGCAACATGATTTAAAGGGGTGCTTGGTAAAGTTTCTTTAGCTTAAAATTTGGGTTTCTGTCCATACAATTGGGGAGGAAAGAAGGTTTCCTGGTATTTTCCTACTTTCATAGAGGTTTTTTTGAGTATGGAAAGTGTCTAGTTGATAGGCTGTGATAGTGGGGTAAAACTGTGACTTGGGTGTGTTAGATGTCCCCAGGCATGCTTTCCCTGCTGTCCCAGTTGCATTCCAGTGGTGTTGTCATCATTTGCTGAGGTGTCATAGTGGACTTGGTGACCCTCCTTAGGTGAATAGTGGTTCCCCTGAAATGAACATTTTTTCCCATAGACTATAATGGGATTTGATATTTGTTCGAATAGTCGAGTATTGAGGGGCTATTTGAATCGAATATTTCACTGTTCGCTCATCCCTAAATATTACATATAATAACTATAATTCTGTTGCTTTCTGTATGCTTATACACTTCTGTATGTTTCTATGTGCTGTATGTTGCAAAATAAATTACAATCATCCTTTTTTGTAATACACTTTATAAAAGGAACATCACAAAATAGCAAATAACATAGACCTACTTTGTAGTGTAGAACATCAAATATTTATAGTGATTGGTAAATGGAGTAAATAAAAATAACACATTGCTTTTTTATTTACTTTCACCAATAAAAAGGTTTAATATAAACTGAATGCTTACATACAGTATATGTATAACAACATAGCTCCTACAAAAATACAAGCTGTTGTACAGATATGGAGATTCAAAAATAGAAAAATACTATATATTCCATATCCTCTTGTAGGAAAAAAGATGCCTGCGAATGGTGGAAAGAATAGATCAGCTATTAAACCATGTAACTATATCAACTGTATTCTGTGATCACTTATATAGCACAAACATATTCCTGTAATATTACTGTACAGAAATTGTCATCCCTTATATCAGTGCATCTGAATTTCTGTATTAGTCCTAGGCAAAATCTGATACCATGTTTGCATTTTTTATACCATATTGTTCCATATTTTTATCTTGAGAGTGTTCGACATACTTGACAGTTATTATAATAAGGCAGTCTATGAGCATTTGTTAGAATAGTCTACTGGCAGTTACTCCAATGAGACTCAGTCTTTGGGTCCATTCACATGGAGGAAAATGGTGAGGAATTTTTTGAGGAATATTCCACGCTGAAAAAAAAAGCCTCCCATTGATTTCAATGGGTTCTGCTAGCTAGTGGGCAAAAAAGCTAGCAGAACCCATTGAAATCAATGGGAGAGGTTTTTTTTTTTCAGCGTGGAAAATTCCACACCAAATTCCTCACCATTTTGATCCATGTGAATGGACCCTTAGAGGTAACTACAATGAGGCGTAGATACTTGGTGGTGCTCACAGAGAGGTTGAGTCTCTCAGTATAATGATGAGAAATGCAGGGGCGGATCCAGGGCCGGGCAATCGCCCGGGGCCCCGCGCCCAACAGGGCCCCGTGGCGCGGCCTGGACCTAAAAAAACGGTCCCGGTCGGCGGGAGGTAGGTCCCAATTTCAACTCATCGGCGATGAGCTGAGTACATAGGTGTTTGAAGCAGGAGCTGTCACAGGTCAGCTCCTGCTTTAACGCTGCACTCCTGCATTTGTAGCTGTGATGTGATGACGTCACATCGCGCCTACAATATGTGTATGAGTGAGAGAGCGGAGAGAATGGCGGGGGAGCGTTGGAAGGTGAGTGTGTTTTTTTTGGTCTAACATTAAGGTGGAACATAATGTAGGGGGCCCATGAAACTGGGGGCAGATGAAGGGGGGGGGGGGGAGAACGGCATGACGCTGGGGCAGATGAAAGGGGGGGAGAACGGCATGATGCTGGGGCAGATGAAAGGGGGGGAAACGGCATGACGCTGGGGCAGATGAAAGGGGGGGAAACGGCATGACGCTGGGGCAGATGAAAGGGGGGGAAACGGCATGACGCTGGGGCAGATGAAAGGGGGGGAAACGGCATGACGCTGGGGCAGATGAAAGGGGGGAAACGGCATGACACTGGGGCAGATGAATGGGGGGAGAACGGTATGACACTGGGGCAGATGAAGGGGGAGAGAACAGCATGACACTGGGGCAGATGAAGGGGGAGAGAACAGCATGACACTGGGGCAGATGAAGGGGGAGAGAATAGCATGACACTGGGGCAAATGAAGGGTGGAGAGAACGGCATGACACTGGGGCAGAAGAAGGGGGGAGAACGGTATGACACTGGGGCAGATGAAGGGGGGAGAATGGCATGAAACTGGGCAGAAACGGGGGGACATGAAACTGGGGGGGACATGAAACTGGGAACAGAGATGGAGGGGGGACATGAAACTAGGGGCAGGTGAAGGGTATACTGTATATGAAACTGGGGAAGAGATGGAGGGGGGACATATAATTCATGGGTGACTGTAGGAGGATTATACTGTGTGGGAGCACATGAAAAATGAATGAGAATGGGCGGAGTCAAAATAAAAGTGGGCGGCTCCAAGTTTGCCGCGGTATGCGCTGCACATTTTGTCCCTCTTTCTAATCTTCAAAAGTTGGGAGGTATGGGTTAGAAGCGCAAGGCCCTTAAAGGGGTATTCCTATGTCCCTTACTCACCAGTCTTCGCTGCTGTAAACTCTTCTTTCTTCCTAGTTTTCTTGCGTCAATTGGTGGGCGGGGTTTCATATGCAAAGCCAGCAGCGAGATGACGTCGCTTCTATGCTGCTGGCCTTGCGTGCGCGCTCCCGATGCAGCTAATAGTACACAAATAAGGTCAGTTTTATAAGTTGGTCAAACACAGCCGACTAGTTTAAAAAAATGCCTCAAAAATGCATTTTTAGGACTAATTTTTATTAAAAAATCTTGGGGGGGACCCCAAGTAGAGCCCCGCCAATGTCAATTGCCCAGGGCCCCGCAAAGCCTGGATCCGCCACTGGAGAAATGTGTAATTGATATGGCATATTAAAAGTAGTTATTTTGCAATGTGGTGATAAGCATTTAGCCCTGCAATAGGTTAGTCTCAGCTATGACAGTGAAATGTTGCACAGTTACACAGGTCCTTGTCTTTCTTATCCTCACACCTATCACAGACCTGCGCTCAATGCAAGCCTAGTCAAAGAGAATAAATTTTCTTTTCCCGTAGATATAATTGACATGCTGCAATTTCCAAAACCTTGCCAGTTCTGGAAATCAGTGTGTCTGCGCTGCTGTTTTAAATGCAAAGTTGGCATGGGATGCGCACGAATCCCATCTACTTTGCAGTTACTGTATTTTCCTGCGGCCTTTCCAGCTCGTGAGCCCCAGCCTAAGACTAAGATAACATGTTACTGAAACAGCTTAAAAGATTCTGCTGAAAAACACAACTGAAATACAGTGGGGAAAAATTGTAGAATATATACTTGCATTCCTTTCCATTTATTTTTTACTTTTCCAACTCAAAATAAATCTATTGGAAAAATGCAGTGTATCTGCAGGTAAAAATATATATATATTTTTTTAACATTTCCTTTCTGCAGTGTGTGGAGGAGAGTAGACAGATCCTTATTCACTTTGCTGGTACTGTAAAAACAACATTTTTTTCAGCTGCATTTCTGCAATAGGCAAAACCGTTGTGGCCCCACAATGCTCAGCCTAAGACTATATTCACACGATAGTGGTAATGGTATTCGATATATTTGACTATATATATTATATATTATATATATTCGAACAAATAGTCGAATATTGGGGTCTACTCAAATCGAATTTTGAATTTTGAATTTTTGTTATACCCCACCCCACCTCCACATATAGCGGTCACCAACTAAGAGGAAGATGAGACTCTATGGACTGTTATACCCCAAACCACCTTCCCCACCCAACCTCCCCATATAGCGTTCACCAACTAAGAGGAAGTTGAGACTCCATGGACTGTTATACCCCAAATCAGCCCCCCCCCATACTCTCCCCCTCGACGCCAACTCCCCCCCCACACACACACTTTCCTAGCTTTGGCAATGCCAAATATCCATTCGGACGTGCCAATAAAGCCTATTTGATTTGATTTTTCACTACTCGCTCATCTCTAATCCCTGGTCAAAGACATTAGTCAGAAAATGGTAGATGACTTAGGTAACATATGTCCCAGACACAACTTACACCAATGATAAAAACACAGATGCCAGTAGTATATTTAATAAAGTGGTGTATGCCCCTGGCCCCTGAATATTTGGCCCTATTCCATTGTACATTTAGAGCCGCAGTGGCAGTTGAGTTTATAGGACAGTGGGGTAATGAATAGAGATGAGTGAGTAGCACTCGATCGAGTAGGTATTCGATCAAATACTACGGTATTTGAAATACTCGTACTTGATCGAGTACCACTCGCTGTTCGAATGTAAAAGTTCGATGCAGAACCAGCATTGATTGGCCGAATGCTATACAGTTGGCCAATCAATGCTGGTTCTTCTCCTACCTTTAGAAGTCTTCTCCGTGCAGCTTCCCCGCGGCATCTTCCGGCTCTTCATTCACTCTGTCAGGCATCGGACCTGGGCAGAGCGGACTGCGCATGTCCGCTTGTAGTGCGGGCATGCGCAGTCGGCTCTGCCCAGGCCCAATGCCTGGCAGAGTGAATGAAGAGCCGGATATCGCCGCGGGGACGCTGCAAGGAGAAGACTTCTCGGAGGATCCAGCCCGACCCTCACTCGTGGACTTGGTAAGTACAATTTGATCAAACGTTGCCTACCCCTGAAACGAGCATTTTCCCCGAATAGACTATAATAGGGTTCGATATTCGATTCGAGTAGTCGAATATTGAGGGGCTACTCTAAACGAATATCGAACCTCGAACATTTTACTGTGCGCTCATTTCTAGTAATGAACATACTTGGGTAAGTTACCGGTAAGAACCATAGAATTAGGTTTCTACCTCTACAGTATATTATTATCTTTGTCACAGTTTGAACACTCTCAAGATAAAAATATGGAACTCAATAAAGAAGTCACTAGGTTGAGACATATGATCTTCAACCTCAAGGTGAGTTGCAAAGGAAGAGCACAGAGGGAGACTCTGTACCTGTTAGGCTTGTGTCTGGTTTCTATTCTTTTTCTCACAAGGAACAATAATGTTGCTGCCTGTTATTTTTTTTTCTCATCAAAAGAAATGGAAACTAGATGGAAGGAAATATCCATTTTTGTTTTAACATTGAAGTGTATTATGATGGATACAAATGAAAAAGATGGATCAGAAAGACAGTTAGACAATGACAATGTGAATGTAGCCTTATTCAATTATTGATGTCATTGGTTTTTCACATAGATGTGGCATCAATTTCAAGCATGTTTCAAAATCCATTGTATGATAATGTGGTATAAATGATTATCATGGTATGACAGTGGACTGTGCTACTTTGCCATCATTGACGTCCTTTGTTGATCTGTCATAGGATCATAGCAACAGGTTTAATCTCCTCACAGTTCTGAATGTATTTTGCTTGTGGTTTGAGCAAAGTACATTACAGTTTACCCCATGCAACATATGTTCAATGAAACTGAAGAGGGATCAGTCATCTTTAAAGGGGTATTCCCACGTCGCATACTCACCACTCTTCGCTGCTGGAAAATCTTCTTTCTTCCTGCTTTGTTGCGTCATTGGTGGGCGGGGTTACATATGCAAAGCCAGTGGCTTTCTATGCCGCTGGCTCTGCGTGCGCGCTCCCGATGCAGCATTGTGAAGACCAGTCAGTTCCCCAGCCTTCACAATGCCAATACAGACCCGGCATCCCGCTGTAATAGAAAGGCGGATGCCGGGGGGTTAGACGCCGGCACATCGCTACGCTCCTGCCCTGCATGAAGCCAGCAGCGGCAGGAGCGATGCTGATATTCCGCTCCTCCGGCGTCTGTGCCAGCGTCTAACCCTCCCCGGCATCCGCCTTTCTATTACAGCAGATGCCGGGTCTGTATTTGCAGACCCTTCCCCCCAAGGTGTATAACCCCCCCCCCCCCCCAGGGCCAATCCCCACCAACACCATACCTGTACAGTTGCAGGCTGGCTCCTGCGTGGCGATATCGCAGGAGCCGACCTGTTCCCGTGACAGCCGGGAGCCTACTGAAGGCTCCCAGGCCTGTCACGGCTATATTAGTATTGCGGCTGGGTCTATGACCAGCTGTAATAGTAACATACAGAAAGTCCCATAGACGGCAATACAGTTGTATTGACGTCTATGGGAACTGCAATCAAATGACTGCAGGTTCAAGCCCCCTGGGGGGGGACTAATGAAATAGAGAGACACAGGCACGCTCCCGAGAACTTAGCCCCTCCTCCCTCCCCCCTCACAGCAGGCAGCTATGTCACTGGACTTTTGACCAGATAAGTCAAGGGAAGTGTAAACAATAATTGAATAAAGTAAGATAGTGGACAAACAAAACAGTTTTGCTGAAGCAGTTTATTTAGGAAAAGTCTTACATCCACATTAACAAGCAGTATAGATAGGATCCTTGTGATGGGACAACCCCTTTAACATCTCGAACTCCAGAGATGCAGAAACTAGAGCTGCGATCTTGGTCTTGTTTTAAAGCCCACCTAGATTTTGAGATTTCACTGGTTAATGCAAAGCTGCTTATGCTTGCAGCTTCACTTTAACCAGGAGAACACATGCAACTCATAGTGTGCAGGGAGAGGAGAAGGACTTTTTTATTCTTCTATCCCTGTCACTTCAGATGACCCCAAGTGAGGGGGTATCATGGATTTTGTTCATACTATTAACCCCTATCAGAAAGCATACTTACCTTTTAATCCCTTATATGCACCGGTCAATGCTGACCACAACATCTAAATCATCTTACAGAAAAAAAAGAAAAAGAGAATTTTTTTCCCTTTTAATTCTAGTCACATTGTTACTTCTGTGGCTTTAATATTAGAATTCAGCACAGTATAGTAGCTGCAATTTTCTATGAAAAGTATCTTGCAAACTTGATCATTGATACTTGGATTCTATTGTACGCTTCTAACAAAGTGTGCCTTCATGTCAGGACTAGGAGCAGCTACTATGGATAGAGCAGTAGAAAATGTGGGGCTTTTAAGAATAAAGTCCCTTGCACATGACCGTATGACTGCTCAGTGCGCTATCCAGGTTTTTCCCAGATATCGCACTGACGTATTCATTTCTATGGTCTCATACACATGACACGGTCACGTGTGCAGCCCAACAGTCTGGACCACAAAATATGGAACAAGTCCTATTCCTGTCCAATTTTGAGGCTGTGTGTCCTGAGACGAAGGCACAGGTAAGTAGAGAGATTCTACTGCTGCTGACAAGATCAGCTTCATCCGCAAACAGATGAGCTGTTTGCAACTGAAGTGTTACCACACTTTCCAGAGCATCCATTTTCACCTGTAGTCGCTAAACAGTTCTGCATCCAACAAAGATTGACAGATCCCCAAGTTTGGTGATCACAGGTGTTTCACCAGCATATAGGGACATGTATATAAATAAATTGCATACGGATTAAAAATGTATTTTCTCAATAATGAAATTGCATTTTGACACAAGAAAGGTATATTCTCTATGCCAAAAAATCAAAGTGGTAGGTCTGTAATTTGTTCAGAATTTGCCATGTATCAATACAATAGTAAAACTGGATTACGCCTTTTGAAAATTCCTGTGTCCAAAGCAGAACTAAGCTGGACACATCTCATTCTTCCATTACATTTTATCATACCTTTGTGCACTACATGCATCTCCACATTATAAGATAAGATACTCAGTCTTTCTCATAAGGGCACTCATCTCATGCTCTCTTGATTGCTTTAGCCTTCTGCTGCATTGCTTCACTGCTTGACATATTTCCCTCGCAATCTATATATAATAATGCAACATTGACAATCATCTCTTAACTTCACCTCACTGGAATCTATCCAGTCATATCTTATTTATTTTTACTATTCTTTTTCCCTCTGCTAGGACAGTGACTTCCAATCTTTATATATATATATATATATATATATATATATATATATATATATAGTTATGTAGGCAGTTTGTTCTTAAGCCTCTAGTTAGAAGAATCCACAACACTCCCGAACCCAAAATTATTAATTTTATTGTGTCATATCCAAAATATCTCTAGAGAATGCAACAAAGTTTTTCATTGGCGGCGGGGCAATGATGAGTAAGTTAATAAAGTGAAAACCTGTTCCACGGATGTTTTGGTCTAACATAGATCTTTTTCAACAGATATCTATAACAAATGAATGTAGTAGTATTAGTATAGACATATAAAATATAGACATATATAAATAGATATATAAATACATTAAGTAATAAATATTAGTAAAAACCACAACCACCAAAATTCATCATCCCCATAAAAATCATAGTATAGTGCATCAAATAACATCCATAAATATATTGATGCTGTATGGAATATACATGGAAATATACCAAGAGGTTATATAATATCATATATGTTCTAATTGCCAGCACCAAAATAAATGCTCAAGCCTCACCAATACATCAGTCACATCAAAATCCATTCAATACATAATCCATCAGGGGCTATATATCTGGAATAGAACCATGGTGTTAGGGAACTCTGGAACGGGGACACAAGAGACAGTGAGCCCTAAGCTTATGCCCCCCGCTCTCCCTTCCTATTGCCAGGACCTATCCTACGTAATAGGCGGCAACCACGAAGACGTTCCCTCCCTTAGTATGTGACACACAAAACGCAGACAAGACGAACAACAACAATGGGAAGTCAACTTAGCCAAGGGTCAGTAACAGTCGGGCAAACAGTACCAAATCGGAGTCCAAAAAGAGAAGTCAGTGAGGAAAAGCCAAAGGTCAAGTATAATAGAGCAATCAGAACAGAGACAGTAAAGAGCAAGTATACGCACGGCAATAACAAGCACTGGTGTGACTGGGAGCCAAGGCTATATAGGGAGGAAGAACCCGCCCATGGAGTTGACAGGACGGCAGGCCGTCAATCACAGGGCAAGGTCAGATTAACCATTAGAGGATAAGAACCAACTGAAGGTGAAGGAGATGGGTGTGGTGGGAAATCAATTACCAAAGAAAAGGCATAGGGCAGTGTGCAAAGAGAAACCAACAGAATAAATTACAACCGAACACATCTCCTGCGCCACAGCGTGCGGCCGGATGATGACGCCAACGCCCGGATGGGCAAAGATGTTACACATGGATTTCCACATAAATCATACTAACTTACCTTGTGGCTGTGTTCTTAATGAAGTAGGCTGCCATATTGTCGACTTGCCGCCTGCCATGCTATATAAGCTGATACTGATCACATTAGCAAGGTCGCACAGGGTATGAGTAAAACACGTGACAGCTCCTGGCGGTCAGGTGATCGAAGATCTGCTGGGCATTTGCTGGGTCTGCATCAGCGATGATGAAAACTATGCATGCTCATTCCACCCAAATAGGTGTCCTCATAGTATGGAAAATACAAAAGAACTGAACAAGCTTGAGCCATCACCTATACCAAAAACTATCATCCAAAACAAGATGATAATAAAACATAACTTCTAATGAGAATACCTACGTAAAAGGGTATACAAAAAAGTGTGAATACATTCTATGAAAAAGAGTATACAAATGACGCTCACAAAATTTTGGATATAGCCACCTGTAAAGGTCACAACCTAAAAACACTATGAGGCTTGTGGCCAATATGAAAATTAAACTGCAGTTTCTTAACACACTTCTGTTGTGGACTCAAGATATAATACCCAAATCTAGATATTATCTGCATACTGGATAATCTGATGACAATTGGGGAAACGGCATGGGCAAAGGGATCAGGGGCTGTAAAGGATATATAAGAGAGAGATTCCAACAATGACAGGGATGATAGAATGCTATCCTTATTGAATCCTTGCACTAATAATTCTTAACGTAGTCCTAGATTCCTAACTTGGAGTCCCAGCCCTAGGTAGAGCAAGACCCTGACTGGCACCTGTCCCTAAACCAAAGAAGAGCCTGTAATGCACACTATTAGAAGAAAAAAGTGCATAGCAGGTATTATGCCAGAAAAATATATCCAAATCTCAACATGCAGTCTATGGTCTTCAAATGATCGTGCTATGAGATTCTTAGCAAAGATCTCGCTGACAGCTATCACAATGAATGAAGACCATCCACCCCTAGGTACTTGCAGACCAACTAATTAGCAATTAGAGGAATTTCGTAGCCTGTTGCCAAGGCATCCCAGAGAAGTTAATTTTTATAGCCTACTAAGGGTTCACAAAGGGTTCTCTCCGCTAAAAGGGAGACTCATTGTTTCAGGTATGGTTGCCTAGGCTTGGATCTCTCCCCCTTTTTTACCCCCATGTTGTTCATCTCTTTTCCATTCTATTATGGTTCTTTGTCCTGCTCCTTCTCCTTTTATTCCTTGGCTTGTACCTTTATTGATATGTTTTACATCATCCTTAGGGGGCACAATTGTTATTTTTCTCATACTAGATATGGGGGCTTGTCTCTGTCTCTGACATCCACTTGAGAAGGGTGTTTACCTATTTTATACTAGTGTTTTGTTATAGCTATGAAATCTATGGAAATCAAGAATTTATTAAGAAAAAAAAGGTAAAAAGTTGAGATTTTTATTTCCAGGTATATTTTTATTATTCTGAATTATATGTATTAATTTCCATTGGATTAATTTCTACTTTGTGATAATTTGTCCAACCACAGCTCATCTATTACTCCTTTCTTGCTATATGTTAAGTATTGCAAAAGGATCCTAATTGTTTCATTCCATCCCCCTCGCTAAACTGCCTACGTTTTTATACAATGATGCCAGTTCTTAGCTTGTATATTATTTATTATTGTCCTTTAGGTCTTTGTTAAGCATTCATAATAATAGATTAGATTCTGGTCAGCTATGTGGATGTGAACCAAAATACTAATGAAGAAAAATAGGCTCGCAATACAATATAAAACACAATTGTCAGAATATCCCTTGTGCCCACAATAAAATTGTTATGGTGACTGCTGACATTCAGGCATATTTAGTGCTTGATGAAGAGTTTTTCCTGCCCTGTGTTACACCTATGAAGCACATATCACATTGTACACGATACAATAAAACACAATATTATTGTTCTTTTATATCTCCCATGACATACATGTAGAAAATGCAATGATCATTTGGGAATTCATACAAGCAAGTGAGTAAACAAATGTGTACCCAACGAATTCTGTGTATCTCCGTTGCTAAGAGACATAGATAAGTCAAGAACATTTTATTCTTTTCAACAGGAGCCATCTAACATTCTGGTGCCTGCCATCTATTGAAGTTACAAATTTGTTAATTTAAGTTCATCATCACCAAATGTTGCTTATTAAAACACCCGTCTAGTTGACTTTTAAGGCACCAAAGCAAAAGCTTGTCATAGAATGGCATGAATAATTAAATTAAAGCGCAATTAGATTCTACAGTTGTTGTGCGGATGGCTTGAAAGGAAATCTTATACAATTAAGTAGCACTTGACAGTTCAACAAAAGTTCAGCAAGCAGATGCAGAATTGGGAAGACTGAATAATCCTAATTTGTTTTCATTTTTTCATTACTCCTCATATTTAAATATTACAATATAAATTACTGTAAAGATACATTGAAGCCTCTGAGACGAACACGAAGTTTGCTGTGAATAAGTCTTTACAGAGGTGAGCTTCATGCAAAGGATATAAGAGAATTCAACATATGTCACAATGGAATCTGATTTAGAATGGGAGTGATGTTAAATAGGTGATCTTTTGGAGAGGTTTGACTAGATAAAAAGGTTGTCCAGTTTCAGACCAATATTGAGAAACAAATGTTATTTGTATAATAAAAAGTTGTACAAGTTTCCAATATACTTTCTGTATCAATTCCAAAAAGTTTTCTAGATCTCTGCTTCCTGTCATTCATTCTGCTTACTTCTAGTTGATGAAATTCTGACCATGGTCAATAAACATGTAGAGCGAAATATATTTGAAGTGTATACTGATGATGGCTTGGACTTGACCTGCTGATTTATCATTACATCATTACTAGAGATGAGCGAGTAATATTCGATCGAATACTACAGTATTCGAAATACTCGTACTTGATCGAGTACCACTCGCTATTCGAATGGAAAAGTTTGATGCAGAACCAGCATTGATTGGCCGAATGCTATACAGTCGGCCAATCAATGCTGGTTCTTCTCTTACCTTTAGAAGTCTTCTCCGTGCAGCTTCCCCGAGGCGTCTTCCGGCTCTGAATTCACTCTGCCAGGCATCGGGCCTAGGCAGAGCCGACTGTGCATGCCCGCGCTACAAGAAAATGGCCTCTTTGACTGTAAGCGGCCATTTTCTCTCCAAAAGATCACCTATTTAACATCACTCCCATTCTAAATCAGATTCCATTGTGACATATGTTGAATTCTTTGACTGTAAGCGGCCATTTTCTTGTAGTGCGGGCATGCACAGTCGGCTCTGCCCAGGCCTGATGCCTGGCAGAGTGAATTCAATGCCGCGGGGACGCTGCAAAGAGAAGACTTCTCGGAGGATCCAGCCCGACCCTCACTCGTGGACTTGGTAAGTGTTATTTTGATCAAGTGTTGCCTACCCCTGAAACGAGTATTTCCCCCAATAGACTATACTAGGGTTCGATATTCGATTTGAGTAGTCGAATATTGAGCGGCTACTCGAAATGAATATCGAATATCGAACATTTTACTGTTTGCTCATCTCTAATCATTACACTTGAGTTCAGATCATTGATCAGTACATATTATATGACATGACTGATATCTCAGTACTGTGATATGTAGCATTGGGGTCCAGCATGGTGTTTGTATGTTCCATCTGTTTTTGAATTGGTTTACGTACTGGTCGGCATATTTGTTTAATTGACCCAAGAAATTGCAAGATAACAATCTCTATATAGCACTGCAAAACATAATGACACTAAATAAGTGGTAGAAAATAAGTAAATTCACTTGAACAATATGTTATATGCATTTAAACTACTTAACAAAAATGTGCGTTCTACAACCCCGATGCCAAAAAGTTGGGACACTGTATAAAATAAGTAGTTGAAAGATACACAGATCCAGAACTGTTAAGCAACTAAATCCTACATTGGACAAGAATGGGACAACATTCCCCTCCCAAACTGTTGTAAAAAGAAGAGGGGAGGCTATAAAATGGTAGACATGTCCCAGGGCCGCTTTAACCATAGGGTCAACAGAGCACTTGCAACAGGCCCTATGGTAGCGGGGGTGCCTTTGAGACAGTCGGACAGTCATGCATTTGCTGTCCAGTGCAGTGGGTCCTTGCTGCACCAACTCATCGGCATCCAGAGGACACGGATGAGTTGAAGCCATCCACTCCCTGCTTCACCACTCAGATGCGGTCTTTTCTACAGGTGTCCTGGGAGCAGGAAGCGAGATGTAATCCATTAAAGATTCCGGGACCAGAGAGGAGGGAACGACGAAAACTGAGTATTAAGGTTTGTTTTTCTCTTTCATATATACAGTTGGGGGCATGAAACTGTGGGGACAACCTGTGGGGTTGAGGGGATCATGATATAGTGGGTGCAACCTGGGGGATATAGGACATGATACTGTGGGAACAACCTGAGGGGTGGGGGGGCATGATACTAAGGAGGAAACTTATGGGGATACATGACACTGTGGAAGCAACCAGGAGTTTGGGGGACATGAATCTGGTGGTGGTGTTGGGGTAACCTGGAGGGGGACATGAAAATTTGGGGGCAACCTATTGGGGGAACATGCCACTGAGTGAGCAACTTGATGGGGACATGAAACTGTAGAAGAAACCTGGGGGAACATGACACTGTGAGGGCAACCTGTGGGAGACATGACACTATGTGGGTGAAGGGACATGATACTGTGTTTTCCAAAATCCAAAAATTAAAGCATGTAAGATAGTTGAAATCTGATAGTGACTATTAGTTCTCCCTTCCTCTTCTTAACTACACCTATCAATGTTGGGACCGTATCTTGCTAACGTTGCCTATTTTGGTGAATATATATTAGTATATGCAATTCTTGTACTGTAATAAAGTTATGTAAACTTTTACCATATGCAGTAATGTCCAAATGTGATGTCATATATTTTGATGTATATTCACTGTACCTTTAAGGGCACAGGCTACAGTACTGGCCTTCCAGACAATATAGCACATGTCCTAAAACATCTGAGACTTTTTAAATGTCATTTTCACAATTTTATTTAATTTTATTTTTTATTTAATTGTGTTTTTTATGCCACCCTTAGCACTTTCTGAAAAGGTTGCCTAGTGAGGACATGCAGTGGGCAAGGTCAGCAGCTCACCAGATTTAGCATCATATATGCCAGTTTTCTGAGTCATTATATAGTGGTCCTATTGTGTTTGATTTCAGATATCAAGTTAATGTGCCAGTGCGAATGAATGATATGAAAATCAATATAAATAAAATGGAGTAAGGCATAGGATTCAGGTATCAATATCTTATTAAATAAAATTAACACATTAAACATCACAGATATCTCATAGCAGTAAACATGTCATCAGATTGAAAATGGTAAGAAAACTAGTAATGATTGGTGTAAAAAGGTAAGTAAGCAGCAAGGACACAACTACGGTGTCCTGACATAAACGGTGGTGGTCAGCCGAGATGGACAAGCTCATTGTGGACCATTATTTAACATATTAAAGGGGTGTTCCCAGGAACACAATGGTATATACATTTGTAGACAATAAAACATTTAAAAAAAATACAAATAATTAAAAAAAATTCTCTAACCACCTTAGTAGTGAGTATTTTGTTTTGAAAGGTTGCCAATGAATAGGAACTTTCTATGGTTTGCGATTTGTCAGAAACCCAGCCATTATTTTCTTACTGTGAACAGGTTATCAGCAGGGGCGTAACTCGGGATGGTGCAGAGGGTGCAATTACAGCAATGCCCAGTAGTTTTAGGGGGCCCTTCTGGTGTCACTATAAGAAGATTAGAACTGTAGTGATGCCTTGTAAGGCTTTGCATTGCTGCCCAGGAGCTTCATGTTATATCTCTGAGTACTTGGTTGGTACATAGGGTCCTCAATACAGATTAAGACATAATAAGACTGATACACTTTAGCAGCTGTAGAAATTCTATGTTTATGCAAGTTTAGCAAATTAAGGTGCTACATAGTGATAAGCAGGTAGTGTGAACAACACCAGTGTCCAAAAGAAACCCATGAACAATCCCATGCACTTTTTTCACACACATTGCCTAATCTCAGATTTCCTCTGTCCTCTACACAGTGGAGCCTCTATGGGGCGCAGCTTGCAGAATGCGTCAGTGTGGTGGGAATTCACACTGTCACCGATAGCATGTGTATCTGTGTATTGGCACCAGAATAAGACAGCTAGGGTAGGTATAGGGTTGTAATTATGTTTTTTATCGTCATACTCTGACATGTGTTTGCCTTTTAGTAGGGTTTATAATGCTGTTAGTCAGACGCTGCTGTATAGGCAAAACACGGGGGTCTTGTGCTATCCAGGTGGATTCTCATTGGGGCATATTACTATCATTGTTCATGGCATTGTTTTTGGGCATTGATGCTATTCACACTACCTGCTTTTTACTACAGTATATAGGACCTTAATTTTAGATTCTTGCATAAACGTATTGATAGGGACATCAATGGATCCCTCCGTATGTTGTAGAGGTCCTAATTAGAGATTAGATCGCAGGCCTGGAGAAGTCACACACACAGCTGATGGTGTACCAAGTGAATTCTAATTTTATTGTAAGAAAAAGGTAGTTTAAATACATTACAGACAAAGAGCTGGCTTGGCTATTCTAATTAGTATAACATGATTGGTTATAGAGATATAAGATAAGCCTGGCACATGACTATTGGCTGAGGCTCATTATAACTTTCCAAACTGGGATGGACTTTCCCATGAAACAAAGAAGGATTCAAAATACTTATGTGTGAGCTAACATCCCAGACTATGTCTATATGTATATATCATGGCAAAAGAGATAAGATGACATGCTCCAACCTAATTAACAACAAGCTACATAAACTCTGTGTCTATACACACTCTAAGTGACCTTCATATACCATAAAATATGACACAGTGCCCAGATACCATAAGATTAATACTTTTGTTGGTTATGTGTCCATACATTATGTAAAGGAGATAAGAGATATACAAAGTCAGCTGCATCTTCTCAAAATGAGGCCCTTGAGAGATAAGGATTAGCAACCTATGCATTAACGTTCATTATCACATTCCTTAAAGTCTAACAAGGGGCCTCCTTGACTTAAGCAAAAAAATACATACTTATACAATTTATATATGAAAGAGTACGAGATGGCTGCCAAAATACAAGATTAGAGGATTTGACTCTCACAGTATTAAAATTAATACAGTTGCGCTAATGTGTATCAGTATGTGATTTCACCCATTGTTCCCTATTTGAATATGTATTTTTGTGGTTTTTCCTCTTCTCTCTCCTCTTTATTTATGTTGTATGCATTATATTTTTTTTATACATTCAATAAATATGAATTGCTTTTGTTGTTATGGGCATGAGTTTTTGGTGTGTTACTATTGTTACTACTCCATATTACGCTAGGTTCACACCTGCGTTCGGGTCTCCGTTCAGTGGTTTCCATCTTCTGCATGCAAGAAAACGGAAACCACAGACCGGGTCTGGCCGTGAATGGCGATGAGCGTTTTATAGATAGATAGATAGATAGATAGCTATGATCTGTCAAGTAAGATTTCTTTCAGCTGCTGAAAATTCAAGTGCAGGACATGGACCAACAAAAGCCTGTCTTAACTCTTCAGCACTCTTCATTTTTCTCCTCCTTGTTGTGACTGTGGATCTTTTTGCAGAAACGCATTGGAGGAAGGATAAAAGCTGGGAGTTGTAGTACTTCAATTTGATCAGTGGTTATAAAATTCTGCCAATATCCTCCAGCTATGGCCCTAGTCTGATGCTGTGCTGAGGAGGCCTGCAGTGTACATAATGGTGGTGTAAGAATCTTAGTTGTGTTCTGTCCTCCTGAACCTGATGGGAGTTGGAGTACCTATGATGGTCATGCAGGAATAAGACTCAGTAGTCTTGTACAGAAAACAGGGTAACTTGCAACTTTAATTGATGTAGAATGCAGTATAACAGCTTTCAAATATGGAGGTATACATCTTGCAACTTTACCACAGTAGGAGCTGCACTAGTAGTTGGTACGTCTGTGCTCTCCTATCTAAGACTGGATTCTCAACTCGGTATACCACATTCACTCTAACACAGAAAGTCCCTACTATTCCCACTGCAGGGTGCAGATTGGCAGGATGCCCTGTCTGTTCTGTGGAGTGGGTACAGTAAAGCAAAAAAAAAAAAAAACACAAATTGCCCCACAGCTCAAACAGTTGCCATAAACAGAAATCTATGCGTGCATGGAAAAAACTCCTTGGCTAGGAGCAAACCAAATGGAAAAAACAAAAAAATTTTTCCAGCAACACAAAAGACACCAAAAATGTATAGAGCTTAACTTTTAATGCTCCATAGCACAATAATTAAAAATAACTCATCTACTGAATGAAAAATTCACATAGAAAAAATGCACACAAAATCACAAAAACATAAAAGTGAAAACAAAAAAACACCACATGTTGGGCTGCTTATGCGGTTCAGGGCTTGTTGCCCCTTACTCATAGCATGGATACGGTCTTTGCCCTAAGGTCCATGTAACACTTATCTGTAGATAACAGGTCATCACACACTTCTTGGCCTTTCCTCAGCCTAGCTAGGGGTGAAATTTATCCTCCTGGCTGCATTTGTCCTAGTCTAGGACATAGGGATTACAACTAAGGCCAGCAGGGAGCCTAACTTAAACTATGTTCACATCTGTGTAGGAGTCTCCATTGCAGACTTTGTTGCAGTGACCGCATGGACCCCATTACAGTCAAAGTCTATTTTAGAGGTCTGCCTCGCCATTGTTCCAATCTTGAATGTGTGAATCTAGTGTCAGTCTCTCTGATTTCTCACACTACCAAGGCTAGGAGAAAGACCTCAGTCACCACCTACTTTCCAGACCCAACTATGTACCAAACTATCCTTCCTGCCTCACAATGGTACAGCCCATTTAAGGGTAATATATAGACTATATACAAAATATGTACAGGGTACAATGCAAATGGTGACTTACAACACAGATTAATTATATACGCATATTTTGCAGCACTCCCAGTGGGATGCTGCATTTTTTCCTGAATCTATGAGTGACCTTTCATTGGTTTACTTAATTTACTTTTGCTCCTTGACTCTTTTCCATTATTTAAAGGACTATAAACAAACATATCCATAAGCAAAAGGCATGACCTTAAGAATTCCTTATTATATGTGTAAATTAATTCTTCAAAGTTTTCATTTCATATTGGAGACTGGCAGCCTGTCCTACGTAGAGGTCAATCTACCAAACTGTCAGAAAAGACTAGTAGTTTTAACCATGAAAAGTACTGTATGATATTCAATACAACTTATTCTACTAAATGTCTGTTCTCTGTGCTATTGTGTGTTAGGATTGGGTCCCGCAGGTTGCTATCATAGTGCACAGCGCCACCTGCGGGTCAGTCTAACCATCCAGCTTACACCTTATTAAGCATGCTCAGATGTATTGGAGCTGCTCACAAGCTAAGTGCCATTTCTCCCCTACTGAGCATGAGCAGTGAGGTCATGTCCACCATCCCTATTGGGCAGGGACTTCTCTTTAAATGGTGTGAGCCGACGCCCGCCGGGGGCTCACACTTTGTCTAAAATTTCCTCAAAGTCCACGGAGTGAATGACAGTAGTCAGGGATAGGCTCCAGTATTAAGGCAGGTTTTCAGACTAGGCCTCTGTGTGGGGCTTCTCTGCTTCAATCTGGGTGCTGTTAGTTAGTACCTGTAAGCTCTGAACTGTCAGCTCTACACCAGGGCTAGGAGTGGTAGACGCCGTTCCAGCTTGGAGAGCTGCAGCAGGCTTGGTCTCGAAGATAGCCTATGTGTTACTGTCTGACTTCATGTATGGTTCCAAGCTGTGTGCAGGAGCATGCAAACTCCCCTGGTAACTCCAAGCTGTGTGCAGGAGAATGTTCTAAACTTCCGTGGTGGCCCCTAGCTGTCGCAGGGGTAAGTGTGTTTGCTGGCCTGGGGTGAGTGTTAACCCTTGGCAGCCATGTGTGTTTCACTTGTACTGGTGCACCTGGCCAATGAGCTAAACTGGCAGGGTTTTAGTTGCACCTTGTTCACATGGAGTGTTGCACAGTACACACTGTTCACATTGAGTCCAGGCTGCAGTGTCTTGCAGTAGTTCACATTGAGTCCAGGCTGCAGTGTCTTGCAGTAGTTCACATTGAGTCCAGGCTGCAGTGTCTTGCAGTAGTTCACATTGAGTCCAGGCTGCAGTGTCTTGCAGTAGTTCACATTGAGTCCACGCTGCAGTGTCTTTGCAGTAGTTCACATTGATTTTCACGCTGCAGTGTCTTTGCAGTAGTTCACACTGAGTTCAGACATACAGCCGCCCACCATTGGGCCTGTGGACCTCGCTGTAGTGTTCTACAGCTAAGAGGTTCTGTAGTTTAAAATTATATATATATATATATATATATATATATATATATATATATATATATATAATACACAGAACTGTAACAATGTGATATAGAGATAATAAAGATTGATGTTAACATACAATACTACATTCTTATCTTGACTGGTGTCCACACATTATAAATTGCCCCTAAAGCAATTCTACATAATGACCCAAAATAGTGGGACCTCTATTATTCCCTCTATTAGATCAGGAGTCCAGCTGGTTGGCTGGATAAAGTGCCTTTTTGGGGGGTGGGGGAGTTAATGTGGATTCTTTTTCCCATGGATCATTGCCTGAAAATAAGTCTCTGTGAATAAATTGTGTCTCTTGAGCCAGTTAGTACTCTGTCCTGTACGTATGAAGAAGGTCAAGAACCCCAAGACGGCTTTCTCCGATGAGGTCTGCTTTCTTTTGGAAGATATGAGACTGTTGTCTTTATGTTCTTGTGGTTTTTTTTTAATATTAGTGTACATACTCTAATTCCCATGGCACACCACCTAAAAATAAGTCTTCATACAACAGTGTCTTTTCAATGAGATACAGTACCCCTAATCTATATTTATTAAAATGATAGTTATATAAATAGCCTGAAAATAACAATTAAAACCTAATATAGCTTATAGGGTTAGAGGGCCCACAAAACACCAGGCTAACAATATAATAATGATATATAGGCAGATCAGAGAAACTATATGTGAAGCACTGAATATTCTGGTGGTTGCCACTTAAAGGGGCTCTATCAGCAAAATCATGCTGATAGAGCCCCACATATGCGTGAATAGCCTTTAAAAGGGCTATTCAGGCACCGTAAATGTTATGTTAAACTACCCCCCAGTTTTAAAATAATACCCTAAAAAAGAATGTGATCTACTTACGCATCGTGCACGGTGGGCGGGCATTCAGGGTGCGCCGTCTTCTTCATCCACGCCTCCTCTTCCTCCGATGTCCTCGGGTCCCGTCCTCCTCCGGCGCACGCAACTGACATTGATTTAAAAAAAAAATGGCCTGGGCGCATGCGCAGTAGCCGTAGCAGAAGCCGCATGCTACTGCGCATGCACCCCGGCCATTTTTTTAAATCAATGTCAGTCGCGTGCGCCGGAGGAGGACGGGACCCGAGGACATCGGAGGAAGAGGAGGCATGGATGAAGAAGACGGCGCACCCTGAATGCCCGCCCATCGTGCACGATGCGTAAGTAGATCAGATTCTTTTTTAGGGTATTATTTTAAAACTGGGGGTAGTTTAATATAACTTTAGTGGTGCCTGAATAGCCTTTTTAAACACTATTCACGCATATGTGGGGCTCTATCTGACTTGGCAGACAGCATGCCACTAGCACTAGTATATAACCATATGGCTGAAGTGTCCATCAGATACTCTGTCCTCTTCAATCTATGATGCAGTAGTGTGGCAGCCAGAAGTTCAGGCAACACACCAATGCCTTCAGACTGGCAAGCAGTCACATCATCAGCGGCTTGATAGTAATATTAAGGCCCAGGAACAACCATAAATATCACAGCCTTCCCACAACGAAATCCATGATGCTTCCGTAATGACAATTTCGCCTCCATAAAGCCTCAGTCTCTTTAGTCGGAGTGTCCACATAAAACCTTACTAGAAATGTGTACTGTATATAGATGGACCCCTACCTAATGATAGACAGCATGGTTATCTCACAGTTTCCCTCACCAAATACTAAACAGAGATCAAGACAAGAAATATACTCCAGAAGGACAGGTAAAGGCATGCATATAGTTTCTTAGATACTATACTACTGAAGTATAGGCAAGTATACCTCCTCATTTTAGGCTGGAATAGAGCTGTAGTCATCTTCTAATGAGATAAGTGTCCGCCCTATAAGTACTACTTTATCCCACATCTCTCCACTTCTGTATTCTTTACAGTTAGAAGATTCTGACTTTGGCTTTAGTGTTCCTTTAAAAAGTAAAGAGAACTTCTTACCTTGTTTGGCCTTATCTAACTCTGTTCTTGGTGGACTGAGTAAGCCCTCCTGTAAACTGATAATAACTCTACTGCCCATAGCTAACTGAATTACAGTCAGCAGCTGGCTATCTGTAAAATTACTGACAGATTACTTTATATTACATTACATCGCTAGCAGCTTGACAAATCTATGTCAGTATTGGACTGCACTCTACGTTATTTATTAACACTTAGAATGGATTTTTACAAGGAAGCGCGCAAGCATGCTGCTATTACTGTACAATGACATGGAAAATTTGTAATAAAGGTGTCAAACCTGATAACAGAGAAATATAAAAAAAAAAAACCAGATATTGAGTTTGATAAGCCGGTGGTTACATAAGAGTATGAGCATGAGATAATCAATAGCTGTACCACCTCAAGAGCTAATACAGAAGGAGCAGGAATAAAGGATGTCGTGCACAAAACATAGTTTGTCGCTATTGAGCGCACTGTCAAGTGTATTTGACTGTGCATCACTTAAGAAATGTCAGCGCTGTCTTGGTATGATATTTTGTATTATATAGATATTATAACAAAGTTTGTTGAGGTTCCTTTTGATTGCTGTTAGAGATGGATAGAAAAAGTCCGGAATAGTTCAGATATCCATTTTTACTTATCTAAGTGTTAACGAGAGTTGTCGGGTGAAATAATGGTTAAACTCCTAAAACCCCAAATTTACCTTTTAAATCTTCTGCCATTCCATCGTAGTGATCCCATGGATGCAGTCACAACTGAGGTGCCGCTAGAATGGAGATTTGGGATACTGGGCCTAAAATCTGGGGATAACTGTTGCTAGTGATGTCACAGTTGGATAGTGTTAGTTTTTTTTGTTGTTTGTTTGTTTTTTACGCACACTATGTAACACAGATTTAGGCCAAACATTATGGATTTTGTTGTATTTTTTTGAGCCAAGAGTGGCTTCAAAAGAAAATATATGATGAAGGTGGTATACTGCTGCCTTCTTCACACCCATCTTTGGCTCAAAAAAACACAGCTAAACCTGCCACGAAAAAAAACAACAAAAAAACCATAGCTTTTCCGCAAATTGTGGACTCAGCCTAAGGCTAAGACGTCTCACAGCAAAAAAGTGTTGTAGGAAAAACCGTGGCGGCAACACATGGCGGTTCTTCCCACAGCGCTTTAACACAAAGGTTTATGGAGTTTTCCTCTGCAGATGTTCTGTTACAATTACATCTAGGGGAAACCACCGGCGTTTCCAAAAGTATAATTGACATGCTGCAATTTCCAAAACTGCACAGGAAATCACGGTGTGTCTGTACGGCAGTTTTTACCACAAAGTGGGCATAGGATTCATTAGAATAACAGCCACTTTGTCTGTACTGTAAAATGCCGCGATTTTTCCTGCAGAGTTTCCGCCATGGGCAAATTGTAGCGTTTCCGTCCTGTGGGGCACCGGCCTTAAAAAGAACCTGTCACTAGGTTTCAAAAGACTAATAGCATAACTCATCTAAAAGTCGCTGTCACTATGAGAATTATGAGGTTTTGTTTATTCAAATCTGTCCAAAGAGTCCATAGCTTGCTTATGATCCACTCCAATCAAATACAAGTCCAGAAGTAGAGAAAGATCCAGCAGAAGGTGGTATCTGATAAAACATAGCTTTTAATTAGATAATCATGAAAAAGTTCAGAAAATTATGAAAAAGCTATGTTTTATCAGATACCACGTTCTGCTGGATCTTTCTCTACTTCTGGACTTGCATTTGATTGGAGTGGATCATAAGCAAGCTATGGACTCTTTAAAGTGTGCTGTGTGTTTTTTCCTTTTTCGCTTTCCCACATGTGATTTTTTTGGACTATAGCTTTGGAATGGCTGAACGGATGGATAAACAAAACACCAAAATGCTCAGAGTAACAGTACCAAACAGGTAGCAAATAGTAAATAGCAAACTATATATGCATGTATACCAGAAGCAGGCCTGAAAGAGAACAAAGAAATACAAGAAAATAAAATAAAAAAAAGGAAAACCTGTCACTCCGCCACCTTCCTTTCCAGATCGGGTCGACTATCTGGAATAGATGTGTGATCTATTGGGATCCTGTCTGCAATGAAAATCCCTAAACAATTGTCAATCTATGATTTGGCTTAGGCCGGGTTCAGATGGTGTTTTTTGGTTTGGAATTTGACGCGGAGCCGCCTCAGATTCCGGACCAAAAAACAGCTATCCATGTCTGGATGCTGGAGCATTGCACCGGCATCCAGTCGCTGCATTCGACTCCTGATAAGGCCTAAATGAATGGGCCTAGTTGGGAGGCAGGTGTCGCGAGGCGGATGTCGTGAGGTGAATCCGCCTGAACAAAGAGCATGTCACTTCTTTTTTCCGCGAGCGGAATAAAGGAAATGACTATCTCCCATTGATTTCAATAGGAGGCTTTTTTTGAGAGGATTCTGACGCGGATTCTGCGTCAAAATCCAGCTCTCAAAACCCTGTGTGAACCCGGCCTAAGTGACCAAAGTGAAAGTTGCAGGATATAAAACTGTTTGCAATATAGATAGTAACATGGAGAATTAAAATCAGCAAAAATTCTTAAACCATATGTTTCACATAAAAACTTGGCTTAAAAAATAGGGGGCACATCCCCTTTAAACCCCCTCCTCATATGTTCAGCACTCTGGCATTAACTGCGCTCTAAATGAATATAAAGAATAGCTACCTTCTTTTATCCTGAAATTCACAAACAGATAATGTTTTTATAGAAAAATAATCAAACAATAATGATTATTATTGATGAGAAGTAATATTTGTAGATAGTTCAAATGTACTTCTTGGGCATCATAATGTTCCTGCTATAAAGTTTGGGCATACATGATAAACATATAAGGAAAGGTAAGAAGTTTACTGTGAGATTGGTTATAGCCAAAGTAATTTGACATAGTAGTGAAAACTAAATGGTTTATTAAGGAAAAATAACCCCTAATATTTATTCCTCAATTTCACTTTGATGGGCAGCTTATGTATTTAAAGAGAATAAGCATGATGGTAGGATGGATATTTATTATTCATGTGCATATTACACATAAAGCATACTAAGAACCTAAATCATGTGTCAACCAGATCATAAAAAATATTTCATTACGCTATCACTACTTGCTTGTATAAACATAGGTTTTCTGCAATACGTTTCTGATCACGTTTACACCTTTAGAATACATTTTTTTTAAAGACAAGCTTTTAAATAGCATGTGTAATATAATGTAGTAGTCATAAAAGGAGATTACTTTGAAAACGTTATCCACAATCTAGAGTTTCAGAATGTTCATACGGAAAAATCCCCATTTAGGCATTACTTGTACTTGGGTGTTCTGTATCGCGCTTGTGACCACATGTGCTGATAGAAACAGCCTGCCACTTTGATCCTAGTAGTGCCCTTTATACCAGACTATACTGTGATTTCCCTTATGACATGACATTAATAATAGCCACTGAATGTAAAAAAAAAAAGCTGGAAAGTTTGTAATAGCAAAAAATTTGAACATGTTCTACCTAAATAAGGGAGCGTTCACACTACCGTCATTGTCCGACAGGTAGTGTCCGCTGCTAGTGCCCATTCAAAATCTCGTACGGACACTAGCTGTGTCCGTGACACTTTTCATTCATTTAAAGGGGCTCTATCACTGGGAAAAGTCATTTTTATCTAATCACATGCTTGCATAGGCTTTAGAAATGCCTCAGTGGTTTCTGAATAAGTCTGTTTTTATTCATATACTAATGAGCTTCCAGCCAGCACAGGAAGTTCCCAGCAGCCTCCTCTCTTCTATTATCTCCTATGTGTGTGAGGCAAACAGGAAGCTGAGTCATCATCATCGGCAGTAGCAGCCTCCCATAGGAAAGAACAGGAGAGGAGTGCACGATGTATCGTGCACAGACTAATTAGCATATGAATAAAAACGGACTTATTCAGAAACCACTGAGGCAATCTACATACTAAAGGTAAGTGTGGAATAGACTTTCTAAAGGCTATGCAAGGATGTGATTAGTTAAAAATGACTTTTCCCAGTGATAGAGCCCCTTTAAATGGCTATCGGGTGCGTTCTTTTGCACTCCGTGCCTGTCCTTAACTGTCCGTTTGTAAAGATGTCCGACTTTTCAAGCAGACAGAAAAAACCTACATGTCAGGTTTTGCTGTCCACTTGAAAAGTCGGACATCTTTACAAACGGACAGTTAAGAACAGGCACGGAGTGCAAAAGAACGCACCCGATAGCCATTTAAATGAATGTAAAGTGTCACGGACACAGCTAGTGTCCACTGCTAATGTCCGTGCGAGACACTAGCTGACACTAGCAGCGGACACTACCTGTTGGACAATGACGGTAGTGTGAACGCTCCCTAAACCATAAGAATTAACATGTCTTAGTGTGGCCAGGTTCACACTATGACTATAACGCAGAAATTCTTCACAGTGCTGACTATGCTTTTTTTTTATATGACTGTGTTGAAAAAGCAAATTATTATACTGTGCTCTATAAACTGTTGTTCTTCATGGAAGTTATTTCCATATATCTGGGCCATATATTCAGTAGAGTAGTTTAAATATAGGACCTTAAAAACATTCCTTCACAGAGTTATATCCTGGAGAGAAGGGTTTCTTCATTCTGGTGGACAAATACATACCTCCAAACTTTCAAAGAGCCGAAAGAGGGACAAAATATGAGGCGCACGCCGTGGCAAACTTAGCTCTGCCCACTTTTATGTTGACTCCACCCATTCTAATTAATTTTTTATGTGCTCCCACACAGTATAATCCTCCTACAGTCACCTTTAAATTATATTCCCCCCTCCATCTCTACCTGTTTCATATAACCCCTTCATCTGACCCCAGTTTCATGTCCCCTCATCTCTGCCCCCAGTTTCATGTCCCCCCATCTCTGTCCCCAGTTTCATGTACCCCCATCTCTGCCCAGTTTCATGTACCCCATCTCTGCCCACAGTTTCATGTCCCCCCATCTCTGCCCACAGTTTCATGTCCCCCCATCTCTGCCCACAGTTTCATGTCCCCCCATCTCTGACCACAGTTTCATGCCGTTCTTTCCCCCCTTCATCTGGCCCAGTGTCATGCTTTCCCCCCCTTCATCTGCCCCAGTGTCATGCCGTCCCCCCTTCATCTGCCCCAGTGTCATGCTATTCTCCCCCCTTCACCTGCCCCAATGTCATGCCATTCTCCCCCCCCCCTTCATCTGCCCTCAGTTTCATAGGTCCCCTACATTATGTTCCCCTCAATGTTTAACACAAATATACTCACCTTCCAACGCTCCCCCGCCGCTCTGTCCGCTCTCTCACTCCATTCACATAGTTGTAGTTGAATTCTCCCCCTCCATCTCTACCCCAGTTTCATATAACCCCTTCATCTGCCCCCAGTTTCATGTCCCCCCATCTCTGACCAGTTTCATGCTGTTCTTTCCCCCCTTCATCTGCCCCAGTGTCATGCCATTCTCCCCCTTCATCTGCCCCAGTGTCATGCTGTTCCCCTCCTTTATCTACCCCAGTGTCGTGCCATTCTCCCCCCCTTCATCTGCCCCAATGTCATGTCGTTCTGCTCCCCTTCATCTGCCCTCAGTTTCATAGGCCCCCTACATTATGTTCTCCTCAATGTTTAACACAAACAAATACTTATACTCACCTTCCAACACTCCCCCGCCGCTCTCTCACTCCATTCACATAGTTGTAGGCCCGATGTGATGTCATCACATCGCGCCTACACATGCAGGAGCCGGAGCACAGTGTTAAAGCAGGAGCTGTGCTGTGACAGCTCCTGCTTTAATTGCCTATGTACCGTATTTTCCGGACTATAAGGCGCACATAAAAACCTACGATTTCCTCAGAAATCGTAAGTGCGGCTTATAGTCCAGTGCGGCTTATATATGGATGGAAGCGGCAGCAAAGTCTGCGTGCCGCTTCCATACATACATAAAAGGCACCGTAAGGGTGCATTCACACTACAGAACGCCGGCGTGTAATCACAGCCGTACACGCCGGCGTTACAGCAGGGCTGCCGGACACTTCCTATTCATTTCTATGGGAGCCGGCATGCGAGCGCTCCCCATAGAAATGAATGGACAGACACTTCCCATTCATTTCTATGGGAGCTGGCATGCGAGCGCTCCCCATAGAAATGAATGGAAAAAAGCAGTCCATTCATTTCTATGGGGAGCGCTCGCATGCCGGCTCCCATAGAAATGAATGGGAAGTGTCCGGCAGCCCTGCTGTCACGCCGGCCTGAAACAGAACGTGAAACTTACCCAGCGGTGCAGGGCGGGCGGGCGGGCATTCAGGCCTCCTCTTCCTCCGATGTTCCGTCCTTCTCCTCCGGCGCTCGCTGATAATGGCCGGGGCGCATGCGCAATATCATAATGCTTCTACTACGGCTACGCATGCGCCCAGGCCATTATCAGTTAGCAAGCGGCGGAGGAGGAGGACGGAACATCGGAGGAAGAGGAGGCCTGAATGCCCGCCCACCCTGCACCGCTCGGTAAGTTTCACATTCTGTTTCAGGGTTTTATTTTAAAACGGGGGGGGTGTTGGGGGGTAGTTTAATCTAACTTTTACGGTTGGGCTCTATCAGCATGATTTTGCTGATAGAGCCCCTCCTCGCCTGCCGAGCGCTTCCAATAGAAGCGGCTGGCACGCGGGGGGTTAAGCGGCCGCTGGCAAAGTCTGCCTGCCGGCGCTTTCAATAACATATAATGCGCACCGGACTGCGGCTTATAGTCCGGTGCGCCTTATATATGAACCGAGACGGACTATAAGGCGCTCATGGGCAATGCGGCTTATAGTCCAGTGCGCCTTATAGTCCGTAAAATACGGTATTCAACTCAATGAAACGGGGACATACCTCCCGTTGACCCGTTGAAATCGGGGCAATTGGGAGGTATGCAGATATGTTAAATACTTTTACCAGGGAGCATTGGCCTAAAGACTGACTCCAAGCAATACCTTTGCTTGATGGATTAGTTGGGGAAAAATTAACACTAAATGTAAAGTTGGAAAAATATCAAATTAATAAATTCTAATTAATGAAACATGAATGAATTCTATATAATCCCATATGAAGACCCAGCTTGAAGATTAAGCAATCTCCAAATGAACTATATATACTATATGGGAAAAATAAGAAAAAGAAAGAAACAATGACATGCTGTAAAAAATAAACCTAAGAAGTTATCCAAATATTTTCACTGTTTAACCCCTTCCTGCCGATGGCACTTTTTGACTTCCTGACCAAGCTCGATTTTTCAAAACTGACGTGTCACTTTATGTGGCAATAACTTTGGAATGCTTTAACTTACCAAAGTGGTTTTGAGTTTGTTTTTTCGTAACACATTGTACTTCATGTTAGTAGTAAATTTTGGTTGATATGTTTTGTGTTTAATTATGAAAAAATAGGAAGGAAATTTGGTGGAAATTTAGAAAAATATGCATTTGTGTATTGCATACAGATAATCAGACTGCCAAAATGATATCATAAATCTCATGTCCCAGATCTCTGCTTTATGTCGGCATCAAACTTTAGTCACCCTTTTATTTTTTACAGACATTATAAGATTTACAAGTGAAACAACAATATTCAAAATTTTCAAGAAATTTACAAAACCCATATTTTAAGGGACTAATCCAGTTATGAAGAGGTTTTGAAAGACCCTTGTATTAGAAACCCCCATAAATCACCTCATTTTCAAAACTGCACCCCTTAAATAAGCCAAAACAACATATACCTAGTATTTTAACCCTATAAGTACTTAACAGGAATTAATACAAAATGGAGGTGAAATTTACACATTTGATTTTATTTTACTAATATTTTCGTTTAGCCCTAGAATTTGCACAATCACAAGGGGTTAAAGGAGAAAACGCATCCCACAATTTGTTATGCAATTTCTCCCGACTACCATAGTACCCCACTTGTGGGTGTAAACTAATATATGGACGCACAGCGAGACGCAGAAGGGAAGGCGCACCAAGGAGCTTTTAGAGGGCAGATGTAGCTGTGATCAGTTTCAGGAACCATGTCGCATTTACAAAGCCCTTGAGGTGTCAAAACAGTGGAAACCTCTAGAAAGTGACCCCATTTTGAAAACCGCACCCCTCAAAGAATTTATCAAGTGATTTTGTGAGCATTAGTAACCCAGAAGTGAATATGTAAGCTGTGCGGAGTAAATTGGGTACACCAAATCCCATTCTATTTTCCCACTAACTCCTATGACACGGACGGGGAAAAGGAGCATTCTGGGGGGTCAGCGTTGGTGTATTCTTTCTCATAAGCTCTAAATCTGGGGTGTCCCCTGAAAACGTTTGCACAGCATATACATTTCCTTCTAGTCACAGCCACTTATGTCCTAATGATTGGGCGACTTTTGGGTTTTTTGTCTTCAAAAAACAAGCTATATATTTTTTTTTTCTGGAAATGTGGCCATATGAGGGCTTGGTGTTTGCGGTATTAGATGTACTTTTCAATGCCACCATTTTGGGGTGCCTGTAACTTATTGACTACATTTTATTAGCTCTTTCTGGGTGGGATATAAAAGAAAACAATGCTGGCATTGCTTTTTAGCATCTATTTTTTTCCCGTGCAGCATACAGCATAAGTAACATGTTACCTTTATTCTGCAGGTCTTGTAAAGGGACTTGTAAGACCTAGAGCAAATTCCCCCTTTCAACCAAGGAGGAATTATGTGCATATTCTTTTCCCAGAATGGTTAGCAGGGCATGCATGGTTTAATAAATCCCTGTATGCCCTAAGGCGATGTCTATAGCCAGATGTTGATCTCTAGGGAGCTGCCTTCCAAAAGGTTGTGCTAGAGCAAGGTCCCCTGTTCTACCAAGGAGGACTTGTTTGCATATTATTTTCCCAAAATTCTTAACAGGACATGCATGGTTTAGTAAGTCCCTTTACACTGTGAAGTGATGTCTCCTTAATAGTACATGGTATTCTGTCTCATAAAAGAAGACACTGTCATATTGAACAAATCATGAGAAAGTAGCATTAAGTAAATGTAGTTAATGCATTGGAAATTACTGTGCAAAAACATAACAGACAAAGAACTGTAAAAATCTCCAGCGCCCGTGTAGAACTAAAACATATACTACATCATTATAGAAAATGTAAGGGTACCATCTTTGCATGTCAGATGCCTGCTTTGAATGTTGTAAGAGGTATTAGGATATGTAAAACCTCCAACTCTAACTTGCTATATTGTATCTATTGTGAATGTTATTGAATAGTACTGAGGTCACAATTAGACAGTCGCAATGCAGCTGTATTATACGGTCACAGATCTATTCCCTGTCATGTATCTAATCACCCAAACATACATGTTTATAGGGATCTTTGGTGTGCAGGTCATATAGACTGTACACAGTAATACGGCTTCATTACAGTAGTGTGAGTTAGCACTAAGAAACTACATGACCTACAGTATAAGTGTATATTTAGCTTTGGCACATTTGTAGCAGATTTGACAACTGTTGCACACATCCGGATGAGTCTTATAAGATCCACACACATGCTGCAAAACAAGCCAAGACATACAGCATGAAACAAATTTTCTTGAGCAGAATTTTCTGCTAATGATCTGGCTTTGTGAACATATCCTAAAAGTAAAAGTAAATCAATGTAATGTTTCTGAGATCAATCCATATTTGCGATTGCTGTGTTTCTGATCCAACCACACTTCCCTATTATGTAGTGTTTATATGGATGATTTACCAATGTTTTCTCTGCGATAAACAAGAAGTGGAATTGAGGATAATTTTTAACTAAAATGGAGCAGAAACATATTAACTTAATGGATTGAGATGTATACTAAAAGAAAGATAACAGATGAGCGATGAATACAATAATAAATGAAAGTGTATTTTTTAGAGAAATGAAGAAATACTATCACAATTGCTTATGTACTGTAAAACAAGTGGAGGAGAAGGAACAGGAATAATGGGATGTGATCAAGCCTTCACATTATTATGATCATGCAGCCTAACAGGGAGGTAAGTTCTGTATATAGTCAGATTGGTTCTGTGTAGTTGCTTATAGAATTTGACAATAAAGTACAGTTATACTCCACTGCTAAAATGTTGCGCTGTTTTAAAACAATAATGTTTGTGCCGTTGCAATATATATATATATATACACTCACCGGCCACTTTATTAGGTACACCTGTCCAACTGCTCGTTAACACATAATTTCTAATCAGCCAATCACATGGCGGCAACTCAGTGCATTTAGGCATGTAGACATGGTCAAGACAATCTCCTGCAGTTCAAACCGAGCATCAGTATGGGGAAGAAAGGTGATCTGAGTGCCTTTGAACGTGGCATGGTTGTTGGTGCCAGAAGGGCTGGTCTGAGTATTTCAGAAACTGCTGATCTACAGGGATTTTCACGCACAACCATCTCTAGGGTTTACAGAGAATGGTCCGAAAAAGAAAAAACATCCAGTGAGCGGCAGTTCTGTGGGCCAAAATGCGTTGTTGATGCCAGAGGTCAGAGGAGAATGGCCAGACTGGTTCGAGCTGATAGAAAGGCAACAGTGACTCAAATAGCCACCCGTTACAACCAAGGTAGCCAGAAGAGCATCTCTGAACGCACAGTACGTCGAACTTTGAGGCAGATGGGCTACAGCAGCAGAAGACCACATCGGGTGCCACTCCTTTCAGCTAAGAACAGGAAACTGAGGCTACAATTTGCACAAGCTCATCGAAATTGGACAATTGAAGATTGGAAAAACGTTGCCTGGTCTGATGAGTCTCGATTTCTGCTGCGACATTCGGATGGTAGGGTCAGAATTTGGCGTCAACAACATGAAAGCATGGATCCATCCTGCCTTGTATCAACGGTTCAGGCTGGTGGTGGTGGTGTCATGGTGTGGGGAATATTTTCTTGGCACTCTTTGGGCCCCTTGGTACCAATTGAGCATCGTTGCAACGCCAAAGCCTACCTGAGTATTGTTGCTGACCATGTCCATCCCTTTATGACCACAATGTACCCAACATCTGATGGCTACTTTCAGCAGGATAATGCGCCATGTCATAAAGCTGGAATCATCTCAGACTGGTTTCTTGAACATGACAATGAGTTCACTGTACTCCAATGGCCTCCACAGTCACCAGATCTCAATCCAATAGAGCATCTTTGGGATGTGGTGGAACGGGAGATTCGCATCATGGATGTGCAGCCGACAAACCTGCGGCAACTGTGTGATGCCATCATGTCAATATGGACCAAAATCTCTGAGGAATGCTTCCAGCACCTTGTTGAATCTATGCCACGAAGAATTGAGGCAGTTCTGAAGGCAAAAGGGGGTTATATATATATATATATATATATATATATATATATATATATATATATATATATATTTTTGCATGCAAATTTCCCTGTGTTAGTGCAGCATCCCAGGGCTTGCTGCCTAAACATTTCTGTGTTTGTCATTGGTACCTGCAGATTGTCTTGTTTATCTTGTCTTTTGTATGTCTATGGTAGATGTAATATGTGTGCCATTTCTCTGTGTAAATGCACTTTTCTACAATTTTATAAATGCTGTACTACCTCATGACCAATCACAGGCCAGTGGGTGGGATTGAAGAAAAGGTTTATATTCTCCTGTAGCTGTTGCAAAGTTAGTTCAGTGTCCAGAGGTTTAGGGTTCCAGAGGGCTAGAAGTTCAGTGTCTAGTGTTCAGAGTCTAGGTCCAAGTCCAGGTCCAGCTCAGTCTTCAGTTATAGAGTTCAGAGCCCAGCAGCCATTTTGCACACGCCCTGCTGAGTGAGACAGCAGGAGAACTCATCCTAGAAACTAAAGGACCAAGCCATCTTATTCCAGGTATATCCGGAGACAGTCTTAGAATTAGTGAGAGAACCTGTGGTGTCACCGAGCGACATCTGTGTCCGTGCTATTAGAAGCTACAGAGGTACCTGACAGGAGTATTGAATACGGGCCTACTTTCCAGGTTTCCGGGTTTCCCTATCAGGACCCATAGCCTCGCTGCGTCCCCTATCTGCTGAGGGGACATTGTCTATTGTGCTGTTGAATAAAAAGTTATTTGGTTTACCCTACGACACTGGGCTCCTAAGTTGTTGCCTGCATCACCATCTGGGCAGCTCCTGTACAACATCACACTGTATCAGTATTGAGAGGTCTCCTCTCCAGCAAGGAGCGCCCCGGGGGAAGACTAGGACACTACCGCATCCAACAGGTATAACTGCAGGACTTTCCGTACTTCTGCACGGCCCTGGGGAGGGTTCGGAGTGCGTAAGTAGCAAACCGGCCTAGTGGTCGACACAGCCTGTGTCGTCTTGTTCCGCACTCTCTGATCCATATACCATCACATCAGCCACTCACCGCTATACCAGGACTAAATACTGTCACACCAGCCAGTGACCGCTATACCAGGACTAAATGCTGTCATGTCACCAACTATACCAGGACTAAATGCTGTCATGTCACCCACTATACCAGGACTAAATACTGTCACGTCAGCCACTGACAGCTATACCAGGACTAAATACTGTCATGTCACCCGCTGACTGCTATACTAGGACTACGTACTGTTACGTCACCCGCTGACCGCTATACCAAGACTAAATACTGTGATGTCAGTCACTTACTTCCAGATTCCCCTCTGCCCTCATAATACAATCCACAAATAGCTGCTTTTACTGTATAACGTTCCTCTCACAGCACCAAACACTTCACGACTATCAGAGTTTCCTCCATTCCCAATATGAAGAACACAACCAGACACCTTTTATTTGCAGATTCCTCCTCATAATGCCAGCCAGCACTTAACCTCTTCTTGCCCTGCACTGTAAGGGCCCGTGAACACGGAGTTAACGCGAGCGCATTTTAGCATAATACACGTGTATAGCATGCACATGTAAAAATAACACTCCCATTGACGTCAATTAATTTTTTTACACAAGTAAAAAATGCATCAAAATACACGTCGCGTTTTTTGGCGCATATTTTGATGCATTTTTTACACGTGTAAAAAATTTCATTGAAGTCAATGGGAGTGTTATTTTTACACGTGTATTCTATACATGTGTATTATGCTAAAATGCGCTCGCATTAACTCCCTGTGCACAGGCCCTAATAGGACGCTGCAGTAAGCAGGTTGTTCCCAGGAGTCATGTACTCTTCACTTGTGAGTGCCAGCTTCTTCCAATGACATACATTGCACCTCAGCAGGTTGGACAATGGTCCTGGACAACCAGAGAACTGATGCAGGTGAAGTGCATTTAAGGAGAATGTTTTATGTCTTTAGACATGAAACACTGCAGTTTACCCATGGCATTTTAAGACTGGTTCATATCTGCGTTCAGTATTCCCTTCGGTGAATCCGCTTGGGGATCCCATGAACAGAACACCGAACGCATTGACAAGCGGTGAGCAATGAAAGTACATGGACCCCATAGACTATAATGAGGTCCATGTGTTTTCTGCGCGGTGTCCACACGAGTCATGCGTAGAGGAAAGTAGTTCATTAAATCTTTTTCTCTCTGCATGATTTGTGCGGACACCATGCGGAAAACACACGGACCCTACTATAGTCTATGGGGTTCATGTGCTTTCATAAGCTCAACGCTTGTCAATGCGTTTGGTAGTCCGTTCACAGGGTCCCCATGCAAACTCCCCAAACGGAATGCCGAACGCAACTGTGAACCAGGCCTTACAGCCACATCAATTACGGTTCAAATTTTTGGTATTGTGTGTCTGGATATTGAAAGCTGCGTTGTGATTGGTTGCTATGGACAACAAAGACAGTTTCTCTTTCAGATGGTTTGATCAGTCGGCCTTATGTGTGTAGCTGTATATAGGAGTTTCTGACTATTATACATATTAGGGGCAGATTTATCAAAATGGTCTAAAAGCAAAACTGTCTCAGTAGGCAAAGCAGCCAATCACAGAGCCGGTTTCACTTTTCAGAAGACAAATACAAAATGTAAGCTGTGTTGCGATTGGTTGCTATGAGCAACAAAGACAGTTTTGCTTTTAGACCATAAATAAATCTGCTCCATAGGGTTATATGTAAAATATACACAGAAAATTCCCTCACATTATGGGCATAGAAAGATAAACTGTGTCAGCCAGGGCCGGGTGAGAATCAGAGAATTACTGTGATATTTCTATAGTTACACCATATGATAGATATACATTGTATATACACCATTCTGGCATCACTAACCAATCAAAACAACACAACCATAGTGTGAATGCAGCCCAATATATAGATACTACACACAGGACAGGAGAGATAAAAAAGGGTCGCCGGCTGTAATTAACCCTCTCCTTTCCATTTTATTAATACCACTCATCCCAATGTGGTAAACATGATACATAAACAGCAGTGTCAGTTATGGTGACATCACAAGGCCCCTGACATCACAGATTCCACATGACATCACGATCAGTATAGAATGTGTAAAGTTGTACACTGGCACCATCTTGGGTCACTTGAGCTTGGTAGCTTGAAGAGGACGGTACGACCAGGTAGGTGGCTCTGCTCTCCATGCTGAGGCTTCGTTCACACATGGTCTGACTGGGGGTTTGGTGAAGTACAGAACTGAACCATTTGCCCCCAAAATTTCAGTAACAAGCCCTTTCTTCTTTCATGCAGAGATTGTCAGGATGATGTTACTTGACCTGATATTACACAAAATCTGCACATCTGGGCTCTGTATTTTGTCTCCCCAAAAAGCACAAAAAATTCCATGTGTGAACCCGGCCTTACAGGGGTAGGGAGGTATGGAGACCTATAGACGACTTATCATATTGTATAGCTATACACTGTGATACATCATAGTCTCCCATTAGAGGTACTGGATATCTGGGAACTTTTACCAATGCAAATGTCAAATGGAGGATAAAAATCATATTGGTTCTATCCTTGGCACAGTCTTCAGGAACGTTTTTCTGATTTTGTTGGGTAAATTCATACCCAAGATGTATTTTTGCCATGGAACCTGCAGCAGAAATCTGAGACCAATCTTTGGGTTTCTGCTGCAGTTTGTCGTTTTCACCTGATTATTGGGCTAATTTGTGTGCGATCACGTGCTGCGGTTTCAGCGCTATTTTTGTTTCTGAATCTGCATGAAGATAGAACCGAACTGGCTGCTTTTTTCCCATGACACAGGAAATCAATTCTGTGCATGGAAAATCTACACCATATGATCATTGCCATGATTTCCGAAGTTTTTTCACACTGATACTGACACAGAAATTGTGCGGAAATCAGTGTGAAAACTTTTACAATCTATGGCTGTGTCATGTACATGAGGTTTTATAGTGCGGATCACTGCTGTATCCTCATCACCCCTGTACATGGATCTAATGGAAACTTGTTACTTATTATCAGACTCCATGCAATAAATTACCTGCCAGTCAACCTGTCCTTTCAGGTCCTCATACACATTAGATAAAGTTGATTGAACCTGACCTAGTGTGTATGACACGTATCCAACTTTACCCTGACAGTAGACATCAGGGGGAGGGATGAGACATGCTGAATTTCTAGTGGGTAATAATTCACTGCCAGGTCAGAAAGTAGCTTACTCATTGCTTACACTGAAAAAAACATGCACGCTCAACTCAGTGTGCATGTGTATAGTCGGTGTATGGGGCAGTCAGGAGGAATAGCTGTCATCTGAATTCAATATGTTCAGCCGATATCTATATAAGGTATATGAGTAATCTTAGCGTATGTTCACACAAAGCAAATTTTTCTTGTATTTGTGGTAGAATATTTAGAACAAATTTCCATTCTGAGGTGCTGCAGGTCCGCACAGGGAACAACTTTGTTAATAGGATCTGATCCTCATGTGGCTTCCTGTGCCGGTTTCTGCAAAATTTTCACATGGACTTTGGTACAAATATGCCTCAAATTTCTTGTGAAATGTTCACTTTGTGAACATACCCTAATTATTAGACTATCTGTTGCATTATATTGTATCTATGGCTTAGGGGGCTCTCACACTTGCACTCATTCTCCGGTTTATGCATTCCGCCGGGTTTTTGCATTCAGCCGGGTTTCCGTCTTCAGCACCGCTGGAACTGCACAGGAGACGGAAACCTGGCAGTTAGCTTTAAAACCCAGTCACTTGCATGGGTTTATAAAGGTGGCTGTCTATGTCCACCTACTACCTGTCCACGGGGAAACAGTTTTATTTAGTCAGACACAAAGTTGGTCATGCAGGACTTTTTGTCTAGCTAAAAAAATTGTTTCCCTACCGACAGGCTGCAGGCGGACACAGACGGTCACCTTTACAAACCCATTCAAGTGACTGGATTTTAAAGCAACCCGGGTTTCTGTCTCCTGTCCAGTTTTGCCGATGCTGAAGATGGAAGACTGGCAGAATGCACAAACCAGAAAAGGAGCGCAAGTGTGAAAGCCCCCTTACTTGTACATTAGATTGTAAACTCTTAGAAACAGGACGTGTAGTGTATAAGATTATAACCTCCTAAGGGCATATTGTGTATTGTATTAGATTGTAAGCTCTTAGGGGCAGGATGTGTATTGTATTAGGGTGCATGCACACTGAGTAACGCCGGGCGTGTATGAGAGCCGTACACGCCGGCATTACAGCAGACTGCCGAACAGTTCCCATTCACTTCAATGGGAGCGCTCGTAACAGCGGCGTTTACGAGCGCTCCCATTGAAGTGAATGGGAAGTGTTCGGCAGCCCTGCTGTAACGCCGGCGTGTACGGCTCTCATACACGCCCGGCGTTACGTAGTGTGCATGCACCCTTAGATTGTAAGCTCTTAAGGGCAGAATGTGTATTGTATTAGACTGTAAGATCTTAGGGGCAGGATGTCTCTTTCTTTCCTTACAGGTTCAGCTCTCCACAGCAAATAACAATATACAAAATATATAAGAGCAATATGCAGCAGGACAGTCTGGATCCTGGGAGAAATCTGATCGCCACATCTGGGGTCAGGAAGGAATTTTTGGCCCCCCTGAGGTATAACGCTCCGGGGAGTTTGTTTCGCCTTCCTCTGGATCTTTGGGTCGGGTGGCTTTCATCTCAGAACATGGTGATCAGAATGTAGCGAGTTCTGTAGTCTGCACCGGCCTGACCTGAGAGTCACTGTCACCCATTTTATTGTATATTAAAGGGCCAGTAATAATTTTATTACAATGTTGCTTATTGCTATTCAATAAAAAAAAAAAAAAAATCTATATTGTGTTTTTTGTCTTTTATCTGAATCTCTCCTTACACATTGGCCATGATGAGAATGATCGGTGCCCCTCAGTAATCCAGAACTAGACTCGGCTGCTGATCCAGTATATAATAAAGTGCATCATCTACATACATGGTGGCAGTTGCTGCATGGTTATGGACCATACGGGCGCCATATATCAAGAACAGATGACACATAACTCCATTTTATAATGTCGACTCTTGTCCTAAGAGTTATGGCGTCAGTCTCTGTGATAGGGACAATAACATTGTGTGTCCTCACTTCTATAAACATCATACTACCTCAAAGAGAACTGAAGACTGGGCCACGAAGAACCACCGAATACCGTAGACACAGGGGCCTTGTATGAAAATAGGAATCAAACTAAAGAGGTGTCAAAGACTGAGGTGCAACCAGGGCCGGTTTTAGACAAAATGGGGCCCTGGGAAAAATTAAAAGTGGGGCCCCAAATAATGAAATATTGTACATACAGTATAGTCACATTCAGTTAATTCTATGTGTTGCAGTGCCTATCACTGGTACTTACAGGGATGTCTTTTAAGTGGTTGTTTGTAAATTTGTAAGTATTTTTTTGGCCTAGGCAAACTAGTACTAGTACTTTAAGAAGTACTTTTCTCTCTGCATGATTTGTGCGGACACTGCGCGGAAAGCACACAGACCCCATTATAGTCTATGGGGTCCGTGTGCTTTCACTGCACACCTCTTGCCAATGCGTTCAGTAGTCCGTTCAGTGGGTCCCCATGCGGACTCCCCAAACGGATTACCGAACGCAGATGTGAACTGGGCCTCATACTAATAGCAATTAACCCCCATCATGTCCTTCACATTAACCTCTGTGTACCTCACTTAAGAGTTACTCATATGTGAGGGACATGAAGGTAATAATTAAGTATCTTCATTATTAGTACCCCCATATATCTCACAAATTAGTAACCGTTATGTGAGACACACAGGGGTTAATGTGAGGGACATGATGGTGTTAACTGCTCATTGGAGGTTGTAGTGGCTAGGGCAGTAGGGGAAATCTGTAAGGAATTGTAAGGGCATAGAGGAATCCCATTGCCGTGATGAGTCACAAAAAAGTGGGGAAAATGACATTACTGAAACTGATGATGATTCTATGGCAGACAAGACATGTCAACCACATTTTCACAAGAAGAGGGTGGTGGCAGCAACAATAGTAAGAATTCCACCTGTTTTGTAGTGCAAACATTGAAAAGACTCTAAAAAAAAAAAAAAAAAAGAGTTCTACTGTTTTGACGTGCATTCGTCTCTCATATGGCAATTTTTTTTTTGTAAATTACCAAATGACAAATCGATTGCAAGGTACAAAATCTGCAAACAGATAATTAGCCATGGATGTGCAGGCACACATGTAGGAACTAGGTCTCTCTGTACTAGACTAATATCATAAATGATTCACAGAAGGTCTACTGTTGGAAACACAAGATGCATAAGATATTTTATATTTGAGTATAATAATAAAAGTGAAGTATTAGATTTCTGCATCTTGTGTCTCCAGTAATGGACCTTCTATGTACTGTGTCTCTGTACTCAATTGAAATGGCATCACCAGTTCATTCAGCAAAATGGAATTGCCAGCTGCACCAAGTGAGCAAGACCATTCTATTCCTTCTCCACATGCCCATCTTTGTAGGCAGGCCATATCCACAGCTAACATATGGTTATCATCATTATCATCTCTATCTGTATCTCCTCCTCTTCTAAGTCAACATCAGTCATCATCCATAAAGGAATGTGTGTCATGTAAACAGCAATCTGCACCCAGTCATGCTGTTGGTCTGCAAATTTTAACTTCCACCTGCCAAGTTACTGGTGGTGCAGTCAATGCCGTGCCACTTAGTGGAATCCTCTGCATTTTTCTAATTGATGGCAATGGGCAGTCTAAATGGAGAATACCTAGCCATCATTATGTCTTGATATTGGCGTGCGGGCCCCTCCTTGTAAATCTCCATATAGAGAAAGGTACACTCCACTATTAATACATACAGCAGCACTTATGGATAGGGACAATGCATAGCTGTCATGGCCCACTGGGTCAATGTTTTGAGCATGAGCGTGGAGAAGGACCTGGGCGCACTTGTATCTCATAGGTTAAATAGTAATAATAATAATAATAAAGATCTTTATTTATATAGCACAAACATATTCTGTAGCACTTTACAGTATACAATATCAATCAACTTCTCTAAAGCCAGCAGTATATCTCCCTATATTATAAAAATGAATTTCTGTCTGTCTGTCTGTCTGTTCTCTAATGCGAACCAAACGACTGGACTGATCTTCACCAAATTTGGTACAGAGATACTTCAGGTATCCGGGAAGGTTTAAGACAAGACTCCAACTCGCTCGGAAGTGCCGTTGCTGAGATACAGCATTCCGAACACAGTGCCCCCCCCCCTTAGCCAATACAAACCTGTAAGTCTTTCACTCATATTCCAACTGCAATACACATGGTTACTCCACATACACAACCCAACACTGATATCCAAACTGAGATACACGCATCAGAGGATTAGATACACAGATCAGCACACAGTATCACACGCCAGAGGATTAGATACACGCGTCTGCACACAGTCCCACAAACCAGAGGATTAAATACGCGCTTCTGCACACAGTTCCACATGCCAAAGAATTAGATACACGCGTCTGCACAAAGTACCACATGCCAAAGGATTGGATACACGCATCTGCACACAGTTCCACACACCAGAGCATAAGATATGCACATCTGCACACAGTACCACATGCCGTAGGATTAGATACATGCATCTACACACAGTTCCACATGCCGTCGGATTAGATACGCGCCTCTTCACACAATACCACACAGGGGAGGATTAGATACGTGTGTCTGCACACAGTACCACACTTTGGAGGATTAGATACATGCCTCTGCACACAGTACCACAAGCCAGAGAATTACATACACGTCTCAGCACACAGTACCACATGCCGTAGGATTAGATACGCACGTCTACACACAGTTCCACATGCCGTAGGATTAGATACGCACCTCTTCACACAATACCACACAGGGGAGGATTAGATACGTGTGTCTGCACACAGTACCACACTTTGGAGGATTAGATACATGCCTCTGCACACAGTACCACAAGCCAGAGAATTACATACACGTCTCAGCACACAGTACCACACGGGGGAGGATTAAATATGCGCATCTGCACACAGTACCACATGCCAGAGGATTAGATACGTGCATCTACACACAGTTCCACATGCCGTAGGATTAGATACGCACCTCTTCACACAGTACCACACAGGGGAGGATTAGATATGTGTGTCTGCATACAGTACCACACTTTGGAGGATTAGATACATGCCTCTGCACACAGAACCACAAGCCAGAGAATTAGATACGCGCATCAGCACACAGTACCACACAGGGAAGAATTAGATACACGCATCTGCACACAGTACCACACGCCAAAGGATTAGATACGCGCATCTACACACAGTTCCACATGCCGTAGGATTAGATACGCACCTCTTCACACAATACCACACAGGGGAGGATTAGATACATGCCTCTGCACACAGTACCACAAGCCAGAGAATTACATACACGTCTCAGCACACAGTACCACACGGGGGAGGATTAAATACGCGCATCTGCACACAGTACCACATGCCAGAGGATTAGATACGTGCATCTACACAGAGTTCCACATGCCGTAGGATTAGATACGCACCTCTTCACACAGTACCACACAGGGGAGGATTAGATATGTGTGTCTGCATACAGTACCACACTTTGGAGGATTAGATACATGCCTCTGCACACAGTACCACAAGCCAGAGAATTAGATACGCGCATCAGCACACAGTACCACACAGGGAAGAATTAGATACACGCATCTGCACACAGTACCACACGCCAAAGGATTAGATACGCGCGTCTACACACAGTTCCACACGCCGTAGGATTAGATATGCGACTCTTCACACAATACCACACAGGGAAGGATTAGATACGTGTGTGTGCACACAGTACCACACTTTGGAGGATTAGATACATGCCTCTGCACACAGTACCACAAGCCAGAGAATTAGATACGCATCTCAATACACAGTACCACATGCCGTAGGATTAGATACGCGCGTCTACACACAGTTCCATTCGCCGTAGGATTAGATACACGCCTCCTCACACAATACCACACAGGGGAGGATTAGATACGCACATCTGCACACAGTTCCACACACCAGAGGATTAGATAAGCACGTCTGCACACAGTACCACATGCCGTAGGATTAGATACGCGCGTCTTCACACAGTTGTACACGCCATAGGATTAGATACACGCGTCTGCATACAGTACCACATGCTGTAGGATTAGATACGTGTGTCTACACACAGTTCCACATGCCGTAGGATTAGATACACGCCTCTTCACACAATACCACACAGGGGAGGATTAGATACGTGCGTCTGAACACAGTACCACACTTTGGAGGATTAGATACATGCCTCTGCACACAGTACCACATGCCAGATAATTAGATACGCGTCTCCGCACACAGTACCACACGGGGGAGGATTAGATACGTGCATCTGCACACAGTACCTCACGCCAGAGGATTAGATACGCGCGTCTGCACATAGTACCACATGCCGTAAGATTAGATATGCACGTCTGCACACAGTTTCATTTACCGGAGGATTAGATACGTGCCTCTTCACACAATGCCACACGGGGGAGGATTAGATACACACATCTGCACACAGTACCACACGCCGGAGGATTAGATATGTGCATCTGCACACAGTACCACACCAACAAGGATTAGATACTTGCGTCTAAACACAGTACTACACGGGGAAGGATTAGATACAGCTTTACTCCAGGTATCCATAACAAATGATCATAGGTTTTTCACTGATATCCAAAATGAGACACACATAATCACATGACGCTTATGGACATACACACAAACCACATACAAAATACACCAGTGCAAAATTGGACATTTCTTATGGGGCCACTACACAAACATAAAATGTAATATACCCGGAAGCCGGGTCCTCCCTCTAGTTGTTTATATATAGCAAGCAGTCCTGTCTCTTTAAGAGCAGGGACTCATGGGACAAGAAGCAGGAAAGAGATGGGGGTTGCTTGCACATGGCTGAGGAGAAGTTGCAGATCTATGTGTGGAGATGCAAATAAATCAAGTTGCTGTTGGATTTCATCCCTGACTCCTCATACTTCTTGGAGACACTACAACTGGCGACGAGGATGGGATGAGAGTTCTGCTGCTGTGAGTACAGACTACTATCTGCATAATCCAGACAAACCTGCACACAGGTTTTTGCACATTATCTTCTATACTACATTGCTGAATACAAGGGAGATGGCAGACTACATGCATATATTCCCAAAATTTGATACAACTGATAGCAATAACCTGGTTTATACCTGGAGAAAATAGATACACAGGTTTCAGAACTTTCTGGAAGCGATAGACATAAAAGAAGATAAAAGGAAAAAGAGCTTTATTGCTGGACCATGCTGGCACAGAGGTGACCTACCTGTTGTTGATACTGACACTTTGGCTGTGTCAAAGCCTTAACAGATTACTTTAACCCTAAACAAAACATCAGATATGAGAGATACACGTTCAGGATTGCTAAACAGCTTCCAGAAGAATCCATGGACACGTCACATGTTTAAGAGAACTGGCACAAAGCTGTGCATTTACTGATGTGGATGATGAAATTATCACAAATTATTGTAACTTTCACATCATCCACTATAAGACGCAAAGCACTGCAGCAGGATTACTCTCTGCATAACCTTCTCAAAATAGAAATAGAAGATCTGCCATAGAAATAGCAGACTAGCTACTGCAGGCTACTGCAATGGAAAAAGGGGATGACATCCATGTACATAATCTCAAGTATAAAAATACTGCAAATACAGCAACCCAGAAACAAAGAAAATGTTATCGGTGTGGGAAAGACTTTCCTCATGTAAACAAATGTCCAGCATTAAAAAACGACACAGCATTAAAAAACTGTAAAGAGAAAAATAAATGTGCAAAAGACAAATAAAGGAGGCGAAGATTGAGGCTGAGAGAAAAATTGCCAAGGAAAGTAAAAGTAATCCAAAATTATTATTCAATTACATAAATAATAAGAGAATAAAAACTGACAATGTGGGCACTCTTAAAAATAATCTGGGTGTAATGGTGGAGGAGGATGAGGAAAAAGCACAAGTATTAAATGCCTTCTTCTCTACAGTGTTTACACAAGAAAATCCATTGGCCAGCAACATGATTAGGGGTAATGTTAACTCTCAATTAAATGTCACCTTCTTAACCCAGGAAGAAGTACGGCGCCGCCTGCAAAACACTAAAATAGAGAAATCCCCCGGTCCAGAAGGAATACACCCCCAAGTTCTAAGGGAATTAAGCATGGTCATAGATAGACCCTTGTATCTAATATTTAAGGATTCAGTAATGACTGGGCCTGTTCCACAGAATTGGCGAATAGCAAATATGGTGCCAATTTTCAAAAAGGGGTGTAAAAGTGAACCTGGAAACTATAGACCAGTAAGTTTAACTTCTGTGGCGGGAAATATATTTGAGGGCTTTCTAAGAGATGCTATCCTGAAGTATCTCAATGTAAATGATCTTATAACACACAATCAGCATGGGTTTATGAGGAATCGGTCCTGTCAGACTAATCTAATCAGCTTCTATGAGGAGGTCAGTTCAAGGCTGGACATGGGTAATGCAGTAGACGTGGTGTACCTGGACATGGGTAATGCAGTAGACGTGGTGTACCTGGACATGGGTAATGCAGTAGATGTGGTGTACCTGGACATGGGTAATGCAGTAGACGTGGTGTACCTGGACTTTTCAAAGGCTTTTGATACTGTTTCACATAAACGGTTGGTATGCAAAATGAGAATGTTGGGACTGGGGGAAAACATATGCATTTGGGTTAGCAACTGGCTCACTGATAGGAAACAGAAGGTACTTGTTAATGGTAAATATTCAGACTGGGCCACAGTCACCAGTGGGGTGCCGCAGGGGTCAGTATTAGGTCCTCTCTTGTTTAATATCTTTATTAATGACCTGGTAGAGGGTTTACAAAGCAGGGTGTCCATATTTGCTGATGATACTAAACTTTGTAGGATAATCAATAATGAGGAGGATAGTAGAATATTACAAGGGGATCTAAGGAAACTGGAAGCATGGGCGGAGACTTGGCAAATGAAGTTTAATGTTGACAAATGTAAGGTAAGGCACTTTGGTCGACATAATAAAATGTATGACTATGTACATAATAGTAAATTACTGGGTAAGACTGCCAATGAAAAAGACTTAGGGATTTTGGTGGACAGCAAGCTTACCTTTAATGACCAGTGTCAGGCAGCTGCTGCCAAGGCAAATAAAATTATGGGATGCATCAAAAGAGGTCTAGATTCTCATGACAAGGACATAGTTATTCCTCTATACAAATCACTGGTACGGCCACACTTAGAATATTGTGCGCAATTTTGGGCCCTGATATACAAGAATGACATAAGTGAACTTAAAAAAGTGCAAATACGGGCAACCATAATGATTAGGGGAATGGGTGGACTGGAGTACAACAATAGATTAACAAACTTGGGGTTATTCAGTTTAGAGAAAAGACGTCTACGGGGAGATCTAATAACAATGTACAAATACATGAAGGGACAATACAAAGAACTTTCTAAGTATCTTTTTACTCCTAGGCCAGTGACAGTGACAAGAGGACATCCTCTACGTCTGGAGGAGAGAAAGTTTCACCAGAAACATAGATGGGGATTCTTCACAGTAAGAACAACGAGGCTCTGGAACTCTCTGCCCCAAGAAGTGGTGATGGTGGATTCATTAAACAAGTTCCAAGAGGGCCTGGATGCCTTTCTTGAAGAGAAAAATATAACAGGTTATGGACTCTAGATTTTAAGGACACATTGATCCAGGGTTTTTGTACTGACTGCCAGATTTGGAGTTGGGAAGGAATTTTTTCCCCTGAAGTGGGGCAATTGGCATGAGCTTCATGGGGTTTTTTGCCTTCCCCTGGATCAACACTGTAGGGGATTGTAGGGTTATAGGTTGGACTTGATGGACTAATGTCTTTATCCAACCTCATCTACTATGTAACTATGTATTATGACAAACCTGCAGCAAGTGTGGTAAAGAGAACCATTTTGCAGTGGTGTGCAGATCAGCACTGACCTAGTCTTACACTCCAGCTAAACAGGCCAATGTAAAAGTCCTGCATCAGGCTTCAGTGGAGACATCATCCACAAGTAAGGACTATGTTCTCATCACTTCTACACCTAAATCTGTGCAGTCTCCAAGTGTTACTATCACTGTACTCAATACAGATATTACTTTCACCATTGATTCTGGGGCCTCAGTGAACATTGTAGACAGTGATACATATGAGACATAGCAGACACAGCCTGTCCTGGAAACTGTGCAGACTAAAATCTTCCCATATAGATCTCTGACTCCATTACCTACTGTTGGAAAATTTGAAGCTGAAATCAGCTACAAAGGCAAGATGCAAAAATCAAGTTTTTACATCCTAAAAGGTTCTGGAGGTTGTCTTCTCAGTTACCATACTGCCCTAAATTTGGATCTCTTTCAGATCATCCATACAATAACTGATCCTGCCGAAAAGGATGTGCAAACTCTGCTGAATGAATTTGCCTCTTTGTTTACTGGACTTGGAAAACTGAAGGACTTTCAAGTACATCTTCATGTGGATGAAAATCTTTGCCCTGTGGTGCAATCCCACAGGCGCATCCCATTTCACCTGAGAAAAAAAGTAGAAAAGGAACTTCAGTCTTTAGAAGATGATATTGTTGAAACTGTCACTGGCCCCACTCCATGGGTCTCTCCAATTGTTGTGGTTCCAAAACCCAAAAATCCTGACCAGGTCAGACTTTGTGTTGACATGCGCCTGCCAAATGCTGCTATCCAGAGGGAAAGACATATTTCCCCCACAATCAATGTCATTCATTTACTGAATGGAGCAACTTTCTTTTCAAAACTGGACCTTAACAAAGGTTACCATCAGCTAGAACTGGCTCCAGAGTCCAGATACCTAATAACGTTTTCTACACATGTAGGCCTAAGACGATACAAACGGTTGACATTTGGGGTATGTTCAGCTGCAGAAATTTTTCAAGATGCCATAAGAAGCGTAATCCAACATATCCCCAATGCTTTCAATTACAGTGATGATATCCTAGTTTTTGGCAAAACTCAAGCTGAACACAATCGTGCGTTACATGATGTCTTTCAATGCTTAGCATCTCAGGGACTCACTCTAAACAAAGAGAAGTGTGAATTCAACAAAACTTCGTTGGAATTTTATGGTCACATTTTTCAGCCAAGGGAGTACAGCCTGATCCAAAAAAAAGTACATGCGATAAAAATGGCCTCTGTTCCACAGAATGTCAGTGAAGTTTGCTCTTTTCTTGGAATGTCCAGTTACTGTACAAGATATATTCAGAATTTTTCTACCATTAGCTCACCACTGAGGGACTTCACAAAACAAGGCTGTGAATTCAGGTGGACTCCAGAGTGTCAAAGCTCATTTGATGGCATTAAAAATGAACTCAACAACAACCATGGCTTACTTTGATCCTACTCTACATACTGAATTGATTGTGGATGCAAGTTCGGTGGGGCTGGGAGCCATTCTGACGCAATACCTACCCAACAATCCGGACCCCTCTATCCTTGCATATGCCACCAGAGCATTAAAAAATACAGAAATAAAATACTCTCAACCTGAAAAAGAGAGCCTAGCAGTTGTCTGGGGCTGTGAGTACTTTCATCTTTTTCTATATGGAGCTCCTTTCACTATAGTCACTGATCATCAAGCGCTCCTCACCATATTTGGAAACCCAAGAGCCAAGATGCCAGCAAGAATTGGATGGTGGCATCTGCGCCTTCAATTATAAAATTGTTCATCGGCCTGCAAATTACAGTAATCCAGCTGACTACATTTCTAGACATCCCTCAGACCAAGGTATGCATCACACAACTGAACAGTACATCAACTTTGTGGCAAGTCATGCGGTACCAAAGGCACTTACAGCTGATCAATTTGTGACTGTAACAGCAAATGACAAGACACTTGGTGCTTTAATGGACATTATCCGGAATGGGAAATGACATGAAATTCAGAGAACCAAATTTCCAGATCTTGAAATCGACCTTAAGGAGCTAAAGTCATTCTCCAGTGTCAGAAATGAACTATTGGTCACTGAGGAGCACCTCATGCTCAGAGGCACAAAACTGGTGGTTCTGAAGGTCTTGTGTAACAAAGTCATACAGATTGCTCATGAAGGTCATCTGGGAATTGTGGGTACTAAAAAACAACTTTGAGAAAAGGTGTTGTTCTCAAATATGGATCATTTAGTGGAACACATGGTAAAACATTGCAATACACGCCAGGTAATCACTCCTGCATCACTTCCTGAGCCCTTACAAATGTCTCCTCTACCAACGGCTGTCTGGGAGGAAGTAGCAGTGGATATCTATAGTCCACTACCTAATGGGCAATACATCCTGGTGACTATTGATGAATATTCAAGATATCCTGAAATTGCATTTATTTCATCAACCTCAGCAACCAGTGTCATACCGGAGTTGGATAACATTTTCTTAGCCTATGGTATTCCACAAATAGTCAAGACAGACAATGGACCTCCATTTAATGGACATGCATTTGTACAATTTTCTGAATATCTTGGGTTCACTCACAGGAAGATAACACCTTGTTGGCCACAAACAAATGGAATTGTCACAAGATTTATGCGCACCTTAGGCAAGAGAATCAAAGCAGCCACTCTGGAGCATATATCACTGAAACAGGCCTTATACAAGTTTCTGCGCAATAACAGAAGTACACCACATTCGACAACTAATTCTGCTCCAGCTCAGCTCTTGTTTGGCCAAACTCCTCTCATATGTATTCCAGATGTGGTTTCACATGCCCTACCAACTGAGTCTAGTAATAGACCAACAGACTTACACAACAAGAACAAAATGAAACATTATGCTGATAAGAGACATCATGCGCAGTCTTCTGCTATTCAGATGGGTGATAAAGTGGTTGTTCATCAAAAACAAAACAATAAGACAACTCCAATGCATGGTCCAACGGGCTGTTATGTAACGGCAAAGAAAGGGAGCAGGGTCACAGCTGCACAAGATGGACACTCTATAACCAGGAATGCCTCACATTTCAAAGTATTACCAAATAACGACTTTGATGAACTCTCTATGACTGATAGAGCGGCTGTTGATAGTGGCAGTTGTCAACAGGACGTAGCCAGTTCATCAGTAAGCAGTGATCCTGGCTCTTCTAGACGGTATCCCACCAGAGAACGAAGAGCCCCTTCCAGACTCATTGAGGAGGTGTAGCCAGGGTCTTCGAATATATTCCTTTGGTTTGTTATATACATTAGCTTGACTGTACATATGTAATGTTAAAAAACAAACAGGGGAATGATGTAATATTTAGCAAGCAGTCCTGTCTCTTTAAGAGCAGGGACTCATGGGACAGGAAGCAGATAAGGGTTGCTTGCACATGGCTGAGAAGTTGCAGATGTGTGGAGATGCAAATAAATCAAGTTACTGTTGGATTTCATCCCTGACTTCTCATACTTCTTGAAGACACTACAGATATGGTCATGTATTAAAATGAGTATGGACTCATGGGACAGGGATGTAACATTACCACATTTGAGGAGTGAATTATATAATGACTAAGCTTCTGCTGCAATCTTCACCAGTGGATGAATCTCTATTGGTTGTAATTTATTTATATGTGTATTTTGGTATGCACACTGCATGCTTGATCTGAGGGGCATGTCCTCCAAACCTTGACTAAGTGGGGAATCATACTATGGGTGAATACTAAAGATCAGCAAATCTTTAAAAATTCGTCTCTGGGGTCAGATGGTCCAACCTATAGTAAAATAGATGGAGGCCCAGGGGAGGTGTATAAACAAACAATTATACTCACCTTCCCTCACCTCTTCTGGGTCTCATTGCGACATCCATGGCACTCTCAAGTCCTCTTCCAGGTTTCTGGGTGACGTTATACACCTCAGTTCACTCCATGTGACCACTAACATATTTCTCAAATAACATTTCATTGTTTGTTTGTTTTTTGTTGCCTTCTATGATAAGATATCACACTGCAGCAGTTTAACCAATTTCAGAAGCTTGGGCTAACTTGGCTACATCTCTATGTTTACAGGAAACTATGAAATATGAAATAAAATAATACTAGATACCAAATCTATCTTTTTTTTAAATCAGACATTTGGACATGTGCATGTTCATGTGCCAGACACCTATAGTATTTTATCCTCTGATGATTCAGTAAGGACACATTTTAACCACTTCCGGACCGCCCATAGACTATATATGTCTGGGAAGTGGTTGCCTTGTTCTGACAGGACGTACCTGTACGTCCAGTCAGAACACAACAGCTGCATGGAGATCGTGCAGCTGCTTACAATGAGAGCCGGCTGTAACTTCAGCCGGAGCTCCCAGAGAGATGGCAGGGAAGATTTATTACCTTCCCTGCTATCTCGATCGCTGTGTATACAGCACTCAATGAGCGCTGTATACACAGCTATGGACGCTGCCATAATTCAGCCGCCCTCTGACCAGGCGGAAACGTGATCCGCTGGGAGCAGAGTCTTGCAAAAGCTGCTGGGTCTGGTCCTGGACCACAAATTGGCCTGATACTGAAGTGGTTAAAGAGAGAAGCAATGAGAATTTTCTCTTTTTGCAAGTCATAATATTATTAGAAATTTGTTCATAGAGATCAAACAAGACCAATAAGGGCTAGTTCACATAGTTTTGTGGCCCGGATTTTGACGCGGGAAGCCGCGTCAGAGTTTTGACCAAAATGCTTCTGCCGCAGCTAGCCACGACTGTTGCGGCTTCTGAAAGTCGCGACTTTCTGCTCCGAATTAGACCCAAATGAATGGACCTAGTCCGGAGGGATTGTCTTGATGCCGCGGCGATATCCTCGTCAAGATAGGGCAGGTTGCTCCTGGAAAAAAGAAATGACCAGCTCCCATTAAATTCAATAGGAGGCGGTGTTTTGACGCGGATTCCATGTCAAAATCTGGACCAAAAAACTACGTGTGAAATAGCCCTAATTTTTCCAGGACCTGTGGTATAACATACCTATGGCAATTATATACATTTACAGGAATGAATCATCTTTTTTTCATCTATTCATTTAAACTGGATCGTTTCACTGATTTCTAGATTTCTTATTCTATCTTCTGTATATGATTATGTACAGCTCTTGCCTGAGCTTCTATGCTTTGTTGACAACATTCATTGATATACTGTTGTTAGGATGGGTTCCTGCAGGTTTGCCTTCAGGCGCACAGCGCCACCTGCGGGCCAACCCAACTCTCGCCCTCGACGTCGAACGGTGAGACGACTGGAGTATAAGTCCAGATCTTGCCCTACTGAGCATGCTCAGGCATTTCAAAGTCGCTCAGAAACTAAGTCCCATCGTGGCCCTACTGAGCATGACCGAAGAGGTCATGGCCACCGCCCCTGATGGGCGGGGACTTTCCTTTATAAGGTGTGAGGCGACGCCCGCCCGGTGCTCACACTTTATCTAAGAAACACTATAGACAGGAAGGTATGACAGTAGCTCCAGGCTGCTTCAGTAGTTGGGCAGGTAGCTAGGTTAGGCCGCTGTGTGGGGTTAACATAGCTTCCAACCAGTGCTGTTAGCAAGACCTATAAGTCCTGAATGTACTGGCAGCTCCACTCTACAGCTCGGTGCAGTGGACTCTGTACCAGCCGGTGAACTGGCGGCAGGCTTGGTCTCTTTAGCTAGGCTATCTGTCATTGTCTGTGTGTTATAGCTCCAAGCTGTGCGGAGCAATTTGTGTTGCTGTTAGGGGTGACGATAACCCCTGGCAGTCTTGTTGCAGCTGAACCACCTGAAGCTGCACCAAAACTATTTACCCAGTGCAGTGAACTGGTGTAAAACTTGATTGCAGTCTGGTAAACACTGAGGCTGCAAAAGGCTATTTACCCAGTGAGGTTAACTGGAGTAAATCTCCATTGTGTAACACAGTTGCCCAGTGAAGTTAACTGGTGCAACTGGTACAACCTTGTCGCAGCCAGTTCACACTGCTGCAGCCCTGACGCATTCACCCAGTGAAGTGAACTGGTACATTTACGTTACTCCCTGTTCAGACACACTGCTGCCTGGTACTGGCACACGGCCGCCCATCTGGGTCTGTGGACCTCCCTGCAGTGTCCTGCAGTCCGGCGGTTCTGTAGTCGTAAAGAAAAACATAATTTTTTATATAAACACACAGAACCGTAACATAAGTGTGAGCCAAGGTCTTGCCGACTATGTCTGAACACGCCCAGTTGCAACGCTACGTGCAGCAGTTGGAGGCTCGCCTGCTAGCATTAGAGCAGCGAGCTCCGGTAACTGGGGATGCCCCCCTTACTGCACAGGCGGTGGCGCAAGCCTTAGCCCAAATACCGTCTGGCCCTGGCACAACCCTCCGTTTGGCTCTCCCTAATAAATTCTCTGGAGAGTCGAGGGAGTGTAGGGGGTTTATAAGCCAGTGTACCATCCATTTTGAGGTACAGGCGGCCTCATTCCCCACTGAAAAAAGTAAAGTGGGGTTTGTAATCTCCCTCCTGGCAGGACGGGCCTTGGAGTGGGCTACGCCATTGTGGGAGCGGGGCGACCCTGTCACTACACGCGCCGTAACATTCCTAGGGTCCCTGAAACAGGTCTTCCTGGGTCCACGGGTCACCTTTGACTCGTCCCTGCAGTTACTCGACCTGAGCCAGGGGTCAGGTACCGTTAGTGCCTATGCAGTGCAATTCAGGACTCTGGCATCCGAAATTGACTGGCCAGATAAGGCTCTGGTGCCAGTGTTCTGGAAGGGTCTGGCGTCCCATGTCAAGGACGCCTTGGTGACCCGTGAGGTTCCCCTGACCCTAGAGGCGCTGATCGCTCTTGCCACTCGCATAGATTTGCGGCACAGCGCCCGGAAATTGGAATTGGCGTCCAGCCGAACACGTATCCGTTTGGCCCCCACATTCCTCCCTTCTAGCACACCCGCACTGCCAATAACAGGTACGCCAGAGCCTATGGACGTTTCGTGCACCGGAGCTGCTCCCCAGCGTCCGAAGCGCAATTACGTGTGTTATACCTGCCGGCAACCAGGGCATCTCTCCTCACACTGCCCTAGGAAGCCGGGAAACGGCGATCGCTAGTATCCATTGGTGGGGGATTACTAGCCATGCCTACACTACCCACCAAGCTGATTTTTACAGTGCACCTAGTGGAGGGTACCCGTACCATCTCAGCCAAGGCGTGTATAGACTCGGGAGCAGATGGGGTTTTTATGTCGTCCGAGTTTGCCCGCAAAAAAGGCATTCCCCTGGTGTTTCTCCCTCAGCCGGTTAAGGTGCGAGTTGTGAATGGCTCCATCTTACCTGTGGAGATTACACAGCAGACTATACCCCTGGGTATGACTCTCAACTCCAAGCATAGGGAGACCATTTCCTTCCTGTCTTTGCACGAAGGAGTGGATGATCTCCTCCTGGGCCTCCCATGGCTGCGCCAGCACTGCCCACAGATTGACTGGGCCACGGGGAAGATATTGGCTTGGAGTGAGCAATGTCACCAGCACTGTCTCTTACAGCCCGAGGGGGTCACTCTCCAACCCGTAACCTCCGACTTGACGGGTCTGCCGCCCCAATATTCCGCTTTCGCGGATGTGTTTTCCAAGAGGGCGGCGGAGAGTTTGCCACCGCACCGTCCCTATGACTGCCCCATAGAGCTGGTCCCCGGAACTACGCCTCCTAGGGGACACGTGTATCCCTTATCAGTCCCTGAAACGGAGGCCATGACTGAGTACATTAGGGATAACCTCGCCCGTGGGTTTATCCGGAAATCAGTGTCACCAGCGGGAGCAGGCTTCTTCTTCGTGGAGAAGAAGGACGGGTCGCTACGTCCTTGCATTGACTATCGAGGGTTAAACGCGGTCACCATAAAAAACAAGTACCCACTTCCTCTCATTTCTGAGCTGTTTGACAGGTTACGGGGGGCCACTATCTTCACTAAATTGGATCTCAGAGGGGCGTATAACCTAATCCGAATCCGTGAAGGTGACGAGTGGAAAACCGCTTTTAACACCCGCGACGGCCATTATGAGTACCTTGTAATGCCTTTTGGCTTGTGCAATGCCCCAGCGGTCTTCCAAGATTTCATGAATGACATCTTCCGGGACCTACTCCAGATCTCAGTAGTGGTTTATTTAGATGACATACTAATCTTCTCTGCGGACATCCGCACACACCGCGCCACTGTCGCAGAGGTTCTAAAACGCCTCCGCGAACACAATCTATATGCTAAACTGGAGAAGTGTCTGTTTGAACAATCGTCTCTGCCTTTCCTGGGGTACATCATTTCCAGCACAGGTCTGGCCATGGACCCTTCTAAAGTGACAGCGGTGCAAGAATGGCCGGAACCGCGCTCCCTAAAAGCCATCCAGCGGTTTATGGGTTTCATTAATTACTACCGGCAGTTCATCCCCCATTTTTCCACCCTGGCAGCACCGCTGGTGGCTCTCACCCGGAAAGGCATGAATCCCAAGGTCTGGACGCAAGAGGTTTCAGATGCCTTTGCCGCGCTAAAATCTCATTTTTTGTGCGCTCCTATTTTGCACCGACCTGAACTAGAGAAACCCTTTTATGTGGAGGTAGATGCCTCCTCAGTTGGTGCAGGAGCAGTACTGTCACAAAAGAACGCACAGGGAAGGAGGCGTCCGTGCTTCTTTTTTTCTAAAACTTTTTCTCCCGCAGAGAGAAATTACTCCATCGGGGACCGCGAACTACTCGCGATGAAATTGGCCTTCCAGGAGTGGCGCCACCTTCTGGAGGGGTCCCGGCATCCGTTTGAGGTGTATACGGACCACAAAAACCTTCTGTACCTCCAAACCGCTCAGCGGTTAAACCCACGACAAGCTAGATGGTCGCTGTTCTTCTCCAGGTTTAATTTTACCCTGCACTTCCTACCTGGGGAGAAGAACGTGCGGGCAGACGCTCTTTCCCGTGCATCTGACCCGCTTGATGAGGCCACAGAGTCAGAGCGGCTCATAATCCCCTCCGAGAAGGTTCGGGTGGTCGCTCCGCTAGCTCAAGTGCGGGGTCCGCCCAATAAGACCCTCGTACCAGCAAATAGACGTCGGGAGATGCTTGCCTGGGCGCACTCCTCACGCATTGGGGGACACTTTGGCAGCAGGAGGACACAGGAACTCCTGGGCAGGTCATATTATTGGCCGGGGATGGCCCGCGATGTCAGGGAATTTGTGCGGGCATGTGTTCCCTGCGCCCGTAACAAACCCTCTAGGGAGTTGCCTGCAGGACTGCTCCAGCCCCTTCCAGTTCCTGATAGACCATGGGACATGGTGGGGATGGATTTCTTGGTGGACTTGCCCCTCTCATCGGGCCATAAGATTATCTTGGTCATCACGGATCATTTTTCCAAGATGTCACACCTGGTGGCCTTACCTAAACTGCCCACAGCCAGGGAGTTGGCGCAATTGTTCATCACACATGTTTTTCGTCTCCATGGCATGCCCGACAGGGTGGTGACTGACCGGGGTACCCAGTTCTCAGCCCGTTTCTGGCAGGAACTCTGTCGTCTGATGGAGGTCGAGCTCTGCTTTTCCTCGGCCTATCACCCACAGACGAACGGTCTGGTAGAGCGCACCAACCAGTCTCTGGCAACATACCTCCGCCACTTTGTCTCCGCTCACCACGATAACTGGGCATCGTTGCTCCCCTGGGCAGAATTTGCTCTCAACAATGCCCTAGCGGACGCTACAGGGAAAACCCCGTTTGACCTAAATAATGGGCAACACCCACGTGTACCAGTTCCTTTCCCGGCAGAGTCCCCTCTGCCAGCAGTTAAGGAATGGGCCACGGAAGCGCGGCTCGTGTGGGACTCCACGCAGGAGGCTCTTGCGGCCTCTAAGGAAAGGATGCGCGCCACGGCTGACGTTCACCGCCGTCCTGGTCCCTCTTTCCAGCCTGGGGATCGAGTGTGGCTCTCAACCAAACACATCAGGTTGAAGGTGGCATCAGCTAAATTTGCCCCACGCTATGTGGGCCCCTTTGAGGTGGTCGCACAGGTGAACGCGGTCACGTACCGCCTTAAACTCCCTCCTCATTGGCGCATTGCAGACACTTTTCACGTCTCGCTATTAAAACCAGTGCACACTAACGCTTTCTCCCCCCCTATACCCCTGGAATCGGAATCAGCAGAGAGCGACTTTGAAATTGATTCCATTCTCGATTCCAGGGAGGTCCGGGGACAGAAATTTTACCTGGTCGATTGGACTGGTTTTGGCCCTGAGGACCGGTCTTGGGTGCGTGCGGAGGACGTTGCCGCACCGGACCTCATTGCGGCTTTTTTTTTTTTGGGGGGGGGGGGGCGCTAGGAGGGGGGGTAATGTTATTATGGGTTCCCGCAGGTTTGCCTTCAGGCGCACAGCGCCACCTGCGGGCCAACCCAACTCTCGCCCTCGACGTCGAACGGTGAGACGACTGGAGTATAAGTCCAGATCTTGCCCTACTGAGCATGCTCAGGCATTTCAAAGTCGCTCAGAAACTAAGTCCCATCGTGGCCCTACTGAGCATGACCGAAGAGGTCATGGCCACCGCCCCTGATTGGCGGGGACTTTCCTTTATAAGGTGTGAGGCGACGCCCGCCCGGTGCTCACACTTTATCTAAGAAACACTATAGACAGGAAGGTATGACAGTAGCTCCAGGCTGCTTCAGTAGTTGGGCAGGTAGCTAGGTTAGGCCGCTGTGTGGGGTTAACATAGCTTCCAACCAGTGCTGTTAGCAAGACCTATAAGTCCTGAATGTACTTGCAGCTCCACACTACGGCTCGGTGCAGTGGACTCTGTACCAGCCGGTGGACTGGCGGCAGGCTTGGTCTCTTTAGCTAGGCTATCTGTCATTGTCTGTGTGTTATAGCTCCAAGCTGTGCGGAGCAATTTGTGTTGCTGTTAGGGGTGACGATAACCCCTGGCAGTCTTGTTGCAGCTGGTCCACCTGAAGCTGCACCAAAACTATTTACCCAGTGCAGTGAACTGGTGTAAAACTTGATTGCAGTCTGGTAAACACTGAGGCTGCAAAAGGCTATTTACCCAGTGAGGTTAACTGGAGTAAATCTCCATTGTGTAACACAGTTGCCCAGTGAAGTTAACTGGTGCAACTGGTACAACCTTGTCGCAGCCAGTTCACACTGCTGCAGCCCTGACGCATTCACCCAGTGAAGTGAACTGGTACATTTACGTTACTCCCTGTTCAGACACACTGCTGCCTGGTACTGGCACACGGCCGCCCATCTGGGTCTGTGGACCTCCCTGCAGTGTCCTGCAGTCCGGTGGTTCTGTAGTCGTAAAGAAAAACATAATTTTTTATATAAACACACAGAACCGTAACAACTGTTCAGCAAAGTCGGCAATAGTCTGGAGTCGACTCATTGAGGTATAAGGGAGAGCTTTTTAGGCATGCTTTGTGAAAGAAGGGAGGGGTGTAAATAAATTGTGATGTCATCAATTGTCAGTAGTGAATGCAATGATTATGTCATTATGGGTGTGGCTGTAAAGGTGATCTCTTCTATTGTCTCCCTTTCTATCTTGTTTGTTATGTAATGAGGTGACTACTGCAATGAAAATCCTTACATCATTGTCAGTCGATTATTCGGTTTAGTGGATAGAGTGAAAACTACAAGATATAGTATTTTTAAATGTAGATCGTGACATAAAAAATTAAAAATTAAATCATCAATATTTCTTGAAAATATTTTTCACATAAAAATGTGATTTAAAAATAGTCCATTTTTGGTGACACATTCCATTTAAGATTATGCTTTACAGGATGTTCTGGATCAACACACATTATTACCTTGACTACTTTTTGAACATTTTAGTGATCATATAAAGGAAATTAGAGATGAGCGAATACTATTCGAAATGGCTGTTTCGAATATCATGCTCCCATAGGAATGAATGGATGCAGCCAGCGCGCAGGGTTTTAAGCGACCAGATGCCGGCTGCGTGCCAGCTGCATCCATTCATTGCTATAGGAGCATGCTATCCGAAACAGCTGTTTCGAATAGTATTTGCTCATCTCTAAAGGGAATTATTATTTATCACACTGTTGATATCTGTAACATGTGCATGACCATCTTAAGCATCCTGAGCCACTCAACAGAATCTGTCAAACTATCATATTCTCTTTTCCTATGCCCTTGAAATCAGACTTTCCTGCCCTTGATAATGTTTTAATGGAGTGGAGAATGGAGCATTATATCAATCGTACTTATAATTTACAAGTATGTTAGGTTTGTAACAATATTGAAGATGGATTGGGGACCAAAGGATAGGAACCCCAAAGAAAAATATCCAATGACACTCGCAAAGTCTTCGGACAACACTCAGGTGAAAAGGATAGTATTTATTGATTATGCGTTTCGAGGCTTTTTGTGCTCCAAACTGGACACAACCTCTTCATATGATATTTTGGCGGTCTGACTGTATGTAATGCACATCATTTCAAACTTTATAAAATGCATATTTTTCAAAATTTCCACCAAATTTCCTATTTTTTCATAATTAAACACAAAACATATCAACCAAAATGTATTACTAACATGAAGTACAATGTGTTACGAAAAAAACAATCTCAAAATCACTTTGGTAAGTTAAAGCGTTCCAAAGTTATTGCCACATAAAGTGACACATGTCAGTTTTGAAAAATCGAACTTGGTCAGGAAGTCAAAAAGTGGCATCGGCGAGAACGGGTTAATACTACAGGCCATTGTGTTATGTTGTTTTCAGAGTTTATCTGATGCAACTAACTAGAATTCTAATATGAAAAAAAGTATCTAAAAGTTAGAGACAGGCCGTAACTGTGCTGGTTGTTTAAACAAAAGATTTCCTTTTCATATTGTGCATAACATTATGCTGTAGCTATTTTAATGTGATCTTATGTATTTGTTCAATTGAGCGTTAAGGTCAAGAAATTATGTTCTAATGAGTGCACTCTGCATTAAAAGATAAACAAAATGAAACACTGCATAAACTGTGTAATTGCTGTCAATACCAAAGTCATGCAAAAATACAAATATTATAGCTTGTGAAAATAATGGCCAATATATCCGCGAGGTGGGGAGTTAATTAGCTTTGTTTCAACACAAGAAAAATAACTTTTTCTACAGCATATAACAACCACTCTACTCAACTACTTAAGCAAGTTACATTTGGATGTGACTTATGACCCTTGCAGACGACCGTGGGCTGGCTGCTTGCCGTGATTGAATGAGGCATCTGTGTGCCGCCTGTGCTTCCACGGTCCCAGTCATTCAATGAGTAGAAGCCATAAAAACACGGCCAGAAATCCAGACAGGAAAAGGGACCTGTCCTGAGTTTTGCAGCCTTAACTGTCGGCCCCCACACTGATCATGTGTGTGGGCGTATAGAAATGAATGGGTCAGTGTGCTATCCGGAAAAAAACCCAGATAGTATGTGCTGACCTAGTACATGGTCGTCTGCAAGGGGACTTAAAGCAATTTTCAGGTCACTTTCACATAAAGAATAACACTGTGTCTGGTGATTATATGACTTATAGTCTGCAGTTTTTGAAGTTTTCTCCCGCTCTAAGGGTATGTTCACACAGAGTTTTTTGCAGTCAGATTTTGACACGGAATCCGCCTCAAAATCCGCCTGCAAAAAAGGCTCCCATTCATTTGAATGGGAGCCACTCGCTTTTTTTTTCCTGCTAGCGTTCTCTTTCCGTTAGCGGGAAAAAGAAGCAAGATGCCCCTTTTTCCCGCAGATTCCGCGGCTGAGACTCCCACGGCGTCCGTGCCAGGAGACTCCCTCCTGATTAGGCTGTTTCATTCAGAATGCCACGACCGAATGCCTGTGCAATAAACTTCTATAGAGATAAGTTGTCAAGACAGATATAGCAATGATTTTAAGAGTCAAAGGCAGTTTAACAGAAGGAAGGGGAGCAGAGGAACTGCTTGATAATTATTTCTCTATGATAAAATATATTGCAAATTTTGTTTTAACCAACTGTGCTATTTATTTATGCAAAATTGGTTGGAGTCAGCTGGTAAGAACCATAGTTGTATAGTGCACAACAAAATAAGCCAGGGACAGGACAGGCAGTAGTCTGGTAACAGTGGATAGGCAGCAGATAAGAACAGCAGCAGACAGGTAGACAAGGTCAGAAGATAAGTTGGGTCAATTCTAGAAATACAGAACAGTCAAACTCTTGAGCACCTTTTGTAACAACATAGACCTAAGGGCTAGTTCACATGGGGGCAAAGAGACTGATTTTGACAGCGGGTTTCGCTTCAAAATCAGCCCCTTTACAATAGTGGTCTATGTAGACTGCTAGCTTTTTTTTTTTCTGCTAGCAGAAAAAAAAAGAAGTAACATGACCTTTCTTCAGGCGTTTTTCGCCTGAAGAATGCAATAGAAGTGAATGGGAGGCGGAAAATGCGACCGAAACAGCGAGGCTCTTTTTTCGGCCCATTCACTTTACGGGAGGGGAAAACAGCCTGGCTTTTTTTGAAGCTGTTTTTACAAAAAAAAACGCTCCAAAAAAAGCTTTTAAAAGCGTGGCAAGGTCCAAAAAAGCTTCCTAATTAGGAAGCGTTTTTTTTTCCGGTGCCAAAATAAGCCACACGTAATTTACGTGTGAACTAAGCCTAACACTGCTCCGGCAGAGGAAATGCCATCTGGGTCCAGGGCCTTTACGGTGCCTAGCCGGCACCTTGCTTCTAGTTAAACAGGCCATCACTGGCTGAATTACTCAAATCAAATAGGCTTTATTGGCATGTCCGAATGGATATTTGGCATTGCCAAAGCTAGTAAAGTGGGGGGGGGGGAGAGTTGGAGTCGAGGGGGAGAGTATGGAGGGGGTGGGGTGGGGTGGCTGGTTTGGGGTATAAAAGTCCATGGAGTCTCATCTTCCTCTTAGTTGGTGACCGCTATATGGGGAGGTGGGGTGGGGCGGGTGGTTTGGGTTATAACAGTCCGTGGAGTCTCATTTTCCTCTGGTTTGGTGACAGCTAGACACGTATTGGGCAGCGATTTCCACAGTAGCCTCTTCTTCTCCCAGTAGGATGTAGAGTTTCCTCTTCTCATCTGCAGATATAAAGTCTGGGATGTGGGCAGAGAGTCTTTGGTAGTAGACGGCCCTCACAGCTGAGTATTTGGTACAGTGTAGCAGGAAGTGGGTCTCGTCTTCTAGGGCCCCCTGGTCACAGTGCTGGCACAGTCGGTTCTCCCGTGGCTTGTACGTCTGCCTGTGTCACCCTGTCTCCATCTCCAGGTTGTGGGCGCTCAGTCTGTACCGGCTCAGGGTCTGTCTGTGTTTGGGGTGGCGTATTCTCTCCAGGTAGGTGGCCATGGTGTAGTCTCTTTGTAGTGACTGGTACACAGTGAGTTTCTTGGAGTTATTTATTGCGCTTCTCCATTCCTCGATGTACCGCTCTTTGTCTCTCTCAATGACTCCATTTATTTGAGCCTTGTTCAGGGCATGTTGGGGGTTTTGGCTTGGCAGATGGCTGATGCTTGGTTGGGGGGTATCAGTTTTTCTTGGGGCTCTGTGGCTTAGCCAGGCTTGGTGGTGGTAAGAGCCAGGACTGCTGCCCTGTATGTGAGTCCAAAATGATAGCGCCTTCTTCTGCATAGTGAGCCATAAGGGGAGTCTGCCCTGCAGGCCATGTTGGAGGTGCTGCAATGGACATGGAGGAGGTACTTGCAGAACTCCATGTGGAAGTTCTCTGTTGGGCTGGAATCCCACTTTGACTGGTCTGGGTAGGTCGCTGGGCCCCAAACCTCGCTGCCATAGAGAAGGATCGGGGAGATGACTGCGTCAAATATCTTCATGTGGTAATACTCCATGTGGTAATAGCTACTATTACCTTACTGATCTCCTATTGTGTGCACAGCAGCCTCTTCCACTTCTTCTTCAGGGGGCCCTGTGCACTGCACATGACATAATTGTGTTGAAACGTGTTGTCTGGCCTTATGAAGGCTTAAGGGTAAAGGGGAAGTGGAAGACTCTGTGGGCAGGAGATGGTATCAGTAAGTAAATAGCAGCTATTATCTGCTGGAGTAGCGGCCAAATCACTATATGGGAGGGAATTACTAAGGGAGTCTTTATAAGAGGGCCTTACTGTAGTGGGGGCAGCTCAGCAGGTGAAGCTCTGCTTTGGCTTTGCATCACAGGGATCTAGTAGGCTGGTGTTACAGTTCTGTCTATATATATATATATATATATATATATATATATATATATATATATAATGCAGACAGAACCTTTTAGACTGCAATTGATGGCAGTCGAGGTCCACAAGCCCCAGAAGGGCAGCCGTCTGCCTGAGCACAGCAGCAGAATGTACGCTGCAACACACTGTAACAGTTTGTCTCACAGGTATGAATTAGTGTGTACGGGCTGAAAGACAACTACCAGTTAACTGCACTGGGTAGCTGTGTATATGCAGTCTTAATGTGAACAGACTGCAGTCACTTTCCACCAGTTAATCTTCACTGGGAAACTGCACCTGTGTGTAGATGCTATTAAGTAAAGGCTGTCAGGGGTTAACCGTCACCCCAGGTCAGCAACACAAAAGTGCTCCACTACAGCTTGGAGCTACCGTGTCAATACACGGATGACAGGGTATTAGGAAAGACAGTTCAGTTAGCTTTCTGGTCCCTAACGGCAGTGCCCAGGTGGGGCCAAGGACTCCTATCCTAGATGCCTAAATCTGACAACCTGCCTCACTGGAACCTTGTCCTGACCTCCTGTCTCAAAGTTATTTAGTCAAAGTGTGAGCACCCAGCGGGCGTCGGCTCACTATAAAAAGGCAAGTCCCCGCCCACAGGGCGGTGGCCATAACTTCACTGAACGTGCTCAGTATGGGCAAAATGGGACTTAGTATCTGAGTGGCTCCAACAGGTCTGAGCATGCTCAGTAGGGAGAGAATGGGACGTAGTCTCTGAGAGCCTCCAAAAGATCTGAGCACGCTCAGTGGGGAAGAATGGGACTTAGCCTCTGAGCGCCTCCAAAAGGTCCAAGCATGCTCAGTAGGCAGAAAACTGGACTTAGACTCCACACATCCAACTACATGATGCCGAGAGCTGGGTTGACCTGCAGGTGGCGCTGTGCACTGGAAGGGAAACCTGCAGGACCCCATCCTAACAGCCAGGTAATGAAGTAGAATCAGAGGCAGAAGTCTGCCACCTGAACTTTCCGCAGGTCCTTACCCTTCCTTGACCCTCTGAGAACCACAACCCCCAGCAGCCCCAGATTCTCAGTACCTGCAGAGAGCTGAAGCCTATACCAGTGCCTGCTCTAGAGACAACATTTAACCCCTCAGATACCACAGTCAATGCCACCATTGAGTAATATATAAAATATAAGGGCTGACTTATCAAGAACAATGTTTTAGACATTATGGCGTTTATAATGAAGTGCGTACCTTGTCATAAATTGGGCGCATCCTTCAGGGTCCATGTGCTTAAACAGAACTACCCATCAACTCCTTGCTATAGAGTTCTGCCATCATTTATGCCAGAAAATTGACGTAAATGATGATAAATTTGACTGGGCCAGGAAAGTGGCTTTTTTATGGCCTGTATGCCAGTAGCAACAGGGTGCACCCATGGAATTAATTCCACTGGTCAGGCTCCAGACATCCCAGCCCAATACTGGGAAATAGTATACATGATACTGAAATCTTTAATGTGAACTGAAGATTTATCTGACGTAGAAGGATGATATTGTGGCCCTTTCATGCATTAAACAGGCACCACAGCCATGCAAATATAGGCACAGTGTAGTGGGGTGGGCTAAGGCAGGGGTGTTTTGGTCCAATATATCTTTTGGCGTGAGTTATAATGGAAATCTACGCCAGTTGATACCTAGCAGAGCTCTCCATTCTGATACACGGATGTGGGCCTGATTTATGAAGAGGCTGACACTTCTTCATATATCACCCGATGCCATCTGGGGACTTAATTTCGACTGGGGGACAATACACCAGGCTTAATCTGTACTTACATTATAGATGGGCCTATACAATGCTTGAAGGGAGAAGCAAGAAACTCAATATACTAACCAAAGCTAGTAATAAAAAGAAATGAATAGACACATTTTCACGTAGTCACAACACACAGAAGGGTTTTGAAATCAATACACAGGTTTATATGTGCACATTAAGCCCCTGTATTGATTGCAAATGCCCTCTGAGTTCTGTGCCTGTGTATCAAAGTAAATATCATAAGAGATTTAGCTGTCCTAAGATCTGATTACTCAAGATCACTGTTGTGCGGCTTATGAAAGTTTTATTCAGTTTTATTTCCAATGCTCATCATGCATTCCAATGGTGGACTTCTATATGTACCCACGATAAAATAGATGTTATTATTACATGACAAAAATAAATGCCTTGTTATGTACTACATTTCTGTAAACTAAAACCCACTGCAACATTCATATCTGCTCATCGATTGTTAGCCCATTCGCTTACAGTAAATGGTGCCCTAGAGCCTGAAAAATGCTTTGAAAATAATAAAGTATTGCTCAGCATTAACAAGCTTGTGTATAACAAATATTATGACTCCATAGCCCATTGACCTGTAACAGGCTCAATGATAGGACCTTTCTGAGAACCATGACCTATGGGTGTATTTATTAAAGGGGGACCTATTGCCACCCTTATCAAATCCAATTCTTTGTATGCTTCAGTAGGCACTAGAGATGAGCGAGTACTGTTCGGATCTGCCGATCCTAACAGCACGCTCCATAGAAATGAATGGATGCACCTGGTACTTCTGCTTTGATGGTGGCCAGCCGCTTAACCCCCCGCGTGCCGGCTACGTCCATTCATTTCTATGCGAGCGTGCTGTTCGGATCAGCTGATCCGAATAGTACTCGCTCATCTCTAGTAGGCACCACTCTACTGATTCTGATACAGTTAGATTTTTTTTAAATCTAGATCACCATTCCAAAGCAAGTAATACTGTTAGTTTCAGTATCCAGTATGCTAAATATGCATGGCCAAGGGATTTTTTTGCTTCAGCTGAGCACTACCTACCTGTCAGTAGAGAGGCTAATTAGACTATTAGGCTCCATTAATAAACATTAGCTCCTTGAACCCAATAAAACTGCTGAAAGGTTACAGTGGTCTTTTCAGGCTGGTGGTCCAACCTGAAGAAACATTAGTGCCAAGGTTCCTTTAGGTAGTCTTGGTGGTTTATGAAGATTTCCGGATATGTTCTTGGCATTGAAAACAATAGGATTAATTGTGCCATCCACATTGCCCCTTACAAAAAATAGTTTTAGATTTGGAATAACACCAATTGTAGCATATTGATATTTCTTGTGACCATGCTGTACGGTATCTTCTCCAGTTTCTATGTGCTTGTTGCTCATTGGAGAGTTCTTGTATAGCAGTGATAGACCGGATGATATTGTGGACCTTTCATACATTAAACATATACATGTATACATGTATACACTAAACGTAGCCCCTTCATGTTCTCACATTCTTGTTATACTTCTGGTTAAAATTCTAAAGTGATGGTTTTCAGAATTACTACAATCCACGTCAGCAAAATGTGCCTGTAAGTGCTGTAACCAAAGCAAAAACAATCTGTTCTGTTTGTACTTTATAGTTCTGTATTGGAAAAGCAAATATCACACTATAAAATAGCTGAAAATGCTGTCACGTAACTGTCAGACTATTTGTATGGTGTTTATATAAGATTAAACATGTTTCTTTTCAGTAGCTAGCTTAATGTTAAAGGACATCTATCATTGAAAGAGATACTTGTTTCAAAACAAAAGTTGATCCATGTTATGGAAGTTTATGTTATTTCTCTAATTTTACTTGTTTTTTTTTAATCTATATATAACACTAAACTGATTGCTTAGCAGCATTGTGAATTTGCTTTTTCTTCCTGAGCCCATGAATGGTTGTGTGTTACCTATACGAGGCTTCGGCAGTTTGTACCTTAGCAAATTTCATAGGCTGTAGCACACACATTTTCCACAGGGAAGGACAGAAATTCCTACTACAGTTATTGACGATGAACAGTTATAGTTATTATAACAATGGCATATAGTTATAATAAAGAATCTCACAGTTCGGCCTCTATAATTGTATACTTATGGTCTTGTGGAGGATGCCAGCTAGTACCTTGTACAATGGGATGAAACTTCCTTATCCAAAAGTTATATGCTAAACTTATGTGACAACTTTATACCTAATCATGATATGTTAATTATAATATTCGCGTGTTCCCTTGTATTGTATAACCACACCTAAAATGTATAAAAACCCTAACCATCCACTTTTAAATATGAGAATTCATATTGGTCACATAATTGCACCTTGAGACTGTGTGTGTATCTCTGAGCAGGCAATTGTACTAATTTGGACTTCAATATGGTGATACATAGAACGTATTGCGTTCACAGTTTCTTAGCTTATTCTGGAGAATATAGAGAGAAGGACAATCACAGTGTTCTCTCAGCAGGCAAAGATGTTAGTTGCTCAAAATGGTCATATGATGCAGTGGTGAAGAATCATGGAATAGCGTCCCATGGGGACACTCCGTATGGAATAATGTTGACCCATGTCGAAATGAAGAGCCACAAAATATGGAGCAGGTTCTATACCTGTCCGTAACTGTGGCTCTGTCAATTCATTTGAATGTATGGATCAGTGAAAACCACGGATGACAATCTAAACCAATCTGTGTGTCATCTGTGCCAATTTCATTGACCCGAAGACTGCAAATGGCGGTGTACATGAATCCTTAGAGTAGTCATACAATGAAGGAGAAAAGAACTGTAACTATCAAGTGACTGGGCAACCAATAAATGGTCTCATTGAATGTCAGAGCACTAGATGTGGCCACCTATGGCTAAAAGAGTGGGCTACCAAAAGAAAGGTCCCCTTGGTGATGATCATATGTTCTAATAGAATAGCCCTAATTGCATTTGAAAAAATTTTGGTCTTGTCCTAGAAAGACATAATGTTGCATGGTATATATAAAATACTCATTGACAAAAAAAAATGATGATAGCTTCATTCTCCAGGTCAGTATGATCATGTTGTTACAAGATTTATAAACCTTATTTCAAGTTTTAATAGTTTAACAAAAAATTCTAAATTTTGAAGAAAATATTTCTTTGAGTTGCCATATTTTGATACCCCAATTTTTTTTTATACTTCAGTGTACAGAGCTCTGTGAGGTGTCTTTTTCTGGGGGGACAATATATAGTTTTTACTGATACAATTTTGGGGAATGTATGAAGTTTTGATCACTGCACGTTTCTTTGGGAGGTGAATCGCCGAAAAAACAGCAATTTTATTTAGATTTTTTTCCGCTACAGCATTTATCATATGGTACAAATGTTTTTATGTTTTTATAGGTTTCCTTTTATTTTTTTAATGTGGTATGGGGAAAGGGGGATGGTTTAAACTTAAAAGCATTTATGCCTCCTCACAATATGCCCCTACAGTTACCCTGACAAAGTATGGCCCCACATTATAATGTTCCCCTCCAATTGCCCACACAAAATAAACTCCCTTTCCTGGTATGGCCACAGTATAATTCCAGGTAGCCCCATAGTATAATGTCCTCTTCAGTTGCCCCACATTTTAATGTCTCCCTAGAACTGCCCCAGCTTAATGTCCCCCTACAGTCTCCCTCACATTTTAATGTCCTCTTCCAGTTGCTGTTAGTTTAATACCCTTCTTCAGCTACCCCCACAGTTTATTGTCCCCTACAGCTGCCCGACAGTATAATGTTCCCCTCCAGCTGCACCACTGTTTAATGTCCCCCTTCATCTGCCCTACAGTTTAACGTCTTCCTCCATCTGCTCCAATTTAATCAGTTTAATTCACCCCTCCAGCTGATCCACAGTTTAATATCTAACTCCACGAGCCCCAAAGTTTAATATCTAACTCCTCCTGCCCTGACTCTATATAATGTCCTCCTCCAGTTTCTCCTAGTGTCCCCCACCAGCTGCCACCACAGTTTAATGTTCCCCTCCAGCTGCTCTACAGTTTAATGTCAGGGAGTGGAAGGCTCTGGACACAGAGGGGCATACTTCCTGCTGAGTGGGAAAGCACTCAGAATCCAGGATTGTCCAGCTGAATCCAGGATGATTGGGAGGTAGGACTGCTAGTGTTTTTGTAACATCTCTGCCTGTTCAGGTCACTGTGCCACCCTCGGCTCGCATGCGGCACGCAGGAGACATGTGCAGTTTAGTTCCTTGCTTAGAGTTTTTGGTTGCACTGTGTGAACATGGCTCTAGTTCTGTAATTGAATTTGCACCACACCCGTCTTCTGTCCTTGTCTGCCTCAGTCCATGAAGTAGTTAAATTTGGTCTTGCCCTGTGATTGACAGCCTGCCTTCCTATCAGGTCCAGGGTGGGTACATCCTCCCCTATTTAGTCTTGGCTCATTTTCACACTGGTGCCTGTTATTGCCTCGTGTTTGCTGGCTTTCTCTTGCTGTTAATTTTCTTGTATTCTTAATCCTGACCTTGGCTTTTCCTATTGACTATTCTTTTGGACTTCGATTTGGCTCTGAATTGCTTGACTGTTACCGAACCCTGGCTAGCTGACCTCCCTTGTTGTTGTTTGTCTTGTCTGTCACATATATAGGAAGGGATCGTCTCCAAGTTGCTGCCTATAAGGCTGGTCTTACACGACCGTAGTTTTACACTGTTGTGTAATTGCAGGTTTAAAATTGTGGACCATTTACAGTTCCATTGTTTTCTATGAGGCCTCTTACATCACCGTAGATTTTGTCCGTGGTGTGGTGCGCCGAAACCGTGGTCCGGACAGTATACCGCATGTCCTTAATGGCCGTGCTTTTATGGCACGGAAGGTCCAATAGAAGTCTATGGGCGCATGCATTTTTGCAGATACACACAACACATGTTCAGTGCGTATCCATAATTGCGGATGTCAACACTGCGACGCTGCTGGAACTACGTCAGCGCGCTGGAGAGAAGAAGAAGAAGATGACAGCCGAGGAGCAATTAGCTGCCAGACGTCAATAGGAGATGTCCCATCAATTCGTGGAACAGCTCCTGATCATGGTGCAGGTATGTAGGGGGGGGGGGGGGTTAGATACTGCCTACTAGGGAATGATTATTGCCAGGGGGGGTTAGTTACTGCCTACTAGGGAATGATTATTGCCAGGGGGGGTTAATTATTGACTACTAGGGAATGACTATTGCCAGGGGAGGTTAGTTGTTGGCTATTAGGGAATGATTATTGCCAGGAGGGTTAGTTATTGGCTATTAGGGAATGGCTATTGCTGGGGGGGTTAGTTATTGGCTATAAGGGAATGACTATTGCCGGGGGGGGGGGGGGTATTTAGTTATTGCCTACTGAGCGCGGGTCCTTAGTCACTGGAACATCCTTAACTTGGTCCAGTTTCGGTCCTATTCTGCATACATACACACCCGCAGGGTGTTAGGAACCCAGCAGCTCTACACACTCCAGAGAGGGGACCTCTGACAATCGTTCCCATTGCGAATATAGAGTTGTGTATTTACAACCCACAAAGTTGAGCCTATTACTGCACTTCACCAGTTTTGGATTTAACAATACTGCACTACGGGCTGCTCGGTGTCTTTCTTGCTTTTGTTTTTTGATACTATTCATTTCGAATAGCCGCTAATATTCGACTATTCAATCGAATATCGAACCCCATAATAGTTTATGGGGAAAAATGCTTCATTTTAAGGGAACCCACCATTCGACTCAGGAGGGTCACCAAGTCCACTATGACACCTCAGCAAATGATGCCAACACCTCTGCAATGCAACTGGGACAGCAGAGGAAGCATGCCTGGGGGCATCTAACAAGCCCAAGTCATAGTTTTACCCCACCATCACAGCCTATCAACTACACACTTTCCACACTCAAAAAAGCCTCTATCAAATTGGAAAAATACCTGGAAACCTTCTTTCTTCCCCAATTGGATGGACAGAAACCCAAATTCAAGCTAAAGACACATTAATAAGCATCCCTTTAAATCACGTTGCCCATGACAACCACAGATGGAATAGGCAATGGGAAATCCAACAGTACCCACCCTGAACTGTCATTGTGGATGTGTGTGTGATGTGGTAAGACCTTCCAAAATTCACTTTGATGGCCCTTAACGTGAGCCCTTCAAAATTAAGTTACAGGCCCTTAAGCTGAGCTACCATCAGAGATTGAGGCCCTTTAGGTGACTTCAGCCTCTTACCAGCAGAGTTTTAGGCCCTTAGAGTGAGTAGAATGACAACGTTATAACTCAACATACAAAAAGGTTTCCTCAATATACACAGCAGGCCTATAAGGCTAAACCAACTCTACACAGGGCCACATGAAAGAAGAAATGACCAATATATAAAAAATTTCATACAATTTATTGTTAAAAATACATAAATTGCGCAATTGGTTTACATCTGTGTAGTCACTGTTCCATCTTAATCTGCTCATCACAATAATAATATATTTTATGTATTTTGAACAATAAATTGTATGAAATTTTTTATATAGTGGTCATTTCTTCTTTCATGCGGCCCTGTGTAGAGTTGCCTTAGAGTGAGTAGAGCCTTGCACCATCAGAGTTTTGGGCCCTTGGAATGAGTAGAGCCGTTAAAAAGCAGTGTTTTTGACCCTTGCAGTGAGTAGAGCCTTGCACCGGCAGTGTTTTTGGCCCTTGGAGTGAGTTGAGCCTCTAACCAGCAGAGTTGGGGGGAATCAGGGTGGATTGAGCCTAGTAGGAGCACAATTGTGCAATGCTGACAGTGGAGGAGTATGAGGAGGAGGAGGAATTGTAGAGGGTGAGCACACACATGAAACTTCATGTCGGGGTGCTTGACACCGGTGGACATGAAAATGATGGGTCTATCCGGTGGCTGTTCAGTTTTATGAGCGTCAGCCGGTCAGCACTGCCAGCTGACAGCAGGTAGCGTTTATCCATAATTATGCCACCGACTGCGCTGAAGACCCTTTCCGAAAGCACGCTGGCAGCAGGGCAGGAAAGGACCTCCAATGCATACAGCGCAAGTTCCAGCCACAAATCCAATTTGGAGACCCAATAAGTATAGGGCGCAGAGGGATTGGAGAGGACAGGGCTGGTGTCGGCCAGGTACTCCTGCAACATGCACCTATACTTGTCCCTCCTATTGACACTACGCCCCTCAGTGGTGGTAGTTTGGCCACGGGGTGCCATTAACATGTCCCAGACCTTGTAGAGTGTGCCCCTGCCGGGTGTGGACCAGATGACAGTTGTTCGCCTGTTGGAGGAACTCTCCTGTGTGCCGCCAACGAGAGTTGATGGAAACATCTCCATCATATTCTGCACCAGTTGCTTGTGGCAATCACTGATGCGAGGGGGTCGAGGATTGCAAAAATCCAGTAGTCGTTGCTCTCCCGGATTTTGACAATGCGTTTGTCAGTTGAAAAGCACTCCAACATGTATTCAGCCATATGTGCCAGAGTGTTACTTGGCATCACTTGGCTGCCCCCACTAGAGTGGTCACTCTCCATTTCCTCCTCTTCCTCCCCCATTTCGCCCCAACCGCGCTGCAATAATGAGATGCAATGAACTTCCCCGCTAGCCTCCTGTGTGACAATGAGATCTGCCACTTCGTCATCCTCCTCGTCCTTCTCCCTCAATATACGCTGTGAAGCGGACAGGAGTGTGCCCTGACTATCCTGCTGGGATGGTTGTGCTCCTATGCCCGTCTCCTCAGCGTCCAATGCGTTATCCCTGATGGCAATGAGGGATTCATCACACACAGGAGCAGGATTGTGACACTGACGAGTGCATTGTCACAGCTGACCCTCATGGTTGACTCTTCAAAGACACGCAAGATCTCGCATAAGTCTGCTATCCATGGTCACTCATGGTGCAGAAACCGCAGGAGCTGACTCTGAGGAACTCTTGGGTGTTGGAGATGGTACTCCATCAAGGGTCTCTGCTGCTCACACACTCTACTCAACATGCGGTATGTTGAGTTCCAGCGTGTGGGGACATCACACATCAGCCGGTGTTCTGGCAGATGGTGGCATTGCTGGAGGCTTCGGAGGCTAGCAGCGGCTACTGTGAACTTGCGAAAGTGGGCGCACAAGCGCCGCACTTTCACCACTAGCTCAGGTACATTTGGGTACGTTTTTCAAAAACGTTGCACCACTAAATTGAACACGTGGGCCAGGCATGGAACAAGTTGGAGGTTGGCAAGCTCCAGAGCCGCTACCAGGTTGCGGCCGTTATCACACATGACCATGCCTGGGCCCAGGTGCAGCTACGAAAACCATGTTGCGGTCTCATCGAGGAGGGCATCCCTCACCTCGGAGGCAGTGTGCTGTCTCTCCCCCAAGTTGATGAGCTTCAGCACGGCCTGCTGACGTCTCCCCACGCCAGTGCTGCACCGTTTCCAGCAGGTAGCTGGGGTCGATGTGAGGAGGAGGAGGGTGGTGGTTCAGTGCCCCTGCCAGGAATGTTGCACGGGGAAATGAGGTAGACCGCCCCAGATTGTGACCCGGTCCCAGCCTCAACTATATTCACCCAGTGTGCCGTCAGTGACATGTAGCATCCCTGGTCACATGCACTTGTCCGCGCGTCAGTGGTCAAGTGGACCTTTGTGCAAATCGCGGAACTTAGGGCCCGCCTCATGTTGCGTGATACGTGCTGGTTGCAAGTCAGGGACGGCACAGCGGAAGAAGTAGTGACAGCTAGGGACGGCATAGCGAGGTGCTGCACTTGCCATCAGGTCACAGAAGGCCTGAGTTTCCACAAGCCGGAACGGCAACATCTCCTGGGCCAGGAGTTTGGAGATGTGCGCGTTTAAGGATTGTGCATGGGGGTGGGTAGCGCTGTATTTTTGCCTGCGTTCAAAAGTCTGGGAGATGGTGGGTTGCTGTGAAGAGGCACATGATGGTACAGGAGAAAGAGCTAAGGCAGGAGAAGGAGCTAAGGCAGGAGAAGGAGCTGTGGCAGGAAAAGGGGAGGATGAGGGAGAAGTCTCCAAAATGGTGGAGGCAGATGTGGAGGTTTCCTGGCTGCTGGTCTGGACTACAGCACCAGCACTGGCAACAGTGGGAGAGGCAGTGGCAGCAATGCCGGACGACGATTGTCACTGAGCCCAGTGCTTGCCTTCCAAATGTCAGCTCATGCCAATGGTTGTAAGGTTGCTCTTTTCAGAGCCCCTACTCAGTTATGAGTTGCAGAGTGTGCAAACCGCAGTATATTTGTCCGCCACACATACATTAAAAAAATTCCACACCACCGAAGACTGTGGCCTCGATATGGGAGTTTTTTTAGGCTGGCTACAAGAGGGAACATTTTGGGCCCTGCTGGCTGTGGCCTGGCTTTGGTGAAGCAGCTGTCCTCTGCCTCTGGACATGCCTCTACCTCTAGCCACCCTCTTTGGTGCTGCGCTTCCCTCCACATCTACACTGCTCTCCCCACTTGACATCCGCCCTGTCCAGGTCAGGTCAGTGTCATCGTCATCCACCACCTCTTCTTCCAATTCCTCTGATGGCTCCTCCTCCTCTTGCACACCGCACATGGCAACAGGCTGCCCTGATGGCAACTGTGTCTCGTCATCATCGTCACTGAGGGCCGATTGCTGGTCAACAACAACAACAGGAGATAATGGATGCTCCAGTGTTTGTGCATCAGTACACAGCAACTCATCAGTTACCTCTGGTGATTCAGGACGTGGTGAGACAGAGAGGGACAGTGAATGGACCCAAAAACAGCTCCTGGGAGGTGGGATAGGTGGGATTAGGTTGCTGTGATGATTGGGCATGTTGTGAGGAAGGAGGACCAAACTGTTGGGTAGGAGGAGGTGTTGAGGTAGAGGCTGACCGGCTGGTGGAGAATGTGCTGGAAGCATTGTCCGCCAGCCATTCTAACACCTCTTCCTGGTGCTCAGGCCTGGTTAGAGTTGTACCCTGCACCCTACTTAATGTGGCCATCAAGCCGGAGACTGTGGGGAAGCGCAATGCTTGCTGCCGCAGAGCAGTAGGCACAGTAGACGCTGTTGGTTGAGCGCAACCTTGCTCCACATCTGCATTTCCACGCCCTCGTACTCGTACCCTTGCGCTAGCCTTACGCATTTTTGGATGTATACTAATGCTTTTTTTATGGTCTATACACCCCTGAGAAAAGCTGTTTGTCACGTATATAGCAAGAAGTAACTGCTGTGGCTTCCTGCTATTTTTTGGGGGACACCCCTGAGAAAAGCTGTTTGTCACGTATATAGCAAGAAGTAACTGCTGTGGATTCCTGCTATTTTTTGGGGGACACCCCTGAGAAAAGCTGTTTGTCACGTATATAGCAAGAAGTAACTGCAGTGGATTCCTGCTATTTTTTGGGGGACACCCCTGAGAAAAGCTGTTTGTCACGTATATAGCAAGAAGTAACTGCTGTGGATTCCTGCTATTTTGTGTGGGGACACCCCTAATAAAAGCTGTTTGTCACGTATATAGCAAGAAGTAACTGCTGTGGATTCCTGCTATTTTTTTGGGGGACACCCCTAACAAAAGCTGGTGTGCACATATATAGCAACAAGTAACTATTCTGTATCCCTGATTTCCACCGTCCGTGGAAAGCTGGACTGCTGTCCCTGCAGTGTATAGCTCTGAGAAGAGCTGTTGTTCTTCAGTTTTTCCCTGCCTATCTGAAGCTAATGCCTATCTAGCCCTCAGTAGATATGTTTCTCTCCCTATCTATGACCGCAAAAATGGCGGCGGCCGTTCTTATAAATGGGAGGTCACATGTTTTCGGCAGCCAATGGGTTTTGTCAATTTTTTCACTGCCTCTGTTGTCGTAGTTCCTGTCCCACCTCCCCTGCACAGTTATTGCAAAAAACACACCAGGGAAGGTGGTAGGGGATACAAATTTTTACTGTGTATGCCGCGTGGTATTCGATTGGGAACGAATACCTCGAACGGCCTGATATTCGATCAAATACCTATTCAATTGAACGGTGTTCGCTCATCTCTAGTCGTAATCAAAAAAATTAGCAATATGTACATTATTTACAATATTTTACAGGAACACCCATTGCTATGGGATAAACGGTGTGAGAATTATCTTGACAAAATCAGTAAAGACCGCGCCTAGGAGGAAATATGCAAAACACTTCACCCTGATGAATGGAATAATGCATCAACTGTAAAACGAAAAAAATTACGTAAGTATGAAAGGAAAACACTACAAAATCAACAAACTATTTACATTTTCATAAAAGGTGATTAAATATAAAGTTTTAAAATTTTTATTTCAGTTGATGATATCAAGACTCTGTGGAACACTTGCCGAGACCAGTTTCGGTGCAAATTAAATGCCCAAAAGGGGAAGAGTGGAGCCGGTCGCTGGACTAAAAAAACGTACATGTACACCCAACAATTGATGTTTTTGAAAGATGTGATGGACATTGGAGAGTGAGTATATATTTTATATACTGTACAGTGAAATTGTTTAGTTTGGCAGTAAAAAATACTTAAACATTCTTTATGTTTTTGCAGAACTCTTGACAATCTGGAAGGTGATGTTGAGGAGCTTGAGGACCAAGGCACACTTGAATGTTCTCAAGTTTCTTCACCATCACAAACCCCTTCATCGCCAAGTCTGGTAGAGCCCCCGAGTCCAACAAGAATAACTGGTCGTGGCAAGAAAAGAAAACTTGCTGCAGGGACAGGCATGGATTCACGTTCCATGCTGGTTGCACAAGTCCTGTCGTTCATGCAAAGATGCAGTGAATGGAGTGCCAATGAACATTTCGGCATGATGGTGGCAAGGCACATGGAGAAGGTCCTTCCTGAACAGCAGCTCTTGTGCCAGTCCACAATCATAAGCATTCTAAACTAGTTCCAGGGTGAGCAGGATTCTAAACATCTTGCCAGTCTTATACAATCTGTTCCCATGCCACCCTAACAACAGTTTAGGCCATTTGAACCATCACAGCACCAGTATTTCCAGGAAGGTGGGTTGTACTGCAGTCAAGGTCAATATCAACAGCAAGGTGTACAGTACCAGGCTTGTCATCAGGGGCAAGGGCATGTTAGACAACAAGTTGACACTCGGGCACCCAGTAGTCATACAACTGGCTCCTATACCCAAGAACTGTTCACCTTGTGAAATGTTATCGTGTAAAAAAGTTGTAAATTTTTTTTATCTATACTAAAAAATATTACTCCAGTGGTCTGAGGGGCAGTCAACTGGCACCGCATGTAGGCTATATTGGATGACATGTCAATAGATGCAACTGTGTACAGTGTGGGCAAGAATGATAAGGTGACACACAGCATTGGATACAATAAACATACACCTATGCTAGTATGGTTGAAATGTCAAAGTACATGCAAATACATAACATATCGATACAAGCTATGGCATATGGGTTGAAAATGACACACGAAAATTGGGACAAAACAAAGGTATCTGGGGTGATATGAGCAATTATCAAAGGGTTATTTACCTGAGCGTCCACCGTAAATGGATCCATCATGCACAGAAGTCGCCAGACCGCTGAACAAGAGCAGAACACGATCGCCGAACTGTCATAGCAACACAGAAGAATTGAGCATGGGTTGTAACTATGAAGTGACATTTTTTTTTGGCAGGGGGTGTGCGTTGTTTTTTGCGGATCCGCAGAAAAATGAATACACACGGTGACATGCGAATCCACTTTGCGGTTGGGCACGGTCATCTGCGGAATGTGTTTTTTTTAGTGAAATTGTTGCTGCAGATCTGCAAATTGCGGACCGTAAAAACCACTACGGTCGTGTAAGACCAGCCTTACATAGGATACGGCCTGGCAAGAGGAAGGGGCAGTGGGGGGCTTCAGCTTAGGACTCACCGTCTCTTGTGCCCCTTCCTCCAACTACTGGGGAATTGTCATCTATGCAATTTCCTAACAGTATTTATAGATAGTTATCAATCTTGTAGGGGCCACAAAACATTTTTTCTCACATTGCATTCCACTTTTTAAAACTTCATTAAATATATTAAAAATTAGTGCAAACTAATCCTCCCCCTATTATATTCCAAGACGCTGTTTCATTGTCTACACCACATTTTTTTAAATATGTTGTGCTTCTAATTGTTGTTTTGCTGTGACAGAGCTGTGACCCCATCTCTACCTCTTTCCCCACTAGTCCCCCCTATCTTCTACACTCCTGCACATCTCCCTCCTCCACCCTTATGATGTTGTCTAAACTGTACTGTTCATTCTTGCTATTGTTACCACTTTTGTAAACTGTTTGAAAAATTTATAAAACTTTGAATTGAAAATAACAGTAGTGAAAACTATATTGTAGTTCATATTTTATATTGAATGGTTCAAGATCTAATTTCATCAGGATCATTCAGCACCCTTTTGCTTTTAGTTCCCTGAAAATTGATTATATTAAATTTGCTAATATGTTGAAATAAATGTTTAGCGTTACTCAGGCTGTAAATTTACAAATCCATCAATACAACCTCTCTGTTTTCTGAAGCAAAACAGAAATCCCATGGACAATTAGCATCAGGATGCTCTCCCTAGACAAATTATATATCATTTATTGGTAAATTAATTAGACATCTTAATGATATTAGTCATTAGATGAGCATCTAACCCTTTCCTGGTATTTGCCATTACTACCATGTGGGGAGTTTGACTATTCGAACAGTAAAGAGTCCTTTCCTATATATGCCTGAAATATCTTTCCTCCACACAGAATGGATATTCCATTGTCCTCCTTACATTTGTAAACCATCAACTACATAATAACATAAATGCTTCTCATCAGTGTATAAGGCCTTGAATACTTGAATCTTAGTGAAAATTGAATTGCAGAATACGATCAATAAAAAGTCAATTCATGTGTCCTTTATACTTTTGGTTTGATCTTGGTTTAGGACAGGAAGTCTACAGAATGTCTATAGTCTATATCTCTTTGTGATTGGGTTTCAAACCACTAAAATTCCAAATCAATCTACCAATATTTGTCAAGTTCACTGCAAATTGTGTGATATCTACAGGAGGGAATATAGAGGAATGGGAACGCTTGACACAAATCCAAAAAGAATCATTATTCTGTTGCTAAATCATGCCCCATGCCTATTCTAGGACAGGGGCATGCCTCCTGTGATGACTAGTCTTTTTTATACATTACTTATTACTCTAACATGCAAGGCCTTGGGCAAAAATGGTCTTTTTTATCGAATTTCTTCTTTGCTGTAAGGTGTGGTGTATGTGGGAGAACCACAGTGGCATGCAGTTATCAGCAGACCTTCGCATAAGCTCTCAGGACTACTCTGCTTTCCGCTACGCTATTACATCTAAGCTCTACATTAGCCATGTTCCAGGCAGGCAAAGGTGTGATCATGATAGAGGGTTCTTCACCGAAGTCACAAGTGCTAGGAACATGTAGGACTTGTAGGTGCCATCAACGTGCTAACACAAATGATACTTTCTGGCTTGGGCACCAAAGGCTCTCCTCACAAGCTGACCTCATCATTGTTACCATGATGACCACGTAAAAACTCTTGAACATAAACTAGGCACAGAAGAATGAGTATCGGCGGGGCCTCAGAGAGTAGACATAGAAGGCAACATAAAAAAGTCACTATTAGAGATGAGCGAACACTAAAATGTTCGAGGTTCGAAATCCGATTCGAACAGCCGCTCACTGTTTGACTGTTCAAACGGGTTTCGAAACCCATTATAGTCTATGGGGGGAAATGCTCATTTCAGGGGTACGCAACATTTGATCAATTCTACTCACCAAGTTCATGAGTGAGGGTCGGGCTGGATTCTTCCCCCCGCGTCCTCTTCCGGCCTTGAATTCACTCTGCTAGGCATCGGGCCTAAGCAGAGCCGACAGCGCATGCCTGCGCCCGCACGGACATGCGCTGTCGGCTCTGCCCAGGCCTGATGCCTAGGCAGAGTGAATTCAGAGCCGGAAGACGCCACGGGGAAGCTGCATGGAGAAGACTTCTAAAGGTAAGAGAAGAACCAGCATTGATTGGCCGACTGTATAGCATTCTGCCAATCAACGCTGGTTCTGCATCGAATCTTAACTTCGAACAGCTAGTAGTATTCGATCGAGTACGAGTATTTCAAATACTGTAGTATTCGATCGAACACCTACTCAATCGAGTACTACTCACTCATCTCTAGTCACTATCAATGATGGGAAGGGAAAACCCTAGAAACCAATCTATCCAATATCTAGCTCTCTAGGACAAACACAGCCAAAGTTATGTCAAAGTGAAAAGTGACATTATTATACTCTGGGGTCTCTTCACAGAATAATAGGAGGAGGCCCAGGGGAGGTGTAAAAAATAAAACATTTATACTCATCTTCCATGAGATTTTTGCCTCCTTGTGACATACGGCACTCTCCTGATGAAGCCCGATGCTTTGAAGAGAGACCATAGTATAAAGCAGCGGTCATTTTCGTTCGTCCAAGATGAATCTCCATGTTCGGTTTTGTGAAAAACAAACCATTTGGAATATTCAGGTGGAACATTGCTCAGTATGAACTGATTCGCTCATCTCTAGTCTTAACCCATGATAATCACCTCACTTCCAGAAACTTCCAGTCTCTCATGCTGCTCTTGTTCTTCAGAATGATCTCTGTGCAAAGCTTTAATAGGGTTCTATAAGGTCACCTCAAGGAAGCCCATTACAATATCAGGCTAATATCTTGTTCCCCCTTTATATCCTGTAGCTGTCTCCACATTCTTTTTGCCTTTTAATATATCCATCCACAGCATTAAACTGAGTTGCGTATACAGTGTACAGGCTCACTTTGTATATATATATATATATATATATATATATATATATATATATATATATACAGTGCCTACAAGTAGTATTCAACCCCCTGCAGATTTAGCAGGTTTGATAAGATGCAAATAAGTTAGAGCCTTCAAACTTCAAACGAGCAGGATTTATTAACAGATGCATAAATCTTACAAACCAAAAAGTTATGTTGCTCAGTTAAATTTTAATAAATTTTAAACATAAAAGTGTGGGTCAATTATTATTCAACCCCTAGGTTTAATATTTTGTGGAATAACCCTTGTTTGCAATTACAGCTAATAATCGTCTTTTATAAGACCTGATCAGGCCGGCACAGGTCTCTGGAGTTATCTTGGCCCACTCCTCCATGCAGATCTTCTCCAAGTTATCTAGGTTCTTTGGGTGTCTCATGTGGACTTTAATCTTGAGCTCCTTCCACAAGTTTTCAATTGGGTTAAGGTCAGGAGACTGACTAGGCCACTGCAACACCTTGATTTTTTCCCTCTTGAACCAGGCCTTGGTTTTCTTGGCTGTGTGCTTTGCGTTGTTGTCTTGTTGGAAGATGAAATGACGACCCATCTTAAGATCCTTGATGGAGGAGCGGAGGTTCTTGGCCAAAATCTCCAGGTAGGCCGTGCTATCCATCTTCCCATGGATGTGGACCAGATGGGCAGGCCACTTGGCTGAGAAGCAGCCCCACAGCATGATGCTGCCACCACCATGCTTGATTGTAGGGATGGTATTCTTGGGGTCGTATGCAGTGCCATCCAGTCTCCAAACGTCACGTGTGTGGTTGGCACCAAAGATCTTGATCTTGGTCTCATCAGACCAGAGAACCTTGAACCAGTCTGTCTCAGAGTCCTCCAAGTGATCATGAGCAAACTGTAGACGAGCCTTGACATGACGCTTTGAAAGTAAAGGTACCTTACGGGCTCGTCTGGAACGGAGACCATTGCGGTGGAGTACGTTACTTATGGTATTGACTGAAACCAATGTCCCCACTGCCATGAGATCTTCCCGGAGCTCCTTCCTTGTTGTCCTTGGGTTAGCCTTGACTCTTCGGACAAGCCTGGCCTCGGCACGGGAGGAAACTTTCAAAGGCTGTCCAGGCCGTGGAAGGCTAACAGTAGTTCCATAAGCCTTCCACTTCCGGATGATGCTCCCAACAGTGGAGACGGGTAGGCCCAACTCCTTGGAAAGGGTTTTGTACCCCTTGCCAGCCTTGTGACCCTCCACGATCTTGTCTCTGATGGCCTTGGAATGCTCCTTTGTCTTTCCCATGTTGACCATGTATGAGTGCTGTTCACAAGTTTGGGAAGGGTCTTAAATAGTCAGAAAAGGCTGGAAAAAGAGATAATTAATCCAAACATGTCAAGCTCATTGTTCTTTGTGCCTGAACTACTTCTTAATACTTTAGGGGAACCAAACAGAATTCTGGTGGTTTGAGGGGTTGAATAATAAATGACCCTCTGAATAAACTTTTCACAATTTAAAAAAAATTTAAACAAAGAAATAACATTCTTTTTTGCTGCAGTGCATTTCACACTTCCAGGCTGATCTACAGTCCAAATGTCACAATGCCAAGTTAATTCCGAATGTGTAAACCTGCTAAATCTTCAGGGGGTTGAATACTACTTGTAGGCACTGTATATATGTATATATATATATATATATATATATATATATATATATATATATATATTCATTTAAACTAGCTTGTTGATACTTGTTGGCTCAATAGTACAACAAAAACTCTTGTTCTTATTGTAGTACATTGTATCTGATAGAAATTGTATGTCATTGTGCCCCGTAACTTATACTCGTACAAAGATTAGGGCAATATTGACATAGTAGTATCTATCTACAGATGTGTCTTTCATAGAGCCTCATGGCTCAACATATCACAAGATACCTGGAGCAAAAGAACCAGCTTTAAAAAAAAAAAAAAATGATGTAACATAATTTTATAATACACTATGTCCGGTGCTCTCAGCGAAATGAATACAGCATTGGCGCATCTGCATTCACATACATTCTCAATGGGAGATAAACAAAAATGCTCTCAGGATTGGTGAAGGACCCACCAATCAGCAATTAATCCTCTATCTTATGAATATAATGGATAAATAATTTTTGCAACATAACCCCTTTAAGGTGCCGCTGGGACGGGGAGCTTTGCCTATAACTTGCTGTGTGGTATGCATATCTTTGGTAGTCAAACCGACTGTACTTTATTGTGTAAACATGATACAAATAAAATTAATTTTAAAGTAGGCATTTGCACATTTTAAACATTACACCTGAATGAACATAATTGTCTTAATTATGTAAAACGTGCACAATATTATTATTTATCATCTTTTGTCATAGAAATTGAATTTCTGCCTATATGGAAGAATCCAATGTTTATCTGTCTGATTAATTGGAGCGTTATAATTATTTGCAATCAGAACAGCAAAACAATGTTCTTTTGATGACTAGAAAATAGTCTTCTATCTGAAGAACAAAACTAATGACCCTCTCCAAAGAGTCTGCTCACTATGTAATTGATAAAAACGAAGACACAAAATCTCTCTCCTGGCTTTTCTTGGTTGTTGCATTGGCCATCTAACCTTTTAAGCTTATTAAACATTCCACACTACAACACTTCTGTTAATTTAGTCATTGTCAGTCTCACTCAAGCAAATATATTTTGACACAGGTCATTAACGTTGCTGTTTCCTGTGGACAAGATGGTTTGTTGTGTGATAATGAAGAATGCATCTCTAGATTAACAGTTCTGAAGAACAACATATTTTCTGATGTCACATGTAATACAATAGCCGACTGTGATCGGACAACATTCCAGGCTTTCTTCTTATTGCGGGATCACGTTGCAAAAGATTTCACGCCCTACACAAAATGAAGTCAAAAAACGTTGCTATGTTTTTTAAGAGGACGAGGCTTATGCTAAGTGCTGTTAAATTTGTCTCATTAAAGCATACTAGATCTATGTTTACACAGTGCATGCTTTATGGAAAACACAAAAGTGTCTGCAATAGGATAGTCAAGTAACTCTAACGGACATGGAATAAAGAGATCATGCAGGTATTTGCGATGTGATTCCAAGTACTGCCATTGATATCTCTGTATATAACTTCCAATAGGTCCAACAAACTGAGCCTATTCCAAAGGCAGAAGAGCGAAATAAAGGTAACACTTTGCCGCTGCTCAGGTGACTCTCAAGTGACCCTTTACTTTAAAGGTAAGAAAAGTTATTGTAATGAATAATATTACAGTTTTGTTTTCTAAGTGGATATGAATACCACCAACATTCATAAAATAATATCTAGACTAGTCTGTTCTGTTTTATCAAATTTGATCAGTGGAGGTTGAATAGCATCTAGAATTAGTAAAAATATTCAAGAGGAACCTAAAAAGAACCATGACAAACCGAAATATATACAATATGTGTATAAATGATACCAAGTTTGGAATATGATGTCTCTTTATGAAATTAGAAAGCTACAATCATGATCATTATTTTTTTGTTTGTTAGTTTTGCTATTTTATGCTCTCTCTATATCTATAACGAGAATACATATTTTTAAGAATATAATATATATATATATATATATATATATATATATATATATATATATACACATAATCTTATATTAGGCTAAATTCCTTGCTATAGTCTTGTAAAATTAGAGGCAAATTTGTAAAAATTGGAGAATTTGTGTGCCTGTCTTTGCTTCTAAGATCGCTCTAATGTGTTTATGTTTTAATCAAAAATTGTAATTAGCTTGAGCGCTTAAAGCATATTTCTTTCAACAAAATCAATTGCCAGAGAGCTCGGTTTTGATTTTTTTGCATACAGAAAGTGAGAATTCATCAAGAAAATATTGAGCAGTTAGTATTGGATTAGTGACTCCGTGATCTGCTCCTTTGTGACTTTGGGTGATAATGAAACTTTCTATAGGACAGAACATGATGACATGCTAACATTTTATCAAATTCCCAAAGCTGATGCCTTGTAAATGAAGATATTTCTTTACTCAGTCAATAGATTAAACGCAAATTTTTCATAAGACTTGTTTTAAAAACTCCCTTACATCTTAAGTTATTGGAAAGACTGTCATTGTTATTTCATGTCTTGCTTGTCTCTGTTTATGTGTATCCCATCATTTTACAATTACAGTAAGTGCAAGAAAAGTCCTAGAAACCAATGGTTATATTGTCAATCTAACAATGCTGTTAAAATACGTTACAGAAAAACAAGCAGTAACCATTAAGCCTCGTAAATGAAGCCAGAATGTCTTATATAAAAGTCGGTCCTGACATCCTCCGCACCAGCGCACTGGCAGCCTAATTCATGATGAGGCTGCATCCACCCAACGCCTTTGGTGCTCATCCCCGGGGCTGCTGTACATTTTGCTGTCACTTTTGTGAAAATTCCATTTGCGACTATTTTAGTTGCAAGTCACATTAGTCGCAAATCACGGATCAAAAAATGGCATAACAGTTATGATGAATCCCTCAAGGTGATTTATATAATATAGTATAATGTGCTTTTTCAGTATTTTCTGCATGCATTTTGGTAATGATTCACTATCATCAAAGCATAGAAAACTGTGATAGCAGCAAAAAAGTAAAGGTGTATCCATTCTGCAAATTTACAGTATGTATTATTTTACGCCATGACTTCTTTGGTATAACACTCCCTCTTCCACTCCAAATCCTAATGTATAAGTAGGGCAGTTTTAACACATTGGTGGGTCCAGTGCAAAGGTTTCAGAAGTGCCCCCCCCCCCCCATCACCACCACTTAGAGATACCCGACCTGTACAAATTATAATGCCCCCACATAGTATTATGCCTCGCTAGTGGCCTCATACAATATAATTCCGCTCAATGGCTCAGTGACCTCCCAACTTTCAAAGAACAAAAAGAGGGATAGAATATGCTGTGTGCCATGCACAATGCAGCAGATTTAGTACCTCTCACTTCCACTTTGATTCCGCCCATTCATTTTTGTGCCCACACATAGTATAACACCCCTAAAGTCACCCTAAGATAGTATGTCCCCACATTAATAATAATAATAATAATAATAATAATATAATAAATTATATTTATAAAGCACCAACATATTCCGCAGCGCTGTACAATTTGTAGGGTTCAAATACAGACAAAAAGATACATTACAAAGAAATAGTCATTTCACACAATGGGACTGAGGGCCCTGCTCACAAGAGCTTACAATCTATGAGGTAGAGGTGGTGACACAAGAGGTAGCAGGGGCGGCATCAGAGGTAGCATTGCTTATACTGGGGTCAGACAATGTTGTAATAGAGGTGACTGTCATTACAGAAACATAAAACTGTATGAGCCTTCACCAGTCGTGTCCTTTAACATGTGGATGGTGCTTGGACATATAAAGTTAGTCAGAAACGGCGTCATATCATGTGGGGTAATGTAGGAGCTGGAACAGAGAAGGGTTAATTTTAGGGATTCTAATTCCAGTACGGAAGGGTTTACATTTGTAATTGTGATAGGCCTGTCTGAAAAGATTTGTCTTTAGTTTGCACTTGAAGCTGTAGAAATTGGGAGTTAATCTGATTGTCCGGTGCATTATTATGTCTTTCCAGTTGCCCTCACAGCATAATGCCCTCACAGCATAATGCCCTGTCCATTTGCTTCAAAGCATAATGCCCCCTCCAAGTACACCCAAAGTTTAATGTCACAATTTTGCAACCCTGACAGTTTAATGCGTCCTCCAGCTACCCCTACAGTTTAATGTCTCCCTCCAGCTACCTCCACAGTTTAATGCCCCCCTTAAGCTACCCCCAGTTTAATGTCCCCCTCCAGCTGCCTCCAAAGCTTTAAGTCCCCCTAAAGTTACCTCCACAATATTATGTCCCTATCCTACCAAACAAACATAAAAAGTACTAATACTTACCTCTCCTCGCTCCCCTGCTGTCTCTGGTCAAGAGTCTTCAAGAAGTTGCAGGTACCATATAACACCACATTACGCCTGCAGCTCCCGGAAAAGAGACAGGATGAATGGTGATCCAGGGAGTTTTGGCCCCCACTTCACCATCCTTAGGACACTGATGAATTGAAGTTGGGGCAGTCTGGACCCACTACCTGGAATAACACTACCTGTGACAGCAAATGCAGGACTGTTCCACTGTCCCATAGGGCTTGGTGCAAGTGCCCTATAGTTAAAGCAGCCCTGCCTGTAAGATATTTGCCTATGGATACACCATAAGTGTCTGTAAACTGCATATTTTTAGCAAGTTCATGTATTTTCAACAATCTACAATCTACGGCTAGTGTCACCACCTTATTCAATGACTTTTGTCAGGAACATAGAAAATAATACTTTTATGGCTACTTAATATAAGCAAAGCCAGAGGTAAGTTGTAGTCACTCATTTCCATTAGAACAGACATGGTAACTTGGCACGTATGTATATATATGTATTATATCTATGTGTATCTATATTAAGATTGATAAATTGACAGAAATAAAAATAAGTGTCAAATGAGCTTTTGAAGGACAACTACAATCTTAGATTTCCCCAGAAAGATATTAACTCGACTTGGCCAAGCCAGCCTGTTACTTCTAGGGAAGATGATCAGTTGGAGGCATGGATTTCACAAGATCTCTGAAGGTGTTTTGTGGTATCTGGCACCATGATGTTAGCAGCAATTTAAGTGCTACAACTTGTGGGTTAGATCTACATTAATCATATTTATCTTAACATAAACTATTTCCACTAGGACATTGCCAAGAGCATGACACTGCCCCTGCTGGTGTATCTCTGGTCCATCCTGGACCATTCCCAGGTCACCAATACACACATCCAGCCATTAACATGATGTGATTCATCAGACCACATCACCATCTTCTATGGCTCCAGATTTTGATTTTCTCAAATCTCTTTGTATTTAGTTTATTCACAGGTTACAAAAAAATACATTAACATTTGTGCTAAGTTTATCCACATTACATCTTTTGTGTCTACAGCTGAAGAAAAAAAATATAAAGAGCTAATTTTTCCAGTCTAGCTATCTGGGTAGCCTTTTTGGTCCTGTAAGATTTTGATGGTCACGTGTCCTTTGTAAGTGCTTTCGATGGTAGACAGTGGTCAGCATGGGCACTCAGACTAATCTGCAACTACACAGCCACATATGCAGCAAATTACAGTGCACTGGGTTTTATTTTTCCTTCCAAATTAATTTTTATTAGTAATTTTATCACAACAAAAAACATAAAAAGGAATCCACATTAACCCAGAAGGCCTTAAGCTAAGTTCACACAGAGTTTTTGGTCAGGGTTTTGGCAGAAATCCGTCTCCAAACCCTGAACCAAAAAACTCCTCATCATTCAAAGTATAAAAAAACGCTTCTGAGTCTTTTCCGCTAGCGACAAAAAAGAAGCAAGATGTCCATTCTTTTTGAAGTCGTGAGTGTTTTCCGGCTCACGGCTTTAATGCAAGTCAGTGTGAGACGGTTTTTCCTGCTCGTGATTTTTTGGTCAAAAACCTGATCAGGAAACGCCAGTCATTTTTTTAAAAATATAATTTATGACCACATCCCAAGAGGAAATGGATCAGGAAACTCCTCGAAAGACGCCTCAAAAAAACGCTTCAGGAAACGTCTCATGCGTTTTTTGGTCCGGTATTGACAATGCCAAAACCCTGACCAAAAAATTCCATGTGAACTTACCCTTACAGAGCCCTTTGACGGAAAAACTTGAGAGCTGTATGATTCCAAACTATAATTCCTCTGGATTAAAGATTTTCTGTTCTGTCGGAAGTTGAATGGTACAAATTTTGCAAGCCACAAGATCAGAGGTAGAGCTGAGTATTAACAGCAAAGACTTGGACGACCTGATCCTCCTGGCTTCATTGTTCAAAGAAGGCCAGAGAGGATTAGAGACTTCCCCCTTTAGGGATTTAAAGCCAATATTAAATTTGATGCCACTAATAAAGAATAATACCAAATATTGACATCTTTCTATATATGTTGACATCTGAGATAAGAGATACCAAGACGTACCTTCCTTTACAGTGTATCCTATCCTTATCCAAGTTTAAAACTTTAAGATCACTGGAAACAGAGAAAGAAATTGTCATTGAACCATCAGATAAGGGGTGAAATCTTGTAATCCTGCATACTCCTAGCTATAAGCAGATGTGCTTGACTATGAAAAGGCCTATAGAAGATTAACTGCAGATCCCAGTATGGAATATATAAGAGAACTTCGCGAGGTCTGTTGGAGAGAGCTATCCAGAAAGGCCAAATCAGTAAGGCAAAGAGGGACTTTATGATTCCAAAGTTCCCCCAGATTCCAACATTTAATAGCCTGCCAGAGATACACAGACTACTTCCAAGATGGACAGGCCAATTGTGTAGGGGATAGGTAATATCACCCAGAATTGCAGTCAGTGTTTAGGCCAGATCTTAAGAGGCTTTGTGAGGAGTCTCCCATCATATCCCAGAGACAGTATGGATAAACTAAGGAAATTGAAGGGTCTGTTTCTTGGGGAAACTATACTTTGGCCGACATTAGATGAGGAAGCTGTCTATTTGTTAATCCCACATGATAAAGGGATCAAAGTGGTGGCATTCTTGCTCAAAACTAGGGGTACCCATTGCTTTTCAGATAATGAGTTAATTCTTGAACTACTCCTATTTGTACTAACACATAGCTAGTTTTTATTTGGCAACCGATTCTACCACCAGTTACTTTCTGGCTAGGTATATTGATGGCATTATGATCTTCTGTGGGCAACAGGGGGAGGCAGGAAAGAATTTTTTCATTACCTCAAACAAAAATGATATATGGTTATTCCTCACATTTGAAATTCAGGATAACAAAATCTGTTTCATGGATCTCACTATTAAGAAACTACAAAAGAATGATTTTGAAACTGACCTATTTAGTTAAAAAACAGCTTATTAAGATGAGAGAGTTACCATCCATTACTGCTCAGAAGTGGGATCCCCAAGGGCCACTATGTACAGCTAGATGAAATTGTGCATCTATGAAGGGCTTTGAAAGGGAAGACACCCAGCTGAGACATCAATTTAAAGAATAGGGTTACCCTGATGATGCATTTCGGAAGGCATATCAGAGAGTTGTTACCACTTAGCAGTATGTTTTGACTCTTCTGTCCGAAATTTGTATCTACATGGATGGAATATAGTAAAAGTTTTTATCTGCATTGGTAAGTGCCAAATAAATAAAAGGGTACAACTCATTTACTTTATCTCACCAATGTAAGGGATGGTGGTAGAAAGTTCTCTGACTTTGAGGTTTCCACCATGTTATCAAGGTCTCACGGGTTCCTTACAGGGATTCTACCACTAAACACATTTTTTCTAACTACCACGTCAGAATAGCCTTAAGAAAGGCTATTTGTCTCTTACCTTTAGACGTGGTCTCCACGGCGCCTTTCCTTAGAAATACCGGTTTTAACCGGTATGCAAAATGAGTTCTCCGCAGCAATGAGGGCGGGCCCCAGCGCTCAAACGGTGATGGGGGCGTCCCCACTGCTGCCCGAGAGCTCTCTCCAGCGACGCCTCCATCTTCAGCTGCAACCCCGCCTCTTCTGTATTCTTCTGTCGGTCCAACTTCTGACGCCTGCGCAGTACACTCCTGTATTGAACTACAAGAGCAAGAGTGGCCTCCGGCGGCCATTTTTGGGAGTCCGCTCTTGCTCTTGTAGTTCAATACAGGAGCGTACTGCGCAGGCGTCGGAAGTTGGACCAAGACGGAAGACAGAAGAGGCGGGGTTGCAGCTGAAGATGGAGGCGTCGCTGGAGAGAGCTCTCGGGTAGCAGTGGGGACGACCCCCTAGCCATTTGAGCACTGATGTCCGCCCTCATTGCTGTGGAGAACTCATTTGCATACCGGTTACAACCGATATTTCTAAGGAACGGCGCCGCACAGACCACGTCTAAAGGAAGAAAAAATTTTTGTTTAGTGGTAGAATCCCTTTAACTTTGTAAAAAGTCTGGAAAACGCATGTAAACTGCACTGTGTATTCTAACACATTGTAGCCAACATGAACTTTTTATTAACAAATTGTGCTATAGCATTTGTGGGTTTGACTTAGACTAGCCTTTGCTCCCCACTCACATCAGTTAGACTTGGGTGTCCATAACCAGGGGTGAACCTAGCTTTTTTGCCGCCTGAAGTGGACGACAGAAAGCCGCCTTCCCCCCAGGAGGAGGGGACAGAGCGGCATTAGCAGGCAGAGAGCAGGCAGGGAGAGGACCTGCTCTCTGCTAAGCGTGAGGGGAGGCCGCTGGAGCAGCGCTGCATCCACAGGGCCTCCCCAATCCACCGCTCGCTTCCCTTGCCAGGCTGCCGAGACGGTGACGCTAAGCCAGTCCAGGACAGCTTGTCCTGGACTGGCTTAGGTCAGCAAAAATGCCCCCCCCCCCCCCCGGGGCCCTGGCATAGCGCCGCCTGAAGCGGTCGCTTCAGGTCACCTCATGAGAGGTGCGGCGCTGTCCATAACCCTATCATTTGTGGATTGGTTGTCCTTTCTTGGTCCACGTTTGGTAGGTACTAACCATTGTATACTAAAAACACCCTACATGAACTGTCCTTTTAGAGATGCTTCAACCTATTACAACTTTGTTAAAATAGCTTATATCCTTATGCTTGCCTGTTTTTCTTGTTTCCAACCTATCAACTTCAGGAACTGATGGTTCATAATATGTCCTATCTTTTGACTGTTGATATTGTCAAGATAATCAATGTTATTCATTTCACCTGCCAGTGGTTTTAATCTTATGGTTTATTACTGTATACAGTTCTTGCACAGTCTCGCAATTGTGATATTCAAGGACCAATAGAGTGACTGCAATACCAGCAATTGTCATTTTCAGATACACTGCAGCAGTTACTGCTTTATTATCATCAGGCACAATATGTGTTATCATTTCAGTTCACCAAATCTTCTGTCCATTTTATGGACTTTACAAAGCTATTTTATTGACTTTAGAAAGCAGTGACTTTTTGCTGCTACTGAAGGTTTTTATCCGTAACTACAACTACACAGGATCAAAATGAAGGTCAGATTTTTGCAAGAAAGATGGAAAGGAATATTTGGATCAAGAAGAGAGATTGTCTGGAGGTATGAAAGACTAAATCACTTGACATGCTGTAGTCTAACTAGACTGTCCTACTTATCCTCAAGTGTGAGAATTGCTCTGTTCACTTACATCATTTTCAAAACTGCATGAAAGACTGTCCCATGACCACAATTACTAGTCGGAATATAACATTTCTCCTGTATCGTACTGCCGTTTTACCTAAAAATGTTTTCTGATGTGTTTTGATAGTGAGGCTTTGGCTATATCAGATGTCTCTACAGTAAACTACAAGAATCATTACCAAGAGTCAGAAAAATTATTTAAAGAGGACCTTTCACCATCTGGAGCACATGTGGTTTAATACAGCGCTAGAAAGCTGACAGTGCGCTGAATGCAGCTGAAAAGCGCTGCAGGAAAAAAATCGCAATGAAACACATCACAGTTTTTTCTGCAGTGCTTTTTACAGAAAGTATGTATATTTTTCCTCTGTGGAATTTCTGCTTCGATTATACCTATAGGGAAACCACTGGCATTTCTGTAGGTATAATTGACATGCTGTAATTTACAAAAATGCAACGGTTTTGAAAATCGCAGTATTTCCGCCGCCAATATTTTTTTGCAAAGGCGATGGGATCCACTGTTCTAGTGAATCCCGTCCACTTTGCATGGACTGCAGGGCCCTGCCCTTACGCTCCATCTCCTTTTTAAAAAGTTCCAAGCTCCTGTAAGTCGGGGTCAGCAGGTAACGAGGATCTGCAACTAGGAGACAGACACACACTAGCTGGTATATAACAGAGTTTACTTGTGGGAAATGGGAATGAAGTAACAAGGGAAACAACTATGGTAAGTTACATATAACCGTATGAGTATAATACACCATATAAACTGGCCCTATCTGTCCCTGAGATAACTGTACGGGACCAAATTTATAAAGTCTCTTAGCTCTCTGTGGCGCTCCCTCGGTGCAGGCCTGGGTCCAGGAACTCAGCAGCCTCTGTCTTGCTTCTGTCTCGGGTGAAGGTCTGAACACAGTCTTAGGGTGCATTCACACTAAGTATTCACTGAGCTGATTCTGAACGTAAAGCACATTCAGAATAAGCGTGTACAAAGAAGATCCCATTCATGTCATAGGGAGCTGGCATACGAGCGCTCCCCATTGAAATGAATGGGCTGCTTTTTTCCCTATTGGTTTCAATGTGATACGCAGATCCCATGTATCATGAGATCTGCTTTGTACGCGCTGATTCTGAACGTGTTTTACGTTCAGAATCAGTTCAGCGTATACTTAGTGTGAATGCACCCTAAGGCACACTCTGTAAGGGAGGGTTCACACGGTGTAATGTGCCGCGTGATGTGGCACGTCTACGCCGCGGGAGCCTTTGCGGGCCGTACACGCTCCCATTGATTTCAATGGGAGCGGGGATTGTATGCGCCGCGCTAGTTTGCGGCCGTGATGTTGCAGCCGCAAAGGCTCCCGCGGCGTAGACATGCCACATCACGCGGCACGTTACACCGTGTGAACCCTCCCTAACACGCACAGCAATCTGGAATAATGGTAAAGCAACTTCAGGAAACAGTCTATGCAAATTTTGATTGAGCTTCAGCCGTCCATAGAAAGTCTCTCAATCTGGCTTTAGTCTCTAGAACAATCTCAGTAACACTGCTGCTTTCTCCTGTTAGCCTCTGCAGTGCTTCAGGCCTTCTACTGTGCCCTAAATCAGCAATGGCTTCTAACAGGTCCTCACAGCACAGAATCTGGGCCCAAACTGGCTGCTCTGAGCTTCCTGCTCCACGTCACTTCCTTTGGACTGCACCATTAAGCAGGCAGAACCAGGGAGATTATTGTCTCTCACATTAGTACAGTCCTAGGCAATAATTCCTCACACCAGTGGGTGGCAGCAAAACAACACAGTTAAGGCAATTTAACAGAAAAGTTTGGAAGGGGCAACTGACTCCTACACTCCACCTACCTGTCAGACAAGGCATGGAAACTGTGAGAAAGTGTCTAAAACACATAGAAAATTAGGTGTAAAGCAAATCTTTTAGAAAGCTATATAGGAATGCTGCTTTAGCATATCAATACCTATGGATTTAGAAAGGGATGTCATAAAAGGTCCTATAGGTATAATTTGTAGGTGTCCCAATACTTTTTTCCATATTGAGTACTTATATTTTTATTAATATTATTAAAGAAAACTTGTCCTAATATGCTTATTTAAGTAAATATTTCTCATGAATTACCAACTGCAGAACATCTTTCCTAACATCTCTCCATCTTTCCTGAATTGTTCCTACTGAATCTGACCGTGTCCCATCAGTTCTCACAATGTCAGACTGTATAGGAACAAACCCATTGGGCAAAGGGAATGGTAAAGCCCAGTTGTCAATTTATTCATAGACATTCAGAAAATTAGAGAGGAATAACATAGTGTAGAGTTATAAAATATATATTCTAGTATTGGGAATGCAACTATTAGCAGGTCCTCCTTAAATTATAATATTTTTGTTCAGAAACCGTGATTTCGTCTAATGCCTGACATTTTTTGTACATTTGCAGCCTATATCTTTATGACTCAGCAATCTGCAGTCGCTTCTATGTGACTTGCCTCCAGCAATGCTCTACATTAGCAAATAATAAAACAACACAGATGAGATATGGAAGCAGAACTGCTGCAGAGAGTCTCTGTATGGTGCTTTACACTCCAGCGCTCTGGTATTTGCATCAGGGGAAAAGCTTCCCACATTGCTGTGACGTTCCATTAGCTCATTACTTAATTGTCTATGGAAAGATAAGGCAATGTCAGGTTCAATATTGCAAGGTCACAACTTTCGGAAATATCATACAATGGCCACTGCAATCTTTTATGCTTCTGCAGTTATCAATTTCTGTTACTTGCTATAAAATGCATTAGAGGAATTGAATGGTTTATATAAAGATGCAATAAACAAAAACCTGTCCATTTATCTCTGGGAAGAGGGTTCTAGTGTAACATATGGCTGGTAATGAGGTGACTCTTAATGAATTCATGACCACTTTCTCGATACACCTTTAGATTTACAGTGCATCAATGTTTTTCAGTATAAAATTTTACAGTCAATTTACTTTAATCATGTCAGTCTTTACTGTAATGAGTGGAAGGCCCTCCTGCTGTTACAATATTTATTGGCTGATCTGAGCATATGATCCAGTCCCCGTGTGTGCAGTGATGTATTTTACCAGTGAATGCACCAAGGATAACATCACTTTGACTAATGATGGACTGTACACAGCCCTGCACTTGTTCCTAAGAGAAATCACAATGTCATAACCACAGTAAAAAGGTATAAAGATTAATGGAGAAAAGCATTAGAGAACTTGTGTAAGAAGCTTGTGATAAGTTTACTAAGTTTTTTATATACCTTGGGCAGCATGTGAATGACAACCTTGTCATCTGCGTTCAAGGGGAGGCCATTTAATGCACAGATGGATTATTTGGGTTAACCTTACATTGCCCCTGAGCAAAAAAATCATTAAAAATCCTATTTAACATTGAAGACTGGAGCTGAGCAAATAATTGCCTAACATAGACATGAATAGATGACAGAGAGAGAGAGAGAGAGAGAGAGAGAGAGAGAGAGAGATAGATGATAGATAGATAGATAGATAGATAGATAGATAGATAGATAGATAGGAGATAGATAGATAGATAGATAGATAGATAGATAGATAGATAGATAGATAGGAAAAAAAGTTGCAAGCAACTTATGCCAATTGGACAAATTCCAACCAATGTTGTGCCTCAAAGGGGCAATAGTCCTCAAGGAGCCAAAGGCTTAATTATTTTATTCAATTATTCAGGGAATTATTATTAAGCATTCAATGATGGTATGATAACAATAAAAAGTGGTTATACCAGGGATGTGACACTAATAGCTTATTTAGCAGAATGCTTTCTGTACAGAAGCAATCTACTAATAGACCCAAGGAAGACATAAGCACAACAGACCTCTTTAGAACGGCCATAGAGATAAACAGAAGTTATGCTATTTTATATTTTGCTAAGTATCTCCCTTGGTCATCATAGAGATATTCCTTCAGAATGTTCTTTTATTAGATCACTGTTAATGTGCTCATATACTGTACATAAAAGCAAAATCTTTTCAATTTGGCAGCGCCAGCTATCTTTTCTATTGATAGGGACTAGAGATGAGCGAACACTAAAATGTTCGAGGTTCGAAATTCGATTCGAACAGCCGCTCAATGTTCGTGTGTTCGAACGGGTTTCGAACCCCATTATAGTCTATGGGGAACAGATACTCGTTAAGGGGGAAACCCAAATCCGTGTCTGGAGGGTCACCAAGTCCACTATGACACCCCAGGAAATGATGCCAACACCTCTGGAATGACACTGGGACAGCAGGGGAAGCATGCCTGGGGGCATCTAACACACCAAAGACCCTCTATTACCCCAACATCACTGCCTAACAACTACACACTTTCCACATTCAAAAAAACCTCTATCAAAGTGGGAAAATACCTGGAAACCTTCTTTACTCCCCAAATGGATGGACACAAACCCCAATTTAAGCTCAACAAACAGTAACAACCACCCCTTTAAATCACGTTCCCCATGACAACCACAAATGGAATAGGCAATGGGAATTCCAAAAGCCCTCACCCTTAACTGTCATTTTGAGTGTGTGTGTGTGTGTGTGTGTGTGTGTGTGTGTGTGTGATGTGGTAAGACCTTCCAAAATTCACTTTTCTAGCCCTTAACATGAGCCCTTCCAAACAAAGTTACATGACCTTAAGCTGAGCTACCAGCAGAGATTGAGGCCCTTGGCATGAGTAGAGCCTTGCACCAGCAGTGTTTTTGGCACTTAGGGTGAGTTGAGCCTTGTACCAGCGTGTGTCCCTTAACATCAGGCGGGCCCTAAGTTCTGCGCTTTGCACAAAAGTTCCACATTAACTAGGCTGAATGGTACAAAGATTAGTAGGCCCGAGAACCAGGAACAGGTCTTGCAATGGCTGTCGGATAACGCTTAAAGCACATTGTCCACCAGCCAGTCAGCCTCTACCTCCTCTTACCCAACAGTCTTGTCCTCCTTCCACCCAAAATTCCCAATCTTCTCAGAACAATAACCCCAACTGTCCCTGCTCCCCAGAGCTGTTCTCCCTTCCTTTGACTGTACCGCAACCTGCCCCTCCATTTCGCGATTCCACGGACCTAACAGACGAGTATCTGTGTCCAGATGCTCAAACACTAGAGTCTCCTCCATTCCATCTCCGGTCGATTTGGTGGCGGATGACCAGCAACCCACCCTCATCGACGACGATGAGACGCAGTTGCTGTCAGGGCAGCCAGTTGACATGCGCATTGTGCAGGAGGAGGAGGCGAGACAGGAGTTGGAAGAGGAGGTGGTGGACGACGAGGACACCGACCCCACCTGGACAAGGCAGATGTCAAGCTGGGAAAGTAGTGTGGATGTTGAGGCAGGTGCAGCACCAAAAAGGGTAGCTAGAGGCAGAGACATGTCCAGAGGCAGAGGTCAGCTGCTTTGCCGAAGCCAGGCCAGACCCGGAATGTCCGAAGATGTTCCCTTTTGTACCCAGCCCAGAAAAACTCCCCCATCGAGGGCACGTTTCTTGAAGGTGTAGAGTTTTTTCAAGGAATGCGCCGAGGACAGATATAGTGTCGTCTACACAATTTGCCTCTCGAAATCGAGTAGGGGCCCTGAGAAGAGCAACCTGTCCACCACTTCAATGCACCGTCATTTGGAATCCAAGCAATGGAATCAGTGGCAGGCAGCAACGGCAGGACAAACGTCGCCCGCCGTTCATGCCACTGCCTCTGCTCACAGTGCTGGCGATGCACTCCAGAGGACGAGCCAGGACATCACTTCATCTGCCTCCGCCACTTTGTTGACTTCTCCCTCATCCTCCCCTGTTTCTGTCTTATCTCCTTCTCCTGCACCATCAAAGGCACCATCAGGCGCTTCTTTACAACAACCCACCATCTCTCATACATTGGAGCGCCGGCAGAAATACACCGCTAACCACCCACCCACGCAAGCCTAGAACGCCAACATCGCTAAACTGCTGGCCCAGGAGAGGTTGGCGTTCCGGCTTGTTGAAACTCCCGCCTTCCCGGACCTGATGGCAACTGTGGCACCTCACTATGCCGTCCCTAGCCGTCTCAACTTCTCCCGGTGTGGCGTCCCCGCCTTGCACCAGCACGTGTCACTCAACATCAGGTGGGCCCTTAGTTCCGCGCTTTGCTGCAAGGTCCACTTGACCACCGACACTTGGACAAGCGCCTGTGGTCAGGGATGCTGCAGTGCTTATCTTTAATGACAGGCAGGGTGAATGTGGTGGAGTCTGTTCCCCGGGTGCAAACTGGGGTGGCCTATCTCCTCTCCCAGGCCAAAATTCATGGCAGGAGTAGACTGAAACCCTACGACGCTGCAACCTCCACCACAGCTACTAGCGGCAAACGCTAAAACACTGGTGTGGGGAGACGTCAGCAGGCGGTGCTGAAGCTCATCAGCTTGGGGGACAGACAGCACAGTGCCTCCGAGGTCAGGGATGCCATCCTGGCTGAGATGGCATTTTTTTTTCCCTGCTACACCTGGGGCCTGGCATTTTTACGCCTGTGATAATGGCTGGAACCTGGTAGCGGCTCTGGAGCTTGCCAGCCTCCAACACGTTCCATGTTTGGCCCACGTCTAACCTAGTGGTGCAAAGTTTTTTAAAAACATACCCAAATGTACCGAAGCTACTGTTGAAAATGCGGCGCTTGTGCGCCCACTTTTGCAAGTGCACAGGAGTCGCTGCTAGCCTAAAAACACTCTAGCAAGGCCTACATCTGTCCAAACACAGGCTGTTGTCCGTCATTCACACACGCTGAAACCCTACAATACCATATCTTGAGCAGGGTGTGTGAGCTGCACAGACCTTTGATGGAGTTCCATCTACAAAACCCAAGGGTTCCTCAAAGTCAGCAACCAAAGTTTCTGCACCATGAGTTTCCAGGGGTGGCAGAGTTATGGCTAGGGGAAGAGGCATGGATAGGGATGATGTCTAGGGGCAAAAGCAGTGTGGATGTGGAGGCAAGCTAAGCAGGAAAAACTGGGGGTACAAGCTAAGGCATGGACTGGGGTGATGTCTAGGGGCAAAAGCAGTGTGGATGTGGAGGCAAGCTAAGCAGGAAAAACTGGGGATACAAGCTAAGGCATGGACTGGGGTGATGTCTAGGGGCAAAAGCAGTGTGGATGTGGAGGCAAGCTAAGCAGGAAAAACTGGGGGTACAAGCTAAGGCATGGACTGGGGTGATGTCTAGGGGCAAAAGCAGTGTGGATTTGGAGGCAAGCAAAGCAGGGAAAATGGTGGCTAGAGGCAAAGGGATGTCCATAGGCAGCAAGGGCAAAGATGCAAAACTCTCCCGTTTCAAGAATTTTCCTGACTTGTTTCCCCACAAAACATTCCTGGGAGGAGGGCTGAAACACCACCCTCCTCCTCCTCCGCTGTTAGATTTACCCCAGCTACGAGCTGAAAACGCTGCAACACTGGTGTGGGGAGACGTCAGCAGGCTGGGCTGAAGCTCATCAGCTTGGGAGACGGACAGCACACTGCCTCTGAGGTCAGGGATGCCATCCTGGATGAGATGGCAATTTGTTTATCCCCGCTGCCCCTGGGGCCAGGTTTTTTAGCTTGTTGGAGGGCTCTGGAGCTTGCCAGCCTCCAACACGTTCCATGCCTGGCCCACATGTTCAATGTAGTGGTGCAATGATCTTTAAAAACATACCCCAAATTAGCTGAGCTAAGGGTGAAAGTGCGGCACTTGGACACCCACTTTCCCAAGTCTACAGTACCTGGAGCTAGCCGCAATACACTCCAGCAAGGCCTACATCTGCCTGAAGCACCTACTGTTGTGCGAGGTCACCACACGCTCTAACCCTAGATACCGTATGTTCAGCAGGGTGTGTGAGCAGCAGAGACCTTTGATGGAGTACCAGCTACAAAACCCAAGGGTTCCTCAGAGTCAGCTCCCTCACTTTCTGCACCATGAGTTTCCATGGGTGGCAGACTTATGGCTAGAGGCACAGGCATGGATAGGGGTGATGTGTAGGGGCAAAAGCAGTGTGGATGTGGAGGCAAGCTAAGCAGCAAAAACTGGGGGTACAAGCAGCCGGTGACATCATCACTGACAAGCACAGCTGTCTGTCAGCTGACAGGCTGACTTTCACCAAAATGAACAGACAATGGATAGACTCATCATATACATGTCAGTTACATGACAAATTTAGTGCAATTTGCAAGTCCAAGATGGTTTGGAGATCTGCGGAGAGGAATCTCACCACCTCTTGCGGGTGCCATCATTTGGAAGGCAAGCCCTGGGCTCAGTGGGTGAGAGCAAGCGCAGGATAATCGTCGTTTGGCCTGGCGGCCACTGCCTCTTCCACTGTTGACAGGGCTGGCGCTGCAGTCCAGACCAGGAGCCAGGACACCTCCACATCTGCCTCTGACACTTTGGGGAGTTCACCCTTATCCTCACCTTTTCCTGCCATTTCTCCTTTTGCCCGCGCCATCATGCGCCTCTTCCCATCAACTCCCCATCTCCCAAGCCTTTCATTTCATGCTAAAGTACAGCGCAACCCACCCACATGCCCAAGGCTTCAACGGCCTCATCTCAAGAAATCTGGCCCAGGAGATGTTGGAATCCCGGCTGGGGGACACTCTGCCCTTTTTGGGCAGAGTGTCTACTGCGCCACCGCACTGTGCCGTCCACACCAGCACTTTCCCCCAAACATGAGGCGGTCCCTAAATTCAGCGCTTAGCCCTAAAGTTCCATGTGACCAGTTACGAATGGACAAGTGCATGCGGACAGGGACGCTACCTTTCAATTTGGGCACAGTGGTTGAATGTAGTTGAGGCGTGGACCGGGTCGCAAAATGTGGTGGCCTGACTTGTCTCCCCACACAACATTCCTGGGAGGAGGGCTGAAACACCACCCTCCTCCGCTGTTAAATTGACCCCAGCTACGAGCTGGAAACGCTGCAACACTGGTGTGGGGAGACGTCAGCGGGCCGTGCTGAAGCTCATCAGCTTGGGGGCCAGACAGCACACTGCCTACAAAGTGAGTCATGCCATCCTCGATGAGACGGCAATGTGGTTTTTGCCACTGCACCTGGGCCCAGGCATGTTGTCATGTGTGATAATGGCCGTAACCTGGGATTGGCTCTGTAGCTTGGCAGCCTGCAACATATTCCATGCCTGGGCCACGTTTTTAACTCATTGCTGCTAATCTTTTGAAAAAGGTACCCCAATGTTCCTGAGCTACTGGTGAAAGTGTGGCGCTTGTGCGGATAGTTTTTAAAGTGTATAGTTGCCGCTGCTAGCCTCTATGCACTCCTACAACGCCTGTACCTGCTGGAACAACGGCTGTTGTGCGACGTCTCCACACTGCTGGCACTAAACATATCATGTGTTGAGCAGAGTGTGTGAGCAGCACAGACCTTTGATGTAGTTCCAACTCCAAAACCCTCGGGTTCGTCAAAGTCAACTCCCTCAGTTGCTCAACCATGAGTGGCCATGGGTGGCAGACTTATGTGAAATCCCATCCCATCCATTGCACTGGACACGAAACATTAGCATGCGCTCAGCACAACTTTGGATATGGCAGATGCGTTAAGCAGGGTGCAGGGTACAACACAGACCAGGCCCGAGCACCAGGAACAGGTGTTAGAAATACTGCAGCATCTGCCATTTCCTTCCAATTTTGGGGTTTTGGACCCGCCACCGACTTGTCTGGACCTAAGTGGGGATCATGAGACACAGTTGCCATCAAGGCAAGCTGTGGTCATGTGCGGTTTGCAGTAAGGGGGCAGTGCGCAATTGGAAGAGGAGTTGGTGGATGACGAGGCCACCGACCCCACATGGACAGGGGTGATGTCTAGGGGCTAAAGCAGTGTAGATGTAGAGGGAAGCTAAATCAACAAAAAACCTGGGTAGAAGCAAAGGCATAAACTGGGGTGATGTTTAGGGGTGAAAGCAGAGTAGATGTGGAGGGAAGCTAAGCAGCAAAAACAGTGGGTAGAAGCAAAGGCATGCAAAACTCTACCCTGTTGGAAGACTTATTCCTAGGTCTGGAACACGTTAATGGCCCCCCTGGACAAATTACTGCCACTCAGGGGCCTAGTGTCACCAGGAGGGACAAGTATAGGCGCATGTTGTGGGAATACCTGGCCGACACCAGCTCTGTCCTCTCCGATCCCTCTGTGCTCTACAGCCTAAACTTATTTTCTCATCTTTTTTTCTGAACTGCACATCTCTTGCCTGCTTCCTTTGGGATCTTAGAAATGGTGGTCCACTTCCACAGATGGTAACTTCAATAGACAGTGTAACGGGAGTAGCTGAGGGATCGCTGTCTTAACCACTTTTTGGCACAAAATTAACTTCCAAAGCCAAATATGGTGCAAGTATATGATGCAAGGACACCTACACACCTATCTCTGACACATTGGGGAGTTCACCCTCATGCGCCCTTTTGGCCTGCACCATCATGCGCCTCTTCCCAGCCACTCCACATTTCCCAAGCTTTTCATTGCAGGCAGAAGTACAATACAACCCACCCCCATGCCCAAGCCTGTAACAGCCTCATTGATAAACTGCTGGCCCTGGAGATGTTGGTGCTTGTTTATGCTTCTGGAGACCCAGGCCTTCCGTCAGCAGATGGCAGCTGGGGCACCTCCCTATGCTGGGCCTAGCCGTTACTACTTCTCTTGGTGTGCTGTCTCTGCCTTGCGCCTGCATGTGTCCCATAACATCAGTCGGGCCCAGAGCTCTGCGCTTTGCTGCAAGGTCCACTTGACCACCGACACATGGACAAGCGCCTGTGGTCAGGGATGCTGCAGTGCTTATCTTTAATGACAGGCAGGGTGAATGTGGTGGAGTCTGTTCCCCGGGTGCAAACTGGGGTGGCCTATCTCCTCTCCCAGGCCAAAATTCATGGCAGGAGTAGACTGAAACCCTACGAAGCTGCAACCTCCACCCCAGCTACTAGCGGAAAACACTGTAACACTGGCATGGGGAGATGTCAGTAGGCCGTGCTGAAACTGATCAGCTTGGGGGACAGACAGCACAGTGCCTCCGAGGTCAGGGATGCCATCCTGGCTGAGATGGCATTTTTTTTTCCCTGCTACACCTGGGGCCTGGCATTTTTGCGCCTGTGATAATGGCTGGAACCTGGTAGCAGATCTGGAGCTTGCCAGACTCAAACACGGTCCACGCATGGCCCACGTTTTCCAACTTGTTGGTGCCATGTTTCTTTGAAACCTACACCATTGTGCCTGATATACAGGTCAAAGTGGGGCCATTTTCGTAAGTGAGAACTAGCCTCTGCTAGGCAGAAAACATTCAGAGCACACTCCTCTCATCTTCGCACCGTTGGCTGGCGGAGGAAGACGAGGGGGTTGGAGTGGCATCTGATGTCCCTATCCCACACGAGGCTAGAGGGTGCACTTCAGTGCATCCCATTGCTTCACCACAAATGGTGTGAAGGGGAGTGGAAAATGGAGGAAATGGAGAGTGACCCTTACAGTTGGGGCCAGCAAAGGCATGCCAAGTAACACACTGGCACACATGGCTGACTTCATCTTGGGTTGCTTTTCAACACATATTTCACATCATGAAGAACAAATAATACTGGATTTTTTCAAGCCTCGAACCCCGGTCTAGGTCTAATGTCTGTTCCTTTCTTATATTAGGGGAGAGGGAAAAAAAATTACTTCAGTGATACGTTTAGCGTACATAGACTGACTATTAATGTGTATCCCACTTAGTGTTGTTAGGGTTACACACCGTCACAACCTGGCTAAAGCTTCTATAGCTGTTAATAAAGTCAACATAACTTTACGGTATCCAAAAAGACAGCTGGTACCGACAGAGAGCAAGACAAATGTCACCCAAAGCTGTGAGCTCTGAACACCCACAGTGACTTTGGCGTCATCATCATTATAAGGGAGTGGGTGGTAATAAATAACTTGGCAGTGCCTAAAACCCAAAAAGCTTATACAACTATATTTACATTAAGATACACAAATGAAACTTTTCAGTAGCATGTCATGAGACAAGCTGATAAGCTCTTCCTTTGTGCAGTGCTATTTGAAAGTTAAACGCTGCCTTTATTTTAATTCTGGAGAAGGTGCAGACATTAGATTTAGAACATGTTGTCTTCATTGTCCAAATCCTCTATATAGGTAACGCGTTTTTCGGGCCGAGCTGTCTGGGAACGAGCTGGTGCAGCACTGACAACCTGGGTGAATATGGCAAGAGCCTGAGATGTAGGGTGAATGAATCCCCAAATTATTTGTGGAATTCCCAGTGAGACAATGGCACTGTATACCAGTATTAAAAATTGTGGGTGCACATAACCCCCATATATTCTTTGAATTCCCAGTCAGACAATGGCACTGTATACCAGTATTAAAAATTGTGGGTGCACGTAACCCCCATATATTCTTTGAATTCCCAGTCAGACAATGGCACTGTATAGCAGTATTAAAAATTGTGGGTGCACGTAACCCCCATATATTCTTTGAATTCCCAGTCAGACAATGGCACTGTATACCAGTATTAAAAATTGTGGGTGCACATAACCCCCATATATTCTTTGAATTCCCAGTCAGACAATGGCACTGTATACCAGTATTAAAAATTGTGGGTGCACATAACCCCCATATATTCTTTGAATTCCCAGTGAGACAATGGAACTGTATAGCAGTAGCAAAAATTGTGGGTGCACGTCACCCCAATATATTCTTTGAATTCCCAGTTAGACAATGGCACTGTATACCAGTAGTAAAAATTGTGGGTGCACATAACCCCCATATATTCTTTGAATTCCCAGTCAGACAATGGCACTGTATACCAGTATTAAAAATTGTGGGTGCACATAACCCCCATATATTCTTTGAATTCCCAGTCAGACAATGGCACTGTATACCAGTATTAAAAATTGTGGGTGCACGTAACCCCCATATATTCTTTGAATTCCCAGTCAGACAATGGCACTGTATACCAGTATTAAAAATTGTGGGTGCACATAACCCCCATATATTCTTTGAATTCCCAGTCAGACAATGGCACTGTATACCAGTATTAAAAATTGTGGGTGCACGTAACCCCCATATATTCTTTGAATTCCCAGTCAGACAATGGCACTATATACCAGTATTAAAAATTGTGGGTGCACATAACCCCCATATATTCTTTGAATTCCCAGTCAGACAATGGCACTGTATACCAGTATTAAAAATTGTGGGTGCACATAACCCCCATATATTCTTTGAATTCCCAGTGAGACAATGGAACTGTATAGCAGTAGCAAAAATTGTGGGTGCACGTCACCCCAATATATTCTTTGAATTCCCAGTTAGACAATGGCACTGTATACCAGTAGTAAAAATTGTGGGTGCACATAACCCCCATATATTCTTTGAATTCCCAGTCAGACAATGGCACTGTATACCAGTATTAAAAATTGTGGGTGCACATAACCCCCATATATTCTTTGAATTCCCAGTCAGACAATGGCACTGTATACCAGTATTAAAAATTGTGGGTGCACATAACCCCCATATATTCTTTGAATTCCCAGTGAGACAATGGAACTGTATAGCAGTAGCAAAAATTGTGGGTGCACGTCACCCCAATATATTCTTTGAATTCCCAGTTAGACAATGGCACTGTATACCAGTAGTAAAAATTGTGGGTGCACATAACCCCCATATATTCTTTGAATTCCCAGTCAGACAATGGCACTGTATACCAGTATTAAAAATTGTGGGTGCACATAACCCCCATATATTCTTTGAATTCCCAGTCAGACAATGGCACTGTATACCAGTATTAAAAATTGTGGGTGCACGTAACCCCCATATATTCTTTGAATTCCCAGTCAGACAATGGCACTATATACCAGTATTAAAAATTGTGGGTGCACATAACCCCCATATATTCTTTGAATTCCCAGTCAGACAATGGCACTGTATACCAGTATTAAAAATTGTGGGTGCACATAACCCCCATATATTCTTTGAATTCCCAGTGAGACAATGGAACTGTATAGCAGTAGCAAAAATTGTGGGTGCACGTCACCCCAATATATTCTTTGAATTCCCAGTTAGACAATGGCACTGTATACCAGTAGTAAAAATTGTGGGTGCACATAACCCCCATATATTCTTTGAATTCCCAGTCAGACAATGGCACTGTATACCAGTATTAAAAATTGTGGGTGCACATAACCCCCATATATTCTTTGAATTCCCAGTCAGACAATGGCACTGTATACCAGTATTAAAAATTGTGGGTGCACATAACCCCCATATATTCTTTGAATTCCCAGTGAGACAATGGAACTGTATAGCAGTAGCAAAAATTGTGGGTGCACGTCACCCCAATATATTCTTTGAATTCCCAGTTAGACAATGGCACTGTATACCAGTAGTAAAAATTGTGGGTGCACATAACCCCCATATATTCTTTGAATTCCCAGTCAGACAATGGCACTGTATACCAGTATTAAAAATTGTGGGTGCACATAACCCCCATATATTCTTTGAATTCCCAGTCAGACAATGGCACTGTATACCAGTATTAAAAATTGTGGGTGCACGTAACCCCCATATATTCTTTGAATTCCCAGTCAGACAATGGCACTGTATAGCAGTATTAAAAATTGTGGGTGCACGTAACCCCCATATATTCTTTGAATTCCCAGTCAGACAATGGCACTGTATACCAGTATTAAAAATTGTGGGTGCACATAACCCCCATATATTCTTTGAATTCCCAGTCAGACAATGGCACTGTATACCAGTATTAAAAATTGTGGGTGCACATAACCCCCATATATTCTTTGAATTCCCAGTCAGACAATGGAACTGTATAGCAGTAGCAAAAATTGTGGGTGCACGTCACCCCAATATATTCTTTGAATTCCCAGTCAGACAATGGCACTGTATACCAGTAGTAAAAATTGTGGGTGCACATAACCCCCATATATTCTTTGAATTCCCAGTCAGACAATGGCACTGTATAGCAGTATTAAAAATTGTGGGTGCACGTAACCCCCATATATTCTTTGAATTCCCAGTCAGACAATGGCACTATATACCAGTATTAAAAATTGTGGGTGCACATAACCCCCATATATTCTTTGAATTCCCAGTCAGACAATGGCACTGTATAGCAGTATTAAAAATTGTGGGTGCACATAACCCCCATATATTCTTTGAATTCCCAGTGAGACAATGGCACTGTATACCAGTAGCAAAAATTGTGGGTGTATATAGCCCCAATTCTATTGCTAGGGGACTTGCAGGGTATTTCTGAGGTGAAGGTGGGGGGGCACACCGTTGGAACGGGGATTTGGGGTGTATATATGGGGTATACGGGAATACACTGTCAGTGTGTTCCATTCAGGATCCTGGGAAAGCTGGGTTGCGGCGATTGAGCCCGTCAGTGCCACGTTACACTGACAAGCTTCTCCCTGGAATTGAAGTTATATGTAAGCCCAATATATTCTTTGAATTCCCAGTGAGACAATGGCACTATATGGCAGTAGCAAAAATAGTGGGTGTATATAGCCCCAATTCTATTGCTAGGGGACTTGCAGGGTATTTCTGGGGTGAAGGTGGGGGGGCACACCGTTGGAACGGGTATCGGGGGTATATATCGGGTATACGGGAATACACTGACAGTGTATTCCATTCAGGATCCTGGGAAAGCTGGGTTGCGGCGATTGAGCCCGTCAGTGCCACGTTACACTGACAAGCTTCTCCCTGGAATTTAGCTCTTATAAGAGCTGTTGGTTGTCTTCTCCTTCCTATCCTAGCCTGTCCCTGCCTACCCAGAATCTAACCCCTAGCTAACTGGACGGAAACCTCCGTCCTCGGTGAATTGCAAGCTCAGAATGACGCGAAGCTGGGCGGCGCTGTTCTTTTAAATTAGAGGTCACATGTTTTCGGCAGCCAATGGGTTTTGCCTACTTTTTTCAACGTCACCGGTGTCGTAGTTCCTGTCCCACCTACCCTGCGCTGTTATTGGAGCAAAAAAGGCGCCAGGGAAGGTGGGAGGGGAATCGAGTAATGGCGCACTTTACCACGCGGTGTTCGATTCGATTCGAACATGCCGAACAGCCTAATATCCGATCGAACATGAGTTCGATAGAACACTGTTCGCTCATCTCTAATAGGGACTCTAGTTGATGGTAACTGGCCCATGTAAACATGTTCCTATTAGCTAAGAACATCATCGATGCAAGATTATCGGGAACACATCGCCCTGCGTAAACCGAACACTACAAGAACATTAAAGTGTCACCTCCTATCTCTGGTACTTGAGAATATTTTGGGGACACACATGTGAAATAAACTAATACAACATTCTAATATATCATATATAACACTACTTTCAAACATAAAAAGCAAATGTATTATAAATTTCACTTGAATGCTTAAACTTACCCTAAATCATAACACTATATCCACTCACAGTAATACTCAAAAATGAAAAAAATTATGACAGGGCTTGGAAATCGTAATGTACTGTTGTAAAGACACAAAGATTGCATTCAGTAAGGTGCCTCATTTACAAAAGATGTTATTAAAGTGTACAGTACGTCCAGTTGCAGGCTGAAAAATCTTATGTAGGTCAATACCTATTTATTTGCTTGCTGCTTGGTTGCTTTTAGCTTAGCTCCATTAAGACAGCTTTGATCTGTGATGGCCATCTCGCTTTTTTCACATTTTGTTATATTGCAGCTTAAGGCTACAACTAAACAACCAGTACCCTATACCCTATACTAGCAATGTGAAAACAGAATGTTAAAAACTATTGCTATTTTATTGAAAAGTTACATAGTTATATACACTCACCGGCCACTTTATTAGGTACACCTGTCCAACTGCTCGTTAACACTTAATTTCTAATCAGCCAATCACATGGCGGCAACTCAGTGCATTTAGGCATGTAGACATGGTCAAGACAATCTCCTGCAGTTCAAACCGAGCATCAGTATGGGGAAGAAAGGTGATTTGAGTGCCTTTGAACGTGGCATGGTTGTTGGCGCCAGAAGGGCTGGTCTGAGTATTTCAGAAACTGCTGATCTACTGGGATTTTCACGCACAACCATCTCTAGGGTTTACAGAGAATGGTCCGAAAAAGAAAAAACATCCAGTGAGCGGCAGTTCTGTGGGCGGAAATGCGTTGTTGATGCCAGAGGTCAGAGGAGAATGGCCAGACTGGTTCGAGCTGATAGAAAGGCAACAGTGACTCAAATAGCCACCCGTTACAACCAAGGTAGCCAGAAGAGCATCTCTGAACGCACAGTACGTCGAACTTTGAGGCAGATGGGCTACAGCAGCAGAAGACCACACCGGGTGCCACTCCTTTCAGCTAAGAACAGGAAACTGAGGCTACAATTTGCACAAGCTCATCGAAATTGGACAATTGAAGATTGGAAAAACGTTGCCTGGTCTGATGAGTCTGGATTTCTGCTGCGACATTCGGATGGTAGGGTCAGAATTTGGCGTCAACAACATGAAAGCATGGATCCATCCTGCCTTGTATCAACGGTTCAGGCTGGTGGTGGTGGTGTCATGGTGTGGGGAATATTTTCTTGGCACTCTTTGGGCCCCTTGGTACCAATTGAGCATCGTTGCAACGCCAAAGCCTACCTGAGTATTGTTGCTGACCATGTCCATCCCTTTATGACCACAATGTACCCAACATCTGATGGCTACTTTCAGCAGGATAATGCGCCATGTCATAAAGCTGGAATCATCTCAGACTGGTTTCTTTAACATGACAATGAGTTCACTGTACTCCAATGGCCTCCACAGTCACCAGATCTCAATCCAATAGAGCATCTTTGGGATGTGGTGGAACGGGAGATTCGCATCATGGATGTGCAGCCGACAAATCTGCGGCAACTGTGTGATGCCATCATGTCAATATGGACCAAAATCTCTGAGGAATGCTTCCAGCACCTTGTTGAATCTATGCCACGAAGAATTGAGGCAGTTCTGAAGGCAAAAGGGGGTCCAACCCGTTACTAGCATGGTGTACCTAATAAAGTGGCCAGTGAGTGTAGTTATTATGGTTGAAAATGCTATGTTGTTCTAATAAGGCATCAAATCCATCTAATCCATTTTCAAGTTTCTCCAGAGATGTTGAATAAGGTTCAAGTCAGGGCTCTGGCTGAACCTCTAAAGGGCACTCACAGAATTATCCCTAAGTAACTTGAGTGTTCTCTTGGCTGTGTGCTTAGGGTCATAGTCTCATCAGAAGATGAACCTTTAATAATAATACATTTTATTTATATAGCGCCAACATATTCCGCAGCACTGTACAATTTATAGGGTTCAGATACAGACAGACATACATAACAAAGAACGTCATTTCACACAATGGGACTGAGGGCCCTGCTCAAAAGAGCTTACAATCTATGAGGTAGAGGGGGTGACACAAGAGGTAGCAGGGGCGGCATTGCTTATACAGTGTTCAGACAATTTTGTGCATTAGGAATTGTGATAGGCTAGTCTGAAAAGATGCGTCTTTAGTTTGCGTTTGAAACTGTAGAAGTTGGCTCAGTCTGAAACTAGGACACTGTGAATCAAGTTTCCATTAATAATCTCTCTGCACTCTGCTCCGTTCAGCTTTCCTTCGATCCTGACCAGTCTACATCCCATCATCAGCATGATGCTGTCACCACCGTGCTTCACTTTATGGGTGATGTTGGGCAAGTGATGAGCATTGCCTGGTTTCCTTCAGACATAATGCTTAGCAGTGAGGCCAAAAAGTTCAAACTTGGTTTCATTTGGCCAGAGAGAACTTTTCTTCTAACAGTCCTTTAGGTGCTTTTTTGCAAACTCCAGGCAGGTTTTTAATTGTCTTTTACTGAGGACAGTCTTCTTTATGGTCACTCTGCTGCAGAGATGGTTGACCTTCCTTTTCTCCCATCTAAACACAGGATCTTTGGGGCTCAGCCTAAGTACCTCTCTTACCAAGACTCCCCCCTCCCCCAATTACTTAGTGTGGAGGATTGACAATCTCTAAGAAGAGTCCTGTTTGTTTCATATCTCTTGCATTGAAGAATTATGGCGACCAGTGTGTGCTCTTTGGAAACTTCAGTGTAGTAGAAATTTTGTACTTTCTAGATCTGTGCCTCTGCACAATTGTGTCTCTGAGCTCTGCGAGCAGTTCTTTCCACATAATGGCTTGGTTTTCACTCTGATAAGTATTATCAGCTACAAGACTTTACATAGACAGAGGTATGTCTCTACAAATCATGTCCAATCCACTGAAGGTACCAAAGGTGGATCCAATTCAAGGGTAGAAATACCTCAAAGATGATTAAAAGAAATGTAACCCCCAGAGTTAACTTTCAAGTGTCACAGCAAAGGGTCTGAATACTTAAAGAATAGAGATGAGTGAGTAGTACTCGATCGAGTAGGTGTTCGATCGAATACTATGGTATTCGAAATACTCGTACTCGATCGAACACTACTAGCTGTTCGAAGTTAAGATTCGATGCAGAACCAGTTTTGATTGGCAGAATGCTATACATTGCCAATCAAAGCTGGTTCTTCTCTTACCTTTAGAAGTCTTCTCCCTGCGCAGCGTCCCCGCGGCGTCTTCCGGCTGGAATTCACTCTGCCTAGGCATCCAGCCTAGGCAGAGCCGACTGCGCATGCCCCCATAGACTATAATGGGGTTCGAAATCCGTTCGAACAGTCGAACAGTGTGCGGCTGTTCGAATCAGATTTCGAACCTCGGACATTTTAGTATTCGCTCATCTCTATTAAAGAAGTTTTCCAGGATAATTTTTTTTTTTAAATTAGGCTGGAGGAGGTGAAAATATTAAAAAAAAAACATACTAACTACCCAGTGCAGTCCAGTCCTGCTGCTCTGATATATTCTTGTGTTGGAAGTCCTCGCCAGCTGTGACGTCCTGGGTCATTTCATTTAGGCCGCTGATTGGCCTCAGAGGTCATGTGACTGCTAAGGCCAACCGGCAGACTAAGGAAAGAAACCAAGGATGTCAAGGGGGGCATTCCTCAACGCTCAGTGTCATTGCTGGGCGGTAAGGAATTCCCCCTTTGACAGTACAGATCTACGGACACCACTGTCAGGAGGGGCTTTCCTCACTGCCCAGCTAGACTGTCAGGTGGCCACTGTGGGGCATAATAGAGGTTGCAGGGGGAGGCTATGGGGCATAATAGAGGTTGCAGGGGCCACTGTGAGGCATAATAGAGGTTGTAGGGGTTGTTGTGGGGCATAATAGAGTTTTCAGGGGTCACAGTGAACCCAGCAACCTCTATTATGCCCCACAGTTGCCCATTCAACTATTAAGCCCCACAGTGGCTCACCCATGAATTATTATTATACTCTGGGGTCTTTTCACACCCTGGAGTATAATAATTAGAGATGAGCGAACAGTGTTCTATCGAACACATGTTCGATCGGATATCAGGCTGTTCGATGTGTTCGATTCGAATCGAACATCACGTGGCAAACTCCAAAAAAATTTGATTCCCCTCCCACCTTCCCTGGCGCTTTTTTTGCACCAATAACAGCGCAGGGGAGGTGGGACAGGAACTACGACACCGGAGGCATCGAAAAAAATCGGAAAAAGTCATTGGCTGCCGAAATCAGGTGATCTCCATTTTAGACGAATAGTGGATTTCAAATCCGGGTCATATGAGAATGTGAACTTTGTGACTAAGAGACAGGGATAGCTGTACAGGCAGGGATAGCTAGGGATAACCTTTATTTAGGTAGGAATGTTATTAAAAATAACTTTTTGGGGCTCTATCGGGTGTGTAATTGTGATTTTTGTGACATAAACTTTTTCCAATAGGAATGCATTGGACAGCGCTGATTGGCCAGAGTACGGAACTCGACCAATCAGCGCTGGCTCTGCTGGAGGAGGCGGAGTCTAAGATCGCTCCACACCAGTCTCCATTCAGGTCCGACCTTAGACTCCGCCTCTTCCGGCAGAGCCAGCGCTGATTGGCCGAAGGCTGGCCAATGCATTCCTATGCGAATGCAGAGACTTAGCAGTGCTGAGCCAGTTCTGCTCAACTACACATCTGATGCACACTCGGCTCTGCTATATCTGATGCACACTCGGCTCTGCTACATCTGATGCACACTCGGCTCTGCTGCATCAGATGTAGCAGAGCCGAGTGTGCATCAGATGTAGCAGAGCCGAGTGTGCATCAGATGTAGCAGAGCCGAGTGTGCACTAGAACCCCTGTGCAAACTCAGCTCACGCTAATAGAATGCATTGGCCAGCGCTGATTGGCCAATGCATTCTATTAGCCCGATGAAGTAGAGCTGAATGTGTGTGCTAAGCACACACATTCAGCTCTACTTCATCGGGCTAATAGAATGCATTGGCCAGCGCTGATTGGCCAGAGTATGGAATTCGACCAATCAGCGCTGGCTCTGCCAGAGGAGGCGGAGTCTAAGGTCGGACCTGAATGGAGACTGGTGTGGAGCGATCTTAGACTCCGCCTCCTCCAGCAGAGCCAGCGCTGATTGGTCGAATTCCGTACTCTGGCCAATCAGCGCTGGCCAATGCATTTCTATGGGGAAAAGTTAGCTTGCGAAAATCGCAAGCTGACAGGGATTTCCATGAAATAAAGTGACTTTTATGCCCCCAGACATGCTTCCCCTGCTGTCCCAGTGTCATTCCAGGGTGTTGGTATCATTTCCTGGGGTGTCATAGTGGACTTGGTGTCCCTCCAGACACGGATTTGGGTTTCCCCCTTAATGAGTATCTGTTCCCCATAGACTATAATGGGGTTCGAAACCCGTTCGAACACTCGAACAGTGAGCGGCTGTTCGAATCGAATTTCGAACCTCAAACATTTTAGTGTTCGCTCATCTCTAATAATAATCAGAGACCCAAGGGAGGTGACGGAACATAATTAACACTGTTATTTACCTCTCCGGGATCTTATGTTACTCCTAGCACAGGCTTCGGGCCTTTTTGGTAATGTCCTAGACGGCAAGTGGTCTGGGACATTACTATACAGGGCCTAAGCCTGTTAGGATTAATACTGGATCCAGGCGAGGTGAGTAACAGTGTTTATTATGTTCCATCACCTCCCCTGGGGCTCCGATTATTATACTCGGGGGTCTGAAAACACCTTTGAGTATAATAATAGCGGTAGTGGGTTCACAGCATGGACCCAGGCCTGTTCATGGCCGCCACCCAAGTCCTATAGCAGAAGGGGAAGCGGGGGCGGCCATGAGCAGGCCTGGGGAAGTAGGTAAATAGGCTTCTACCTGCTGGGGATACTCCAGCAGGTAGCAGCCTATTAAAAAACTAAATTAAAAAAGTATGTTACTTACCTCCCTTGCTGCTGCTGCTCTTGTTGCTGCCGCCTTCTTTTCACCTGGCAAAAGACATCTAAGGTCTAAACCAGTCCAGGATAGGGCCGCTCAGTTTGTTTTCAGAATGACCCTGTCCTGGGCTAGCTTATAAAAAAAATGTTAAAAAAAAAAGAAAAAGGTCAAATTGCAGCGGCTGCCGCCCCCTCTGACAGTGCTGCCTGAGAAGCTCACCTCGCCTCATTAGAGGAGTGACCCTGACTGATAACCATAGCTTTCATGTATACTTGGAATCCACCAGTCATAATAGCTGATTATGTACCTTATCTTCTCCCCCTTTTACAATGGCCTCTGCAGAGGTCACGAAGTATGTCTAGAAAACGTTTCATTGATGTCAATAGGGTCATCTCCAGGAAATGGAAAGTAATAGACTATATTCTCATGGCATTGCTTTTAAAGAAAAAAAAAAAAAAAGATTATTGTATAGATAGCATACATGTACAAGGCAATAAGGGAGGGGTTTCTTTCATCTTCACTAACAATGGGTGGGGCTATAATCACATAACATTTGTCGGTATAAGAACATAGATATTGGCCACAATGGCCAGTGGTTGCTACACAGAAGAACCCATACTACAGCAGTGACTGCAGGTAGCATTAAGCCTTGAGAACTCACTGTCCCTTTTTGACTACGGTAGAAGGAAAAATCGTTCCAAAAAACATACCTCTTCTATTTGTATCCAAGTCAATAAATACCAAAATAAGAAAGAAATAGTAACATAAGTAATGACAATATTGATTTTGTGACACGGCATCACTTCCCATTGCAAAAGCTACAGTAATTTGATGGCTCAGACACAAATAAATATCATGTCATTATTACTTTTATCTATAATAGTTTCCCACTTTCCGAAGAAATATCTGTGACAGATTCCTCCGCATAAAGAACATGTCTGTGTCTCTGCCTTTAAAAATCCAATCAATAAGCAAGTAAAGTACAAGGAATCACAAAATGAGCAAAAACTGGCTGAGAGCAAATTAAAGCATGATAATGGCTCTTCATTGCTGATTCTTTTAGCATTACTCAGCAGGAGTGTGATTGCTGTCACATACAGTGGAACAGAGAGATGTCACATTGCACAGTAATCATGCTTGATGACCTACCAACATAATCATGTTAAGTTTTATTCACGCTGATGTGCCTATGGAAATCATCCTTCAAGCACAGGGAAAGTGTCTGAAACTTAACTGTCAAAACTTATTAGCGCATCCTTTCTGTCTGTGAATATAGCATTGATTATTTAAATGTCGAAAGCTCTTATTCTGCAGTATTTTCTAGTGTGACAAAAGTGCCCTGTCTGAATTTAACAGCCCTAATGGAAAGCATTGGAATACCAATATAGCGCGGAAAAGGATTATGAAAATATTTCTTAATATATCTCCAGAAAATACTGAGCAAATCAGTTTGTGTTATTTACTCTTTAGCGGCACACATGGGAAACGAATGAACGTATGACCGACAAGCCCTGTTATTCACTAACTGAAATGAGATCCTTTACAATATGGAGGAATGTGGTCCATAGCAATGCAATATCCATATTGATGCACATCGAATCTATCAACAGACTTAAGGCATTATATTTCCTAATATTTTCTCATGACTGAATAAAAAATATGAACATATTTCATAATTTTTTCCTGACCCATCACACAATAGGCACAAATGGATCCCAATGGACCCCACTGACTATGATGGAGACCAACGCGTTTCTATTGTGTATCCATCTTTTTTTTTTTAGACAAAATAGCACAGCATGCTGCGCTGTTTAGTCTGTGATTTTTGACCAACTCTTTGAGGAATGCTCCTACTGGTGCTTTAGATACAGAATGAGAATATATCCTGACTTTTGTGTATTATTTGTTATTTTACTTACTAAATGTTACCTATTCACAGTATAGGCCACCAGTATCTCTGGGGAACTGACACCCAGACCTCACACAGATAAGCCGGAAGCTGTGGTAGTAGACAGGAAGAGTATGGAAGCTGCTCCTATTCAAGTAATTGTTGGGGATTCCAGAGATGTGAACCTAAGAGAGCCCTTCACAGGGTACTATTTAAGTAGTGTTCACAGCAAAAATGGGAGTGACTTTTTGAGGGTGTGGTCTAAAAAGGGTGTGGTTAAAATATTCAGATCGCCTATATTCATAGCAGACCCAAACCAACCCCTTGATCCTGATACTTATTTGCAGCTTCTGATGTAAATATAAAACAATGTCATAAAGTGTCCTTATTTTATCACTTTCCACAAAAAAAATTCCAAAAAGATATATAGTACAATGTTTTTAACCCATTAGCGACCAAGTGTCTTAATGACCTAGGATGTACTTTTGGGTGTGAATGAAAAGTTATTTCTGTGAAAGGTTCAGATAACCTGTCATCTACTGTGTTGTCTTAGTCCTCTACATGCTATGAGACACTAACTACAGGTTATATATTTCTTGTGAGTACTGTACAGAATTATATGTGGAATATACCATACTCTACTCACAATACAGCAAAGTGTGCACTTATTTTCAGTATTTGGATTATTTTATAATATGTCTTAAAGGGATCCTATCATTCAAACCAATTTTTTTCTCACTAACACGTCAGAATAGCCTTAAAAAAGGCTATTCTTCTCCTACCCTTAGATGTCTTCTCCGCGCCGCCGTTCACTTGAAATCCCGGTTTTTGTCGTTATGCTAATAAGTTCTCTCGTAGCACTGGGGGCGTCGCCAATGGAGATCTCTCTCCAGCGCCGCCTCCATCTTCTTCAGCAACGGCCTCTTCACACGTCTTCTTCCAGAGCGCGGGGGTTCAAAATTCAACACATGCGCAAGTCAGCTCTGCCAGCGGGCCTCGGCAGAGCCGACTTCACATGCGGGCGGCCATAGAACTACAGGAGTGTGCTGCGCATGCTCACATAAAAAAATGGCCGCGGGGCGTGGCTTGGCATGCACGCGAGCGGTCGCATGTTCTGAGCGCTCCGCTCCGTGCTCCGGTGGATTTGGGCTCAGACCTCTTCATTATGGGCAAGACATGCTCCAAAAAGACCCCTGGGGATCCCGCAAAGCCCGGGGAGCACTTACCCTCCTTCTTTACCCCGCGGACGGGGCCACGCCGACCACCTCTTCTTGCGGCCTGTGAAGAGTCGCGGGCGCCATCTTCATTGCCGGCACACGTGCTTCCTGGGGACCAACGGCTCTATCCAGCTTCCTCCTCCCTCCCGGACCTGCGGCACCATGGATCTGCAGTCGGGCAGGTCTCCGCGGCTCCTGACTCAGACCAGGTACGAGCGCTCACCCCTCCAGCCCCAGCCCTGTCTGCCCCTGCCTTAATCTCCAAGCTGGCCCCCCCTGAGCCAGCAGCTGCAGCACAGCAGGGATCAGCGGTTGCTGCGGCACCGCTGATCTCCATTACGCAGAACTCACCTCTGGACCCCAGGGGTACCCCCAGGTCATTGCAGCAGACCCCCTCACTGCTCTGCCAGGAGGACTGGCCTGCTGGGTCTGGGCCTGTAGACTCTGATTGGGGTGATTGTCCCCCATGTAAGTGGCCCTTGTATATGCCCTCGGGAACTCCACAGTATCACGCTCAGGCCTCTGATTGCTCCTCTGAGGAAGACCTGCCTCCCCCTGAGACCTGTAGGAAGCTCTTTGGACCGACCACCTCCTCTAAGGCCCTCCGTGCTGAGGCTCCTGTCTTTGCATCACATTTGCCGCCCCCTGAGGAAGCGGCCCTCATGTTGCAGAAATTCCCAGAACTACAAGCTCTCCTCGCCTTGAATAGGAGGGATATGGACAGTCTTGCTGATGATTTAAAGAGTGCTTGACGACAGGATCTGAAGGTGGTGAAATCGGATATATCTGATCTGCAGCAGAGGGTACAAGTTCTGGAGGACTTTAAATCCACCGTTACTACCTCTTTGGATTCTCTACAACAGCAATCCGTCACGCACTCTGCCCAGGTCCGTCATCTTGTTTCTCACCTAGATGACATTGAAAACCGAAACCGCCGCAACAACGTGCGTGTACGCGGCCTCCCTGAATCTGTGCAACCAGCGGACTTAATTCCCGCCCTTACTGGTATCTTCAACTCCTTGCTGGACCGCCCGCCTGATACTTATATTGAAATGGACCGTGCCCACCGTGCCCTGCGCCCGCGCAGTTCTGATCCGTCCAAACCTAGGGATGTGATTTGTAGAATACACTTCTATGCTATCAAGGATGAACTTATGCGTAGGGTCCGCAACAGTAAATCAGTGGACTTCAACGGTTCTTCCCTGTCTATTTATCCGGATCTGTCCCGTTTCACCCTCAGACAACGAGCAGCTTTGAAACCCCTGCTCACTATGCTTCAGGAACGCAAGATTCCCTATAATTGGGGCTTCCCCTTTTCTTTACAAGTGCGACGGAGGGACCGAACCCTCTCCCTCAATTTCTCCGCGTTCTGGGCCTCCCGCCCCTGCAGCTGCCCGACTGGAATTCCCTACTGGCTGACCCTAACAGCGCCGGTCCGATGCGCCTGATTTGGGATGCTATGGATGGAGCTGACCTCGGGCCGCCTCGGTCCCAGCAGTCGCAACGTCGCCGAGGCTTACCCTCGGAACGTGATTCACCCGCCTGATCGTCCTTTCTTTACTATTTTGCCCCAGATGGACTTTGTGAGTTTGTTCCATGCTGCCCATGTTTAGTTTCACTGTATGTTTTTGCATATATATATGCCCGTTGCTATTCTATGCCTTTCAGATATAGGTCTGTGCCCTGCATTATTCAGACTTTGATTAATTTGTCTCTCAACTTATGCCGGAGCTGGAGTGGCTCTTGTTTATGTTCCTTTTATTGTTTTTTATTGTTCGCTTGGATCTTGTGTTCCGACTTGTGGCTCGCCTTTCTCGTTCCCACGTAGATTGGTCCTGCACTACGGGACCGCCTGGAGACTCGTGCTCCACCTTCTCTTAGTCCCCCTTGTGGGTGTTGTTTAGCCTTTTACGCCCGCTCCTTCTTGTCTTGTCTAACGCGTCTTGTGGTGTGCTTGTTTGTCTGTTCCCTCTGGTAGTGGTAGTTACTGTTTATCCCTTGTGTGCTTTCCCATCCACCATCCCTATCCACCATGGCGGATATTTCTATCTCTTCATTTAATGTTAAAGGCCTTAATGTACCTGAGAAACGATCCCAGGTTTTGTATGACGCCCATAAGCGGAAGGTGCAGATTTTGTGCCTGCAGGAGACGCACTTTGCGTCCAATCGTGTCCCTGTGATCAGGAATCGGTACTTTCCGCAATGGTTTCACTGTAGCAGCTCATTGGGTAAGGTCCGGGAGGTGGCCACTTTTTTCCATAAAAACTTGCCTGTGAAAATTGTGGATTCCAAGTCTGATGGTGAGGCCAGATACCTGTTCCTGATCTGTGAGATTTACGGGGCGGTATACACTGTAGCCAACATTTATGCCCCTAATTCTGATCAAGTCCCCTTTCTGTTGTCTACCCTGTCCGACCTACAATCCTTTGCCAGAGGTCGGTTGATTGTCTGTGGTGACTTCAATCTTCCTCTTAACCCCCTACTTGACACTTCTGCTGGTAGGTCTCAGGTTTCCTATGGTGCGCTGAACAAGGTGAGGAGACTTCTTAATTCCCTGTTATTATGTGATGCTTGGCGAATCCTCCATCCCCTTGATAGGGATTATTCCTTTTTTTCCGCGCCTCATAACTCGTATAGTAGAATTGACTATATTCTTCTCTCACATGATCTCCTTTCCCTCGTGACCTCAACTAGAATTGATCCTGCTTTCCTCTCTGACCACTCTTCAATCTCCTGCTCCTTTCGTCCTTTCTCTTCTTCCAGCTTTCGTGCCAATACCTGGAGGCTTAATGAGTCGCTCCTCCTAGATGTGCAATGCTTGGGGGATTTGAAACTATCTACTGCTCATTTTCTTCAGGACCACACGGAGGACGACACCTCCCCTCCTATTCAATGGGAGGCTTTAAAGTGTGTGCTCCGTGGCTTCCTGATGAAGCATGGTGCTCGCTTAAAGAGGGAGGCGGGACTGAAGTTCCACTCCCTCTTGACCGACCTAGCTACCCTTGAGGCCCAGCATAAACAGACTCTTCAACAGGCGACTCTGGCCTCCTTGACGGCCACTCGCCATGAGCTTAAATCCTTGCTCGAACAAAAGCAGCAGCGACTGCGGCAATTGGGCCAGCGCTCCTTTTATGAATGGGGAAATAAGGCGGGGCGTCTCCTGGCGAGGGCGGTGAGGGAGCGCCGGGCGGCCTCTCATATACTAGCTGTCAAGAACTCCTCTGGCGTGCTCACTCATGCCACCGCTGATATTGCTTCCGCCTTCCAGAAATACTACGCTTCGCTCTATCATCTGCCCTCGCCGGGATCCGTCCATCCTGTCCCTGCCGATAACCTCTCACTTTCACAATATGTTGCTGCGACGGCTCTCCCCTCCCTCCCCTCTGAGGACATATCCTTGCTCGAGGCTCCTTTCTCGACTCAGGAACTGGAGGAGGGCATCTCCTCTCTTCCGGGTGGGAAGAGCCCTGGCCCGGACGGGTACACGGCCAGATTCTTTAAAGTCCTGAAAACGGAATTGGCCCCCCCGCTGTTAAAAGCATTTAATTCCATATCCCCTGATGTGACATTCCCCCCCTCGTTCCTTCAGGCGCACATTACGGTCATCCCTAAAGAGGGGAAGGACCACACGCTCTGCTCAAACTATCAGCCGATTTCCCTCATCAATACTGATGCCAAACTTTACGCTAAGTTGATCGCTAATCGTTTGAGCCCGCACATGGGGAACCTAGTTCACCCGGATCAGGTTGGATTCATTCCCTGTAGAGAGGCTCGTGACAACACTTTGAAGGCCTTCTCCGCCATCCATCATGCTCGGCGCTCACAGACCCCTATGTTGCTGCTCTCCCTGGACGCGGAGAAGGCCTTTGACAGGGTGGATTGGGGTTTTCTAGCGGCCACGCTTCAGCAGATTGGTCTCGGTCCGGCTATGCTTACTCGCATTCAAGCCCTTTATAAATCTCCTATGGCACGGGTCCAAGTTAATGGCTCCCTCTCATCTCCCTTTACTATTCATAATGGTACGCGTCAGGGTTGCCCCCTCTCCCCATTGTTGTACGCCCTAGTCATGGAACATCTGCTAGTGGCTATCAGACGCAACCCTGATATTCGTGGATTGCGTACTAAACACTTACATCTGAAGGTTTCTGCATTTGCTGATGACGTACTCCTTTTTATTACTCAACCGCTCCTTTCACTCCCTTCTCTTCTCCGGGACATCGGCATTTACAGTTTTTATAGTAATTACAAACTCAATCTATCCAAAAGTACTGCTCTTGGTATCTCCCTGCCGGAGTCGGTCATTGGCACCTTGCGCTCCTCCTTTTCCTTCTCCTGGTCTCAAGGTTCCATCAAGTATTTGGGGGTGCAACTGCCTGCTAACTTGGCGGATACCTACTCCTTGAATTTTCATCCGATTCTGCGCACCGTCCGTGCGGATCTGGAGCGCTGGGATGCCAAGGGTCTCTCGTGGCTGGGTCGTATCAACTTGTTGAAGATGAATGTCCTTCCCCGTCTATTATACCTTTTTCAGACGGTCCCTTGTATTCTTCCATCGAAATTTTTTTCCATGCTGAGACAGGCCTTTACGAAATTCATATGGGGCTCTAAACCACCGCGTATCGCCCGGGCGACGTTGTCTCGTTCAAAAAGGGGTGGGGGCCTGGCGGTTCCGGACTGTATGAAATATTACCTAGCGGCGGTGGCTACACGTATCCTTGACTGGCACCACGGCACACGCTCTAAGCTTTGGGTTGCCTTGGAGGGTTCCTTATGTCCTTTACCGCTTGCTTCCCTCCCTTGGCTGCACCAGAAGTTTTGGATAGACGATAGGACTCACCCGCTTCCCTTCGTGGCTAGTCAAACGCTCGGTGTATGTCGCACGGTCGGGGAAATGAAGAAGTTGTTCCGAAACAATGGTCCGCTCACTCCGATTTCGGGAAACCCGGACTTCCCTGCGGCACTCAACTCCCAGTTCCTGGGTCACTCAGTGGGCGACCTGGTCCTTCGCTTTCAGCATGTTACCTCCTCTTCTTCCCTTCTCCCTCGTTCGGAGCTATTGGCTCGGACTTCTCGTCCGGACTCAGTCTCCTCGCTTTGGCACTTCTCTCAACTCTCTCACTTTTATTCTTCTCTCAAGGTTCCCAATGATCTTCATAGACCCCTGCTCCCCCTTGAGCGCCTCTGCCTTTCCTCTATGCCTCCTGTTCACACTATCTCTCTTCTATACGGGATATTGGTAGGTGACGCCGAGGCCTCCTTGCCTGCCTTTGTGGGTGGTTGGGAGAGGGAGTTGGGGGTTTCGTTTCCGCCGGGTATGTGATCATCGGCTTTTGCAGCATGCCATAAATTCTCCATCTCTTGCAGAGCTCAGGAGACTAATTATAAGATTCTTTCCAGATGGTATAGAGTCCCAGCTCTTCTTCACACGATTTACCCCTCCGCATCTGACAGATGCTGGAGATGTCTCTCTGCTCATGGCACGATGACCCATATCTGGTGGGGGTGTCCCCTCCTGCGCCCTTTCTGGACTGGGGTTAGACGAGTTATTCACCAAGTCACGGGGGTGGAATTAGAGGACGATCCAGCTCCCTTACTCCTCTCTTTGTTCACACGCAAGTTTAGGAAATCAACTCGTAGGCTTTTAGGTTTTATGTTGGTTGCGGCTAGGTCTGTAATCCCCAGACTCTGGCAATCTCAATCTCCTCCTACTCTACTATCTTGGCTGAAGGAGTTCCTTCACCTCCGCACGATGGAAAATCTAGTGGCTCAACTGCGCCCCGAAGAAGGGACGTTCCATCAGACTTGGCTTCTCTGGGACCATTTCTACTACTCCGCTGACTTCAGTACCCTTTTCCCTTCTGTTCCTTTGTGACTTACTGTTTGTCTGTGTCTTAGTGTTTTCTTCTCATTCTATAGTTAATTTCGATGTTTGCTTCTTTTCCCATTAGCATGCGACATTTGACTGTTTTGATTTTCTCTGATTGTCATTGTACTTGGACTCTGCTGCGTCAGAGGATATCTTTCCCCTCCTATCCCCTCCCTTTTCCTTCCCCTATCTCCCTTGCCCCTGTTGCGTATTGTTGTTTTTTTTTTTTTTTTTTTTTTTTTGTCTTTTTCAGCCCCACACCGCCCTTCCCTTTCTCCCCCCTCCCGACCCCCCTTTGTTTCCCATTGTTGTAAAAAATTCTCTGAAAAATCTTTCAATAAACTTTAATGTTAAAAAAAAAAAAAAAAATGGCCGCCGCATGTGAAGTCGGCTCTGACCAAGGCCCTCTGGCAGAGCTGACTTGCACATGCGTTGAATTTTGACCCCCCGCTCACCGGAAGAAGACGTGTGAAGAGGCCGTTTCATGAAGAAAATGGAGGCAGTGCTGTAGAGAGTTCTCTCGCAGCATTGGAGATACCCCCAGTGCTGTATGAGAGCTGGGGCCTGCCCCCAGTGCTGCGAATAACTCATTTGCATACCGACAAAAACCGGGATTTCAAGCGAACGGCAGCGTGGAGAAGACATCACAAGGTAGGAGAAGAATAACTTTTCTTAAGGCTATTCTGACGTGTTAGGGAGCCTTCACACGGAGTTTACGCTCCGCTAATTCTGAGCGTAAACTCGTTCAGAATGAGCGGCGTTAAAACAGATCCCTTTGATTTCTATGGGTGCCAGCATACGTGCGCTACCCATTGAAAACAATGGGAGGCTTTTTTACCTATTGCTTTCAATGTGATACGCGCGTATGCCAGCACCTATAGAAATCAATGAGCGGAGCGTGAACTCCGTGTGAAAGTTCCCTAAGGGAGAAAAATAATAAGTTTGAATGATAGGATCCCTTTAATAAAGGTTATGTTTTGTTTTTTGGGGAGCTTCCAGCCCTGTACTATACAGAAGTATGGAGCCATACCTATATGAATCTTACTAAATCACTCACATGTTGCTCATTACAACTATGGGACACCAAATAAATATAAAAGACCATTTTTTCCCCATTGACAGGACAGTCAGGTGTTATCGAAAGCACTATTTTACACTCTAATGAAGACTTTCATTGTCACATTCTGCTTGAAGGAGGTAATGATGCACAAACGCGCAAACCTCATTCACCTCACGTGCGTAAAAATAATAGACGGTAAGATGAAATGGACAGGCTGTCTTTCTAGCCATTGTGCCCACAAATAAAGCATTCTCCTGATTTTTTCTGCTCTAGTTCTAGTAGCGTTTTTTCCTGCTGAGAATATACGTATTCACTATTAAAATGTATCAATAATTGATACGGTTTTGTTATTCTCTCTTTTTCATGTATTATGTGTGAGATCAGGTAGTTAACAGTCTGTCAATGCCACCCATGAGTTACATTGGGTATAAATGGAGAATGATCAATAGTTAAAATTTACTGAAGTAATAAATGTGCCGATAGTTAAGCCTGAGAGTTTCCTTTGTTGTTACATAAGCCTGGAGTAATGTGAAAAGGCCACAAGTAAAGAGAGACACAATTTGCTGTTAGGCTGTTAACATTTTACAGCAATGTAAGACACTGGTTTATCTTTTCAAAGCATAACCTTTCCAACTATGACCTAAAGTTGTGTCATATACATACTGATGCTATTTCATCGCCTTCTTATCACCTTGCAAACAGTAGCCTTGGACTATATTGGGACTACAATAGGTAGGCTTACAATAAATCTCGCTAAGGCTGGGTTCACACTACCATTCAATTCCATTATGAAGGAGTACATTTAAAAAAAAAAAAAAAAAACACCTTTCATAACAGACATTAATGGACACTAACTGATGTTAATGCTTCCGTTTTTTCAACTGTTCCATTTAGTAGATTGATTAAAAAAACGGACACACTAGCATCAGTTAGTGTGAGTTAGCATTAGTTAGTGTCAGTTAGTGTCCATTTTTTTATACGGTCCGTTTTTTTAATTTTTTGTTTTGTTTTGTTTCTGCTTTCTGAGCATGCGCAGAAAAAAAGGACACAAAATAACGGACAGTAACTGATGGCTATCAGTTACTGTCTGTTATAAGTCCGTTGCCCACTCAATGTTAAAAAAAATAATGGGCACTAACCAACAAAAAAGTCCTACATGTAGGATTTTTTGTTTGCTGGAAAAAAATGGACTTCTGACAGATTGGGTGTAAATGGACACAAATGGAAACTAACAACCACAAGATAAAATCCCATTGAAATGAATGGAAATTTTAACGGATTTCTGATGGTTTAGTTAGTGTCCATTGCTAAAATCTTGTAATGGACAATAGCTATGGACACTACTGACGGTCACTAACGGGAGTGTGAAAGCCCCCTAAGGCAACATATAAGGTTGATGTATCTGCAGAGGAATATTTTGTGATGTGTGAATTGATAGTCTGCTTTAGCCCATGGGCTTGACAGACATAGCTATCAGCTGTTGAGCTCCTCACCTAACTTATTGTCAGTATTACTGTATACAATTATTTTATTGCAGGTGGAGTTAAAAGTGTTGTCACCTCTATAAACACTAAAATTTAATTTGTTCATATGTTGACTATTGAAACCAGGCTCCATATTAAACGTTTGACTGCCTCCCCTTCCAGCTCCCAAATGGTATAGCACACTTCCCTGGCACCCACACAGAATAACACCCCCCTTATCGGCACCCAAAGGGTAAAAATGCCCCATTTACCTGCGGTACATGATATAACACCTCCTTTACCGGCCCCCACATGGTATAACACTCTCTTTACTGGCCCCCACATGGTATAACACTCTCTTTACTGGCCCCCACATGGTATAACACTCTCTTTACTGGCTCACACACAGTATATCATCCCATTTACCACACACAGTATGCAGCCCCCTTTAGTGGCTCCCACATGGTATTCTTTACTAGCCACGCCTGGTATACTACTCTCTTTACTCTTTACTGACCCCCACATGGTATAAAGACCACCATACTTATTCCCACATGATATATTACCTCCTTATTGGACAGCCTGTAAAAAAAACAAAAAACAAACAAACTGTTGTTGATGACATATTAGCAATTACTATAAGCAATTACTATGGGACATGATTGCACCTTATATGACAGAATGGTATTTTAGCCTACTAGAAAAAAGGACCTGTATTCAATTACAGCCACCCCCCATATTTACATCAATGTAATGCAATTCATTTGACAATGACATGATGTAATATTGCCTTGTAGTGCTAGCCTAAATCTGGTAATACACCTTAGATAGTTCTTTGTCAAATGCTTGTTCAACTGCCCTCTATTCCTCCCAACTTCAGCTTTGATTATGCATGGCCACCTTAAAAGTACACAAGTTGGCCGAAATAAATGCTAAAGGTGTTCCAACAGGTATTGTTGTTACAATCATTGTACAAAAAAAGGATAGATGGATCCGCTCGACCAGGAAGAATATTTGAAAACATAGCCTTTAATCCATAGACAAATACTACTGCAAACCTTTAAAGGTTATATATTTGACTTCTTACAGAAAAGCTAAGACCCCCACTCATATTGTATATTATGTTTTTGTATTTATTGTATATTTATAGTGCATTATGTTGTTGGGTTTTCTATTTAGCACTAGACTTCTTGTCTGAGGGTATGGTCATAAACTACTTACCATGCAATGTACGGCCACTCAGAACTATACTGGTTTGCTTTAGGTTACTCTCACACCTTCTCTCAGACCCTCTTGAAATGGTCACCATCTTTTAAAAATGTATAGTCAGTAGGCGACGTCTACGTTCTAAGACCTTAACAACCACAGGAACCCATGGGCAATAATGCTCTACTGAGTATTGTGTAACTTCAGCACCTATCAGGACTGGTTCATATCTGCGCATGGGTTTAAGTTCGGGGAGTCCACTAGGTGACCCCCCAAACGGAAACTTGATCCACATTAAAAAAGCGGTTACCTAAGGAACCCCAGGGACCCCATAGATTATAATGGGGTCCGTGTGGAAAATGTGGAGAGAATAGTGGTGCTTGCAGGAGAGGGGGACGGAATGGCTCGAACGCAGATGTGAACTGGGCCTAACTTCTCTATCATTTCACCATCAGTCAAAGCCCTTTGAGATGAAGGGAGTGCTCAGATTGCGCTCAGATTGTACTTAAGTTTTTAAAATGCTACTAACCCTTTAAGAATGATCTTATTACAACAAGTCAATGTAATGATAAATCAACTTTTTTTGGTAATGACAATGTAATGTCTTGTGTTTTACGGTATAGTGTTACACATTGTTGAATGGTTGGGCTTATTTTTGAGGGCATTTTACTTTTCGCACAATCTGAAAATGTAACACTTTTCTGTACTGTTTGGAAAATGTACTGACAGCGATAAACTTTTCTCATCAAGCTTAAAGTACAACTAGAAAGGTATCTTATTTAAGCCAACATTATAAGTTTGCTTTGAAATTTCTATATGCTAGATATGAATAAACAACATGTAAAGTATGCTTAATTTAGAAAACTATGCTTCTATATAAGTTCAGCTTAAGAAGCGTTTCTGCATTTCTTTACTTTGATCAATAAGATACACTGCCAAAGCAAGCTTTTTAGTGAAGCGAGTTGGCACATGTCACGTTCTGATAAATTACAATGAAAGAGCAGAACATTTCTACGCTTTATGGATGTAAATCACATTTACTATTCACGGTTTTCCTTATTAGAGAACTGTTGTAAAAATTCAACTTTGCTTAATAAATTTCTATTATATTTAATGGTTTGTGTGGGAGGGTTGGGTTTTTTCTATTACATTTGTAATATATATATATATATATATATATATATATATATATATATATATATATATATATATACACTCACCGGCCACTTTATTAGGTACACCTGTCCAACTGCTCGTTAACACTTAATTTCTAATCAGCCAATCACATGGCGGCAACTCAGTGCATTTAGGCATGTAGACATGGTCAAGACAATCTCCTGCAGTTCAAACCGAGCATCAGTATGGGGAAGAAAGGTGATCTGAGTGCCTTTGAACGTGGCATGGTTGTTGGTGCCAGAAGGGCTGGTCTGAGTATTTCAGAAACTGCTGATCTACTGGGATTTTCACGCACAACCATCTCTAGGGTTTACAGAGAATGGTCCGAAAAAGAAAAAACATCCAGTGAGCGGCAGTTCTGTGGACGGAAATGTGTTGTTGATGCCAGAGGTCAGAGGAGAATGGCCAGACTGGTTCGAGCTGATAGAAAGGCAACAGTGACTCAAATAGCCACCCGTTACAACCAAGGTAGCCAGAAGAGCATCTCTGAACGCACAGTACGTCAAACTTTGAGGCAGATGAGCTACAGCAGCAGAAGACCACACCGGGTGCCACTCCTTTCAGCTAAGAACAGGAAACTGAGGCTACAATTTGCACAAGCTCATCGAAATTGGACAATTGAAGATTGGAAAAACGTTGCCTGGTCTGATGAGTCTCGATTTCTGCTGTGACATTCGGATGGTAGGGTCAGAATTTGGCGTCAACAACATGAAAGCATGCATCCATACTGCCTTGTATCAACGGTTCAGGCTGGTGGTGGTGGTGTCATGGTGTGGGGAATATTTTCTTGGCACTCTTTGGGTCCCTTGGTACAAATTGAGCATCGCTGCAACGCCAAAGCCTACCTGAGTATTGTTGCTGACCATGTCCATCCCTTTATGACCACAATGTACCCAACATCTGATGGCTACTTTCAGCAGGATAATGCGCCATGTCATAAAGCTGGAATCATCTCAGACTGGTTTCTTGAACATGACAATGAGTTCACTATACTCCAATGGCCTCCACAGTCACCAGATCTCAATCCAATAGAGCATCTTTGGGATGTGGTGGAACGGGAGATTCGCATCATGGATGTGCAGCCGACAAATCTGCGGCAACTGTGTGATGCCATCATGTCAATATGGACCAAAATCTCTGAGGAATGCTTCCAGCACCTTGTTGAATCTATGCCACGAAGAATTGAGGCAGTTCTGAAGGCAAAAGGGGGTCCAACCCGTTACTAGCATGGTGTACCTAATAAAGTGGCCGGTGAGTGTATATATATATATATATATATATATATATATATATATCTTCATGTGGTGTAAACACCAGTGAATCCCATCCACACATTGCAGAAAAATAAGCACAGCGGATCATTGCAGTTTCGGAAATCAATATATATATATATATATATACTTACATAAACGCCAGTGGTTTCCCTATAAGTATAATTGAAGCAGAAAGTCTGCAGAGGAAACCCCTTTTTGTAAAAAAAAAACACTGGGGGAAAAAAACGTGAGGCATGGCTGCAGCATTTTTTCCCACAGTACTTTTTGCTGCAACCCGCTACTTGGGGCCTTAGCCTAAAGAAGACCTTTCACCACTCCTGCCAAGTCGAGTTCTTTGAATGATATAATAGGCTCTGCTCCAATTGTTCTGACACAGCTTGAATTATTTCTCTAGCCCCCACTGTTCCTGAGCAATAACTGTAGGTAGTTTTGATACCAGATATGCTATTTAGGTTCTGTACTGTCAAGTGGGCAATGTCAGGCAGGAGAAGGAAAGGAGAGCCCTGAATCACACCCCTTGTCTGTTCCTTTTGATACCATCCACCTGCCACCTACCCATATGTTGTGAAAAATTTGTGTTCTTTTTGCAGATTATGCTATTCTTTTTGAGCCACAGCCTGAAAAGGAATGGGGAAAATAAAGGAAGCACTTCTACCCACCTGCTAATAATTCCATACCTGGCTCTGGCTAAAAATAACCACAACAAATTCTGCACCGACAAAAGCAGCTTATCCACAATTTGGGGACTTGGACTATTGCAATGTTTTGCTTCAACTTTCAAAATATTTTTTAGTTTTGCTACTTTTATGCATATTAGCAAAGGACTTTCTGTGGGGTGTAGACATATTTGAGCAGTATTGATCTATCACCTACAGCACTAGTAGGTAACCTTTTTTGTTCGGTGTGCCGATTTAAATGAAAAAAATCACAGATGAGGTCCTCGGAGTGCCGGTCAATAATTGTAAGTCTAACACTCCTATACTACAGTCATATACCACAAATCATAACATAGAAGTGCTAACACCAAATTAAAGAAATTTTTTGAGAGAAGTCCTCAGTAGTTGATACCTTTTTTAATGGCTAACTCAAAAAGTTTTTTGATGACATATCGAGCTTTCGAGACTCTATAGAGGTCTCTTCATCAGGATGGTATAACACAATTTCTGAAGATAGGCATATATATACACAGAGAAATGGAGTGTTAGATGCAAAATATGCCTACCTTCAGAAATTGTGTTATACCATCCTGATGAAGAGAACTCTATAGAGTCTCGAAAGCTCAATATGTCATCAAAAAACATTTTGAGTTAGCCATTAAAAAAGGTATCAACTACTGAGGACTTCTCTCAAAAAATTTCTTTCATTTCATATCCACTGGCTAACATGGTACAAGGATATATATTTTTTCTTTTACCACCAAATGCTGAAGGACACGTGTTTACTGCTACAGGGGAGGGACCTGTCTGGACCTTGAGGACTGTTTTTTTTTCCACCCACTTGTAATTCTTGCACTTGGGGGTTAACAGGAGCAAGTGCTCCTGTTAACCCCCAAGTGCAAGAATTACAAGTGGGTGGGAAAAACAGTCTTGGAGGATGGAGGAACATATTGTAATGGAGAAAAAGACGTTACATTCAGGTGAGCCTGACTTATTTAAGTGTGTTGATGCGTAAGGCTAATGTAGTGCGTAATGTAATGCATAAGGCCCATGTAGTGAATCGCTGCAAAAAAAAATGCAGCAGAAACACATCACGGTTTCTTACACAGTGTTTTTCTTTGCAATTTCGCTGCATAGGGACATTCTACCCCTATTATACCTATACGCAAAATGCCATTATTTTTGTAGGTATAATTGACATGCTGCGATTTACAAAAACATTCATTTTTGAAAACGCAGCTTTTTGCTGATTTTTTTTTCCTGCAATGTGTGTGGGACTAACCAGAATCCCATCCACTATGCAGGTACTGTAAAACGCAGTGTTTTTTGCCATGGCGTTTTCACAACGTGGGGCCCTGGCCTTAATATACTTCACCATGGTAATCAGCTCCCTTTGAAGTGTAGGGAATTAGAAGCACGTTCATCTATGATGCTTTATCAGAACAGGTCTCAGCCATATCTGCACCATGATTTCTAATGTATAGTTTTCTAATCCCAATGTCTCTTTATACATTTGCCACTGCATTTATGTAAATTTATTGCTGTTTACATCACCAAAATCATCAATTACCATTGACAGCACACTAAAGAGCAATGGTAGTAATTAGAGGCCAGAAAAGATATATGATGTGCACACAGGAGGTATAAATAATAGCACATACGGTTCTTTATTTATAGATAATAAAGGGCATTTACATTATTTATCATTTATTCCTGCATAATGTGCAACCATGATTATATACCAACTGCTGTTATAGCATCAACATATTCTACATCATTCATAATAGTCCATAAAGCTCTATGTTTCATCATTAGACACTCCTATTAGATCACTGCAATAAGCTATACTTTGTTTACAGAGTACCTTTTCCTAAATGAATAGTACAAGTGAATAGAAGAAACTTTCTAATATATCTTATTAAAGAATAATGTTTTCTTCTCCACTTTTCGTGCTGCATTTCTCCTCTAGTCATTCATTCACTCACTTACTCATTCATTCAGATTCACATTTCTAATATCAATTGTATCCATATCCAGCATCATACACAGATGTTTATGGAGAAGGGAAGGAGGCTAGTAATTGATTTATTGCCTCACTCTGTACAGTGGTAGAGCATTATCTTAATATATATAGTAGAGTCAAGAGAGATATTGTTATTGTGTCTTTTCTAACAACCTTTCCTTCCCCTCCTCTTTTTATAGACTTCTGTGTTACCTTTAACTTAACCTGAACAATGGAGAATGAAGTGATTTTCTTTAAAAGACATATTACAAATTCCATATAGGGAATCACAATGTACATTTTTTCCCCTATCATTATGTCTTTGTAGAATGGGAGGAAATCCACTCAAAAACGGTGAGAACATACAAACTCCTTGTAGATGTTGTTCCTGGCGGGATTCAAACTCAGGACTCCAGCGCTACAAGGCTAACCACTGAGCCACCGTGTTGCTCCACTCTCTGACTTTATGTGAAAAGTGCTGCAGGAAAAACGGCAATGCATTTCCTTTGTGGTTTTTCCAGCAGCACTTTTTGGCTGTGGCTCACTAACATCAGCACTGTAAGGTCAACCTACCATGGCCTATTAGCTGAGAAGCTGTCAGGTGGTACTATAACATCACAGACTGTATCTGAGTCATACATATGTGGCAATAATTTTCACACAGCCAGTTTTGTTTGTCTGTGATCAATTGCCACTTGTTCAGTTCAGTTCAAAAATGATCAATTTGGAAAATTTAGGACAAACTGGATGGTGATGAATTGGTTTGCCCATCTCTACCTGGGCCATCTCTACCTGGTGGTACTTGTGCCAACTCTATAACCTATTCACTATCTGCATTGAACACCATCTGTTTTGTTATGACCATACAATGTAATTATAACTACATACCTCCCACCCATCTCGGATTCTGAGGGACATTCCCGAATTCCGGGTTGTGTCCTGCCGTCCTTGTCAGTGGGAGGTATGTCCCGGTTTAAACTTATCTGCGTCCAGAGGATGAGTTGAATACACCGGTGAACAAAGCAGGAGCTGTCGACAAACAGCTTCTGCTTCTCTGTTGTGCTTCGGCCCCGGGAGCTGGAGGTACGATGTGATAACGTCATTCACATCATGCCTACAGCTCCGAGAACACTCCGTGACTGAGATTGCAGACAGAGCGGCAGAAGGAAAAGTGAGTATCATTGTTTTTTATGTTAAACTTTGAGGGCAAATTGAGGGGGAACATGATGAACGGGGAACATGAAACTAGCAGCAGATAAAGAGGGGCAGAAGGAGGATGACATTAAACTGGTGGCAGATGAGGGGGGACATGAAACTGGGTACAGAGATGGAGGCGGAACATTAAACTGCGGGGCAGATGAAGGGGGCATGAAACTGGGGGCAGAGATGGAAGGGGAACATTAAATTGGAAGCAGATGAAGGGGGAACATTAAACTGGGGCAGAGATGGAGGGAGGACATTAAATTGGGGGCAGATGGAGGGGGCACTAAACCAGAGAAGATGAAAGGGGGCATGTAACTGAGGGCAGAGATGAAGGGGGGGCATGAAACTGGGGACAGAGATGGAGGGGGAACACGAAACTGGGGCAGATGAAGGAGGGACATTAAATTTGGGCAGATGAAGGGGGCAATTAAACTGGGGGTAGATGAAGAGGGGCACTTAAACTGGGGGAGGTATTAAGAGGGACATTAAACTGGGGACAACTAGAGGGGGACATTAAACAATGGGGGTCACTGGAGGAGGACATTAAACAGTGGAAGAAGCTGGAGGGGGACCTGTCCACCTATAGTTGCCCACAGTTTAATGACTCCCTACAGCTTAATGTCTCCTTCCAGATGCCCGAGTTTAATACCCCCCCTCTAGTTACCCCCAGTTTAATGTCCCGCCCCAGCTGCCATTAATTTATTGTCCCTATCCATCTACCTGTCAGGATTTGAACCTGTGACCTGCTGTTTTGCCCGGTGTCTCCTTGCTACCTGAGCTATCAGGCTTGTGGAATAATGGCCTGTTGGACGTCTGTGTGGAGCCTACTGCTGAGGCTCATCAGCTGCTGCTAATAATTGGAACCCGCCCTGTATTAACCTTGATTGGACTGGCTATATATAGGTGACTCTGACACTTCCTGTTTGTGTTGGTATTGTGTTCTGTTTATTCCGGATACAGCTTGAACACCCTCCTTGCTGGAGATCTTCTTCAGTTCTTTGGAACTTCACCTGCAAGCTCACCGTAGCTTGACTACAGCCCTTGAAAGACTACAGACTTCTACCTGGTCTTTACTCAGCTGATCTTGGACTACTACCTCAGCCCCCTGTGGGCCATCCACCTGCTGTCTCCAGCCTCCTCTGTGTTTCCCGACGACTGGACTCCTGATCCCGTACCACTAGTAGCGTGACACTACCCCACTGTTTAATGTCACCCTCCAGCTGCCCACGTTTCATGTCCCACTCGTTTCCCCCAGTTTAAACTGGGGCACCAGGAGAGGGACTTAATACTGTAGAGCAGTTGGAAGGGAAAATTATAATATGAGGGCATATAATGTACGGGTGGCTGTAGGAGCATTATAATGTGCGGGGGCACATGGTAAATGGATGAGATTGGGCGGCGTCAACGTAAAAGTAGGTGGAGTTAAATTTTACATGATGTGCATACCGCAACGTACATTTTGTCCCTCTTTCCGTTCTTTCAAAGTTGGGAGGTATATATCTAGTAATAACATTACATATAAAACAGATGGAATGCAATATAAATAGTATGTTCCTGAACCAAAGTGAAGTTAATTGAGCACAGCCTGGGAACCACTATGGAGCAAATTGTACAGTGTGGGGCCACTGTGGAGCAGATTGTACTGTGTGGGGGCCCCTTCACTATTTCTATCACACAGTATCTGTTTTATATTAGACGTAATATGAGTACAGGTTGTAATAACATTGCACAGTCACTACAAAACAGATCCTGTGTGATGTAAATAGTGAACATTAGTTGTTCAAAAGTATAACATATAACACATAAAATGAGCCTTGTGTAGGCTTTCTCAGTCTCCTAATCCTCTAATCACCAACATTTCAGAATCCTACATATACTATAGCTTAATGTATTCTATATAAAGCATACCTTTATTATACAAAATAAGTAATAATCAGAGCTTTAAAGAAGCTCTATCAGCAAAATTAAATCCGGAATGAAGAAGTTCGTGAGCGTACTGCTCTGGAGGGAGCGATACTGCGCACGCGCAGGATTTGAACACAACCCGCCGGAAGAACAGAAGATCAAGGCTGGGAAGAGCCAGGACAGGAGGATGTCGCTGGAAGAAGAGGAAGGGGCATGACAGCAAGATGACATCGGACCGTGGTGGACCGCCCACCGTGCACAACAGGTCTGATTTACCAATATGTTTTTATGGTTTTATTTTGAAACGGGGGGGGGGGGGGAGGTTTAAAATAACATTAGCGGTGCCTGAATAGACTTTTTAAAGGCTATTCACGCATTTGTGGGGCTCATGCAGCATAATTTTACTGATAGAGCCCCTTTAACTAAACTTTATGCTATGTAAGCTCTATTACTCATGCAAGAAACTTACTGAAACATCATGACATTGAGAATCATATCACTTTTTTCGGACAACACTGTCGGCATAAAGATACAAAATGCAAACAAAAAGTCTGTTAATTTCTTTTCATCTGTCTTGTCTTTCTGTACTGAAAGCAAACACATTTATATGCAAAACAGTAGATTTTCTTAAGAGTGTATAATTCAGAAAGCAGGTGGAGTTTGTAAGAAACCACCTGTGCAAGTAATGATGCAAGACTTCTCAAACAAACCACGCTGAAATTGTACAAAGATAATTCCAGTCTTCTGCCTTCTGTTGCATGAGATAAAATAATTCCAAGTTGTTCAGAGAAACCAAAAAATAAAACATTTTTCTTGTTTTCAGCTTAGCTTCTGTAACTTGTCATCCACAGCCGAAGAGCCACTGCTTTGAAATATATGATTGAACATGAGAAAGATGTTTCAGTCCTGTGTGGAAATAGAGATTTTCACAATGGTGCATTATGTCTTCACAGAATATGAACAACCAGTATATACGTGTAGAAATTTTTGCTCTGGAAACTTGTGAACTTAAAAACGCTTGGGAAGAAAGAATTCAAAAACAAAATGAAGAGCGACAAATGGAAGCAGCTAGACAGCAAAGGAGCGCTCTAAAAAGGTAAGCGTGCCTTTACATATGCACAGTCTGGATAGCATAGACAATACTTCCCAATGAAAATATGTGACAGTTTACCAAGTTATCGTAAAATGTAGGTGCACCTTTGTCATAAGACTATATTTTTAGATATCAATTGATGAACCTGGAAAGGTTCACGTTGCACTGTGTTGTTAGCTGATCTCTATTTTATCTTCTTTTCAAGACCTTTCTTTTGACATGTCTACCTGTAAATTCAGAGCTCAGAAGTTGCTTCTGTGAAACATTCTCTCTTTCCCATTCTCTCAATGTTCCAGTGAATGACCTCTTTTCTCCGACTCTACCGCTCTTACCCTGACATACAGAACTTGTTTAAACTGCGAGATAATATAGCTCAGAAATATCAGAATAGAAAACGTGTTGTGTGAATTATACTAACATACTTTTTCTACCAAGACCTCTCAGACATTTGGTAGCAAGAAGCAAATAGTAATACACAACTTTGTAATCTATAGTCATTGACGTTAACACCCCATAGCACTGCATGAAAGCTGCATACACAAAATGAAAGGATATTTTTCTGTGATTACAAAACTGTTAGCCTCCCCTTATTTTTTACCATGTGCAGCTCTGTCCTTTCCGTTGTGGTTGTGCCAAGCATTGCAGCTAAATGACTCTGAGCTACAGTGAGCTATAATATCAGGCACACAACCAGTGGCCTAAGTACCGGGATAGCAGTGGTAATGGCCGCCACAGGGTCCGAGACATTAGGAGAGCCTCTGATGAATATTTTTTTTTTTTTTTTTTTTTTTTTTTGTAATTGGCCGTTCCTGCTGAAATAACTCCAGCAAGTAAAAGTCCCTATTTACTTACTGATCCTGGGAAACAAAGGCGGCTGTCAGCAGGAGTGGGGAGAACCCCAACAAACACTGCTATCGGAGGGCCAGGGGAGGTAAGTGAACATAAAAAACACTGTTACATACCTCTCCTGCCCTCCGGCAGTGTTTGGGCCTACTTGGTATTGACCTACTTGCTTTTTTATGGTTATATTCCCCCAGGGTCTCCGATCATTATACTCTGGGGTCTAAAAAGTATTATGGGACATAATAGTGTGTACAGGGGCCACTATGGGGTATAATACTGTGTGAAGGGTCCACTATGGGGCATAATACTGTGTGTAGGGGCCACTATGGGGCATAATACTGTATGTTCAGGGGCCGTTATGGAGCATAATACTATGTGTGCAAGGGCCACTATGGGATATAATACTGCACAAGCAGGGACCACAGTAGGACATTATACTGAGTGGAGGGGCCGTTATGGGACATTATACTGTTTGGAGGGGCCACGATGGGAAATTATACTGTCTGGAGGCTACATTGGGACACTATAGTGTGTGTAAATGGGGTGTTATAGAGTGTGGGGGCCAGGAAAGGGGATGCTATGCCATTCTGGGGGGGGGGGGGCAAAGTCAAAAGTTTGCTGGGGGGCCCAGTCTTTGCTAGTTACTCCACTGCATACATCCATGTGACTGATGGATAGTGAAGGGTGGAATGCCATGGCTTCTATTTAGCAGACATGCTGGTTCAGATCCCCACTGATTTGATATTCATGTCCATATCTAAGGATAGGCCACTTATTTTCTAGTCTCAGAGAACCCCTTCAAAGCTATTTAAAAATTGTTTTACTCTTTTATTTTTAATGTATTGAAGCAAAAATTATTGAAGAAGCTACACATACCTATTGATGGTTGTAAATAAGATGAGTGTAGTTCAAAATTTCAGAAGATGGTCTTTAAACATAATGTGAACCTAGTTCTCCAAGGCAACACTTAAAGAGGTATTCCCATGAACTTAACCCAATTTAAATTTGTAGACAATGATAATGTGTCCAAGTCTGGATTGACTACGGATGCTCGGCGATTCTGATACAGTGAAACTTTTCTTTCTAGAAGACAACTTTTTAATGCAATTTTGAGTGGTAGTCGCAAAAAGATTTCACTGTATTTATAATTTGCCACACAATACAGTAATGTTATGAATTTGTTAGTCATACTTTCTACTGAGATACATATACACACATTTATACAGTATACATATATAATTATTTCCTTCATTTTATTTTTTTTTATTATTAATTAATTTATTTCTTTTTTATTATTATTTATTTATTATTATTTATTATTTACTTATTTATTATTTTCTATTTGGTAATATGCTGATTTTTCCAAAATATGAAGAAAAGATATAATAAAAAAAAAAAAAAAAAAAAAGATTTTTTTAGAACTATATAATTACATTAGCAATTGCTATGGTAAGCATGACCTTAGGACCTGTGTCTGTCTTAATCACTTGAATAAGCTCTCGGTATAGACTGCTGTTGGTCTCTCCCAGCCGTGTTATTTCTGGCAGCCACTGCTATTTCGAGAGAGGTGCCTCTAATTTGGTATCACAGTATAGGTTTATAGTATTTAAACAGATATTCCAGTAGCTTGGGGAATAGGGATGTTGGGGTTCCTGTGTCTGATTTGAGGGTCTGGCCAAGTTATTTTTAATATTAAAATGGATTATTTCAAAATAATCCACATGCAATTTATGTCCTAGAGGGAGTAAAGCTGGGAGAGTCATTGGTATGGAGAAGGACCTGTAGATCATTGGTTAAGTAAAAGCATGCAATGCCAACCAGCTGCTTCTAAAGCAAGCAGGATACTATCTTGTTTTAAAAGGGGTATGGACTGATGGGACAGGGATGTAGTGTTACCACTTTATAAATCATTGGTGCGGCCCCATCTGGGTTATGTAGTTCAGTTCTGGGCACCAGTTCATAGAAAGGATGCCTTAGAGTTAGAAAAAGTTCAACAGAGGACCAAAAAACTATTAAAGGGGTATTCCCACGTCGCATACTCACCAGTCTTCACTGCTGTAAAATCTTCTTTCTTCCTGGTTTCTTGCGTCATTTGGTGGGTGGGGTTTCACATGCAACCTGCTGTTTAGCTCCGCCCCCAAATTAGTGTGTAGCTCCGCCCACAGCATAGCGTGATCCTATGGGGTGGCTGAAGGGCCTGTGATGTCATCAAAGGACCTCAAATAACACTATATGCACAATATTGGACTATGAAGTACAGGCAGGAGCAACTCCATTCTGTGTTACATACAGAGACTGCCTGTCTCTGCCATAATGAACACAATTGAATTAGCTAGCCTGATAACTGGGAGAACAGAAGACGTTCAGAAATGAAAGCAGCTCCTCTCCCCTATCTGATAGCAGGAAGGTCACGTGGTGTAGACACAACAATAGCTAGAAACACAGGCTTGCTCCCGTGCACTTAGCCCCTCCTCCCTCCCCCCTGAGAGCAGGCAGATACATCACTTGACTTTTGAGCAGATAAATCAGGGCTGTCAACAATGAATTGAATAAAGTAAGATAGTGGACAAACAAAGCAGATTTGCTGAAGCAGTGTATTTAGTAAAAGTCTTACATCCACATTAACAAGCAGTATAGATAGGATCCTTGTGATGGGACAACCCCTTTAAGGCTAAGTTCAGACGGGGTTTTTTGGTCAGGATTGGTCTAGTGATTGAGATTTGTACCCATCCTTCTTTGCAAAATAGGTGAAGTACAACCAGATTGGATGGAGAGCGTCTGTGAATAGCAATTTTCATGTCATGCCAAAGATGCTCAATGCAATTTAAGTCATTTTATTTTGGGTTTGGGTAACTCTGATTCCTGATTCATTTTGGGTCAAACAAGTTTGGTATGACCTGTGAAGTGAAATTATTATAATAAAGAAAAACTTTTCACCTCCTTTGGTCCTCCACCTATTATACTCTGGGGTCTGAGGAGATCTCAGAGTATAATAATGCAATGCATGTCACAGCAGCCATTTCAGGTTATCCAAGACAAATCCCATATTGTTCAGTTTCATTAAAATATTAACAATTTTGGTTTTGGAGTCAAACTCTAATTGTGACAAAACATTTCACCCATCTCTACTGCTGGTGGTGGAGGTAGCAGTGTCAGGAGGTTTGGTACTTTCTACTATTTTCTCTGCTTCTGGTAATGGCAGCAACAACTACACGCAGTTATCTCCCATTGCCAAATGATAAATCCATGGCAATGTACAAGATATGCAAACAGAAACTTAGCCGTGGTCATGCAGGAACAAATGTAGGAACATTTCTACGTACTCACATGAAAAGACGTCACCATCTTGACAAAATAGACTTCGCAGTGACACTAGCAGGGGAAGTGAGCACGACTGTTCTACTTCTCCTTGTGATTTTCCTTGTAGGCAGGCTAAATTAACATCTAGCACATAGTTGTCATTAACATCATCATCGCCAACTATTTCTCCTACTTCTCTTCCACGATAATATTAGTCATCCATAAAGGAGTGTGTGTCCAGAGAACAGCAATATGCGTACAGTCATCCAGTGGTTCTGCAACTTAAATCACACCTGACAAAGTAGCTGGTGGTGAAGTCTCTCTTTTACCACTTAGTGGATTCCACTGCATTTCGCCAACCCCATTGGAGAATCCCTATCAACCCTGGGTTGAAGGAGGAGAATGAGGATTTGAGTCAGGACTATTGATGAGCGAGTAGTATTCGATCGAATACCTCACCAGCATAGGAATGCGTGTAATCGAATGAACACCAAGGGGTTAAACGCTTCGAATATTCGAACGAATACTACTCGCTCATCACTAGTCCTGACTCAAATCCTTATTCTCCTGCTTCAACCCAAGGTGATGACGTTGGCTAAGAGGGTGATCACATTGCTGATTCTGCAGTTTTGACTGCAAATTTGGTGGCCTCTGCAAAGTGCTTGAGAAGTCAACACATTTTCCTCAAGAGACACCGGTGACAGATCTTGACATAGCATAAACATAAACATAAACTTACTTGGTCATAAACCTAACAGTACCTTGTAGAAGTATTTGAGAGTTTCCAAGTATGCCTCTGTTATTCAGTTTCGGAGACTCACTTTAGCATAAATCTCTTTTTTTATTCACATGTAAGTAAGAAGGAAAGTACTTTGGGGATGCTCCTTAGCTTGCATGGGCCTCAGTCTCAGTTTTAGATTCCTAGGCAAAGTACTTTTTCCCTCATTTGAATGTGAATAAGACAATGATTTACGTGAAAATGGGGATACAAAGCTGAGTTACATATTAGGCAACAATGGCATATAGAATTATCTCTACAAGGTACTCTGTTTAGGTTCATAACCGATTTACAGCTGACAGCCTCCTTTTAATATCATGTAAGCCATCTCCATTTATGTAAACCCAACTCTCCTTGATCAGTAGTAGCAACTACTGGTGTAATGTAATATGTGAGCTATTTAAGAGGACTGGATGCTTAAAATAAACATTACAGTCATAGTAATTAGGATAAACTACAGACCCTGCTTAACACATTCTATGAATATCATGATGCAAATTGAATATCATCCTGCTAATCCTCATTTTGAAGTGGGATATGATATTCCATAGATAACATTAATGAGACAAAAGACCCAGTGAGATCACTGGATATTTATTACACTCTTGTGTATCATTCCAAACATGTAACTCTGAAAGCAGATGATCAAAGATGCGGTTACATTCACTTATGCTGAAGAGAGATCAGTACTTCCCCCAGAGACAACGCAAACTTTGCAGTCAACAGCAACTTTTATACTTTGTATCTATACAATGGAGGTGAAGACAGTTGATTAGTATAGTCTATGTTAATATTAAAGGGATTCTACCACTAAAACTGTTTTTTTTTTTTTTTTGTGCTTAAGACGTGGGAATAGCCTTTAGAAAGACTATTTGGCTCTTACCTTTAGACACGTCTCCGGCCCGCCGTTCCGTAGAAATTCCGGTTTTTACCGTTATGCAAATAAGTTCTCTCGCAGCAGTTGGGGCGGGCCTCAGCGCTCAAACAGCCATTTTTGTGAGGCCGCTCTTGCTCTTGTAGTTTAATACAGGAGCGTACTGCGCAGGCGTCGGAGGTTGGACCGAGACAGAAGACAGAAGAGGCGATTGCAGCTGAAGATGGAGGCGTCGCTGGAGAGAGTTGTCTGGCAGCAGTGGGGATGCCCCCATCGCTGTTTGAGCACTGAGGCCCACCCCCACTGCTGCGAGAGAACTCATTTGCATACCGGTAAAAAATAGTATTTATATGGAACGGTGGGCCGGAGACCACGTCTTTCAAAAGGCTATTCCGATGTCTTAAGCACAAAAATAGCAGTTTTAGTGGTAGAATCTCTTTAACTATAGCAAGTAATCGCTCTGTCGACAATGAGGCTGGGGAAACATAGTGAGAGCACATTGTTGGGTTGACTTTTCTGTTATGTCTTTAGGGCATTAGTAAGCTCAAAACGTATTTTCATTGCCATGCACCTTTTTAGCTCAGAGCTCCATTCTTAACCAGGCGTATTTCAAGGCTTAGCAGATTTAACCAAACTTCTGCAATAAACTTCTGCAGGGCGATATCTCATCACAGAAGAGAACAAAAACTGATGAAAAGTCATTGAAAAATGTTTTTCCAATAACATTTAATTGTTTTTTGTCGCCTTCTTTGATAAGGTATCACACTGCAGCAGTTTAACCAAATGCAATAGTTCAGGTTTAATCTTCTATATCTGTATATATGCCTATGGATAGAAAAGTTTCAGGCTTTCCAGAAGGCGTACATAATGTATAATCTGGTTTTATTTAGAAACATGCAAACCAATAGGTCTGCAAGCAGCCTGCAATTTTAACTTACTAATCACGCATGTATTAACATAACATTTCTACTAATACAATTATTTCTTATATGTATACATTTATTTGGTCATATCATTGTAAAATCAGATATTCTACTGGTTAGTGACTATACTGTAGTGAAATAATAATAAAAAAAATATCTCTTGTGCTCACGGGTCATAAATAAATGTGTTTTTCATAATGAAATGTTCATGGAGGTCGGTAGATTTTTAAGAGTGGCATGTCGTAAGCCAGTTTCAGTCATGGGCAACACCAGAGTGAGAGGTACCAAAGTTATTAAAGGGATTCTACCATTAAAATCAAATTTCTTCTCATTAACACGTAGGAATAGCCTTAAGAAAGGTTTTTGTCGATATGCAAATGAGTTCTCCGGCAGCACTGGGGGTGGGCCCCAGCGCTCAAACAGCACTGGGGGCATTCCCAATGCTGCGAGGGAACTCTCCAGTGCCGCCTCCATCTTCTTCAGGAACGGCCTCTTCACGCATCTTATTCCAGCACGGGCGGTCAAACTTCTAGGCCTCGAGCTGAGCAGAAGGTAGAAGTATTAGGCTAGGTTGACACGGCAGTAAATGAAGGTTGCTACAACGGAATGCGGATGCAGTGCATTGTCTTCCATTGCATCTTTCCTCTGCTGAGTAGGCCAAGATGAATTAGCCTAATCTTCAAGGACTCCTGAGCTGTGGAATCACTAGAAGATCAAGTAGGATGCTGAAAATAATCAACAATGGGAGGCCGATCTAGGACAAATTTGGGGGTGTAATCCAATCTCAAATCCATGGTAGATTTCTCTATGTGAACATAGCCTAACTGCTTCCTTTATATTATGCATTACTTTTGTAGCCACAACTGGGTTTGGCTAAACAAAAAAAACAACAGCAAAAAAAAATAAAAAATCTGCTTTTCTGCAACATGGGGCCTTTGCCGTAGGTCATTTCCACTGGATTCTGCTCTCGCAGAGAAGCACACTATAGAATTTCCCTGACAGAATTCAGCAGCATGTCTTCCTATCCATAACTGTGGGAAACTCCTTTAGGCCAGGGCCCCACATTGCGAATACATGGCGTTTTGGCAATGGCATAATCCCATCCACACATTGCAGAAAAAATCTGAAGCAGAAATGCTGCAATTTCAAAAACTGTTGTGTTCTTGTAAACCACAGCATGTCAATCATACCTTATTTAAAGGGGTTGTCCCATAACAAGCATCCTATCTATACTGCTAGTTTATGTGGATTTAAGACTTTTCCTATATGCATTGCTTTATCAAAACTGCTTTGTTTGGCCGCTATCTTAAATTATTCACTTCATTGTTGACACTCCGTTTCTATGGCCCTTGGTATTATCTGCTCATTTGTCAAGTGATGTAGCTGCCTGCTCTCAGGGGGGGAGGGGCTGGGAGCAGCTCTGAGCTGTTTGTGTCTTTTAACCACTTCAGTATCAGGCCAATTTGTGGTCCAGGACCAGACACATTTTAGGTTTATTTTGTATGTACGGTTTTGAGGTCTGTAACATTTTTCTCGTATGTCTCAATCAACTAATTTTTGCGTCTTTTTCGGGGACACATAGGGCTTTATTTTTATGTTGTTTTTATTTACAAATGTGTTTAAAAAAATTTTATATCCGGGAAAATATAAACAAAATAGGAGGGAAATTTTGTCTGGTTTTCAATTTATTTATTATTTATTTAATAACACAAAGTGTCACTGAAAAACTTTATAATATAGTTTTTCCTCTCCGTTATGGTAATCTTTATTTTGTATGGTGTCGTCGGGGGTGGGGCTATAACCTTTAATAACGGCGTTTTATTAGCGTATTATTATTTTTTATTTTATTTACTTTTTTTTAAAAAAACTTTTTTATTATATTTTTATTTTTATTTTTTTCAGATTGTGTACCCATAAGGTGATAAGAGACCTTTGGGGACATCTGATCACTTTTTTTTTTTTACTGGAGGCTGATTTCTCCTATAACTGGGGCTGCTACATTTAACCCCAGATGCAGGAGGAATCCAGCCTCCCCCAGATGCAGGAGGAATCCAGCCTCCTGCACACCGTATATACAGCTTACTGAGCTGATCTGGTCCTGTAGGACCCAGCAGCTCTTGCAAGACGCTGCTCCTGGGGGATCACGTGACCGCCGGGTCAGAGGGCGGCTGAATTATGGCAGCTTCCATAGCCGTGTATACAGCGCTCATTAAGCGCTGTATACACAGCGATCGAGAAGGCAGGGGAGGTAATAAATCTTCACTGTCTTCTCTCTGGGAGCTCCGGCTGAAGTTACAGCCGGCTCCCAGCTACAGTAGCTGCACGATCTCTGTGCAGCTACTGTGTTCTGACTGGACGTACCGGTACGTACTGTCAGAACTAGGCAACCACTATCCGGATTTATATACTCTATGGTCCGGAAGTGGTTAAGTAGCGGAGCTCCGGGATTTCTGAGCTCTTATCAGTCGGTTTAATTGAATTTGGCTGATAAGGGCTGAGATAGGGAGTCCATTACCTCTGTATGTAATGCAAACTGACTCAAATCCAGCTCTGCTACATCAACTTCACACTGTGGTAATTCATTTACAACCAATCCCGTGCAAGTGAAACCCCGCCCACCTATGTGCCGAGAAAAGCAGGAAGTGAAGAGAGCACAACTGCCTGCAGGTTAGTGAACAAGCGTCATAGGAATACCCCTTTAATATTAAATAAAATCTTATTCACGTACAACGTTGCATTTTTTATGCTTCTTTTCCAGAATATGTTGCCTCTTCCTTAAACGGGATGCAACTTTATGTTCTTTGGGCATTCAATCACTTGAATAAATTTCCAGAATCCCAATAAAAATGTTGCCACTTCAAAAAAATAAATTTAGTGTATAGAGTGCAGGCGTATAGAAAAATAGTATGTTATGCCTGTACGGATTTGGAATTGAAATGTTTGGCAGCCATATTTCCAGCAGTGCTGTGTAATAATCCTAATTAACTACATGATTAGTTAACACATTTGGGACTACATAAAAGGTGTCTTGTTTCATTTTCGCCAAATGGAAACCGTTTCTGCTAAGTATAGATTACCAGTTGTTGCTATGCCGGAGCAGAACAAACAGAAATAATTACTGACAGACATGTTAGCGTGTTTGAAGTTTTCTGGGCTACAGCAGGTTAGTTATTCTCATCTAAATCCTGGCTAATATTCCATGTGATGATGTATTTGTGACAACAGGTTAAACATAAAAAACAAAAGGCATTACTTTTCTAAGTCAGTATCCAGAACACGAACTGTCCACAATAGCTTCACTATTGCTTTATAAGCCTCAGTATCTATTCACAATAGTAACTGTAGGGAGCTTTACTGTGATGTCATTTGCATATTTATCTTCACAGATATTACGTAAAAGAAAGATCAAATGTAGACTACTATAGAACAATATGAAATTGAAAACATACATAACCGGTCATTTGAAATCAAATATATATATATATATATATATATATATATATATATATATATATATATATATATATATATACAGTCCTATGAAAAATTTTGGGCACCCCTATGAATCTTAATCATTTTTAGTTCTAAATATTTTGGTGTTTGCAACAGCCATTTCAGTTTGATATATCTAATAACTGATGGACACAGTAATATTTCAGGATTGAAATGAGGTTTATTGTACTAACAGAAAATGTGCAATATGCATTAAACCAAAATTTGACCGGTGCAAAAGTATGGGCACCTCAACAGAAAAGTGACATTAATATTTAGTAGATCCTCCTTTTGCAAAGATAACAGCCTCTAGTCGCTTCCTGTAGCTTTTAATCAGTTCCTGGATCCTGGATAAAGGTATTTTGGACAAACAATTCCAGTTCAGTTACGTTTGATGGTCGCCGAGCATGGACAGCCCGCTTCAAATCATCCCACAGATGTTCAATGATATTCAGGTCTGGGCACTGGGATGACCATTCCAGAACATTGTACTTGTTCCTCTGCATGAATGCCTGAGTTGATTTGGAGCAGTGTTTTGGATCATTGTCTTGCTGAAATATCCATCCCCGGCGTAACTTCAACTTCGTCACTGATTCTTGAACATTATTCTCAAGAATCTGCTGATACTGAGTGGAATCCATGCGACCCTCAACTTTAACAAGATTCCCGATGCCGGCATTGGCCACACAGCCCCAAAGCATGATGGAACCTCCACCAAATTTTACAGTGGGTAGCAAGTGTTTTTCTTGGAATGCTGTTTCTTTTTGGACGCCATGCATAACGCCTTTTTTTATAACCAAACAACTCAATCTTTGTTTCCAAAATGAAGTTGGCTTCTCCAAATGTGCTTTTGCATACCTCAGGCAACTCTGTTTGTGGCGTACGTGCAGAAACGGCTTCTTTCTCATCACTCTCCCATACAGCTTCTCCTTGTGCAAAGTGCGCTGTATAGTTGACCGATGCACAGTGACACCATCTGCAGCAAGATGATGCTGCAGCTCTTTGGAGGTGGTCTGTGGATTGTCCTTGACTCTTCTCACCATTCTTCTTCTCTGCCTTTCTGATATTTTTCTTGGCCTGCCACTTCTGGGCTTAACAAGAACTGTCCCTGTGGTCTTCCATTTCCTTACTATGTTCCTCACAGTGGAAACTGACAGGTTAAATCTCTGAGACAACGTTTTGTATCCTTCCCCTGAACAACTATGTTGAACAATCTTTGTTTTCAGATCATTTGAGAGCGGGCTGTCCATGTTCGGCGACCATCAAACTTAACTGAACTTGAATTGTTTTGTAGAAAGAAATGGTCCAAAATACCTTTATCCAGGATCCAGGAACTGATTAAAAGCTACAGGAAGCGACTAGAGGCTGTTATCTTTGCAAAAGGAGGATGTACTAAATATTAATGTCACTTTTCTGTTGAGGTGCCCATATTTTTGCACCGGTCAAATTTTGGTTTAATGCATATTGTGCATTTTCTGTTAGTACAATAAACCTCATTTCAATCCTGAAATATTACTGTGTCCATCAGTTATTAGATATATCAAACTGAAATGGCTGTTGCAAACACCAAAATATTTAGAACTAAAAATGATTAAGATTAATAGGGGTGCCCAAACTTTTTCATAGGACTGTATATATATATATATATATATATATATATATATATATATATATATATATATATATTTGACAAAAACGTTGATATTTTTGAAACATGAACTGAGGCCCCAGGTTTTGCTGTGTTTTTTTTTTGAGCCAAAGCCAGGAGTGGATTTAGCAGAAGGGAGAAGTGTAAGAGCTTCCTATTTCCCATTCCTTTTGTAGCCATTCTTGGTTTTGTGGAACGCAGCTTTTTTGTTGCGTTTTTTTTTAAGCCAAAGTGGGTCCTCATCTTTAATGAGTGCTCCATGGTATATATTTTACATGTTTGGAGTAAATGACATTATTGGCATGTATATTATGTACTGATGCAATACATGAATTTCAGCGCATACTGATTATGCTTACACAATCAATCAATACATTTACAATCAACACAACCAGATCCTCTGTATACGTAGGTTCAGATTTACAATTGTGATTATCACTAGACTTTAATTTAAATATGGCACATCTTTGGCACACCTTCCAACATGTAGTTTGAGCTAAATTTTTTTCCAATTTGCTAGAGATGTGGGCATGTCTACTCCGAAAAAGGGGTGCTGCTTAAGCATGTCAAAAATGCACCAAAATTATGTCTGGCTAAAAGTAAGCCAACTAAAAGGTGGTATAACCTTAGACTAGACAGTCTAAAGATAAACTAGATTTATCATTAAGTATCAACCACTGTGATATTTATAGACTGCTTCTCGAGGTTTACACTGTCTAATTATCATTAAATCTGGGCCATAAACCAATATATAAAATCACTTGTACCATATTTAAGATTACAATCATACTGTGAAGTGTTTGTTATAGGATCTATAGGTCATATAATCTGCTTCTCTAAGTTTTTATTGGAAGTTGATGTGCAGGGTTTTGCTGGGCAGTCTGTTCATCACTGTATATGCCTCCATACATCATTTGTTCTTCAGCTTCATTATGGCAGCCCACATTTTGAATTTCTGTCTAAGACATGGGATACGGCAAAGTATTCTGTCTTCCTCCCCTACCCATTGCTACTACTAAAAGCAACTGATTTCTTTACAAGTAATTCTGCCAGGAATAACTGTAAAAATAGCAAACAAATAGCTGAAAAATGTCCTGGAGAACATAATACAGGAGATCTAGTGACACTGCACTGCAAATCCAGCTTATAATAAGCTAAAAAGATCCCTAACATAAAAAAGCTGAAGACAATAATGAAAGCTTCTTACTTTTTATGACCAATATCCCATCAGTAATAACAGCAGTAAAGAACTATATATAACCACTTCTGACCTGTGAGAAACTCTGTGAAGCATAAAAGGTACAAAAACTGTGTGAAATTCTTGCCTCTCTAATCACATGTAAAAAAAAAAAAAAAAAAGCCCAGTATCTCCCACTCTGTGCTCACCGTGAACCTGTCTTCTTTTTGATGGTATCTATGGACGGACTTTCCCTAGTAACAGTTTGACCAGCAAATTAGTTAGAAGGAAGACATCCATTGACAGGAACTTTAGCAATCTTTCTAATTCAAACCTTGTATCAGAGGGAGAACAATGAATTTCTGTTAGTGAAGAGATCCTCTTCATCTTACATTACAGGTAGTTCAAGGTGACAGACAAGCAAGCAGGGGCGTAACTACCACCATAGCAGCGGAGGCAGCTGCCACAGGGCCCGGGACATTGGGGGCCCGGTGACAGCCGCTACCGCTGCTATCATTATACTCGGGGGTCTTTTCGGACCGCCGAGTATAATGATTGGCGAACCGGGAGAGGTAAGAAACATAAAAAACATGTTACTTACCTCTCCACGATCCTGCCAGGCCTCCTTCCTGACATCTCTGACGCCACATGAACCCGGTCAGCATCCCGGGTCATGTGACATCCGACGTCATTGAACATGGACAGCAGCGGAGAAGGCAGCGAAGAAGACAGCGTAGGAGCCAGGGGACAGGTAAGTAACAGTAGTTTTTTATGTTTTTATTCCCCCGGATCTCCGATTATTATACTCTGGGGTCTGAAAAGACCCCAGAGTATAATAATTGTTTATGGGTGTCCACAATGGGTCATAATAGTGTGTGTGCAGGGGCCACTATGGGGGATAATACTGTGTACAGGGGCCACTAAGGGACATAATACTATGTGCAGGGGCCACTATGGGGCATAATAGAATGCGCAGAAATGTGTAGGAGGGGGTCGGTTGAGGTCTTCGGCGTCGGTGTCGGTCGGGGGGCCCATGTCAAAAGTTTGCCACGGGGCCCTGCCATTCCTAGTTACGCCACTGCAAGCAAGTATGTTCTGCCAAAACCAGAACTACTACCACCCATTTTTAAAAAAGAAGCTGGATCTTACAGTATAAAACATACTCCACTAACATAAAGAAGAAATAAAGCTGCAGCGCTCACCCACGTGTAAAACATATCCCCTTTTGTATTTCTTCTCTTTAAAATCCAGAGAGATGGAGTTGCAGATCGCACAAATAGATACTAAAGTGGTATGGGTGACAGCTGTTTTGGCACTATGTACGTTATCAAATGATACAGTCCTATGAAAAAGTTTGGGCACCCCTATTAATCTTAATCATTTTTAGTTCTAAATATTTTGGTGTTTGCAGCAGCCATTTCAGTTTGATATATCTAATAACTGATGGACACAGTAATATTTCAGGATTGAAATGAGGTTTATTGTACTAACAGAAAATGTGCAATATGCATTAAACCAAAATTTGACCGGTGCAAAAGTATGGGCACCTCAACAGAAAAGTGACATTAATATTTAGTAGATCCTCCTTTTGCAAAGATAACAGCCTCTAGTCGCTTCCTGTAGCTTTTAATCAGTTCCTGGATCCTGGATAAAGGTATTTTGGACAAACAATTCAAGTTCAGTTAAGTTTGATGGTTGCCGAGCATGGACAGCCCGCTTCAAATCATCCCACAGATGTTCAATGATATTCAGGTCTGGGGACTGGGATGGCCATTCCAGAACATTGTAATTGTTCCTCTGCATGAATGCCTGAGGATTTGGAGCGGTGTTTTGGATCATTGTCTTGCTGAAATATCCATCCCCGGCGTAACTTCAACTTCGTCACTGATTCTTGAACGTTATTCTCAAGAATCTGCTGATACTGAGTGGAATCCATGCGACTCTCAACTTTAACAAGATTCCCGATGCCGGCATTGGCCACACAGCCCCAAAGCATGATGGAACCTCCACCAAATTTTACAGTGGGTAGCATGTGTTTTTCTTGGAATGCTGTTTCTTTTTGGACGCCATGCATAACGCCTTTTTTTATAACCAAACAACTCAATTTTTGTTTCCAAAATGAAGCTGCCTTGTCCAAATGTGCTTTTTCATACCTCAGGCAACTCTATTTGTGGCGTACGTGCAGAAACGGCTTCTTTCTCATCACTCTCCCATACAGCTTCTATTTGTGCAAAGTGCGCTGTATAGTTGACCGATGCACAGTGACACCATCTGCAACAAGATGATGCTGCAGCTCTTTGGAGGTGGTCTGTGGATTGTCCTTGATTGTTCTCACCATTCTTCTTCTCTGCCTTTCTGATATTTTTCTTGGCCTGCCACTTCTGGGCTTAACAAGAACTGTCCCTGTGGTCTTCCATTTCCTTACTATGTTCCTCACAGTGGAAACTGACAGGTTAAATCTCTGAGACAACTTTTTGTATCCTTCCCCTGAACAACTATGTTGAACAATCTTTGTTTTCAGATCATTTGAGAGTTGTTTTGAGTAGCCCATGATGCCACTCTTCATAGGAGATTCAAATAGGAGATCAACTTGCAATTGGCCACCTTAAATACCTTTTCTTATGATTGGATACATCTGGCTATGAAGTTCAAAGCTCACTGAGGTTACAAAACCAATTTTGTGCTTCAGTAAGTCAGTAAAAAGTAGTTAGGGGAATTCAAATCAATAAAATGATAAGGGTGCCCATACTTTTGCACCGGTCAAATTTTGGTTTAATGCATATTGCACATTTTCTGTTAGTACAATAAACCTCATTTCAATCCTGAAATATTACTGTGTCCATCAGTTATTAGATATATCAAACTGAAATGGCTGTTGCAAACACCAAAATATTTAGAACAAAAAATGATTAAGATTAATAGGGGTGCCCAAACTTTTTCATAGGACTGTAGATGTCATTAGAGACTCTAGCACACAGTCACACCTGAAGTCCCACTCTCTTGCGTGCCATCACTTTTAATATCTCATCTCGCAAGAGCTCTGGAGTATGGATTAAGAGGAGAAGTCAGTGTAGTGTGATACAGGCAAAAAATAAATAAATAAAATCTGATATCTAAAACAAAATTTGTCATATAAACTCTAATGAGCATGATAAATATAGGAGGGATTCTGACAGCTAGAGCATTTAGTAACAAGGACAGACCACGCCTAGCTTCCCCATTTGTATGTGTGATATAAATCAACAAATCAGTTGGCGACATTTCTATAATTGCTATTATTGCTATTATTGTGATATGGAAACATCTAGGATTAACAATATCTCGACTACTATGTGGTAGAACATGTGAGCTCACATAGTGAAGATTGCTGAATCATGTCATGCAAAAATGTACTCTCTGTACATAGCGCTAAAGAAGCCCTGATCAACTTTCTATAGATCGATTGGCCCTCATTACCATCATCTAACAATTTCTTGGATACAATTTTATTGCCACAAGTTGCTCTAGCTGACAGACGAGTATCATTGACTGGAAAAAAAGTCAGTGGTGTTTAAAATTTTAAAACTAAAGGTTGCACAAAAGATGTTTTGTCATTGAATGTTTACATGACGTAAACGACAGCGTTTTACATTCTCTGCAAATTGGGCAGGATTCTAGCGAATCCCAATCACACATTGCGGAAAAATACACACAGCGAAGACCGTCAGTTTCCCTATATGTATAATAGAAGGTTTCTGTGAAAAGCAATGCAGGAAAAACCACAATGCGTTTCTGCCACGTTTTTTTCCCGCAGAGCTTTTTTGCTACGGTCCACTATATGGGGCCTTCGCCTAAAGAATGCTCTTAGAAAGGTCTTTGGTGTGAATAAACATGTATAGCCAGAGTGAACAGTTCAAAGGTTGTTCAACTATACTGTACTTCAGTCTAATCTGTATGGCCACTTCAAGGGTAAATGATGTAGAAGTTATCAGGGTAGACCTGGCTGTTTCCAATTTTTTAACTGCTGCCAGACCTCCTATTGACTGTATACAGCAGAATGGTCCATTCATAATCCTGTGTACCTGTACGCCCTTGCAAGGTTAAGTAAGGGCTCGTTCACATCTGCGCCCGGTCTCTGTACATACAGGTTTCCGTTTCCTGCACAAAACAGAGGCAGGAGACGGAAACCTGCAGGACTCTTTCATACCTATTCATTTGTCTGGGTTTGAAAGATGTCGGGCGTGAGTGGCGGTGAGCGTTTTATGTTCTCCGCCGCGAAACCGTTTTTTTTTTAAAACCAGACACAGAGTCGGACATGCAGTACTCTGTGTCCGATTTTTAAAAAATGGTTTCGAGGCGGAGAACATAAAACGCTCACCGGTGCTCACGGCCAGACCCGGTCTGTGCTTTCCGTCTTCTGCATGCATGCAGAAGATGGAAAACTGAGAACGGACTCCGGCCGCTAGTGTGAACCCAGCGTTACTGTACAAAATCATGCAGCTGCAGAAGTGGGGAGCCGGGTGTTACTACAGCTGGACCTCCTGCAGGAAGGCAGGGATGCTGGGTAGATAGCGCTCAAGATCCAGCTGATAGTACTGTAATGGAGAGACATTTGTTCAATGTTGAGACATGTTACCTGTAAATTTTAAATGGAATAAAAGTATTTGGATTTACCAGCTTTGGGATCTCTGTTCTATACATTATCAGCAGCACTCTATACAATCCCACTTTTGTACTGGAGAGACACAGTAATGACCAGGACATACCTTGAGATACTACTTTGACTTTCATTGAATGCCCATATAAAAAAGATTGTCAAAGATGTGTCTCTCTCTCATATCTCCTGACAGACATGGCCATATACCGCTGTTTGATGGGCACTCTTATTCTTCTCGTTATTATTTGAATTGCTGTTCAGTATCATACAATGAGGTTAGAGATGTATTGCTAGATTGCCAATTAATTTTATCTTATTAATGTACAATTTGTCTGCACTACAATTCATTGCTCACAGGTTTGCCATGGCAGGGCCTTAGTACTAAGTGTTATTCATTCATTTAATGCTCTACTTATTCTGGGCTTAAGAGTCCAGTGGGCGGTCCTACTCAGTGACTGATATCTTTTTATGTAAAATCAAACAGAGAAAGCTGTCAATTGTCAAGTGAGACCACCCATTGGAGACCTAAACCTAGAATGAGCTGAGGTTCAAATGTATAAATGGAGAGAGAGACTGTATTTGAACTGTTCTAACAAAACTAAATATCAATCTGGATATCTCCCCCTGCTCTGTAATGTGCTACCTTCAAATTGCACTGCATTTCCATTGTGACTGGTTCACTTTAAATAGTTAAAGGGGTATTGAAGTTAGAATACATTATCTCTAGCCAATAAGTATAGGGGTAACTTGATGATCGGTGGGGTCAGCATGGGTGCACTGCGTACCACTCCATTCATTTGTATGGGTTCTTAGGTTGGTGGGGCCAGCATGGGTACCCACTGATCAGCAATTTATCCCCTATCCTTTGGATTGGGGGTAGCGTATTCTAATTGAAATATCCCATTAATATAATATGTTCCTATGAACAAGGTTAAAAAACATTTTTTTTTCTATGAATGTTATTAAGTATCCATTCTTTCCTATTTCTAGGCTTCGAAATGAATGGGCTGAAAGGTTGGAGAAAAAGATTGAAATGATAAGAAGCCAGAATCAAAACAGGAGGGCTAATGTGTGAAAATTCCTCCCATCCTATTCTCCATTGTCTTCAGAATACTGTGGAATCACACTAGTTTGTGCTTTGTCTATTCCTAATAACTTATTGTCTGTTTAGTAGCTTATTAAATGGGATGATTGGTTGAAGGCCAGTATACTATTATGTTTATGCATTAAACATCTACTTATTGTATGTACTATAACATCATGACCTTAAACGCATTGTTGGGTTTTACAGCTATTGCTCAAATAAGTTAAAAATAGGCGCTTAGAAAAACTATTGCTGGATATGAGTACTTTTATGCAACTTTTTATTCATTTTATTTATTCATGTTCTGAAAGAGTCAAAGGTGTAGGACTCTCAAACATGCAATGAGAACATCACAGATTACATGCCCATCCCCTCTCAAATCCATTATGTTTTCATGAATGCCTTCACCATTACACAATGTGAGGATAAATTGGATAAATGAGGAAAACAAGTAAAGTTTAACACAGATTGGCACAATGTTATAGATACACTAAAATACAAGGGGTGTAATAATTATGATCACAGGGTTGGTGATCCCAACTGTGCCAGTAGGGGGGGGGGGATGCATGGCACATGAGCAAGTCGGCGGCAGGAGCACAGTGCTCTCTCCTTGTTTATAGATATAGGCACAGAAATTCAGTGTTGTGCTGTACATACAATCCAACAGACTGTTCAGTTAGGAGAGGGGCCTGTGCTACTGGCACAAAGCACTTTTCGACCTTAACAATGCAAGTACCACCATTGGTGTCGGTGCCAACCTACTCTTTTTACATTCTCCCAAAAACATGAAGAGCAGATCACAATGCAGTAGACACAATAAGATAGTAAGTATACAATAAAGGCAATAAAAATAAGACGCCGTGTGAGTCTACACAGTTATCGTTGCACTTTAACTGTACAGTGGAAAGGAGGAGCGCCTGTGACCTTCTCCGCTCCTTTCCACAGAGCCTCTATGTAGGTTGTGTGTCACCACAATGCCCCTGCCTCCTACTCTATCCCTTCCGCAAACTATTGAGAGTTACACATCCCCTTCTCACATAGAGCCCAGGGTATCTTATCTTTCCCTACCATCCCTAACACTAAAATATGAAATGTAACCTTCAAATTCCCAGTATCTTCTCTCCCTGACCACTTCTGTCCCACTTAGTGTTTCCCCCTTGCCCTTTACAAAGCTCTTGACTAATGAAGGTCTCTTCCCCATGTCCCTCTACCAGGACCTTACCTTGCCTTTCTTCTCTGCTCCCCATTATGCATTTTAGCCTTACATTGCTCAAGTTCCCAACGACTGAGACCCAAAGCCTTCACCAATTGTGTTTATAGAAATAAGGTAGTCAACCCTTAGCTTAAGATTGTTTAACCTGATCACAACAAAACTCCAAAAAGCTCAATATTTCCATGCATTCGCTCAGCTTTGTCTGGTTCTGTTAGACGGCATCATTTAGTATATTGATTAGTAATGTGAGAATTAGATGTTTGTTTAGATGTTGCTTTCTATAAAAATATTATATGATGTATTATTACGTTTCACAAGCGCATTGGATACAAGGGGTAGATTTGGATGTGATTTATTATACAATATGTGGTGCATTTAGGGGAAAATATATTAAATAAAATATATTGAAAATAACCTAGGCATTCACCAACCATATTGTTATTTTTGTATTAAACAGATAATAGAATTGGGCACCTATATTGTGGTCCTATTAATAAGCTATGTAGTGCGAGGATACATTTATATGCCTAAAATCCTAGTATTTTCTGGCTGTTGCACCGTGGAATGGATGGAAGGCTTTAATTCTCAGATCATGTACACAAAGTTCTTATACTCACTGTGTGTTATATTGCAGAAATTTTGCTTTATACATCTCCCCCTTGATTTTTGCCTTCATAAATCATGTATAATAAGGCTCAGGACAGCATATTATTTGCTGCTAGAATAGCAATGGGAATTTTGCAGGTCGACTGAGTCAGGGCATGCCTTGTACGCAACGAGGTCACCCAGCAGCCCTCATAACACATAAAACACATTGCAAGCAATATATTTATTGCACACATTTTAATGAGCTTAATGGGCAGAAAATAATGGTACATAAATACTGTCACCTAATGAAAAGAGAGAAACCTTTTGTAAAGCAGTTAATAGATCCATCTGTTTGTTCCGTAGTACAATGAAAATATTAAATTCTGCTTAATGAAATGAAATGATTCCAGAGTTTTCTTTTAATATGCAATTTCATACCAAGATTGTCGTTTTCAGACTGTAGTCCCATCCCACAAGTGAGTTAGTGCTAAAAGAGCTGTCAGGGTTAACAATGATATTATTCTAAGCTGTTGTCCCTCAGTCTATGACCTGTTTTCCAGTTGTATCAGATGTATTGCATGTCACTAGGCCCATTCATATTTGTGTAAATCGCACATCAATAAGGCTGGCAGGAGACGGCATTAGGAATATGCAGGAGAAAATGCTTATTGGCAAGTCTATTGAAGATAGTGTATTAGCGTACACGTGTTAAGTCTGTTAAGGCGTGACAGCTCAGTTCTGCCCAGGTTCTCCTTTTAAGACATTATTGAGAGCACTGATACATTTGGGATTAACTATTTTCTGTTAAGGTTAGATCAGGCAACTCACTTGCAAGAGATTTTACTCAACTACTGTAAAAAAATGCCTAAATTGCTTTCTATAATGCAGATTGAAAGAAAAAAGGGCCATAAATGAATGGTTGGGAATTACCCGGACTCTGAGTAAAATGTGTTCTGACTTTGTCTATAATTATGACTTAGATACTAAAATTACAGTACAAACAGTTGTACAATGCAACTGGATTATTGTCATAATAATGGGCTGTTCTGCTGAAATGTGTAATACAATGTGCTACTCAGCACTGCAGTTTAACCCTTTCCCAGAAGGAAACTCACAATGCCGAAATGAGTACCTTCACTGAGGGCAGGGATTAATCCTCCCGGCGCCTTGTTCAAACTTGGCACGTGGGTACTGCCATTTTGGGATGGATCACCAGCCCCTGGAATAAAATTCAGGGGTAGCTATCCATTTGCATGATAGTAGAGCTGATAGCACAGATGATAGAGCTATAAAAATGATAATACAGTCTAAGTATACTTGAGTGTATAGTGTGTGAGTGTGTTAAAGGGAATCTATCACTGGGAAACCCATTTTCCACTAACACCACGTCGGAATAGCCTTTAGGAAGACTATTCTTCTCCTACCTGTATTTTTCTTCTCCGCAACGCTGTTTTGGAGAAATGAGTCTTCAAAAAGGACAACGGGGCATCCCCTGTGCTCAAAGAAGACGCTCTTCCAAAGATCCAGTGCCGCCTCTCTCTTCCTGTACTGACAGTTCTCCTCAGCGACAGCACCCAAGTCTCTGTTTAGGGTTCAAATCCTGCACATGCTCAGTTGGCTCTGCCATTTCGCCTTGGACAGAGCTGACTGCGCATGTCCAGTTGTCCATTTTCATGTGGCCTCTTACACTAGATGAATAGTTTTTCTAATGGCTATTCCTATGCTGTTGTTAGTGAAAAATGGGTTGGCCAATGATAGAATCCCTTTAAAGATTAATAAATCACCTCTGGGAAAATACATCACACAAGCATATAATAAGTCATCTACATGATTAATAAAGGGATCCCTTGATGTCTGGCTCATACTGACTGACAACTAATATTACATTGCAGAACAGTAATGTAGGACATTTAAGCGTAGTATTAAAAGAAACACTTATTTTTGTAAATTCCGAATGACATTAAAGATCATGTATTTTCTAAATATAAAATGTATACTGTATTGCAAAGATATACTCATATGCTAAAGATTTGTTGCAAACATTTCTATGACTTTCCTATAAGGAAAATGTTCGTTCTTGTACCGTGTTAGCCAGTGGGTTGGAAATATAAAAAACAAGAAAACTTGATAGTCTTCAGTAGTTGATACCTTTTTAATGGCTAACTCATAATGATGACAAATGACTGACGTTTCGGAACGCTTGGCTCCTTTATCAAAGTAAATTTAAAACATTTCTGAAGGATGCATATATATATATATATATATATATATATATATATATATATATTTATATACAGAGCAGGCACAAAGGGTGTTGGAATTCCAGGAGGAAGGGGGGGGGGGGTTGTTAGTAATTGGTAGAGACAATGTAAACACTTACAGGTCCTTATCAGTTCACACGTTACTGTAAAAAGACATGAAACTCTGTGACACATTAAGTCCACACTCGAGTGTTAGAAGCAGTGTCATGAATTTATACTCATGTATGCGTCGTTCTCTCTTTGATCTGAAATTCCCTCTCAAAACCAAAATTTTCATGTGATCGGTGATATTGTGATCCCCAATACAGAAATGCTTTGACATGGGAAGGTCAATTCTTCATTCTTTAATTGTATGGCTCCTTGATAAAGGAGCCAAGCGTTCCGAAACGTCAGTCATTTGTCATCATTATGAGTTAGCCATTAAAAAGGTATCAACTACTGAAGACTATCAAGTTTTCTTGTTTTTTATATGACTTTCCTATTCATCTGAATAGGGCTTTCTGAAATATATGTTCTTGTAAAAAAAAAACATATTCGGATGATTTTTAGGATAAGGCCCCAATTAGCAGGCCACAGCGCTTGTCATAGAAAGTCCATAAATAGGACTTAACTCATATTTTCACGGTCTATGACAAAAAGGGACTGTGATGTGAACAGCGGCTAATCACTGACATTGAATTTAATGCTGTCGTGTGAAGTTGATTAAAAAAAATGTAGCTTAACCTATATTTCAATCACTTTGCTGGTACTGTAAAATCAGCATTTTTTTCTGCTGTGTTTAAACAATGTGGAGCCATAACCTAATACAATAAAAATCATTGACATTGTAATTTTGGCTGTGGGTACCCAGGCATCTGAAGGTGTTGGTCCTGAAAGACTTCATGGAAATTACATATTTAGCAAATAATAGCCTGCAACAGAGATAGGTTCACTATGAAAGCTAGCACATTTCTTCATTGTGACATGATGTGTGTGCACAGGGCCAATTGATGGCTGTAGAGAGAAGAGGAGGCCACGAGCAGGAGCAGGGTGTGGTAAGTGAATGCAGTCAGGTTCTCCCCAGTTCTGCAGATCTGGTTGCTAAAACCAAACTGCAGAACTGGTAGAAGTGGTGCCCTGGCTTAGTTATACTACTATAATATCCATTTATGGACTTCCTGCTCTACCACTCTCCAACTTGAAGGCCACAAGCCACATTGAGCCTGTAGCCTTCGATATATGAACCAAAGCTCACCTGTCTGCTCTCTGGCACAACAGTGCACCTGGAGCAGAAAGACAGAATGCGACACAGGAGCAGACAGGTAAGTAATAACCCAATACTGCTATAAGGGGGACATGTGAAGGGACCACTGTATAACCCATACATTGGTCCCTTTACTATTTCCCACCATACAGTGGCCACTTCACAGGTCTGCCATACTGTATGGGGACCAGTGATGGGGGCCACTATATTGTGTGGGAGCAGTGAAGGGGGCTAATATCCTGTGGTGGGGACATTAAAGGGATTGTCCAGGATGTTGGGAAGGGGTTTATCCATCTTTCTAACATTGATGGCCTGTCCTTAGGATAAACCATCAATATTACATCTGCGGTAGTCCAACAGCTAGGACTTCTGCAGATCAGCATTTCCAGGACAGTGCGTCTACAGGTAATGATAATTTCAAGAGCCACACTGCTCGCTTGCCATGCAGACCTTAGAGGTGGTTTTAGGGAGTGCAATAGTGCACATCATATGGCAGGTAAGAAGCATGGCGTCTGACATGTTATTATCTGTAGCTGTGCTGTCTCTGTACAGCTGATCTGCAAGGGACCTGGCTGTGGGCCCCTAGAAATAGTTCCACTGGTGGGTCCTAGACATCCCAGCCTGATGCTTTCCGTATGTACAGTATCATGAAACCTATCTAGTTACAAATACAATATGAAAAATGACTGCAGAAAGTGCAATACCGAATAACACAACTGAAACGTGTGAATTGCTCTTTGTGCCATTCTATGTTGTTATTGCATGTTATACAAATAATACATTGCGCTCTAATAGTAAGCTGTATCCTTTCAGTGTAACTCATACAAGGTGACATTTATAAACTTCAGTCCCGCTTTGTGGTAGAAGTTATTTGCTGCAAACAAACCAAAGTAATATTTTACTTGGACTAATGACCCTTCTGTTTCATGAGAAGCAGCTGTCAAATTTGAGAAATGAATCTGTCACAAAGCAAACACACTGCAACCCACTCCCTCTGTATATGGAATATTTTAATACTGTTTTGTTACAGTTACTGGCAAACTACTCAGAATAGATTAATAGGTTCCTGTCCTGGATATACCAAAGAAAACTGACAGCAACAGTTAGGCAATTTTGCTTATATCAAGGGAATGATTTACAAAAATGCTCGACTTTCTAAGGAACAATGGGTGCTTTGTAAAAAGGAGTAGATTCAAGTTCTGACAAATGTTGCCTACGATGTTCACTGCAATAAGAGAATAGCATCTATAAATTGTAGAATGAGGTTTACATACAATGATGGTAGCTTATTTTCTCCATTCTAATAAAATACACAATGCTAAGTAAATATTGGGGACATAATGTTCTTTATGAGGAAAAACCTGTCAGGGTAGAGGGTGTAAATGGTCATAAGGTATAAAAAACCTCATTTGTATCCTATAAATAATCATAAGGTAACATGCAGACCCTCTACACCAGGGGTCCTCAAACTGCGGCCCAAGGGCCACATGCGGCCCGCCGAGCACTTCTGTCTGGAACCGCCGACAACGCCAGCAGGCGTGCATTTATAATGAAGCTCCTGGGGAGCTCGGGCCAGGCCATGGAGCGCACTTCACTTTACCTATTGGAGGGCACTGCTCCTGATGTCTGTGCGACCTGCTCTGCCTCCGGCCCACTGTTTAAAAAGTTTGAGGACCCCTGCTTTACACAATAGCAGAGTCCATGTCAGAGAAGGGAACGTGATAACATAACATAATAGCTATCACTCACTTGCCATATCCACCAATTCTCCAGTACCATGACCTGCTGGTTCCTGTTAACCATCTTGCAGTGATGACATTCTGTCCATGAGCCTGTGACTGCTGCAACTGATCAATGACTTCATCGGTCTCATACTGTACATGTAGACATGACTGCTAGGAACAGTATCAGTCAATAAACATACCTATAGGACATTGTAAATATTTGCTGTATTGTGAACTGTCTGTAAATAAACACACAGCTTATTAAAGAAAATACCCATCATATAACTATGGCCAGAGAAATCCTGTATATAATATGATTTGTTCATGTATGACAAATGTCAAATAGAACAGTGTCTTCCCTGTCAAATGGAATTTACACATTCTTTAGGGATCAATTTATGTTGATAGAAAGGTTATGAAGAAATATCAGTCATATCGATTATGTTGCTAAAAATTACAGAGTAACATGTCAAGATGCTGTGTTCTCTATTGAAACCCTTTTGTGTAGAAGTCAATGGATCCATCAGGATCATCATTAATCATAATGGATCTATCAGAACTGCTAGGCCCCCTTTAAAACAGGATGGAAAGATACGAGTGTGAATAAAACTTGCTCTGTGGCGCTGTCATCTCGCTCAGGAGTTTCTAAGGGGGTAATCTGAATGTTTTTGGAGTATGTGAGGGTACTAGACAAACACATGGAGATGATACTGTGCAAGCTCCATGGAGATTTCGCCCATGGATTCCATCACTGGCCAGTGAAGACTGGACTTTGCACTTGCTCTTTGCAAGGTAAATGAATTTCGATTCTTTCTAGGTCATTGTTGGGAGCGCTATCTAGGTACATTTATAAATAAATCCACCTACGCTCAGATATTGAATACACATAGTGAGCAAAGAATTTTAGTCTCAGTATAAGGGAGTTAAAACCCTCCACATGATCTCACCACGGTGTTTCAGTGAAGTATGAAATAAGCGCAGAATGAAGGGGTTTTCCAGGTTTGCTACACCAGTGACATTTCTCATATTCTTAATAACTAGCTGCATCAATTCCTCATGGTAATCCTGTTTCGGAGTTCTTAATGTCAGAGAGCAGCAGTTAAAAGCTTTTGAGATTTCATCCAGCTGTCTAAGACATTTGGTCTGGGTGCTTCCCTGAAGAGAAGAAGTGCCATCCATACATTCAGCCTGAGCAAAACTTTTGTCAGAGAGCTGTTAGAGCGTATGAAAGGAAAATTGCAATGATAGATCATTTTTTTCTGACAAAGGATGAATTGGCATCATTAGGTGGTAAATGAACTATTGAAAGAAAAGACCATTCTGACATTATTAAACCAAAAAGAAAAATTTTACAGACTCGTGGCCTTATCACAGCGAGCTATATTTCTTTGTCTACAGTTTGTTCTCTCTAAACAGTTATTTAGCAATAAAAGCAAAGTGCCCTCATTTTAGCTGTCCATATCATCAGAAAAATGCACATTTATGGAAGAGAAGACAGATTGAACAAGATGAGTTCTGAGAAAGAGATTTTATATAATAGTTATCTATAAATCTCCCAGCCTACCAAAACTTAATAAAAACTATCTTCTTTCTATCATCCTGATGCTTTAGTTTTCATTAATTTCAGCACAATGTGGAAGTTTAATTAGGTTAAAGCCCTACACTGCAAAAACACAACGTTTTTAAAGCTGTGGAAAAAAAACACGCTGTGTTTTACAGTACCTGACACTTCTTACCATGAAGACTAGATAGGATAGGTAGCTGGTGCATAATTCCCTACATTCTTTTGCACCAAGTAAATAAAAGTTGGGTGTCAACATATGAAAGTTACCAGTGGATGGCTTTCTTTAGAAATCAACCACAAACAATCCATACAGATAATGAGACTGAAGTAAAGAAACTATATGCACCTGAAAACCAAACTACACCAAGACAGGAAGATTAAAACATCATTATTGAAATCCAGTTATTCTAGAAGGAGATACAGATCCACCAGTAAAGCATCTACATGTAGGTGTTATTAACTTATCATGGAGATCTCTTGTCCTTAACCACTTCAGTATCGGACCAATTTGTGGTCCAGGACCAGACACATTTTAGGTTTTCTTTGTGTGTAAAGTATAGAAAAAATGTTCCAGCATGCCACTATTGAATAAAACGTAATCTTTACTTCATATCAAAAAGGTAAAAAGGGACGTGTATGTGTCCTGAAACGCGTAAGCTCCATCATGATCGTGTGTCCGGAATGGGTGATGTAATATCCCTTTTTACCTTTTTTGATATGAAATAAAGGTTACTTTTTATTCAATTGTGGCATGCTGGAACATTTTTTCTATACTTTTCATGTCTGTTGGCTTCTTTACAGTCTGGAGCAGTTCCCCGAGTAGCCACACCCCGTCTCTGTCATTAACTACCATACCAGGTGCAGCGGTTTTCTTTGTTTTTCTTGCTTTGTATGTGCAGTTTTGAGGGCTGTAACATTTTTCTCATGTCTCATTCAACTAATTTTTGTGTCTTTTCGAGGACACATAGGGTTTTATTTTTTATGTTGTTTTTAATTTTTGAATGTATTTAAAAAAAATTATCTGGGAAAATATAGACAAAATAGGAGGAAAAACTTTATAAAATAGTTCTTCCTCTCCTTTACGGTAATTTTTATTTTGTATGATGTCATCAGAGGTGGGGCTATAACCTTTAACCTTTTTTGGCCTATTATTTTATTTATTTTTCAAATTATTTTATTTACATTTTTTAAAAAAACTTTTCTATTTTTTTTCAGATTGTGTCCCCATAAGGTCATAAGAGACCTTTGAAGACATCTGATCACTTTTTTTTTGTATTAGAGACTGATTTTCCCTGCAACTGAGGCCTCCTGCAGGCTGTTCTTTACACTTACAGAGCTGATCTGGATCCTGTAGGACCCAGCAGATCTTGTAAGACGCTGAGCACAGCGGATCACGTGACTGCCGGGTCTGAGGGCGGCTGCATCATGGCGGTGCCCATAGCTGTATATACAGTGCTCACTGAGCGCTGTATACACAGTGATCGAGAAGGCAGGGAAGGTAATAAACCTTCCCTGCCATCTCTCTGGGAGCTCTGGCTGAAGTTACAGCCACCTCCCTGTTTCTGCTGTGTTCTGATTGGATGTACCAGTACATCCTGTTAGAACAACGCAACCACCTTCCAAACATTTATAGTCTATGGGCAGTCCGGAAGTGGTTAAAGAAAGTCTGTCACCAGGATGAAGCATATTAAGCCAGCAACACAATCAGGTAGGTCAGGATCAGCTTATTGTAATACCATTTCCCCATGAAAATTTGTGCCTCTGTTGTAGAGATATTCATTTATTTCAGAATATGCAAATCAGAAATGAGGAGGACCAAAAACAGCTCAGTTGCTACAAAATGCTCCACCTGACACTGCCCAGAAATGCCCTTCTTCCCCCTCCTTGCTTTCGAGTTAGGGTCCATTCACATGGAAGAAAATGGTGAGGAATTTGGTGTGGAATTTCAGCATTGAAAAAAGCCTCCCATTGACTTTAATGGGTTCCTTTTTCTGCTAGCAAAAAAAGGAACACATTGAAGTCAATCCAAGGTTGTTTTTTTTTTCAGTGCTGAAATTCCACACCAAATTCCTCACTATTTTCCTCCATGTGAATGGACCCTTACAGGGCCAAGGAGTGACCAGGCCCTGTCAATCAAAGAGTTTGGGGTAACGGCACTGTCCTCAGTGCTCCAGATTGCTGATTTGCATATTCAAAAATCAATGAATTTATCTGTAATGAAATATTTCCATGGGGAAAAAGTCTGATCTATGTAACTGTGTTGCTGGTTTAATATGCTTCACCCTGGTGACCGACTCTTTAAGTTACAGCTAAAACTCCCTGAAGCTGGGTAGAAGTATTTGTTACAAAGGATCTATACTAATGAAGGATACGCATTTAATGAATGTTATGTATTGGAGCTGGATGTTTTACAATATAAATTCTTTTTTCCCTAAAAAGCGTATTTTATACGACCTAAGAGAATATTGTGCATCATTCGACATAGCAGTCTTTCATTAAAAGTTGGATTTTATACAAATGAAAAGACGTATATTTATAAAGGTGAGATACATTTTCTCTAAGTGAAAACATTCTTTACCACTAATGCATCTTTCCTTTTAGATTCATGTACAAATAGTCTAAAATGAACATCAAACCAAATGAATCACATAAAAACGTTATAGCATGTCATGAAATACCTCAATGTACTAATGTAAAGTTGTCAACTGTGACATGGGGGTTCGAGCATTCAGACAATAGCTATTAAAAGTGAAGGATACATTTTTCTTTTTGCATTTTTAAGTAACGGTAAAGCAGCAAAAACTCACATAACAATTCTACATAAAAAGCAAAATCATCCAAAGTTGAGATCTTTATAAAGTTAAAGCATTGATAAGCATTAGTTAGTATTAGTATTAGTTAGTATTCAGACTCAGATGCCAGAAGAGATATTTGGAAGTTGCTACTATAGTCGTTTCCGGGTTCAGGGATCTCAGAACACATTACCTTTAAAAACTAGATGTTCACAAAACTTCCTAACCAACAAGTCATTGGTCATGACAATGCTTGGTTTGTATAATGTATTAATCAAAGATACCGTAAGAGCTGGCTGCAATTATATGGTAACAGGATCAAGCCCACTACATAAAAAGAATCAAGTTTATGGAATAGATACAGTAACAAAGTCAAGGCGCCTATATACATACAGTAACAGAGCCAAGTTAGTAAAAGAGTCAAGAAACAATCTCACTGTAAAGACACAGTAAAAAAAAACAAAAAAAAAAACAATATACTACATATATATAGTGTCCCATAGAACAAAGGTAACTACATGGATACTAGGTGAAGAAACTGTACAACAACCAAAGATTTATGAGTAAAATATCCAAGTTTAATGCATAAATACAGGAATAGAACTAAGTTTACTGCATTATCATTGGACTGTAACTGATCCAAGTTTACTATGGATACACAGTAACAGAAATAACAAAGTCATTCAGCCATCCCATAGATTTGCATGGAGCACAAGATACATGCTCATCCATCGCTAAGTTCAAACAGAGAGCAACACAACCCCCATTCAGGGTCCCATGATTTGGACCTCCTGAAATCTGACACTTAAAGGGGTTTTCTGAGCTAAAACAATTGATGACATGTGGAGAGGTTATCAACAGAGATGAGCGAGTACTGTTCGGATCAGCCGATCCGAACAGCACGCTCCATAGAAATAAATGGATGCACCTGGTACTTCCGCTTTGACGGCGGCCGGCCGCTTAACCCCCCGCATGCCGGCTACGTCCATTCATTTCTATGCAAGCGTGCTGTTCGGATAGGCGGTAATTTATTAGTCTTTTACACTAGTTTATAGTAATGATGATTGATGATTTGTGACTATTTATTACCATTTTGCTACTAACCTAGTGGAAAGTGCTATTTTTGCACCAGCCTTGGCAATTTTAGACAGTGGGCAGGACAAGGCAAGGAGTGGGGACATTTTCTATACTAGGTACATTAATCTATGGCACAGGTTTTTGCCAAGGTCAAGGACTCCTGGAAGATGTAGCTATGTCATGACAAAGTGTAGCTTCATCATAAATTAAGCACATCCTCTACTAGTACCAGGACATAAAGACTGGCATACACTACGTCAGTCTTTATAAATCTGCTCCATCATGTTACATAGCGCACAGAGTGAATTATGTAAATCCATGAATACCAGCGCCAGAATTGCTGTTTTTATTTGCTCTATCTAAAAAGTAAAAAGGTTGTGTATTCCCCAATGAAGACTTTAAACCAGATAACATATTTACATATTGTGACCTTTTGGGCCCACATACACTCCTTCCTCATACCATCTGGTAAGAAGATATGAAGGTAAGTATAGTGAATGTAGTGAATGATAACAAATATACAACGAAGAAACATATATAAATTGTTGTATATTTGCAATATTAGAGGCGAAAAAGCCAACAATGCAATAAATGCAGACTAGCATACCATTTGTGAAATGAAGATTTGCGGTCTGTTAGCATATCTTGACAAAGTAAAATGTCATATTAGAGAGGGTTTTGATAATACATGATAGAACAGTAGATTACAAACACTATATGGTACAGTCTCTATTCTAACAGGGTAAAACGGGTTCTGAAATTCTTGTACCATGGGTTAGCCCTTTCTAACAAGTGGCCAACATTGTCTTATAGATATGTGGATTTTGGAAGAGAATGGAAGGTAGGAATGCACAAAATGAACCCCCCGATGCCCCTGCCTACTTGCCTCACTGCACTAGGCAACAGATAACAACTTGTCAACAAATCCCTTAATAGATATACATGGCACACAGAATAAGACAAGACAAACAACCGAGAAGAGGAGTCAACAAGCCAAGTGTCAAAGCCAGAGAGACAAAGTAATACAAAATGGTAATCCAAAAGAGTAGTCACAAAGGAAGCCAAAGGTCAGAGGTCAGTATACAATAACAAGAGAAGTAGAAAGCTAGCAAGCACAAAGTCACAAAACAGAGTCAAAATAGTCAGCAAACCTGTGTATATGTAGGAAGTCCAGGACCTGCATCAGACTTGATTGGTAGACAGGCTGTCAATCACAGGCAAGGCTATGATTAACTATTAGATGGACAGAGGGAAACAAGGTGCAGAAGATGGGTGTGGTGAAAATTCAATTACAGAGGAGTGGGAACACAGAACAGCATACACACAGAGCAACAAAAAACTCTAAACAAAGAATCAAACTGATCACGCCTCCTGTGCCGCAGAGTGGAGCGTAGTGCAGAGACCCAAACAGGCAGAGACATTACTAGTCATGTCCTGCAAATTCCATGAACGCCTCATTAGACATTATTTTTTTTATTTAATTTTTGTAAACCAGAAGCAGCAGAAAGACACAATCTTCAGAAAAAAATCAAGAGATAATATTATTATTATTATTATTATTATTATTATTAATAATAATAATAATAATAATAATAATTTTTACTTAATTTTCTGATATTCTCTGAACTGTGATATAAAATAGGAACGCACTGATAAATGAAGCAGTATATTGTGTACTACCATGTATCTTATATTTACAACCCTTTATATTTATAAAACTCTAGAGATCATACCATAATACGATGTCTTGGACAGGTTTAGCTCATATCCATGGCTTTATTGACTAAATGCCCTATTACCATCTCAGCCGTTAAACTAATTTATGTGCCAACCTTTCTGACCTTTTCACAGACTGTCCATAAATTTCCAAGATTACCTGCTACTTTCTCTTTCTTCCCTCCTGAAGATTTAAGCTAACACACTTGGGTAATGTGTTAGAAAAATGTACTTGTCATGAATTGATGATAGTTAATCTAGACGTGGATGACTGCAGTGGTAACAAGTGGAAAGAAGCCACACCGTTCACTGTCACATTATTCAGTGGGAATTCAACATGACATTACTGCACATCAAGGGTGAAGGGGACGTTCCAATTTGTCGCCATTGTTTAAATCTTTTTCTATAAGTGAGTTTCTTCTGTAGAAATGATTCACTACTGGAGTGAACAAAGAAAATGTTTCAGACCATGGACTTCATATACGTCTTACCAAAGTTGCACAAAATGAAAACAGACTGTGACTTAGATCTCTGCGTGACATTGGCTATTTTATGCAACAAGCAATTACTACGAAGCAAGAATGACACTAACTGCATCAAGAAACAGCTGTCTGACTGTCTCAAGAAATGTGAGTACTAGATCATAATTAAAGGGGTATAACTGTAATTACAAAGGATCCCCTATTCACTAAATAAGGGATAAATGTCTAATTGATGGAGATCCAACCATTGCCCATTACCTTTCCATTCATATTTTTTGGACTGCTGAGGTCAAACTAGGTACCGTACAGACATCTCTATCAATGCCATAGGAGGTAAGGGAGTGGCAGTGGACAAACACAACCTGCTACTCCATTCACCTGGGGCACACAAATCCACGATTTTCATGACTAGTGGGGACCCACTGGCAGGTCCTTTATTGAACAGTTATCCCCTAACCCAGGGGATGGGAATACATTTTTTTCAACTGTAATTTTTATTAATTTTAGCAATAAAGGAGAGACATCAAGGAAACATCATATCAAACAATATAATAGCGTGACAAATTACATCACAGAACAAGTGGAAGGGAACACATTTCAATTACTAGAATATCTCCTTTGAGTTAAGGCCCCAAGTAGTGTTCTGCAGCAAAAAGGCGCTGCGGGAAAAACTGCAGTAGCAAGGCATCACGATTCTTTCTGCAGCGCTTTGCACAGAAAGCTCGCAGAGCTTTCCTCTGCAGATTTTCTGCTTGAGTCATACCTATAGGGAAACTGCTGGTGTAGACATAATTGGCAGATTGCGATTTCTAAAACTGCAATGGTTTTGGAAGTCACAGCATCTCTGCTGCACGTATTTTTCTGCAAAGTGAGGATGAGATTCGCTAGAATCCCATATCCTCTTTGCTGTGACTGTAAAATGCTGTGCTTTTTTTACCTCAGCATTTCTGCTGTGGGCAAATCTCAGCATTTACGCCATGTGGGGCTCCGACCTTAAAAGGGCTGTCTAAGCAAAAATGGACAACCATTTTAACTTTTAAATCAGCTGGGACAGTGAATAAAAATACATACTCACCTGTCCCCAATGCTCCGGTGTCCTCCCACTTGTTCTGGTTCTTCTGCTCTGGCGGCTTCTTTCAGGTCTCTTCTTGAGTTCCGCTGAAACCGCTGATTGGCCTCAGTGATCAAGTGAAGTAATCCTTCCTCTTCCTTAGACCACTGTTATTGCTCTGTGATGTTCATGCTGCTGCCATGTTCACTTATACAGTACTATGACACATATGTAAAGTATGGGAAGAATATGCAAATCTGTCTTCCATGATGTAATTAGGAAGTCAGCTGCTGCCTCAGTGTTGCAAACCAATAGAGGGCGCTCACTGGAATGTGCAAGCCTGTCTTCCCTGATGTAGTTAGGAAGACAGAACGCCAGTGAAATAACCCAATAAAGGCTGCTCCCTTTTGCATCATGCTCGACCTTCCAAGAGGCCTTTGTTTTGCAATGGATTATTACCAGTCGATTGAGAGACTATACCTGGTAATAATCCATTGCAAAACAAAGGCCTCTTGGAAGGTCGAGCATGATGCAAAAGGGAGCAGCCTTTATTGGGTTATTTCACTGGCGTTCTGTCTTCCTAACTACATCAGGGAAGACAGGCTTGCACATTCCAGTGAGCACCCTCTATTGGTTTGCAACACTGAGGCAGCAGCTGACTTCCTAATTACATCATGGAAGACAGATTTGCATATTCTTCCCATGGTCCCTTGCGAAGTGGAGTGCTAAAGGCTTAATAAGTCTCCACACACCTATATGGTGGTCTCTCCCTAAGGAGTGACAATATCCCCTTAAACATATTTACACTAACACTTATACATGATACTTTGAATTTTCACTTTACATCCCATTATGTTACTTTAGTCCAGACACATGTAAACATACACTGACAGATATGTTCAGCCTTTATAGCAAGACAATAGCATTATCTGATCTTATTACATTATTGTCTATGATTTTCAGGATCTGCGCTGGGTTACCATTAACAAGCCATCATTCTGGCCTCATTAGGTCACAAATTCTCATTACGTTCCTGGATTTCACTTGAAAACTCTTCAGGATGAGTTACATTAATTTACACCATTATTCTTACATTATTTGAGAAACAGACCTTACCTACAGACATTCAAGGGCTTTAGATATACTTTACTGAATATCCCTAACAGATTGTACGACTGAGAAGGGGTTAAAATAATAACAGAAACCATACTCACCTTATTGCTATTTTCCCCGTTGTAATGCTCTTAACTCGCACCTGACCAAGCTACTGGTGGTGCATTTGTTGCCATACAACTTAGTGGATTCCACTGCTTTTCATCTGATTACAGGTGCTCAAGCTTGATGGAGGACACCTATATACCACTAACTTCACCAAGGCAAGCAGCCACTTCCTCTACTCTTCCTCCTCCTGCTCAACAAACTTTGAGAAGGGGCGCATCACTGGAGTGAGAGAAGCGGGATGAAAATTTTGAAGAATAGGCCATCTAAGCCATTCTGAGGTTTTGGAAGCAGTATTTTGAATGGGTTTTTAAAGCAAACCGCCAGAGTGCGTATGCAACCTCTCCGCGGCGAGGCTTCATTCTCACGGAGTAACGCACCGCTCATTTAGACACGTATGCACGTGTCAGAGCGCAGCGCTTCAAAACAGATCCCATAGACTTCAATGTGTGCCAGATTACATGCGTGATACACATTGAAATCGATGGGTTACAAAGCCTCCCATTGATTTCAATGTGTATCGCGCATAAGCCGGCACCCATTGAAGTCTATGGGATCTGTTTTGAAGCGCCGCGCTCTGACACGTGTATACGTGTCTAAGTGAGCGGCGTTACTCCGTAAAACTCGGGGGTTTTTTGCACGGACACAAAGTCCTGCATGTCCGACTTTGTGTCCGTGCAAAAAATTGGTTTCACTGCGAAGAGGCTGCATACAGACACTGGAGGTTTGCTTTAAAAACCCATTCAAATTAATGGGTTTTTAAAGTGACCGCCAGCAAGCCGTCCCCTATGCCGTTTTTGGGGGATTTAGGCAAAAACCCAAGGGGCGGACAGCGGCACAAGTGTCAAGAAGTTTCAAGAAGTAAAAGTTGGGCTAAAGCACAAGAATTTCAATGTATTTTTCATTGTCTTCAATACTCTGAATGGATTTATTTCTTCTCACATACTTCTTCTCACGAGCTGGAAATGCTGCGATTTGCCCGTGGCGAAAAAATCGCAATGTTTTACAGTAACTGCAAAGTGGATGGGATTCATGCGAATATCATGGCCACTTTGCATTTAAAACCACAGCGCGGACACACTGCGATTTCCAAAACCGGCGCAGATTTGGAAATCGCAGCACGTCAATGATATCTACAGAAATGCCAGTGACTTTTCCATAGATATAATGGTAACAGAAAGTCCGCAGAGGAAAACTCCGCGAACTTTCTATTCAAAGCGCTGCAAGAGGATCCGCGATGCGTTCCTGCGGCAGTTTTTCTTGCAGCGCTTTAGCACTGTGGATCGTCCCGTGGGGCCTTAGCCTAAAAGGTCTAAACAATCAGCTAGTACTAAAAAATGAGGCACTGCCACCCCATAGGTATAAAAGAAATTGTATAGCCCATGTATAGACCACCTACAAATAGGTGATCATAATCTTGAATATGATTTTCCATGCGCAGCTAGATAGCTATGTATCTCTCTTTTTTTCCTCTCTCTCTCTCTTTTTACAGCATATCTATGTCATCTACATAACCATCTACATATAAACCAAATTAAGAGATACTATCTTCAGCTTCCTCATTGCAACCCCAAGAGAAAATTAAACATCTAAACAAGGTGTAAGCACTTATATTGTTAAAATGCAGTTGTTTCGCTCCCTAATGTGGTTGTTTGATATATTATTGAACACATTTACCGTCTGTCCTAATAACACTGACCACTGCATAACATATGTGCTGCAAATTGTGTTTTTCCTCTTGGGGACATTTTTTCTCTTGGTTGCTTAAAAGCTGATTTTGGAACAGTTCCAGCAAACCTGCACAAACCTTGTTCAAACAACCTCTTGAAGTTTTCCTTATGTAATGCAGCAGCCATCTGTTTCAAGTTTACTGTTAAAAAAGTTTTCTGCCATATTCTGTTTCAGCTACTTCTTCTTCGGAAATAATCAGAAATCATCATATCACAATAGGCATATAGGTACCACTTCAAGGTTTGGCATTTGAGAGATGTGCCAGCTGAAAGAATGTTTGGATTTATAAGGTTTCTCTTAATTAAAAAGAAAAAATATATAGAACAGAACTATGAAGCGGAACCATGCTTTTATCTTCAGTGACGTCTTGGGAATCTGGGACAAACTCTGTTTGAATTTGGCGCCCCCTACTGGGATAGACACTGATAGACTACTGGGATAGACTTCTTAGTTCCATGGTTTACTTATCTATTTTTGCTCTCTTTAATCTAATCTTGCATTGAAATATCTTGTTCAATAGCAGTCGCTTAAGAATACAGCAGCCTTCTGCTAAAATCCGTTCCATCTGCAAAAATGTAAGTTGCTTTAAAATAGAAGAAATATTTTTTGCTTTTTTTCACCCTGTGCGGAATAAATGAAACAATGAACAATATATCAGGTGAACAAAGTTGAAAAACTTTGAAATGCTCTTTGTCAAGAGGTTTCTAAATATATGAAAGAGTAAGTAGCATGAGCAAAAAATAATAAAATAAAAAAAATAAATGGGGGCCAATTTGTTATGTCTGTCGTTTCCTATATAATCTTAATTCATTCTCTGATAGGTACAAGATTAGCCAGAATTACTAATCCTTATGCATGTAGGTGCACCTGAACTGAAATCTACACCACTTAGACAAAAGAGACCTCAAACAAAATCTAGGTGTCCTAGGTCTCTTAGAAAAAGGTGTCCCCACCCCATCCTGATTAGATTAATGTCCCTGCTTTGTCCACTATCTAAAAAAGTGGCAAGGAAGGCACAGGAGGTGAAATGAGCATCGTGAGCAGAAATGTGCCAAGTTGTGGTGGATTTTTGGCCACTTTCTTCCATGGTGCCATGTCACTTGTTTGGTCGTCACCACTGAGATCTGTGATTGGCTACCATCAAACAGCAAGTACTGAAACAAAAGGTTAAGTCATCTTTATACCAAACACAACAAATAAAAATATATCCAGCACTATGAAGACTTGCTTAAAAAATATAAAACTTAACTTTTAATAGTCATGCAGATAAATGTCTCAAACATACATAAAAGAAGGTCCTAGAAAAGACAAAAAAAGAGATAAATCCAAAAACCAGAAAATACCAAAAACAAATCTAGTTTGGCTTACGCGTTTCAGGGCATAAGCAAATATAGTTTGGCTTACGCGTTTCAGGGCATGAGCCCCTTAGTCAGAGAACTAGATTTTTTTTTTTCGGATGGTTTACTATAGTTTATATATTTTTGTGGGGCTGTGATTTGTATACTTTTTCTATAGTTAAGTGTAACATCTTTGCCAGTCCAGGCTTTGGTGTCATCATCTGGCCGCATGTTGCGGCCCAGGAGACGTGTTTGGCTGTGATTTCTTCCTTTGGGTTCTTCTTGCACTGTCTGAACACTGTCATATTCTTTCACCTTTGTAATTGATTTTCCACCACACCCATCTCCTTCACCTTCATTTCCATCTGCTCCTCTAATAATTAATTTTAGCCTTGCCCTGTGATTGACAGCCTGCCTTCCTATCAACTCCATGGGCAGGTTCTTCCTCCCTATTTAGTCTTGGCTCACATTCACACCAGTGCTTGCTATTGCCTTGTGCTTGCTAGTTTCTTCTTTTGCTGTCATTACTTGTATTCTAATCCTTGACCTCTGGTTTTCCCTACTGACTATTCTTTTGGACTTCGATTTGGCACTGCATTGCTCAACTGTTTCCTGACCCTTGGCTAGCTGACCTCCCTTTTTATTTTGTTCGTCTTGTCTGCGTTTTGTGTATCACATATATAGGAAGGGATCGTCTTCGAGTTACCGCCTATTACATAGGATAGGGCCTGGCAATAGGAAGGGACAGTGGGAGGCTTCAGCTTAGGGCTCACTGTCTCTTGTGCCCGCCCCAGGGTTTCCTGCATCTACTGGGGAATTGCTGTCCTAGCAATTCCATAACATTAAGTCAACTTTATTTAGTTACATCAAGAAATAGTGGAAAAGGGTCCTGGTAAAGTTTCAACCATCCAGTACGTGTTCACTCTTCTTGACCTAATAGCACCACCTCCACTATTTCTTGATGTATCAGTCTGTTCATGTCCCTTCCAGTGATCAGTGTCTGTGGAGTGTGCTGCCACCTCTACTGTTGCTATACATTTTATGTGGTCGTGACTACTTCACAACCATAACAGGTGAGAGGCCAACTGGTCTTTTGGTTCTTTTCTTTGACTATCCATTATGATTCTCTAGCATTGTTACAATATAAGGTCACTCGGTGTCTGTCCCTTTTTTTTAACTTTATTAAGTTAGGAATATTGCACCATTTAGGTTTACTTTCATTGGCATCAGACAACCCCATTAATGTTTGAACAGGCTGCCTTTGTAACCTATTGGGTACAGGACAGCAATTGTTTCATTCATCCTGCAGCACAACCACAGGAGAAATGACACAATACACATATTAAAGTATATCTGCATAATGCATGAACCATTCTTACTACTTTTATTATTTTTTATATTTATATACAAAAACTTTTTGTTTAATTAACGGTTTATACTTGTAAGTGTCACAGAGCAGTCAAGTACAAGAGATGTTATGAAGGACATAGAAAATCATTGCATTTTATACAGTTCTTTTTACTGGTAAATGTCAGCAACAGGCTTAAACGGCAATATATACATATCACAGCAGCACAGTTCAACTTTACGTTACTGGAGGCTCCAAATACAATACCAGGTGACTACTTCTCACTCTCCTGCAGCTTCTTGACAATTATAACTACCCTTTCTGTTTATACAGACTACGGTCCTTCTCATCTATCACTACACAGAATACAGAGCACCTCCTGCCTATCCCTGCCCTGCAACTAGTGATCTCAACTCACATTTCTTCTCTTGGACATTCAGCTAATAGATCCCTCAGTACCTGCCATAATGTCACTCACTTCAGTAACTTACTAGTTACTGCCTTGAGATTTGGGCCTCTTTGCCACTTGCCACTTTTCCATACCTCCCAACTTTTGAAGAACCGAAAGAGGGACAAAATGTGCGGCGCGCGTAGCGCAAATTTAGCCCAGCCCACTTTTGTGTTGACTCCGCCCACTCGTTAATTTTTCATGTGCCCGCACACAGTATAATCCTCCTACAGTCACCCGTAAATTATATGTCCCCCCTCTATCTCTCCCCCAGTTTCATATACACCCTTCATCTGCCCCCAGTTTCATGTCCCCCTTCCATCTCTGCCCCCAGATTCATGTCCCCCCTCCATCTCTGCCCCCAGTTTCATGTCCCCTCCATCTCTGCCCCCAGATTCATGTCCCCCTCCATCTCTGCCCCCAGTTTCATGTCCCCGCCATCTCTGCCCCCAGATTCATGTCCCTCCATCTCTGCCTTCAGATTCATGTCCCCCCTCCATCTCTGCCCCCAGATTCATGTCCCTCATCTCTGCCCCCAGATTCATGTCCCCACATCTCTGCCCCCAGTTTCATGTCCCCTCTATCTCTGCCCCAGATTCATGTCCCTCCATCTCTGCCCCCAGATTCATGTCCCCACATCTCTGCCCCCAGATTCATGTCCCCTCCATCTTTGCCCCCAGATTCATGTCCCTCCATATCTGCCCCCAGATTCCTGTCCCCTCCATCTCTGCCCCCAGATTCATGTCTTCACATCTCTGCCCCCAGATTCATGTCCTCTCCATCTCTGCCCCCAGGTTCATGTCCCCACATCTCTGCCCCCAGTGTCATGCCGTCCTCTCCACCTCTGCCCCCAGTGTCATGCCGTCCTCTCCTTCATCTGCCCCCAGATTCACGTTCCACCTCCACATTAAACTTACCTTCCCCTCCGCTCCCTCGCCGCTCTCTGCGCGCCTCTCTCGCTGACACATGCGGCTGAAGCGAGGAGCTGACCTGTGTCAAGCCCATTCATTTGAATAAACTTGAAAAGTCTCTGGCCATGTGCGCCGGTGAGCATTTTATGCTCTCCGCGGTGAAACCAGTTTTTTTTTAAATCGGACACAGAGTCGGACATGCAGTACTTTGTGTCCGGTTTTTTTAAAAAAAACGGTTTTGCCGCATAAAACGCTCACCAGCGCTCACGGCCGGACTTGGCATGACAGGTTTCCGTCTTCTGCATGCAGAAGACGGAAACCTGAAAACGGAAATCGAACACTGGTGTGAACCCAGCGTAACTGTGCAGGGGAGGTGGGACAGGAATTACGACAACGGAGGCATCGAAAAAAATCTGAAAAAGTAATTGGCTGGCTAAATCAGGTGACCTCCAATTTATATGAATAGTGGATTTAATATCTGGGTCATATGAGACTGTGAACTATGTGACTGTGAGACAGGGATAGATGTACAGGCAGGGTTAGCTAGGAATTAGCTTTATTTAGGGGGGGAATGTTACTCAAACAGCTCTTTGGGGCTCTATCTGGTCAGGATCTCTGTCAACTTGTGATATGCGGGAGCTGACTTTTTCCCATAGGAATACATTGACCAGCGTTGATTGGCCGAATGCCATACAGAGTACAGCATTCGGCCAATCAACGCTGGTTCTGCCGGAGGAGGCGGAGTCTAAGATTGGTCCACAGCAGTCTCCATTCTGGTCCGATCTCAGATGTAGCAGTGTTGAGTGCACAGCTCTGCTACACCTGAGATGTAGCAGCGTTGAGCGCACAATGTGCTCTGCTACAACCTCAGATGCAGCAGAGCTGACTATATGCTGAACCCTGCTACATCTCAGATGTAGCAGAACTGGCTGTGACTGGAGCATAAGACATGATGTAACAGCAGAATAGTGACTACAGCTCTAGATGTGACTGGAGTATAAGACATAATGTAACAGTAGAATAGTGACTTCAGCTCTAGATGTGACTGGAGGTGAGGGAACATAATAAACAGTGTTACTTACTAGAGATGAGTGAGTACTATTCGAAACGGCAGTTCTGAATAGCACGCTCCCATTGGAATGAATGGACGCAGCCGGCACGCAGCCAGGGCCGGCGTCCAGCCGCTTAACCCCCCACGCACCAACCACTTCCATTCATTTGTATGGGAGCGTGCTATTTGAAACTGCCGTTTAGAATAGTATTCGCTCATCTCTATTACTCACCTCTCCGGGATTTCAATGTTAATCCTAGCAGGCTTCGGGTCCGTATGATAATGTCCCAGACGTCACATGGTATGGATTAAAAGCTGTTGGTATATATATGTTTGGCCTTTTAAGTCTAAAGGTGAAGGATCGTGCACCCTGAAGGCTACATGGATGATTGGTGAGCTGTTGTCAAGAAAGTTTTTCCCTTTTTTTCTTGTTATACATTACCATATAGGCCCAAAGCCTGTACTAGCAGTACCATACATGTTGGGTTTTGCTGTCCGCTTGAAAAGTGGGACATCTTTGGGAACGGTCAGTTAAGGACACCCACGGCAGGGGCGGATCCAGGGCCGGGCGAGCCGGGCCCCGCGGCAGGGCCCGTACCTAACAAAACTTGGGTCGGTCGGCAGGGCAATTGCCGAGGGCCCCAGCACTTACAGGGGCCCCCTGTCGGTCCTCTATCAGTAGCTGCAGCTCCCTGTACACGGTGTGCTTCACACATATACTTTCCCTATTAGGAAGTATATGTCGGAAGCACACTGCGTACCTGCAGCATCGGCTGATAGAGAGCAGCCAGCCAGGGAGCTGCAGCTATGGATAGAGGACGCTCCCACCTCACCCCCCTTCTCTGGCTGCCCTCTGTCAACCAATGAGAGGGTGAGGAGAGCCGAGGAGGTGGAGCTTATCGCTCTACAGAAGATTCCTGCCGTCCTGCATCTTACACATGAGAGGGAGAAGTTCAGCAAAGTGAAAGTAAAGAAAGAACACGCAGGTACAGGCTGGAGGGGGGAGGGGGGTTACTCTGCCTATTAATGTCAGGCATTTAGAGTTATTCATTTAGTTTTAGTAACTCCATGTGCCTCATATTAATAGCAACTAACCCCATCATGTCCCTCACATTAACCCCTGTGTACTTCACCATAAGGGTTACTGATGTGTGAGATATATGGGGGTACTAATCATGAAGATACTTCATTATTACCTCCATGTCTCTCACATATCAGTAACTCTTATGTGAGGCACACAGTGGGTTAATGTGAAGGACATGATAGGGTTAATTGCTATTAATATGAGGCACATGGAGTTACTAAAACTAAATGAATAACTCCAAATGCCTGACATTAATAGGCAGAGTAACCCCCCTCCCCCCTCCAGCCTGTACCTGCGTGTTCTTTCTTTACTTTCACTTTGCTGAACTTCTCCCTCTCATGTGTAAGATGCAGGACGGCAGGGATCTTCTGTAGAGCGATAAGCTCCGCCTCCTCGGCTTTAAAAATGCCATTCAGGCACCGTAAATGTTATATTAACCCCCAGTTCCATTTTTAAATAAAAGCATTAAAACATATATGCTAATCGTACCTGAACGTGCACCATGGGTGGGGATGCACGGTGCAACGTCAGCTTTGGGCACGCCTGCCTCTTCTGTCTTCTTGTAGTTACGCCCTCTGGTTCCGTGTCTTCTTCCGTCTTCTTGTCTTCAAATTCCGCGCCTGCGTAGTAGCACTTCCCTCCAGAGCACTACTGCGCAGGCTCACTTGCCAGTCCCCATAGAACTACACGAGCGTACTACACGCTTGCGAACTGCCATTAAGTAAAATGGTGAGTGAGCCTGCGCAGTAGCGATCCGGAGGGAAACGCTACTACGCAGGCGCGAGATTTGAAGACCTCAAGCCGGAAAAAGACCAATAGGAAGCCAGCAGAAGAGACGGGACCAGAGGGCGTTGCTCCAAGAAGACAGAAGAGGCAGGCGTGCCCGAAGATGACGCGGCATCGTGCATCACCGCCCCCGGTGCATGTTCAGTAAGATTTGCTTATATGTTTTTATGCTTTTATTTAAAGAGGACCTTTCACCACTTTTGGGCACATGCAGTGTTATATACTGCTGGAAAGCTGACAGTGCGCTGAATTCAGCACACTGCCGGCTTTCCCGATCTGTGCCCGGTGTAAAGAGCTTACGGTGCCGGTACCGTAGTGCTCTATGGTCAGAAGGGCGTTTCTGACCATTAGCCAGAGACGTCCTTCTGCCTCGCGGCGCCTATCGCGCTGTGCTATGGAGCCGGGAGGAACGCCCCCTCCCTCTGCTCACACTGCTCGTCCATAGACGAGCATTATCAGGAGCGGGAGGGGGGGAGTTCCTCCCCGCTCCACAGCACAGCGTGATTAGCGCCGCGAGGCAGAAGGACGTCTCTGGCTAATGGTCAGAAACGCCCTTCTGACCATAGAGCACTACGGTACCGGCACCGTAAGCTCTTTACACCGGGCACAGATCGGGAAAGCCGACAGTGCGCTGAATTCAGTGCACTGTCAGCTTTCCAGCAGTATATAACACTGCATGTGCCCAAAAGTGGTGAAAGGTCCTCTTTAAAAACGGGACTGGGATTTAATATAACATTTACGGTGCCTGAATAGCCTTTTTAAAGGCTTCACGCATATGTGGGGCTCTATTAGCATAATTTTGCTGATAGAACCCCTTTAAACGGACATCAGGTGCATTGTTTTACACTCCGTTCCTGTCCTAAAGATGTCTGACTTTTCAAGTGGACAGAAAAAACCTACATGTCGGGTTTTTGTAAGTAGGGCCCCGCCACAGTCAATTGACCAGGGCCCCGCAAAGCCTGGATCCGCCACTGACCCACGGACAGTAAAAGAATGCACCCGATGTCCATTTAAGTCAATGTGTCCGCTGCTAATGTCCGCACAAGATTTTGAACGGTCATTAGCAGCGGACACTAGCTGTTGGACACCGACGCTAGTGTGAACGCCCCCTTACATAGTACATGAGGTTAGAAGAAGACACAGGTTATCAAGTCCAACCTATATCCCTTCAGTGCTGATCCAGATGAAGGCAAAAAAATGAATAATAATAATAAGGCTGATGCCAATTGTGCAATTTAAAGTGAGAAACTTCGTTCCCAACCCAGGCCCATTGTGAACTTGCACAGTGTATCAACCATCACCACATCTTGTGACAATGAGTTCCATAGTCTCACTGCTCTCACAGGAAAGAATCCTTATCTGTGACACTGGTGATTTTTTTTCTTTTCTCTAGATATACAGGATGGCCCTTTTTCACTGTCACAGACCTATGATTAAAAAGATTATTAGAAAGTTCTTTGTGCTCTCCCTTCATGTATTTGCACATTGATATTAGTTCTCCCTTTAGACCTCTTTTTTTCTTTACTGAATAATACCATAATTGTTAATCTATCATTGTATTCCAATCCACCTAGTCCTCTAATTATCTTGGCCGCCCTTCTCTGCATTCTCTCTAGTTCAGCTATGTCCTTCCTGTACGATAGGACCCAAAATTAGATTCAATAGGTTATGTGTGGCCGTACCAGTGATTTGTATAGAGACATAACTATAGTCTTGTCATGAGAATATATGCCTCTTTTGATGAATCCCATAAATTTATTTGCCTTGGCAGCGGCTGGCACTGTTCACTTGCTGCCCATTGAAATTCCTCACCTTTTTAGTGTCAGTCTTCCCCAGTAATTTACTATCAAAGGGGAATTCCCATGTCTAGGAACCTATCTATACTACTAGCTTATGTAAGTTGAAGAGTTTTCCTAAATACATTGCTTTAGCACGGATATGTTTGTTGCACCCAGTGGCATAACTACCGTGGTAACAGTGGTAGCAGCTGCCATAGGGCCCGGGACATTAGGGGCCCGGCGACAGCCGCTACCCCTGCGGGTCTTTTTTCCTTAATAGGCTCCTTAATATCCCCACACCCTGAAGGGCCCCATACTTTCCCTACCAGCAGTAGACAAATCACTGCTAGATGCAGGGCTGCACATGCTTCTTGTAAAAGCTTCCGCATACAGTAACTTCTTGTTCCGCCCCTCCCCCTCCTCAGTATCAGAGTGTGAGGGGAGACATCCTGTGCGATTTATCTGCTCTCTTCACTGCTAGACAGAACTGCACAGCCACATGTAAGTATATTTTTGGATAAAATATGTATAAATGTGTATATGTGTTTACATTATGTGTCTTATATACTGTGTGAGTCCTGTATGTGTGTAGATAGGTGTGTATGTTGTATATGAATGTATGTGTGTGCATAGATGTGTATATGTGTAAGTATATACAGCATATCAATGTCTGTCAATCATCTATCTATCTATCTATCTGTCTCATCTATCTATCTATCTATCTATCTATCTATCTATCTATCTCCTATCTATTTATCTGTCTCCTATCTATCTATCTATCTATCTATCTATCTATCTATCTATCTATCTATCTACCTGTCATCTATCTATCTATCTCTCTATCTCCTATCTATCTGTCTCCTACCTATCTCCTATCTATCAATCTACCGTATCTATCTATCTATCTATCTATCTATCTATCTATCTATCTATCTTATCTATCTATCTGCTATCTATCTATCTACCTATCTATCTCTTATCTATCTATCTATCTATCTATCTATCTCTTTCTTATCTATCTATCTCCTATTTATCTTATCTTATCTATCTATCTATCTATCTCCTATCTATCTATCTATCTATCTATCTATCTATCTATCTATCTCTTATCTATCTATCTATCTATCTACCTATCTATCTCTTATCTATCTATCTATCTATCTATCTATCTATCTATCTATCTCCTATATATCTCCTATCTATCTATTGTATTTGCTTCTATACATGTCTACCATTATACATACTAGAATTGTATTTTATAATGTGATGTTTAGGCCCGGTTCACATCTGCGTTCAGGTTTCCGTTCGTGGAGTGTGCTTGGGACCCCCCAAACAGAAACCTATACGCATTAAAAAGCGGTTACTTTCAGGGTCTCCAATTATTATATTCTGGGGTCTGAAAAGACCCCAGAGTATAATAAGTGTTCATGGGTGTTCATTATGGGGCATAATGGTGTATGCAGGGGCCACTATGGGGCATAATAGAGAGCGCAGAAATGTAGCGGAGGTCGGTCGGTCGAGGTCTTTAGTGTCAGTCAGGAAGGCGGGGGCCCCATGTCAAAAGTTCGCCACGGGGCCCTGTGTAAGAGGGTGAAACAGCCCCTGTGTAGTGAATGTGCAATGTGTAATTGAGTTGGTGTTTTCATAACCTGACATTTTGTTGTTTGACCACAAGAGGTCGCTGTTGCGAGATAACAAGTAAAAGGAAAAAGGCTGCATGCCCCTGGAAGATTGATGTGGAGACCCTGATCGTTGGAGGAAGGTTCTAGGAGCCATTTTGAGTCAGAGTGTGCTAGACTCTAGAGGAGAAGAGAGAGCTGTGGAGACATCACTGTGCAGAGAGAGTCCTTGGAGGGAGAAGCCACAGCAAGAATAGCTGAGGATTTGAGACTTTCAGAGTCTGTCCAGACACCATCCTAAGGAGAAGATTACTGTCAGAGACTTGGCTGAGAAGTGAGACTGTCAGTGAGACCGCATGCTGTCCGAGGAGCTCCTCTTCACCCTGATGCTAACAGAGACTAAAAGGTACCCAACAGAAGTAAGCGTGCACGCACCACACTGCAAGTTTTGCACCATATTGCTGGGACTGAGTAAAAAGCCTGTAGTTAGTTAGTTAGGTATAATCATCACCCCAGGCTGCAATACTGGTGAACTATCTACCTGTCTGGTAAAAGGACTAAGTCACAGAGGATTTCTACAGAGTTATATCTCCCAGAGAGGGACTTTTAAGGAAGTCTGGGAGCAACATTTAGTTTAACTTTACACTGTTTGGCTTGCAAGCTAACTAACCATTATACTTGCTTAGTTGTACTTGGTTTGGGGGGAATTTAGTAGTATTGTGATAAGATTGTAAACCCTGGTGTTACACCGCCGGATGCCTGTGTCACACACACTGAATTGTTCCTGTGTAATAGGGTAATAACAGGTAACAGGCAGCTGCATAGGCGCAGCTTGCAGGTAGGTAAAAGCTTGGAGTATATTGAAGGCCACACTAGTGGGCACAGTGCTGTATAACACCAGGGTCCCAGCCTCTAGGCTGTGTAAATGTAATACCTGGGAGTGTTCTTTTGGACAAAAGAGGTTATCTAAACTAAGTAAAACCCTATCTTGGTTAAATTGAATTGGACTCACTTCCTTTGTTCGTGACTTCGCTGTATCCTGGGGAGCCCACCTCGGTACACGGCTTACAACTTGGCGTAGTCGGCAGGATACAGCGACCCTCATGGACGGGAATGTGGCGGGAGAGAATCCCCTGGCACCAGCTGTGGTGGTCCAGGGTGCCCCTGCACAGCAAGCCCCAGCGCTGGTAATGCCGGCCCAAGTGGGGTACTTATCGGCCGGGGCACTAATGCAGCATCTGCCAAAGTTTGACGGTAATAATATGACGTTGCAGGACTGGACTGAAAGGGTACGAAGTATAGTTAGACTGAGCAACCTGATACCGGAACTGCGTGCAGAGATAGCATTAGGGGCCCTAGAAGGTGACGCTAGACGGACAGTGATGGTACGGCCCGAATCGGAAAGAGACACTTTAGAAAAAATATTTGCTCTGCTAGAGGGAGCTCAGGGAGGGCGTGCCAAGGTAGCGCAGTTGCGGAGCAACTTCTTCAATCGGTCACAGAGGGAGGGTGAGACTTTAACGCAATACTCTAACGCCTTACAAGAGATGCTGAATGAAGTGCAGCGACGGGACTCAGAGGCTATGGGAGCCTTCAAAGAAGTGGACCGGCTGCTACGAGATCAATTCATCCTAGGGTTATCCAATAAGTTGTTACAGGATAAACTGCAAGAGATGATCCGGGCAGATGCCAACCTGACATTCTATAATGTTTACCTGGCTGCTGTAGAGAGGGAAGAAGCGCCCGTGGCTGTGAATGTGAAGGCTGTGAGTAGCACCCAAGTGACAGGGACCCGAGGAGGTCCTGAAGACCCAGGGTCCTTAAAGGATGTAGTCCAGGCTCTACGGGCAGAAATGAGAGAACTCCGACTGGAGGTGTCCCAGATGCGAGCAGGTCAATCTATGGTTCCAGAAATGACCGCATCGTCCTACTCTCCCCCGCTGAGAGTACACCGTGGCCGAGGACCCACCAACCGAGGCTCATCAGCTGGGCAGGTATCAAGGGGACCCCTCTGCTGGAGTTGCAGACAGTATGGCCATATCGCCAGAGAGTGTAAGGGGGAGGTGGAACCCGAGCCGGCTTTAAACTCCCGACCGCCGCAGTAACGGGGCGTCCTGTGGCGGTTCACCAACAATCAAGCCCCGTACATGATGAATGCGACCTATATGCTAGCAGCCCCGTTATGGAAGCTGAGCTGGAGGGCCAGAAGGTACGCTGCTTAGTTGATACTGGATCGGAGTGCACCCTGATGCCCCTGGAGTTCTTCGAGAGACACTTCGGACATATGATGGAGCCAGAGGATGGAAGTGTCATCCGGTTGATAGCTGCCAACAATGGTGCGATGGACGTACAAGGGATCGTCTGGATGCGGGTCCGGCTGTTTGGGCAAGACATTGGCAAAAAGGGGATCGTGCTGATAGACCATCCGTCCAGGAGAGGACTCGATGTGACGCTGGGCATGAACGTGCTGAGAGACCTAGATCATCACCTTTATGCAAAGGAAGGACCTAAATACTGGCAGCGGGCCACCACACACCGGCCGACTCAGAAGGTCCTACAGCAGATGGTGAGGAGCTGTAGTTTGCAGAAGAGCACCATGGCAGGGCGCTCCATTGGATACGTGAAGGTGCCGCTGAGTGCCCCAATGAAGATTCCACCGCGACAGGAAAATATTGTGATGCTTCCGGTGGGGGCTGGACGACCATTAAATGGACTAGAGGTCTTGATAGAGCCTGCCCTGCAGGGAGAAACGCAGACCCGCCCTCTGGTAGCCCGAGCACTTGCCACTGTGAAGGATGGGTGTGTGCCTATACGCTGTCTCAACGTACTGGACAGTGAGTTGTTCGTGCCTGGGAATACCCTGCTGGCTGAAGTTCATGTGCCCGGGGGTGACATCCTTCGCCGGAAGAGCTTCACGTTGCAGCCTGATGGGAGGTCGTCTTGGACCTATGCTGTGAAGGTCCAGCAAAGGCAGCCTCCAACGACAGAGTGGAATGGCCAAGTGATCATGTCTCTGATGGGAGTAGATCGCCGGTCTCTGACCCCGGGACAACAGAAGCTTCTGGAGGACACTCTGTGGGAATTCCAGGAGGCGTTTTCAAGACACGATGAAGACTTCGGGTGTGCTACCGCCATTGAACACGAAATCCCCACTGGCGATGCTGCGCCTATTCGGGAGCGGTATAGGCAGATTCCCCCCAAGATGTATCAGGAGGTGAAAGAAATGGTGGCTAGCATGCTGGAGAATCAAGTGATCCAGGAGAGTAAGAGCCCATGGGCTGCTCCGGTGGTCTTGGTGCGGAAGAAAGACGGAAGTCTCCGTTTCTGCGTAGATTACCGGAAACTAAATGCTAAGACCGTCCGTGATGCATACCCCCTTCCACGGATTGAAGAGTCACTATCCTCCCTCGGTCATGCCAAGTATTTCTCAACGCTTGACTTGGCCAGTGGATATTGGCAAGTGCCAGTGGCCGAGAAGGACAAGGCCAAGACAGCGTTTATCTTACCCATGGGACTCTATGAGTTTAACAGAATGCCTTTCGGTCTGTCCAATGCCCCAGGGACATTTCAGCGGTTGATGGAGCTCTGTTTGGGTGACCTAAACTTTGAGTCGGTATTGATATATTTGGATGACGTTGTAGTGTTTGGGTCCTCATTTGAAGAACATCTCGAAAAGCTGCGGCAGGTCCTAGGGCGATTGCGTGATCATGGGCTAAAAATCAAGCCCAAGAAGTGTCAACTATTCCAGCAGCGAATAGAGTACTTGGGACATGTAGTCACTCCGGAAGGGGTACAACCTGCGCCCAGCAAGGTGGAGGCCGTCCAGAAGTGGCCCCAACCAAGAACCCTGCGTGAAGTACAAGCCTTTCTAGGGTTGGCCGGTTATTACAGGAGATTCATACCCAAGTTCTCTCATCGGGCTGGCCCCCTAAATGAACTACTGAGAGGCACAGCTGGTGGACCCAAGAATCGCCCCATTGAGTGGGGGCCACGACAGCAAGAAGCCTTTGAGGGGTTAAAGAAAGCTCTGACCAGTACCCCGATCCTGGCCTATGCACAGTTTGATAAGCCATTCCTGTTGTACACCGATGGAAGTCTACATGGTCTGGGAGCTGTGCTATCTCAAGTTCAAGATGGACGTGAGAGGGTGATTGCCTATGGCAGCCGGTCCTTAAGGGAGTCAGAGCGTAACCCCGACAACTACAGCTCCTTTAAGTTGGAGCTTTTGGCACTTGTATGGGCCATGACTGAAAGATTCACAGAGTATCTGACGGGTGCAGAAGTGATTGTGATGACGGACAATAACCCTTTAGCACACTTAGAGAACGCTAAGTTAGGTGCCCTTGAGCAGAGGTGGATGTCCCGCCTTTCCAAGTATCAATACCGTATCCAGTTCCGATCAGGGAGAGAGAATGGCAACGCTGATGCCCTCTCCCGAGTCCCTGTGGGGTTGCCAACCAAGAGTGGAGAGGAAGGGCTAGAAGACAGTGAAATCCCACACCTCGGCAGAATACCGCCATTCCAGAACATAACCCATTCAAGTGGGGTGGCTTCAGGGATGCCGATGGTGCTGGGGAAGACATTGGAAGATTGGGAAAGGGTTCAAAATAGCTGTCCGGACCTATGTAAAGTGAAAGAGTGGATCCGGACTAAGATCTGGCCACGGCCGAATGAGCGGGCTAGCTTAACCCAAGAGGGTCAGAAGTTACTGAGACAGTGGGATAAGCTGGTTGTCATCCAAGGACTCCTATGTCGGACCATATACATACAGTCAGAGCTGCAGCACCGGCAACAGATTGTCATCCCGATGTCATTGGGACCAGTAGCCGCTCAGGAAGCCCATGAGAGTGGGGCCCATTTTGGGAGTGCCAAAACGTACCAATGGCTCCAACGATTTGTGTATTGTCCAGATTTGGGAAAGATGGTGACCAAGGCATGTCTTCAATGTCGGTCCTGCGGGCTGAGTAAAAGTCCCGAACAACGTGCCCCTGTACAAACTATTCAAACATCTGCCCCCCTGCAAATTCTAATGATTGATTATGTACAGATTGGGTACTCTACCTCAGGACATTCTTACTGTTTGGTTATGACGGACCATTTTACAAAGTATGCAGTAGCTGTACCCACCAGAGATCAGACGGCTGAATCCGCTGCCGAAGCAGTCTGCAAACACTTTATACAAGTGTTTGGGTGTCCACAGAAAATCCATTCAGATCAGGGGGCGTGCTTTCAGGGGGCTTTGATGAGTGAATTGTATCAACTCTATGGGATCGAACGTTCTCGCACGACCCCATATCATCCACAGGGGAACGGGGCATGCGAGCGGTTCAACCGCACCTTGATACAGATGTTGCGGACGCTAGAGGATAGTCAAAAAGCTCGGTGGCCAGAGTATCTACCTGAACTGATGTGGGCCTATAACAATAGAGTACACAACACCACTGGTTACTCTCCACACATGTTGATGTTTGGGAGGGCAGGTCAAGAGATTGAGGATCTCCACATGCCAGATCCAATGCAGCCTCCTCCAAGGAGCACTACCGCATGGGCGCAAGAACACCGTCGCCGACTGAGAGCAGTACATAAGGTTGTGGGCGAACGCATGAGACAAATAGTACACCCCAACCCAGGGCCGGTGCAGAGGGATGAATACGCCCCAGGTGATCGTGTGATTGTCAGGGCCAAGAGGCCAACGGGAAAATTGGATGGGCGGTGGGAGGCGGTACCATATGTTGTGAAGCGAAAGGTAGACCCTGATATTCCAGTGTATGAGGTACAGCCAGTAGGGACTGGAGGACCCTCAAGGAACCTTCACCGTAACATGTTAAGACGCTGCAATTTTGAACACTCGGTGGCCGACGAGGTGGTACAGGCTCCTAGCATTGCTACCAGGGAAACCCCCTTAGACGATGAGTGGTGGGTTGTCCCTGCCCCAGCCGATCCAGGGAACCAAGTCGAGTCTAGTTTGCCGCCCAGGGAGGGAGTTGTACAACCTGCAGAACAGCCATCATTGGGTGTGCCGGGTGCCCCTGATTCTGTGACTCTGCGTAGGACAGCCAGGTCCAATGCTGGGGTACCCCCACAGCGCTATGCACAAGATGAGTTTATATGGGAAAGGTTGCCAGGGACGTCAACCTCTAGTGGGGTGGCATGTAAGAGGGTGAAACAGCCCCTGTGTAGTGAATGTGCAATGTGTAATTGAGTTGGTGTTTTCATAACCTGACATTTTGTTGTTTGACCACAAGAGGTCGCTGTTGCGAGATAACAAGTAAAAGGAAAAAGGCTGCATGCCCCTGGAAGATTGATGTGGAGACCCTGATCGTTGGAGGAAGGTTCTAGGAGCCATTTTGAGTCAGAGTGTGCTAGACTCTAGAGGAGAAGAGAGAGCTGTGGAGACATCACTGTGCAGAGAGAGTCCTTGGAGGGAGAAGCCACAGCAAGAATAGCTGAGGATTTGAGACTTTCAGAGTCTGTCCAGACACCATCCTAAGGAGAAGATTACTGTCAGAGACTTGGCTGAGAAGTGAGACTGTCAGTGAGACCGCATGCTGTCCGAGGAGCTCCTCTTCACCCTGATGCTAACAGAGACTAAAAGGTACCCAACAGAAGTAAGCGTGCACGCACCACACTGCAAGTTTTGCACCATATTGCTGGGACTGAGTAAAAAGCCTGTAGTTAGTTAGTTAGGTATAATCATCACCCCAGGCTGCAATACTGGTGAACTATCTACCTGTCTGGTAAAAGGACTAAGTCACAGAGGATTTCTACAGAGTTATATCTCCCAGAGAGGGACTTTTAAGGAAGTCTGGGAGCAACATTTAGTTTAACTTTACACTGTTTGGCTTGCAAGCTAACTAACCATTATACTTGCTTAGTTGTACTTGGTTTGGGGGGAATTTAGTAGTATTGTGATAAGATTGTAAACCCTGGTGTTACACCGCCGGATGCCTGTGTCACACACACTGAATTGTTCCTGTGTAATAGGGTAATAACAGGTAACAGGCAGCTGCATAGGCGCAGCTTGCAGGTAGGTAAAAGCTTGGAGTATATTGAAGGCCACACTAGTGGGCACCGTGCTGTATAACACCAGGGTCCCAGCCTCTAGGCTGTGTAAATGTAATACCTGGGAGTGTTCTTTTGGACAAAAGAGGTTATCTAAACTAAGTAAAACCCTATCTTGGTTAAATTGAATTGGACTCACTTCCTTTGTTCGTGACTTCGCTGTATCCTGGGGAGCCCACCTCGGTACACGGCTTACAACTGCACCAACTTGTCAAATTCAGCATCAAAATCCACATGGGCCACTCACTATTTTCTGCCTCCTATTCAGTTCCATGGGCATTATCAGGCAGAAGATAGCGAGTAATGCTTGTTTTTACGCTACATGAAAAAATCAGCTAAAAGAAAAATCCGCTACAGGCAAAAATCAGCGAGCCTCCCAATGAAATGAGTGGAGGCAGGTTATAGGTGGAATTTGGGGCTGAATTTGAGATAAAATCCTCCTCAAATTCGGTGCCAAATTCCTCTGTTAACATACCCTCAGACCTAGAAATTGGTTACCTAGAGTCCTAGGAGCCTTGACAGTGCCATTCACTATGTCTTAAGTCCATTTAAGCGCTGGTTCATAGCAAACTTATTTGGCCCATGAAAATCTTTAAACCAAACCATTCAAACCTGAAACTAAAAAAATCTTCAGAGGTTTGGCCATCTCTAGTGAAAAGTGAATAACAATGTAAAAAATGTGAAAAAATGTATTAGTTTGGTGTATTTACTAAGCAAAAGTCTTTTTTTTTTTTTTGTGGATGTAAAACAAAATTAAAAAAAAATCCATAAATAGCATCTGTCACACTTGTTTGTGTCATAAAATAGTCATGAGAAAATGAATGTAATTGGCCACATTAAAGCCACAGATCAAAAGAGTCAATGTAAATAGCACTTCAATGGTCAGAATATAGATTAATGTTAATTATTATACATTACTGAATTACATTCTCTTTGTGTCGTGTACATGTTGGTAAAATCAGGTGAACATTTTTCTTCTTTAGCCCCGGCTATCTTCTCTGCTATAATTATGTATCTTCCTCTTTAATACTCTAAAATAAGTAATCCTCTCTTTCTGCTTTATTACCAGCTCTGTTTTTATATTGAGCAATAAATTGTATTATATAGAGTTCACTTTATTCAGAGTATTTATTAAGCACATAACTAAACATTTATATAACCCTAGGAATACCACAGAGAGGAGGGTGACAAGAAATCATTATCAACAAACTCCAGTTGCTTTATACGCTAAGATTCAAAACATATACCGCAAGGTCCAGTTCTTACCAGACACTGTTAAATATGTAATATCATAGTTTTTGATACACATAGTATGATGGTTCCCAAGACTAATATTTGCATTGACAGCTCTCTTCTCTTCTGCAATTCTGCTAGCTTCCTAACAGCTGTACCTAATTGACCCTATATAAGGAACTAAAATCTTAAACCTATCTTCCTTGCTCCTACCCCTGCTCCTTCCTCTCCGATGCACTATGGAATAAACTGGATTACACCCACGATCATTTCTTGTACACTTTCTTTTCTTAGGATCACAGAAACATGGTTGACTACCTCAAACACTCCTTTCCATGCTGTGTACTCCTAGAATTCTCCAGCTCTCACATACTCCCCGACCCAACAACCAACCTGGTTGAGGTGCTGGCCTTTTTCTGTTTGACAGCTACTCCTTCACCCTAATCCAAACTCTACCTGCTCTTACCTTCCCTTCTTTTGAAGTGCACTCCGTCCACATTTACTCATCCTCCAACTTCCAGGTGTCCATTATATAGTGGCCACCAGAACATACCAGCTCCTTCATCGACTATTTCACCACCTGTCTCATGCACTTCCAATCCACTGATACCCCCCATCATTATGGATGAGTTCAATAAAAGTAAAACAAATACAGGTATTTGAAGTGTAAAGAAGCAAGAACTCCATAAACAGCGGGCACATGTATATGTGACATACAAGGGGAGAAAGCAGAGCAAAATAGGGACAAAAAACCAGAAGGTAACTTTTCAAGCTCCTGGCCCCCATTTAAAATCTTTAATAGATTAATAAAATATTTCCATGCAGTATGTATAATACTAGTATTTTTTTATGTGATAGAAGAATTTTTGGTCCTAGCCTCATTAGGCATCAGCATGGAGTATTACTGTATCCTCTATACGTTTGATAACTACAGCCCTGAGAGTGGGTTCACATCTGTGCCCGGTCTCCGATTTAGCCAATCCTTCCGGTATCTGTGTTGTGCCCCACAAAACTGAACAGGAGACGGAAATCAGGCGGTCAGCTTTCAAACTCATTCACTCAAATGAGTTTGCAGAGGTCACCATCCGTGTGCGTCTTCTGCTTGTCCGCGGGGAAACCGTTTTTTTTTTTAGCCAGACACAAAGTCGGACATGCAGGACTTTGTGTACGATTAAAAATAAACGGTTTCCTCACAGAAGACGGGGCAAGGGAGGTCATCTCTGCAAACTCAATTAAGTGAATCGATTTGAAAGCTGACCGCCAGGTTTCCATCTCCTGTCCAGTTTCATGGGGCAGAAGATGGAAACTGGACGGATTGGCTAAACTGGAGACCGGGCGCAGATGTGAACCCGTCCTGACTCTGCCTACTGTAACATCTGAGCTCTCTGATTTCAGCAAAACCGCAGAATTCTGAATTCTGTTCTATCTGTATATGGAGGTGCAAACAGAACTCAACATACTATATAGTCAGTTCAAAATAATTAAAGTAGGGCTTTAATATTTTATCTAGAATTGCAGTATAATTTTTGTTGAAACATCGAGTGTTCCATTAATTTTTTGACTTAGTCTTCATTGGCACCAACCCTTAAATTCTTGGTGATAAATGATACTACACTTTTACGTCAAGTTAACAGTTGCTGAATAACCTATAAGTATGCAGGGAAGCAAAGTCTAGTAATTACAGCCCATGCACGATGCGTTGTTATGTGAGCCAAATACCCGCTTATCCAGGGTGTATTTATTTTCTTGGCACTATTTTATGGCATGGATTTATTTCTTATATTTGCTGCTATTTCAGTAGACTCCTGAATTGTATTTCCCATCAGGTTTATATCTAAAAATTAACCTTTGGAGTTATTAAAGACCTGTGACTGGTGAGTTACCAGCACATTTTATGCACCAATGAATAGATACAAGTTTATGTTATAACAAAATTTCAAGCCACCATCTAGATAATTGTCAGGCCATATGTTTGTCCTGTTACATCTGTTACTTCTGCTGAACTTTGATTCAAATACACAACCAAGAGGACGGCTAAACCAGTTTTTTCTTGCTCCATTTAAACTCCATTTCATTTTCACTACTATGCTATTAGGCTTAATGTGGAACATGAGGTTAGAAATATCATCCCGCATGCCCCTTGGCAACTTGTATTAATGCCTACAGCCAGCAACATTTAGGCATTAAATGTTCTCTTACACCGATGCATGCTGTAATCTGTAAACGGATCTCCAAAATACAATTTAGAAAGGATCCAAGAAAAAAAGACACATTGCTTTTTTTTAGCAGGAACCATAAACATTATCATGGCTTTACAAGATATCTTGTAATATTTTACAAAAGCAAATTTATCGCTGGAGAATTTTTCAAATTTGATATCAATGGGACAAATGTAAAAAATGTCAATGAGAAACAGAATAGTGCGAAGCTTTAGAATTGTGCCTCTTGAGCTGAACGAGATCAATAAATGATGAGAGCAGGATAAAAAAGAAAAAAAAAACGTGAAACAGACTAGATAATCGGCATTCAGCAAATTCTTTCTCAATGTGAGCCCAATGAAGCATAGCACTAATTGAATAAAAGGTTAACCATCAAAATAGCTTAAAGTGGAAAAAATGGGTGATTTCCTGAACACAAGTTATTCATTTAGGGCAAGAAAAACATTATGCGTATAAAAATACAATAACCTTTTCAAAAATTCCAGGGAGGGGGGTCATTTATGTCATGTGTGATATGCAAAAAGGCCTAAGAACGCAGACATGGTGCTTACCACTCTATGCACCTGACATCAAATGCCATTCACTTTGTGCACTGCACTATAGTATATTCCTAATAAATATAATAACTCAAGCATTAAGACAACCAAGTCTGCATTACTAAGATAGAGGAAAAATTGCATAAGCAGCAAATTAAACAGTAAAGACAGATGACAACCTAAAATTGAAGTGACTGATGAAATTCCATCAAAAATGTTATCATCTGCTATACATATGGACGATACAAATTTGGTATCGAATTAGAAAATAGAATTTATAGATAATTTGTATAACTTATAATTATAGTTTATGCTCAAATATATAAAACACTACTGTAGTCTTGTAAAAAGATAAACAGTGATAGAAAATGATCTTGTCACAATATCTACTGTATGTGGTTAGAAAGTTTGAAAATGATAACTTCTAGTAGGTTTTTGCACAAAAAAAGTGACTTTTACTCTATTTCCACTGTTCTCGTAAGGAAAGTGGTGAGAGAAAGGGGTCTTTACTGGCTGACAATTCTACCATTATTTGCACCACAAAACTTGTATAAATAAAACCTAGGAAAGCTAGGGGACAGTGAAGATTTCAGCATCTGACATGGGATTCACCAAAGATGAGCTACAATTATTATAATCCACAGTCTTGGCCATAAGTGGCAGCCCTGAAATTTTTCCAGAAAATGAAGTATTTCTCCGAAAAAAAATTACCTGTATATACTCGAGTATAAGCCGACCCGAATATAAGCCGAGGCCCTTAATTTTACCTCAAAAAACTGGGAAAACTTATTAACTCAAGTATAAGCCGAGGGGGGGAAATGCAACAGCCACTGGAAAATTTCAAAAATTAAAATGGTCGGAGTTTTTGGGTGCAGTAGATGCTGGGTGCAGGGGATGGGGAGGGGGTGTTTTGGTTGTCTGTCTGCCCCTTCCCTGAGCTTGAGGACTGGGTTTTTTCCCCTCACTTGGAATTCAGCCTGGCTGAATATAGGGTATCTGCGGTGCTCCTATTAACCCCTTCCCAACGGAATAGGAGCACTGCACATACCCTATATTCAGCCTGGCTGTAGTCAGGCTGAATTCCAAGTGGGGGAAAAAAAAACAATCTCAGGGAAGGGGAAGTTGGACAACTTTTTTTCCCGCTACCGCGTTTACCGTACAGGAAAAATATTTTTATAGATTTGTAGAGCTGGTGTTTTCGGACACAGGGATACCTAATGTGTATGTGTTTCACAGTATTAACAGTATTAGATATTCATTATATGTGTTTTAGGGAAAGGGGTAGGATTTTAATTTTTAATACTTTATTTTTTTATTTTTTACTTTTTTTTGGAATTCATTAGACCCTCTAGGGGTCTTGAACCCCAGGGTCTGATCACTAATGCAATGCCAAAATCGTCATTTCTCATGTCCAGGGCCACTATGGCACATAATACCATGTGCAGGGGCCGCTATGAGGCATAATACTGTGTACAGAGCCACTATGGAACATAATACTGTGAGCAGGGGCCACTATGGGATAAAATACTGTGTACAGGAGCCACTATGGGGCGTAATACTGTGTGCAGGTGCCACTATGGGACATAATACTGTGTGCAGGTGCCACTATGGGACATAATACCATGTGCAGGTGCCTCTATGGGACATAATACCATGTGCAGGTGCCTCTATGGGACATAATACCATGTGCAGGTGCCTCTATGGGACATAATACCATGTGCAGGGGCTGCTATTGGACATTATACTGTGTACAGGGGCAGCTATGGGACATAATACTGTGTGCAGGGGCCACTATGGGGTATAATACTGTGTGCAGGGGCCACTATGGGGCAAAATACTGTGTACAGGAGCCACTATGGGGCATAATACTGTGTGCAGGGGCCACTATGGGACATAATACTGTGTGCAGGTGCCTCTATGAGACATAATTCCATGTGCAGGGGCTGCTATTGGATATTATACTGTGTACAGGTGCAGCTATGGGACATAATACTGTGTGCAGGTGCCTCTATGAAACATAATACCATGTGCAGGGGCTGCTATTGGACAGTATACTGCGTACAGGGGCAGCTATGGGACATAATACTGTGTGCAGAGTCCACCATGGGACATAATAATGTGTGCAGGGTACACTATTGGACATTATACTGAGTAAAGGGGCAGCTTTGGGACATAATATTGTGTGCAGGGTCCACTATGAGGCATAATACTGTGTGCAGGGGCCACTATGGGACATAATACCATGTGCAGGGGTCACTAGAGGACATAATACCGTGTGCAGGGGCTGCTATTGGACAAAATACTGTGTGCTGGGGCCACTATGGGGACATAATACCGTGTGCAGGGGCCTCTATGAGACATAATACCATGTGCAGGGGCTGCTATTGGATATTATACTGTGTACAGGGGCAGCTATGGGACATAATTCTGTGTGCGGGGTCCACTATGGGACAAAACACTGTGTACAGGGGCCACTATGGGGCATAATACTGTGTGCAGGGGCCACTAAGGGGCATAATAGTGCAATTTTTCAATTTTTGTGTAAAATTATGTACAATGCCATTTTTTCCTCAGGTTTTTTTTTTTGCGCTGTTCCAATACTCACAATGGAAATAAACATGTGTAATTGCAATAGTTTTCTGGGAGAAATACTTCATTTTCTGGAAAAATTTTAGGAGTGCCCACACTTACAGCCATGACTGCAGATATATACATATATGTATGTTTAAATTCTAGACATAGGGACTTGTGAAATAGCAGCTTAGCTATGCTGTATATCTTCCTTATGGGAAAGTTATAACCAGGGCAATATTTCTCATTTTAATTATTATTCTGAGTTGTAATATAATTTAGTAGATGATAAAAACAGCCTTCCCAAACAATTGATGCACATTGAAGTTTTACTGTTTTCTGCAGTGAATCATGGCTTTGTGCTTTGATCTACAGAACTTGCGGAAGGGACTGCACAGGTTACATAACCCCATGTGTGCAGGTACTATTGAAAGACTTACAGAAATAAGATCATAAGGCCAAATCTGTGCAGGCCCTCAAGCAAATGAGAAGAGTAGAAAGGAGGCAAAGTGTAAGCTGTTGGGTAAGTATGAAGGCTTTGGTTTGGATTCTGTATTGCTTTCTATGATCTATAGCATAACGTTGGCAGATGGAACTACATTTTCAATGTGACAGTTTTCACTGGCTGAAAATGCTACCGATGTTAAAAATGAGAACACTGCCTCTCTTCATTAATTTTCCTTCAGTCAGCAACCAAAATCAAACCACTGTAATGGAAGTTATCAAGAGGTTTCCATGGTAAAACATAGATAATTTAGTAATATAAGCACTTGACTGCTGTTGGCAAGATGGAGATTGATTTTGTAATGCTGCAACGCTATTTATCTCCTCCAAGCAATATCTAGAAGACTACAAGTAGTCTGCCATTTGATACTTTGATGATCCTGTCCCTGGATAGAATTTGATCCCCATGGTCATACTAACAGGATGCTATTTATGAAGTGTGTGGCACTGGAAGCAGGGGAATTAAAATACCGAATCCACATAAAACCGGAGCACGGTAAAGGGATGTTTGAAATACTCTTGAAGAATGACTAAATAGACCGCTCATGAATGTTTCAGTAATCTACAATGCTAAACATTGCTATTTTCTCTCAAATTGTCTCTTTCAAGTAAGTCGGCACTCTTTCTGTTTCTGTAGTTTTATTTTGAAACTGCATATGTATGTGCATATTTTACACATAAAATAACTATTATGCATGCCTCCTTTCAAATGTATTTCATCAGCATAGAAACAAAGCGTGTCTGTTGCAAGGCCAGAGATGTGCTGTGGTTGCAGAATGTGTACAGACAAGAGTTAGAAGCCTCTAAGGAGTCGTAATTTCTAATGCCAGAGACTATGGCATTAACCCTTCATGCACATTTGAACCAGCCGCCGACACCGCTAAGGTTTGGGTCATTATGTATGTAGGAAATCTTACTGCTTCTCTAGACATCACCTTAATTATGTTTGCGCCAAACTTCGAAGAGATGTTATGTCAATCAATCTGCAATATCTTATCTGTAAAAGTCATGTATGCTGAAGATGTCAAAGATCCATGCTGTTTGGGCATCCATAAAAAAGCATTGCATAAATATTAACTTCAAGACAGTCTGTTCTTTTGTTCTCAAATTCACAAAGATAATCATAAAACTTGTTGAATTCATTTGTTTCTAGATCATCAAAAGATTCCAGGATGCTGAAGGTGACCGTATTGAACTGGTTATTTACTCAGTAAAAAGCTTTAAGTTTATTTTATAGTTTGGCTTCCATATTCACGTATTTTACAACTATGGCTATTATACCTTGTTGCTGTTGTTGTATTATTAGATATATAAGTGTATATATGGTCTATGTGCGGAAGTTATATTAAATTTCCTTTGTGGACTATCTGCTTCTATTATACCTTTATACTTACTTATACCAGGTATAAATGACATGCTGCGATTGGGAAAAACTCTTGCGTTTTGGAAATCGCAGCATTTCCACTGTGGATTTTTTTTTTCTGCAATGTAGATTAGGCAGAATCCCATCCACTTAGCAGATACTGCGTTTTCGCAACGTGGGGCCCTGGCCTGTTCTTCAAAATAGAGTTGTAACTTGAACCACCTTGGTCTCAATGGAGAATCTTTAATGGGGCCCCTGCTTTATGCCATTTAAAATAGTCATATATATTATGTGGCACAGGGACTTTCGGGCCCCCCTCAAGTTCCAGGGCCTGGTAGATACCGCTACCTCTGTACCCCCTACAGCTGTGACCCTGCTTCAAAATCCTCATCCCTGATGAAAAGGAAACCCAATGTCTAGACAAATATTCATAGCCTTAATCTTTGCCATATCTGTCTAAGAACAGCATATTATTTATTGGAACACTTTTGCGCTCTGACTGTGCCATGTTAAAAAAAAAATAACATTAAAAACAGGACTTTAAGATTCCTTTTTGTGAACCATATTTTCCAAGAAAACTGATCTACTATATTTTATTGTTGGGAGTAATCCTATTGGCAGTAATCCTAAAGTCTATTCATACATGGAATTACATATGTACCAGTTGCTCACTACCAATAGACATAAGTATATGTGTATGGATTTATCATAAATGTTATGTTCTGTACAAAAGGAAATAGAAGTATCACATGGAGATGTAAAAGAAATGAAGTGAAATAACTTGATAAGGTAAAATTATACATTAATTCTACAGATATAACCACTCTAGAAATATTCATGTGGATTGTGAGAAATCATTAGATTATGATATTGTGAATTCATTATTCACTAAGTGGTTGTGAAGATTTCATTATCAAATACGGATCATTCAGTTCAAATGTCTAAACAATCCGGTGTCAGCATTAATCAAAATGTATGAGCGGAATTTGCCTGTAATGTTAAGTGGATAAAAAGATCAACACAAAGCAAATGTCCTGACATTTTACATGTCAAACAGCATTAAATATTGATATCCATGTATATTTAATATTCTGCACAGCAGGTAGAACGTTCTCAAGGATATATAGTGCACTGATTAAAAAGTCTACTTATGAATGTAAAATAGCAGATTGAATAGTAGTTAGATAAATTGAGATATCAGATTCTGGACAAACAGACAAATAGGTAGCAGACAGTTAGGAGTATTATAAAATGCCCCTTCCTCCAGCACCATTGTGCTCTATCGTCAGTAAATATACTATACATGTAAGAAAGTCAGCTCTATGTGTGACGCTTTACCATAAAATGGGGTCCCACATGATGGTGTAGTGAAGGCACATGGCAGGAAAGTTGGATTTAACTTTACCCCAACAGATAGTTTAGCATGTACTTGATAATATACTTGTCCTTGTGTAAAGACATTGAGAGGGATTTAATAGGAGACCAGCATTTGTCATGCCGGTTTTCATCTATTCCCTGCTGGCATCATATCTATCAAAATTAAGAGGCACATGCTTCAAAATAATTTTCTTGGCTGGTCATTGTGCCAGAAGCTGAAATCTAAATTTAGGGTGAGGCCCCATGTTACGAAACAGCATTTTACAGTACCAACAAAGTTAAGGAAATTTCATTAATCTCCTCCACACATCATGAAAAAAATAGAGCTGAAGAAAAAAAATTTGTACGTGAGCCCTAATCCAGATTTCAGCTATTACTTGAGACAGTTTTCTGGTGCAAATTAACTTAAAGAGGACCTTTCATGTCCTCATCGATGTGTGGTATTATATACCACTAGAAAGACAACAGTGCGTTGAATTCGGTGTACTGTCAGATTTCCCAGTACGCGCCCCAGTGCTGGAGATATCAGTGCCATTAACTTCAGGCACTGATCTCTTCCCATTGTCAGAAGGGCAGGCATTATAGCTCAGTGTCATGGCTGGGTTGTGAGGAACAACCCACTTCCCCCCAACAGTACTCTTCCATAGACTTGGACTTGTTCCTCATAGCCCAACAATGACACTAGGCTGTAAGGCCAGTCCTTCTTACAGTAGGGAGATATTAATGGCACTGATATCTCCAGGATCAGGGTGCACAACAGAAAAGTCGACATTGCAAGGAATTCAGCACACTGTTGGCGTTCTAGAGGTATACAATACTACACATTGATGAGCATGTTAAAGGCCCTCCTTAAATGCCACAAGTGTGGAGTAAATACAGCCATGCACTAAAAATTGCCACTTTTGTCATGCATCATGAGCAAAATGTATCATAGATTCCTTGCCTGACTAGAGAAAGGGCTGGTATTAGAGACATGTATCATGAGTAGAGATGAGCGAGTAGTATTCGATCGAGTAGGTATTCGATCGAATACTACGGTATTCGAAATACTCGTACTCGATCGAGTACCACTCGCTATTCGAATGGAAAAGTTCAATGCAGAACCAGCATTGATTGGCCGAATGCTATACAGTCGGCCAATCAACGCTGGTTCTTCTCCTACCTTTAGAAGTCTTCTCCATGCAGCTTCCCCGTGGCGTCTTCCGACTCTGAATTCACTCTGCCAGGCATCGGGCCTGGGCAGAGCCGACTGCGCATGTCCACTTGTAGTGCGGGCATGCGCAGTCGGCTCTGCCCAGTCCCGATGCCTGGCAGAGTGAATTCAGAGCCGGAAAATGCCGTGGGGACGCTGCATGGAGAAGACTTCTCAGAGGATATTCGATATTTGATTTGAGTAGTCGAATATTGAGGGGCTACTCGAAACAAATATCGAATCTCTAACATTTTACTGTTTGCTCATCTCTAATCATGAGCCAAAACTGTTTTGATCACCATTTTGTAGCAACAAAATATTTCCCTTCTTTGCTATAGTTAAATTCACTGTGTTATCGGCATGGATAATTTAAGGTTATACAAGGTACATATTGTGGGAAAAGACTGAACAGTGACCTGGCGGTGGTACTAGTGACATCAACTTGGGTAATACAGTCATGGTCATAAGTGTTGGCACTACTGAAATATTTCTAGAAAATGAAGTATTTCTCCCAGACAGTTATTGCAATTACACATATTTTGTGTTACAGATTTTTATCTTTGTGTGTATTGGAATAATACAGAAGAACAGGGAAAAAAAGCAAATTGGACATGATTTCACACAAAACTCCAAAAATGGGCCAGACAAAATAGTTGCCACTTTTTCAAAACTTTGTGTAAGTAACTTTGTTTCAGGCATGCAATGCTCATTCAAACTAAATCCTTCTGGTACAATGTCTTGTGGATAGATGAGACCAAGATTAGAGCTTTTTGGTAAAGCATATCATTCTACCAAATGAGGCCTACAATGAAGTGAATACAGTACCAAAAGTCAAATATGGTGGAGGTTCAAAGATGCTTTGGGCTTGTTTTGCTTCCTTTGGCACTGTGTGCCTTGACTGTGTACATGGTATCATGAAATCTGAAGATTATCAAACAGTTTAGTGTCTCAATGTAGGGCCCAATATTAGAAAGCTGTGTTTGAATCCTAACTCATGGATATTCCAGCAAGATAATGACCCCAAACATACTTCAAAAGCCCCCAGAAATGGATGGACACAAAGCACTATAGAATTCTGAAGTGTCCAATAATAAGTCCGTATCTAAATCCCATTGTACACCTGTGGAGAGATCTTAAAATTGATATGGAAGAAGGCACCCTTCAAATATCAGAGACTTGGAACAGTTTATAAAAGTAGAATGATCTAAAATTCCAATTGACAAGTGTTGGATGTTGTTGATGGTTATAGAAAGCGATTTATTACAGTTATTTTTTCCAAAAGTTATGTAACCAAGTATTAAAGAAGTTGTACAGGCTAAATAACATTTTCTCATTAGGATGGGGAAAGTGAAAAAAATAAAAAAATACTCACCGGTCCCCGATGCCCCAGTATCCTTCCATGGTGGTCTGATCTGGTCGACTGCCTTCTTGTTCATGAAATTCTCACCAACTGTGACGTTCCAGGTTCCCTCCCACTGAGGCTGCTGATTGGCCTTAGTGGTCATGTGACTGCTGAAGCCAATCCGCAACCTCAGTGGCCCAGGAAGGGAACATGGGACATCATAGGTACTAATGTCCACGGTTTCCTTCTTGAGGCCACTGATTAGCCTCAGTGGTCACATGGGACGGATACTTCTAATGGAAGACAACAATGGAACTGCAGGACCAGACCGTGCGGGGAGGCAAGAGAGCAGCGAGGACAGGTTAGTATGGTTTTATATTATTTTTTTCAACTTCCCTGGCCTAATTAATAAAACTAATTTTAGGCCGGACAACCCCTTTAAGTTTAAGGAGCTAATATTTTTTTCCAGCCATTTTTGGAGTTTTGAGTGAATTCAGAATATAATATAATTACTTTTGGCTTTTTTCTAAATTTTTTAGTTTTGTTCCAATACATGCAATGGAAATAAACATGTGTATAACAAAACACATCCAATGGCAATAATTTTCTTGGAGAAATACTTCATTTTCTGCAAAATTTCAGGGGTGCAAACACTTACGGCCATGACTGTATATCCCTGCAGTTACTTGTTTTGAAAGTGGATTTCAATTAGATTTGCACAGCACTCTGACATAACCATGGTTGTATTGCACAGAGGACTCCAGGTTCACATATAATAGATCAATGTCCCTGTCATGCCTCACGTTGTTCTTCCACTTTACACAATATGTCAATAATTTGACTGTAAGGTTTAATTTGGGATACAATACCTTGATTTGCCTTAACTATGGTAATTTCTATGATTCTTTATATAAGTGAAGGAACTAAGAGAGGAAAACTACTAATGCATTTGAAGTTTGATGTTAAAAACTTTTGAGATTATTGATGATGATGAAATAGATCATAAATGAAATGAGTTGTCCTTTCAAGACAATCTCTGTCCATATGTCCATATTTTGGGGGGCCCAAAGTCACATGTTAATTCCTGTCTCCTTGTAGGACAAGGTGCAGAAAGAATAATAAGTGCTTTAAAACAAGTATATCATTTTTGGGAGGCAAGTTGGACTAGAACGCTAGTGCATATTCAATCGTAAATCTGCCTCGGTATGTTTATGTGACTTGGTCACATAAATATTATTATTATTATATTTATTTATATAGCACCATTAATCCCATGGTGCTTCACATTTGGGGGTTTACATACAATACACAAAATATAAAGGTAGATATAATACTAACAATGACCGACTAGCACAGTGGGGTAGAGGGCCCTGCCCGCGAGGGCTTACAATCTATGAGGGAAGGGGGTAGAGACAGAAGGAGAGGGGGAGACAGTTCAGATGGTGGTGTGGTAATAGTGTTATTGGAGGTTGTAGGCCTTCCTGAATAGGTGAGTCTTCAGGGCCTTCTTGAAGCCTGTGATTGTGGGGGTCAGTCTTATGTGTCTTGGTAAGGAGTTCCAGAGTATGGGGGATGCACGGGAGAAATCTTGGAGATTGGTGATGGGGCCACACGGTGGCTCAGTGGTTAGCACTGCAGCCTTGCAGCGCTGGAGTCCTGGTGTTCAAATCCCGCCATGGGCAAAAAAACATCTGCAAGGAGTTTGTATGTTCTCCCCGTGTTTGCATGGATTTCCATCCCATATTCCAAAAAAAGACATACTGTTAGGGAAAAATGTACATTGTGAGCTCTATGTGGGGCTCACAATCTACATTTAAAAAAAAAAAAAAAAAAAAATCTTGGAGATGGTTGTGTGAGGAGTGGATGAGAGCAGAGCAGAGTAGGAGGTCATTGGAGGACCTGAGGTTGCGTGTGGGCAGGTAGCGGGAGATTAGTTCGGAGATATATGGAGGGGACAGGTTGTGGATCGCTTTGAATGTTAACGTTAGTAGCTTGAACCCAATTCACTGGGCTATGGGTAGCCAGTGGAGGGACTGGCAAAGGGGAGCAGCCGATGAAGATTGGGGGGTGAGGTGGATTAAATGAGCAGTGCAGTTTAAGGTGGACTGGAGGGGGCGAGGGTGCTAGCTGGCAACCATGGAGAAGGGTGTTGCAGTAATCTAAACGGAAGATTATGAGGGCCTGGATGAGCATCTTAGTGGTTTCAGGGGTGAGGAAGGAGAGGATTCGATGGATGTTCTTCAGTTGGAGGCGGCAGGAAGTGTTGAGGGTTTGAACGTGTGACTTGAAGGATAGGTCGAAATCCAGGGTTACCCCAAGGCAAGCATGATGTTCTGTTTTCTTCATCTTTATCTTGTTTCTCCACCGTCACTGATGAAAAACTCTCCACCCTAATTTCAAAGTCCTACTTCACCTCCGGCGCGCTTGATCCATCCAGTTCCATCTCATCCCCAAACTCACTGAAGTCTTTACTCCTACCCTAAACCATCTCTTCAATCTATCCTTAACCAGAGGATCCTTTCCTTTTGCCTTCAAACACGCTACCATCAACACCTATACTTAAGAAACCATCCCTCGACCCGTCCTCTCCAGCCATCTATCACCCCACCTCACTGCTCCTGTATGTCTCAAAATTTCTCGAAATGCCCACTTCAAACTATCATCCTATCTCTCGTCCATTGTACTCTTTGACAGGCTTCAGTCAGGCTTCAGACAGGCCAATTGGTCACTGATAGTTTTGTATTTGTTTTGTGTATTTTGTGTATTGTAAGTAAACCCTAAAATATACAGCAACATTGAATTAATGGTGATATATATATGTGGCTGTTTACGTGAAAAGGGCCCAGATCGTCGATACTAATTATAGAGAAAATAGTCCAAAACATATTTGGGTAAAAAAATCACAATTTTGTTTTATGGAAAAATTTTATTTAAAAAATATGTCAATTGTGCTTTCAATAAAAATTTTTTTGCTGTTTCGGACAATGTTACACCATAACCGTTACAATGATACCAAGAACTCCATATCGACAATGTGGGCCCTTTCCACATAAACAGCCACATATATATATATATATATATATATATATATATATATATATATATATATATATGTGAATAAAAAATATTTAGCATGATACAGAAAGGAAAGCCAGATTTCATATGTAACTCATCTCCACTTGAAGCTTGATTCATAACTAGTAGAGATGAGCGAACACTAAAATGTTCGAGGTTCGAAATTCGATTCGAACAGCCGCTCAATGTTCGTGTGTTCGAACGGGTTTCGAACCCCATTATAGTCTATGGGGAACAGATACTCGTTAAGGGGGAAACCCAAATCCGTGTCTGGAGGGTCACCAAGTCCACTATGACACCCCAGGAAATGATGCCAACACCTCTGGAATCACACTGGGACAGCAGGGGAAGCATGTCTGGGGGCATCTAACACACCAAAGACCCTCTATTACCCCAACATCACAGCCTAACAACTACACACTTTACACACTCAATACCACCTCTCTGACAGTAGGAAAACACCTTGAAACATGTGTATTTGGCACTTGCAGTGAGGAGAGCTTGTCACCAGCAGTGAATTTGGCCCTTGTAGTAAGTTGAGGTTGGCACCAACATTTGTTTTGAAAATCAGGGTGGATTGAGCCTCTAACCAGCAGAGTTTGGGCAAATTCATGGTGGAGGGAGCCTCTAAAAACCCCAGTTTGGACCAATTCATGGTGGAGGGAGACTCTAAAAACCCCAGTTTGGACCAATTCATGGTGGAGGGAGCCTCTAAAAACCCCAGTTTGGACCAATTCATGGTGGAGGGAGCCTCTAACCAGCCCAGTTTGGGCAAATTCATGGTGGAGGGAGCCTCTAACCAGCCCAGTTTGGACCAATTAATGGTGGAGGGAGCCTCTAACCAGCCCAGTTTGGACCAATTAATGGTGGAGGGAGCCTCTAACCACCCCAGTTTGGACCAATTCATGGTGGAGGGAGCCTCTAACCAGCCCAGTTTGGACCAATTCATGGTGGAGGGAGCCTCTAAAAAACCCAGTTTGGACCAATTCATGGTGGAGGGAGCCTCTAAACAGCCCAGTTTGGGCAAATTCATGGTGGAGGGAGCCTCTAACCACCCCAGTTTGGACCAATTCATGGTGGAGGGAGCCTCTAAACAGCCAAGTTTGGACCAATTCATGGTGAAGGGAGCCTCTAAAAACCCGTTTGGACCAATTCATGGTGGAGGGAGCCTCTAACCAGCCCAGTTTGGGCAAATTCATGGTGGAGGGAGCCTCTAAACAGCCCAGTTTGGGCAAATTCATGGTGGAGGGAGCCTCTAACCAGCCCAGTTTGGACCAATTCATGGTGGAGGGAGCCTCTAACCAGCCCAGTTTGGGCAAATTCATGGTGGAGGGAGCCTCTAAACAGCCCAGTTTGGGCAAATTCATGGTGGAGGGAGCCTCTAACCAGCCCAGTTTGGACCAATTCATGGTGGAGGGAGCCTCTAACCAGCCCAGTTTGGGCAAATTCATGGTGGAGGGAGCCTCTAAACAGCCCAGTTTGGGCAAATTCATGGTGGAGGGAGCCTCTAACCAGCCCAGTTTGGACCAATTAATGGTGGAGGGAGCCTCCAAATAGCCAAGTTTTGGGAAATTCATGGTGGAGGGAGCCTCTAACCAGCCCAGTTTGGACCAATTCATGGTGGAGGGAGCCTCTAACCAGCCCAGTTTGGACCAATTCATGGTGGAGGGAGCCTCTAAACAGCCCAGTTTGGGCAAATTCATGGTGGAGGGAGCCTCTAAAAAACCCAGTTTGGACCAATTCATGGTGGAGGGAGCCTCTAATTAGCCCAGTTTGGACCAATTAATTGTGGAGGGAGCCTCTAACCAGCCCAGTTTGGACCAATTAATGGTGGAGGGAGCCTCTAACCACCCCAGTTTGGGCAAATTCATGGTGGAGGGAGCCTCTAACCAGCCCAGTTTGGACCAATTAATGGTGGAGGGAGCCTCTAAACAGCCAAGTTTTGGGAAATTCATGGTGGAGGGAGCCTCTAACCAGCCCAGTTTGGACCAATTCATGGTGGAGGGAGCCTCTAAACAGCCCAGTTTGGGCAAATTCATGGTGGAGGGAGCCTCTAACCAGCCAAGTTTGGACCAATTCATGGTGAAGGGAGCCTCTAAAAACCCGTTTGGACCAATTCATGGTGGAGGGAGCCTCTAACCAGCCCAGTTTGGGCAAATTCATGGTGGAGGGAGCCTCTAAACAGCCCAGTTTGGGCAAATTCATGGTGGAGGGAGCCTCTAACCAGCCCAGTTTGGACCAATTCATGGTGGAGGGAGCCTCTAACCAGCCCAGTTTGGGCAAATTCATGGTGGAGGGAGCCTCTAAACAGCCCAGTTTGGGCAAATTCATGGTGGAGGGAGCCTCTAACCAGCCCAGTTTGGACCAATTAATGGTGGAGGGAGCCTCTAACCAGCCCAGTTTGGGCAAATTCATGGTGGAGGGAGCCTCTAAACAGCCCAGTTTGGGCAAATTCATGGTGGAGGGAGCCTCTAACCAGCCCAGTTTGGACCAATTCATGGTGGAGGGAGCCTCTAACCAGCCCAGTTTGGGCAAATTCATGGTGGAGGGAGCCTCTAAACAGCCCAGTTTGGGCAAATTCATGGTGGAGGGAGCCTCTAACCAGCCCAGTTTGGACCAATTAATGGTGGAGGGAGCCTCTAAACAGCCAAGTTTTGGGAAATTCATGGTGGAGGGAGCCTCTAACCAGCCCAGTTTGGACCAATTCATGGTGGAGGGAGCCTCTAAACAGCCCAGTTTGGGCAAATTCATGGTGGAGGGAGCCTCTAAACAGCCAAGTTTGGACCAATTCATGGTGAAGGGAGCCTCTAAAAACCCGTTTGGACCAATTCATGGTGGAGGGAGCCTCTAACCAGCCCAGTTTGGGCAAATTCATGGTGGAGGGAGCCTCTAAACAGCCCAGTTTGGGCAAATTCATGGTGGAGGGAGCCTCTAACCAGCCCAGTTTGGACCAATTCATGGTGGAGGGAGCCTCTAACCAGCCCAGTTTGGGCAAATTCATGGTGGAGGGAGCCTCTAAACAGCCCAGTTTGGGCAAATTCATGGTGGAGGGAGCCTCTAACCAGCCCAGTTTGGACCAATTAATGGTGGAGGGAGCCTCTAAACAGCCAAGTTTTGGGAAATTCATGGTGGAGGGAGCCTCTAACCAGCCCAGTTTGGACCAATTCATGGTGGAGGGAGCCTCTAACCAGCCCAGTTTGGACCAATTCATGGTGGAGGGAGCCTCTAAACAGCCCAGTTTGGGCAAATTCATGGTGGAGGGAGCCTCTAAAAAACCCAGTTTGGACCAATTCATGGTGGAGGGAGCCTCTAATTAGCCCAGTTTGGACCAATTAATTGTGGAGGGAGCCTCTAACCAGCCCAGTTTGGACCAATTAATGGTGGAGGGAGCCTCTAACCACCCCAGTTTGGGCAAATTCATGGTGGAGGGAGCCTCTAACCAGCCCAGTTTGGACCAATTAATGGTGGATGGAGCCTCTAAACAGCCAAGTTTTGGGAAATTCATGGTGGAGGGAGCCTCTAACCAGCCCAGTTTGGACCAATTCATGGTGGAGGGAGCCTCTAAACAGCCCAGTTTGGGCAAATTCATGGTGGAGGGAGCCTCTAAAAAACCCAGTTTGGACCAATTCATGGTGGAGGGAGCCTCTAATTAGCCCAGTTTGGACCAATTAATTGTGGAGGGAGCCTCTAACCAGCCCAGTTTGGACCAATTCATGGTGGAGGGAGCCTCTAAACAGCCCAGTTTGGGCAAATTCATGGTGGAGGGAGCCTCTAACCAGCCCAGTTTGGACCAATTCATGGTGGAGGGAGCCTCTAACCAGCCCAGTTTGGGCAAATTCATGGTGGAGGGAGCCTCTAACCAGCCCAGTTTGGACCAATTAATGGTGGAGGGAGCCTCTAAACAGCCAAGTTTTGGGAAATTCATGGTGGAGGGAGCCTCTAACCAGCCCAGTTTGGACCAATTCATGGTGGAGGGAGCCTCTAAACAGCCCAGTTTGGGCAAATTCATGGTGGAGGGAGCCTCTAAACAGCCAAGTTTGGACCAATTCATGGTGAAGGGAGCCTCTAAAAACCCGTTTGGACCAATTCATGGTGGAGGGAGCCTCTAACCAGCCCAGTTTGGGCAAATTCATGGTGGAGGGAGCCTCTAAACAGCCCAGTTTGGGCAAATTCATGGTGGAGGGAGCCTCTAACCAGCCCAGTTTGGACCAATTCATGGTGGAGGGAGCCTCTAACCAGCCCAGTTTGGGCAAATTCATGGTGGAGGGAGCCTCTAAACAGCCCAGTTTGGGCAAATTCATGGTGGAGGGAGCCTCTAACCAGCCCAGTTTGGACCAATTAATGGTGGAGGGAGCCTCTAAACAGCCAAGTTTTGGGAAATTCATGGTGGAGGGAGCCTCTAACCAGCCCAGTTTGGACCAATTCATGGTGGAGGGAGCCTCTAACCAGCCCAGTTTGGACCAATTCATGGTGGAGGGAGCCTCTAAACAGCCCAGTTTGGGCAAATTCATGGTGGAGGGAGCCTCTAAAAAACCCAGTTTGGACCAATTCATGGTGGAGGGAGCCTCTAATTAGCCCAGTTTGGACCAATTAATTGTGGAGGGAGCCTCTAACCAGCCCAGTTTGGACCAATTAATGGTGGAGGGAGCCTCTAACCACCCCAGTTTGGGCAAATTCATGGTGGAGGGAGCCTCTAACCAGCCCAGTTTGGACCAATTAATGGTGGAGGGAGCCTCTAAACAGCCAAGTTTTGGGAAATTCATGGTGGAGGGAGCCTCTAACCAGCCCAGTTTGGACCAATTCATGGTGGAGGGAGCCTCTAAACAGCCCAGTTTGGGCAAATTCATGGTGGAGGGAGCCTCTAAAAAACCCAGTTTGGACCAATTCATGGTGGAGGGAGCCTCTAATTAGCCCAGTTTGGACCAATTAATTGTGGAGGGAGCCTCTAACCAGCCCAGTTTGGGCAAATTCATGGTGGAGGGAGCCTCTAACCAGCCCAGTTTGGACCAATTCATGGTGGAGGGAGCCTCTAACCAGCCCAGTTTGGACCAATTCATGGTGGAGGGAGCCTCTAAAAAACCCAGTTTGGACCAATTCATGGTGGAGGGAGCCTCTAAACAGCCCAGTTTGGGCAAATTCATGGTGGAAGGAGCCTCTAACCAGCAGAGTTGTGGGAAAGCAGGGTGGAGGGAGCCTCTAACCAGCAGAGTTGGTGGAAATCAGGGTGGAGGGAGCCTCTAACCAGCAGAGTTGGGGGAAATCATGTTGGAGGGAGCCTAGTATTAGCAGAATTGTGCAACGCTTATGGTGGATGAGTATGAGGATGCGGAGGAATTGGAGAGGTTGAGTACAGACATGGAGTTTCATGTTGGGGTGCTTTACACAGGTGGGCACAAAAATGAAGGCTCTATCCAGTGGTGGTTCATTTTTATCAAAGTGAGCCGGTCGGCACTCTCAGCTGACAGACGGGTGCGCTTGTCAGTGATGATGCCACCGGCTGCACTGAACACCCTCTCAGATAGGACGCTGGCGGCAGGACAGGACAGCACCTCCAAGGCATATAGGGCAAGTTCAAGCCACAGGTCCAACTTCGACACCCAATACGTGTAGGGCGCAGAGGGGTCGGAGAGGACAGGGCTGTGGTCGGAAAGGTATTCCCGCAACATGCGCCTATACTTCTCACGCCTGGTGACACTAGGACCCTCCGTGGCGGCACTTTGGCGAGGGGGTGCCATCAAGGTGTCCCAGACCTTAGACAGTGTGCCCCTCGTTTGTGTGGACCGGTGAGAACTTGGTTGCCTACTGGAGGAACTGCCCTCCCTGCCGCCAACGTCACATGCTGGAAACATCTCCATCATATTCTGCACCAATTGCCTGTGGCAAGCATTGATGCGATTGGCCCTCCCCTCTACCGGAATAAAAGACGAGATGTTGTTTTTATACCGGGGGTCAAGGATAGCAAAGATCCAGTACTGGTTGTCCTCCATGATTTTGACAATACGCTTGTCGGTTGTAAAGCACCCCAACATGAACTCAGCCATGTCTGCCACAGTGTTAGTTGGCATGACTCCTCTGGCCCCACCGGAAAGTTCAATCTCCATTTCCTCCTCATCCTCCATGTCTACCCATCCGCGCTGCAACAATGGGACGATTCGAAGTTGCCCGGAAGCCTCCTGTATCACCATCACATCATCGGACAACTCTTCTTCCTCCTCCTCCTCCTCCTCCTCCTCCATTAAACGCAGTGAAGCGGACAGATGTGTGGACCTACTCTCCAGCTGTGACGGATCGGATGCTATCCCTAACTCCTCTGTGTGATCTGAGTTATCCCTGATGTCAATCAGGGATTCTCTCAGAACACACAAGAGCGGGATTGTAAGGCTCACCATCGCATCCTCAGAGCTCACCCTCCTTGTGGACTCCTCAAAGACCCGTAGGATGTCACAAAGGTCTCTCATCCATGGCCACTCATGGATGTGAAACTGAGGCAGCTGACTTTGTGGCACCCTAGGGTTTTGTAGCTGGTATTCCATCAAAGGTCTCTGCTGCTCAACCACTCTATTCAACATCTGAAACGTTGAGTTCCAGCGTGTGGGGACGTCGCACAAAAGCCGGTGTTGTGGCACATGCAGGCGTTGCTGGAGAGATTTTAAGCTAGCAGCGGCTACTGTCGACTTGCGAAAGTGGGCGCACATGCGCCGCACTTTCACCAGTAGCTCTGGAACATTGGGGTAGCTCTTTAGGAAACGTTGCACCACTAGGTTGAAGACGTGGGCCAGGCATGGAACATGTTGGAGTCCGGCAAGCTCCAGAGCTGCTACCAGGTTCCGGCCGTTATCACAAACGACCATGCCTGGGCCCAGGTGCAGCGGCTCAAACCATATTGCCGTCTCATCGAGGAGGGCATCCCTCACCTCGGAGGCAGTGTGCTGTCTGTCCCCCAAGCTGATCAGCTTCAGCACAGCCTGCTGACGTCTACCAACGCCAGTGCTGCAACGTTTCCAACTCGTAGCTGGGGTCAATCTAACAGCGGAGGAGGAGGCGGTGGCGGAGGAGGAGGCGGTGGCGGAGGAGGAGGCGGTAGAGGAGGAGGAGGAGGGGGGTGTTCTTCTCGTGTCCCTGCCAGGAATGTTAGGCGGGGAGACGAGGTACACCGGGCCAGTTTGGGAAGCAGTCCCAGCCTCAACTACATTCACCCAGTGTGCCGTCAGTGAAATGTAGCGTCCCTGTCCGCATGCACTTGTCCACGCGTCGGTGGTCAAGTGGACCTTTGTGCAAAGCGCGGAACTAAGGGCCCGCCTGATGTTGAGTGACACGTGCTGGTGCAAGGCGGGGACGGCACACCGGGAGAAGTAGTGACGGCTAGGGACGGCATAGCGAGGTGCCGCAGTTGCCATCAGGTCCAGGAAGGCGGGAGTTTCAACAAGCCGGAACGCCAACATCTCCTGGGCCAGCAGTTTAGCGATGTTGGCGTTCAAGGCTTGCGCGTGTGGGTGGTTAGCAGTGTATTTCTGCCGCCGCTCCAATGTCTGAGAGATGGTGGGTTGTTGTAAAGAAACGCCTGATGGTGCCTTTGATGGTGCAGGAGAAGGAGATAAGACAGGACCAGGGGAGGATGAGGTAGAAGTCAACAAAGTGGCGGAGGCAGATGAAGTGGTGTCCTGGCTCGTCCTCTGGAGTGCATCGCCAGCACAGTCAGCAGTGGCAGTGGCAGAGGCAGAGGCAGTGGCAGTGGCGTGAACGGCAGGCGGCCTTTGTCCTGCCGTTGCTGCCTGCCACTGATTCCAGTGCTTGGATTCCAAATGACGGCGCATTGAAGTGGTGGACAGGTTGCTCTTCTCAGAGCCCCTAATCAATTTCGAGAGGCAAATTGTGCAGACAACACTATATCTGTCCTCGGCGCATTCCTTGAAAAAACTCCACACCTTCGAGAAACGTGCCCTCGAGGTGGGAGTTTTTCGGGGCTGGGTACGAACTGGAACATCTTGGGAGATTCCGGGTGTGGCCTGGCTTCGCCTAAGCTGCTGACCTCTGCCTCTGCCTCTAGCTACCCTTTTTGGTGCTGCACCTGCCTCAACATCCACACTACTTTCCCCGCTTGACATCCCCCCTGTCCAGGTCGGGTCAGTGTCCTCATCATCCACCACTTCCTCTTCCAACTCCTGTCTCATCTCCTCCTCCCGCACAATGCGCCGGTCAACTGGATGCCCTGACGGCAACTGCGTCACATCATCGTCGATGAGGGTGGGTTGCTGGTCATCCACCACCAAATCGAACGGAGATGGAGGAGACTCTAGTGTTTGAGCATCTGGACACAGATGCTCCTCTGTTAGGTTCGTGGAATCGTGACGTGGAGAGGCAGGTTGAGGGACAATGAAAGGAGCGGAGAACAGCTCTGGGGAGCAGGGACAGTTTGGGTTATTGTTCTGTAAAGCTTCGGAATTTTGGGAGGAAGGAAGACAAGACTGTTGGGTAATAGGAGGAGAGGAGGCAGAGTCTGACTGGCTGCTGGACAATGTGCTGTAAGCGTTCTCTGACAGCCATTGCAAGACCTGTTCCTGGTTCTCGGGCCTACTAAGGTTTGTACCCTGCAGTTTAGTTAATGTGGCAAGCAACCCTGGCACTGTGGAGTGGCGCAATGCTTGCTGCCCCACAGGAGTAGGCACGGGACGCCCTGTGGCTTCACTGCTACCTTGCTCCCCAGAACCATTCCCCCGACCTCGCCCACGGCCTCGTCCACGTCCCTTTCCGGGAGCCTTGCGCATTTTGAATTCCTAGTTAGAAATTGGCACTGTATACCAGTAGTAAAAATTGTGGGTGCACGTAACCCCAATATATTCTTTGAATTCCCAGTCAGAAACTGGCACTATATGGCAGTAGCAAGAAATGAGGGTATTTGTATTCCCAATATACTCTTTGAATTCCCAGTCAGACAATGGCACTGTATACCAGTAGTAAAAATTGTGGGTGCACGTAACCCCAATATATTCTTTGAATTCCCAGTCAGAAACTGGCACTATATGGCAGTAGCAAGAAATGAGGGTATTTGTATTCCCAATATACTCTTTGAATTCCCAGTCAGACAATGGCACTGTATACCAGTAGTAAAAATTGTGGGTGCACGTAACCCCAATATATTCTTTGAATTCCCAGTCAGAAACTGGCACTATATGGCAGTAGCAAGAAATGAGGGTATTTGTATTCCCAATATACTCTTTGAATTCCCAGTCAGACAATGGCACTGTATACCAGTAGTAAAAATTGTGGGTGCACGTAACCCCAATATATTCTTTGAATTCCCAGTCAGAAACTGGCACTATATGGCAGTAGCAAGAAATGAGGGTATTTGTATTCCCAATATACTCTTTGAATTCCCAGTCAGACAATGGCACTGTATACCAGTAGTAAAAATTGTGGGTGCACGTAACCCCAATATATTCTTTGAATTCCCAGTCAGAAACTGGCACTATATGGCAGTAGCAAGAAATGAGGGTATTTGTATTCCCAATATACTCTTTGAATTCCCAGTCAGACAATGGCACTGTATACCAGTAGTAAAAATTGTGGGTGCACGTAACCCCAATATATTCTTTGAATTCCCAGTCAGAAACTGGCACTATATGGCAGTAGCAAGAAATGAGGGTATTTGTATTCCCAATATACTCTTTGAATTCCCAGTCAGACAATGGCACTGTATACCAGTAGTAAAAATTGTGGGTGCACGTAACCCCAATATATTCTTTGAATTCCCAGTCAGAAACTGGCACTATATGGCAGTAGCAAGAAATGAGGGTATTTGTATTCCCAATATACTCTTTGAATTCCCAGTCAGACAATGGCACTGTATACCAGTAGTAAAAATTGTGGGTGCACGTAACCCCAATATATTCTTTGAATTCCCAGTCAGAAACTGGCACTATATGGCAGTAGCAAGAAATGAGGGTATTTGTATTCCCAATATACTCTTTGAATTCCCAGTCAGACAATGGCACTGTATACCAGTAGTAAAAATTGTGGGTGCACGTAACCCCAATATATTCTTTGAATTCCCAGTCAGAAACTGGCACTATATGGCAGTAGCAAGAAATGAGGGTATTTGTATTCCCAATATACTCTTTGAATTCCCAGTCAGACAATGGCACTGTATACCAGTAGTAAAAATTGTGGGTGCACGTAACCCCAATATATTCTTTGAATTCCCAGTCAGAAACTGGCACTATATGGCAGTAGCAAGAAATGAGGGTATTTGTATTCCCAATATACTCTTTGAATTCCCAGTCAGACAATGGCACTGTATACCAGTAGTAAAAATTGTGGGTGCACGTAACCCCAATATATTCTTTGAATTCCCAGTCAGAAACTGGCACTATATGGCAGTAGCAAGAAATGAGGGTATTTGTATTCCCAATATACTCTTTGAATTCCCAGTCAGACAATGGCACTGTATACCAGTAGTAAAAATTGTGGGTGCACGTAACCCCAATATATTCTTTGAATTCCCAGTCAGAAACTGGCACTATATGGCAGTAGCAAGAAATGAGGGTATTTGTATTCCCAATATACTCTTTGAATTCCCAGTCAGACAATGGCACTGTATACCAGTAGTAAAAATTGTGGGTGCACGTAACCCCAATATATTCTTTGAATTCCCAGTCAGAAACTGGCACTATATGGCAGTAGCAAGAAATGAGGGTATTTGTATTCCCAATATACTCTTTGAATTCCCAGTCAGACAATGGCACTGTATACCAGTAGTAAAAATTGTGGGTGCACGTAACCCCAATATATTCTTTGAATTCCCAGTCAGAAACTGGCACTATATGGCAGTAGCAAGAAATGAGGGTATTTGTATTCCCAATATACTCTTTGAATTCCCAGTCAGACAATGGCACTGTATACCAGTAGTAAAAATTGTGGGTGCACGTAACCCCAATATATTCTTTGAATTCCCAGTCAGAAACTGGCACTATATGGCAGTAGCAAGAAATGAGGGTATTTGTATTCCCAATATACTCTTTGAATTCCCAGTCAGACAATGGCACTGTATACCAGTAGTAAAAATTGTGGGTGCACGTAACCCCAATATATTCTTTGAATTCCCAGTCAGAAACTGGCACTATATGGCAGTAGCAAGAAATGAGGGTATTTGTATTCCCAATATACTCTTTGAATTCCCAGTCAGACAATGGCACTGTATACCAGTAGTAAAAATTGTGGGTGCACGTAACCCCAATATATTCTTTGAATTCCCAGTCAGAAACTGGCACTATATGGCAGTAGCAAGAAATGAGGGTATTTGTATTCCCAATATACTCTTTGAATTCCCAGTCAGACAATGGCACTGTATACCAGTAGTAAAAATTGTGGGTGCACGTAACCCCAATATATTCTTTGAATTCCCAGTCAGAAACTGGCACTATATGGCAGTAGCAAGAAATGAGGGTATTTGTATTCCCAATATACTCTTTGAATTCCCAGTCAGACAATGGCACTGTATACCAGTAGTAAAAATTGTGGGTGCACGTAACCCCAATATATTCTTTGAATTCCCAGTCAGAAACTGGCACTATATGGCAGTAGCAAGAAATGAGGGTATTTGTATTCCCAATATACTCTTTGAATTCCCAGTCAGACAATGGCACTGTATACCAGTAGTAAAAATTGTGGGTGCACGTAACCCCAATATATTCTTTGAATTCCCAGTCAGAAACTGGCACTATATGGCAGTAGCAAGAAATGAGGGTATTTGTATTCCCAATATACTCTTTGAATTCCCAGTCAGACAATGGCACTGTATACCAGTAGTAAAAATTGTGGGTGCACGTAACCCCAATATATTCTTTGAATTCCCAGTCAGAAACTGGCACTATATGGCAGTAGCAAGAAATGAGGGTATTTGTATTCCCAATATACTCTTTGAATTCCCAGTCAGACAATGGCACTGTATACCAGTAGTAAAAATTGTGGGTGCACGTAACCCCAATATATTCTTTGAATTCCCAGTCAGAAACTGGCACTATATGGCAGTAGCAAGAAATGAGGGTATTTGTATTCCCAATATACTCTTTGAATTCCCAGTCAGACAATGGCACTGTATACCAGTAGTAAAAATTGTGGGTGCACGTAACCCCAATATATTCTTTGAATTACCAGTCAGAAACTGGCACTATATGGCAGTAGCAAGAAATGAGGGTATTTATAACCCCAATATATTCTTTGAATTCCCAGTCAGACAATGGCACTGTATACCAGTAGTAAAAATTGTGGGTGCACGTAACCCCAATATATTCTTTGAATTCCCAGTCAGAAACTGGCACTATATGGCAGTAGCAAGAAATGAGGGTATTTGTATTCCCAATATACTCTTTGAATTCCCAGTCAGACAATGGCACTGTATACCAGTAGTAAAAATTGTGGGTGCACGTAACCCCAATATATTCTTTGAATTCCCAGTCAGAAACTGGCACTATATGGCAGTAGCAAGAAATGAGGGTATTTGTATTCCCAATATACTCTTTGAATTCCCAGTCAGACAATGGCACTGTATACCAGTAGTAAAAATTGTGGGTGCACGTAACCCCAATATATTCTTTGAATTCCCAGTCAGAAACTGGCACTATATGGCAGTAGCAAGAAATGAGGGTATTTGTATTCCCAATATACTCTTTGAATTCCCAGTCAGACAATGGCACTGTATACCAGTAGTAAAAATTGTGGGTGCACGTAACCCCAATATATTCTTTGAATTCCCAGTCAGAAACTGGCACTATATGGCAGTAGCAAGAAATGAGGGTATTTGTATTCCCAATATACTCTTTGAATTCCCAGTCAGACAATGGCACTGTATACCAGTAGTAAAAATTGTGGGTGCACGTAACCCCAATATATTCTTTGAATTCCCAGTCAGAAACTGGCACTATATGGCAGTAGCAAGAAATGAGGGTATTTGTATTCCCAATATACTCTTTGAATTCCCAGTCAGACAATGGCACTGTATACCAGTAGTAAAAATTGTGGGTGCACGTAACCCCAATATATTCTTTGAATTACCAGTCAGAAACTGGCACTATATGGCAGTAGCAAGAAATGAGGGTATTTATAACCCCAATATATTCTTTGAATTCCCAGTCAGACAATGGCACTGTATACCAGTAGTAAAAATTGTGGGTGCACGTAACCCCAATATATTCTTTGAATTCCCAGTCAGAAACTGGCACTATATGGCAGTAGCAAGAAATGAGGGTATTTGTATTCCCAATATACTCTTTGAATTCCCAGTCAGACAATGGCACTGTATACCAGTAGTAAAAATTGTGGGTGCACGTAACCCCAATATATTCTTTGAATTCCCAGTCAGAAACTGGCACTATATGGCAGTAGCAAGAAATGAGGGTATTTGTATTCCCAATATACTCTTTGAATTCCCAGTCAGACAATGGCACTGTATACCAGTAGTAAAAATTGTGGGTGCACGTAACCCCAATATATTCTTTGAATTACCAGTCAGAAACTGGCACTATATGGCAGTAGCAAGAAATGAGGGTATTTGTATTCCCAATATACTCTTTGAATTCCCAGTCAGACAATGGCACTGTATACCAGTAGTAAAAATTGTGGGTGCACGTAACCCCAATATATTCTTTGAATTCCCAGTCAGAAACTGGCACTATATGGCAGTAGCAAGAAATGAGGGTATTTGTATTCCCAATATACTCTTTGAATTCCCAGTCAGACAATGGCACTGTATACCAGTAGTAAAAATTGTGGGTGCACGTAACCCCAATATATTCTTTGAATTCCCAGTCAGAAACTGGCACTATATGGCAGTAGCAAGAAATGAGGGTATTTGTATTCCCAATATACTCTTTGAATTCCCAGTCAGACAATGGCACTGTATACCAGTAGTAAAAATTGTGGGTGCACGTAACCCCAATATATTCTTTGAATTACCAGTCAGAAACTGGCACTATATGGCAGTAGCAAGAAATGAGGGTATTTATAACCCCAATATATTCTTTGAATTCCCAGTCAGACAATGGCACTGTATACCAGTAGTAAAAATTGTGGGTGCACGTAACCCCAATATATTCTTTGAATTCCCAGTCAGAAACTGGCACTATATGGCAGTAGCAAGAAATGAGGGTATTTGTATTCCCAATATACTCTTTGAATTCCCAGTCAGACAATGGCACTGTATACCAGTAGTAAAAATTGTGGGTGCACGTAACCCCAATATATTCTTTGAATTCCCAGTCAGAAACTGGCACTATATGGCAGTAGCAAGAAATGAGGGTATTTGTATTCCCAATATACTCTTTGAATTCCCAGTCAGACAATGGCACTGTATACCAGTAGTAAAAATTGTGGGTGCACGTAACCCCAATATATTCTTTGAATTACCAGTCAGAAACTGGCACTATATGGCAGTAGCAAGAAATGAGGGTATTTGTATTCCCAATATACTCTTTGAATTCCCAGTCAGACAATGGCACTGTATACCAGTAGTAAAAATTGTGGGTGCACGTAACCCCAATATATTCTTTGAATTCCCAGTCAGAAACTGGCACTATATGGCAGTAGCAAGAAATGAGGGTATTTGTATTCCCAATATACTCTTTGAATTCCCAGTCAGACAATGGCACTGTATACCAGTAGTAAAAATTGTGGGTGCACGTAACCCCAATATATTCTTTGAATTCCCAGTCAGAAACTGGCACTATATGGCAGTAGCAAGAAATGAGGGTATTTGTATTCCCAATATACTCTTTGAATTCCCAGTCAGACAATGGCACTGTATACCAGTAGTAAAAATTGTGGGTGCACGTAACCCCAATATATTCTTTGAATTCCCAGTCAGAAACTGGCACTATATGGCAGTAGCAAGAAATGAGGGTATTTGTATTCCCAATATACTCTTTGAATTCCCAGTCAGACAATGGCACTGTATACCAGTAGTAAAAATTGTGGGTGCACGTAACCCCAATATATTCTTTGAATTACCAGTCAGAAACTGGCACTATATGGCAGTAGCAAGAAATGAGGGTATTTATAACCCCAATATATTCTTTGAATTCCCAGTCAGACAATGGCACTGTATACCAGTAGTAAAAATTGTGGGTGCACGTAACCCCAATATATTCTTTGAATTCCCAGTCAGACACTGGCACTATATGGCAGTAGCAAGAAATGAGGGTATTTGTATTCCCAATATACTCTTTGAATTCCCAGTCAGACAATGGCACTGTATACCAGTAGTAAAAATTGTGGGTGCACGTAACCCCAATATATTCTTTGAATTCCCAGTCAGAAACTGGCACTATATGGCAGTAGCAAGAAATGAGGGTATTTGTATTCCCAATATACTCTTTGAATTCCCAGTCAGACAATGGCACTGTATACCAGTAGTAAAAATTGTGGGTGCACGTAACCCCAATATATTCTTTGAATTACCAGTCAGAAACTGGCACTATATGGCAGTAGCAAGAAATGAGGGTATTTGTATTCCCAATATACTCTTTGAATTCCCAGTCAGACAATGGCACTGTATACCAGTAGTAAAAATTGTGGGTGCACGTAACCCCAATATATTCTTTGAATTCCCAGTCAGAAACTGGCACTATATGGCAGTAGCAAGAAATGAGGGTATTTGTATTCCCAATATACTCTTTGAATTCCCAGTCAGACAATGGCACTGTATACCAGTAGTAAAAATTGTGGGTGCACGTAACCCCAATATATTCTTTGAATTCCCAGTCAGAAACTGGCACTATATGGCAGTAGCAAGAAATGAGGGTATTTGTATTCCCAATATACTCTTTGAATTCCCAGTCAGACAATGGCACTGTATACCAGTAGTAAAAATTGTGGGTGCACGTAACCCCAATATATTCTTTGAATTCCCAGTCAGAAACTGGCACTATATGGCAGTAGCAAGAAATGAGGGTATTTGTATTCCCAATATACTCTTTGAATTCCCAGTCAGACAATGGCACTGTATACCAGTAGTAAAAATTGTGGGTGCACGTAACCCCAATATATTCTTTGAATTACCAGTCAGAAACTGGCACTATATGGCAGTAGCAAGAAATGAGGGTATTTATAACCCCAATATATTCTTTGAATTCCCAGTCAGACAATGGCACTGTATACCAGTAGTAAAAATTGTGGGTGCACGTAACCCCAATATATTCTTTGAATTCCCAGTCAGAAACTGGCACTATATGGCAGTAGCAAGAAATGAGGGTATTTGTATTCCCAATATACTCTTTGAATTCCCAGTCAGACAATGGCACTGTATACCAGTAGTAAAAATTGTGGGTGCACGTAACCCCAATATATTCTTTGAATTCCCAGTCAGACACTGGCACTATATGGCAGTAGCAAGAAATGAGGGTATTTGTATTCCCAATATATTCTTTGAATTCCCAGTCAGACAATGGCACTGTATACCAGTAGTAAAAATTGTGGGTGTATATAGCCCCAATTCTATTGCTAGGGGACTTGCAGGGTATTTCTGGGGTGAAGGTGGGGGGGCACACCGTTGGAACGGGTATCGGGGTATATATCGGGTATACGGGAATACACTGACAGTGTATTCCATTCAGGATCCTGGGAAAGCTGGGTTGCGGCGATTGAGCCCGTCAGTGCCACGTTACACTGACAAGCTTCTCCCTGGAATTTAGCTCTTACAAGAGCTGTTGGTTGTCTTCTCCTTCCTATCCTAGCCTGTCCCTGCCTACCCAGAATCTAAGCCCTAGCTAGCTGGACGGAAACCTCCGTCCTCGGTGAATTGCAAGCTCAGAATGACGCGAAGCTGGGCGTCGCTGTTCTTTTAAATTAGAGGTCACATGTTTTCGGCAGCCAATGGGTTTTGCCTACTTTTTTCAACGTCACCGGTGTCGTAGTTCCTGTCCCACCTACCCTGCGCTGTTATTGGAGCAAAAAAGGCGCCAGGGAAGGTGGGAGGGGAATCGAGTAATGGCGCACTTTACCACGCGGTGTTCGATTCGATTCGAACATGCCGAACAGCCTAATATCCGATCGAACATGAGTTCGATAGAACACTGTTCGCTCATCTCTAATAACTAGAGATGAGCGAACAGTGTTCTATCGAACACATGTTCGATCGGATATCAGGGTGTTCGCCATGTTCGAATCGAATCGAACACCGCGTGGTAAAGTGCGCCAAAATTCGATTCCCCTCCCACCTTCCCTGGCGCCTTTTTTGCACCAATAACAGCGCAGGGGAGGTGGGACAGGAACTACGACACCGGGGGAATTGAAAAAAATTGGAAAAAGTCATTGGCTGCCGAAATCAGGTGACCTCCATTTTAGACGAATAGTGGATTTCAAATCCGGGTCATATGAGAATGTGAACTTTGTGACTATGAGACAGGGATAGCTGTACAGGCAGGGATAGCTAGGGATAACCTTTATTTAGGGGGGGAGTGTTATTAAAAATAACTTTTTGGGGCTCTATCGGGTGTGTAATTGTGATTTTTGTGAGATAAACTTTTTCCCATAGGGATGCATTGGCCAGCGCTGATTGGCCGAATTCCGTACTTTGGCCAATCAGCGCTGGCTCTGCTGGAGGAGGCGGAGTCTAAGATCGCTCCACACCAGTCTCCATTCTGGTCCGACCATACACCGGTGGAGTAGTTGAGCTAAGCACACAGATTCAGCTCTGCTTCAATCAGCGCTGGCCAATGCATTCTATTAGCTTGATGAAGCAGAGTGTGCACAAGGGTTCAAGCGCACCCTTGGCTCTGATGTAGCAGAGCCGAGGCTGCACAAGGGTTCAAGCGCACCCTCGGCTCTGATGTAGCAGAGCCGAGGGTGCACAAGGGTTCAAGTGCACCCTCGGCTCTGCTACATCAGAGCCGAGGGTGCGCTTGAACCCTTGTGCACACTCTGCTTCATCAAGCTAATAGAATGCATTGGTCAGCGCTGATTGAAGCAGAGCTGAATCTGTGTGCTTAGCTCAACTACTCCACCGGTGTAGTTGAGCTAAACACACACATTCAGCACTGCTTCATCACGCCAATAGAATGCATTGGCCAGCACTGATTGGCCAGAGTACGGAATTCGGCCAATCAGCGCTGGCTCTGCTGGAGGAGGCGGAGTCTAAGGTCGGACCAGAATGGAGACTGGTGTGGAGCGATCTTAGACTCCGCCTCCTCCAGCAGAGCCAGCGCTGATTGGTCGAGTTCCGTACTCTGGCCAATCAGCGCTGGCCAATGCATTCTATTAGCGTGAACTGAGTTTGCACAGGGGTTCTAGTGCACCCTCGGCTCTGCTACATCAGATTGCTACATCTGATGTAGCAGTGCCGAGTGTGCATCAGATGTGTAGTTGAGCAGAACTGGCTCAGCACTGCTAAGTCTCTGCATTCGCATAGGAATGCATTGGCCAGCCTTCGGCCAATCAGCGCTGGCTCTGCCGGAGGAGGTGGAGTCTAAGGTCGGACCTGAATGGAGACTGGTGTGGAGCGATCTTAGACTCCGCCTCCTCCAGCAGAGCCAGCGCTGACTGGTCGAGTTCCGTACTCTGGCCAATCAGCACTGGCCAATGCATTTCTATGGGGAAAAGTTAGCTTGCGAAAATCGCAAACTGACAGGGATTTCCATGAAATAAAGTGACTTTTATGCCCCCAGACATGCTTCCCCTGCTGTCCCAGTGTCATTCCAGGGTGTTGGTATCATTTCCTGGGGTGTCATAGTGGACTTGGTGACCCTCCAGACACGGATTTGGGTTTCCCCCTTAACGAGTATATGTTCCCCATAGACTATAATGGGGTTCGAAACCCGTTCGAACACTCGAACAGTGAGCGGCTGTTCGAATCGAATTTCGAACCTCGAACATTTTAGTGTTCGCTCATCTCTATTCATAACATCTTGAGGTATGTGTATACAACATGTTCAGCTAGACACCTTATGGTCACATAAGTGGAAACCTGCCATCTGATCCCCCTCCTCCCTATCTACAAAGAGAGTTCCCTTCCTCTCCAACAACAAAGAGATTCTAGAGATGAGAAACCAACTATTGAATGAGATGTACAAGTGCCCACACTCATAGGTTTCTATAACTCCTTTGATTTCATTGAAGAGGTAGTTATTAATTCACCCTCAACTTTCTTTAGAAATATCTAGAATCATTATTACATGACATAGATTGACATAGACCTGCTGGACCTGCATCATTGTGACTCTTCATAGATTTCCCGGAAAATATGATATGTGAAACCACTAAATCCAATAACTTAAAAGACTACTAAGACAAATACAGAAAGACATCTCCATTGACTTAAAGAGGTTCTCTGGGCAAACAATTATTTTTAAAATAGGCCAAGGAAGGTGAAAAAATTAAATATATATTCTCCTGTCCTGGGTGCTCCAGGGTCCTCCTAGTAAGGTTTGATCCTGCAGCCCGGCTGCTTTCTTCTTCTGGAATTTCGGGAAGACTGTGATGTTTCAGTTCCCTCTCACTGAGGCAGCTGATTATTCTGGAAGACAACAATGTAGCTGCAGGACCAGACCCCACAGTGAGACGCCGAAGCACCGGGGAAAGGTATGTTTTGTTTTTGTTTTCTTACTGCCTCTGGCATTTTAAAATAATAATTTGGGTGTCCATTTTTGTCTGAACAACCCCTTTAAGTCAATTTTGGAATTGTCAAAGTATATATTCAGTATATCAAACTGGAATAAAAGATCTATGGATAAGTAGTAGAGATGAGCGAGTACTGTTCGGATCAGCCGATCCGAACAGCACGCACGCATTGAAATGAATGGAAGCACCTGGTACTTCTGCTTTGACGCCGTCCGGCCGCATAACCCCCCGCGTGCCGGCTACGTCCATTCATTTCAATGCGTGCGTGCTGTTCGGATTGGCTGATCCGAACAGTACTCGCTCATCTCTAATAAGTAGTAAACACCCTAACAGGCAAACACAGGTTGTGTTTTATTATTTTGGCTGAAGTCTAGCATATTACAAAATCTGTATGACTATTAGCACTAATGAGAAGAGAGATGAAATATTTTGCTGCAAGCGATTTGTAAAAAAAAAAAACATGATAATGGACGATTTAATTTAATCATTTTCTGGATATGTCTGACACATATGACAGTAATGAATAAAAACATGACATGTTTTGGAAATAGTAACATACTGTAGTGTTGACAGAGACGTCACTTACTGTCACCGAGTGTACAATGAGCACTACAGTACTACCAAGTACAAATTGGATTAATGAGAATTTAGTTTGAGTGATTAGTATAGCATAGTACTGAGACATTCTATGAAACAGTACCTTCACTTAAAATCATCAGAAAAATAGAGATGAAAATTGGACACATTGCTATAATGATATCTTTAATGACTTACTAATAAATACTAATGGTTTGCAAATCATTTTTCTACAAATTGAAATCTCTTTACCACTCCATTAAATCATTAGTTAATCTAAGGCATCTATGTATTGTTATGTTTGGATCTGTATACAGTGACCTACCTAGCTACTATAGAGATTGGATACATGAGTACAATGGGGCAGATGTGTAGCTTTGAGCTTCTGCGCCTCAATGTAATACTATATCTATAATAGCCACCACCTTCCATATGCCATTTATAATACTAGTGTTAAAGGGTGTTTGGAGCCCCCTCAGGCACAGGTTCCAGGTGTAACTACTATTTCTGTATACCTGCAATGTGGTCAATTGGAGCAGGGGGCAAGTACTAAATTGATTTATCAGTAAGAGTGTTCACTGTATACAGATTTAAAGAGCACCCACTGAATTCAAAACTCTTGGTATAAATCCATATACAATTATCTTCCCCTAGTAGTACGAAGTCATGATCATATACTTTATGAAGACAGAAAAATATGGCTCTCTAATGCTACTCTCAGTACCAAATAAATTAGCCAAGAAATTTAAAGCTGAAGTTAGAATGGTGGAAATCGAGGAACGTTTATGAACACTGGCAATTCCCATCAAGAGTTACTGTACATGCACCTCATTTATTAAAAGGTTTGTGTTCATTTCTATAAATATAATTTTATATATATATATATATATATATATATTAGCTGGTACCCGCGACTTCATCTGCGGTGATTGTAGAAGTGGGTATATACAAGCGCGGGTAAGGTTTTCGTAGTGTGTATAAGGTATGGGATATGAAATGTAAGTTTGTATCTTGTTTTTGCTGTAATTCAGAGAATACGTGAGACTTTTGTGTTGAAGTTAATTTGTATTTCAGCTGCTATACGGTGTTGTGAGAAACTTTACATAGTGACTTTGGGACAGAAGTATTTGAAGTTAACCCTTTCCCGCCGATGGCATTTTTTGATTTTCGTTTTTGACTCCCCTCCTTCTAAACCCCATAACTTTTTTATTTCTCCGCTACCAGAGTCATATGAGGTCTTAATTTTTCTTCATGATGCCACCATTATTTATTCTATATAATGTACTGGGAAGCAGGGAAAAAATTCGGAATGGGGTGGATTTGAAGAAAAAATGCAGTTCTGCGACTTTCTTACGGGCTTTGGTTTTACGGCGTTCACTGTGCAACCAAAATGACATGTCCCCTGTATTCTGCGTTTCGTTACGATGCCGGGGATACCAAATTTATATGGTTTTATTTACATTTTGACCCCTTAAAAAAAGGCAAAACTGTGTTAAAAATGTTTTTTTTGAAAAGTCGCCATATTCCGACAGCCGTAACTTTTTTATACCTGCGTGTACGGGGATGTATAGGGCGTCTTTTTTTGCGGGACCGGGTGTACTTTGTAGTTCTACCATTTTCGGGAAATGTTATTGCTTTGATCACTTTTTATTTAAATTTTTATCAGAATCAAAACAGTGAAAAAATGGCGGTTTGGCACTTTTGACCATTTTTCCCACTACGGCGTTTACTGAACAGGAAAAATATTTGTATAGCTTTGTAGAGCGGGCGATTTCGGACGCGGGGATACCTAACATGTATGTGTTTCACAGTTTTTAACTACTTTTATATGTGTTCTAGGGAAAGGGGGGTGATTTGAATTTTTAATCCTTTTTATTTGTTTTTATATTTTTTTTTACTTTTTTTTAAACTTTTTTTTTGCATTTATTAGACCTCCTAGGGGTATTGACATGGGTGGGTGGTGTCGCGGATTGTCAGAGCGGTGGGGGTCAGCAAACATGGCTGCTCCAGAGCGTTAAAGAGAGCCTCCTGGAGTATCGTTAAGGTGAGGGGCAAAGTGGTAAAGTATATGTATATGTGATTGTGTGGGGTTAGGGGCGAGGCTGTAGAGGGCAATATGAATTTTGTGGCTTGCTATGGTCCAAAGTGTGTGAGATTGCAGAGATGGTGATGTGAGTTTGGGTTTTGTGGGGGTCCTGGCACAAACGTATGTGCGCTATTGTGATGAAAAGTAGCCTATTGCGCAATCGGGTGTATTAACTATGTTTGTGGAAACTTTCAGCCAAATCGGTCGAGCGGGTTTTGCGTGATTGAGGAACAAATATCCAAACATCCAAACATCCAAACACACAAACTCACAAACTTTCACATTTATAATATTAATAGGATATATGGTTAAATAGTAAGTGCACAGAAAAAGAAAAAGAAATAAGTTGAATCTATTGTAGCTGTGAACTTCAGCTGAATTTCATTGACCAATTTGGCATAGAATGAATAGATTCTTTCCCAATCATTTCCTGGTCATCAGTCTGCATCAACTTTTTGATTTTCTACTGGTAAAAAATAGAGATGAGCGAACAGTGTTCTATCGAACTCATGTTCGATCGGATATTAGGCTGTTCGGCATGTTCGAATCGAATCGAACACCGCGTGGTAAAGTGCGCCATTACTCGATTACCCGAGTAATGGCGCACAATGGGACAGGAACTACGACACCGGTGACGTTGAGAAAAGTAGGCAAAACCCATTGGCTGCCGAAAACATGTGACCTCTAATTTAAAAGAACAGCGCCGCCCAGGTTCGCGTCATTCTGAGCTTGCAATTCACCGAGGACGGAGGTTTCCGTCCAGCTAGCTAGGGCTTAGATTCTGGGTAGGCAGGGACAGGCTAGGATAGGAAGGAGAAGACAACCACAACAGCTCTTGTAAGAGCTAAATTCCAGGGAGAAGCTTGTCAGTGTAACGTGGCACTGACGGGCTCAATCGCCGCAACCCAGCTTTCCCAGGATCCTGAATGGAATACACTGTCAGTGTATTCCCGTATACCCGATATATACCCCCGATACCCGTTCCAACGGTGTGCCCCCCCACCTTCACCCCAGAAATACCCTGCAAGTCCCCTAGCAATAGAATTGGGGCTATATACACCCACTATTTTTGCTACTGCCATATAGTGCCATTGTCTGACTGGGAATTCAAAGAATATATTGGGGTTACGTGCACCCACAATTTTTACTACTGGTATACAGTGCCAGTTTCTGACTGGGAATTCAAAGAATATATTGGGGTTATAAATACCCTCATTTCTTGCTACTGCCATATAGTGCCAGTTTCTGACTGGTAATTCAAAGAATATATTGGGGTTATAAATACCCTCATTTCTTGCTACTGGTATATAGTGCCATTGTCTGACTGGGAATTCAAAGAATATATTGGGGTTACGTGCACCCACAATTTTTACTACTGGTATACAGTGCCAGTTTCTGACTGGGAATTCAAAGAATATATTGGGGTTACAAATACCCTCATTTCTTGCTACTGCCATATAGTGCCAGTTTCTGACTGGTAATTCAAAGAATATATTGGGGTTATAAATACCCTCATTTCTTGCTACTGCCATATAGTGCCAGTTTCTGACTGGGAATTCAAAGAATATATTGGGGTTACGTGCACCCACAATTTTTACTACTGGTATACAGTGCCATTGTCTGACTGGGAATTCAAAGAATATATTGGGGTTATAAATACCCTCATTTCTTGCTACTGGTATATAGTGCCATTGTCTGACTGGGAATTCAAAGAATATATTGGGGTTACGTGCACCCACAATTTTTACTACTGGTATACAGTGCCAGTTTCTGACTGGGAATTCAAAGAATATATTGGGGTTACAAATACCCTCATTTCTTGCTACTGCCATATAGTGCCAGTTTCTGACTGGTAATTCAAAGAATATATTGGGGTTACGTGCACCCACAATTTTTACTACTGGTATACAGTGCCATTGTCTGACTGGGAATTCAAAGAATATATTGGGGTTATAAATACCCTCATTTCTTGCTACTGCCATATAGTGCCAGTTTCTGACTGGGAATTCAAAGAATATATTGGGGTTACGTGCACCCACAATTTTTACTACTGGTATACAGTGCCATTGTCTGACTGGGAATTCAAAGAATATATTGGGGTTATAAATACCCTCATTTCTTGCTACTGGTATATAGTGCCATTGTCTGACTGGGAATTCAAAGAATATATTGGGGTTACGTGCACCCACAATTTTTACTACTGGTATACAGTGCCAGTTTCTGACTGGGAATTCAAAGAATATATTGGGGTTACAAATACCCTCATTTCTTGCTACTGCCATATAGTGCCAGTTTCTGACTGGGAATTCAAAGAATATATTGGGGTTACGTGCACCCACAATTTTTACTACTGGTATACAGTGCCATTGTCTGACTGGGAATTCAAAGAATATATTGGGGTTATAAATACCCTCATTTCTTGCTACTGCCATATAGTGCCAGTTTCTGACTGGGAATTCAAAGAATATATTGGGGTTACGTGCACCCACAATTTTTACTACTGGTATACAGTGCCATTGTCTGACTGGGAATTCAAAGAATATATTGGGGTTATAAATACCCTCATTTCTTGCTACTGGTATATAGTGCCATTGTCTGACTGGGAATTCAAAGAATATATTGGGGTTACGTGCACCCACAATTTTTACTACTGGTATACAGTGCCAGTTTCTGACTGGGAATTCAAAGAATATATTGGGGTTACAAATACCCTCATTTCTTGCTACTGCCATATAGTGCCAGTTTCTGACTGGTAATTCAAAGAATATATTGGGGTTACGTGCACCCACAATTTTTACTACTGGTATACAGTGCCAGTTTCTGACTGGGAATTCAAAGAATATATTGGGGTTACAAATACCCTCATTTCTTGCTACTGCCATATAGTGCCAGTTTCTGACTGGTAATTCAAAGAATATATTGGGGTTATAAATACCCTCATTTCTTGCTACTGGTATATAGTGCCATTGTCTGACTGGGAATTCAAAGAATATATTGGGGTTACGTGCACCCACAATTTTTACTACTGGTATACAGTGCCAGTTTCTGACTGGGAATTCAAAGAATATATTGGGGTTACAAATACCCTCATTTCTTGCTACTGCCATATAGTGCCAGTTTCTGACTGGTAATTCAAAGAATATATTGGGGTTACAAATACCCTCATTTCTTGCTACTGCCATATAGTGCCAGTTTCTGACTGGTAATTCAAAGAATATATTGGGGTTACGTGCACCCACAATTTTTACTACTGGTATACAGTGCCATTGTCTGACTGGGAATTCAAAGAATATATTGGGGTTATAAATACCCTCATTTCTTGCTACTGGTATATAGTGCCATTGTCTGACTGGGAATTCAAAGAATATATTGGGGTTACGTGCACCCACAATTTTTACTACTGGTATACAGTGCCAGTTTCTGACTGGGAATTCAAAGAATATATTGGGGTTACAAATACCCTCATTTCTTGCTACTGCCATATAGTGCCAGTTTCTGACTGGTAATTCAAAGAATATATTGGGGTTACGTGCACCCACAATTTTTACTACTGGTATACAGTGCCATTGTCTGACTGGGAATTCAAAGAATATATTGGGGTTATAAATACCCTCATTTCTTGCTACTGCCATATAGTGCCAGTTTCTGACTGGTAATTCAAAGAATATATTGGGGTTATAAATACCCTCATTTCTTGCTACTGGTATATATAGTGCCATTGTCTGACTGGGAATTCAAAGAATATATTGGGGTTACGTGCACCCACAATTTTTACTACTGGTATACAGTGCCAGTTTCTGACTGGGAATTCAAAGAATATATTGGGGTTACAAATACCCTCATTTCTTGCTACTGCCATATAGTGCCAGTTTCTGACTGGTAATTCAAAGAATATATTGGGGATACGTGCACCCACAATTTTTACTACTGGTATACAGTGCCATTGTCTGACTGGGAATTCAAAGAATATATTGGGGTTATAAATACCCTCATTTCTTGCTACTGCCATATAGTGCCAGTTTCTGACTGGGAATTCAAAGAATATATTGGGGTTATAAATACCCTCATTTCTTGCTACTGGTATATAGTGCCATTGTCTGACTGGGAATTCAAAGAATATATTGGGGTTACGTGCACCCACAATTTTTGCTACTGGTATATAGTGCCAATTTCTAACTGGGAATTCAAAATGCGCAAGGCTCCCGGAAAGGGACGTGGACGAGGCCGTGGGCGAGGTCGGGGGAATGGTTCTGGGGAGCAAGGTAGCAGTGAAGCCACAGGGCGTCCCGTGCCTACTCCTGTGGGGCAGCAAGCATTGCGCCACTCCACAGTGCCAGGGTTGCTTGCCACATTAACTAAACTGCAGGGTACAAACCTTAGTAGGCCCGAGAACCAGGAACAGGTCTTGCAATGGCTGTCAGAGAACGCTTACAGCACATTGTCCAGCAGCCAGTCAGACTCTGCCTCCTCTCCTCCTATTACCCAACAGTCTTGTCCTCCTTCCTCCCAAAATTCCCAAGCTTCACAGAACAATAACCCCAACTGTCCCTGCTCCCCAGAGCTGTTCTCCGCTCCTTTCATTGTCCCTCAACCTGCCTCTCCACATCACGATTCCACGAACCTAACAGAGGAGCATCTGTGTCCAGATGCTCAAACACTAGAGTCTCCTCCATCTCCGTTCGATTTGGTGGTGGATGACCAGCAACCCACCCTCATCGACGATGATGTGACGCAGTTGCCGTCAGGGCATCCAGTTGACCGGTGCATTGTGCGGGAGGAGGAGATGAGACAGGAGTTGGAAGAGGAAGTGGTGGATGATGAGGACACTGACCCGACCTGGACAGGGGGGATGTCAAGCGGGGAAAGTAGTGTGGATGTTGAGGCAAGTGCAGCACCAAAAAGGGTAGCTAGAGGCAGAGGCAGAGGTCAGCAGCTTAGGCGAAGCCAGGCCACACCCGGAATCTCCCAAGATGTTCCAGTTCGTACCCAGCCCCGAAAAACTCCCACCTCGAGGGCACGTTTCTCGAAGGTGTGGAGTTTTTTCAAGGAATGCGCCGAGGACAGATATAGTGTTGTCTGCACAATTTGCCTCTCGAAATTGATTAGGGGCTCTGAGAAGAGCAACCTGTCCACCACTTCAATGCGCCGTCATTTGGAATCCAAGCACTGGAATCAGTGGCAGGCAGCAACGGCAGGACAAAGGCCGCCTGCCGTTCACGCCACTGCCACTGCCTCTGCCTCTGCCACTGCCACTGCTGACTGTGCTGGCGATGCACTCCAGAGGACGAGCCAGGACACCACTTCATCTGCCTCCGCCACTTTGTTGACTTCTCCCTCATCCTCCCCTGTTCCTGTCTTATCTCCTTCTCCTGCACCATCAAAGGCACCATCAGGCGCTTCTTTACAACAACCCACCATCTCTCAGACATTGGAGCGGCGGCAGAAATACACTGCTAACCACCCACACGCGCAAGCCTTGAACGCCAACATCGCTAAACTGCTGGCCCAGGAGATGTTGGCGTTCCGGCTTGTTGAAACTCCCGCCTTCCTGGACCTGATGGCAACTGCGGCACCTCGCTATGCCGTCCCTATCCGTCACTACTTCTCCCGGTGTGCCGTCCCCGCCTTGCACCAGCACGTGTCACTCAACATCAGGCGGGCCCTTAGTTCCGCGCTTTGCACAAAGGTCCACTTGACCACCGACGCGTGGACAAGTGCATGCGGACAGGGACGCTACATTTCACTGACGGCACACTGGGTGAATGTAGTTGAGGCTGGGACTGCTTCCCAAACTGGCCCGGTGTACCTCGTCTCCCCGCCTAACATTCCTGGCAGGGACACGAGAAGAACACCCCCCTCCTCCTCCTCCTCTACCGCCTCCTCCTCCGCCACCCGCCTCCTCCTCCGCCACCGCCTCCTCCTCCGCTGTTAGATTGACCCCAGCTACGAGTTGGAAACGTTGCAGCACTGGCGTTGGTAGACGTCAGCAGGCTGTGCTGAAGCTGATCAGCTTGGGGGACAGACAGCACACTGCCTCCGAGGTGAGGGATGCCCTCCTCGATGAGACGGCAATATGGTTTGAGCCGCTGCACCTGGGCCCAGGCATGGTCGTTTGTGATAACGGCCGGAACCTGGTAGCAGCTCTGGAGCTTGCCGGACTCCAACATGTTCCATGCCTGGCCCACGTCTTCAACCTAGTGGTGCAACGTTTCCTAAAGAGCTACCCCAATGTTCCAGAGCTACTGATGAAAGTGCGGCGCATGTGCGCCCACTTTCGCAAGTCGACAGTAGCCGCTGCTAGCTTAAAATCTCTCCAGCAACGCCTGCATGTGCCACAACACCGGCTTTTGTGCGACGTCCCCACACGCTGGAACTCAACGTTTCAGATGTTGAATAGAGTGGTTGAGCAGCAGAGACCTTTGATGGAATACCAGCTACAAAACCCTAGGGTGCCACAAAGTCAGCTGCCTCAGTTTCTCATCCATGAGTGGCCATGGATGAGAGACCTTTGTGACATCCTACGGGTGTTTGAGGAGTCCACAAGGAGGGTGAGCTCTGAGGATGCGATGGTGAGCCTTACAATCCCGCTCTTGTGTGTTCTGAGAGAATCCCTGATTGACATCAGGGATAACTCAGATCACACAGAGGAGTCAGGGATAGCATCCGATCCGTCACAGCTGGAGAGTAGGTCCACACATCTGTCCGCTTCATCGCGTTTAATGGAGGATGAGGAGGAGGAGGAGGAGGAGGAGGAAGAAGAGTTGTCCGATGATGTGATGGTGATACAGGAGGCTTCCGGGCAACTTCGAATCGTCCCATTGTTGCAGCGCGGATGGGTAGACATGGAGGATGAGGAGGAAATGGAGATTGAACTTTCCGGTGGGGCCAGAGGAGTCATGCCAACTAACACTGTGGCAGACATGGCTGAGTTCATGTTGGGGTGCTTTACAACCGACAAGCGTATTGTCAAAATCATGGAGGACAACCAGTACTGGATCTTTGCTATCCTTGACCCCCGGTATAAAAACAACATCTCGTCTTTTATTCCGGTAGAGGGGAGGGCCAATCGCATCAATGCTTGCCACAGGCAATTGGTGCAGAATATGATGGAGATGTTTCCAGCATGTGACGTTGGCGGCAGGGAGGACAGTTCCTCCAGTAGGCGACCAAGTTCTCACCGGTCCACACAAACGAGGGGCACACTGTCTAAGGTCTGGGACACCTTGATGGCACCCCCTCGCCAAAGTGCCGCCACAGAGGGTCCTAGTGTCACCAGGCGTGAGAAGTATAGGCGCATGTTGCGGGAATACCTTTCCGACCACAGCCCTGTCCTCTCCGACCCCTCTGCGCCCTACACGTATTGGGTGTCGAAGTTGGACCTGTGGCTTGAACTTGCCCTATATGCCTTGGAGGTGCTGTCCTGTCCTGCCGCCAGCGTCCTATCTGAGAGGGTGTTCAGTGCAGCCGGTGGCATCATCACTGACAAGCGCACCCGTCTGTCAGCTGAGAGTGCCGACCGGCTCACTTTGATAAAAATGAACCACCACTGGATAGAGCCTTCATTTTTGTGCCCACCTGTGTAAAGCACCCCAACATGAAACTCCATGTCTGTACTCAACCTCTCCAATTCCTCCGCATCCTCATACTCATCCACCATAAGCGTTGCACAATTCTGCTAATACTAGGCTCCCTCCAACATGATTTCCCCCAACTCTGCTGGTTAGAGGCTCCCTCCACCCTGATTTCCACCAACTCTGCTGGTTAGAGGCTCCCTCCACCCTGCTTTCCCACAACTCTGCTGGTTAGAGGCTCCCTCCACCATGAATTTGCCCAAACTGGGCTGGTTAGAGGCTCCCTCCACCATGAATTGGTCCAAACTGGGGTTTTTAGAGGCTCCCTCCACCATGAATTTGCCAAAACTGGGCTGTTTAGAGGCTCCCTCCACCATGAATTGGTCCAAATTGGGGGTTTTAGAGGCTCCCTCCACCATGAATTTGCCCAAACTGGGCTGGTTAGAGGCTCCCTCCACCATGAATTGGTCCAAACTGGGCTGGTTAGAGGCTCCCTCCACCATGAATTGGTCCAAATTGGGGTTTTTAGAGGCTCCCTCCACCATGAATTGGTCCAAACTGGGCTGTTTAGAGGCTCCCTCCACCATGAATTGGTCCAAACTGGGGTTTTTAGAGGCTCCCTCCACCATGAATTGGTCCAAACTGGGCTGGTTAGAGGCTCCCTCCACCATGAATTGGTCCAAACTGGGCTGGTTAGAGGCTCCCTCCACCATGAATTGGTCCAAACTGGGTTTTTTAGAGGCTCCCTCCACCATGAATTGGTCCAAACTGGGGTTTTTAGAGGCTCCCTCCACCATGAATTGGTCCAAACTGGGGTTTTTAGAGGCTCCCTCCACCATGAATTGGTCCAAACTGGGGTTTTTAGAGGCTCCCTCCACCATGAATTTGCCCAAACTGGGCTGTTTAGAGGCTCCCTCCACCATGAATTGGTCCAAACTGGGTTTTTTAGAGGCTCCCTCCACCATGAATTGGTCCAAACTGGGGTTTTTAGAGGCTCCCTCCACCATGAATTGGTCCAAACTGGGGTTTTTAGAGGCTCCCTCCACCATGAATTTGCCCAAACTGGGCTGTTTAGAGGCTCCCTCCACCATGAATTGGTCCAAACTGGGTTTTTTAGAGGCTCCCTCCACCATGAATTGGTCCAAACTGGGGTTTTTAGAGGCTCCCTCCACCATGAATTGGTCCAAACTGGGGTTTTTAGAGGCTCCCTCCACCATGAATTTGCCCAAACTGGGCTGTTTAGAGGCTCCCTCCACCATGAATTGGTCCAAATTGGGGTTTTTAGAGGCTCCCTCCACCATGAATTGGTCCAAACTGGGGTTTTTAGAAGCTCCCTCCACCATGAATTTGCCCAAACTGGGCTGTTTAGAGGCTCCCTCCAGCATGAATTGGTCCAAACTGGGGTTTTTAGAGGCTCCCTCCACCATGAATTGGTCCAAACTGGGGTTTTTAGAGGCTCCCTCCACCATGAATTGGTCCAAACTGGGGTTTTTAGAGGCTCCCTCCACCATGTATTGGTCCAAACTGGGCTGGTTAGAGGCTCCCTCCACCATGAATTTGCCCAAACTGGGCTGTTTAGAGGCTCCCTCCACCATGAATTGGTCCAAACTGGGCTGGTTAGAGGCTCCCTCCACCATGAATTGGTCCAAACTGGGTTTTTTAGAGGCTCCCTCCACCATGAATTGGTCCAAACTGGGGTTTTTAGAGGCTCCCTCCACCATGAATTGGTCCAAACTGGGGTTTTTAGAGGCTCCCTCCACCATGAATTTGCCCAAACTGGGCTGTTTAGAGGCTCCCTCCACCATGAATTGGTCCAAACTGGGTTTTTTAGAGGCTCCCTCCACCATGAATTGGTCCAAACTGGGGTTTTTAGAGGCTCCCTCCACCATGAATTGGTCCAAACTGGGCTGGTTAGAGGCTCCCTCCACCATGAATTGGTCCAAACTGGGCTGGTTAGAGGCTCCCTCCACCATGAATTGGTCCAAACTGGGTTTTTTAGAGGCTCCCTCCACCATGAATTGGTCCAAACTGGGGTTTTTAGAGGCTCCCTCCACCATGAATTGGTCCAAACTGGGGTTTTTAGAGGCTCCCTCCACCATGAATTGGTCCAAACTGGGGTTTTTAGAGGCTCCCTCCACCATGAATTTGCCCAAACTGGGCTGTTTAGAGGCTCCCTCCACCATGAATTGGTCCAAACTGGGTTTTTTAGAGGCTCCCTCCACCATGAATTGGTCCAAACTGGGGTTTTTAGAGGCTCCCTCCACCATGAATTGGTCCAAACTGGGGTTTTTAGAGGCTCCCTCCACCATGAATTTGCCCAAACTGGGCTGTTTAGAGGCTCCCTCCACCATGAATTGGTCCAAACTGGGTTTTTTAGAGGCTCCCTCCACCATGAATTGGTCCAAACTGGGGTTTTTAGAGGCTCCCTCCACCATGAATTGGTCCAAACTGGGGTTTTTAGAGGCTTCCTCCACCATGAATTTGCCCAAACTGGGCTGTTTAGAGGCTCCCTCCACCATGAATTGGTCCAAATTGGGGTTTTTAGAGGCTCCCTCCACCATGAATTGGTCCAAACTGGGGTTTTTAGAAGCTCCCTCCACCATGAATTTGCCCAAACTGGGCTGTTTAGAGGCTCCCTCCAGCATGAATTGGTCCAAACTGGGGTTTTTAGAGGCTCCCTCCACCATGAATTGGTCCAAACTGGGGTTTTTAGAGGCTCCCTCCACCATGAATTGGTCCAAACTGGGGTTTTTAGAGGCTCCCTCCACCATGTATTGGTCCAAACTGGGCTGGTTAGAGGCTCCCTCCACCATGAATTTGCCCAAACTGGGCTGTTTAGAGGCTCCCTCCACCATGAATTGGTCCAAACTGGGCTGGTTAGAGGCTCCCTCCACCATGAATTGGTCCAAACTGGGTTTTTTAGAGGCTCCCTCCACCATGAATTGGTCCAAACTGGGGTTTTTAGAGGCTCCCTCCACCATGAATTGGTCCAAACTGGGGTTTTTAGAGGCTCCCTCCACCATGAATTTGCCCAAACTGGGCTGTTTAGAGGCTCCCTCCACCATGAATTGGTCCAAACTGGGTTTTTTAGAGGCTCCCTCCACCATGAATTGGTCCAAACTGGGGTTTTTAGAGTCTCCCTCCACCATGAATTGGTCCAAACTGGGGTTTTTAGAGGCTCCCTCCACCATGAATTTGCCCAAACTGGGCTGTTTAGAGGCTCCCTCCACCATGAATTGGTCCAAACTGGGGTTTTTAGAGGCTCCCTCCACCATGAATTGGTCCAAACTGGGCTGGTTAGAGGCTCCCTCCACCATGAATTTGCCCAAACTGGGCTGTTTAGAGGCTCCCTCCACCATGAATTGGTCCAAACGGGGGTTTTTAGAGGCTCCCTCCACCATGAATTTGCCCAAACTGGGCTGGTTAGAGGCTCCCTCCACCATGAATTTGCCCAAACTGGGCTGTTTAGAGGCTCCCTCCACCATGAATTGGTCCAAACTGGGCTGTTTAGAGGCTCCCTCCACCATGAATTGGTCCAAACTGGGTTTTTTAGAGGCTCCCTCCACCATGAATTGGTCCAAACTGGGGTTTTTAGAGGCTCCCTCCACCATGAATTGGTCCAAACTGGGGTTTTTAGAGGCTCCCTCCACCATGAATTTGCCCAAACTCTGCTGGTTAGAGGCTCAATCCACCCTGATTTTCAAAACAAATGTTGGTGCCAACCTCAACTTACTACAAGGGCCAAATTCACTGCTGGTGACAAGCTCTCCTCACTGCAAGTGCCAAATACACATGTTTCAAGGTGTTTTCCTACTGTCAGAGAGGTGGTATTGAGTGTGTAAAGTGTGTAGTTGTTAGGCTGTGATGTTGGGGTAATAGAGGGTCTTTGGTGTGTTAGATGCCCCCAGACATGCTTCCCCTGCTGTCCCAGTGTCATTCCAGAGGTGTTGGCATCATTTCCTGTGGTGTCATAGTGGACTTGGTGACCCTCCAGACACGAATTTGGGTTTCCCCCTTAACGAGTATATGTTCCCCATAGACTATAATGGGGTTCGAAACCCGTTCGAACACACGAACAGTGAGCGGCTGTTCGATTCGATTTTCGAACCTCGAACATTTTAGTGTTCGCTCATCTCTAGTAAAAAACTGATAAATGTCTTATTTTCTCCAGTGCACTAGCAACATCAGCCTAACATTGCTTATATTTTGTTGGTACTAGTACTACAGAGCAGGGAGAGACCAATTACAAAAGGAAAATATGGTTAGCCCCCATTCACAAACAGTTAAATTAATACAGCTGTGTGATGGCTATTAAAAAAAGAACAGCCATCACACAACCGATATTCACTGTTATGTGAATATAGCATTACAAGTGTAGGGAAAGGATAGGGAGGAATTTAAAGAAGAATGTGTGGTGGTTGCAATGTCATTAACAGCAAGAATATTAATACACATTGCACCACTCACTGCCATTATAGAGTTGTTCATTACTCATGCCTGTGTTTTCAAGGTGGAACAAAACAAGCCTTTTGCAGTGCAATACAGCAAAAAATAGTGAATTCTCAGCCACTAATATTTGCAGTTATATTTTCTAACACCTTTTTAAAGGCCTTTATTATAAACTGTTCTTTCAAAGCATAACGGCCATTTTTCAGTACTAGTATGCCAAAGAAAACCGAATTCTTATCCAGTAATATCTGCAATCATCTTTTTAAAGGCATTTAGTAATGGGAAAATAAATCAGGTGCTTATTAGCAGCTTTGTTCAAAGTATACAATTACAGGCCATTTCTCAATACAGTAGTGGCAAAAATCAATAATTCTTAGCTACTACTCTCTGCCTTTATTACACTTTTTTTTAAAAAAAAAGGTGTTCATTAGTGGGGAAACAGATAAGGGACACATTAGCCATTGTGTTCAGAGTATACAATTACAGGCCATTTCTCAATACAGTAGTTGCAAAAATCAATAAATCTTAGCCACTGCATACAGTTCTTCAAAATAACATACAGTGTTGTCCAAAACTATTGGCACCCCTGCAATTCTGTCAGATAATACGGTTTCTTCCAGAAAAAGATTGCAAGCACAAACTCTTTGGTATTAATATCTTCATTTATTTTGCTTGCAATGAAAAAAAAGTCAAATCATTGATCATTTTACACAAAACTCCAAAAATGGGCCAGACAAAAGTATTGGCACCCTCAGCCTAATACTTGGTAGCACAACCTTTAGACAAAATAACTGCGAACAACAGCTTCCGGTAACCATCAATGAGTTTCTTACAATGCTCTGCTGGAATTTTAGACCATTCTTCTTTGGCAAACTGCTCCAGGTCCCTGAGATGTGAAGGGGACCTTCTCCAAACTGCCATTTTGAGATCTCTCCACAGGTGTTCTATGGGATTCAGGCCTGGACTCGTTGCTGGCCACTTTAGAAGTCTCCAGTGCTTTTTTCTCAAACCATTTTCTAGTGCTTTTTGAAGTGTGTTTTGGGTCATTGTCCTGCTGGAAGACCCATGACCTCTGAGGGAGACCCAGCTTTCTCACACTGGACCCTACATTATGCTGCAAAATTTGTTGGTAGTCTTCAGACTTCATAATACCATGCACACGGTCAAGCAGTTCAGTGCCAGAGGCAGCAAAGCAACCCCAAAACATCAGGGAACCTCCGCCATGTTTGACTGTAGGGACCGTGTTCTTTTCTTTGAAGGCCTCATTTTTTTTCCCTGTAAACTCTATGTTGATGCCTTTTCCCAAAAAGCTCTACTTTTGTCTCATCTGACCAGAGAACATTCTTCCAAAACGTTTTTAGCTTTCTCAGGTAAGTTTTGGCAAACTCCAGCCTGGCTTTTTTATGTCTCTGGGTAAGAAATTGGGTCTTCCTGGGTATCCTACCATGCAGTCCCTTTTCATTCAGACACCAACGGATAGTACGGTTTGACACTGTTGTACCATCGGACTGCAGGGCAGCTTGAACTTGTTTGGATGTTAGTCGAGGTTCTTTATCCACCATCCACACAATCTTGCGTTGAAATCTCTCATCAATTTTTCTTTTCCGTCCACATCTAGGGAGGTTAGCCACAGTGCCATGGGCTTTAAACGTCTTGATGACACTGCGCACAGTAGACACAGGAGCATTCGGGTCTTTGGAGATGGACTTGTAGCCTTGAGATTGCTCATGCTTCCTCACAATTTTGCTTCTCAAGTCCTCAGACAGTTCTTTGGTCTTCTTTCTTTTCTCCATGTTCAATGTGGTACACACAAGGACACAGGACAGAGGTTGAGTCAACTTTAATCCATTTCAACTGGCTGCAAGTGTGATTTAGTTATTGCCACCACCTGTTAGGTGCCTCAGGTAAGTAACAGGTGCTGTTAGTTACACAAATTAGAGAAGCATCACATGATTTTTCAAACAGTGCCAATACTTTTGTCCACCCCCCTTTTTATGTTTGCTGTGGAATTATATCCAATTTGGCTTTTTGACAATTCTTTTTGTGGTTTTCCATTGAAGACAAATTAAATGAAGATAATAATACCAAAGAATTTGTGATTGCAATCATTTTCTGACAGAATTCTGACAGAATTGCAGGGGTGCCAATACTTTTGGCCAACACTGTAAGTCATGAGAATAAGATTCAACTTAGAAACGGAAGTGGGAACAACAGTAGTGCATAGCCACAGTATAGGGGGGAATAGCGTGAGTAAAGGGGCTTAGAGGGATGGGGGGGATTCCACACAGAGGGTAAAGTACACTAAAGTACTATAAAGTTCTATGACAGAGAATTGAACTAATAACAATAAACAAGGAAAGAAAACTGATACATATACTATCCACTAATAAATTATATCATTGCAGCCCAAGAGCAATAGTAATGCTCCCAAATGAAAAAGATTTTAAAGATTCAAAATCTTCATCAGAGGTATTAATAAGTGCAACTGGATATAGGATATTCATCCACCCCCATAGTCCATTGACACCAGCGCCGCACCTCCCATGAGGCGACCTGAAGCGACCGCTTCAGGCGGTGCTATGCCGGGGCCCCGGGGGAGGGCGGCATTTTTGCTGACCTAAGCCAGTCCAGGACAAGCTGTGGATTGGGGCGGCCCTGTGGACGCAGCACTGCTCCAGCGGCCGCCCCTCACACTCAGGCAGAGAGCAGGTCCTCTCCCTGCCTGCTAACGACGCTCGCTCTGCCCCACTCCCTCGGCTCCTCCCCACCCCCTCCGCTCGGCCCTGCCCCCTCTGCTCGGCCCCGCCCCCTAGGTTCACCTCTGATTGACACTAGTGGCATAACTAAAGTCTTGTTGGCTTCGGTGCATTATTTTGTCCGGGGTCCCCTACCTCATCCATACAGGGAATTCTTGATAGTGATGATTATGGGTGCTAAAGAGTTTAAGTAAACTTAGTGTGGTTAGGTTAATATGTGGGTCTCCTTGGCTTATGGGCCAGATGGAAACTGCAATCTCAATACTGATGCCAGTGCTTATGGGCTTGCTAAGGCTCCTGGGCCCCGGAGTGAACGCACCCTCTGCATCCAATAAGTTACACCCCTGATCGTCATTAACCCTTTTGCTGCCAGGCACGTACACTGTACGTGCTCCCAAGGTGGCACTTCAGTAGCGGAGGATGTAGTTAGTATGTCCTCCCTACTAATGCCGATATCTCTGGACTGCATCAACATATCTTGATGCTTTAAAATGCATTTTAAAGAAGAGACTCTCATCTTTAAAATGATACCAGGGACTTGATGATTTTACTTACAATCTTGGAACGATTCACTGTTGAAAACACTATTTGGCATTGAGATCCAACTGCAGATCTCAATTCCCGACAGCGTTTCAAGAGTGAATTGCTCCAAAACTGTACATCCAATCATCGAGTTCTTAATATAATTTTAAAGATGTGATTCTCCTCTTTAAAATACAATTGAAAGCATCAAGATATGTTGATGCAGTCCAAAGATATAGAGCTCCAAAGTGTCCCACCCTCCTGTCTAAGCAAGCAATTTGCGATCTAACAAGAAAGGAAGAGGGACACGGAGCAGTGCAGCAGAGAGAGAGAGACAGTGAAACATACTGACTCTCTGCATAACTTGTTTGTGACAGCAGGAGGGGGGTGGCAGGGACTCTATTGTCCCTATTAACCCTTCTCCTGCCAATCAGAGCGTATACTATACATTTGTCTCTGATTGTCACATACAGTTATAATGTAATTCCCCCCTGAGCTTTACTAGTGGGGTATTCTTATGTTATACCTCCTGAACATAACCAGGAAGTTTGTTGGCGCTGTGACCCAGATGTTTACCATTGTCCAGGTCGCAGAGCCAAAAAAAAAAAAGTCGCACCAAACACTTACACAACATATACATAAAGTCACAAATAAAGTTTACATTTCACCCAATCCCTGTCCTGTCTATACCTGAGCTTTCTAGAGTAAAATACGTCTCTAGTGATATCCGTTACACGCTAAAATAATAGTAATAACGATTATCACTAGAGATGAACGCATAGATTACTAAAATTATTATAGGGGGATGGAAAATAACATTTTTATGTAAAGTCCTATTTAATTTGCATGCACAAAATGGGATGGCGCATTTCTGAGATTTTGGCGATTCTTTAACACCCGCCCCTGTAAATATATACATGTGTGGTATGTATGAACTCCTCACATATTGCAGTTTTATGGACAGTACATTATGTTTGCAGAAAGGGATTTCTTGAGCCGCACTTTAGTGGCAAATTTGAATTTTTGCGCAATTTTTGCTAGCAATCTCTGTTGAATGAAGGTGGTTGTATATATAAACTATTAAATTGTGTTTTTATATACGGTATGCTGTATACTCTGAAAAAAGTTAGATTTTGGTATCACAGTCACAGTTTGGTAGGTGCAGTATAGCTTTTTAACATATTAGTGAACAACAGCAAAAATCCTGCTTGTCTTCTGTATTCGTGTTTTTGGGAGTCCGAGCTCTTGTTGTAGTTGATGTTTGCGGTACATATAGTATATATACACATTGTATACACCATAAGCTATTATTTTAAAAGTATTTTGTATATGAATGTGAGATTGAACATGAGTTTTAGGTGCAAATATGTGTTTTAGCGTATTTTTTAAAAAAATTATTTGTGTTGGTCGCAAAGTTGCATGAAGGTGGATGTGGCTATCGATGACCCATTAAGACATTTGTAATCTTCAGGTTGTCTACTTTCAAAAAATATATAGGGTTTAGGGGTTCACTTACTTTTCATGGTGTGTAATCCCTACATTTTATTGGATGATACTTTTTTAACATTTCCAGCTTCAAAGCAGAATTTTGTTCCTTCCAGTTCTAGCGATTTTCTGAAGACACGTGCATGCGGGTTCAGGCCATAGTGATATGTATGAACTCTGCACATGTTGAACTCTTATTTTTAGGAGGTTTGGTGCATTTAATTTTTTGTTTGGTTTCCGCTTTTAACAACTAATATACATTTATTTGCATTTTTTCATAAAGCATTCACTTTAAATCAAAATTGCATGAAGGTGCCTGTTCATATACAGTACCAAGTGGCATTCTGACAATGCTGCAGGTGTCTACTTTAAGAAAATATATAGGTATGGGGGGGTTGGATGCTTTTTTAATGTTGCAATTTAGGTTTGATTTGTCCATCTCAAAACTGTGAAAATTGCTCTTGCTACTGGAGGTGCAAAATTTCCAGTGACCCTTGGCAGCGAAAAGGTTAATACATGGCCATGAAATGTAGGGGTTGAACACCAGATCACATCATCAGGAGAATGCCCAATCAAAAGGTGGCAAGTATCTGTGACACTGTGACACAGGGCAAGAAAAGTAATTTTTGGAGGTCTCACCATACACACACACACACACACACACACACACACACACACACACACACATATAAACAATGCCAGTTAAGGGTGGGGGCTGTTGGATTTCCCATTGCCTATGCCATCTGTGGTTGTCATGGGCAATGTGATTTAAAGGGGTGCATCCTAATGTTTCTTTAGCATAAAATTTGTGTTTCTGTCCATGCTAATGTAGAGAAAAGAAAGTTTCCAAGTATTTTTCCACTTTCATAGAGGTTCTATTGAGTTTGAAAAGTGTTTAGTTGATAGGCTGTGATAGTGGGGTAATACTGGGACTTGGCCATGTTAGATGCCCCCAGTCATGCTTCCCCTGCTGTCCCAGTTGCATTCCTGAGGTGTTGGCATCATTTCCTGGGGTGTCATTGTGGACTTGGTGACTCTCCTTAGTCGAATTGTGGTTTCCCCTGAAATGAGCATTTTTTCCCCATAGACTATAATGGGATTTGATATTCGGTCGAATAGTCGAATATTGAGGGTCTACTCTAAACGAATATCGAATATTTCACTACTCATCACTGTCATTATGGATGATTAGGAGTCCTGCATTGGCAGGCTAGGTTGCCCACCCTATTCATTCTATCAGTGTTTACCCTTCATCCTTATTGCCATTTATTAATCAAGTAATGGCTTATATAATCCTGTCATTATACAATTCCTTTTTTATAGTATCTGAGGATATTGTTCAACCATTGAATTCATTTGGAGTTTGAGAAAGAGCTTGTGGGTTGAAGGGCAGTGCTATCTTCCCTGCCTGTACCTCAGCTGCAAGAATCATCTCTTTGTGTTTATATCACTTTAGTGCACGGAGACATTTACAATAAGGATCTAGGAACTTTATTAGTCTTACTAATCCAACCTTCCAGCAAGGTGGGATAGTGCCATACTGTGCTCTCATTGCATAGTGGGTCTGAGATTAATTGCATCACCATCACCTCCTCCATGCTATGCCATATATCCTGTACTTCTGTTTGTTCGTGGTGTAGTATCAATGGTAGCAGGTTAACTAGTCCAGTCTGGAAGAGGACAGCAATAAATACACGTGTCTTACTAAGATCTGAAAGATTCTGCAATGTTCCTTTAATCCAGATGTAGGGGTTTTAAACCGTATAGAGGCCTTCTGGACAGGGCTCAGCAATTCAAGTTTAGCCCAAGTTGGCTATTGGTGGGTTGACTACATGTAATCACCTTTTTATCTGTATAGCATGATAGTATGTACAGACATCAGATAGTCCAAAACTTCAGAATTGCTTATGCATAACCACTCTATCATATGCTATTCTGTGGCATTTACCTCTCTATAGAAAATATAGAAAAAGTTAATGTACCCCCTTAAAGAAAGATCCAGGGAGGTCCAATAGACACTATCCAGACTTTTTCTTTAAAAAAAAAAAAAAAAAAAATTCAATAAAAGCTGCATCCAGATTACTAGCTGTTGTTAATTGGGAATAGTTTGCAACTAAACTTTTTTTTTTTTTCAACAGGTAAAGAACAGAAGAAAAGAAGGGATTTGGGGAATACAAATATTAGCAAAGTCACAGTCATATGATGGAATGACAAAATGCAGCATATTCACATTACATTGTACCATATGTGCTGATGCAGACTCAGGGGGTGTACTGTGAGAGAGGGCCAAGTCGGTTGCAAGGTGGGTCTCCCATTTGGGCTATATAATCAGACCTTAGCGCCCATTTAGAGTGAAAACTGGGGTACCTATGGCCTTTACATACCAGCATCTTTTCCAAAGTTTAGGTCATATTAACATGTTGTATGAGTTCTGCCACTGTCAAGCAGAGCACACTTTTCCATTGGCACATAATCATAGCTCTGGTGGCTAGAATGATTTGTCCCCGGACAACCTCCATGTCCCTTGAAAGAATAGCATCCAGAAGACAAAGTGCCTGATCTGGAGACAGCGGGATATTGACACCTGCCAAAGAAGTCATGAATCGAAAGGTGGCCATTCAAAAAGCAAGCACTGGGGAACAGTCTCAGCCCATATGCAAGAGAGTACCCAACTCACAACAATTCCTCCAACACAGGTAGAAGGGATCTTTATGGGATAGTTGAGTGGGAGTCCTATACCAATGAAGGGATATCTTACATGCTATCTCCCAGTGGGCAGCACCTCTCGAGATTCGCCTAATATATCCAATAGCCCTAACCACTCTGGGAGAGAAATATTCCTAGCGAGGTCAGATTCCCAGTACGTTAGGCAGAAGGGCTTAACTTGGTACAACAGGAGGGAAAGAAGTTTGTAAAAGGCCGAAGAGCCACCTTTAGTAGGAACCGATGGTCGCCATAGTCTGAGAGCCAGTCTAGGACAAATAGGGGCTAAGATATCTTGGGATTGAAGGAGGTGTCTGATCTGTAGGTATTTGCATAAGCTTTCCCGCAGAATCTGAAGTTCCTCCATCAATCTAGAGAAAGACTTTATTTGGCCCTCTGAGCACTGCTGATTAATCATTTGAAGACCAGAGTCTGACCACCTTCTCAAGTTTTACATGGGGCAATAATGAGGACAGGTAACAAACAGGGAGCTCTGATGTGGAGGCTAAGTCCTCCGTGGGGACATGTAGGAAAAGGTATCACCATAGCCAGACAGAAGCTTTCATACTCAACAGAGGAAGCTAGGAGTGGGGCAGGCATTGTGGCTTGCAGCATAAAAGGCTTATAGGCAAAATACCCATCGAGGACTCTTCAATTTCCCCCCAATGGTAACTAGTGGATCCATCCCACCAAATGCTTAATTGCTCCAGTATTGTTGCCATGTAGTACTTCTTTACATCCAGAGTACCAGCCCCTCCTCCAAACCAGTGTCTAGTCACAACCTGAAGGCGAACCCTCATCTCTTCCCTTCCCTGCAACTGAACTGTTTTTGTTCTTGTGTTGGCTCGTTTTTTCACTCTATTCTGTTAATTCCAAGCAGATACAAAGGCGTTTCCCTCCTGCAGTGGAAGTGCATACAATTAAGAGTTAATAAAGGAGAACAAGGAATGAGGAAACCAAGTTCTTTAGTACACAGGAGACAAGATAAAAACAGCTCCACACATTTCCATTGCTGAGGATACGTTTTTGCATTTCAAGATGCTATTTGCAATTGAACATGTACTGCATTATGAGGGCCAGTCTCTCCTCTTCCTGTACAAGACCACTGCTTTTAAATTGAAATAAAAATTAGAGATGAGCGAACACTAAAATGTTCGAGGTTCGAAATTCGATTCGAACAGCCGCTCAATGTTCGTGTGTTCGAATGGGTTTCGAACCCCATTATAGTCTATGGGGAACAGATACTCGTTAAGGGGGAAACCCAAATCCGTGTCTGGAGGGTCACCAAGTCCACTATGACACCCCAGGAAATGATGCCAACACCTCTGGAATGACACTGGGACAGCAGGGGAAGCATGTCTGGGGGCATCTAACACACCAAAGACCCTCTATTACCCCAACATCACAGCCTAACAACTACACACTTTACACACTCAATACCACATCTCTGACAGTAGGAAAACACCTTGAAACATGTGTATTTGGCACTTGCAGTGAGGAGAGCTTGTCACCAGCAGTGAATTTGGCCCTTGTAGTAAGTTGAGGTTGGCACCAACATTTGTTTTGAAAATCAGGGTGGATTGAGCCTCTAACCAGCAGAGTTTGGGCAAATTCATGGTGGAGGGAGCCTCTAAACACCCCAGTTTGGGCAAATTCATGGTGGAGGGAGCCTCTAAAAACCCCAGTTTGGACCAATTCATGGTGGAGGGAGCCTCTAACCAGCCCAGTGTGGGCAAATTCATGGTGGAGGGAGCCTCTAAAAACCCCAGTTTGGACCAATTCATGGTGGAGGGAGCCTCTAACCAGCCCAGTTTGGGCAAATTCATGGTGGAGGGAGCCTCTAACCAGCAGAGTTGTGGGAAAGCAGGGTGGAGGGAGCCTCTAACCAGCAGAGTTGGTGGAAATCAGGGTGGAGGGAGCCTCTAACCAGCAGAGTTGGGGGAAATCATGTTGGAGGGAGCCTAGTATTAGCAGAATTGTGCAACGCTTATGGTGGATGAGTATGAGGATGCGGAGGAATTGGAGAGGTTGAGTACAGACATGGAGTTTCATGTTGGGGTGCTTTACACAGGTGGGCACAAAAATGAAGGCTCTATCCAGTGGTGGTTCATTTTTATCAAAGTGAGCCGGTCGGCACTCTCAGCTGACAGACGGGTGCGCTTGTCAGTGATGATGCCACCGGCTGCACTGAACACCCTCTCAGATAGGACGCTGGCGGCAGGACAGGACAGCACCTCCAAGGCATATAGGGCAAGTTCAAGCCACAGGTCCAACTTCGACACCCAATACGTGTAGGGCGCAGAGGGGTCGGAGAGGACAGGGCTGTGGTCGGAAAGGTATTCCCGCAACATGCGCCTATACTTCTCACGCCTGGTGACACTAGGACCCTCCGTGGCGGCACTTTGGCGAGGGGGTGCCATCAAGGTGTCCCAGACCTTAGACAGTGTGCCCCTCGTTTGTGTGGACCGGTGAGAACTTGGTTGCCTACTGGAGGAACTGCCCTCCCTGCCGCCAACGTCACATGCTGGAAACATCTCCATCATATTCTGCACCAATTGCCTGTGGCAAGCATTGATGCGATTGGCCCTCCCCTCTACCGGAATAAAAGACGAGATGTTGTTTTTATACCGGGGGTCAAGGATAGCAAAGATCCAGTACTGGTTGTCCTCCATGATTTTGACAATACGCTTGTCGGTTGTAAAGCACCCCAACATGAACTCAGCCATGTCTGCCACAGTGTTAGTTGGCATGACTCCTCTGGCCCCACCGGAAAGTTCAATCTCCATTTCCTCCTCATCCTCCATGTCTACCCATCCGCGCTGCAACAATGGGACGATTCGAAGTTGCCCGGAAGCCTCCTGTATCACCATCACATCATCGGACAACTCTTCTTCCTCCTCCTCCTCCTCCTCCATTAAACGCAGTGAAGCGGACAGATGTGTGGACCTACTCTCCAGCTGTGACGGATCGGATGCTATCCCTAACTCCTCTGTGTGATCTGAGTTATCCCTGATGTCAATCAGGGATTCTCTCAGAACACACAAGAGCGGGATTGTAAGGCTCACCATCGCATCCTCAGAGCTCACCCTCCTTGTGGACTCCTCAAAGACCCGTAGGATGTCACAAAGGTCTCTCATCCATGGCCACTCATGGATGTGAAACTGAGGCAGCTGACTTTGTGGCACCCTAGGGTTTTGTAGCTGGTATTCCATCAAAGGTCTCTGCTGCTCAACCACTCTATTCAACATCTGAAACGTTGAGTTCCAGCGTGTGGGGACGTCGCACAAAAGCCGGTGTTGTGGCACATGCAGGCGTTGCTGGAGAGATTTTAAGCTAGCAGCGGCTACTGTCGACTTGCGAAAGTGGGCGCACATGCGCCGCACTTTCACCAGTAGCTCTGGAACATTGGGGTAGCTCTTTAGGAAACGTTGCACCACTAGGTTGAAGACGTGGGCCAGGCATGGAACATGTTGGAGTCCGGCAAGCTCCAGAGCTGCTACCAGGTTCCGGCCGTTATCACAAACGACCATGCCTGGGCCCAGGTGCAGCGGCTCAAACCATATTGCCGTCTCATCGAGGAGGGCATCCCTCACCTCGGAGGCAGTGTGCTGTCTGTCCCCCAAGCTGATCAGCTTCAGCACAGCCTGCTGACGTCTACCAACGCCAGTGCTGCAACGTTTCCAACTCGTAGCTGGGGTCAATCTAATAGCGGAGGAGGAGGCGGTGGCGGAGGAGGAGGCGGTAGAGGAGGAGGAGGAGGGGGGTGTTCTTCTCGTGTCCCTGCCAGGAATGTTAGGCGGGGAGACGAGGTACACCGGGCCAGTTTGGGAAGCAGTCCCAGCCTCAACTACATTCACCCAGTGTGCCGTCAGTGAAATGTAGCGTCCCTGTCCGCATGCACTTGTCCACGCGTCGGTGGTCAAGTGGACCTTTGTGCAAAGCGCGGAACTAAGGGCCCGCCTGATGTTGAGTGACATGTGCTGGTGCAAGGCGGGGACGGCACACCGGGAGAAGTAGTGACGGCTAGGGACGGCATAGCGAGGTGCCGCAGTTGCCATCAGGTCCAGGAAGGCGGGAGTTTCAACAAGCCGGAACGCCAACATCTCCTGGGCCAGCAGTTTAGCGATGTTGGCGTTCAAGGCTTGCGCGTGTGGGTGGTTAGCAGTGTATTTCTGCCGCCGCTCCAATGTCTGAGAGATGGTGGGTTGTTGTAAAGAAACGCCTGATGGTGCCTTTGATGGTGCAGGAGAAGGAGATAAGACAGGACCAGGGGAGGATGAGGTAGAAGTCAACAAAGTGGCGGAGGCAGATGAAGTGGTGTCCTGGCTCGTCCTCTGGAGTGCATCGCCAGCACAGTCAGCAGTGGCAGTGGCAGAGGCAGAGGCAGTGGCAGAGGCAGTGGCAGTGGCGTGAACGGCAGGCGGCCTTTGTCCTGCCGTTGCTGCCTGCCACTGATTCCAGTGCTTGGATTCCAAATGACGGCGCATTGAAGTGGTGGACAGGTTGCTCTTCTCAGAGCCCCTAATCAATTTCGAGAGGCAAATTGTGCAGACAACACTATATCTGTCCTCGGCGCATTCCTTGAAAAAACTCCACACCTTCGAGAAACGTGCCCTTGAGGTGGGAGTTTTTCGGGGCTGGGTACGAACTGGAACATCTTGGGAGATTCCGGGTGTGGCCTGGCTTCGCCTAAGCTGCTGACCTCTGCCTCTGCCTCTAGCTACCCTTTTTGGTGCTGCACCTGCCTCAACATCCACACTACTTTCCCCGCTTGACATCCCCCCTGTCCAGGTCGGGTCAGTGTCCTCATCATCCACCACTTCCTCTTCCAACTCCTGTCTCATCTCCTCCTCCCGCACAATGCGCCGGTCAACTGGATGCCCTGACGGCAACTGCGTCACATCATCGTCGATGAGGGTGGGTTGCTGGTCATCCACCACCAAATCGAACGGAGATGGAGGAGACTCTAGTGTTTGAGCATCTGGACACAGATGCTCCTCTGTTAGGTTCGTGGAATCGTGACGTGGAGAGGCAGGTTGAGGGACAATGAAAGGAGCGGAGAACAGCTCTGGGGAGCAGGGACAGTTTGGGTTATTGTTCTATAAAGCTTCGGAATTTTGGGAGGAAGGAAGACAAGACTGTTGGGTAATAGGAGGAGAGGAGGCAGAGTCTGACTGGCTGCTGGACAATGTGCTGTAAGCGTTCTCTGACAGCCATTGCAAGACCTGTTCCTGGTTCTCGGGCCTACTAAGGTTTGTACCCTGCAGTTTAGTTAATGTGGCAAGCAACCCTGGCACTGTGGAGTGGCGCAATGCTTGCTGCCCCACAGGAGTAGGCACGGGACGCCCTGTGGCTTCACTGCTACCTTGCTCCCCAGAACCATTCCCCCGACCTCGCCCACGGCCTCGTCCACGTCCCTTTCCGGGAGCCTTGCGCATTTTGAATTCCTAGTTAGAAATTGGCACTGTATACCAGTAGTAAAAATTGTGGGTGCACGTAACCCCAATATATTCTTTGAATTACCAGTCAGAAACTGGCACTATATGGCAGTAGCAAGAAATGAGGATATTTGTATTCCCAATATATTCTTTGAATTCCCAGTCAGACAATGGCACTGTATACCAGTAGTAAAAATTGTGGGTGCACGTAACCCCAATATATTCTTTGAATTCCCAGTCAGACACTGGCACTATATGGCAGTAGCAAGAAATGAGGGTATTTGTATTCCCAATATATTCTTTGGAATCCCAGTCAGACAATGGCACTGTATACCAGTAGTAAAAATTGTGGGTGCACGTAACCCCAATATATTCTTTGAATTACCAGTCAGAAACTGGCACTATATGGCAGTAGCAAGAAATGAGGGTATTTGTATTCCCAATATATTCTTTGAATTCCCAGTCAGACAATGGCACTGTATACCAGTAGTAAAAATTGTGGGTGCACGTAACCACAATATATTCTTTGAATTACCAGTCAGAAACTGGCACTATATGGCAGTAGCAAGAAATGAGGGTATTTATAACCCCAATATATTCTTTGAATTCCCAGTCAGACAATGGCACTGTATACCAGTAGTAAAAATTGTGGGTGCACGTAACCCCAATATATTCTTTGAATTCCCAGTCAGACACTGGCACTATATGGCAGTAGCAAGAAATGAGGGTATTTGTATTCCCAATATATTCTTTGAATTCCCAGTCAGACAGTGGCACTGTATACCAGTAGTAAAAATTGTGGGTGCACGTAACCCCAATATATTCTTTGAATTACCAGTCAGACACTGGCACTATATGGCAGTAGCAAGAAATGAGGGTATTTATAACCCCAATATATTCTTTGAATTCCCAGTCAGACAATGGCACTGTATACCAGTAGTAAAAATTGTGGGTGCACGTAACCCCAATATATTCTTTGAATTACCAGTCAGAAACTGGCACTATATGGCAGTAGCAAGAAATGAGGGTATTTGTATTCCCAATATATTCTTTGAATTCCCAGTCAGACAATGGCACTGTATACCAGTAGTAAAAATTGTGGGTGCACGTAACCCCAATATATTCTTTGAATTCTCAGTCAGACACTGGCACTATATGGCAGTAGCAAGAAATGAGGGTATTTGTATTCCCAATATATTCTTTGAATTCCCAGTCAGACAATGGCACTGTATACCAGTAGTAAAAATTGTGGGTGCACGTAACCCCAATATATTCTTTGAATTACCAGTCAGAAACTGGCACTATATGGCAGTAGCAAGAAATGAGGGTATTTATAACCCCAATATATTCTTTGAATTCCCAGTCAGACAATGGCACTGTATACCAGTAGTAAAAATTGTGGGTGCACGTAACCCCAATATATTCTTTGAATTCCCAGTCAGACACTGGCACTATATGGCAGTAGCAAGAAATGAGGGTATTTGTATTCCCAATATATTCTTTGAATTCCCAGTCAGACAATTGCACTGTATACCAGTAGTAAAAATTGTGGGTGCACGTAACCCCAATATATTCTTTGAATTACCAGTCAGAAACTGGCACTATATGGCAGTAGCAAGAAATGAGGGTATTTGTATTCCCAATATATTCTTTGAATTCCCAGTCAGACAATGGCACTGTATACCAGTAGTAAAAATTGTGGGTGCACGTAACCCCAATATATTCTTTGAATTCCCAGTCAGACACTGGCACTATATGGCAGTAGCAAGAAATGAGGGTATTTGTATTCCCAATATATTCTTTGAATTCCCAGTCAGACAATGGCACTGTATACCAGTAGTAAAAATTGTGGGTGCACGTAACCCCAATATATTCTTTGAATTACCAGTCAGAAACTGGCACTATATGGCAGTAGCAAGAAATGAGGGTATTTGTATTCCCAATATATTCTTTGAATTCCCAGTCAGACAATGGCACTGTATACCAGTAGTAAAAATTGTGGGTGCACGTAACCCCAATATATTCTTTGAATTCCCAGTCAGACACTGGCACTATATGGCAGTAGCAAGAAATGAGGGTATTTGTATTCCCAATATATTCTTTGAATTCCCAGTCAGACAATGGCACTGTATACCAGTAGTAAAAATTGTGGGTGCACGTAACCCCAATATATTCTTTGAATTACCAGTCAGAAACTGGCACTATATGGCAGTAGCAAGAAATGAGGGTATTTGTATTCCCAATATATTCTTTGAATTCCCAGTCAGACAATGGCACTGTATACCAGTAGTAAAAATTGTGGGTGCACGTAACCCCAATATATTCTTTGAATTCCCAGTCAGACACTGGCACTATATGGCAGTAGCAAGAAATGAGGGTATTTGTATTCCCAATATATTCTTTGAATTCCCAGTCAGACAATGGCACTGTATACCAGTAGTAAAAATTGTGGGTGCACGTAACCCCAATATATTCTTTGAATTACCAGTCAGAAACTGGCACTATATGGCAGTAGCAAGAAATGAGGGTATTTGTATTCCCAATATATTCTTTGAATTCCCAGTCAGACAATGGCACTGTATACCAGTAGTAAAAATTGTGGGTGCACGTAACCCCAATATATTCTTTGAATTCCCAGTCAGAAACTGGCACTATATGGCAGTAGCAAGAAATGAGGGTATTTGTATTCCCAATATATTCTTTGAATTCCCAGTCAGACAATGGCACTGTATACCAGTAGTAAAAATTGTGGGTGCACGTAACCACAATATATTCTTTGAATTACCAGTCAGAAACTGGCACTATATGGCAGTAGCAAGAAATGAGGGTATTTATAACCCCAATATATTCTTTGAATTCCCAGTCAGACAATGGCACTGTATACCAGTAGTAAAAATTGTGGGTGCACGTAACCCCAATATATTCTTTGAATTCCCAGTCAGACACTGGCACTATATGGCAGTAGCAAGAAATGAGGGTATTTGTATTCCCAATATATTCTTTGAATTCCCAGTCAGACAATGGCACTGTATACCAGTAGTAAAAATTGTGGGTGCACGTAACCACAATATATTCTTTGAATTACCAGTCAGAAACTGGCACTATATGGCAGTAGCAAGAAATGAGGGTATTTATAACCCCAATATATTCTTTGAATTCCCAGTCAGACAATGGCACTGTATACCAGTAGTAAAAATTGTGGGTGCACGTAACCCCAATATATTCTTTGAATTCCCAGTCAGACACTGGCACTATATGGCAGTAGCAAGAAATGAGGGTATTTGTATTCCCAATATATTCTTTGAATTCCCAGTCAGACAATGGCACTGTATACCAGTAGTAAAAATTGTGGGTGCACGTAACCCCAATATATTCTTTGAATTACCAGTCAGAAACTGGCACTATATGGCAGTAGCAAGAAATGAGGGTATTTGTATTCCCAATATATTCTTTGAATTCCCAGTCAGACAATGGCACTGTATACCAGTAGTAAAAATTGTGGGTGCACGTAACCACAATATATTCTTTGAATTACCAGTCAGAAACTGGCACTATATGGCAGTAGCAAGAAATGAGGGTATTTATAACCCCAATATATTCTTTGAATTCCCAGTCAGACAATGGCACTGTATACCAGTAGTAAAAATTGTGGGTGCACGTAACCCCAATATATTCTTTGAATTCCCAGTCAGACACTGGCACTATATGGCAGTAGCAAGAAATGAGGGTATTTGTATTCCCAATATATTCTTTGAATTCCCAGTCAGACAATGGCACTGTATACCAGTAGTAAAAATTGTGGGTGCACGTAACCCCAATATATTCTTTGAATTCCCAGTCAGACACTGGCACTATATGGCAGTAGCAAGAAATGAGGGTATTTGTATTCCCAATATATTCTTTGAATTCCCAGTCAGACAATGGCACTGTATACCAGTAGTAAAAATTGTGGGTGCACGTAACCCCAATATATTCTTTGAATTCCCAGTCAGACACTGGCACTATATGGCAGTAGCAAGAAATGAGGGTATTTGTATTCCCAATATATTCTTTGAATTCCCAGTCAGACAATGGCACTGTATACCAGTAGTAAAAATTGTGGGTGCACGTAACCCCAATATATTCTTTGAATTCCCAGTCAGACACTGGCACTATATGGCAGTAGCAAGAAATGAGGGTATTTGTATTCCCAATATATTCTTTGAATTCCCAGTCAGACAATGGCACTGTATACCAGTAGTAAAAATTGTGGGTGCACGTAACCCCAATATATTCTTTGAATTACCAGTCAGACACTGGCACTATATGGCAGTAGCAAGAAATGAGGGTATTTATAACCCCAATATATTCTTTGAATTCCCAGTCAGACAATGGCACTGTATACCAGTAGTAAAAATTGTGGGTGCACGTAACCCCAATATATTCTTTGAATTACCAGTCAGAAACTGGCACTATATGGCAGTAGCAAGAAATGAGGGTATTTGTATTCCCAATATATTCTTTGAATTCCCAGTCAGACAATGGCACTGTATACCAGTAGTAAAAATTGTGGGTGCACGTAACCCCAATATATTCTTTGAATTCCCAGTCAGACACTGGCACTATATGGCAGTAGCAAGAAATGAGGGTATTTGTATTCCCAATATATTCTTTGAATTCCCAGTCAGACAATGGCACTGTATACCAGTAGTAAAAATTGTGGGTGCACGTAACCCCAATATATTCTTTGAATTACCAGTCAGAAACTGGCACTATATGGCAGTAGCAAGAAATGAGGGTATTTATAACCCCAATATATTCTTTGAATTCCCAGTCAGACAATGGCACTGTATACCAGTAGTAAAAATTGTGGGTGCACGTAACCCCAATATATTCTTTGAATTTCCAGTCAGACACTGGCACTATATGGCAGTAGCAAGAAATGAGGGTATTTGTATTCCCAATATATTCTTTGAATTCCCAGTCAGACAATGGCACTGTATACCAGTAGTAAAAATTGTGGGTGCACGTAACCCCAATATATTCTTTGAATTACCAGTCAGAAACTGGCACTATATGGCAGTAGCAAGAAATGAGGGTATTTGTATTCCCAATATATTCTTTGAATTCCCAGTCAGACAATGGCACTTTATACCAGTAGTAAAAATTGTGGGTGCACGTAACCCCAATATATTCTTTGAATTACCAGTCAGAAACTGGCACTATATGGCAGTAGCAAGAAATGAGGGTATTTGTATTCCCAATATATTCTTTGAATTCCCAGTCAGACAATGGCACTGTATACCAGTAGTAAAAATTGTGGGTGCACGTAACCACAATATATTCTTTGAATTACCAGTCAGAAACTGGCACTATATGGCAGTAGCAAGAAATGAGGGTATTTATAACCCCAATATATTCTTTGAATTCCCAGTCAGACAATGGCACTGTATACCAGTAGTAAAAATTGTGGGTGCACGTAACCCCAATATATTCTTTGAATTCCCAGTCAGACACTGGCACTATATGGCAGTAGCAAGAAATGAGGGTATTTGTATTCCCAATATATTCTTTGAATTCCCAGTCAGACAATGGCACTGTATACCAGTAGTAAAAATTGTGGGTGCACGTAACCCCAATATATTCTTTGAATTACCAGTCAGAAACTGGCACTATATGGCAGTAGCAAGAAATGAGGGTATTTGTATTCCCAATATATTCTTTGAATTCCCAGTCAGACAATGGCACTGTATACCAGTAGTAAAAATTGTGGGTGCACGTAACCCCAATATATTCTTTGAATTCCCAGTCAGACACTGGCACTATATGGCAGTAGCAAGAAATGAGGGTATTTGTATTCCCAATATATTCTTTGAATTCCCAGTCAGACAATGGCACTGTATACCAGTAGTAAAAATTGTGGGTGCACGTAACCCCAATATATTCTTTGAATTACCAGTCAGACACTGGCACTATATGGCAGTAGCAAGAAATGAGGGTATTTATAACCCCAATATATTCTTTGAATTCCCAGTCAGACAATGGCACTGTATACCAGTAGTAAAAATTGTGGGTGCACGTAACCACAATATATTCTTTGAATTACCAGTCAGAAACTGGCACTATATGGCAGTAGCAAGAAATGAGGGTATTTATAACCCCAATATATTCTTTGAATTCCCAGTCAGACAATGGCACTGTATACCAGTAGTAAAAATTGTGGGTGCACGTAACCCCAATATATTCTTTGAATTCCCAGTCAGACACTGGCACTATATGGCAGTAGCAAGAAATGAGGGTATTTGTATTCCCAATATATTCTTTGAATTCCCAGTCAGACAATGGCACTGTATACCAGTAGTAAAAATTGTGGGTGCACGTAACCCCAGTATATTCTTTGAATTCCCAGTCAGACACTGGCACTATATGGCAGTAGCAAGAAATGAGGGTATTTGTATTCCCAATATATTCTTTGAATTCCCAGTCAGACAATGGCACTGTATACCAGTAGTAAAAATTGTGGGTGCACGTAACCCCAATATATTCTTTGAATTCCCAGTCAGACACTGGCACTATATGGCAGTAGCAAGAAATGAGGGTATTTGTATTCCCAATATATTCTTTGAATTCCCAGTCAGACAATGGCACTGTATACCAGTAGTAAAAATTGTGGGTGCACGTAACCCCAATATATTCTTTGAATTCCCAGTCAGACACTGGCACTATATGGCAGTAGCAAGAAATGAGGGTATTTATAACCCCAATATATTCTTTGAATTCCCAGTCAGACAATGGCACTGTATACCAGTAGTAAAAATTTTGGGTGCACGTAACCCCAATATATTCTTTGAATTCCCAGTCAGACACTGGCACTATATGGCAGTAGCAAGAAATGAGGGTATTTGTATTCCCAATATATTCTTTGAATTCCCAGTCAGACAATGGCACTGTATACCAGTAGTAAAAATTGTGGGTGCACGTAACCCCAATATATTCTTTGAATTACCAGTCAGAAACTGGCACTATATGGCAGTAGCAAGAAATGAGGGTATTTATAACCCCAATATATTCTTTGAATTCCCAGTCAGACAATGGCACTGTATACCAGTAGTAAAAATTGTGGGTGTATATAGCCCCAATTCTATTGCTAGGGGACTTGCAGGGTATTTCTGGGGTGAAGGTGGGGGGGCACACCGTTGGAACGGGTATCGGGGTATATATCGGGTATACGGGAATACACTGACAGTGTATTCCATTCAGGATCCTGGGAAAGCTGGGTTGCGGCGATTGAGCCCGTCAGTGCCACGTTACACTGACAAGCTTCTCCCTGGAATTTAGCTCTTACAAGAGCTGTTGGTTGTCTTCTCCTTCCTATCCTAGCCTGTCCCTGCCTACCCAGAATCTAAGCCCTAGCTAGCTGGACGGAAACCTCCGTCCTCGGTGAATTGCAAGCTCAGAATGACGCGAACCTGGGCGGCGCTGTTCTTTTAAATTAGAGGTCACATGTTTTCGGCAGCCAATGGGTTTTGCCTACTTTTCTCAACGTCACCGGTGTCGTAGTTCCTGTCCCACCTACCCTGCGCTGTTATTGGAGCAAAAAAGGCGCCAGGGAAGGTGGGAGGGGAATCGAGTAATGGCGCACTTTACCACGCGGTGTTCGATTCGATTCGAACATGCCGAACAGCCTAATATCCGATCGAACATGAGTTCGATAGAACACTGTTCGCTCATCTCTAATAAAAATCCCTTATATAGAAATCTGAAATGGATACAAATTCCTCTAAAGCAAATCTTTAAAAACACAGCTCCAAACTGAAACATACACAAATCAAAAGGTATTTTTTCATTTATTTTTTCTTAAGCAAATGTTTCAATCAATGCTTTTCCTTGCCTGTAGTAAAATATATTATTCCTGTAATGGGATTATTTAGAAAATGTTGCGAAATCAACACAGAAATATCAAATGTTGTAAATATTAAAGACAGTTTATGGAAATTTGTTACTTGTGGGTACAAAACTCTTGCTGTTTGCAAAGCAGCGCAGCTTGTAGAAATCTGGCAAGAATAAAGGTGTAACAGGACGCAGAGTTGCAGCTAGGTTTCTTCATCTGGGGGAAGAGGTTGAGATTGCTGCTCTATCTTCTGTGTACTGAATTTACAGCATCCTCATGATTTATGAAATACCATGAGGTCTTATAAATCATGGTAATATTCACACAGCCAGCAATAGATCCATATTTTACAGATATAAAACAAATTGACGCCTGAGTGATGTCTGTTAAAAACAGATGAATGGGTTGGGTCAAAGAAAAAGATGGTTCCATTAAAAACATATGCAAAATGGCCATCAAAAACAGACATGAAACAGATGTAAAATGGTAGTTAAAATGAACATGTGCAGCTAGTTTTTTTTTTTTTTACGGGAGCTAGATCTGTATAGAATGGCACAGTTGTATGAATAAAGCTTGACTCTTTAATTCAGTCCCCCTTTTTCCATGAAATAAGTGAAGCCAATGTTCAGCACCAAATTATTCATTCCAAACATAATATAATATGCTTATCTGGCTCATGTAATAATAGTATAGCAGTCCAACTGTTGCTGTGTACAATACACAATAAACAGTAGAGATGTGCGAACTGACTTATACTGAGCCGAGGTTGTTCCAAATATATATATATATATATATATATATATATATATATATATTAAACAAAACTGAACAAATGGAGCTTTGTGTGAGGTGAACTAAAATGGATGTTGCAATGTACTCTGGGGTCTCCTCAGACTCCAGAGTATAATAGGTGGAGGTGAAAAAAATTACTGCCGACCCCAGACACATGACATCACCTCAAGGGGGCGGAGAAAGAGCACTAGACATTGTGAGGAGACCTAAAAGATTTCAGAAGGTGAGTTTCAATGTTTTTGTTTATTATTTTTTACACCTCCCGGCCTCCACCTATACTCTGGGTCTGAATAATGTAACTTTTACATAACCTCTGCTATGTTTGATTTAGAGAATTAGACATTTTAGAAGCCCTGAGAGTGTTAAACACTATGCTTTAAGCCATTTTAAGGTGCATTTCATTCTAAACTTGATGGACCTCAAAAAAATCTTGGACCTGAGCCACCCGAACCAAAAATAAAACAAATCCTGTTCACCCATCTTTGATAAACAGATGAAGTCTTTATAAGAAACAGTGTTAAGCAGACCAAGGCAATCACCATGTTAACACAAATGTAATTTTGGGTCCAATATGTTGTAACAAAACTTATGAGCTATGTGAACTCTCATGACTACATTCGTACTTTCGCTAGGTGGGTATGTTGGTTAAAGAAATTCACCGGGGAGGTTTTCTACACATTTCAAGTGGGTTATATTGTAGATGAACCACAGGTTTCGGGGCCGGTTCTGACCCTATGTCATGTTCTCAGAACCAGTATCTGGTCCCTGAGTTGCTCCACCTACTCCACTCACAGGCACTTACCTGTATTATGGAAGCTGGCTTTACTATTATGATGTTTTCAGGTAACCCCATAATACTGGTAGCTATCTAAGAAAATGGGAGAGTAGAGATGAGGCAAAGTGATTTGAGCCAGGTTCTGGTTCCAATCACAGAAACCTATAATAGAACCCAGGGAAATAAGCAATCGATCTAGCAATGACTTATCCAACAAGAATAATAGATTGGACATTCACGTTTCTAGAATCTGTTGGACATGAATAATGGATTTTTGTGAGTGAATTCCATTCCGGCATGAACCAGACAAATAGATTGCTTAATAGGTGGGTGGGTGGGTAGATAGATAGATAGGTAGATAGATAGATAGATAGATAGATAGATAGATAGATAGATAGATAGATAGATAGATAGATAGATAGATAGAAGTCCATTACATGTCTTCTAATGGCTGATTAGCTGAGGTTCTTAGTCAGCGGTTATCGTGACAGACGATTGTTAAAAGTGTCACTTTTTTCCAATGTAAGAAATGAACAATAATTCATCTAATATGGCTGCAGCCTCTTATCATGAATAATTTAGTTGTCCATTTCACTCTGAAAGAACTGCATATCCTACTACACAATTGTTTTGCCATTGTACCTGAAAATTATTTAGGATTTATCTTGTTTTCTTTTACAATATGTCATTTTTCCCAATTTCAATTTTCTTAATCTGATTGTCCTTTTTATGAGCTGTTAAATCCCTTTCTTCCAAACTCCAGCATTTTAAACACATGCGTCTAACTTTCAATTGTTGGCTTCCGGAGAAAAGCTTCTTTCATATCAATAGATATTTCATGTTCTTTCATCATGTCCATACATTGAGATAATAAAATAGAATCATTTGAAAAGGACCAATAGTTTATTTGAAGGTCTAATAATATTAGAATTATAATAATGTATATATATTTATGTATTATGTAAATGTGGGTCCTTCAGAGTAGGCTGGTAGCTAGGTCAATCAGACAGAGGCAAGGATTTCAGCTCTCAGTTGTAGCTTTATTGGTAGCAGTTCACACAGTCCACCAGTATATAAATCAAAGTAGCTTTCTTCAACAAGAAGGTAAAAAAAATAAATAAATAACATAAACAGTTCTTACTTCAGGATGCAAAGAAGGTAAGTCTCCAAGGTTTTCTCACCAATATGCAAGGTGATTCTTCCTCCACACACACAGGGCAGTGTGCACACAGCTTTCTCATGCAAGACACACCCACTTCCCTTGGTTAGCCTCAGCTCTTTAACCCTTTCCCAACATCCGCCGTACTAGTACGGTGCATGCAGGTGTGTAACTATGGCAGCCGCCCGGCTCCCAGGTGTTTACTGCTTTACGCAGTAGACAACTGGCATTAATGTCTCCGATCAGTCCCCAGACCGATCAGAGGCATTAACTCTTCCGGCACCTCGGTCAAAGCTGACCGAGGCGCCATTTTCCCGGCTGCGCGTGAGCATCGCCATTTTCCTGGTGATCGCCGACACCTAGAGTAAGCTCCAGGGCCGACGTCATGTTACTAAGACAGCCGGGAGCCTTGTGAAGGCTCCCCGGCTTGTGATTACATTGCTTTTATAGCAGGCTATGCTACATAGCCTGAAATTGAAGTGCCGATATTTTGCAATGCATTGCAATGCATTAGCATTGTAATGCATTGCATTAGTGATCAGACCCCCTGGGGTTCAAGACCCCTAAGAGGTCTAATAAATGAAAAAATATATATAAAAAAAAAATTTAAGAAGTATTAAAAATCCAAATCCCCCCTTTCCCTAGAACACATATAAAAGTAGTTAAATACTGTGAAACACATACATGTTAGGTATCCCCGTGTTCGAAATCGCCCGCTCTACAAATCTATAAAAATATTTTTCCTATACGGTAAACGCCGTAGCAGTAAAAATAGTCAAAAGTGCCAAACCGCTGTTTTTTCACTGTTTTGATTCTGATAAAAATTTTAATAAAAAGTGATCAAAGCAATAGTATTTCCCGAAAATGGTATAACTAATAAGTACATCTGGCCCTGCAAAAAAAGACGCCCCATGCATCCCTGTACATGGACGTATAAAAAATTACGGCTGTCAGAATATGGCGACTTTTAGAAAAAAGATTTTTTAACACAGTTTTGGATTTTTTTTAAGGGGTTAAAATATAAATAAAACCATATAAATTTGGTATCCCTGGAATCATACCGAAACACAGAATCCAGGGGACATGTCATTTTGGCTGCACAGTGAATGCCGTAAAACCAAAGCCCGTAAGAGAGTGGCAGAAATGCATTTTTTTCTTCAAATCCACCCCATTCTAAAAAATTTTCCAGCTTTCCAGTACATTATACATCATTTTCTTCATTATCATGAAGAAAAATTTGTCCTGCAAAGATTGACCTCATATGGCTCTGGGAGTGGATAAATAAAAAAGTTATGGGGTTTAGAAGGAAGGGAGTCAAAAACAAAAAAAGGAAAATCAAAAAATGCCATTGGCGGGAAAGGGTTAATAGCTGATCCCTTGGGTCACCTACCAAACCAGGACTGGAGTATAGGCCTGGGTCTACAACAACTCCTAAATCCTGGACCTATACTCCAGCCAGTCACCGTGTAGATACCAGCCACCTCAGTGGAAGGTACCTGCCATCTACAACTTTTCCATCTATATAGAAGAAAAAAGAAAGCTTAAAGCTCACCACCTTCCTTTGGCTTGTCGATTTCAAGTAACCTGGGTGCACGATCCAAACCTCCGACTAAGGCTTGTGTATAGGTACAAACGAAATGAATTGATAGAAGGATCCGCTCTACCAGGAATATTTCTTTAAAAAATAACTTTTAATCCATGATGATTAAAAAACACTCCATAGACAGGAACAATAGTGCAAAAGTAGGAAAAAGTGATTAAAACCGCATAGGTTTCATTGTGGCTTTTCCATCTTCCTGTCTACAATATATCTATCTATCTATATATATATATATATATATATATATGTGTGTGTGTGTGTGTGTACACGAGCAATACATAGACACAACACACCTTCGATAACAACATATTTTACCCCATTACAGCCATGACAAAGGACTATATATGTGTAACCTATACAGTAATGTGATGGAGAAAGAATACAAGAATACAATGTTTGATTCCAAAATGTCTCAATCCTGGGAAAGGCAACTTCATTAGGAACTTTCATGGGTTTTAATATGGCTGTGCAATAGCTGTTAAGAAAAAACGGCCATCACATAGTCATTTTTCAGTGTCACGTGCCAAAAACGGACTGAACGGAACGATCATGTGAATAAGGCCTTAGAGGACACTTTTCCAAATGCAGTACCATCTCTATTTTGATGTATATGTATAACACTTAGAATTATGATATTCTATTAAAAACAAAAGGTGAGAAACAAATCGCAGTAGTCTTTATTGTCATAATGGCAGTACGAGCAGGAGGACTAGCTTTTGCTTGGGTGTTTATAGGGGATCAAAGTCCATATGATTTAGTTTGGTGTGCATTCACACTATTTTTGTAGCACATTTTCGATCATGACAGATTCATTGACGCATCCAATTCATTTTTATGTCACTCAAACTAATGCCGGAGTTTATTCATTTGCATCAGTCTCCATCAGTTCCTGCATGATCATTTTTCCACAGGCTCTGTTGTGATCCAATTTATTCCTTAAAAAGGTTAATTGGTGACAGAGAACAATTCCATTTATCATCAGCTTTAAGAACAAATAGACTTTGCCTCAAAATTCTGCCAGCTCAGTCTGGGCCTCATGTACAAGATAGACATATGTGGATGGAGCCTGTACAGAGATACACGGAGTTACAATTCCTAGTGTATAAGGGTATGTTCGCTCACAGATTTTTACAGGCAGATTTTGACATGGAATCCGCCTCAAAATCTGCCTGTAAAAAGGCCTACCATTAATTTCAATGGGAGTCCCTCACTTTTTTTCCCGCTAACGATTTTTTTCAGCTAACTGGAAAAAGAAGCGACATGCCCTATCTTCCTCTGGATTCCACGGCTGAGTCAGCTGCGGGGTCCGCAGCTCGAGACCCTCTCCGGATTAAGCCCATTCATTCGGGCCTAATCAGGAGCGGGTTGCTGCGACGGGATGCCGATGTATTGTATCAGCATCCCAGTGCGGCTAACTGCGTGGGACAGTCATATCTTTTGTGAACAAACCCTAAGGCTACCTTCATACATCATTTTCCATGGTGCATTTTGATACAAATAACACCATTAAAAAATTATGCCTTTTTTTTTTTTTTTTTTTTGCATTTTTTTTTAATTCACACAGCATTTTTCCTTTGTTTTTGCACATTAAAATCAAAGGAAATTGGCTGAAAAAAAAGGCAAAGAAAATCCACAAAAAAGGCAAAGAAAATCTAAAAAAAAACACCATTGGATGCAGCGTTTTTTCTTGTTAAAAAAAAAAACGCTGTTAAAATCACAAAAAAAAAAATGTTTATGTGAAACCTTAGCCTGAGACTACATGTTACAAAAAATCTACTTTTATTTTTCCAATTTTTTTAGCCAAAGTCTGGAGTCAATTTAGCATAAGGGAGAAATATAAGAACTTCCTTTATGTTTCCCATTAGAAAATATCAATTTTTCACAGCAATTTAGCACCCAAGTGGTGCCCATTTTCATAAATCCCTAATGCCAGGTTCACACTAACTTATATGTTCCGTCTGGAAGGAGTCCGCATGAGGACCCTCCCGGACAGAATACAAGTGCAACTGCAACCATTATAGTCTATGGGGTCCATGTGCTTGCCGCACACTACTCGCACGAATGATTCGTGCAACTTGTGAATAGTAGAAACAAGCCTCTGTGGGGGAGGGTTTACATATGGACCGCAGGGTGTGGAAGGGTGACAGGGTCCTAGTTATGGGTTCTGTTATGTCTGCATACATGTGAATGAGATTTGTTTCGTTCACTTTTCTGACCACAGTACACATGATACACATTTGTCACCAGAGATTTGCTAGTTTCTAATCTGTTGTATGCATGTTTCATGGGAACTCATCCTCACAATACAAAAATTGCTTTAATAAATAGCAAAAAAAAAATAAAAATTGTGTCTTATCATATATTAAGAGTATCTTCATGTGCAAGACTGCAAAGACGAAAACTCACACCTAGGCACCATACAAAAACCCTCCCATAAAAAAAGTTGTATACAAGAGTTAAACATTAGGTGGACGATGGTCGGTCACAGCCTTATTAATATTTTAATTACTTTAAAACGTAATTGAACAAATGGTGACGTAACATACGTCATAACTTATAAACACTAGTGTTGAGCGAATAGTATTCGTCGAATACCTCGCTCCCATAGGAATGCGTGTTAATGGCCATCAAATATTCACTGTGCTTAACCCCTTGGTGTTCGGCCACATACACACATTCCTATGGGAGTGATGTATTCGACTAATAGTTTAGAATACTATTCGCTCAACACTAATAAACACATACGTCATCTGATGTTAAGCAATCAGGTAAAGGTACAACGGGGTGCGCCAGCCACTGGACTGCCAGTGGGCACATCCACCTTCAATCCAGTCCCCTCATCTTCCAGGAACTGCCAACTTGAATGAAATCAACTCAGAACTAAAAAGAAAAATAAAATCAGAACAAAACAACCTACAATGTACAAGCACAGGAAAAAGGGGAGGGAGAGCGGGAACCTTGCTGAGCAGGACCCGGACAGAGGTGGGGAGGGGGAGGCACTTGTGATAGGGCTCAGGTAGATCACAGTATACACCAACATGAGGAAAGGTATCCTCCCTTGCACAGAAGGAAGTGCCCGATCACCTGACTGCACTTGGGGGAGGGGTAACAGCTCTAGGCTAAGAGCAAATTAAGCTCTACAGTCCATGGGACTTTCTTAGGGGGCATTCACACAGAGTAACGCCGGGCGTATATTACAGCCGTACACGCCGGCGTTACGGCAGACTGCCGAACACTTCCCATTCACTTCAATGGGAGCGCTCATAACAGCGGCGTTTACGAGCGCTCCCATTGAAGTGAATGGGAAGTGTTCGGCAGCCTGCCGTAGCGCCGGCGTGTACAGATGTAATACACACCAGGCGTTACTCCGTGTGGTCCATTTTACGGACGTAAAATTACGAACGTAAAAATACAGGTGTATTTTACTATAGAACTCAATGGAAACGTCTTTTTACGGCCGTAAAAATTAGCACAAAATAAGCACAAAAAACGCCTCGCGTTACTCCGTGTTAATGGACCCTTAGGCTGACTTCACACGGAGTAATGCTCCATGTAAAAATACATGTGAGAAATGTAGTTAGCCATTGAGTTCAATGGCTTACGCGCGTATTTTTGAGCGCTCAAAAATACGCACGTAAGCCATTGAACTCAATGGCTAACTACATTTTACACGTGTATTTTTACACATGTAAAATGGACAGAATACACGGAGTGTAAACTCCGTGTGAAGGGGCCCTAAAGCTAAAACGTGACCGAGCTGCACTGTGACTCCTTCACTCATTTTAGTGAATGGCGTAGCATTGCGACCAAACTCACTAAAATGAGTGAAGGGTCACAGTGTGGCATGTTAATCTTTGCAGCCAAAACTGCCTTGTGGTCCTTATTGAAGCCTTATTGATATGCTGTAAATCACTCTGTGCTGCAGATGTTTATGTAGCATGTGGATGGTACTTGTTTAAATCTTCTGCAATTTCACCCAGTAAGCCCTCGTTCACATTTGCGTTGGTATTCCATCTGGGGGAGACCGCATGAGGACCCCCCCCCCCCCAAACAGAATACCAAACGCAATTGAAAGCGTTGTGCTGTAAAAGCACATGGACTCCATAGACTATAATGGGGTCCGTGTGCTTGCTGCATCATGCGGACAGGAAAGGCCGGGTAGCATGCACACGGACCCAATTATAGTCTATGGGGTCCGTGTGCTTTTACAGAACAGCGCTTTGAATTGCATTTGGTATTCCATTTGGGGGGGTCCTCATGCGGACTCCCCCGGACAGAATACCAACGCAGATGTGAACAGGGCAAAAGTTTTACCCTGGCCTCACAATACAAAAATTCAAACAGACTTGTGTACAAACAGACTTGTCAAACAGACTTGTGTACATTCAGTCTTTTTATCCTACCATTATTTTACAAGTGTATCTGTTAGCATTTTTTATTCTGTTACATTTGAAATATACAGCACACTTTCGTACAATAGTATTTCATCATTGTTTTCACGCATAATATATAAAGCTAAGTGAAGCCTCCGGGTTTTGACCCTGATACAAAATACTGATCAAACCACATGTGACAGCAATGAAGAACAGGTTTTTATTTTCAATCTAAAGTGCAGGAAACTGTTCTATGTGAACAAAGCTTTAACCAGCATTTCATTTGTGGGATATTTTTGTGTGAGTGGATAGTGATTTACATGAAGCAGACAGTTTCAGTCTACAGAAAATGTCAAGATGAATATAAGGGAATAACCACTGTCAGCCACTGTCCATATTGCGAAGATGAAGCGTTTTGACCGTATAAGTATAACAGAGGCTGAAACTCTGTGTATTTGTGAAAAACACTGTGGAAAAAAACACAATAAATTTCCACTACAGTCTTTTCTGCAGGTTTTTTAGTTTTGGTCACTATGTACAGCAGTAGCCTGAAGGAGATTTGTTGCAAATTTCTCCCATTGTTTTGCAAAGGAGAGAACCCAAACAGACAAAATTTGCATGTGTATTCACAGTAAATTTCATGCGTTCTCTGCAATGGAAGGTATTTTCTGTGTGTGCGTATGGCCCTAATGACAACAAGTAAAGGTGGTTGAGTTAAAGAGGACTTTTCATGCCCTCATAGATATGCAGTATTATATATCTCTTTAATTTTTAATAATAATTTGCTCAAACTATTTTTGGTTGATTCACTGGTAACACAGAGTAGAGGACTTATATACTTATATACTGATGCATAAATTGTTGCATTTTCCACTGCGTTTTTCATTTCATCTCTCCGTTCCCCATATAAGACTGTAGACAAAATCTTTCCACAGGTAAAATTAACATGCTGCGTTTTTCATGCATGTGTGCTTTTAGGCTGAGGGCTTGTGCACACAGAGTTAACGAGAGCGTATTTTAGCATACAATACACAGGTATAGAATGCACGTGTAAAAATAAAACTCCCATTGACTTCAATTAAATATTTTACATGTGTAAAAAAACGCGCCACGTGTAAAAGATTTACTTGAAGTCAATGGGAGTGTTATTTTTACACGTGTATTCTATACATGTGAATTATGCTAAAATACGCTCGCGTTGACTCCGTGTGCATGAGCCCTAAGTCCCCATGGGACGTCCCACAGCAATAAAGCGCTGCGGGAAAAACCATACTTTCTGTTACAATTATATCTATGGGGAAACCGCCGGCATTTCTGTAGATAATTGACATGCTGCGATTTCCAAAACTGTGCCGGTTTTGGAAACTGCGGCGTATCCGCACAGTGTTTTTTACCGCAAAGTGGACGTGGGATTTGCTCAAATCCTATCCTCTTTGCCTGTACTGTGAAACGCTGCGATTTTTCCCATGGCGTTTCCACCACGGGCAAATCTCAGTATTTCCAGCCTGTGGGACCCCGGCCTTAAACAGCTTTTCTGCAGCATTTTTTTTTCCAAAGTGTGTGGATTAAATTAAAGAAAGGTCACTGACATTACTGGGACATTACAATGCAGTGTTTTTTCCTTTGCATTTCCGCATTTGTAATACAAATTGATGTAGATACTTTACATTTTAACTCGTTATCAAAAAAATCACAATGTTTCAACCAATTTTTTTGATCATTTTTATCCACAGTCATGTTATTGAGACCTAAGTGATTCTTTTCTGTTCACCAGAATACTTGGATGCAGGCTAAGGCCCCACGTTGTGAAAAACACAGGTTTTTTTTGTTGCATATTTTATTGTTTTTTTTGAGCCAAAGTCAGAAGTGGAATGAGCAGAAGGCAGAAGTATAAAAATTCACTATATATTTCCCATAAATAGCCATTTTTGGCATTGGCTCAAACAACTGCAGCAAAATCTACAACAAAAAAGCTGCGTTTCTGCTATGTGGAGCCTTAGAGGCATTTTTTAAGCATACATAATTAAGTTTCCTTGTGCACAAGAGGCTGGGAGGAGTTAGGCTAGAAGAAGTTGTAAAGATATGTTAATACCACACTGAAAGGACTTACTTTGGGGAGTGGTTTCACATGGAATCTTAAGTACTAGGCTGTCTGCAAAAGGTGATGTTTAGTCTTGGTCAAGCACCTGAATCCTTTCTGCAGTAACAAAGTTGATCACGAACTTGGAATTGACTAACCAAACTTGGAAGAAATGCATTTTATAAGGTAAGTATTTTCCAAATGTGTATAAGTATTTATTCCTAGTTTGTATATATTTAGGCCAAGCAGGGTTTGTAGCCAAGGTATCAGGAGGATATTATGTTCTGTTGTAACTGTAACTCTATTGTTTAATGTATTGAATTTACAACCCCTTGTTTTATGACTCATGGACATCGATACATCGTGGGCTGAGTAGCTTAGATTAGGGTCACTTCACTAGACAGTATTTTGTATTAGTATTTGTAAGTGAAAACCAGGATTGGGTTCCCATTATTTTTTTTTTCTGACCCTGGGTTCACACTGGCGTTTGGGTCTCCGTTATCAGGTTTCCGTCTTCTACATGCATGTCATGCGGAATCTAGCCGTGAGAGCAGGTGAGCGTTTTCTGCTCTCTGCGGCGAAGCAGTTTTTTTTAAAACCGGACACAGAGTACTGCATGTCCGACTCTGTGTCCGGTTAAAAAAAAAAAACAACAAAAAAACCCGTTTTTGCCGCATAGAGCATATAACGCTCACCGGCGCTCACAGCCGGACACTTTTCAAACCCATTCAAATGAATGGGTTTGAAAGATGCCGGAAAGTTTCCGTCTCCTGCCCTGATTTTGAGGAGGAAACGGAAACCTGCAGAATGGAATCCCGGGTGCAGATGTGAACAAGCCCTTAGTAGGTTCCACTCCACCTTACAAATACTGGTGCAAGACATTGACTGTGGGAAAGGGATCTCTTCACTTTATGCTACTATTCCCATTAGTTTTAGGCCTTGTATCAAAAATGGCTATGAGGAATCTGTAAAACAAGCATGGGGCAAAAAAAAAAAAAAAAATCCAGGTTTTCTTAGCATTTATGTGAATGTTGCTTTCATTTCTATTCCAACTTGTGGTTAAGAACTGTCCCATTAGTAAACCTTGTGCAGTTACATGAATGGATGCTGTTTGCAGCAGAAGCACTCACACATTATTATTGTTGCAGGTTCCTGGTCTGCTTCATTGTGTCTGCACAGTACTTCATCACACTTACCTACAGTAAGTAACATGTTTATCATATATGCCCCTGTACGCACTAGTTTCATGCAAGTCTTTTTGTTGTTCTTTATGAGTTGTTAAATTCCAACCAATTAGAAATCTATGTAAACCTATCCTTGTGGTTCTGGTTAAAGGGATTATACCACTAAAACACTTTTTTTTTCTAGTTACCACGTCGGAATAGCCTTTAAAAAGACTATTCGTCTCTTACCTGTGGAAGTGCTCTCCGCCGCACCGTTCGTTCAAAATACCGGTTTGTACCGGTATGCTAATGAGTTCTCTCGCAGCGATGGGGGCGTCCCCATCGCAGGAGCAGCGATGGGGGCGTCCCCATTGCAGCTCGAAAACTTACCGCAGCGCCGCCTCTCTGGTCTTTGGTGTCCTCCCCTTGCTTCTTCAGCGTACTGTCGGACGCCTGCGCAGTACGCTCTGTTCGACGAAGATTGCATGCGCGAAATTGCGATCCCAGCCATAGTGCGGGCACCGAACTTTCGCGCATGCGCAGTACGTTCGGCAATCTTCGCCGAACAGAGAGCATACTGCGCAGGCGTCCGACAGACGCTGAAGAGGCAAGGGGAGGACACTGAAGACCGGAGAGGCGGCGCTGCGGTGAGTTTTCGAGCTGCAATGGGGACGCCCCCATCGCTGCGAGAGAACTCCTTAGCATACCGGTACAAACCGGTATTTTGAACGAACAGCGCGGCGGAGAGCACTTCCACAGGTAAGTGACGAATAGCCTTTTTAAAGGCTATTCCGACGTGGTAACTAGAAAAAAAAAGTGTTTTAGTGGTAGAATCCCTTTAACCACTCTGAATGACTAGGTTTACTTTGTGCAATGGACCCTCACTGTACCTATGCATACCTCCCAACTTTTAAAGGACAGAAAGAGGGAGAAATTGTGGGCAGAATGCAGAAAATTTAGCTCCACCCACTTCTTAATTGACTCCTCATCCATTTCTCATTGGGTACACCCTCACCCCACATCTCTCCCCTCACAGTACACCCAAGCACCCCACATCTCACCCCCCACACAGTACACACTACAACCCACTTCTCTCCCCCTCACAGTACACACAAGCACCCCAAAGTACACCCATGCACCTCACATCTCTCCCCCACAGTACACACTGCACCCCACATCTCTCCCTCCACAGTACACCCATGCATTCCACATTTCTCCCCCCACCCACAGTCAACCTTGCACCCCACAGTACACCCTGAACCCAATTTCTCCCCCTGACAAACAATAAACCATGCACCCCACATCTCTCCCTCACACAGTACCTTACACCCCACGTCTCCCCCACACACAGTCTACCTTGCACCCTACATCTCTCCCCCCACACACACAGTCCACCCTGCACCCCACATCTCCCCCATACACAGTCCATCCTGCATCTCACATGTCCACCCTGCAACCTTTTAACTGTTATAAGAGTGGGTGGTGATCGGGGGAAAGCTTGTTAATAAGCAAAACACTTCAGGGGCATAGTGGGACATGCGGTAAGCCGTGTGGGACCATGGGACAGCAGTCTAAAATTGGGACTGTACCGTGGAAGGCGGGACGGTTGGGAGTTGTGCCTGTGATCTATGTGGAGCAGGGCCAGCATACCCAGGGAAGTGCCAGGGCCCCATGCTCCTGAAGGGGCCCACTCGGTTGCCGGGTGCTCACACTTACAATTTGCCTCTTAGTTGACCATGCAAACACCAGTATGCAGTTAAAACTGCCTGCATAGGCTGCTGAGACTTCCCAAGACTTGTTTCTCGATGCACGCTGCTTCTCTTGTTGTTCCCCTCCATATCTGGCCCTACCCCTATGAAGAATCTGCGATCACAAGAAGTCTGTGACAGTGATGACTGTGAGTACGTGCTACAGGCTATAAAATGGTGAATAGAGTATATGGTGGCATTGCGGTATGAATGAGTAAATCTAGCCCCAGCCCCATGGTCATGAGTTTGAGGAAGAGATGATCTCACTAACTGTTCAGAGCTGCCCTGCTCCCTTCACCTGCTACCTAACTGTGTGCTGTGAGATGACAAGTGAGTGAGGCCCTGAGTGGCAGCAGCAGCAGCATCATCACCATTTTACTCGTATACAGCCAGTGCTATGTCTCCTCAGTCCTCACTGTGCTTGCTGCTGCTGCTGCTAGTGTACCCTCTCCTCTATCTCATCTCCCCAGTTTTTGCAAAAACCAGGTCAGGGTAAGCTCACACAGAGTTTTTGGGTCATGATTTTGAGGCCGTATCCGCCTCAAAATCCTGACCAAAAAGATGGCTCCCACTGAAATCAATGGGAGCCGGTCAGTTCTTTTTTCTGAAAAGAAGCGACATGCTCATTCTTCAGGCCGATTCGTCTCACAATTCAGCCTGAAGACACTCCCGACTAGGCCCATGCATTGGGCCTAACCTGGAACGGAGTGCCCGACTGGATGCTGGTGCACTGCACTGGCACTGCACCGAAATTGACAGTTGTTCCAAAAATGGAACACACACTCACACCAGGTATAAACAGCCGTTAAGGCTAAAGCGCCATGCTGTTTTGTTTTTTGTTTTAGTTTTTTCCAGCACTTGCTGTGGTTTTTTTGAGCCAAAGTCAGGAGTGAATTGAGCAGAAGAAGGAAGTATAAAAGTTTCCTTTACGCTGGGTTCACACTATCGCTGCTGTCCGCCCCGTGGTTTCCATCGTAAACCCCAGGGAAACTGGACAGGGGATGGCTTGCCAGTGGTCAGCTTTAAAGGTGACCGCCAGTGTCTATATGCGGCCTCTCTGCCTGAAAACCGGTTTTTGTTTTGCACGGACACAAAGTCCTGCATGTAGGACAGAGGCATAGCCCAGAGGACGTGAAAGGTCCTCTTTAATGCTCCTTTCCCACCAGTGGCGTAACTAGGAATGGCGAGGCCCCGTGGCGAACTTTTGACATGGCCCCCCCGACCGACACCAACGCCGAAGACCTCGACTGACCCCTTCCTACGCATTCCTGCGTGCTCTATTATCCCCCATAGTGGCCCCTCCACACAGTATTATCCCCCATAGTGGCCCTTGCACACAGTATTATGCCCCATAGTGGCCCCTGCACACAGTATTATGTCCCACTGTGGACACCCATAAACAATTATTATACTCTGGGGTCTTTTCAGACCCCAGAGTATAATAATCGGAGAGCAAGGGGGAGAAAAACATTAAAAAAAAACACTGTTACTCACCCATCTCCCAGCTCCTCCGCTGTCGGCCTCCGAAGTAGTCCATCTTCAATGATGTCAGACGTCACATGACGCGGGACGCGTCATCAATGGGAGGCTTTTTAACCCATAGATTTCAATGTGTAGCACGCTTAAGCTGGCACACATTGAAGTCAATGGGATCTGTTTTGAGCGCTCACACTCTAACACGTGTATACGTGTCTGAATGCGCGGCGCCTTACTCCGTGGGAACGAAGCCTTAAAGTGATGAAAAATAAGGGATATACTAATGGAAAACTGACAGTTGCATCTGTTTTTAATATCCATTTATTTGATTGTTGTATGGATGTAGCCCTAGAGTGACAGCATACCATATTTTACTTTTATTTGTAGAGAATCCTACAGCAAGACCTATGAATCTGTGCCCAAGTACAGTACATGCACTTCTATGGAATCCTTATCACAGTTTAGGATATATTCACATGGGCCATGTCGTGTTTTTTTTTTTTTTTTTTTTTTTTGTTTTTTTTTTTTTTTTTTAGTTTATGCCTATTTTTCTTTTTTTAACAGGCAGGAAATGTGAAGGATTATTTTGCCATCAAAGGAATTCTTCAAAATTAAACCTCAGCTCTTACATTGACCTGCTTGTAGTCAACTCGACTACTGCGAGTCCAACCACACCTGTGAACAAAATACCTTTCCAGGGTATCATTAAAAGTAAGTGCTCCTGACTATGAGTTTGGGTGGGATGTTATGTTCAGTATTACAGTTTAGCATATAATATGTGTTACGGTTATACATACAATATTATTTCAAGTAAGGATGCATTTGCAATGGTAATGAGGAGTAAACAATTGTTTTGCATTCATATATGCTTGTTGAAGTCTGACCAGAAGTGAAAAAGATTAGATTGTAACGCTGTGTCCATCAGTATGGATCCTAGGTCTGATACCCTGTCATAACCAGAATTTATATAAATTCAATATGTGAAATACTTGATTTAGGGTCTTATTGCAGTCACAATATTTATGGGAAAGGTAAATCTAATGTGATTGGTTGCAGTACTGACTGAGAAATCTGATTTTAATGAGCCATAAATCAGGGCTGTAGGGTTGGCCTATGTTCCCGAAATATAAATAATTTTCTGAATATTAATGAAGCTCTATTGTAAATCAGAAGCAAAGAAATTTCAGAAAACGAAAAACTGAGCTCATGCTGTGCCTTGTTTAAAAAAAAACAAAAAAACAAAAAAAAACCTATCCCTTTATTTCTAAGCTCTTTTCTGTTTCTTCCCAAAAGGTCACCAATTAAACAAGAAATGTTGTTATAATGGAGGATCTTGTTTTCTGGGAAGATTTTGCCTCTGTCCTTATGAGTACACTGGACGTCTCTGTGAATATGAGAAGTGGCCTCGGTAAGTAGTTATGTTGTGTCTGGGCATATGCAAATGGCATTGGGTGCGGGGAAGTGTGGAGAATTAGGGGTCAGTTGTCATTGCAAGAACTTCTCAGAAATTCTGCAGTTTACACTAAAGACATCTTGTTTAATTATTAATTTTCTTATTAGAAAACTTATCCCACAAAGTACTATTGTGGCATTGCCATGTAGTAAATGAAATCCGTATTCTAAACTGACACATAATAAGCCCTAGAGATAACATTAATGTTTAAGGTATTACAAAATGTTTTCAAAAAGCTAAAATAGAGGATTTTTTTTTATTTTTTTTATAGCAATTGTCCAAATGGCATACTCAACGGACAGTGGGTAGTCCGTGGCTGTTCCTTATGTAGATGCTTCTCAGGAGAACTTCACTGTTTGGCACCTCAAGTAGGATGTGGTAAGTACAAAATTCCTTCTCTTTGTGTGTAAAATAAATATTAATGTGAAATCTATTTTATTCAGGCAGATTAGTAGCAAGAAATCTCTTAAAGCGGAGAGGATCAATTCTCAAAATGACTAGCCAATTGGTGGAAAATAGATTTATACCTTATATACACGCTCCATAGGGTCATTTTAAACAGTGCGTGTCCTTTTGGCCCTAGACTTGTCCAGTGTACCTCTATACAAAAAGTCTACCTATTGCACTATGTAGAATCCAGTAATAAATAAATCTGTTTATAAAAAGATCTCATGATCACTTCTCTTCCTCAAGATGGTTGACACGTCAGAAACCTCCAATAAGTTCTCACTCCAACACACTGAATTTGGTTCAAAAGTAACCTCAGCCAGCTTTAGGCTGGGTTCACACAGTTTTTTTGGACCGGATTTTGAGGCGGAGGCCGTCTCCAGAATCCGGTCAAAAAAAAGGCTAGCCACGACTGGATGTGAGTGCAGTGCACAGGCATCCAGTCGCGGCAATCCGCTCCAGATTAGGCCCAAATGAACGGGCCTAGTCGGGAGGGAGTGTTTGCGCCGCAGACTCTGTGGCTGATTCAACCGTGGAATCAGTGTCAAGAAAGGGCGTGTTGCTTCTTTTTTCCATGAGTGGAAACAAACAACTCGCAGAAAAAGGAACCCATTGAATTCAATGGGAGGCTTTGTTTTTTTTTTTAAGCCAGATTCTGACGTGGATTTCCGTTTTACAGCAAAACAGCATGTACAAAATAGTCAGAAGCCAGACGGCTGAGGATTTAACACATTCAGTGTCCTTCACTATGAGACTCTAGGCCTACTACCCAGTATCGTCACAAACACAGTGGCTCTCACAAACTCTCATATTTCTGGCTCCCACAGGCCCTGGCACAGTCGGACATCCCCTGACAGGGAGCATTATGGGAAGGGTTGTCACCTTACTTGTACAGCCCTCACATTTAGCCACTGAATAACCTTGCTAACAACCCACTTGTCTGCAAATACAATGAAACACCCAACTTTTGAGACCTTCCCTTCCACCCAGCTTTCTCAGGATGAAATATACATTTTTCTGTATCTTCAATGGCACAAACATGCTATTCCAGTAATCTTACTGCCAGTGTGTGTATATAGTATAGAAATTGTTAATGCTGCTTCACTTGAAGTGATTTAGCAGTATAAGGGTGCATTCACACTGAGTAAACGCTAGCTTATTTTGTAGAGTAAAATTACACTTGTAAATTTTGCTATCCCATTGACTTCAATGATATTTTTTTACAAGTGTAAAAATACGCCTGTAAAAATACGCCTGTAAAATGTCATTGAAGTCAATGGGATAGCAAAATTTACAAGTGTAATTTTACTCTACAAAATAAGCTAGCGTTTACTCAGTGTGAATGCACCCTAATACTGCAGTAGTTTTTGCCCTGTCATACAGTGTATGTATCTTAAATATGTGTTCCCATACAAGCATACCATTGGTTGCAAGTAAAGAAGCCATATGTAGATTTAATATGGGAAGTATTGCTTTTGACGATTTGCATCAATTGATAAAAATCAAATTATGTCCGTAAAGTAAAACAGAAAAGACTGTGCCAATAAGGGAATTGCCCTCAAGGTGCACAGTGGCCACCCTATCCACACCTTGAGGAAGGAAACAAAAGTCCACCAGTTTCTTGCCGCATATAGGAGGAGTTTTACCTATTTCCATAGTTATCATAAAATTGCAGTTTGCCAGTGGCAGTCATTAAGGCTAAAGCCTCAGCGTTTTCGTAGGTATAATTGACATGCTGTGATTTACAAGAACACATTGGTTTTTGGATATTTTTCTGCAGTGTGTGGTAGGGATTAGCCATAATCCAATCCACTTTGCAGGTACTGTAAAAAGTGGTGTTTTTTTGCCGCAGCAGAATTGATGTTTTCGCAACATGGGGTCCCTAGCCTTGAAGGGCTTTGGCGATGAGAAAATCATGACATTGTTTTCTTTCTTATACACTTTCTTTCAGACTGCTGTAACTGTGGTATATTACAGCTTCATCCTGTTTCTCTTTTGGCAAGAAGTTTCGTTTTTCCTCTAGACTCCTTCCTGTATGTTAGCAGAGGCCCTGCAATAACGCAATAGAATCTGTTTTTATAACAGAGACATGGGCCACTATTCATACTGGCAGATATACAGGTTATGATGTTTTTGGAACCTGCATTTTTATCACTGTCTGAACTAGGGTTGAGCCGATCTTGAGATTTCAGGATCGATTTTTTTTAAAATCCGATTTCCGATCATTTTCCATTCGAACCCGATCTCGATCCTAATGCAAGTCAATGGGATTTTTTTTTTTTCTAAGATCGTTTTAAAAGCTATAAAAAGTTACCAAAAAATACATACAAGTTCTTAGAATGCATAGAAAGGGCAAGGGAACACTTAAATGGCCATGAAACATTGTTTTTTAATCACTTTGTGAGTAAGACGAGGCACTCGCCACATAATAAGCCATGGCTGAAGTTCACGAGTAGATAGTATCTATCTACTCTTCTGTTTTGTCCCTGCTGTGCCGTATACTGGACTCTGCTACATCTCCATTACTGTACATTATAGTAGTAGTAGTAGTAGTAGTTAACATTGCTAGCTTTTCCCACAATGCTTGGCCAGTAGCCAAGCATTGTGGGAAATAACCTCAGACCTCGATCCCGCCAGAAAAGATCAGGATCAGAATTCCGATCATGAAATTTGCTCTATTGCCGATCAGAATCCAAACTTTCCTGAACCACTTACAGCTAGTCTTGTTTTACATCATGTTTGTCATTTATGTGCATATGATATTTGCAATTTAATTTTTTTTTTCTTTTTTAGAAGAAGAACAGCAAGATGACATGACTTCTGTAGGGACAAAGTTACATCATTGCTGTGTACCTATACTTGGATTGACACTAGTGATTATTTTACTGCTATTTTAAGTTTTTTATTTATAGATACACTTTTTGTATCCTGAACTTTTAAAGACTTTTAGATTTGCAAATGAGACTTGGCTTTATAGAATTTGCCTAAAACTCTGATGAATACTTGAAAATCACAATGGAAATATAACTAGTCCCCCCCCATCCCTTATCCTGACTACTGGAAAATGGATCAATTTGTCCATGTTTACCAGAAAACTCAACAAACTGAGTCTACGGTGTCCATTGCTGCAGCCATTCACATAATGATATTGACATTCATCACTGGGGTCCAGGAGAGAGAAGCTGGGGCGGGCACTGGGGAATAATGAAATGACAATACTGTTAATTTTAAAAAAAACCAAACAACTTTTTGCAGACAGTTATAAAGTTATAAGCTGGACAAACTCTTTATTTCTCTGAGGCTGCATTATCTTGGCATTGTGATTATGTAATTGTTTTACTTATATCCTTAGGAACAACAACAAATACCATAACTTAATAGTTTGCTAAATTGCAACCTAATATGTGCTGCAGATAAACATTATATCTAGTTACTTTACAATATTAGTTGATTTTTTATTTTAATTTTAATGTATATATTTTAAACTCTGATAGCATATCATTGAAGCATTGCACCATCCTTCATTTGCCAACCTGAATGGTCTCTATATTGGAAACTCCCACAAATTCTAAATATATTTATTTGACCCAGAAAATGTAAATATATTTGTTTTTCCTTCTTTGCAGAGGAAAAAAAGCAGACTGTGAAACATTTTTTTTTTTTTTTTAATGTTCATATTTCACCATGCTTTATTCTAAATGCATTCCAGTTTCTATGTTTAGATCAGTAGCAATAATTTTTTCACTTGTCTGACAAGTGCCACTTAGCGAGGTGACGTGGCAAGCAAGTGCTTATTAGAATGTATGAAAACTGGTATAGTACATGTCACGTACTGGGGTCTTAGTTCTGATTGTAAGAACCACCAATCTAACAATTCGTACTGTGTTATCCCAGTATTTTATGGCTCAGATGAGAATACACATGCCACGGGGTCCTTATAGAATCAGTTGAACATCGCTTCTAATAAGACCCATAGAAGTAAACAGGAATGCTACTCTGTTCCCATAACTCTTTGAGTTAAGCAAATGGAGGAGCACTCTGCAGACTTTCTGTGAAAAGTGATGTGGAAAATTTTCAGCGGAAACACATTGCATCTTTTCCTGCAGCCCTTTTTCACTCTGGCTTGCTACATGGGGTCTTGGCCTTAAAGAGGACTTTTCACCACTCCAAGCCTGTGCAGCTTTCTGCCCGATGTTATAGGCGCTGCTGCACAGACTCTGGTGCACTTTGAATTATCTCCCTAGTCCCCCCTCGTTTTGGAGCTGTGAGCCCCGTTAATTCTGGCGCCCTGTATGTTAATTAGCCGTTCAGTGTCAGAAGGGCATTTCTGACTATAAAGAAAAGAGCTACGTCAGTCTGACACTGTCCAATTAGCAGTGGACAGTGTCGGAGCTGCTTCTGCTGTGTGCTCTCGTGAGTTCTCGGGAGATCAGGCAGTCCTCTCTTCACAGGCCTGCACAGAAGACCCGGAGAAGTGATCCAGGCCATGTATTGAAGTGGATGAAGGAGAACTTCACTGACATTGCTACAGGTAAGTAAAGAAACCCTTAAGCAATGAGCATAAGTGCCCTGTACACCCTGTGGACCTAGGTCTTGCCCCTATACAACGAGCATTAACCCCTATAGCCACTAGGCAATGCTTATTGCCTAGGGGCTATAGGGGTTAATGCTCATTGCCTAGGGGCTATAGGGGTTAATGCTCGTTGTATAGGGGCTAGATCTAGGTCCACAGGGTGTACAGGGCACTTCTGCTCATTGCTTAGGGGTTTCTTTACTTACCTGTAGCAATGTCGGTGAAGTTATCTTTCAACCACTTCATTGCACAGCCTGGATCGCTTCTCCGGGTCTTCTGTGCAGCCCTGTGAAGAGAGGACTGCCTGATCTCACGAGAACTCCCGAGAAAACGCAGCTGGAAGCAGCTCCGACACTGTCCACTGCTAATTGGACAGTGTCAGACTGACGTAGCTCTTGTTTTTATAGTCAGAAACGCCCTTCTGACTGTAAAGGTTTAATTAACATACAGGGCGCCAGAATTAACGGGGCTCAGAGCTCCAAAACGAGGGGGGCTAGGGAGATAATTCAAAGTGCACCAGAGTCTGTGCAGCTGCATCTATAACATGGGGCAGAAAGCTGCACAAGCTTGGAGTGGTGAAAGGTCCTCTTTAAAAACTGAGACTTGTATTGTGGAAATGTAGCTTTTTTTGTTGCAGATTTCATTGTGTTTTTGAACAAGAAGTGGATTGAGCAGAAGGTACAGGTATAAGACCTTCCTATAGGTTTCCCATTCCTTTTGTAGCCATTCTTGGTTTTGGCTCAAAAAGATCTACCAAAAAAGCGGTGTTTCCACAACTTGTGGCCTTAGCCCCTAAAAAGCTGCTGTTCTTGTTGCAGATTTTGCTGGATGTGTGCTGAAAAAGGAAAATATAAAGAAAGTTGTTATACTTCTCCATTCTACTAAACTTCTCCACTCCTAGCTTTGGCAAAAAAAAACCCCAGCAAATTCTGCAACAATAAAGCAGCTTTTCCGCAAAGTGGGACCTTAGCCTTAAAGTTGAGCTCACATAAGTGTGAATATAATTTTTCTACATCAGCTGAGCAGAAAAAAAAAAAAAGCTGTGACAGATCCCATGCGAAAGATAGAAACCAACGGTTCCATCGTGGTGGTGGTGGTGAAAATATGTGGAATGGAGGCTTACACACTAATATGAACTCTGCTTAAGTTAAAGCTATCTTTCTGTTTTATCAACTGTGATCTATCTTGTATGTTTAAGAGGTAGACTTCATCATGTAATGTGTGTTGTCATCTTACCTGTCTGCTGTAACTATCTTGCCATAACCCTTGATTATTGCTATTGATCAGAATCTTCTTCCTGTAATGCATGGACATGTGCCGCACTTTATTTTTAATTTTTTTTCTTGTGGACAAACCTATTAGGTGATGTGTACAGGTGTTTATAGCACCTTTCTTTTTAGGTAATTTTAACAATGATTCCTGCATTCAACTGAATCATAACACTGTTGCTGATCAATAAGAAAACTTGAGAAGCATTCACGCATGCTCCTAATGAAATAGTTACGTATATAATGTCTGATGGTAACAATGTTTTTTGTTTTTAGTGACTCCGCGCAATCTGTATGTTACAATACAATATGACATAGTTCTTAGGCTACTGAAATTGATATGACTGTCTGCGATCAGGAAAAAAAATAGTTCCACTCTTCTTGCTGGTTATGCCTTGCTTGTTTTCTTTTTATTGGGTTGAACTGCTACCAAACACAGACCAAGAACATGACATTTATTATGGTATTTATTTTTTTTCTTAACTGCTTTTTAATATTAGACCATTACTTAACTTGGAAGAAACAAGCCTCCACATTTACCTGTTCTACTTAAGCACAATGTTTATCAGTTTATAATCAGTGTATTTTTTTGCCTATTGTTGTTTATAGTGGCCTAGAATATAATAAATAAGAATTTGTGCTATCATTGATTTCCTGTTCTGTTTCCATTGTCCGATACCATAAAGGCATGTTCACAGCTATCAGGTTCCATTTGGAGCCCCTGTTGCAAATTGTGTCATAAATCACAAGCAAAAAATTTCTCCAAGCATTATTTTTGTATATCAAAATGATACACATTACTGAAATCCAACAGATTCCATTAAAATACATGGTTCCACGACAAGATGTTGTATCCATCACATAACTGATTCATACCGATCAGGATTTTAATTTTTTCTGTTCGAGAAGTGGAAATCCTGAAGGAAATGTGAACCCAGCCTTAAAAAAAATAATTACACAAATGTAGGAAAGTAAATGTTTTTAGACGGATTATTCCTATTGTTAATCTACAAGTAATTTGTTACTGGTTTACCCACAACCTGTTTGGCAACAAGTTAACAATAAATGTTTTAAGCCGGCTGCACACGACAGTACGAATATGCCGTCCATTCACGGCCGCTGGTTAGCACATATTCGTGTGCAACTGGCTTTAGGCTAAGGCCCCATGTAGCGAACCGCAGCCAAAAGGTGCTGCGGAAAAATGTGTTGCGGAATTTCGGCTTCCATTATACATGCTGCAATTGTAATCAGTGTTTCTGCTGCATGTATTTTTTTTTTTTTTTTTTTTTTTTTTTTTTTTTGCACTTTGTAGGGACTTTTGCCGCAGTATTTACACTATGTGGTGCCCTGGCCTTAAAATGTCATTGTAACTACCACTAGCAGAGATAAGTGGGCATGGAATTATGTCATAACCCTAAGCCAAGCCAATTATCAGGAACAAGTGTTTCTATAAAAGCATGTGCCCAATAATTGGCTCAAATATTGAACAGTCTTCTCCTCAAACACACTGGGTCATATTTAGAGTCCATTCAAACGGAGTAAACACGTGCTCATTTTGGCAAAATACACATGTAAAGAATACACATGTAAAAAAAAAAAAAAAAAAGTCACTGAAGTCAATGGAAGTCTTATTTTTACACGTGTATTCTTTAAACATATATTTTGCCAAAATGAGCGCGTGTTTACTCCGTGTGAATGGACCCTAAGGCTGCGTTCACACGGAGTTTTTTGGTCAGGTAGTTGGTCAGGAAACTGACTCAAATTCCTCCTCCAAAAAAACACCTCACCATACAATCCTATGGGTAACCAACGCAGTTGAAGGGTAATTTCAGATGGGATTTTTTTTGGACAAGAACCTACGGTGCAGGCCGCCTCAGGCTCTGGTCCAAAAATCGGGTAGCTGCGACTGAAAGCTTGTGCACTACACTGGCATCCAGCCCTGCACTCCACTCCAGATTAGGCCCAATGGGCCTAGTCTGGAGGAGGAAGTGTCTTCAGGTCGAAACGGCCAGAAGAATGAGCATCCCGCTTCTTTTTCCAGGAACCGGAGCAAGCCAGCTCCCGGAAAAAAACTCCTCAGCGGCTCTCATTGATTTCAATGGGAGCCATCTTTTTGGTCAGGATTTTGAGGTGAATTCAAACTCTGTGTGAACTTGCCAAAAGTAACATAAATGTCTCAGGATCCATTCACACAGTTTTTTTGGCGAGGAAAAAATCCGCTTCAGGAATTAGGAAATGGTTTTTTGAGGCTTATTTATTTATTTTTTTTATTTTTTTTCCTCTCCAGCACAGTGCATGGACCTAGAAAAAAAACACTAGTGCTTTTGCTAATTCCGTGGCCAAATCCATGAAGTAGATTTTCTGCCTCCAATTTACTGCGTTGATTTTTGCAGGTGGAATCCACCAGAAGGAAGTTGTTGGTTTTTTTTTTTTTGGTTTTTTTTCCCCCACGTGGATTCTGACATGGTTCCGGCGTCAAAATCCGTGCCAAAAAACTCCATGTGTATGGACCCTAACTATCTTATGCGCATCACGTTTTAAACACAAAGGGTGGGACTTAAGTGACAGCAATGTACTGTGCTGAAATGTTGTCACACCTTTTTGCTACAAACTAAGTGAACTAACAGGTGGAATAAGCTTAGACTAGAGAGTCTAAGGCAGGGGTGCTCACACTTTTTGAGCATGTGAGCTACTTTAGAAACTGACCAAGGGATAAGATCTACTACCCACTTCTTGGGGGTGGGATGGGGGCCTGGGCGGGCCAGGGGTGGGGCATGTGGGCGGGGCGGAGCGTGAGAGCAGGAGACAGCTCTCCGGTGTCTGCTTGTTCACAAAGCAGGCTCAGAATCATCTCCGGACATTGGCAGGCGGGGCCGCCACAGCCCTGACTGCGAACGAGTGCAAGGCCCCGGCTTGCCAGTGTCCGGAGATGATTCTCAGCCTGAGCTGTCAACAAGCAGACACCGATCCTGCGATTGACCCATACGTCCTTCGCGATCGACCGGTAGATTGCGAACGATGTATTGGGCACCTCTGGTCTAAGGCAAAGACTCCACATTGCAGAAAAGCTGCTATTTTTTTTTTTTTCTTAGTGAAGCCCAGGATGGTTACAAAAGGAATAGGAAATATAAAGGAAGCTCTTATTCTTCTACCTTTTCCTCAATCAACTTCTGACTTTAGCTCAAAAAACCGCAGCAAAATCTGCAAGAAAACCCAGCTTTTCCATAACAAGAGGCTTTAGCTTTAAGGACATGACTCCACATTGCGAAAAAACAGTGTTTTGGCTGTGGCTAAAAATGCTGTGTTTTTTCATTACCTGCAGAAAAAAAAAATCTTACTTTTTTTTTTTCTTTGGAAATCGCAGCAAGTTAGTTACACCTACAGAAACACTGGTGTTTTCCATATAGGTATAATAGAGGTAAACTCTGCAGTCTTTTTGTGAGAAACGCTGCAGAAAAAAACAATGTGTTTCTGTCACAGTTTTCTCTGTAATGTTTTTTTTTTGGCTGCGGCATGCATCTCTTTCCACTAAAATATTACTCAATGGACAAAAAACAAACAAACCAAAGGCTGTTATAGTCTTTATAATTGAAGGGTATCAGTGTATGACACACTTTATTTGTAAAAAATATGCAAATCTAGTCTCCTGGATGGAATTAGGAGAACAGAGTGCACTCTGTACACCACCCTATAGAGGGCAGCATCCTTAACATCATGAACGACTCAGTTATAAAGTCTTTTAATCATAATGTGAATTTAATTGCTAAATCAGTATTTCTGTCCCAAAAGGAACAGATTCCCAACTATGGACAGCGCTGTTTCGGCCTATTGGGCCATCCTCAGGGATACTGATTTAGCATGATGAGAGACTATAGACCAGGGTATGGGGGCACTCGTCCACATTAGGGAGAGTGTTCGCCTACATAGGCAGTACGGAGACTTACAAGTCTCTCACCATGCTAAATCAGTATCCCTACACTATGCTGAGGATGGCCCAATAGGCCGAAACAGCGCTGTCCATAGTTGGGAATCTGTTCCTTTTGGGACAGAAATACTGATTTAGCAATTAAATTCACATTATGATTAAAAGACTTTATAACTGAGTCGTTCATGATGTTAAGGATGCTGCTCTCTATAGGGTGGTGTACAGAGTGCACTCTGTTCTCCTAATTCCATCCAGGAGACTAGATTTGCATATTTTTTACCCATAATCCCTAGCGGAGCAGGAATGACTTGTAAGTCTCCGTACTGCCTATGTAGGCGAACACTCTCCCTAATGTGGACGAGTGCCCCCATACACTTTATTTGGTGGAATTGACAGCTGTATGTTGTCACAAAGATAATTTTGTTTTAGGTTTTTTGTTAATTATTGTTCCTACTATTTTCTCTATTTTAGCAACTATTGTCAGTCATAGCAAGTTGTCACAACCACATTCATTTTCATTTCCTGCAACACTGTCTTTTTTGGCCGTGCAATATGTTTTGGCCAAAGTGGATATTTAGCTGTAGCTTTAGTCACATCTATTAATCCTTTAGTGACCAGCCTCTTTTAGGCCAATATGACCGACTATATTTCCCCAGTCTTCCTGACTGCACCACAGTAGGATGGCCCCAGGACCTAATAGGGACAGAAAACAAAGTTTTAAAAAGGTTACTTCTTCCCTTCAGTACCCAGTGATTTCCTGTCACTATAGGGCAAGAACTGAAAAGTTATATAAGGGCATCTGGCTAGGAAACCTTCCACTGGGGTTTGCTTGTCTCTGGTCTGCCTTCCTCTGTCTGTGGATGTTCCACTCCCTCCACCGCCATAGTAATGCTGGGGGTCTTTATCATCACCTCTTCCCTAGTAGTTTGGTTTCTCCCATTTCTCATCTTCTCTGGATCTTTCTCTGCCGTTTTAGCTGTTGGTTCTTTAAACAATGGCAGAATAAGGGCCCGTTCCCATGGAGTAACGCTGAGCATGTAAACACATGTCAGAGTGAGCGCTTCAAAACAGAATCCCATTGACGTCAATGGGTTCTGTTTAACGCGCGGAACACATTGAGATCAATGGGTTAAAAAGACCCCCATTGATTTCAATGTGTAGCGCGTGTAAGACGGAACCCATTGAAGTAAATGGGATTCTGTTTTGAAGCGCTCACTTTGACACTTGTTTACATGTCAGATTGAACACAGCGTTACTCCGTGGGAATGGACCCTTGATGTGTTTATTTTTTTTTCTCTCACAAAAAATATCAGTTGTCTAGGGGCCACACAGTGGATCAGTGGTTAGCACTGCAGCCTTGCAGCGCTGGAGTCCTTGGTTCGAATTCCAACCAAGGCAAAAAAAAAAAAACATCTGCAAGGAGTTTGTATGTTCTCCCCGTGTTTGCGTGGATTTCCATCTCATACTCCAAAAAAGACATACTGATAGGGAAGAAAATGTACATTGTGAGCCCTATGTGGGGGTCACAATCTACATTAATAAATATATATATATATATATATATATATATATATATATATATCTCAGTTGTCCAGGATTAGAAATAATTGGACACAGAGTGGCAACAAATTTATAGTCAACTATCCCCGATCCTCAGTCTGGGTGACTTGTCTCCTGTCATCCCTCTTTCCCCAGCCACCTCTGGCTCTTCTATTTATACTGGAAAACCCCTTTACGCGATCTTTACACATTATATGAAAAGTGTGAAACTGCTAAATTTAGGTGGACAATCTATTATATAATTCACAAAATTTTCTAGAGAATATATGAGTGAAGACTTGTTGGTTGATAACTATTTATGTATGTTGCTTACTTGTGTAGCACCAGCATATTACACCGCACTTTTATAGACATTGTGTTTGCTGTCCCATATACAGCTCAAAATCTACATTCACTATCAGTATGTCTTTGGAGGAAACCCATAGAGAATGTACCAACTCCTTACAGATGTTGTCCGAGGCAGGCTTTAGCACATGTTCTGTTGTGATCATAGAGCCCTATTTGTCCCTTTGCAATGGTAGTAAAAGTGTATATTCCAAACCAGTTATGTAAAGGTTAATGAAAGAATGATGGCCATTGGGGCATGGTCTTTAGGATTCTGATGAAGTAAGGGGAAAATATAGCAGATCCGTGTGCATAAAAATAAAGTGTATGCTCATTAAAATGATGAAATATGCCTTGAATGTTGAGAGGGGGCTTACTAATGAGACTGGTAGACAAAGCAAAGAAAGGATCTGCGGCTAGACAGCTTGTGAAAGGGATATTTTAATATGTCCTATTTACTGAAGCGCTTTGATTGGAAGTTTTATTTCTATTTTATTCCTATTCTAACATGAACATTCCACAAGTGAAACAATCAGATGTTCTCCTGTAGATGCGTTTTTCCCTACATGTTCTCTGTTTTACTCCCACACAGATTGTACAAGTCATCTTGTATTAACACAAGTTCCATGATAAAATAACAGCTTCTTGCTTTTTTTTCTGAATTACTTTTGAAAACAATAGAAAGAATAAAGTTTCTCTTTGCAGAGCTGACACTTGACACAGATCACATAATGGAGCTGTATAGTTGTGCTTAAATGTATACAATACAAGCAATAACCTACATTTAGGCTGTATTCACACAGAGTAACGCCAGGCGTTTTTTGTGTGCTTTTTGCACATAGCGCCGCGTTAACGCCGCACTATTTTACGGTGGTGTTGACCGGCATTAACGCGGCGCTACGCGACGTTAACGCAGCGCTATGTGCAAAAAGCACACAAAAAACGCCTGGCGTTACTCTGTGTGAATACAGCCTTAAATGGGATTAAAATATGATCAATTTACCTCAGTATGCTTAATTTCCATAAGGCATTAGTGTTGGACGAAGGAAAAAGTTGTACACGTTGTGCTTTTATTTCCGTCCCAAAAACTGATGACTGATGGAAGGTACACTTCAGTTTTTTGCTAGAAACTGAAAGGTTTTGGTTACGTTAAAACAAATGACTAAAAGTTAAGACAAACCGAAGGTAAAGTTTGTGTCTGTGTTTGTGTGTGATCCTACAAGCAGATGTATAAAAAAAACTTTTAGATACATGGTACTTTTAGGCTGAAGCCCCATGTTGCGTTAACACCACAGCTCCCCCCCCCCCCCAAAAAAAAAAAAAAAAAAGCTGCGTTTAACAGCATCTACAAAGCATAAAAAAATCAGCAGTGGAAAAGCTATGTTTTTGGTATAGGTATAATGGGGCAGAAAGCCTGCAGCAGAAAACTCTTCAAAAATGCTATGAAAAAAGTTGCAGAAAAAACACGCCACAGTTATTTCTGCAGCATTTTTTTGCTGCGTTTTGCTACGTGGGGTCTTACCCTAATATCAGTTTGCATCAGCTTTTAAAAGGATCAGCAAATGAAAAGAAACTGATTTGATGAAAACTTATGCTCTATGTTCTAGCTTCACTCAGTATCACTGCCATATAATAATAACAAGACATGACAGAGAACTCTGGAAGAATATTTAGCAATAAGTAGTAGTACAATTCTTCTTAGGTACCAATAAACATCTTCCTCTGTGAGCAAGAGTCCTGACTTAGAGACACTCCATCTCTATTGTGCAAGCTGATGAGCGAACAGTGAAATATTCTATATTCGTTTCAAATAGCCCCTCAATATTCGACTATTCGAACGAATATTGAACCCCATTATAGTTTATGGGGAAAAAAGCTTTGTTTCAGGGGAAGCCACTCTTCGACTCAGGAGAGTCACCAAGTCCACTATTACACCCCAGGAAATGAGGACAACACCTCTGGAATGCAACTGGGACAGCAGGGGAAGCATGTCTGAGGACATCTAAGGGCTAGTTCACACGTAAAAACCTCCTGGCTTATTTTGGTCCTGAAAAAAACCGCTTCCTAATTAGGAAGCTTTTTTTTTACATTGCCAAGCTTTTTTTGGAGCTTTTTTTTGTAAAAACCGCTTCCAAAAAAAAACCAGGCTGTTTTCCCCTCCCATATGAGTGAATGGGCTGAAAAAACCGCTAGCGTTTTTTTTCCGCGCGGTTTTTTGCAAAAAACCGTGTCACTTATTTTTGCAAAAAAACGCGCGGAAAAAAAACGCGTGGTTTTTGCCTCCCATTCACTTCTATTGCTTTCTTCAGGCGGAAAACGCCTGAAGAAAGGTCATGTCGCTTCTTTTTTCTGCTAGCTGAAAAATAACTAGCAGAAAAAAAAAGCTAGAGGAAAAAAAAAGCTAGCGGAAAAAAAAGCTAGCTGTTCACATAGGGCTCCATTGTAAAGGGGCTGATTTTGAAGCGAAATCCGCTGTCAAAAAACTCCCCTTTGCCCATGTGTGAACTAGCCCTAACAAGCCCAAGTTCATGTATTACGCAACTAATAATGCGGGAGCTGACTTTTTCCTATAGGAATGCATTGACCAGCGTTGATTGGCCGAATGCCATACAGAGTACAGCATTCAGCCAATCAACGCTGGTTCTGCCGGAGGCTCGTCTGTGAGGAGGCGGAGTCTAAGATCGGTCCACAGCAGTCTCCATTGTGGTCCGATCTCAGGTATAGCAGAGTTGACACAGCTCTGCTACATCTCAGGTGTAGTGGAGCTGTGCACTCAACTCTGCTACACCTGAGATGTAGCAGAGCTGGCCTGCGCTGAGCTCTGCTACACTTGAGATGCAGCAGATCTGGCCATGCAGTGAGCTCTGCTACACCTGAGATGCAGCAGAGCTGGCCATGCGCTAAACTCTGCTACACCTGAGATGCAGCAGTGCTGGCTGTACGCTAAACTCTGCTACCCCTGAGATGCAGCAGAGCTGGCCGTGCACTCAATGCTGCTACATCTGAGATGTAGCAGTGCTGTGTTAACTCTGCTATACCTGAGATATAGCGGTGTAGCAGTCTCATATGAACCAAATCTGAAATCCACTCTTCGTATAAAGTGGAGGTCACCTGATTTAGCCAGCCAATTACTTTTTCTGATTTTTTTTCGATTGCCTACGTTGTCATAGTTCCTGTCCCACCTCCCCTGCACAAAAAAAGCGCCAGGGGAGGTGGGAAGGGATACAAATTTTTAGTGCGTTTTCCGCATGGTATTCGATTGGAATCGAATATCTTGAGTAGCCTGATATTCGATCGAATACCAATTCGATTGAACACCGTTCGCTCATCTCTAGTATTGAAGGCTAAGGCACAGTACTGCGCGCTTGCTGTCATGAAAAAGGAGGAGCCATTCCCTGCAGAAGAAAAACAGGAAGAAGACAGGTATAATAGGATGGGGGGGATTGAGTGAGTTGGGAAGGGCTAGTAGTGGGAGGAATAGCTAGGGAAACAGGAAGGGGGTGTTATTGTTATTATTATTATTATTATTATTAATTATTTATATATAGCACCATTAATCCCATGGTGCTTTACATTTGAGTGTTTACATGCAGTACACAGAATATACAGGTAGATATAATACTAACAATGACCGACCACTGGCACAGTGGGGTAGAGGACCCTGCCTGCGAGGGCTTATCATCTATGGGGGAAGGGGGATAGAGACAGAAGGAGAGGGGGAGACTGTTCAGATGGTGGTGTGGTAATAGTGTTATTGGAGTTTGTAGGCCTTCCTGAATAGGTGAGTCTTCAGGGCCTTCTTGAATCCTGTGATTGTGGGGGTCAGTCTTATGTATGTTGGTAAGGAGTTCCAGAGTATGGGGGATGCACAGGAGAAATCTTGGAGATGGTTGTGTGAAGAGCGGATAAGAACCGAAAGGAGTAGCAGTAGGAGACAGGGAAAGGGGAGGAGTGAGAGGGGGATAGTGTGAGAGCCTACAACTATCAGAACACATTGCATCAACTAAGACAGCAGGAAGCTACACTGAGTAAACAAATTCAGAAGATGCCAGGCGCTCCCAGAGAAACTCAGAAATCACACAAAACACTGCTAAAGGTATAATCACCAAACAAGTTGTAAGTCCAGCTCACCCTTTTCCAATATGTACAATGTTCGACCAACGAGCACGGAAACCTCTGTTGGATGCCAGGTCCAAAAATTGAAACAGTAGTGAATAAAATCCAGCTCTAGTTGTAGTCGAACAAATCACGTAGCGTGGTAGAGTAAAATATAACTTTTATTATATCAAAATAATAAAACCGTCACATAGTGACATGGGAGTCAATGTTACACAGCTACGCGTTTCAGGATTGCTCCCTTCTTCATGGCTTAACACAATCTATTGTTTCTCCTCCTTATAAAACACACCTGAATCACCGACTCCTCCCATACTCTTAACCCATTATTAACCTGTATACCAGTACCTCTACCACCTCCTATACATAGTAATCATATTCAATATATACAATGTACAATACATAATATACGTATCACATACATCGAATAAAGTGTCTTTAAAAAAAACAGCATTGAAACATCATACATATGCAATACTATTATTATATTAACACAATATTACAATGTGTATATATCGTTTCATCATTCCTCTTGCAAGCGTATTTACATAGAACCATCTCCCCTCATATACATATATATTGCTCAACAATCCAAATATAAAGCTGTACCTGCTTTTGCTAGATTTTCCCATCCAATATCGCCGAGCGGGTTCCTTACGTCTCTTCCTGTTGTCCTACTACCTCCTACTTCCTGTACACATATAATTGTTACTAAGCAACTTTCCACATGACCCTCATCACATGACCTATCACGTGTCCAACTTCTCACAGTGCGTAGAATTGTTGCTAAGCAACTTTCCACGTGACCCTCATCACATGACCTATCACGTGTTCAACTACTCATAGTGCATAGAATAGTCAGTCTTACCATCTATTACATAGTAACCATCATAAATGATAAATAATATCAGAACTCATAATACCATATTGTTGCTCATATATAAGATGTACCACCCACGGCCTAAAAGAGCCCATATATATATATATATATATTATCACGCAGTCATAAGCTTAGACTCATTAGGTAGAGACCACAAACTAATAGAAACCGACAGTTTATGCTATACTACAGTTATATGGCCAAACCCATTATCTAGCGTTCAACGGGTTTAATAAATATACGAGAGATCCGACCGGACATTAAGACCGGCCGGATGCCTCGTACGTAACTCCAGTATCCAAAAAGCTTCGCGCAACCCGTCTGGGTCTGGCCACCTTTTCTATTGCATAGAAAATTAAATTCGAAACATCTCCTCCATGAACATGGAAGAAGTGTTTCGAAACGTTAGAAGTTCTGTCACTTTCACTACTGCTTCCCTGTATATGTTCCGATATCCTAGTTTTAACCGCTCTGATTGAGCATCCCACATATAGTAATTGGCACTGGGTACATTCAATAACATAAACGATATGGTCCGTATTACAGTTCAGAAAACTGTTAATATTATACTCCTTTGTATGTGTTGAATTAAAGAACTTCTTAGTTTTATGACCATATTCACACATCGTACATCGTTTATTGCCGCATCTAAAAAAACCTTTTAGGTCTAACCATGTGTTGCTACATTGTTGACTAGACTCTATCAGCATACTCGGGGACACCATATCACCAATTGTTTTACCCCTACGAGCCACGCATTGAATTCCATTTTTAAGGATTTTCCTAGTTAGAGGGTCACATTCTAAGATTGGTAAGTTATGCCTAATTATTTTTGTTATGGCCGAGAATTGTTTACTGTAAGGAGTAGAGAACACTATTCTATCATTCACATTACTACAATGTTCAATCTTTTTCTCCTCTAGTAAAGATGAATGAGATTTCTTATCTACAATCCTCTTTGCCCTATCCAGAGACCATTTAGGGAAACCCCTAGCTTTCAATCTTGCGATAGTAATGTCACTCTGCATTTTATACTCCTGCTCAGATGAACATGCCCGTCGTGTTCGTACTAACTCACCCACTGGGATTGATCGTAATGTATGTTTAGGGTGGTGGCTTGATGCTTTCAGTAATGAATTTCCTGCGTTTGGCTTACGATAAATACTAGTTTCAATTTTATTAGTACTCACATCACCCCGAAGATTAACATCCAAAAATGCTATTTCTCTGTCGTGGTGGGAGGAAGTAAAAGTTATACCGATGTTATTAGAATTTATATACTTCAAAAATTCTGTCAATTCTGACTGACTACCCTTCCAAATTATTAACACATCATCGATATACCTGCCAAACCATTCGATGGAATTTCAAAATGGATTGACAGATGAAAATATACTTTGTTCCTCCCACCACGACAGAAAAAGATTGGCCAAAGACGGGAAAAGGGGGCCCCCATAGGGGCTCCCTTTATTTGCAAAAAATACTGCCCAGAAAAAACAAAAAAATTGTGCTGCAATAAAAATTTCGTCACGTCCAGCAGATATTCACATAGTATATCACAATATTGACTATACTTCTTTAGATGGTAAGATAGAGCTATAATAGCAAGATCATGTGAAATGTTGGAATATAACTGCTGGACGTCACATGTTACCCATAAATAATCTTTACACCATAGAACTTCCTGCAACATTTTTAACAATGATTTTGTGTCCCTTATGAAGCCAGGGATTCTATTCACCAATGGTTGAATTAAACCATCAAGCCACGAGCAAATATTCTCCCCCAATGACCCAATACCTGCCACTATTGGTCTCATAGGGGGCGGATACTGCTTCTTGTGGGTTTTCGGCAGGCCATGAAAGATGGCTGTAATAGGATTAGCAGGTATCAGAAATTTACCTTGTGTTTGAGAAAATATACCCAACCTAACTCCCTTTTCAACCAACTGTGTCAGAGAATCCATAAATATTTCTGTCGGATCACGATCTAACTTTCTGTATGTATTACAATCATTTAGAATATCAAAACATGCTTGTTTGTAATCCTCGACATTCATGATTACTATACGTCCATCCTTATCGGATTTCTTGATAACAATATCACTACGTTTACTCAAACTTAATAAGGCTCAATGTTCCTGAGCAGTAAAGTTTTTATTCATTGTATCCTTGTTTATTTCCCCCCTTAGGGTCTCGAGGTCCCTCTCTACGGACTGTTGAAAAAGTGCATAGGAGGGAGCCCGAGACCCCAAGGGGTAAAATGTAGGATTAGTTGTTTTAACACCTACTTGGTGGATGGAACCATCATTATATGGATCACTCTCCACCTGAAGATCCATCAAATCCAACAACATATTCTGCTCTTTAAACATCAGACCCAAAAATAAATTGTTCTCATTAGTATGCACATTACTCCCATCATTACACAACTCATTATTCATATCCTGTTCAAAAAAATGTCTCTTAATTGTTAACAGGCATATAAATTTGTTGATATCTAGAAGTGTATTAAAGAAGTTGAAATTGCACGTGGAAACAAAATTCAAACCATTTGCAAGCACCTTCATCTCAATATCACTAAATGAAAAGGAAGACAAGTTCAGCACATTATCATATATTTTCTCATTTAATCCAGGTATTGGTGTCTGTTCCCTCGGGTATGGTATCGGCGGTGTCTTGCGATGTCTCTTTCCCGCCCTCCGTCCCCGTTTTTTGATGAAGTCCTGAAAAACTCCCTGGTATTTTTCCTCTCAGGGTAAGGGGTTAGTGACCCTCCTACCAGACTCTCTGAGTTGTTGGTATCTGTGCTGACATTTTGTATAGAACTTGATGCATCTGATTCAAATTCAGAAGAACTGAATGACACTTTCCGTATAAAGTTATTCTTTTGTCGATCTTTCTTGAGTATAGATTTAGGCATGTCCTCTCTCACTTTGGTTTTCTTGGAATAGACATAGCCAGATGTATAGTCACTAGTGTCTCTCATAAACGTTTTCTTTTTTACACTCATAATCTGTTCTTCCGTTTTGTCCACTCCTGCTAAAGGTATATGGGTAACTTAACCCATTAATAGCACTAACAGACCTTTTAAAAAATAATAATAATTTTGGTCTGGAAAACCCCTTTAAGGATAAGCCATAAAACTCTAACTGCTTTAAACCTTCTTTTTTCTTGAGACTGTACCCCCCTACTGAAGTGAGATTGTAACTGTATAAACAGCTAAGTTTGATAAATATGATGTCCATTAGCTTGATGCCCACTATCCCATCCACATTTGAAGAATGGATTGAGTATTGTAAAAATGTAAAATGAGGCTTTTTGTGCAAATAAAACCCCAAAGCACAAAACCTTATTTTAGTGAAATATTTGTAATTAAATAACTTTATATTGAATTTACACAAAATTATAAATGTGCATATATATGGGTTTTTTTTTATTTTATCTAGAATTTATCTATAATGTGTATAGGTAAAAGGTTTATAAGTGAGGCAGGAATAACTTTGCAGATCTTAAAAAACAATAGTATCTTTAAACCAGCTTTCGTTTTTGATGATCTGTATAAATCACCTTCAAAGTGCTCACTAAACTCTGGCATAGAATCATATGACAGGGAATCTTGAAATATATCCAGGACAGATAATAATCAAGGACATCCACCGGCAGATCCACATTGACCTTCAGCTGACTCGTCCATACAAACAGTAACTAGTCGCTTCAGCGGAATAAAATACTGAATGGTTCTTCTGTTTGTAGAACCCTGTTCTTTGATACTGTCTTATCACTAGTAAGTGCAGACTTTTTAGAATTTTATTGAGAAATACGAGAAAAGAATAGACCAGAAAAGAAAAGAATTAACCTATCATTATAGGAGCTAAATCAATGATTCAATGACAAAAACAGCTGGGATATGACAATACGCTATAATGAAAGGAATGAGCGAATCCGCGCAGCGCCTGTGGACCTTTGAGCTAGTAATAATCATTATTTGCATATGACCTTAAATGCCTGTCAGCATGCCTGAGCATCATTTCTAAACTAAATGTAAAGTATTGTAGGGCAGTTTGTTCTTCTCGTGTTTACGTGGTTTCCTCTTAGTACTCTCATTTTCTCCCACACTTAGTTTGTAAGCCCTTTATGGGACAATGGCAACGTTTATAAAGTGCTACAGAATATATTGGCGCTATAGAAGTAACAAGAGAAAATAAAATCTGTTCCTCCAACTCTGAGAAATTCAGCAATTGCAATTGAATCTCCAAGTGCTACTTGGGGCATTCCCACAGATTCAAGTGCCTGGGCATCTGAGCGAAAACCCCAACTAGTTGAATTTCGCAACATTGGAGCAGATTATGATCACTTTTTTTTTTTTTTTTTAAAGGCTCCATATTCGTTTTCTTGCAAGTTTTGGCTTGAAAACTGTAAGTGCTATTATACTCTGGGATCTCTCCAGACTCCACAGTATTATAATTAGAAACCCTGGGGAGCAGCTGAAAAATAATAATAAAAAAAATAACACTCATCACCTTTTCTGTCACCACTGAGGTATCTGGTCTTCTTTCTCGGGCGTTGCCAGTGTCTTCTGGCCTGCTCTGTGATGTTAGGGGCATTGGCTCACCACTAAGGTCACGGATGGGGCTTCATTAGTAACATGGCAGGAGTTTAACAAAAGTACCATGATGTTGATGCACCCACGTGACTGATGAGGCCCAATCACAGCCTCAGTGGTGACCTGGGGCTACTGTTGTCATAGAGGAAAATGGAAGACGCTGGGGAAAGAAGTTCATATACAGTGGCAGAGGCCAGAGAGGTGATGAAAGGTGAGTATGTGTGTTTTTCTATTATTCCAAATCTGCCCTGAGCCTCCAGTTATTACACTCTGGGGTCTGAAAAGTCCCCTTGGTATAATAGTGATTTGTGGGTGGCAAACTCCAAAATATTTTTAATGAACTTGGTTTGTTACAAACCAGTTCACGTATCTCTAGTGCTGAAGATGACAGATTCCCTTTAAAAAGAACCTTTCACTACCACCACCAATTCAAGTTTGTAGTATCTGTGAATAGGCGCCACTTCAATGATTAAAGTGCAGTTTGGAATTTTTTCTCTAGCCTCTACCATTTCCGAATAACAAGTGTAGTTAGTTCTGAATTGCCATTTAGGCTCTGTAAGGCTGCTCTGTAATTCTGCAGAATTAGTGGAGCAGCAGCTATTAAAAGATGCAAAGAGTTGGAATTGTTGGAGGTGGTGAATGGTCCTCTTCAAAATATTGCATAATAGTAGACATATACTGTCCCACAACTAGATATGAGTGATCCAGTTTATTTCTAACCGGGCTCGTTATTCATTTTTGAAACATTCTACAGTTCAGTTAGTATGAGCTAACTAAAATGACATGTTACAATGCCTTGCGAAAGTATTCAGCTCCTTTGAACTTCTAAACTTTTTCACAAGGCACTGTATAAGCATGGAGTACAAGATCACATGACGAGATGGGCCCACTTGTAATACTTTGAAATCAGGCCTCGTGACAGGAGACAGCCAATCATGAGCGACTATAGGTCTAAGATAACTGATAACTGCAGTTTAAAGCCCAGACTGATGGACAGACACCAATCTAGTTAAAACCCATCCATGTCTTGTAAACCGCAATCTACTTCAGGCCTGCAGTTTACAAAACACAGAGACCAGACAAAACACGCCTGCTTCTCAGCACAGGCTGGCGCAATGCCTCCTGCATTGAGACGCAGATGTCCTATGCCTAAACCCTGCTCAAGAGGAGAAGAGGAGGCGGCAGAGGCAGCTCCATTCACCAGGATCACCGGTAGGTGAGTATAACTTTTTTTTTAGCACAGTTATGGATATTTTAATGGTATAAGGGGTTGTTAGGAAGGGGTAATATAAGGGAATACTCATTAGGGGGCATTATGATGATAGGGGATTCATTTATATAAGGGCTATTAGGGGGCATTATAAGGGGGAGGTAATTTATATAAGGGGTCATTAGGGGCACAGTATTTATGTTAGAGGGATCAGGAGCATAATATAAGGGAGCAATTCATTTATTTAGTATGGCGCTTGGCTTTATTAAGGCTAAGGCCCCAAATAGCGGGCTGCAGAAAAACAATGCTGCAGGAAAAACTGCAGCACAAACGAATCGTGGTTTTTCCTGCAGTGCTTTTCACAGAATGTCCACAGAGGTTTCCTCTGCAGACTTTCTTCTTTCATTATAACTACAGGGAAACCGCCAGAGTTTCCATACGTATAACTGACATGCTGTGATTTCCAAAACCGCAATGGTTTTGGAAATCGCAGCATGTCTGCTACATGTATTTTTCCAAAATATCTGGATAGAATTCTCTAAAATCCCATTCATTTTGCAAGAATTGTAAAATGCTCCATTTTTTCTGCAATCTTTACACAATGGTCACACCACAGCATTTACGCCACATGAGGCCCAGCCTTAGGCTAAGGCCCCATGTTGCGGAAACATTGTTTTTTTCATTACAGATCTTGTTGCGTTTTTTTGAGCCAAAGCCAAGATTGGATACGAAGGGAATCAGAAATATATAGGAAGCTCTTATACTTCTAACTTCTGCCACAAATCTAGTCCTGGCTTTGACTCAAAAAACTGCAACAAAAAAGCTGTGTTTCCTCCACATGATTACTGTGCTCGTTATAGTCACAGCACAATAATCAGACATCAGCCTGGTAACGAGCTATGCACCTTTGTGCTCATCACATGACCATGGACTGGATATCACATGACCATGGTCAGAATTTCATCGGTTAGAGGTATCAATATGAATGATAACAAGCAGAGATCTAGAAAACTGTGAGGAATTGATACAGAAAGTATGTTGGATAATTGTATATCTTTTATGAAAGTGGAAACCCCTTTAAGTAATGACTACCCAAATCTTAGTGATTGGGGAATGAATCATTGTTTTGTAATTCTTCTTATTTACTGTACATGAATGTTATATTGCATCTGTGGACGAGCCATTTAACATTTGGATCAAACTAGCAGTGAGTATATGTACGATACACAATTTAGTACCAAGTAATCTAAGCAAGTCCATGATTTGCTGCTTAAGACTTAAACTTTGAAACTTCTGTCCCTGACTTTTTGATGTGCAATAATCCAAGCCAAACTTTTTAACTATACACTCAGTGGTTAAGGCATGATTTGTTCAGAGTAAGCAAGCTTCACCTGTGACACCTCAGCATGTCACCAAATCCACACCGCACAATTTATTAGGATGCCAAGTTCCCTATCTTAAAAAAGTAACACTGGCACACATAGACACTTTATCAAGAAACCAGCAGGGGTCAATGTAGCACACACTATACCATAGAAAAAACACTCTCAGTAGTGCAATTTTTATTGACCTGTTTTTAGTTTTGAAGGATATGATAAATAATCCACACAACCAACATACCCGATTATTTTTTTATTAGTATTATTATTATTACTATTATTTTCAGTATTATTTACAAAAAAAAATACCTGTACAAGACATGTGAAATGACTGAATGAAGTTATCATTCCCATGGTATCGCCATAACTATTTATGGCATTTTAGAGACACAACATAAAATAACATACAGTATGTTGCGTCTATGTAATAAACATGCATTATATCTCAGGTCTGACTACTAATTTCCGAGCGCTATTAATTCTTACTAATTATCTGATTTCTTTTAGATGATCCTTTCTGAGAGCTTTGATGAAAGATTAAAGTCATTCATTACATTCCCAACATGCTATTCAATGATATCCTTCATATATGATGATTTATTCTTGGCTAAGAAATAAATTGATTTACTGTAATGGGTTTACTTTTTACAAAGGGAATCCATATGTAGCAATTTGTGGTAAATACACTGTACTAAACTACCAACATGACAACCTACATCCGTTGGGGCCACCCCTCCATTTACATGCTTAACTTCACTAAATTTGGTGGATACGAGTCCAGTAACTCTTCTATAATGTACTTGTATAACAATCACTTAGAGATGAATCCGCAACACTTGTCCGTTGTATTTAAAAAATTTCTTCTTTAATTCAGTTCATTAAAACCATACAAACTCCATACAAAAGATTAGAAAAACAAATAGTACAAAAAAAGACAACATAAAAACCGCTGTCAGTGCCACATGACTGCTGCTGACGCGTTTCAAGACCCACTTGGTCTCTTAGTCATAGCTCTTTTCGTGTCTCTTCTATAATGTGTTTTGGTCCATGCCCAATGATGTGACTTCATTGGATGTCTTAAGACATGCTTGGTACAACAGAGAGCAGGCCATAGGTGGAGTGTCCCAATGCCCCTTAAAGGGGCTCTATCAGCAAAATCATGCTGATAGAGCCCCACATATGCGTGAATAGCCTTTAAAAAGTAGCATGCGGCTTCTACTACGGCTACTGCGCAGGCGCCCAGGCCATTTTTTTATATCAGTGTCAGTTCGCGAGCGCCGGAGGAGGACGGGACCGGAGGACATCGGAGGAAGAAGAGGCGTGGATGAAGAGGAAGACATGCGTAAGTAGATCACATTCTTTTTTAGGGTTTTATTTTAAAACGGGGGGAGTAGTTTAATATAACATTTACGGTGCCTGAATAGCCTTTTTAAAGGCTATTCATGCATTTGTGGGGCTCTATCAGCAGGATTTTGCTGATAGAGCCCCTTTAACGACATCAAGCCATTGGAGAAGAAGTGTGTTAGAGCAGAGGTGTGTTAGGTCACCGCTGGTTGTAGGTAAGTACAGAGAAGCAGATTTTTTTTTAAACTTTGGGGGACCAGATAGTATGTCATTACTTGCGGGGTGGCAGTGGACAATATCTATGGGTAGAACTAATATGTATGTTTATAGGGGCAGCAGACTGTATATACAGTCCTATGAAAAAGTTTGGGCACCCCTATTAATCTTAATCATTTTTAGTTCTAAATATTTTGGTGTTTGCAACAGCCATTTCAGTTTGATATATCTAATAACTGATGGACACAGTAATATTTCAGGATTGAAATGAGGTTTATTGTACTAACAGAAAATGTGCAATATGCATTAAACCAAAATTTGACCGGTGCAAAAATATGGGCACCTCAACAGAAAAGTGACATTAATATTTAGTACATCCTCCTTTTGCAAAGATAACAGCCTCTAGTCGCTTCCTGTAGCTTTTAATCAGTTCCTGGATCCTGGATGAAGGTATTTTGGACCATTTCTTTCTACAAAACAATTCAAGTTCAGTTAAGTTAGATGGTCGCCGAACATGGACAGCCCGCTCTCAAATGATCTGAAAACAAAGATTGTTCAACATAGTTGTTCAGGGGAAGGATACAAAACGTTGTCTCAGAGATTTAACCTGTCAGTTTCCACTGTGAGGAACATAGTAAGGAAATGGAAGACCACAGGGACAGTTCTTGTTAAGCCCAGAAGTGGCAGGCCAAGAAAAATATCAGAAAGGCAGAGAAGAAGAATGGTGAGAACAGTCAAGGACAATCCACAGACCACCTCCAAAGAGCTGCAGCATCATCTTGCTGCAGATGGTGTCACTGTGCATCGGTCAACTATACAGCGCACTTTGCACAAATAGAAGCTGTATGGGAGAGTGATGAGAAAGAAGCCGTTTCTGCACGTACGCCACAAATAGAGTTGCCTGAGGTATGAAAAAGCACATTTGGACAAGGCAGCTTCATTTTGGAAACAAAAATTGAGTTGTTTGGTTATAAAAAAAGGCGTTATGCATGGCGTCCAAAAAGAAACAGCATTCCAAGAAAAACACATGCTACCCACTGTAAAATTTGGTGGAGGTTCCATCATGCTTTGGGGCTGTGTGGCCAATGCCGGCATCGGGAATCTTGTTAAAGTTGAGGGTCGCATGGATTCCACTCAGTATCAGCAGATTCTTGAGAATAATGTTCAAGAATCAGTGACGAAGTTGAAGTTACGCCGGGGATGGATATTTCAGCAAGACAATGATCCAAAACACTGCTCCAAATCAACTCAGGCATTCATGCAGAGGAACAATTACAATGTTCTGGAATGGCCATCCCAGTCCCCAGACCTGAATATCATTGAACATCTGTGGGATGATTTGAAGCGGGCTGTCCATGCTCGGCGACCATCAAACTTAACTGAACTTGAATTGTTTGTCCAAAATACCTTTATCCAGGATCCAGGAACTGATTAAAAGCTACAGGAAGTGACTAGAGGCTGTTATCTTTGCAAAAGGAGGATGTACTAAACATTAATGTCACTTTTCTGTTGAGGTGCCCATACTTTTGCACCGGTCAAATTTTGGTTTAATGCATATTGCGCATTTTCTGTTAGTACAATAAACCTCATTTCAATCCTGAAATATTACTGTGTCCATCAGTTATTAGATATATCAAACTGAAATGGCTGTTGCAAATACCAAAATATTTAGAACTAAAAATGATTAAGATTAATAGGGGTGCCCAAACTTTTTCATAGGACTGTAAGGGCAGAACCAGTGTATATGTCTTTGGGGGGGGGGACTATAATTCTATGTGGCATCATACTGTATATAAGAGCAGAGCCACTATGAATGTCTAAAGGACACTATAATTGTATGAGGACAACTCACAAATTTCCAGTGGGTTTGAACCAAGTAGTATTATAGTAATGTAAAATTCTTATAGTAGTTTAAATAGCTGATTAAAGAGGACCTTTCACCACTTTTGGGCATATGCAGTGTTATATACTGCCAGAAAGCCGACAGTGCGCTGAGTTCAGCGCACTGTCGGTTTTCCCGATCTGTGCCCGGTGTAAAGAGCTTACGGTGCCGGTACCGTAGTGCTCTATGGTCAGAAGGGCGTTTCTGACCATTAGCCAGAGACATCCTTCTGCCTCGCGGCGCCTATCGCGCTGTACTGTGGAGCGGGGAGGAACGCCCCCTCCCTCTGCTCACACAGCTCGTCCATAGACGAGCATTATCAGGAGCGGGAGGGGGGAGTTCCTCCCCACTCCACAGCACAGCGTGTCGGCTTTCTGGCAGTATATAACACTGCATGTGCCCAAAAGTGGTGAAAGGTCCTCTTTAACAAAAATTTTGTATTGCATCGGCTTTAAAAGGAATGGATTCCCTCTACTTCAATTTTTCTTATATGCGTGGCCCATTTACCTGGCCAGGTTTGAGACTCTTGGTCTACGGTTTGAGCTTAAATAAGAATTATCATACATTTAACTAGAAATAAATGTGCCCTGCTTCACTACATGATACTGGAAATTTCTGTAACTGTTGGCGGTACCCTTATTTTCATCAGCAAGCATCACCCACCGAGATAGAGCCAAGGGTGACTATGGAGGGTTTCCTATCAGATAGGGTTGTTGGGCAGAGATATGGCCTGGAATAGTTAGATGCAGAAAGACTGTTGATATCTTAGGCTGGGTTCACACTACGGTCACTGTCCGCTCCGGGGGTTTCCTCCTAAACCCGGGGGAAACTGGAAAGAGGATGGCTTTCCGGCGGTCAGCTTTAAAACCCATTCATTTGCATGCAGGACTTTGTGTCCGTGCAAAAAAAAAAAAACGGTTTCCAGGCAGAGAGGCCGCATACGGACACTGGCGGTCACCTTTAGAAACTCATGCAAATGAATGGGTTTTAAAGCTGACCACTGGCAAGCCGTCCCCTGTCCAGTTTCCCCGGGGTTCATGATGGAAGCCTTGGGGCGGACAGTGACCGTAGTGTGAATAAAGCCTTAGTCACCCTTTACTGCTGATACCACTGACAGACTGGTGGAGTACTTATGTAACTGCAAATGTCTCTGACAGACATTTGCAGTGAAGATAGATGTTATAGATGAAAGAATTGTTTTTTAGGGAAGCAAAGTATGTTGTCATGTCAGATTATAAAAGCGATTGGGGTGGAGGATTAGTTAGAAGCTCCTGGGCCCCAGTTCTGAGTCTGAACAGCGCTTCCTCATCATCTACTATGTCCCATTTATAATAAAGGTGGCCGTAGGGCCTTCTTAAAGAAGCAGGGCCCAGGTGAACTGCTACTTCTGTAACCTAGAAGCTACATCATGACTGCAGCATGTTTACAAGCACAAATGTTATGTTACAAATGCAGTTCAAATTTATTGTCATTTCCTTCCAACAAACTAGTTGACACTTTAGCTTATTTTACCAGACAAGTAACATTTTTTTTTATGTATTTTTGAACAATAATGTTACTGGCTGTTTCTTCTGAAAATCACAGACAAACAAAAAAAAAAGTTTGAAATGAAATTTTGATTTTTCTGCCAACTTTGACATTGAAGGTGAGCGAGAAATTCATGTAATAGGCTACATTCGGAAAACAACTTGGAAAAGCATTTTCACCTGGCCGGCTTCATCAGTTCTTTCAGCGTTTCTCTATGTCCCGCCACAGAAAATGCTGTATAAAATGAAATGATATTTCTATCAGTTTACTTCTCTGACTCGCCAGTAGAATTGTAAGTAGCAACAATGGGTAAATAATAAAGCACAACATCTAATCTGCACAACCACATATAGCATTCAATATTGATTACAAGTTAGGGATTCTTGGATTAGATATTTAGGTACTTGAGCCAGCATCAGCATCGTGTAGTTACTATGAGCTGTGGTATATTGGCAGATTGGCCCATAGGTACATTTTACAGCATTTTCTAGTTTAACCCTGTGTAACATGTGGGGTAAGCTTTTAGATCAAATCTGAAAAACAAGTAAGGGTTGGTTCACACTAGCGCTTGTATTCCGTCCGCAAGGAGTCCACACGGAGACCCCCCCCCCCCCCCCGAACGGAATACCAACGCTAATGCAAGCAATGTGCAGTTAAGCAAACAGAGCCCATAGGCTATAATGGCTCCGCGTGCTTGCCGCGCACTGCCCGCACAATTCATTTGTGCGGGCAGTGCGCGGCAAGCACACGGAGCCCATTATAGTCTATGGGCTCCATGTGCTTTGCAAGCACATCGCTTGCAATTGTGATTGCATTCCGTCTGGGGGGGTCTCCATGCAGACTCCTTGCGGACGGAATACAAGCGCTAGTGTGAACCAACCCTAAGCAGTCTGTTTTGATGAAAGTCTTAAAGAATGGGGACAAAGTAGTGTGCACCAAGCATTGGCATAATCTGAAGCATCTGGACTGCAAAATCTGTAGGTAGCCCCTACCTACCGTATGTTATGTAGAATATAGGTATAATTTATGTAGCACAGTGATTTTTGATTCCCTCTCAGAGTCCAAGGCCAGGTAGTGGCTACCACCACTGCATCACCTATGATAACACCCTTGGCAGCAATGCTAACCAGAACCCTGCAGTTTTGTACTACTTGTGCCTACTCCATAAGCTGCCATTTGGTGTTCCCTATGGTTTGGTATTATAGAATTAATATGGTGTCCAGTAGAATTTGACACAACTTTTCTGACAACCACACTATTTGGCTCTGTATTAAATTGAAGTCATACATAATAGCCTTCAACTGGCACCATAATACAGTTCCATATGACTGGGTTTGTTGGGAAATGTAATAGGAATTAAAGAGCTCTAATGATCTGTATATGATTAATAAAGTACAGTAGGGCCTTATTTATTGTACATTGTTCACCAGATGGCCTAAGAGATTTACTATAATTTTTTTTTTCATTTTTAAGTACAGGCTATGAATTACTCATTTATAGAGCCACCTTTAGCATGAATGACTTGAAGTAACAGTTTTCTGTATGGCTTTATCAGTCTCTCACATTGTTCTGGAGGAATTGTAGCCACTCTTTTTCACAAAATTGTTTTAGTTCATTGAAACTTATGGGCATTCATGCTCTCCAACTACAGCATTTCAATTGGGTTGTGCTCTGTTGTATAGATGGCCTCACATCTGACTCTAGAATACTTTTATATACAGAGGAGTTCATAGTGAGCACAATGACAGCGATAGGCTGAGGTCTTGTGCGTTCAAAACAAGCCCAAATCATCACCCCTATACCACTAAGCTTGACCATTGCTATGTAATATTTCTGTAGGAATGCTGTGCTTGGTTTTCACCAGATATGGCGCTGTGCATTATGGCCAGACATCTCCACTTTGGTCTCATGTGTCTGGAATTCTTATGGTTTGTTCAGATGCACATTTGTTCTTTTTACAAAAAAGAGGCTTTCTCTTGGCAACCCTTCCAAACAAGCCATTCAGTGTTTTGTCTAATTGTACTGTCATGAACTTGACATTTAACCTGCTGAATGAAGCCTATAGAGTCCTAGGTGCAGCTCTTGGGGGAGGGGGGGAGCAATTTTGCTGAGCATTGCACAATCTGACCTTGGGATGAATTTGCTGGGACATCCACTTTTGGGATGACAGTCAACTGTCTTGAATGTTTTTCACTTGTGAATAATATTTCTCATTGTAGAATAATGGAGTTCTGTTGGATGCAGGTTAATAGCGTTCACCAGGTGTATCACATTGGAATATGAAATGTTGTAATAAGCAGAACAACAAGCATTGTCCCAACTCCCCTCTCAACTTATCCTGTAAGTCCCATTGAGGTCTTGAGTTTCTCAAACTTGCCCTTGTGCAGTGGTCTGCAGATAATTCCAATAGTTGCTGTGATGTCTGGGTAAGTTGTGTCTGCTCGTCCGTAACTTTCATTATCCTTCAAACTTCAGATGGAATGGATCCATTGGAATCGATACACCTTTAGCTTCTGACATTCCAAACTGAATCAGAATTGTAGTGATTTTGGCACTTTCATGAGAAGAAAGCTCCCATCGTTTTCTGTCTGGATCGGGATTCCTAGATAATGTGTCACATTTCTAAAGTCCTTTGTTTCGAAACGTTGATTAAGATTTGGACCTTTTTAATCTCTGTCTCATCTTGATGTGCTATAATTATTTTATCCGCATTGAGGAGAATGTATTCCCTTTTTCCATCCACCCATCTTGTGTAAAAAAAAATGGATCAGCTTGACCTCTTGTAAGTCCTTCTTCCAACAGAACTTTGTTCATTTTAGTGTTCCATGCTTTTGCTGATTGTTTGAGGCCACAGAGAGATTTTTGCAACTTACAAACATGATTTTCCTTACCCTTGAGAATATAAACTTCTGTTGGGTCATATAGAACTCTTCTTCAATGTCACCATTTATTGAAGGTTTTGATATCTACATCTCTGGTGACCATTTTGTGTACAACAGCTATAACCATTAGAGTCCAGAATGTGGTCTGGTTGGCAGCTGGAAAAAAGAAGGCATCATAATCTGCATCATATTTTTGTAAATATCCCTTTCTGACTGATGTTGCTTTAAAGAGGACCTTTCATGGTTTGGGGCACAGGCAGTTCTATATACTGCTGGAAAGCCGACAGTGTGCTGAATTCAGTGTACTGTCGGCTTTCCCGATCTGTGCCCCAGGTAAAGACCTACCTGGTACCGTAGCTCTTTACAGTCAGAAGGGCGTTCCTGACAGTCAGTCAGGTACGTCTTTCTTCAAAGCAGCGCCTATCGCGCTATACAGTGTGAGCAGGGAGGAACACCCCCTCCCCTCCTCATAATACTCGTCTATGGACGATCACTGTGAGCAGAGGGAGGGGGCGTTCCTCCCCAGTCACACTGTACAGCGCGATAGGCGCTGCTTTGAAGAAGGACGTACCTGACTGTCAGGACGCCCTTCTGAATTCAGCGACTGTCGGCTTTCCAGCAGTATATAGAACTGCCTGTGCCCCAAACCATGAAAGGTTCTCTTTATATCTGAGCTCTAACTTCAGAATCATATTTGGTCTTAAAACCCATTTACATGAAATAGCTTTCTTGCCTTGTGGTAGCTTGGTAAGTTTCCAAGTTTGGAGTTGGTGAAGGGATTCAATTTCTGAATCATCTGCTTTAGTCTATTTCTGCTTTTCATGTATAGGTAATCATTGCATCCCTTCCCATGACTGTGGTTCTGACTATGGAAGCACTACAACCATGTAAGATAAGCACTGATCTGGGATGCCTTTATTTGATCTTGTTGATCTTGTAAATTGAGGTTGATCTGGTACTTGATCTGGAACTTCTGTTGTTTATTCAATAATTGAATAACGCTGATCACTGGAGTTTTCCATATAGGTATAAGGGGAGCAAAAAGTCTTCAGAGGAAAACTCCACAGTCTTTTCTGCAGAGTTCTTTTTCCTACGGACGCTACATGGGTCCTAAAATGGTTTGCATCTTATCACTTGTATATTCAGAAACTTCAGAAAGGTGTTCTTCAAGTTTCTCTGGAATTTCATCTGTGATGCAAAGTAAACAGACAACTGTATATCTTGAATAATCATAAATAGATGTGAGAAAATATCTTTCTTGGGGTGAGTGCACTCATTGATCCACAAACATTTGTGTATTAAGTCAAGTGGCTGCTCTTTCCTGGCACTACTTTTGGGAAATGTTTTTCTGGATATTTTCCCTTTAAGGCAGCTTGTACATTACATCATCTGATTGCATTGGTCTATTTTAACACCATTAGCCAGCTGTTCTTGTACTAGCTTTCTTATTACGGTACTTCTGGGTCTCTATGTGCAAGACGTCTGAGCCATGTGTGAACACAGTCCTTGTGCTGCTCATGTCTGACACTACAAACACTTTCTTTGCATTTTAGCTGATACAGTTCATCTGTGATTTTTTTTTTCCTTCTGCAAGTATACCCTTGTTTTGAGATGATGCAGCTGTCATTCTTAAATGTGACTTCATTCCCCTGTCCTGTCAGTTTCCTCACAGACAACAAATTACTTTCAAGACTAGGAACATATAACACATCCTATACTAGAATCTTCTGGCTTTGTATTGGGGAGATCTGAAAAGTGATGTAACCATGTCCAATTCCTTCCGAAATAATGTACTGACCGTTAGCTAAGATCACTTTCTCTGTCCTACTTTGATCAAGGTTAGTGAAGAAGTTTGTGTCATTGGTGATATGACAATGCATGGTTTGTGATATAAATATATATATATATATATATATATATATATATATATATATATATATATAATCCTATGAAAAAGTTTGGGCACCCCTATTAATCTTAATCATTTTTAGTTCTAAATATTTTGGTATTTGCAACAGCCATTTCAGTTTGATATATCTAATAACTAGAGATGAGCGAACACTAAAATGTTCGAGGTTCGAAATTCGATTCGAACAGCCGCTCACTGTTCGAGTGTTCGAATGGGTTTCGAACCCCATTATAGTCTATGGGGAACATAAACTCGTTAAGGGGGAAACCCAAATTCGTGTCTGGAGGGTCACCAAGTCCACTATGACACCCCAGGAAATGATACCAACACCCTGGAATGACACTGGGACAGCAGGGGAAGCATGTCTGGGGGCATAAAAGTCACTTTATTTCATGGAAATCCCTGTCAGTTTGCGATTTTCGCAAGCTAACTTTTCCCCATAGAAATGCATTGGCCAGTGCTGATTGGCCAGAGTACGGAACTCGACCAATCAGCGCTGGCTCTGCTGGAGGAGGCGGAGTCTAAGATCGCTCCACACCAGTCTCCATTCAGGTCCGACCTTAGACTCCGCCTCCTCCGGCAGAGCCAGCGCTGATTGGCCGAAGGCTGGCCAATGCATTCCTATGCGAATGCAGAGACTTAGCAGTGCTGAGTCAGTTTTGCTCAACTACACATCTGATGCACACTCGGCACTGCTACATCAGATGTAGCAATCTGATGTAGCAGAGCCGAGGGTGCACTAGAACCCCTGTGCAAACTCAGTTCACGCTAATAGAATGCATTGGCCAGCGCTGATTGGCCAATGCATTCTATTAGCCCGATGAAGTAGAGCTGAATGTGTGTGCTAAGCACACACATTCAGCACTGCTTCATCACGCCAATACAATGCATTAGCCAGTGCTGATTGGCCAGAGTACGGAATTCGGCCAATCAGCGCTGGCCAATGCATTCTATTAGCCCGATGAAGTAGAGCTGAATGTGTGTGCTAAGCACACACATTCAGCACTGCTTCATCACGCCAATACAATGCATTAGCCAGTGCTGATTGGCCAGAGTACGGAATTCGGCCAATCAGCACTGGCCAATGCATTCTATTAGCCCGATGAAGTAGAGCTGAATGTGTGTGCTAAGCACACACATTCAGCACTGCTTCATCACGCCAATACAATGCATTAGCCAGTGCTGATTGGCCAGAGTACGGAATTTGGCCAATCAGCGCTGGCCAATGCATTCTATTAGCCCGATGAAGTAGAGCTGAATGTGTGTGCTAAGCACACACATTCAGCACTGCTTCATCACGCCAATACAATGCATTAGCCAGTGCTGATTGGCCAGAGTACGGAATTCGGCCAATCAGCGCTGGCCAATGCATTCTATTAGCCCGATGAAGTAGAGCTGAATGTGTGTGCTAAGCACACACATTCAGCACTGCTTCATCACGCCAATACAATGCATTAGCCAGTGCTGATTGGCCAGAGTACGGAATTCGGCCAATCAGCGCTGGCTCTGCTGGAGGAGGCGGAGTCTAAGATCGCTCCACACCAGTCTCCATTCAGGTCCGACCTTAGACTCCGCCTCCTCCAGCAGAGCCAGCGCTGATTGGCCGAATTCCGTACTCTGGCCAATCAGCACTGGCTAATGCATTGTATTGGCGTGATGAAGCAGTGCTGAATGTGTGTGCTTAGTGCCGAGTGTGCATCAGATGTGTAGTTGAGCAAAACTGACTCAGCACTGCTAAGTCTCTGCATTCGCATAGGATGCACACACATTCAGCTCTACTTCATTAGGCTAATAGAATACATTGGCCAATCAGCGCTGACCAATGCATTCTATTAGCTTGATGAAGCAGAGTGTGCACAAGGGTTCAAGCGCACCCTCGGCTCTGATGTAGCAGAGCTGAGGGTGCACAAGGGTTCAAGTGCACCCTCGGCTCTCCTACATCAGAGCCGAGGGTGCGCTTGAACCCTTGTGCAGCCTCGGCTCTGCTACATCAGAGCCGAGGGTGCGCTTGAACCCTTGTGCACACTCTGCTTCATCAAGCTAATAGAATGCATTGGCCAGCACTGATTGGCCAGAGTACGGAATTCGGCCAATCAGCGCTGGCCAATGCATCCCTATGGGAAAAAGTTTATCTCACAAAAATCACAATTACACACCCGATAGAGCCCCAAAAAGTTATTTTTAATAACATTCCCCCCTAAATAAAGGTTATCCCTAGCTATCCCTGCCTGTACAGCTATCCCTGTCTCATAGTCACAAAGTTCACATTCTCATATGACCCGGATTTGAAATCCACTATTCGTCTAAAATGGAGGTCACCTGATTTCGGCAGCCAATGACTTTTTCCAATTTTTTTCAATGCCCCCGGTGTCGTAGTTCCTGTCCCACCTCCCCTGCGCTGTTATTGGTGCAAAAAAGGCGCCAGGGAAGGTGGGAGGGGAATCGAATTTTGGCGCACTTTACCACGCGGTGTTCGATTCGATTCGAACATGGCGAACACCCTGATATCCGATCGAACATGTGTTCGATAGAACACTGTTCGCTCATCTCTACTAATAACTGATGGACACAGTAATATTTCAGGATTGAAATGAGGTTTATTGTACTAACAGAAAATGTGCAATATGCATTAAACCAAAATTTGACCGGTGCAAAAGTATGGGCACCTCAACAGAAAAGTGACATTAATATTTAGTAGATCCTCCTTTTGCAAAGATAACAGCCTCTAGTCGCTTCCTGTAGCTTTTAATCAGTTCCTGGATCCTGGATAAAGGTATTTTGGACAAACAATTCAAGTTCAGTTAAGTTAGATGGTCGCCGAGCATGGACAGCCCGCTTCAAATCATCCCACAGATGTTCAATGATATTCAGGTCTGGGGACTGGGATGGCCATTCCAGAACATTGTAATTGTTCCTCTGCATGAATGCCTGAGTTGATTTGGAGCAGTGTTTTGGATCATTGTCTTGCTGAAATATCCATCCCCGGCGTAACTTCAACTTCGTCACTGATTCTTGAACATTATTCTCAAGAATCTGCTGATACTGAGTGGAATCCATGCGACCCTCAACTTTAACAAGATTCCCGGTGCCGGCATTGGCCACACAGCCCCAAAGCATGATGGAACCTCCACCAAATTTTACAGTGGGTAGCATGTGTTTTTCTTGGAATGCTGTTTCTTTTTGGACGCCATGCATAACGCCTTTTTTTATAACCAAACAACTCAATCTTTGTTTCCAAAATGAAGTTGGCTTCTCCAAATGTGCTTTTGCATATCTCAGGCAACTCTGTTTGTGGTGTGCTTGCAGAAACGGCTTCTTTCTCATCACTCTCCCATACAGCTTCTATTTGTGCAAAGTGCGCTGTATTGTTGACCGATGCACAATGACACCATCTGCAGCAAGATGATGCTGCAGCTCTTTGGAGGTGGTCTGTGGATTGTCCTTGACTGTTCTCACCATTCTTCTTCTCTGCCTTTCTGATATTTTTCTTGGCCTGCCACTTCTGGGCTTAACAAGAACTGTCCCTGTGGTCTTCCATATCCTTACTATGTTCCTCACAGTGGAAACTGACAGGTTAAATCTCTGAGACAACGTTTTGTATCCTTCCCCTGAACAACTATGTTGAACAATCTTTGTTTTCAAATCATTTGAGAGCGGGCTGTCCATGTTCGGCGACCATCTAACTTAACTGAACTTGAATTGTTTTGTAGAAAGAAATGGTCCAAAATACCTTCATCCAGGATCCAGGAACTGATTAAAAGCTACAGGAAGCGACTAGAGGCTGTTATCTTTGCAAAAGGAGGATGTACTAAATATTAATGTCACTTTTCTGTTGAGGTGCCCATATTTTTGCACCGGTCAAATTTTGGTTTAATGCATATTGCGCATTTTCTGTTAGTACAATAAACCTCATTTCAATCCTGAAATATTACTGTGTCCATCAGTTATTAGATATATCAAACTGAAATGGCTGTTGCAAACACCAAAATATTTAGAACTAAAAATGATTAAGATTAATAGGGGTGCCCAAACTTTTTCATAGGACTGTATAATTTGATATATATATATATATATATATATATATATATATATATATATATATATATATATATTAATAAAGTCAGCTTCAATACTTTTAACTCTTTGATGATCATTCTACCTTTTCAGCTCCAACCTCTGTGTTCAGCTTTCAGTTGAACTGTTTTCCTGCATACAAAGCATTGACATGTCTCCTTTAAATAAAATTTGCTTTTGACAAGATAAGGGGTCTTTAATGTATGGCGCTGCATGAGTAGAAGCCTATTACAGAAGCTTCAAGCTGAGAGTGACCTTTATCTTTCCTTTTTCACTCTTTTTGTCTTTACCTACAAAATCCTCTACTCAAGTACCTCTGCACTATAAATAACTAACAATTTGGCTGGAAAAAAAAACTTGCAGACTATTTCAAAGGTATCCTTTTTGTGTCGGTTGGTAGGCTTATAAGATGCCTGCATTTCCTGTATACATGTAAAAGGCTTTGTTACAGCCTAGGTACATTTTATCCCCCCCCCCCACATGAGTTGAGGGAAGCATGGACAATGAAAGGCAGACAAGTATGGAGGAGAAACTTGCATGAAATTGCAGTTTCTTTCTTTCAAAGGAAACCCTTTTTTGTGTCTATTGTTTATGCTTGGAAGATCCCTGCAGCCGGCAGACTAGAATTTTTTTTTCTTATGTACACATGGAAGGCTTTGTTACAGCAGATAGTATGGAGGAATAATCAGCACCCTTGTCTCCTTGCATGGTTTCATACTTCTTCAGGTGGATAGAACACATGATAGTGGTAAGAAGAAAGGAGGAGGGCTTGCGATGAAAGATGGTGCATATTGGGGCATATTGTGGTTTAAGGAACAATAGAGCTGATGAAAGAATATCAATCTATCAGCTGTGAGCGTAAAATCTTATTACATACCAAAGGAACTATAACATGTTATTGTGCATATGTACCCCACCTCTGCAAAAAGCTGATTCTGCCTGTTATATCTACATGCTGTGCCCCCTCCTCATGCCAACCAACCACAGTTAGTCTGTGTAATCAACATCACTTCAAACAGAAAACTAAATGATCCTGAAGTTTTTTTTATTTTCTTTTTAGTGGCTATGACTCCTAGTTTCTTTTCTATCTGCTATGAGCTTGTATGTGTTTTTTCTTGCTATATACTACTGTACTATCCATGATGCTGTAACACTCTGAATTTCCCCATGGTGAGACTATTAATGGATTATCTTATCTCATCTCATCTTCTGCTCTGGACACCTGACTATTAGATTCACTCTCTGTTATCTTCTTGAACTTATGTGCATGTTTTTTCTGACATATTCTAGAGCTACCCATATCCTGGGGGAGGGGCGGAGGGATTCATGTGACAGCCCCAGCGACATTTTCTGATCATCTGGTGACGATCCATTTCCCTATTTCTGGAAAAGGATCGTCACTACTACTCCACCCCTTTCCCCATCCACTCCATTATACTTACCATTCAGGCTTCTTCCGGGGAGAGGGCTCCTTCCTCTCTAATGATGCACTCTTCTCCACTGTACACCGCTGGTAATTTACTCCTACGGAGCTTCCACGCATGCTCAGTAGAGGTGGCTCATTGCTGCTGAGAAGGAAGCGTATGGGAGAAGTACAGAAGGAGGGACAGTATGCTTATTTCTCCAGCGAACTACACCAAAATGGTGCTCGGACATGCGCAGTACCATTCTGAATGGAGTGTCACTGCGCATGCCTGAGATTTGAACTGCAAGAGCGCAATCTTGGCAGCAGAATATCTGTGGAGGAGGAGGGCAGTCAGAGCACAAGCAGTAGAGGGGCGGGATGAAAGGTATGACGTGGAGGGGTGCTCGGAGGCCCTGGAGAACGCCCAGGGTGCTCTATGGGGTTCATGTCCATAAGCTATTATAGCGATTTATAATGAAACGGCGGGGTCAATTGAAAATGTAAAAGCAGTGGTAGAATATTCAGACGTGTTTAAACCACTTTCACCAATGATAGATTCCCTTTAATTTTTCGCACATTACTTTTTCAATTTGAATTTGAAAAATGTCATGGTTTAATTTACCTTGTGTTGCTCATCTCACCTAATTTTAAGAACTTTTTTGTTTTATTATGTCCTGATATGTTAAACCGTAAAATTCAAAGAGGTTGTACTTTGATTTTCTTATGACTATCATTAACATATTATGTCATTGAAATGGTAACATGTGAAAGATGGATAGAGCAGCATTTTCATATGTATAGTTGATTCATCCTGGGGAACAGCATTACAGTTTTATACAGTATATATGGCTTGTATTATGACCTGCCTGCTGCATAAAAAGGCAGAAATGACAAAGTACCCTTATAACAGCCAAAGGCAGATACTATAAAAGTACTGCTGTCAGGGGTTTTCAGAAAATTGCCTACAAGTAACCAGATCACAAACTGGTTACTCACCCATTAAATCTCCCAATCTTTAGCTCCACCGTTACAGTGATCCACGCTAGCCCTACACTAATAATATCACATACATTATTGAGATGACCACTGCAACCAATCAATGACCCCAGCAGTGATGCCTGCTTATATACAGAATGGGACTGCTAGGACCAGTGTTTGCTACAGTGTTGCAGGGCCAGAGGGGACCCTGGAGCAGTGGTAACGGAGCAGCAGGGAGCATGACAGCTAAGTAATGGTTATTTTTTATTTATGCTAATTCCTTCTTGTTTTTCTTAAAATAAGACAACCCCTTAAAGCTCCCATAGTAGGTGAAGACACAGTACCTATAACATAAACAGTACCCATAATATAAAACTATTGTACTCACAGTAACCCCAAAATAATGCCGCACTGAAAGTCTAAAAAATAAATGTCCCCTAAGCAATGTACCTGAAAGAGTATTGTGTACAATGTCTCATATGCCAGAATAACAATACTTAGCAGTGCCCCATTCTTTTGCCATGTAGTTGGTTTATCAATAACCATAGACATCTAACCTTTCTTAAATATTGGCACAGTTGGAGGAATCATCCCAACAACATGTATAACTTATTCTATTATAAGCACCTGTAAATGGAGACACTCAATAATATGCAAAAGGAATGTTTTGTTCGCCTAAGGTTCATTTAAAGAAAAAACTATTTCATAAGATATCCATAGCAGCTTATTCACTGGGCAATCTCTGTCCTTCAAGTGACTATTCAGATTGACTTCTGTACAGTCATGTTAACTTTCAGTGGTGAAATTGGACTTGTGTGTGCCTTTAAAATAGTGCCTGTCATTCAAGTTGTGCAGACAGAGGTGACACATGAGGTCACTCCCACATGATCCTAAGACATATAGCTGGGACACAGCGGGATCAGGCTCACATCTATCCATGCACATCTATTTCACAGAGTCAGCCAGCTACACAGCACAACTGTAAGAGCAATTCATTTGATTACAAAATACTATTATGATGATTATTATTACTATTATTATTACTTTATCAATGTCTTAGCCTCAAGCCTTATTCATTCTATTTCTGATGTATATTAGTATTAATATATTGATGTACCTGTTGTTTCTCCTCTCCCCATGTAATGACATTCAGCTTTATGATAATAAATGTTTTGTGCACCTATATTGCACTTTCTACCTTAAAAGCAATAAAGCTATAATTACTTAAGTTGTAATTTACCTTCCCAGCCCACGCCAGACAAGGCGTCTTCTATGATCTTTATGTTTACATGTTCTTTTAATTAGGTAAAGTCCAATACTGCAATGATGACAAATGAAGTGACAATTACAATGTGCATGTGCTGTGACTTTACACGCTTGTCTTAACATAATTGTTGCCTGAGGACATAACAGTGTGAATTGTTATAAATGTTCCTATATACCATTGTTAGCTGCAACTATATGTTTGTAAGGTGATTATTACTATGTTGATGTGCAGTGAATGGACAAGGCCCTTTGCTTGGATACGTAACAGTGGGCAGATGAGGTAGAAAGACAATATGATATACCAATAAAGCATATAATTTGTAAATATAGATCAGAAGAGAAGATTTTATAAGTCTGCATGTCTATATAATATATACTCAACATCTGCTACCCAGTTACATTGTAATCTGTATTATGTGTATTGATGGATGAAGATGGGTAGAAGTATACACTGTTAACTAGGCAGAACTCCATAGCTTTAGTACCAGCTGTGCATGGTATTACAGTTTAGTCCCCTTCACTTTAATAGGACTTAGCAGCAGTGAGCTGTAATACCAGGGATAGTCATTTCTAAAAGTACAGAGCTGTGAATAGTAAAGAATGAGAGGGACATAGCGCTCCTGAGGTGCTGAAGCCTTAAAAATAGCTGATCAGCAGGGGTGCAGGGAGTTGGATCCTCATCTATCCTGTAGTGATTAGGCTTGTAGGCTAATTGTATCTAGTAGGTTTTACATTGTAATGCACTGGATAACAGTTCTGAAATGTGTCACATTGTTAAAAATTGTACCCAGCAGTTTCTCCCTTGTATCATTTATAACAATGCTACTGATGGGGACGTATATACATTTATATATTTCTCCTGTATACTCCATGTCCTTTTTAACCAACTAAGCCTATATGTCATTTTGACCTGCTTTCAGTAGTTAATCAATATTCGTGTCTGGAACGATCATCATAACAAAATAATAAATGGGAATAAAAATGATTTAGATAAGATTAATTAATGGAGAAATAAATGTTAAATTGGTTATTGGTGACTTGACCTATCACATATCAAGATGGCTTCAACTGAGATAACTCCAACTATCATGTGAGGGGAATTTTCCTATTTGGGGGAGTGGTTATTAGATGCATATAAACTGAAAATGCTTATTCAAATGATTAATGTTTAATCATATGTACGCCCCATGTACGCCCACTGTAGTGGGTATAAAAAGGTTTGATGTACACAATATAGCTATGCTTCTACCCAGGTTCAATTTGCCTCTGTGTTGAATGCATCACTGACTCGAGTCTTTATCTTTAAATTTGACTATCATCCAATATATTTAAGTGGTCCCATTGAGACTACCCTGACACTACTACATGTAACAACTAACTTGATCCATATAACAGGGGTCATCAACTACAGTAGCCTTCTTATAATGTTTCTGTATCAGCAAATCTGCCTTATTTTACAGCAATAATTGGGGTAGACATATTATTGGTGCACAGGGGCTCCGAATATCAGGGAGTTCTATCACCTTAACAGCAACTTTTTATTGTCTCTTAGATTCTGGATAAATACCTTAGGTAAAGAAGTTCATGGTTAAGGAATAATTAGGGATTGTTAGACCAATATAGGAGGGTGCTCTATGAGATATTGCAAAAAAACAACCCATAACAGTTTTTGAACAGGGGCCCTCAGCTATCTCTGTATGCCTCTAAATGCAATGCATGCAGGGCAATACTGTGACCTGTGCGACCTTTGTCAAAGACAAAATCACCTTGTCATCCTAGCCTAAAAGTATATTCACACACAGCTTTGTTGAAAGAGTTTTATTCAGTTACATGGGGCTTGTAGAAATCCATGTGCTTACTGCAGAAAGAACCGATTTCAAATAAGTGGAACAGAATTTTGTTTCCCTAAATTTCAGCAACAATCATCCTTGTGTAAATATACCCTATAAAAGCAGTGAATATATATTGCTACATAATGAATATTCTAGGAAGCTGACAATCTTAGTGGAAGCTACAGTTCAATGCCACTCATATCAGGTTTCCTTGAAACAGATAAATCAATGGGGAAGAGTCATAAAGACCGGCATATTGTCTTAATGTCCCCTGGAACTGCAGGGTATGCACTTAATTCACATGATGAGTTAGGTGCATTTTCCATAAGTTTTGCCATAATTTATGCTACTTTTGTGGTGTATATAATGAGGAATGTGACATGGGTTTGCCCTGCCCATATCCCACTCTGACTCTGCTTTCCTTTGGAAAAGTAGTGAGGCTGGTGCAAAAACGCCCCTAAGTGATGTTAAATAGTCACCACGTCATCAATTTGATGGCCGACGTAACCAAAATGGGCACAGAACAGCTGACTTTGCATGTTCCATTGCCATTTTGCAGTGGTCTCTTACTTGCGTGGTCAGCTGTTCTATCGGCCATTTCGCGGTGATCTCGTGTAAGAAGAGGAGTAAAGAGGAGGAGACACATCAGGATCAGAAGACATAGGCGGCACTGGATTGGATAACAATACTGTGCTCTGAGCAGAGAGGGAACGCCCTCTGTACTTTCTGAGTACAATTAGTATAAAGAAGAAATGAAGAAAAATTCAAAATCGGCGGCGCGGACCTTCAAAATAATTGTAAGACATGAATCGCCTTTATAAAGGCTAGTCCTATGTGCTTTTAGTTTAAATCCCTTTTAGCAAAATTAAAGATGTAGAAGTACAAACCATACATAGCATTTACTTCTACCTATACAGAAGCTGTGTGAACTGAGGTTAATAGTCCTCAGAACTCTTATCATTTAGAAAAGTTTAAGACAGTGATTACAATATAATTAAGGCATGCCTTGCAAATGTAGTGTTTGCTATATTATTACCAGAACAAAAAGGATGCTAAAACAAAAAAGGCTATTTGAGGTTAAACATCATTGGCTTGAGGCTAAGATATGCCATTGGCATCCAGTCTGTGACCTTCATCATTCACAAGAATATATTGGCAGTAGAACTAGAAAAGGATCTTATTACTGTACCTTGTCTTCTGGTTTTTTGGACAGTCACATGGTGGACCATTGAATTTAATATTCTGACCATGTGGTCTCCAGAGAAAGCCAAGCGTAGCCAACAAGACCCCAAGTGAAATGTCTAGCCTAGCGTCTCTGCCACTTTCTTCTACTTTTATTGCCAAGGTTCACATTAGCAGCACTTCTGAAGACCAAAAGAGACAGAGAAAGAGACAGTTATAATGTTACTCATCAGGTACACACACGGCAGCTTATCATGATAAGTTACTTGAAGTAATGCATACACTTAAAGTGGTTGTCCCATGAAAAGCATCCTATCTATACTGCTAGTTTATGTGGATTTAAGGCTTTTCCTAAACACATTGCTTTATCAAAACTGCTTTGTTTGGCCGCTATCTTAATTTATTCACTTCATTGTTGACACTTCGTTTCTATGGCTACTGGACTTATCTGCTCATTTCCCAAGTGACGTAGCTGCCTGCTCTCAGGGGGGAGGGAAGGGCTGACAAGCAATGGAGCTCCTCAGATAGGGGAGCGGGGAGATGAGAGCTCCGGGATTACTGTGCTGTCTATCTTCAGCTTTTCCACTTATCAGCCGGTTTAACTGAATTTGGCTGATAAGGGCTGAGATAAGGAGTCCTTACCTCTGTATGTAATGCAAGCTGACTCAAATCCAACTCTGCTACATCAGTTTCCACATCAACTTTATACTGTGGTAATGCATGTACAACCAATCCCTCATTACAGACTGCAAACATAGCAGATAGCAGAGCAAGTGAAACCCCGCCCACCAATGTGCTGGGAAACCCAGGAAGTGAAGAGAACACAGAGCCCTGCAGGCTGCAGAACAAGAGTTATAGGAATACCCCTTTAAAGGCCAGGGCCCCACGTGGCATGAGCAGCCAAATTGTAGCGGGAATGCCACAGAAAAAAAAAATGCAGTGTTTTACAGTCACTGCAAAGTGGATGGGATTCATTTTGGAAAAATATGTGCAGTGGATACGCTGCGATTTCCAAAACCATTGTGATTTTGGAAATCGCAGCATGTCAATTATACCTATGGAAACACTGGCGGTTTCCCTATAGGTATAATTGAAGCAGAAAATCTGCAGAGGAAAAATTGCTGGAAACTAAGAATGCTTTCAATAATAGAAGTATTAATAGTTTATCTTTGACAATTAACAAAATTAATCGGCGAATGTGATTTTTAGTTGCAAAATCACACCACAAAATATATGACATTTAAACTGGCGTAGGGCACTTGATTACTCATTATGTGCAACATATTTTCATGTGGCACAATAGAAAACCTGGCATAAGGCTGACGTATTTAAAACTGTCTAAGGGGGCATTCACACAGAGTAACGCCGAGCGTGTATCACAGCCGTACACGCTGGCGTTACGGCAGACTGCCAAACATTTCCCATTCACTTCAATGGGAGCGCTCGTAGCAGCGGCGTTTACGAGCGCTCCGACTGAAGTGAATGGGAAGTGTTCACCAGTCTGCCGTAACGCCGGCGTGTACGGCTGTGATACACGCCCGGCGTTACTCCGTGTGAATGCCCCCTAATACTGAGACACTTTTAGCGTATAACCCAAAAGGATGGTCACACCAAATAATGATTTGATTTTTATTTTGTTCATTCAATAAATTGACAAAAACAAACTATTAACACTTCTGTTTTTGAAAACTTTCTTAGTTTGCAACATTTTTTCCATAAATGCATATAACTTTTGCACAACATTGTAGTTGTTAATTCTTGCACAGAAGATGGTGATGTCTGTAGACACAGCTTGTCTGAGAGACAGTGGGGCCCAATTTTATGGTATACCTCAGAGCCTAAGGTTTAATTGATCCCCTGCTGGCTGTTGTTAATGTTCCATTACGAGCTTTACAATCTCTGGATCTACACCGCCGTACATGACTGATTTTCATTTCTGCATTCTTGTGTGCACAAGAAGACGCAATCTATAAGTAGACACTTATTGATAATAGGTAGAGATGAGCGAGTACTGTTCGGATCAGCCGATCCGAACAGCACGCTCGCATAGAAATGAATGGACGTAGCCGGCACGCGGGGGCGTTAAGCGGCCGGCCGCCGTCAAAGCGGAAGTACCAGGTGCATCCATTCATTTCTATGGAGCGTGCTGTTCGGATCGGCTGATCCGAACGGTACTCGCTCATCTCTAATAATAGGTTCTTTATTTGATAGATATACTTGTTCACATGACTATTAAAATTCATTGAGTTTAAAGTGTGCCACCATACGTTCATGGACTTGGATCCTGTCGCTCTTGCCAATGGGGGATGTAGCTATTAAGCGCCATAATTTCACACTTTTTCAATGTCTGATTTAAACCCCTAAATCCCAGACTTTACTTCTAGTTTCTAACGTCTAACTTCTTACATTAGTATTAGTAGAGTTCTAAATGCTTGAAAGAAAAAAATGAGAGGTCAGGACATGCGTGTTTTTATAAATGCTCCCATAAAAAAGATTTGCTCTGCAGAGAATTGGTTAGTGATAACTCATGATAAAATATGTATTGTGTTCATTAGTGCTTGCTAGTTTTATAAGAATTATAGCTTCTCAGTGGCAAATGCAAATGGATCAGATGTTAAATCTTACTGGGTGAGTCTGGAAATATCCCTGAGCTGGTAATTAACACTTTGGACTTCAGAAAGAGTATCACATAATTCAACCCACCAAGGACCAGAGTCTGGAATTCATACTCATTACCGCCCCAGACAGAACATAGCTGAAGATTACATAACATGACTGTGCGGATGTTACTTATGTAACCCTTTACTGTAGCAGTGCTAGAAAACAGAATTAGATCACAGATACATTTTAGAACCTATTAATGTGAAAGAGTGAATATGGAGACGCTTTGATGATTTAGGGAACTGTATTACCAGCAATACAGAATAGTATTTGTCACCTGAATTTGTCTCTTCACTTTTCTGTCCTGCTAATATAGCAAAGCAATATGAGAGAATTGAAATTCAATGGCAACACTTGCAGGATACAAAGAAGGTTTCCAGACAGGTCACCAGTTTTATGCCTGGTTCACATCTGCGTTCGCTATTCTGTTCCGGGAGTCCGCATGGGGACCCCTGGAAGGAAATACTGAAGACATTGATAATCAGAGAGCTTATGAAAGCACACAGACCCCATAGACTACAATATGGTCCGTTTGTTTTCCGAGTGGAGTCTGCACGAGTCATGTGGAGAGGAAAATACTTCATGAACTACTTTCCTCTATGCATAACTCGTGCGGATAGAGCGCGGAAAATACACGGACCCCTTATATTCTATGAGGTCCATGTGCTTTCATAAGCTCTCCTCTTGTTAATGCGTTAGGTATTCCATCCAGGGGTCCTGATGCGGACTCCCCGAACAGAATACCGAACGCAGATGAGAACCAGGCCTTAGATCGGTAGGGGGTCTGATGTCTGGCTCCTTCACCAATCAACTGTTCATAGAGGCTACAGTGTTCAGATGAGTGATGTGTTCTCTTCATTGCTTACCGAGTACAGTGCCTGTGTATAACAGATGTGCCTGAATAGGACTGAGGCCTGGTTCACATCTGCATTTGGTGGAGTCCGCTTGGGAACACATTAAAAAGCGGTGAGCAATGAAAGCACACGGACCCCATAGATTAAAATGGGGTCCATGTGTTTTCTGCACGGTGTCAGCACAAATTATACAGAGAGAAAAGTACTTCTTGAAGTACTTTCCTCTCTACATGACTTGTGCGGACACCGTATGGAAAACATCCGGACCCCATTAAAGTCTATGGGGTCCGTATGCTTTCATAAGCTCACAGTTTGTCAATGCATTTGGTATTCCATTCGGGGGGTCCCCAAGTGGACTCCCCGAACGGAATACCAAATGCAGATGCGAACCAGGCCTAAGCTACAAGCAGGCCATGTGACGTCACTTGACCTGTGAAGTGGAAGCAAACTCACCTTAGCCGCGATGTTGTTGGTTTTTTTTTCTGAATTTAGTGGCCAAATTTTGCCACAATTTTGATTTCACCTTGTAGCATCTTAAGCCAATACGAGACATTCCTTTCTCACTAAGCCATGCTCTTTTGTTGGACAAAACAAAAGAAATATCTAAAACATGTAATAAATGTTATCTAGCCCTTGGCAATTGACAAGAACTTTCCTCCCACTTGAAATGCAGAAGAGATTTGGATTATAACTCCTTAAAGACAAAGACATTTTACATGTTGGAATTTACATTTCTTACTCCCTGTCTTCCAAAAGCCATAATGTTCTCATTTTTCCATACAAAGTGTCGTATGAGGGCTTATTTCTTGCACGAGAAATTGTACTTTATAATGATACGACTGAATACACACACATAATCCCTAAACGGTCATACCTGCTGAAAAGTAAGTTTATCAGAAATACACTTTATTTACACATAAACTTAAAAAAAGAGGCCGGCTTTTCATTTTACAAGTTTACCTCGCTAAGTACGGGTTTAAATAGCCAGGTATGTTTATTGCAGATCTAACATTTCAACGTATAGGATTTTATTGCAAACAGTATACAAAAGTCATTACTTAAGAAGATAAATAAAATAGGAGTAAAACTCATAAATGTCTCTGATTTGCTAAAGTCAGCGACTATAAAAACGTCCTGTATATTTACAGTCAAGTGACCAGACAACTGGCGACAAGCGTAAATATGATTTACATGGGACTATTTCATGAGCTCAGGAGACACGACTCCCCAGCTGCCATGTCACAGAAGGCACATTTCCAGACATTTTATTCTATACTTTACATTAAACGTTGAATACGGTTAGGATTTAGGATGTGATCTTTTATGGTAACATTTTCAACAACCTTGGCTCAGTGTTTGCCTGCCAGGTCATTAAAAGCACTGACGGCCCTATTAGTACTGGGTAATGTTGCAGTTGAGGCTGTTAGTAGAAAGGGCATATTGCTTTATATTCACAGCTCTGACGGATAACCAATCTATTTCACAGCCCTTTTGTTTTGCAGTACACAGCCTTTTATATTGTGGAGTCAGGAAAGCAAATGAAATCACACAACATCATTTTTATACTCTGCTATTATATTTCTGAGTATTAAGTGATCTCTTAATCAACGCTGGAACAATTCTGCAGATAGACAATGAACGATGAGGATTTGCTTACCTGCTTTACCTGGTGTCCTATTAGCGGTATAGCATAGATACAATGTAAGGAAGTATGAATTATGTGCATATAGCTATGAGACAGAAATACTGACATGATCAAGGATAGATGATCGGAGTGATTGTATTTAGCAGGCAGCTCCGGAGTATCCAGAGTATAAGTGACATTTATAAAACTTGTTTAATTACTAAATTGTTGATGCTTGTTAATAATTTAAAGGTACCTTAACCCATGTTCTTTTCCATTTTACTTCCCTGATGTACAGTAAATAATACTGCATTATTACAAAGGAAAATTGTTGTTTTTTAATAGGACCTGTTACCAGGTCTAAAAATGCAAAGATACATATCTGATAAGCGCTTTTACCCAGAGCATTTTGGTGCTTTGTTTATCATTTCTGCCATTCCAAAGATATAAGTCCTTTAAGTGTTGATGGAAATTAGGCTATACTAGCCAAGTGGGTGGTAAGAGTGAGGTTTCTCTGAGGGTGGGATCTCTGTGTCCTACATGCCATAACCACTAACAGGGCTTATATGTTTGTAATTTGGAATCTATTTGAACAAACAAAACACCAAAATGCTTGGGATGGAGTGTGTCAATGGCTGTTCAGACCTGGTGGCAGATGCGCTTTACTTATATAGAGGGCAGCAGGAATACCGTCACTAGGACGTATGCATCAGATATATACAATGAGGACCAAATCCACAACTCCTTAGTATTTGAGTGTGGGAAAAGAACTGCGCTTACCCAGATGTCTTCATAAGAAGCCTTTATTGTTACCAGAACACACAACGCATTTCGTCATTTTGTCACGTGTACAATTTTGCTTACACCAAAATTGAGAAAGGAGCAATCTGTAGCTCTGAAACACATCGTGTTTTCTGGTATCAATAAAGGCTTCTTCTGAAGACAACTGGGTAAGTGCAGTTCCTTTCCCACACCCAAATACTAAGGAGTTGTAGATTTGGTCCTCATTGTATACATCTGATGCATACGTCTTTGTGAGGGTATTCCTGCTGCTGCCCTCCATATGATGTCTAAACTTATGAATCTGAACTCCAAAGAGTTGTGACTCAAACACAACCCCATAAGGGGAGCAACATTCTTTACAAAACCTTTAATCCATCCTAATTGGCAGTAATACATTATAGGTTGCGCGGTGCTGCCTTTTTCCATTTCTATTAGCATTAAGTAAGGTGAGGTCACAGTAGCTGCGCAGAGGACTTTTTTATCTGCTCCTTTAAGTATGAAAACAACAGACCCCATTGTAATCAATGGGGTCTGCCAGCGTCCACGATAACTGCTGTTCTAGTGTTCCAGCTCTACATCATCATGTACTTTTCTAAAGGGCCAGAAAATAAATTTTTTCATGGGCATGCGTTGTTTTAATGTAGTATTGTCCAACCAGTTGTAGTAATAAATATCTAAAGCTGGTCTAACACATTAGATGTATATCGGCTGAACCTAACAATTACACCAACCAGATAATGTGTAGAGGGGCCTCTTGACCCCAAAACAGCAGATGTCAGGGAAAGGAAGTATCAGTCAGTTGGATTTTAATATCTATCATATCCTTTTGTTCACAGGATATAAGCAGAAGACAAAGAAGTCTGGGTGTGGGTCTCTCCCTTCTCCCAGTTTAGTACATATGCATAGCTTAGATGAACTGAGCATTTATGTGTATGAGAAAGTCAGGTGAAAGATATTAGCTGTGTTCTGAATGAGAACTTCACCAGTAGTATTTGGCTGCCTTTACGGTCAGGATATGATGAGGAAGGTATGTGGATTTTTTCAGACCAGACACCGCCCATTATTTTTTGATAGATTTTATTATATAACTAAATATTGGATGAGAAACAAGCTTATAAACATATAATGCATAACATGTTCTAAAGCAGAGATTCTCAAACTTATTTTGTCTACCGTCCACTTTGAGAGTCAATTATTTTCTAGCGCCCCCTAAAATTTTTAACTGTACCACATCTTAAAAATCACAATCGCAGTTATTTCTCTAATTTAATGATAACGGCCATATGAGTCTTATCCTGTTTCTGAGTTTAAACTTACATAATAAATGAGACTGTTCTAATGAGAGCAATAAAACACAACTGTATAAATAACATTTAGAAAAACTTTATTCAAATTAAAACAAACATTTCAATTTAAATTTTAAAACTAATCTAATGTGAAGGGTGAATCTTGTGATTTTTAACAAGTTTCTTAATATCAGGCTTGACTTTAATAAAAAATAACAATAATAATAATAATAATCATCGATGTAGTGTAGTAGGTAGGTTTTGATTTTAGTTTAAAATATTAGAAAAACACAAATCAGCCATCACTCCCCTAAACCGCTTCAACAATCTCCAATTTTCTCTGGGCCCTTTACCGCCCCCTGTAGGCCTCCAGCGCTCACAAGGGGGTGTTATTGCCCACTTTGAGAAGCACTGTTCTAAAAAATTACTGAGATGAGCATGCTGCCCCAGTATCTGTCTAGACAGTCTAGTCTATCTACAGAAAAGTATATGACTATATAGATTACCAGGGACCTTATGATGACAGCTCGTTATGTCACTAGGATCACCGTTGAACAAATATTTAAAGTTAAAAGGATAAAATGATGCTTATTTTTATATCTGTTTACGAATTATCATCTCAAATAACCGAGTAGATAACAATATGTGTGTTATTTAAGAAGGACAATACCTAGGACAACATATCTAGGACAAAAAGGTGACATCTGGGGGCCACATGGTGGCTCAGTGGTTAGCACTGCAGCCTTGCAGCGCTGGAGACCTGGTGTTCAAATCCCGCCAAGGGCAAAAAACTATCTGCAAGGAGTTTGTATGTTCTCCCCGTGTTTGCATGGATTTCCATCCCATATTCCAAAGACGTACTGATAGGGAAAAAATGTACATTGTGAGCTCTATGTGGGGCTCACAATCTACATTTAAAAAAAAAAAAAAAAAAAAGGTGACATCTGGATAAGGTGGATATCTAGCAGTTGAAGTGTCACTAGTCAAGGTGCTTTACCATTCAGCCCTTGTTTTACTTTGATCATGGCCAATAATGAACATACACGATACTCATGATACATTATGTTTTGTGTTCCTCAAGATGGTGTAAGACCTAAAATGACAAATGTTCATCCAAATGTTCATCCATTGTCAATTTCTTTATATCTATTTATTTATTTTTTTATTGAAAATGTGTCAGTGCCGTATAACTTAAGATTTGCAGGTATGTTCATCGTGCTGATTGCTGGTCAATGTTAGTTAGAATCTGTTGAAGGGCAGATGGAGTTTGTACATTCTCCTTGTGTATATTGATTTCCGGCCAAACAACAAAATACTGATACGGTAAATAGACGCCTGTGAAGTTGGCCAATTTGTGTGTCTCTTACGCTAGGTTTACGTTTTCCATGTGGAGTCAGGGCAGGAAACCCCAAACGGAGTTCGAATACTGTTGTGAATCCAGCCTTGGAGTGTCAGGCAGCTAATAAAACATAAATGAAAACTATATTCACGTTGTACAAGAATCCTGACATTTCTAAATACTGTATTGTTATTGCTATACAAGCTTTGTGGAAAGAAAAACTTAGGGCTCGTTCACATCTGCGCCCGGTCTCCGTTATGCAGGTTTCCGTTTCCTGCACAAAACAGAAGCAGGAGACGGAAACCTGCAGGACTCTTTCATACCCATTCATTTGAATGGGTTCGAAAGATGTCCGGCTGTGAGCGGCAGTGAGCGTTTTATGCTCTCCGCTGCGAAACCATTTTTTTAAAATCGGACACAGAGTCGGACATGCAGTACTATGTGTCCGATTTAAAAAAAAAACGGTTTTGCGGCAGAGAGCATAAAACGCTCACCGCCGCTCACGGCCGGACCCGCTCTGACAGCTTTCCGTCTTCTGCAAGCAGAAGACAGAAAGCTGAGAACGGAAACCCGAACGCTAGTGTGAACCTAGCGTTAGTCTGTACAAACTATTGACGTCATATATATTTCTAAACCATACATTCTTCTTATAGTTTCAATTTTATAATTATTATAGATAATACAGTATAATATTATTCATCCATATATTTTAGAAACTGCAAAGTAATCTGAAATCTGACAAGATCGGAACCAGAAGACAAGAAGAGGTAAACTGTCATAAAATCCAAATAGCTGTGTGATAATCTAAAATATTTAGTAATCTATCATGGCTGATGAAATCTGATATTTGTTTGACCAGATCCTTTAACCAAGTAACCAAAATGATGTCCCATAAACATATTGATTATTCCGAGCTGTGCGATTATTTATACAGTACATGCATGTATGACATATCCAAACCCTCCATGTTAATGTTCCTTACACAGAATTGATAGTAATACATCACTCACAATATGTCAAATAGATTTCATGGTTACTTGATGTCGCAGTGACAAATGACTGATAAAAATATGAAAGATGTCCAATACATTTTCCTAAAGAGTGAAAGATTTAAGTGGTTGTATCATTTGGGACTATAGATGCAATGATAATAGCAATGGATGTCCATTAGCAGCCATATTATGTCCTGTAGAGGCACTGCTTTAATAATACTAATGTACTGGTATTGAGTGAATTATCATTGTATCCAAATACATATATATTATTTACATTATTATGTAGCTTTCTTTTAAAATGTATGTGGAGGATTGTACATGGGTCTTCATATTACTCTTATATATAGCTAGGCAGAGAATAATTTAATATACATATGTACATACAGTACACAGAACAATACCAAGCTCACCAAATAGGTGACACATAATTAATGTACATACATATATTAAGAACATGCGCTCATTCACATGCATCCACTGCATAACACTACATAGCAATTGTCTGCTCTCAACACCATATAAAGTCTTTGTACAAGGGTCCTCCCTTGTTAGTGTCTGGGTAGAAGAGTTAAAAATTGAGAGTTCTCACTCATTGATACCTTTTAATGGCTAACTGAAAAGATGATGACACTATCTTTTAGTTATCCCGGGTTCACACCAGCGCTTGTACTGCGTTCGGGGATTCTACCCCCCCCCCCCCCACACACACACACACACACACACATGAAAAATCAGATGTGAACCTAGTCTTAGCCTAAAAAGGCATCCATGCTTGAGGCATATCATTGTTTAATTTTGTCTATTGGCTACAAATTGTACAAATATTTTTTCTTTAATAAGATTTTATTGAAATTTTTGAAAAGAACATATTTTTTTGCCCCTGGGAAAAAAGCTGAAACGTTACAAAAGTGTTTTAGCGATTTCATCTGCTGTGACATCACAAACGTGTCTCTGTCAAGTAAGCTAATATGACAGCCCAGATGCATTAGCCTTTTAGAACAGAAACTGGATAACAGTCTTATTTTTACAGACAGTCTGTTAATTTTTGGGGATGAAGTACATAGACTGTGAATGTATGGATAGGAAAGGAATAATTTGCCCAAACTACAAGTCAGCGCTACAGTTCTGCAGTTTTATGCTGTGCCTAACCCAGCAATATAGTAGTATTATGTCACATAGTTTGAAAACATACGTATATTTTTTTTTCCTTTTGTTATAAATTATGTTTATTATTCCATTATAAAAGGTAATATCATATATTGTGTTTGAGAATTTCTGTGATTTGTTTCAATATAACTCCCACTAACCCACCCCAACACTTAATCCTCCTTAACAACGTGTTAAAGAGAAAAAGAACGGAAAAGAGAGAAATAAAATAGCGGTGCCCATCAATATTATTATTATTATTATTATTATTATTATTATTATTATTACTAACATCATCAATCTCCCCTCTATAACATTGTGTCCACTTTTCAAATTATACCCTCAAATTTGTTATTTTATCCAAAAGACAAGTGTTTTATCCATAGATATGATAGAATTGTTTCCTAATGCTGTATGGTACCCACAGGCATTAGATTTTGACAACTTTTCCATGAGTGCTATACACCAATTTCTGCTTATTGTAGACGGAGACAGGACAAATTGAATTTTACTTGCCTACTCCTTTTGCTTCTCCGTTAAGATAAGAGGTGTCAAAGATGAGCATTTGTGTTTCTGAAAGGGGATTTGGGTTGATCATTGATGTAACCAGTATCTTTGTAAAAGATATATAAAACCAACAGATTTAAGCATAAAATGCAAGATCCAGTCATTATTTTATGTGTTTGTTTTTCCACAATGAAGTGCAAAGAGGAGGTTAAATAGAGCGGGCTCTCATTATTTCCAGGGGACTGACAATAGTTTATGTCTACTCATAATACGTATAGAATTCCAGCAGCTAATAATTAAGTGTAAACTATCACAATTATTAAGAATGACATTTTCCTGCAGGTCACCATGAGCTTCATCACATAAAATAGATTAATCATCCAGTTAGTCCAATTACGTTATGTACAGCTACAACTACGACTCTTTTTTAATTAGACCCTTCTGCATTTTGTAAAGGTCAGTCTAGGAAAGTAAACATGTACTTCTCAAACATTAGCAATAGAAAATGCTGTAATTTTACAAGCCTTGTTTGACAGTTACAAGACACCCTGACCTTAATGTGACACCCTTGAAATACATCTTCTCTAGACTAGTTAAAAAAATTGCTGCATTTTATTTTACTATTTCAAGCTTGTAAATTTAGCTCCATCAGCTAGTAAAAGTTTTATAAAGGTCTTCTGTGAAACTTTCCACATGCCTTGTTACTATATTACTCGCGCCTTTCAAACATACCAAAAATTTTCAAACAGCAAACTACTCCATGAATATTCCTTCATATTATTTACAGTGCACACTCATATCCAATTTCAATAATAAAGACCCCAAACCTGCAATCTGAGATGTTATCTGTAACTGACAAATGATGCCATCTATACCAATACCTTAAACGGATATGTTTTCTGGAGCTGGAAATGTGTCAAAGCAATATAAAGGAGGACAATAGGGACCAGGAAGAACTTACTTATATTTACTAAGGTATAATCATATTGAAAAACAAAGTTAAAAACATATAAAATTATAACCCACCGTATAGGGTATTATAAATCCCTATCAGGTATATGAAATATAAAGATTGAGAGTTTTCAGTAGTTGATACCTTTTTAATGGGTAACAAAAAAGATGACAGATTGCAAGCTTTCAAGACTACTAGGTCTCTTCATCAGGCATAGTATAACACAATTTCTGAAGGCAAGCATGTGTATACACAAAAAGAGGCACAGGAATAAAGTGTTCAGTGCAACAGGTGATGGAAAGCAGTATACACACAAATAAATAGATAAACAAATTATCAGTTCAAAGGATGGTCCTCTGAGTTCTTGTACAAGGACATAAATCCATGCAACAGATTTAACCCCCTCTGTGTTAAACGTGGTCATGAGTTTATACTCCTATAATCTCAGAAATTGTGTTATACCATGCCCGATGAAGAGACCTAGCAGTCCCGGAAGCTTGCAATCTGTCATCATTTTTGTTACCCATTAAAAAGATATCAACTACTGAAGACTCTCAATCTTTATATTTCACATCCACTGGCTAATACGGTACAAAGTTATATTTTACCATATCAGGTGTATGGCACAGTTACACCATAGGTCAAGCACAGCAGAAAATAATCTGATTTGAGATTGAGATTTCCAGTATGTGGTCTTGGGGTCAAAACATATTTGGTACTTATTCACCTAAAAAAGTTTCTCATCCAAGTGATAATTAGAGATGGCTGAACCTGTCAATATTTGTTTTGTTTCGGGTTTGTATGGCTCAGGTCCAGCATTATTTTGGATGGAATATGTTCAGTATGAATCACAACTTAAATAGGCTTAAAGAGATCCTATCATTAAAACTTAATTTTTTTCTGCCTACCATGTAGGAATAGCCTTAAGAAAGGCTATTCTTCTCCTACCTTTAGATGTCTTCTCCGCGTCGCCATTCCTTATATACAGTGGGGCAAAAAAGTATTTAGTCAGTCACCAATAGTGCAAGTTCCACCACTTAAAAAGATGAGAGGCGTCTGTAATTTACATCATAGGTAGACCTCAACTATGAGAGACAAAATGAGAAAACAAATCCAGAAAATCACATTGTCTGATTTTGTAAGAATTTATTTGCAAATTATGGTGGAAAATAAGTATTTGGTCACCTACAATCAAGATTTCTGGCTCTCACAGACCTGTAACTTCTTCTTTAAGAGTCTCCTCTTTCCTCCACCCATTACCTGTAGTAATGGCAGCTGTTTAAACTTGTTATCAGTATAAAAAGACACCTGTGCACACCCTCAAACAGTCAGACTCCAAACTCCACTATGATGAAGACCAAAGAACTGTCAAAGGACACCAGAAACAAAATTGTAGCCCTGCACCAGGCTGGGAAGACTGAATCTGCAATAGGCAACCAGCTTGGACTGAAGAAATCAACTGTGGGAGCAATAATTAGAAAATGGAAGACATACAAGACCACTGATAATCTCCCTCGATCTGGGGCTCCACGCAAAATCTCACCCCGTGGGGTCAAAATGATCACAAGAACGGTGAGCAAAAATCCCAGAATCACGTGGGGGGACCTAGTGAATGAACTGCAGAGAGCTGGGACCAATGTTACAAAGCCTACCATCAGTAACACACTACGCCGCCAGGGACTCAGATCCTGCAGTGCCAGACGTGTCCCACTGCTTAAGGCAGTACATGTCCGGGCCCATCTGAAGTTTGCTAGAGAGCATTTGGATGATCCAGAAGAGTATTGGGAGAAAGTCCTATGGTCTGATGAAACCAAACTGGAACTGTTTGGTAGAAACACAACTTTTCGTGTTTGGAGGAAAAAGAATACTGAGTTGCATCCATCAAACACCATACCTACTGTAAAGCATGGGGGTGGAAACATCATGCTTTGGGGCTATTTCTCTGCAAAGGGGCCAGGACGACTGATCCGGGTACATGAAAGAATGAATGGGGCCATGTATCGTGAGATTTTGAGTGCAAACCTCCTTCCATCAACAAGGGCATTGAAGATGAAACGTGGCTGGGTCTTTCAACATGACAATGATCCAAAGCATACCGCCAGGGCAACGAAGGAGTGGCTTTGTAAGAAGCATTTCAAGGTCCTGGAGTGGCCTAGCCAGTCTCCAGATCTCAACCCTATAGAAAACCTTTGGAGGGAGTCGAAAGTCCGTGTTGCCAAGCGACAGCCCCAAAACATCACTGCTCTAGAGGAGATCTGCATGGAGGAATGGGCCAACATACCAACAACAGTGTGTGCCAACCTTGTGAAGACTTACAGAAAACGTTTGACCTCTGTCATTGCCAACAAAGGATATATAACAAAGTATTGAGATGAAATTTTGTTACTGACCAAATACTTATTTTCCACCATAATTTGCAAATAAATTCTTACAAAATCAGACAATGTGATTTTCTGGATTTGTTTTCTCATTTTGTCTCTCTTAGTTGAGGTCTACCTATGATGTAAATTACAGACGCCTCTCATCTTTTTAAGTGGTGGAACTTGCACTATTGGTGACTGACTAAATACTTTTTTGCCCCACTGTAATCCGGTTTTCGTCGGTATGAAAATAAGTTCTCTCGCAGAACTGGGGCGGGCCCTAGAGTTCAAACAGCACTCCATCTTCTTCAGGAACAGGTCTTCTTTGCGTCTTCTTTCGGCAGTGGCTTCAAATTCTAGGCCTCGGGCAGCCTACAATAGTGTGTAAGTGGCCATTTTCTTGTGGCCAGCAGGCGTGCGCAGTCAGCTTTGCCCTTGGTCCAAGGCCTAGAAGTTTGAAGCCACCGCCGGAAGAACACGTGAAGAAGACTCGTTCCTGAAGAAGATGGAGGCGTCACTGTAGAGTTCTCTTGCAGCATTGGGGACGCCCCAGTGCTGTTTGACCTCTGGGGACCACCGCCAGTGCTGTGAGAGAACTCATTTGCATGCCGACAAAAAACAGATTATATACTGAACGGCGGCGCGGAGAAGGCATCTAAAGGTAGGATAAGAATAGCCGTTCTTAAGGCTATTCCTATGTGGTAGGCAGAAAAAACTGAGTTTTAATGATAGGATCCCTTTAAAACATAGTGTATTACACTTTTAGGGCTCCTATGAACCTGTGCATAAGATTTCTACCTCTCTAAGGCAAACACAGCTGAAGTTATGTCAAAGTGAAAGTGACATGTATGATTTGTTTTTTTAAAGAGGACCTTTCATGTCTTCCTTCAGATGTGGTTTTATATACCGCTAGAAAGCCGCTGACAGTGCGCTGAATTCAGCACACTGTCTGCTTTCATGTTATGTGCCCCAGGGCTGGAGATATTGGTACTGTTAGTTTCGGCACTGATCACTGCCCACCATCAAAAGGGCGTTCCTGCCAATCTAGCTGGGCTCAGTATCATCACTGGAACACTCCCGACAGTACTCTAACATAGTCCTGTACTGTCAGAGGGGTCGTTCCTTATTAAGCCACAACCCTTGTCCCATTAAGCCACGGCTATTTGTCTAGCAAAATTTTTTCGAAAACTAGATACACCAAGATGGTCTGAAATACTCCTGAATTTGGCGATTTTTATGCCAATCAAATTTATTTCTTTATTTTCCATTTTAGAAAATGGAAGCCAAAGCTGTTTTAAGCCGCAGACAAATGATGTCCCATGATGCTGATGGTTTGAAAAACTTTTGGGAGAAAAAAATCGAGAAACAATCAATGGAACATCAAGTTGAGGATGCTAGGAGACATAAGAGTGCACTTTCCAAGTAAGTTTTCCGTTACAGCTATATCATAACTATGTATGTCCTTTCTGATTTTGAAGAACGTATATTATTTTGTTTTTATAAAATATTTGTCAATATGAGACAATACTTCAGTTTTTCGGTGTCTCTACTTGAGCTAAAGACTTAGGCTACAGCCCCATGCAGTAAACCACAGTTAAAAAAAAAAAAAAAAAACAGCGAAAATGTGTTGCGTTTTTTTTCTGCATTACTGCATTTATTTATGCTGCATTTTTCTACCACTATTAAATATATAGAAAAATACTTGCAATTCCTCAACTAAAATTAACATGCTGCATTTTTGAAAGCACAACTTTCCAGCATCTCTTTTTATCCACAATGTATATGTTATTAATTAAATCTCATTCACTTTTCTGATATTATAAAATTCAGTGTTTCAGCAATATGAGGCCTTTGCTTTAGACTGGGTTTGCATGGTACTTTTTTGCTGAAGAATTGCATGCATGTGGTTTTTCATTGAAATAATGAACAGGACATTTCTACTATGCCAGCAAACCAGAAATTTTCAATTTAATGGCCATTACCATCCAAGTGAAATGTATAGTAACTTGTGGTACTTATTACTGCAATTAAAAACTTCATTCAGTTCTTCAGTAAAACGGCACTATATAAACACAGCCTTAGGATGATGTCACACAATGTTCTTCTCCTAAAATGAAACTCCAATTAATTTCACATGAATGTCATTACTGGCCATGTGGTAAAAGCAAAACTTTAAATAGCGGCCGCCATCACCATCAGGTGTCCACTGTATTGCACAGCAGAGACCCAGAATTAATGTCCACAATCAAGAGTTCACTTGAAGGCATTGATTTATGCAATGTCCCCATGAAGTGTCCAGGAGCCCCCCAGAGCCAGTTCCCACCAGCCCCATACCTTTTTCCTCTGAAAGCCTTATAAAAACTACCTATCCTGCCATATGAATGCAGCTATTGAGGCTGCTCTATAACCAGCCTCAATAACTATGAAGAGAATCACCCACAGACCACAATATAGTTGTATTGCGGGATATGGAACATGTAATAAAAGGATTGCAAATTCAAGTCCTTTAAAATAAAATAGTGTTTAAAAAAAAAGTTTTATAAGGGTAAAAAAAGTCTACTTCTTACCCTACATTTGAAATAAAAATAAATACATAAAAAACAAGCATAATCAAATTATACATCCATTCACCTGAAACAAGCATTTTTTTATATTTTTCCCATATTGTGAACATAAAGGTGCCAAACCACCGTTTTCTCACCATTTTACTTCCCATAAAAATTGAATAAAAAATTATTAAAATATTAGACATTTGCAAAATGGTATAAATAAAATGGTATAAATAAATATATCTGGCCCCCACAAAAAAGGCACTGTATGTTGCCCTGTACACCGAAATATAAAAAAAGTTAAAATGTCAAATTACGGCAGAGTTTTTATCCAATTTCACCCCATTCTGAATATTTTTCAATCATTTCAGTACATCATCAAAATAGGTGCAGAGAGAATGGGGTTAAAAGACTGACTCTATAGCAGAGTTCAGCAGCTGCAGCTATTCGTATGCCATTTCCAGCAGCCTCCTCTTCCCCTTTCCATAGACTTCTATATAAAAAGTAACTCAGTCTGATGAGTGGAGAAGGAAACATGCTTCTTTAACAAGATATATTACCATGTTTCTGTACTGTACTGTCATTTATGAAAAGTTGTTTTATAATTGAAAGTACACTTTCTGTAATCTAAGGTGAATATTTTATTGGGCTGGAGGGTTTTTCAGAAAAACTGCAAGCAATTTTTAATTGCTGTGACGTTACTATGCATTTGCAAGGTAATGTGCACTACTTATTACTGCATGTAGTTCTTCCTTTATAAAAAGGGCCTTTCCATATCTCGGGGTGTATCTCGGGGTGTATTGCCCTGTATTGTAGGGTATCTATTTCCTTTTGAGGATTTAAAGGGTTGGCCACTTTCAGACCAATATTGAGAGACAAATGTTATGGTTTGTATAATAAAAAGTTCACGGTCATGTGATTAGCACACAGGTGAACAGATGACTACAAGGCAGCTGTCTGGTTATTGTGCTGTGACTATAACGAGCGGCAATTGTGTGCTAATCACATGACCATGGACCGTAAATCACATGACCATGGTCAGACTTTTATCCACTAGAATTAACAGAATGAATGACAGCAAGCAGAGATCTAGAAAACCGTGAGGAATTGATACAGAAAGTATATTGGAAAATTGTACAACTTTTTATTATACAAACCATAATATTTGTTTCTCAATATTGGTATGAAAGTGGCCAACCCTTTTAAGGGACAGCTTCTGTAATTTGCACCATGTTGCCTTAAAATAAGTAAAACCTAGTAAAGAGTTTTCAATGTAAATATATGTTTCAGTAAATGTTCGAACACAAATAAATAAATAACATATTCTATTAACCATCATCATTAGAAATTCTGTACAAGGTTATTGCTGGATAAGACACAAAACAAGATTGCCTCGCAAAATATTGAAAATGAGCTTATGTAGCAGTTAAAAAATGTGCAGATGCATACCCCTCCAAGCTATGTGCTCCAACCACATCAGCCAAACACAAATTGCCCACACGACAAGATTTATGAAATAAAATAACTTCTCATTGATATAGAAAATTGATTTCCTTGATTGATAAATGAACTTTCTGCCCCGTCTTCAAGGCTGAAAGACATTTCCTCCTATATACATATTGATGGTGGCAATTAAATGTGCTCCATCTGACAAATGGAAATTATTAAGATACATTTATGAGAAATGGAAGTAAAAATGACTGTTCAGTTCGAGAACATGTTATTTTCAGAAATGATTCATGTTTGTATATTAATCCAAAGATGAGTTACAAATAAAGTTATGCCATGATATTAGAAAGGTATATCAGATGTCCTTGTGTTTCACAAATATTTCACAGGAAATTCTACCACACACAAATGTTATGCTAGGTTCACACTAGCGCTGTCTCTCTGTTGTTTGGGTCTTCCGGGGGACCCTGAACAACTGAGAAGCGGACCACTAAAACAGCACACAGAGCACAGTGGACAATAACCTCTTATGTCACCCCCTCTACCTCATAGATTGTAAGCTCTTGCGAGCAGGGCCCTCAGTCCCATTGTGTGAAATGACTTTCTTTGTAATGTATCTTTCTGTCTGTATTTGAACCCTACAAATTGTACAGCGTTTCAGAATATGTTGGCGCTATATAAATAAAATTTATTATTATTATATTATTATTATTATAATGGGGTTCATTGGGTGTCCATAGTTTTTAAATTGATGGCCTACCCTTAGGATATGTGATCAGTGGGGGTCCATGCCCGGGACCTCCACTGATCAGCTGAGTTAAGATGCCCCAGCATTCAGGTGAGTGATATGGCCTTTTCACTGAATACCAAACATAGTGTCATACATATTCTAAGAGTTGTGCTTCATATTGTAGCTCAGACCATACCATTTGAATGGTACTGAGGTTCTATTGTACCATGTGACCAGTTAACATTTGCACAGGGAAGAGGCCATGCACTCATGAATGCCATTGCCTCTGTGGCTCAATAAATGAAGAGTGATGCCATGGGCCCTGTTGTGCCAGTGTGCCCTGCAACTCATTGTTCTACCTTTGTATTGCAGGAGCCTGTGGCACAGAAGAGCTGAGGGGGTATTATTATACAAAACTAGAAACAGGCACAGCGCGCCCTATAATAGGTGCCTTGCATTGTCAAATACTGTACATAAAGTACAAACCCGTTCTTACAAATACATGAAAATATGACAGAACTGCTATGAGATTAATTGGATTTACTGTGATTAACGTAGACTATAATAACACAAAGCAATAATTAAGGCTATTGCAATAAATAAAGCTATTGGTAATGCATGCTATATTACATGCAACGTGCTACGGGGTGCAATCATCCCCTCGCATGAAAAATACAGTGGAAATTAGGCCAAAAGGACTTGAGCAAATTGATATAATTTTGTGGGAAAGAATTTAATATACAGTCCTATGAAAAAGTTTGGGCACCCCTATTAATCTTAATCATTTTTAGTTCTAAATATTTTGGTATTTGCAACAGCCATTTCAGTTTGATATATCTAATAACTGATGGACACAGTAATATTTCAGGATTGAAATGAGGTTTATTGTACTAACAGAAAATGCGCAATATGCATTAAACCAAAATTTGACCGGTGCAAAAGTATGGGCACCTCAACAGAAAAGTGACATTAATATTTAGTACATCCTCCTTTTGCAAAGTTAACAGCCTCTAGTCGCTTCCTGTAGCTTTTAATCAGTTCCTGGATCCTGGATAAAGGTATTTTGGACAAACAATTCAAGTTCAGTTAAGTTAGATGGTCGCCGAGCATGGACAGCCCGCTTCAAATCATCCCACAGATGTTCAATGATATTCAGGTCTGGGGACTGGGATGGCCATTCCAGAACATTGTAATTGTTCCTCTGCATGAATGCCTGAGGATTTGGAGTGGTGTTTTGGATCATTGTCTTGCTGAAATATCCATCCCCGGCGTAACTTCAACTTCGTCACTGATTCTTGAACATTATTCTCAAGAATCTGCTGATACTGAGTGGAATCCATGCGACTCTCAACTTTAACAAGAGTCCCGATGCCGGCATTGGCCACACAGCCCCAAAGCATGATGGAACCTCCACCAAATTTTACAGTGGGTAGCATGTGTTTTTCTTGGAATGCTGTTTCTTTTTGGACGCCATGCATAACGCCTTTTTTTATAACCAAACAACTCAATTTTTGTTTCCAAAATGAAGCTGCCTTGTCCAAATGTGCTTTTTCATACCTCAGGCAACTCTATTTGTGGCGTACGTGCAGAAACGGCTTCTTTCTCATCACTCTCCCATACAGCTTCTATTTGTGCAAAGTGCGCTGTATAGTTGACCGATGCACAGTGACACCATCTGCAGCAAGATGATGCTGCAGCTCTTTGGAGGTGGTCTGTGGATTGTCCTTGACTGTTCTCACCATTCTTCTTCTCTGCCTTTCTGATATTTTTCTTGGCCTGCCACTTCTGGGCTTAACAAGAACTGTCCCTGTGGTCTTCCATTTCCTTACTATGTTCCTCACAGTGGAAACTGACAGGTTAAATCTCTGAGACAACGTTTTGTATCCTTCCCCTGAACAACTATGTTGAACAATCTTTGTTTTCAGATCATTTGAGAGCGGGCTGTCCATGTTCGACGACCATCAAACTTAACTGAACTTGAATTGTTTTGTAGAAAGAAATGGTCCAAAATACCTTCATCCAGGATCCAGGAACTGATTAAAAGCTACAGGAAGCGACTAGAGGCTGTTATCTTTGCAAAAGGAGGATGTACTAAATATTAATGTCACTTTTCTGTTGAGGTGCCCATACTTTTGCACCGGTCAAATTTTGGTTTAATGCATATTGCGCATTTTCTGTTAGTACAATAAACCTCATTTCAATCCTGAAATATTACTGTGTCCATCAGTTATTAGATATATCAAACTGAAATGGCTGTTGCAAACACCAAAATATTTAGAACTAAAAATGATTAAGATTAATAGGGGTGCCCAAACTTTTTCATAGGACTGTATCCTGTCAGTTGTCATTTGATGAGAAGTCAAGGAGACGGTCCGACTAGTGATTGACAGCTATCTCTGTAGGCATAGTCATGGAGTACAGGCTGTCAATCACTGATAGGACTGCATCCTCATCATCTATCAGTGATTGACAGCCTGTCCTCCATGACTGTGAATACAGAGATAGCTTTCACTCACTGATGGGACCGCTTCTTTGACTTTTCGACAAAGAAAAAGGAATTTCAGTGAATAAATGGCAGGTCTGTGGTCTGCAGATGCTGGATGTCCAATGATCACATGTCGAAGGCCTATCCTAAGAATTGGCCATCACTATATAAGTCCCTCCTTATCACAATCCCCTTGTGTTTGAGGTGCCCATAAATAATTATAAGGCCTCCCACTAATCAGTCTCCCAGGAATCAGTAGTAAAATATGGTGCAGCACCAAAATCTCAATTGTCTTGTAGCACCACCACAAGTGAAATTCACTCCTACACGTTAATGTGTAGTTATCAAAGAGTGAGCGATACCCTTTCTAGCTGTTCTTTGGCCTTCCGTGGACTTGAATGGACTGATACAGACATTATTCACAGATGTTAGGTCAGTGAAAAACGGTACTGTTATGTGTATAAGGCCTAATAGTTGAGGAAATGGAAAAGCCCCTTCACCAGTGGCGTAACTACCGTGGTAGCAGTGGTAGCAGCTGCCACAGGGCCCGGGACATTAGGGGCCCGGTGAAAGCCGCTACCCCTGCGGGTTTTTTTCCTTAATAGGCTCCTTAATATCCCCACACCCTCCTTCCCTACCGGCAGTAGACAAATCACTGCTAGATGCAGGGCTTCAGATGCTTCTTGTAAAAGCTTCCGCACACAGCAGCTTCCTGTGCCACCCCTCCCCCTCCTCAGTATCGGAGTGTGAGGGGAGACATCCTGTGCGATGTATCTGCTTTCTTCACTGCTAGACAGAGCAACACCGCTACATGTAAGTATATTTTTGGATAAAATATGTATAGATGTGTATATGTGTTTACATTATGTGTTTTATATACTGTGTGAGTCATGTATGTGTGTATATAGGTGTGTGTATATGATGTATATGAATGTATGTGTGTGAGTAGATGTGTATATGTGTAAGTATATACAGCATATCAATGTCTGTCTATCTATCATCTGTCTGTCTGTCTATCTACCGTATCTATCTACCTGTCTATCTATCTATCTATCTATCTATCTATCTATCTATCTATCTATCTATCTATCTCCTATCTATCTATCTATCTATCTAGAAAAACCAAAAAAAAGGTAAACAGACACTCAGAATACTGAGGTCATAAAAGACCAAGATTCATAATGAATAAAATATACAAACTTTAATATTACCACATTAAAAAAATTATACAAAATATATGATGCAAATAGCAACAGTAGATATACAAAAATGAGCACAACAGAAGTGTCCATTGGTGCCCTAAATAGCAATAAAATACAGATAGTAAAGAGCTGTACATTTATAAGCCTATAGCACATAGACCGAATGGGTCAGCTAACCAGTGAGATCCAAATACACAGTTGATACCAACAGGATTAGGTAGAGTTGTAGTATAGTAAATTGTGTATGCAGACGTCTGCAGATATACAAAAGGACTCAATGTAATAATGATGGAATAGTGGCCAAACACACAATTAGAAGTTATAAACTATTAACCCCTTAAGGACCCGGCCATTTTTTGGTTTCGCATTTTCGTTTTTCCCTCCTCACATTTCAAGAGCCATAACTTTTTCATTTTTCAGTTCACAGAGTCACATGATGGCTTATTGTTTGCGGGACAAATTGTACTTTGTAATGGCATCATTCAATATGCTGTGCAATGTACTGGGAAGCTGGAAAAAAATTCAGAATGAGGTGCAATTGGAGAAAAAATGCATTTGCGCCATTTTCTTATGGGTTTAATTTTTACAGCATTCACTGTTTGGTACAAATGACATGTTACCTGTGTTCTACGTGTCAGTACGAACGCGGTGATACCAAATTTATATAGTATTTGAAATGTTTTGATACTTTTAAAAAAATGATAAACTTTGCAAAATAGAAAAAAAAATTTGTGTCATCATGTTCTAACACCTGTAACTTTTTCATATTTCCATGTATGGAGCTGGTTGTGGTGTCTTTTTATGCGGGACAAGATGACGTTTCTATTGATACCATTTGGGGAAAGATCTGATGGTTTGATCACTTTTTATTCAATTTTTTATAGGAGGCAAAGTGTTGAAAAAAACGCTTTTTGGCGGTTTTTATTTTTTTTGCCGCTACGCCATTCGCAGTACGGGATAAATGTTTTAATATTCTAATAGTTCGGGCATTTTGGAGCGCGGGGATACCTAATATGTTTATGTTTAATGTTCTTTAATTACTTTTATAGCTAATCTAGGGAAAGGGGGGTGATTTGAACTTTTATATTTTTTTTATTTTTTTAATACTTTTAAAAACTTTTTTTTTTCTTCTGTTACATTTATGATCAGACCCCTTAGGTACCTTGAAACCTAGGGGGTCTGATCGCTCATACTATTCACTGCAATACTACAGTATTGCAGTGAATAGGAAAATCGCAGCACTTCTATTAGACGATGCCTCTGGCATCGTCTAATAGATCTAGTGCAGAGACAAGCCTGGAAGCCTTCAATAGGCTTCCGGCTGTCATAGCAACCAATCACCGCCCTCATGTGACGTTCAGGAGGGCGGCGATCGGCGAAACATGGCGGCGCCCATGCCGCCGGCGCCGTTTACACACTGCGGTCACGTTTGACCGCAGTGTGTAAAGGGTTAACAGCAGCGATCGGCTCGGGCACCGACCGCTGCTGTTATTGGCAGGTCCTGGCTGTATGATACAGCCGGCATCTGCCGTGTATGGAGCGAGCTCAGCGTGTGAGCTCGCTCCATACATCCCCATGCGACCCATGACGTACAGTTACGTCAAGGGTCGCTAAGGGGTTAAAGTGCAAGGAAAATATAAAATGTACATGGAGCTTGCTCTACAATAGTAAGTTTCAGTCACAAGGTGTACAACACGTCATATACATATTGAAGAGTAAAGCTTACCCATCATAAAAGCAGCGTGAGAATAAATTATAGGGCATTAGGAGGATACGCCGGCTCTCACCCGACACGGCACGCCTGCCTTTATCTATCTATCTATCTATCTATCTATCTATCTATCTATCTATCTATCTATCTATCCATCTATCTCCTATCTATCTGTATTTGCTTCTATACATGTCTACCATTATACATACTAGAATTGAATTTTATAATGTGATGTTTAGGCCCGGTTCACATCTGCGTTCAGGTTTCCGTTCATGGAGTCTGCTGGGGACCCACCACACAGAAACCTATACGCATTAAAAAGCAGTTACTTTCAGGGTCTCCAATTATTATACTCTGGGGTCTGAAAAGAACCCAGAGTATAATAATTGTTCATGGGTGTTCATTATGGGGCATAATACTGTGAGTAGGGACCAATATGGAGCATAATGGTGTATGCAGGGGCCACTATGGGGCATAATAGAGTGCGCAGGAATGCGGCGGAGGTTGGTTGGTCGAGGTCTTTAGTGTCAGTCAGGAAGGGGGGGGGGGCATGTCAAAAGTTCGCCATGGGGCCCTGCCATTCCTAGTTACGCCACTGCCCCTCACCTTATTTCCTTAGCCAAACCAGACATCCCCTTTAAGTCTATAGGTGACATTATAGAATGTGGTTACCAAAAAATTTCTCTTACCTTATAAGATTGTGCTGTGTTCTGCATTACACAGACAATAAACTGATTGGAATGGACATTAAACGCTTAGTTTTCTTTTGTGGTTGTGCTGTTAGGAAATTAAACTTTTTCTGCCAGGTACCCCACAGATTCATGTTGATGTCTGGAGGGTCCCAGCCGCAGGCACTTATTTATCAGCTGACTGACAAAGGATCGTTCTATAAAGTAGGAATTGCCTGAAGCGGAAAAGTCCTTTAAGTTCCGAAAGTCATGTGAATGTGGCTGTATTGAGTTTCTTTTGCTCCTCATAAACTGATTCTTGACCTTTATGCTTGTAAAGTGATGAGACACAGATGCCATGCTCTTTCTCCTCTGTCAATGTCCTAAATAGGAGATTTTCAAAAGGGAAACTATGGCGGTGGCGGCGGATCCAGCATTTTGCCAGTTTCTACCCATAGGGCCTAGAAATCTTTATTATCAATATTAATTATCTTTGAAATTAAGATATTCACTGAATAAGTTAATAACATAAGGAATAAAACTGTGGTCCTAGATCTAAGCAAATAAGGAACTGAAACACGTGTAGGGCAAGTTTATTCTCTGTGAAGGATCCTTCACGCTTATTCTTCCATCTTTGTTTTCCTACATTTTTATCAATCGCTCCCCTAAATTTGGAAAATTTCTACAAGAACAAATCTACAATGTGGAAACTAAGCATCTGCCTTATTTGTTATACAGAAAATGTTCTTTATTATGTATAGTGGCCCTGGATGCCATATGTGTTGGTGGACTGCTTGTCACTAATAAAAAAGAATACAGAAAGGGTATTAAATACAGTAAGTAGAATATGTTATATATCATGCATATAAAAATATATGTGTGTGTGTGTCATTTACACAGAACATATACCCTATTTGTGTTCATCCAGGATTTATCCTAATTTGACCACTTGTGTTTTCACATCATCATTAACAAACAAGGGAAACATGTTAAGCTGATGATACATGATATCCATTTGTGCGAGCCTTTTGCAAGCTTCACATACAGATGATTCTGCTGACAGCTAGTCTTGTAATATGTAATATGTATTGGTGTTATGATACCCTTCAAGCCGCTGCCACTTTTCACGTACAGTATCAGTTTACCTTATTTATTTAAATGCATAGACCGATGACAAGCAATGCTTTTCAATCAACCAGGATCACACGGCTTTGTCATTTCATCCATTCTCTTGATGTTTCATTTGATAAATCACCCGCTGTGATACAATGTCACCTAAATAGTAATAAAATGTACAACTGCAAGTATATATATATATATACTGTATATATATATATATATATATATATATATATATATATATATATATTAATACTGTGACTAATTAGGTTACATAAGGAATGCACGGTTCTCAAACTGTCATAAATCAACAATATAACATATTCATATCTTTAGAATAAAACACTACAGCATTATTATTAGTATGACTGTGCAAAAATTACAAAATCTACAACAATTAGAGGAATGAAAGACAAAGGTATAATAATATATCAATATATAACAGTACAAGCATGAGGACAAGAAACAAGTATAGAGTGGAATCATAGAATTCTGTATATTGCAATAGAAAGAGGTTAGGAATTAAGGACATCTATTTTTGTGGGAATCTTCTTCATCTACATGGTGGACCTCCAGCTAACCAAATGTGAAATTGCGGAGACACACAAAACCTAGTCCAATGGAACTGCAGAAAGCTGAAGTCTAACCTTAGGGCCCCTTCACACGGCGTAAGCGCTCGACTCATTCCGAGCTGTACACGCGAGCGCTTCTAAACACTTCCCATTCACTTCAATGGGAGCGCTCGTAAAGCCGGCTTGAGCGGAATGAGCCAAGCGCTTACGTCGTGTGAAGGGGCCCTAAGTACATGGCAGATACAACCAGTTCTTTATATGCATAATTCTATGTAATGTCTCCACCTGGTATGAGCACATTGTCGCACAGTCAGAGTATGGGAATAACCAATGCTCATATCATCATACCATCATTATCACAGTATCCTGACTCTAGAGTTGTATATTCTGTTGAAGTTATTGAGCTGTCACCATCATGTTGTAGTACTGTAAAAAGTTTCTGAAAAGTTTATGTGAACTTTTGTCAAATATTCCGGTCTTCTGAAACATACTGTATATGTCTACTTGTCTACTCCTAATACAGCCTACCTCCATTGTGATCTAAATGGTTTGATTTATTTTATAATTGTTATATAAGATATGAAACAAATGAAATATGATTTTAAAATACTAAATTGCTAATTAATTGTTTATACCTTGGATTATTCCAGATTAAGAGAAGAATGGAGGCAGCGACTGGAATTCAGACTCAATATGCTACAGTCCTTACAGGAGGAACAAAAGAGGCAACTTTATGCCAAAGACCATGAAGCCAAAGCGAATACAGCGGCTTAAACGCATTGAAGACAAGTTCTAAGGATTTGCTACTAAACGTCTCTTTCATTAGTGCTAAAAATTCGGCTCTGTATATTATTATGTTAAATGGAGTCGTGCATGGCTGATACCACAAATGCTGATGGAGTTAATTGACTTTAGACATAATACCTAAATATAGAAAAGCTAACTTTTTAAATAATTATTATGACATTGTTATTATCAGAATTAATCAGTCATCTCATCCAGCAGCCTATTGCTAATACAGAAGACCTAGCATATAGAATTGAATAAATTATAAAACGAAGCTCCTTCAACATGCATATTTATAAGGTGTGCAATGTCCTTTTGTCATTAACAACCAAATTAAGCAACTCTAACGTGTGCTGAGAGATGAATTCTTAGTCATGAATTATTTTTGCTTCTAGGTGCACATAGCGAGAAATGAAGAGTGATGCCTTGGGCCCTGTTGTGCCAGTGTGCCCTGCAAATCATTGTTCTACCTTTGTATTGCAGGAGCCTGTGGCACAGAAGAGCTGAGGGGGGTATTATTATACAAAACTAGAAACAGGCACAGCGTGCCCTATAATAGGTGCCTCGCATTGTCGAATGCTGTACATAAAGTACAAACCCATTCTTACAAATACATGAAAATATGACAGAACCGCTATGAGATGAATGGGATTTACTGTGATTAACATAGACTATAATAACACAAAGCAATAATTAAAGCTATTGCAATAAATAAAGCTATTGGTAATGCATACTATATTACATGCAACGCGCTACGGGGTGCAATCATCTGTACTTAAAGGGAACCCCTCACATGAAAAATACAGTGGAAGTTAGCCCAAAAGGACTTGAGCAAATTGATACTTTTGTGGGAAAGAATTTAATATATCCTGTCATTTGATGAGAAGTCTAAAAGGCCGTCCCACCAGTTATCTCTGTAGGCATAGTCATGGAGTACAGGCTGTCAATCACTGATAGGACGTCATTCTTGTCATCTATCAGTGATTGACAGCCTGTCCTCCATGACTGTGAATACAGAGATAGCTGTCACTCACTGATAGGACCGCCTCTTTGACTTTACAACAAAGAGGAAGGAATTCCAATGAATACAAGGCAGGTTATAATCAATCTTTTTCCACAAAATTATACATCGATCTGCTCAGCTCATTCTGCTCTACAACATGCTTCCTGCAGATTGACTAGCATTTTCCATTCGACCGGTTCCCTGCAAATGGAAGCCTATTGCTATCCCTATAGGAACATGGGGTCCACTAGAATTTCAATGCTTAGTACATTTAGAAGCAAGGAATTCAGAGTTCCATATAAATCTATCGGAGCTTAGACTCCTAATGAAATACAATGGTAAAATTCTCTGTGCAGTATGCATTAAAAGGGTTGTCATATCTGATCAGTGGAAGCTACTTCTCATGGGGGCTCCATTAGATTGCTTTACTATACAGTTTGCGAAGGCTTTATAACCTGTATAGGGGCTAAGGGGCATTATTACAACTCATTTTCCATTGATGTCAAAGTGAGCTGACCTGCGGAAACAACATCCAGCCACCATACAGTGTACAGATTTATCTGCTTTGGCTCTGTACACTATATAGTGCAAGAATCTAACGCAGCTCCAAATGGCTAATCTGTGCAGTTCCGGTAGTTCGCCCCTCAACAACGGTCTATTCTAAGGCTATTAATAAAAATACCAAGCAACCTCTTTATGTACAAAATACTAGCGGGACAAACACTTTAAGCACACACACTAAGAATATGTAACTGTGAATTTTTATAGGATATTTTGTCTGTTTTTATTGCCTTTTTTTAAGCTGTAATTTATTATCTATGCTATTATATTTCAGATTATTTTCATAGCTATTACAGATAATGATCATGCCCTGCTTAAACATTTTGTTCATTTACCTACAGTACATACTACATACTACAGTACATAATGCACACTGACTGTAGACAAATTGGTTTCAAGTCTATAATACATAACTATGAATAGATTTTTATTATTCAAACCAACACTGAAAATAAGATTTTAAACCAGAAAGTTTCTATTGACTTTGTATACTATGGTGTGATTTGGTTGATTCTTAAGCGACATTCACAAGACAGTATGATGGACATTTTTTTAGCACACGTCACATGACAGCATTGAATTCAATATCAGTGAATGGAGGCTATTTATATGATCATATTTTGATGGTCTGCTGTCATGGACCATCAAAAAATAGATTATGTCTTATTTTTGTCGGTTTTCAAGGATCTCTCCATACACTGTATGTATGGCGAATCTGTGAAAATGGATTTTCCTTGGATGCAAGTTGGCTGTGAAAAACGCACATTTTTTATTTGCGTTTTGCACCTTGGTCATTTGAATGTAGAGATTAATGGTTTTATTCTCCTGTGTGCAATTAAAGGTATTAGCAAGTGACTGTTATAGCATCTGTGTATTTGTTTGCAGTAAAAAGCAGAATAAATTCTGAGAGGACTCCTAGGAGAGACAATGAGAGTCCTGTTAACCCTGCCAACATAGGATCATTGACACCTTTCCCTGTATCAGTGTATAAGTGATCGGTCATTGGCAAGCAAGGCTTTCACTTCTCTCTTCTAAAAATCCAGTCAAGACTTACCCTTGGTTCACATCTGAGTCTAGGTAATCCGTTTGGGGGAGTCCGCATGGAGACCCCCTCCCCGATCGGACTACCAAATGCATTAGCAAGAGCCGTGCAGTGAAAGAACATGGATCCCCATAGACTATAATGGAGTAAGTGTGCTTGCCTCGAGATCTCCGCATGAGTCATGCGGACAGGAAAGTAGATTGTGAAGTACTTTCCTGTCCGCATGTTCCCGGCGGAGATCTCATTGCAAGCACTTGGACTCCATTATAGTCTATGGGGATCCATATGCTTTCACTGTACACCGCTTGCAAATGCATTCGGTAGTCCGTTCGGGGAAGGGGGTCTCCATGCAGACTCCCCCCCAACAGATTACCGATGAAGATGTGAATGAGGACTTACCTGGAAATAATACAAATCATAGTAGAATTCTACAACTTGCAGAGAGAGAAGACAAAAGCAAATGCAGCTATAACTAGCAATGGGGACTTGAGTGGTTAATCCTACAGTAGGATTTCATACAAGACCTTTATCAAAAATATAACGAGTCCATTGTTTGATATATTCTGGCATATTATAGAGAAAAAAACCTACCACCTACTGAAAGCCCGATATTAAAGTACACAATATAAAGGGTCAAGCGGCCATGCACAGTCTACTTTTTAAGTTTGTGAAGTAAAGGTTACCATAAGGGTGTATTTCGCTATGGCTGTGAAAATGAGGATATAAGTATGTACGTGAAGAAAGAACACCATGCATTTATTTACCCAGAACTTCATAATGATACATCACTCACCAAATATATTTCTGAATGTAAAAAGTATATCATGCATACTTATGTATTTTTATGTATATTATTAAAGGTGTTAAATATGGAAAGTCTTTTATCAATTTCTTTACCACCACATAAATGTTGAGAATATAATGTTTCTGTCTTGTAAAGTGTGGTAGAATAATGTCTTACCATTTTTAGTGATCACCCAGCACAAACATAACACATAACCAGTTATCCGCTTCCATATGTCAGCAATATCCATGTAAATATGTGACGCTACTTTATCCCTATTCCCTTCTGACCAATTGGTTAAAATAAATGCTTGGAACGGGATAGAGGATGAATTTTCTGTCACTATATACAGGAATTAAGCATGACAATTATACCTATGGAAACACTTGTGTTTCCCATATCGGTATAATTGAGGCAGAAAGTCCTCCGAGGAAAACTGCAAACTTTCTGTGAAAAACACTGCGGAAAATATTGTGATGCGTTCCTGTTGCGGTCCTTAACGCATCTTTTTTTTTGCTACTTCTCACTATGTGGGGACTTAGTCTTAAAGAGACTTCCCATCTCAATGTTTCACCTTCTCTCTTGTAACCTTTCCCCTCCACTTCGTGGTTTTTAGCTCAGGGTAATAGAGCTCCAAAATTAATATTGCTGGAGATTTCCATACAGAGATAACAGAGATCAATCAGTGTTTTAGGCCTTTTCGAGGCTCACCAGCTAAGTGCAAATTCCAAGCTATTATCCATCAATCACAGTGAACCATGGAGAATAAATGTGGCCAGGAAGAGAAGTTGAGTCAGCTGAACACTGCAGCTAAATAGCAAGATAGTGGTCTTTAACCTAGACAACCAGCTATAAACATGGATGACATATTTATCATCATATTTATATCAAGATATATAAAGCAATGTAATGGGCAAAACACTTAAGTGACCTTAAATGGATATTCCAGTTACAACAATTTACCCTCATAAGGTAACCTGCTGACTGGTGGGATTTCAAGAGCCAGTGTGTTTTGAATCCCAGTTATGGCCAGAGCGTCTGGTTGTACAGTGTGCATGGCTCCAATCATTTGAATGGGGACCACTAACTGGAATACCCCTTTAAGTCAAAAGTTTAAATATGGACATATGGATCCTGGAGATGGTAATACCTGTTTAATGTTTTCCAGACAGTCATCAAAGCAGAAGTGTCCAGAACTGTTGTCTACAGGTATCTTACAGATCTAGTTCCATGCATTTCTAAGATGAATAGCACTCACATTGTCAACATAGTGCAATATATTGCCCAGATTATATGTTCAAAAGTAAATCCCAAGTGCACAACACCCAACTTGTGTCATAGACTTACAGAATACAGCCTCAACAATGGGCAGATAATGGCCAGACCGAGCCAGCCATGAATTCCCATTCTACACTCCTGAAGTAAACTGAATAAGTATATTGCTATCATTAAAATCAGGCAGTGAATATGTCTGAAAACATATATGGGGCTATATGGGGCTCACAATCTACATAAAAAAATAAGTGTAGGGGAGGGTCACGTCAAACAATTAACTTTCAGATACTATAAAACATAGAAACTTGTTTTGTGACATATGAAAGAGGAGATTCTCTTCTTTCATCTGACACTAGCGTTACAGTGAGATCTAAATTATTTCCAGTGATATCAGCTATATAATATACATGATATAAAAATACCAGTCCCGAATCTCACTGCTAGTACAGAAACAAATGTCAACTCACATTGTGTCCCAGAAGGGCTTAAACGTATCACATAGCCACCAGATGTGAAAAAAATGTACCCCTCTCAGACCCACAGCGACAGCATTGGTCAGAGATAACTAGGATAGAATCTTAGGAGGGGGTCAGGACATCGATACCATCATCTCAGAATTTTGAAGTTTATTCCTGCACATTGGAAGGCATTGGGAGTTTGTGGGCAAATAAAAAGGATTTGTCCCAGTCAGCAAGAAAGAGTCACAGAAGGCCCTTCTCCCAGGAGCCTGCGTAGGGGCTGCAATTTGATGTAGAATTCCTGAGGAGTATGCTATAAAGTGTAGAAAGTGCATGTGGGCCATTTCAAGATCAGTCATAGGGGAAGAGAGTAGGGGAGTAAGAGATAATTTGTGGAATAAGGCCGTGGGTATTCCAACCAAGACAGGTGGATAGGCGGGTCCTCGGTGACCTGGTGTAATCTAACATCATCTGTGATTTGCCAACAGAGCAATTTATTCAAAGTCCTGAGGAAGTGTGATGATAACAAGAAGTGTTGTATAGTTCTGGGGAAGACAGTCTTCCTGAGACCCAAGTCAGAGAGGGAAGATAGGCAGAAGGTAATTCAGTCTCTATTCAGACCCACTGCTTGCCTGCACCTTGGTAGCGCCAGTCAAAAAGGTGCAGCAGGACAGTGAATATAAAGGATATTTCTACAAGCATTTATACAGCTACGCTGAATGAAATGATGGCTTGGTCATTATTAAATGATAGATATATTTATCTATATTCAGACTCGTACTTCATATCTGTCCATATGTGTACTGCACTTTCTACAAGATGATGCATCCTAATTGAAGATCACAGTACGACATGAGGTCTTACCTGGTTGGCATGGAAAAGTAGCACAATGCTGAAGCTATCACACTGAACCAGCTAAAGCACAGTGTGCAAAACTAGCGCACATTAGGACAGTGCAGATTTCCATAATGATACTTTGGATTGCACATATTATTGCAAGTATTATTGTACACAATGTATGAAGCAATGGATTGTTTTTAGTGGCTAAACTTCTATTTTTTACAAGATTGTTTATACTATCTCAGATTGTAAGCCCTTGCGGGCAGGGCCCTCTATCCCATTGTGCCAGTTGGTCACTGTTAGTATTGTATTTATTTTGTATATTTTGTGTACTGTATGTAAACCCTCAAATGTACAGCACCATGGAATTAATGACACTCTATAAATAATAATAATAATAATAATAATAATAATAATAATAATAATAATACTTGTAAACTGTTTTATATTAAGCTTTGAAGGATGACTGATGACAGTACATGCTAGGACACAAGGGGGAAAGTGTTACCAATGCCAGCAGTGTGACTTTCCAAGTCTTTAAGTTTTAAACCCACCTGTCATCACTTGTTTAGTGAGGTTTGAGACTCAATGTTAAATGTGTCCATGCTCTTTTATTTCCATCATCATAATCATCCACCAAGAGTTTCATAGCAGTCCATGACACTGAACACATTGCTCTGCTCAGAGATTCTTTTCCTCATCATATGGGCCCTTTCATTTGATTATATTGAGGACAGGAAAAATGATCCATGTGTTGGTCATATTTCCCTGTCTGACTGTGGTCCTCTAAAATGAACTACGGTAGGGGGAATATGCCAACTATTCTCCTGGTATGCCTTAAGGTGCCGAATTAAAGCGAGATGCACAGAGACAGACACACGATTTTGTTTCTAAAATGGATCTTGAGTTATTGCAAGCAAACAGTTATATAAAAGGAAATAATGGCTTTATGCCAGCTTAAGCATCACAAAATACATCACATAAGAATATGTATTAGAATTGGCCAGAGAATATAATAGGTGTTTACATATGACAAGCACATGCACCCAGGGGTTAACACATGAATATCCATGTCCGCCATCTTAAGCACCTGACAATATTAAATCATTCTACTCATTATAGCCAGTAGTCTCTGAGAATGCTCCACACAACAATTTTAATGAACACTACACCCATCACCATGTCCTGCCAGGAATATAGAGTATCTGAAATTTCCCCACTGTGGGACTATTAAAAGATTATCGTATCTTATCTTATCTTATTAAAACTTTCTCATAGGCTTCAAGGTTTCTCAAAAGATTCTGATGGGAAACTGCACTAATTAATAGAGATGAGCGAGTACTGTTGGGATCAGCCGATCCGAACAGCAGGCACGCATTGAAATGAATGGAAGCACCTGGTACTTCCGCTTTGACGCCGGCCGGCCGCTTAACCCCCCGCGTGCCGCCTACGTCCATTCATTTCAATGCGTGCGTGCTGTTCGGATCGGCTGATCCAAACAGTACTTGCTCATCTCTACTAATTAACATTTACTTAAAATTCTACCTCTAAAAGCCAAGGAAGGTCATCCAAAGGTTAAAACATGGAAGATACAGAACAAAATGGCTGAACGAACCAATGTCTGTCTTATACAGATATTCTGTGCCTCACAGGTAGTAATTTGTTATGTTGTGTGCTTCAGCTCTAACAAGCTCTAAGTGTGACTTGTGACATAGTAGGTACGTTAATATATAAAAGTCACCATTTAGAGTATTTATTCTTTGTCTATAGCTGCAATCACATAGGCAATTTTGGTGCATTTTTTTTTGTATAGACACAGTATTTGACACACACAGAAACAAACTGGTTCCATTAATGTAACATACATGAATGATGATTTGTTATCAAAGTGTTTCAATAAAACATTGAACAAAAACTATGTAAATCACCGTAAGCACACAATTACTTTTATAAATTTGCCTCCAAAAAGATTATAATAAAAGTATCTCTCATATGAGGAGGCGTTTTGCACCTGAAGGAAGTCAGTTCTGTCCTCCTAGGTCTGGCAAGGGAGAAGCTTAGGGAGAGAGCAGGTCACTGTATGTATGGGGGATGGATAGTATTAAGATACATATTTCGATAGGCTGTAAATTCATTTTATTACACTGGCAAGGCAACAGATGTATAATAGATGTATAATAGCAGATGTATGTTGCAGCTGCCTGACACACTTACAAAAGTGCCTTAAAGGGGTTGTTCACACCCAAATTAATTTTTCACACTCATGACCTATCCACCGATAAAGAAAATAATCATAATCTCACTTCTAAATAAAGCTTCATTTGTAGGGTTGAGCTGATCTTGACTTTTCAGGATCGATTTTAAAATCCGATTTCCGATCATTTTTCATTCGAACCCGATCTCGATCCCAATTCCGATCCCAATGCAAGTCAATGGGATTTTTTTATTAATCGGAAATCGGATTTTAAAAGCAATCCTATTCACTATACAGCATGGACTCTAACAATTGTTAGAATCCACGCTGTGTAGTGAATCACTAAAGTAGCCAGAGGATTTTTTTTTTAATGAAAAAAAATGCAGTTCCATAGGAATGAATGGAGGCAGCCGGCGCGCAGGGGGTTAAGGATGTGTGCTGGCTGCTTCCATTCATTCCTATGGAACTGCAGCGGAGCCTTCACACTGAGTATACAGCGTATACTCAGTGTGAAGGCTAAGCAAAGCATTGTGGGAAAAGATCACCGATCTCGATCCCACATAAAAAGATTGTGTTCGGAATTCCAATCGCGATCGTGAAATTTTTTCGATCGCCGATCGGAATCCGATCTTTTCCAAGCACGATCGCTCAACCCTATTCATTTGTTTTTACCCATCTAAGAGACGGTTTTGTATAAAAGTTTCCATATCACACAGAAAAGGGCATCAGTACATGATCTGTCATGGTCAGAAACCTGGATCCCACAGAGATCAGCGATTTTAGTAAGCTCTGGGTATCAGAAGCTATTAGTGGGCAGAAAGCATGTGCAGCACTGCTCCTATTCAAGTAATAGGAACAGCGCAGCAGCCCCGTCCACTGCACAGCAGTGTTTCCAGGGAACTGCAGGGAAATGGGTCTCTGACCCCAACAGATCATATACCACAGGATAGGTACCACATATTACACAGGATAGGTCACCAGTATGAAAAATCAATTTGGCCCTGCACAACCCCTTTAAGACTAAACTAAGGCCAGCTGCCCCTCCCTATAGATCCTAACTGTGCCCAAGACACATTGCCCCACGTGTTCCCCTCTAGCTACACGTACTTTAGTTTTTAAACTTGAAAGTACTTTCAGTTGTTCTCATATAAAACCCATTCCGATCTCCGATATGGACGTGATTTTCGGCTGAATCCTAGGAGCACGCTGGTCATAGTTTACATGGAAATCCACCTAAAATGCATAGCAGAGTTAATTATGTAAGGAAATGTACCACCATCTATTTGAACCTACGGACATGACCTTCCAGATTCTTCTGTCTTATGTTTATATGAGATTTATGATGGTACAGGAAAGAACTTAGTAACAAGGAAAGTCAAAAGTCTCAATGTCATTAAAAGTGATCCGCAAGTAATCCAGAATTAAACCCTCTCACTGGCGGTTTATGACATATCAATGCTTGTATTGCAGTGATGACAGTCAGTCAATTTTTCCATGAGTGATGGCAATGCTGTAATAAGCAACAGGCTGACACGTCTCTGGAATGTCCCCTTCAGACAGCCGGGACTTCAGCCATGCAAAGATTCTCGCACCTCAGACCACAAGATGGACATTAACAGCTACCACTCTAAATCTTAGATAGAGTATGATAACGGTTTGCTATGGCCTTAACAATGTAAGTGTGGTATGTGAACTATGCTTTGGAACAGAGTATAATATGCACCCATTGTTAGCCTGAAATAGCTATGTAATTCTAGATATTGATCCAGTGATCTCTGTAAAGCCATTGGTAAGAACTGGATTTAAACACATTGGACAAAGGGCAGTTAAATCTGATGCCAACCAAAAGTAAAGAGCAAAAAGGCATGTGTGCCGACAACAAATATAAAGTGACCACTAAAGATAGCAATTCCCTTAATCACTTGTAGGCTACTGTATTTTCTTCTTGATAAGTAAGATGACTTTCACAAAGGTGTATTTTATCAGTAGTTGTAAGGCTAAAAATCTGAAGTGGAAGAATAGAATAAATGTAAGAAGGAAAACTTTGTACCTCTTCCATAATTTCTATACACACAGGGCTCCCCACAAAGAGCATTATCTATATAAAATGTAACTTTTATTCATTTCTGTTAAAATAATGGGTGACATCATTTCCCCAGTAAAATAAATAAGGTAATCCATTAATCATATCCATTCTCGGGACACTCAGGAGACACTGAAATAGCTACAGTATCAAATATAAGTTAATGTTTATCTAATCGATACAAGGAGATCTCATGCTTATCTCCATACCACTAACCCCCGTCACTGATCAGTGATTCAATGTCCAAGCCTATACATGTGTGAATCAAACGGGTATATGGAGAACAGGCAACGGAGATAGGATCTACTGGTGTAATATGTAGGATGGTGTTAGGATGGGGTCCCGCAGGCTTACCGTACAGTGCATAGCGCCACCTGCGGGCCAATCCAGCCCTCGACGTCGTGCAATGAGGTGTCTGGAGTCTAAGTCCAGCTTTCGGCCGACTGAGCATGCTCAGACCTTTTGAAGCCGCTCAGAGGCTAAGTGCCATTCTTCTCTTACTGAGCATGCTCAGACCTTTTGGAGGCGCTGAGAGGCTAAGTCCCATTCTGCCCATACTGCATGTCCAGTGCGGTTATGCTGCCTCCCCTGTGGGTGGGGACTTGCCTTTATATATTGTGAGCCGACGCCCGCCGGGTGCTCACACTTTAACTAAAATTGAGACAGGAGGTGAGGGCTAGGTTCCTGTGAAAGGCAGGTTGTCAGGTCAGGAATCTAAGTTAGGATTCTTTGGCTCTACCAGTAGGGGCCTGAATTGCCTATAGAACTTTTTCATCAACTTGGTAGCTCCAAGCTATTGTGGAGTCCTTTGTGTTGCTGACCAAGGGTGACGGTTAACCCCTGGCAGCCTTTCCTGTGTAACCGGGTGAAGCAGGTGCTGGGTCCATCTCTCTGCTGATAGTTTGCAGATGACTTTTGCAAGGCCTCATTAGGCTTCACTCAGCAGCTATACACAGGTTCGCTCTCCCAGTGAAGTTAACTGGTAAGAGTTGATTGTAGGCTGTTCACACACGAACTGCACAAACACCACTGCCAGTGCAGTTTAAGTGGAAGTTCGCTTTGCAGTCAGACGGCTTCCCTGCTGGGGCTTGTGGACCTCACTGCAGTGTCTTGCAGTCTAGCGGTTTTGTCAACGTTAAAAAAATATTAATTTTATATATATACACAGAACCACAGCAGACGGATAGGGACGATTCTATTGTATTGTATTGTATAAGGAAGATTCTGATCAATCCATGCACACAAAGTTCCCTTCCACCATTCCTAACTCTGATCACTGTGCTCTAATAGACCCCTTTTGCTACCCTTTAAGCATTCTCCAACAACCCCTGCATAGCCTCAACATGTTTTGCTCATAAATATAGTAGAAATCATCAGGATGATTCTGACCTACAAGCAATTAGGCCAATATACCAGGTGGTAGGCTCCGGTACTTGTAAGGGAATGAGCACCACCTGGAGAGATAATGGAGAGATTTGTACTTCTAGGTTTTGGACCTTCTTCCTTTTTTACATCCCTTTAGCAGATACATTTGGGCAGATGCAAAAAATGGTTGCAATTGGATGCAAACAGATGGTCATCTGTTTACATAGTGTCAATGTAAAGAAAAAAGCAGATCAGTTCCTATCTGCTGTTTTTCTATGGACACAAAAGTTTGATGTACTACGTTTTTATGGATCCTTTCTCATCATGTTTTTTTTACATCTGCTTAGCAGATCCTTTCGACGGATGCAGAGATCAATGTAACTAGATCAGTTTCTGTCCACTGCTTTTAAAGGACACAAAAACATGGTATACCATACTTTTGTGTCCATCAAAAAACAGAAATGTATCAATTTTTTTTACACTGATCTTTAAGATAAAGGGTTTGTGCAGGGAGATTCACATACTTGTCCAGCAGACTCTTGACTAGAGATGGGTGAACCCTTCAGGATTTATTTCAGGATTTATTTTGGGTTTGGGTGGTTCGGTCCCAAGATTTGTTTCTTGATTTGATTCTTGAATTGATTCACCCGTCTCTACTCTTGATGATGGACCTGGGATTTCGAGCATAGTCAGAAAGCCCCTACAGAACAAGTAGTGACTGTACCTGTGAGATTCAGGAAGGAAGGAGGGGTACAGGAACCGAGGGGTTGGATCACTGCTTCCAATCACATGATCCAATCACATGATCCATCCATCATCAAGATTTCACAGGAACAGGTAAGTGGATCTAAACTTCCCAGATAAATTCTTTCACAGATGGACATCTGTTTAATCCAATTTTATCTATTTTTTGCATTTGATCTGCTAAATGGATTTTTTAAAAAAAGGAATATTGACTCTATGTAAATATCTGGCCATCTGTTTGCATCCATTGTTTACAACTGATTAATGGATCTGCTAAGGGGATGTAAAAAAACATGATGTAAATGTGTCCTTATAGCTCTTTAAAGGGATTTTTGGGTCTAAAAATATTGATGAACTATCCTAAGGAGTTAGAGAAGCAGAGAACGTCACATAAAAAGTTTATATGAGAGACCCCGAGACAGGCCTTATGATTTCAGAAAAGGAGGATTCTTTGGAACATTTATTCAGCGATTATAATATTGTAGCAAGAATGGTGACAATTTGCATACAATTGAGATATATAGGGGCGGTGTCAGCAGGCAACGGCCATAGGCACCTCATTTTGTGGCTTATAATATGGGTATGTACTTTCACTGGTATTTGGTTCCATCATAAGGGTGTATGCTGCAATTTTAGTGTTTGTTATTTATGTGGTTACTGCTTATCTCTGTATGGTTATACCCTGTGCCTATTATATGTTCGTTTCTGTCAGTCTGACACCTTATTTACTGTATTTTGCCATTTTTTTCTGTGATTTTTGTTATATTTATTACTAATAAAAATGTGTCTATTTTTCTGTTACTGCATTGAGTATTTTGAGTACCACATTCCCCTTTTTGTATGTATTTAGGTATATAGTCAGCTGTGCATCTTTAGGTAGATGGATATGCCATATTTTGTTATGTATATAATTTCTTCGTTTCAATATCTTTGGTTTTCCACACAGTTCCAAACACAGTGCAGCAAGTCTGCTTTTCTAAGCTGACATTTGAGCAGACCGTCAGCCTGGGCATTGTATTTAGATGGAATGTTAAAGGCAAATATAGCTTTATGGATGAAGCTAAAATGAGCTTCTCTCCTTCTCTCATTGATGACTGCGTTTTTAAGTCTAGTCGTACCCTCTTTTGGTGGAGACATCATCCATCATAACAACTGTTGACCATTCCCTGAAGACTCTAGCCCTGATAGAATGCACATAAATCCTATGTACAGGTTTGGTATGGTTCCTCACCTGTCTGCACACTGCAGAAAGTTGTTATATGTATTACATGTGATTTCAGCTGCTGTATTGTTTATTTTACTATGTTAAAAGGCTATGAATTGAGAATAAGGCAAAAGGCATCCTCCCCCAGTCTAAACTTCTTCTTTAATTCTGTGACTGTAAGCCATCTCCAGTTTTCTTCTGACCATAGGTCTCTTTCGAAAAGGACATATGATTGGAGATTTGAGAAGATAAACTGAAACATCAGAGAATATCCTTCCATGTACGTAGGGCACACCATAATATCAAGGAACTTCAAAGCTACCCTGGTAGTTCTGCATATGGTATGTGTAGTACCACAGATAAATTCTGGGGGTAAGTCAAGGTAGTCTCCGATTCAAAATTTGAAAAATGGCTAGTGCTAGTGCAGTCAATCGTAAATATACGGCACCATACATGCCAGGTTGTATCCCCTCATGTTAGGAAACCTCTACTGATCCCCGAAGACAGGAAAAGCCCAAAAGCCATTATGATGTTTGAGTACCTGCAAATTCTTGCACAAGAAGAACATCCAGATCAGAATTTTCAGACTAAAGCTAGACAGAAAAGTGCTAAAGCACTTGCTGTTAATGTTCCTTACTGACTTGTTCTAGTTATGTTTAACCACATTGTTAGTGACTGTGTACTACCTCTCCTAAATCAGTGGGAGCATTATAAAAAGAATAAAGTGAGGTGAGATATTGAAGCATGTGGAGAGCATTGAAACATTTTACAGGTGTTTACTGTTTGTTGAACTAAAGAGTGGATGGAGAAGCTGGCAGGGGCTGCATGTATCGAGTCAACTGAAAAGAGGGGCTAGAATCCAAATATTTGGGAAATTCAATTCAAATTTAAGTTATTACTAAGTGATTCGCCCATCCTTAATGCTGTGTTATGGATTCACTATTTCATGCACTTTATTATCCATTAATATTATGTTGTGCATCTAAATTATTATGTGCAACAGAGCTTTTAATAATTTTTAAGTTATAAAGTACTGAAAATGATAATTTGTTGAATTTGCAGCATTTAGAGGTCACATTTACTGAAATTTAAAGCTATTACAGTCAAAAATAAATCTTAAGTTACATCCATTGAACTTGTGAGTTTTGGGTAGTTTCTGTTCGAATTTCTTCAGAATGTCAGAATAGTTTCCCAGAGCTGCTGTCATGATGTGACCTGCCTTACACCCTCATAGATCTTTTGCTTGAGGATACTCCAAAGGTTCTCAATAGGATTGAAGTCAGGGGAGGATGGTGGCCACACCATGAGTTTCTCTCCTTTTATACCCATAGCAGCCAATGACTCAGAGGTATTTTTTGCTGCAAGAGATGGTGCATGAAGATGGTTTTTCTGTGGAAGCCATGGTTCTCCATTTTGTACCATTGTAGAAAGTGGTCAGTCAGAAACTCTATACATTTTTCAGAGGTCATTTTCAAACCTTTAGGGACCTTAAAGGGGTCTACCAGCTCTCTCCCGATGATTCTGGCTCAAAACATGATTCCATCTCCTCCTTGCTAACATTACAGCCTTGTTGGGACATGGTGACCATCCATCAACCATCCACTATTCTACATATTTGGAATATCCAGGGTTGCATGACACTTATTAGTAAAGAAGTCTGTTTCAAAATTAGTCTTGTATATCTGGGCCCTCTGCAACCGTTTCTGCTTGTGAGCACTGTTTAGGATTGCTTAAAAGGGTATTCCCACGTCGCATACTCACCAGTCTTTGTTGCTCTAAAATCTTCTGTCTTCCTGCTTTGTTGCGTCATTGGTGGGCGGGGTTACATATGCAAAGCCAGCGGCGAGACGCCGCTGGCCCTGCTTGCATGCTCATAGATGATGAGACCAGTCTAACCATCACAATGCGAATACAGACCCGGCATCCGCTGTAATAGAGAGGTGGATGCCGGGGACGGTGAGACGCCAGCACAGGTGCCTGCAACATCGCTACTGCAACATCGCTATGCTCCTGCCCTGCATGAAGCCAGGATGTCGCTGCTGGCTTCATGCAGGGCAGGTCCATAGCGATGTTGCAGGCATCTGTGCTGGCGTCTACACTCCCCGGCATCTGCCTCTCTATTACAGCGGATGCCGGGTCTGTATTGGCGCCCCCCCCCCCCACAGGCTCGCTCCCATGCACTTAGCCCCTCCTCCCTCCCCCCTGAGAGCAGCAGATACATCACTTGACTTATGACCAGATAAGTCAAGGGATGTGTAAAAAAAAATAATTATAAAGTAAGATAGCGGACAAACAAATCAGTTTTGCTGAAGCAGTGTATTTAGGAAAAGTCTTACATCCACATTATCAAGCAGTATAGATAGGATCCTTGTGATGGGACAACCCCTTTAATAGTAGGTTAATGCACAGCTGCAAGCCTCTGGAAGATCCTACACCTTGACCCTGGAGGCACCAGCAGCTTAAGATACCTGTTTGTTGCTTTGTAATGAAGTTTTAGAAGCTTCTCTTTTAATCAATGAATTTTTCTGGCAGAAACCGTCATCATTATGCCTTTATCTGAACAAACCTATCTGTGCTCTGAATCAGCCACAAATCTCTTAACAGTACGATAATCACATTTTCGTTTTTGTGAAATATCTAATGTCTTCATGTCTTGCTCAAGGCATTGCAGTATTTGATGCTTTTCAACAGCAGAGATATCCTTTTTCTTTCCAATATTGCTTGAAACCTGTGGCCTGCTTTGTCCACTCGTGGGCTTCGCTTGGAGACCCTACAAACGGAAACCTAATCCTCTTAAAAAAGTGGTTACCTACTGAAAACCTACTGAAACCCCGAACGTAGAGAGGGTGCAGTTGTGAACGTAGCCTAAGACTTTGGTGCCAACTTGTGGAAATGTAGTTTTCTTACGCTAGGTTCACACCTGCGTTCAGCACTCCATTCTGTGCTTTCCGTCTTCTACATGCAAGAAGACGGAAAGCACACACCGGGTCTGGCCGTGAGTGGCGGTGAGCGTTTTATGCTCTCCGCCTCGAAACCGGTTTTTTTAATCCGGACACAGAGTACTGCATGTCCGACTCTGTGTCCGGATTAAAAAACCCGGTTTTGCGGCGGAGAGCATAAAACGCTCACCGCCGCTCACGGCCGGACAGCTTTCTCACCCATTCAAATGAATGGGTGAGAAAGACTCCTGCAGGTTTCCGTCTCCTGCTCTGTTTTATGCAGGAAACGGAAACCTGCATAACGGAGTGCCGGGCGCAGATGTGAACGAGCCCTTAGTTGCACATTTTGTTGAAGTTAATTGAGCCAAAGCCAAGAATGGCTACAAAAGTAATGGCAAATATATGGGAAGTTCTTATACTTCTACTTTCTGTTCAAACTACTCCTGACTTTGGCTCAAAAAGCACAGCAAAATCTGCAAAAAAAAGTCTGTGTTTCCGCAGTGCGGAAACTAAGCCCGGTTGCAGCACAGTCATCTGCCATGAATTAAAAGTATGGACTGCACATAGGGGACAGAGGAATGCCCCTATGTGCTGACCATGCACAAGCCATGCTTTCACTACTCCTTTCATTAAATGAACAGGAGCCACTGAAGTACAGGCTGCAAAATAGGACCGGAATAGGACCTGTACTACCTGACCTGCACACAAGACTGTGAAAATCACGGTCGTGTGCACGGGCCCATAGAAAAGAATGGATCAGTGTGCTACCTGTGAAATACATACCATAGTCATCTGCAAGGGGCCTAAGGGCTCATGTTGCAGAACTCTAGCTGCAAAAAACGCTATGGAAAAAAAACGCATCTGGCTCACCTGGCAAACTAACTATCACCGGTGCTTGAGATTGATTTCAGTGTTCCCTCTAGACATAATATCATCTATGAGTTTCATTGAAAAACAAAAAAATGTATTCTTTATGACACTTAAATCCGATTTGCATATTAATTTGAGACACAGTATTGCCTTGCACATGTTTTTTGTTCTGATAAGATATATTACATGGGGCCACATGGTGGCTCAGTGGTTAGCACTGCAGCCCTGGTGTTCAAATCCCACCAAGGGCATAAAACCATCTGCAAGGAGTATGTATGTTCTCCCCGTGTTTGCATGGATTTCCATCCCATATTCCAAAGATATACTGATAGGGGAAAATGTACATTGTGAGCTCTATATGGGGAAAAAGAAAAAAAAAAAAAGATATATTACATAATAAGATATATTATATTTTTTTACATATTCAGCTGTATTTTAAATTAATGTAAAGTTTTGTGATATTATAGTGACTATTTAAATTGAAATAAAAAATAACTTATTTTCAAATTCGTTTCACATTTACAATAACGGACAGCTCAAGGTTAAAATACATTGCATGAAGTGTCATTGTTCTTCTAAGTTTTAAATATTTTTCAAGCACCTGCTACAAAATAGGATTTATTTAGTGCTGTTTACCTGATAATGCGGACGGGTTTGATTCTGTTTGAGAAGCATTTAGTAAAGCAGTTCCAATTGTAAAAGTAATAGTCAAGGTTTTCTTTTTCTCATGAACAGTCATGATTGTTGTAATGGATTTATCAATGTATGTAGGTGTTTGCATGATGTTATTTAATTCAATTACAATCGAAAAGTTTTGTTTGAGACTATGTTAAATGACGCAACTATTTTATTATCATGGGGGGTTTTTGTTGTTTTTTTTGGTGTGGTTTTATTTGCTGTGATTTTATGTGCCAGATAATAATTTATTTTAAAAGGATCGAGTAAAGCTTTAAAAGCAGACCTTAATTTATCTGAAATGCATTGCTAGGGCACAGAAAGGTTTCTCCGTGGAGCTTTCTATCATGTTGGTTGCATTTGGATATTGGCCTTTTTTTTTTTTATTTCTCGTATGACAATTTAAAATTATTGCAGAATTGCACAGCACATTTAACCTTAGCAAAAAAAAAAGTAGAAAGTAACGACCGTATGCCAAATAGCACGCATTAAAATATCGAAATGACGTGGAAGAAAATTAACAGCTTTAATTTTTATGTGGCTGTTTTTCTTGCTTTTTAAAGCAGTCAACAGATATTCTGTTAGTTCCCTGGCACTGAATACAATTACTTTTGCATGCTGTGCCTACTAATTTATATCTGCTAATAAAATGTGAAGACACATTGCTCCCTGTTCTATGTTTTGCTATTCATAACATTTGGCTGTAAGGAGATGCAGGGTGAAAAGCAAAGGTTATCTCTTAGAAATAACTGCACAGCAGACCAAATGTTTATGTGGAGCAGTCGACAATTATATGCAGGAAAGGTGGTCTGTGGGTACATAATGTACAAAAACATTATGGTCTAAAACAGTGCTGCATGAATGACTTTGTATGAAAAATAAGGTATACATACAGTGTTGGCCAAAAGTATTGGCACCCCTGCAATTCTGTAAGATAATACTCGTTTTCTTCCAGAAAATGATTGCAATCACAAATTCGTTGGTATTATTATCTTCATTTAATTTGTCTTCGATGGAAAACCACAAAAAGAATTGTCAAAAAGCCAAATTGGATATAATTCCACAACAAACATAAAAAAGGGGGTGGCCAAAAGTATTGGCACTGTTTGAAAAATCATGTGATGCTTCTCTAATTTGTGTAATTAACAGCACCTGTTACTTACCTGAGGCACCTGACAGGTGGTGGCAATAACTAAATCACACTTGCATCCAGTTGAAATGGATTAAAGTTGACTCAACCTCTGTCCTGTGTCCTTGTGTGTACCACATTGAGCATGGAGAAAAGAAAGAAGACCAAAGAACTGTCTGAGGACTTGAGAAGCAAAATTGTGAGGAATCATGAGCAATCTCAAGGCTACAAGTCCATCTCCAAAGACCTGAATGTTCCTGTGTCTACCGTGCGCAGTGTCATCAAGAAGTTTAAAGCCCATGGCACTGTGGCTAACCTCCCTAGATGTGGATGGAAAAGAAAAATTGACGAGAGATTTCAACACAAGATTGTGCGGATGGTGGATAAAGAACCTCGACTAACATCCAAACAAGTTCAAGCTGTCCTGCAGTCCAAGGGTACAGCAGTGTCAACCCGTACTATCCATCGGCATCTGAATGAAATGGGACTGTATGGTAGGATACCCAGGAAGACCCCACTTCTTACCCAGAGACATAAAAAAGCCAGGCTGGAGTTTACCAAAACTTACCTGAGAAAGCCAAAAACATTTTGGAAGAATGTTCTCTGGTCAGATGAGACAAAAGTAGAGCTTTTTGGGAAAAGGCATCAACATAGAGTTTACAGGGAAAAAAAAAGAGACCTTCAAAGAAAAGAACACGGTCCCTACAGTCAAACATGGCGGAGGTTCCCTGATGTTTTGGGGTTGCTTTGCTGTCTCTGGCACTGGACTGCTTGACCGTGTGCATGGCATTATGAAGTCTGAAGACTACCAACAAATTTTGCAGCATAATGTAGGGCCCAGTGTGAGAAAGCTGGATCTCCCTCAAAGGTCATGGGTCTTCCAGCAGGACAATGACCCAGAACACACTTCAAAAAGCACTAGAAAATGGTTTGAGAGAAAGCCCTGGAGACTTCTAAAGTGGCCAGCAATGAGTCCAGACCTGAATCCCATAGAACACCTGTGGAGAGATCTCTTGATGGCAGTTTGGAGAAGGCCCCCTTCACATCTCAGGGACCTGGAGCAGTTTGCCAAAGAAGAATGGTCTAAAATTCCAGCAGAGCATTGGAAGAAACTCATTTATGGTTACCGGAAGCGGTTGCTCGCAGTTATTTTGTCTAAAGGTTGTGCTACCAAGTATTAGGCTGAGGGTGCCAATACTTTTGTCCAGCCCATTTTTGGAGTTTTGTGTAATATGATCAATGATTTGACTTTTTTTTCATTCTCTTTTGTGTTTTTTCATTGCAAGCAAAATAAATGAAGATATTAATACCAAAGAGTTTGTGCTTGCAATCATTTTCTGGAAGAAACTGAGTATTATCTGACAGAATTACAGGGGTGCCAATACTTTTGGCCAATACTGTATTAGGCTAAGGCCCCACGGGATGATACGCAGCACTAAAGCGCTACGGGAAAAAAAGCAGCGGGAACACATCATGGTTCTTCCCGCAGCGCTTTCAACAGAAAGTTCACTGAGTTTTCCTTCGTGGACTTTCTGTTACCACTATATCTATGAGGAAGCTGCCAGCATATCCATAGATATAATTGACATGAATCCCATCCACTTTGCAGATACTGTAAAACGCCGCAATTTTTCCCACGGCGTTTCCACCACAGGAAAATTGCAGTGTTCCTAGTAATGTAATTGTTTTTTTTTTTTTTTTATTATTATTATTTTTTCAGTTTCCAAAAGTTTAATGTAAAAATGTCTTTAAGACCGGAGCCCAAATAGTGTAAGCGCCGTGATTTTGCCGCAACGTTTTATTATCCGGAGCAGAAATACTGAAATTTGAAAATTTGTTGCAAATCACAGCATGTCAATTATACCTACAGAAATACTGGTGGTTTCCATATAGAGATAATAGAAGCAGAGAGTCCACAGAGGAAAATTCTTTGGATTTCTGTGAAAAGCGATACAATACCACTAAACAATCTTGTCTTGAAAAGCTAATTATTCCATGACGCACATATCGGGACGGGTCTAGCCAAGGAGAAAGGTAAGGATAGAGAAGTATTCAAATAATACTGGTTTTGTACACGAGAATAACTGTTGTAATAATCAAATACATGATATCCAGGGCCATATAATACACTTTTACTGGCAGGGTTTCTTGAACTTTTAACCTTTAAAGGTATTTTCACATTAGACTGATGCAGAAATGTCTGCAACTGCCCCATTCGATTGGTGTTTTCGAAATCCAACTTCTTGCTTCCAAAATATTTCAAATGTATGAAACAGATTTTTAGTCACAGAAATCTTTGAAACAAATTTGCCACATGTGAATGTACCATAACTGAATACCGTAAATAGATAATAATTTATTATAATTGTATTTTGCTTATAACTAGAGATGAGCGAACACTAAAATGTTCGAGGTTCGAACGGGTTTCGAACCCCATTATAGTCTATGGGGAACATATACTCGTTAAGGGGGAAACCCAAATCCGTGTCTGGAGGGTCACCAAGTCCACTATGACACCCCAGGAAATGATACCAACACCCTGGAATGACACTGGGACAGCAGGGGAAGCATGTCTGGGGGCATAAAAGTCACTTTATTTCATGGAAATCCCTGTCAGCTTGCGATTTTCGCAAGCTAACTTTTCCCCATAGGAATGCATTGGCCAGCGCTGATTGGCCAGAGTACAGAATTCGACCAATCAGCGCTGGCTCTGCTGGAGGAGGCGGAGTCTAAGATCGCTCCACACCAGTCTCCATTCAGGTCCGACCTTAGACTCCACCTCCTCCGGCAGAGCCAGTGCTGATTGGCCGAAGGCTGGCCAATGCATTCCTATGGGAATGCAGAGACTTAGCAGTGCTGAGCTAGTTCTGCTCAACTACACCGTGTGCCAAGTGTGCACACTCGGCTCTGCTACATCTGATGTAGCAGAGCCTGCTACTGCAGAGACTTAGCAGTGCTGAGCCAGTTCTGCTCAACTACACCAGGTGCCAGTCAGCCCATCTGATATAGCAGAGCCGAGTGTCAGATGGGCTGACCGGCACACGGTGTAGTTGAGCAGAACTGGCTCAGCACTGCTAAGTCTCTGCATTCCCATAGGAATGCATTGGCCAGCGCTGATTGGCCAGAGTACGGAACTCGACCAATCAGCGCTGGCTCCACACCAGTCTCCATTCAGGTCCGACCTTAGACTCCGCCTCCTCCGGCAGAGCCAGCGCTGATTGGCCGAAGGCTGGCCAATGCATTCCTATGGGAATGCAGAGACTTAGCAGTGCTGAGCCAGTTCTGCTCAACTACACCGTGTGCCGAGTGTGCACACTCGGCTCTGCTACATCAGATGTAGCAGAGCCGAGTGTGCGCACACGGCTCTGCTACATCTGATGTAGCAGAGCCGAGGGTGCACTAGAACCCTTATGCACACTCGACTCTGCTATATCAGATGGGGTGACCAGCAAACGGTGTAGTTGAGCAGAACTGGCTCAGCACTGCTAAGTCTCTGCATTCCCATAGGAATGCATTGGCCAGCCTTCGGCCAATCAGCGCTGGCTCTGCCGGAGGAGGCGGAGTCTAAGGTCAGACCTGAATGGAGACTGGTGTGGAGCGATCTTAGACTCCGCCTCCTCCAGCAGAGCCAGCGCTGATTGGTCGATTTCCGTACTCTTGCCAATCAGCGCTGGCCAATGCATTCCTATGGGAATGCAGAGACTTAGCAGTGCTGAGCCAGTTCTGCTCAACTACACCGTGTGCCGGTCAGCCCATCTGATATAGCAGAGCCGAGTGTGCACACTCGGCTCTGCTACATCTGATGTAGCAGAGCCGAGTGTGCACACTCGGCTTTGCTACATGTAGCATGTGTGCACCCTCTGCTCTGCTATATCAGGTGGGCTGACCGGCACATGGTGTAGTTGAGCAGAACTGGCTCAGCACTGCTAAGTCTGCAGTAGCAGGCTCTGCTACATCAGATGTAGCAGAGCCAAGTGTGCACACTCGGCACACAGTGTAGTTGAGCAGAACTGGCTCAGCACTGCTAAGTCTCTGCATTCCCATAGGAATGCATTGGCCAGCCTTCGGCCAATCAGCGCTGGCTCTGCCGGAGGAGGCGGAGTCTAAGGTCGGACCTGAATGGAGACTGGTGTGGAGCGATCTTAGACTCCGCCTCCTCCAGCAGAGCCAGCGCTGATTGGTCGAGTTCCGTACTCTGGCCAATCAGCGCTGTCCAATGCATTCCTATGGGAAAAAGTTTATGTCACAAAAATCACAATTACACACCCGATAGAGCCCCAAAAAGTAATTTTTAATAACATTCCTACCTAAATAAAGGTTATCCCTAGCTATCCCTGCCTGTACAGCTATCCCTGTCTCTTAGTCACAAAGTTCACATTCTCATATGACCCGGATTTGAAATCCACTATTCGTCTAAAATGGAGGTCACCTGATTTCGGCAGCCAATGACTTATTCCGATTTTTTTTTATGCCTCCGGTGTCGTAGTTCCTGTCCCACCTACCCTGCGCTGTTATTGGTGCAAAAAAAGCGCCAGGGAAGGTGGGAGGGGAATCGAATTTTTTTGGACTTTGCCACGAGATGTTCGATTCGAATCGAACACATCGAACAGCCTGATATCCGATCGAACATGTGTTCGTTAGAACACTGTTCGCTCATCTCTACTTATAACTAGAGATGAGCGAGTAGTATTCGATCGAGTAGGTATTCGATCGAATACTACAGTATTCGAAATACTCGTACTCTGTCGAGTACCACTACCACTATTCGTACTCTGTTCGAATGGAAAAGTTCGATGCAGAACCAGCATTGATTGGCCGAATGCTATACAGTCGGCCAATCAACGCTGGTTCTTCTCCTACCTTTAGAAGTCTTCTCTGTGCAGCTTCCCCGCGGTGTCTTCCGGCTCTGAATTCACTCTGCCAGGCATTGGGCCTGGGCAGAGCCGGCTGCGCATGTCCACTTGTAGTGCGCGCATGCGCAGTCGGCTCTGCCCAGGCCCGATGCCTGGCAGAGTGAATTCAGAGCCAGAAGATGCCGTGGGGACGCTGCAAGGAGAAGACTGCATGGAGGATCCAGCCCGACCCTCACTCGTGGACTTGGTAAGTATAATTTGATCGAATGTTGCCTACCCCTGAAACGAGCATTTTAGACTATAATAGAGTTCAATATTCGATTTGAGTAGTCGAATATTGAGGGGCTACTTGAAACGAATAGCGAACCTCGAACGTTTTACTGTTCGCTCATCTCTACTTATAACACAAGACTTGATGGGATTAGATGGGAAAAGGTTGAAATAAAACATAAAGGATCAGTTATTCAATCTCTGAAGAAGAATAATAAAGCGATAATTTGTTTTGGTCTTTATTTTATCCTTTGTTTTCACTCAAGCCCAGTAAACAAAAAAAAAAAATAACGCTCAAAGTAATAGGGTAAATGGTTCATAAAGCACAAGTAAGCATGTACCCTTAGGAATACAAGGACAATTACTTTATACAAGCATCCTGAGTCTGTATGTTTCCCATGTTTCTACTTTCTTCATGGGTATTGCCCTTATCTGTATTGTATTATCTGCCTTTAGATCTTTAGCTCTAAGTTCTGCTCCAGATGAGTCTTAGGCTTTTTAACAAGTAGTTGAAATAGTTTTTTCACAATATTGCTCAAGTTATATAGTATGATTCTTCCCAACTAAAAGTCTTAGTTGATTTTTTTTTTGCATGTGTCTCATGTTGCCACAAAAACCACATATACACAACATCAAATTAATGGGGTTGTCCAGGCTAATTTTTTTATGGCCTATTCTCAGACTTCAACGGGAACTGAGCTGCAGTGAAGGAACCGAGCCACTAGACAACGGACAAAGCTTTCTGCTATGGTGCCATGTTTTGTACTCAACAGATGCCGGAAACATCTCTGTGCAGCTGATCGCTCCCCCTATTGATCATTTATTTATGGCCTATCCTTGGGAGTGATCAAAATGTTGCCTTTAATAAGCTGCGTGATTTTGAATAGCATTAAAATCTTTTGCCCATTGATGCAGACATCCTAGATCTCTACTTTCAATTGCATAACTAAACTTTTATTTAGTCAGAAGAAAATCCAATGCACCACAAGTTCCCTGCATATACCTCACTGGTAATGGATGCACACAAGTAATCCCCCATAGAAACTTTCTCAAGCTACTTTTATTTACTTATTTTCATAGATAGTGCATAGTGATAATAAACTTTGTAATATACTTTATTAAAGAACAGTGCCTGTTTCTTCACTTATTGGCCTTTGCCTGCCAATCAGATGTGTACAATAGAAGTCTATGGAAAGGGAAAGGCAGGGGAGGTCTCAAAGCAGAGAGATATCAGCACTGTAGAGAGACAGTTTTCTTTCATAACACAGCTAGGTTATCATTTACTATCCAGTCTTCTCCTAACAGAAATTATTTATTTCATCATATATATATATATATATATATATATATATAAAACCTTTTGGCTCTGTCCAACTTTTCTTATTGACGATGATTATTGACAACATATCACTCACAGCATTTGCCAATCACTGCCTGCCTCAATGACATGTATAGTAGAGATGAGCAAGTAGTATTCGATCAAATACCTCTCCTGCATAGTTATTGGTTTAAAAAGGCGCCAGGGAAGGTGGGAGGGGCATCACATTTTTACTGCATTTACCACCTGGTATGCAACCTATTACACCAATAACTATGCAGGGGAGGTATCGAATACTACAAGCTCATCTCTAATGTATAGCAATTCATGTATTAATGTGCCATCTCAGTCACTAGATTTCTTGGAGAATCAGAATGGGAGTGTCAGAAATGAGGAATTCCAACCTTAGGCCATAATGCAGATAGGTTGCCCCATATTAAGGTAGTAATGGACAGCTTTTAAGACTCCCAAACCATCTCATAGAAGTGGAGACCATCACTTGCAAGAGATCCCTGAACAAATTTCTCTTTAATGGGGTTGTCCAGTTCATAAATATATTGTTTAACTCCTTAAGGTCACAGCCAAAAACTGCTTTTAAGCATTTAATGGATGTGAAATTTAGACATTTCATTTTTTTGCACAATATTATGTTAATTTTGCCCTAAAATGTACACATTCACAAGGGGTTAAACAAGAAAATGCATCTCACAAATTGTTCTGCAATACCCCACATGTGGATGTAAACTGCTGCTTGGGCAGTGCTTGGAAGTGAAGGAGCGACACTGGACATTTGACAAATTTTGCGGGAATACTTTTCAGGTGCCATTTCTCAACTGCAAAACCCCTAAAACACCAAAATGGTAGAAACCCTACATAAGTAACCTTTTTTGTAAACTACACCTTTAAGGAATCAAGGGGTATAGTGAGCATTTTGACCAGTTTTGACAGCTGTTTCACAGATTTTATTAACATTGGGGCATGTAATTGAAAAATTACTAAAACTTCATTTTGTCCCCAAAGTTTTCATTTTCACAAGGGGTCAAAGGAGAAAAAGCACCCCACAGTTCAGTACACAATTTCTCCTAAACACGTCAATACCCCGTGTGTGGTCGTAATCTGCTGTGTGGGTACATGGTGGGGCTCAGAATAGAAAGAGCGCTGTTTGGCTTTTGGAGGGCAGATTTTGATTGAATAGGGTTTTGTTGTCATGCCTCGTTTGCAGAGCCCCAAGTGTACGAATACATTGGAAATCCCCAAAGAGTTACCCTGTTTTGGAAATTACACTCCTTACAGCTGTGTAACAGATTATATTAAAAGTGGGACGTGAAAATGAAAAATTACTTTTTTCCTAATAAACCATCAATTTAGCCCCAGATTTAAAATTTTCACGAGGGGTTAAATAAGAAAAAGCACACCAAAGTTTGTTACACAATTACTCCTGAACACGACAATATGCTATATATGGTCATAAGATGCTTTATGAGTACATAGTGGGGCTTAGAATAGAAAGAGCGCTATTTGGATCTTGGAGGACAGATATTGCTGGAATAGTTTTTGCAAAGCACATAAAGTACCAGTACTTTAGTCGAAATCCTAAAAAAGTGACCCCATTTTGGAAACTACAATCTTCAAGGGCCTTATTATAATTTTGAGCCCAAGAGTGCTTCCCAGCAATTAATGAGCAAAGCCAAAATTAAAATTTTTAAAGAAATATGCCATTTCAGTGCCCAATATGTTCTGCCCACTTTGTGGAAAGAAACCAATTGTTTTTGCATCACCATCTTCTGAGATACGAAACATTTTTTTCTGTTGACAGAGTTGGTTGAGGACTTATTTTTTTGCAGGATGAGCTGTGCTTTTAATTGGTACATTGGTTTTGGGGTACATATGACTTTTTGATAATTTCTTATACCATATTTTGAGGCAAGATGGAGAAAAATCATTACTTCTGGTGTTTTTTTCACTTTTTTTCACAGGTTAAATAATGTTTTGGTTTCATTGTACAGGTTGTAATTGACATGGCAAAACAAAATTTGTATTGTTTTTGTTGAAAATTTATATAGGAAAGGGGCATTTTGGAGGGTTCTATTCATTTTTTCTTTTTTTTAAACTTTTTAACATTTTTTTTGATGTACCAAAGTGATATTCTGATCACTGGTTCAGTAGTAAAGATGCATAGACTGACTTCCTCTTCTCACAGCAGGATCAAGCAGGTATGTGGCACGGGCTGCCCAAAATAGGTAATGGCACCCCGCAAAGACAATATGGGGGGCCAATGGGAGGAGGTTAATACTGATGCTACTGGGGATATAAATATAACAAATAAGTGCTCACCTCTCCTTGCGCCTCTGTTTATAGCAGCAGTCGCTCTATTGTATTGTATAGAGTTCCCGCGCCATTTGTGAAGTAATTGGCTACAGCAGAAACGGGATGTCATTGGTGATGGCAGCCAGAAGACTTGTATACAGACCAATGGGAGCGGCCACCATTGGAAATGTAGGCAGAGGTGAATAATGGTTTGTTACATTTATATCCCTAGTAGCAGCCATATTAAATTATAAAAATCTGTACCCTTTAAGGGCCCCTTCACACGGCTTTACACGCGCTCCCATTGAAGTGAATGGGAAGTGTTTAGAAGCGCTCGCGTGTACGGCTCGGAATGAGCCGAGCGCTTACGCCGTGTGAAGGGGCCCTAAGGGTGCATGCACACTACGTAACACCGGGCGTGTATGAGAGCCGTACACGCCGGCGTTACAGCAGGGCTGCCGAACACTTCCCATTCACTTCAATGGGAGCGCTCGTAAACGCCGCTGTTACGAGCGCTCCCATTGAAGTGAATGGGAAGTGTTCGGCAGTCTGCTGTAATGCCGGCGTGTACGGCTGTGATACACGCCCGGCGTTACTCAGTGTGCATGCACCCTAACTCTGGATTCCGTTTCTGTAGAGTTTGGCATTTCTTTACAAATACACTTAAGGGTGAATTCACACTGAGTAAACGCTAGCTTATTCTGAACGTAAAACACGTTCAGAATAAGCGGCGTCTAAAGCAGCTCCATTCATTTCTATGGGAGCGGGGATACGAGCGCTCCCCATAGAAATGAATGGGCTGCTTCTTTCACTCCGTGCAGTCCCATTGAAGTGAATGGGGAGTGCCGGCGTATACGGCAAGCTCTGCTCATGCCGGAGCGTACACGCCGGCACTCCCCATTCACTTCAATGGGACTGCACGGAGTGAAAGAATCAGCCCATTCATTTCTATGGGGAGCGCTCGTATCCCCGCTCCCATAGAAATGAATGGAGCTGCTTTAGACGCCGCTTATTCTGAACGTGTTTTACGTTCAGAATAAGCTAGCGTTTACTCAGTGTGAATGCACCCTAAATGGTATAACAGAATGAAAACAGTATCTATGTTGCTGTAATATATGTGAAAAATCTGTGTTATAGACTGAACTTTTCTTATCATATTTTCATGATTGATACACACAGAATAATTACGCAAAACTGCAAGAAGCTATTGACTTGCTTTTCACCTTTTTCTTATAAGTTTAGTGCCTTTTACTGTAAATTGGAGAAAAGTGAAGGAAATTGAATACACATGCACTCTAATAGTATGTGATTTATATGCATAGTTAAATAAAAACTACTATGATAATGTCTCCTTCTTACAGATCTCTTTCTACAGGGGCTACTAGTAAACAACTGCGTGAAACTAAACATTTATTTTATTACAGTTAGTATATGTAGTACTTGTGCAGCTGGTAAATATTACCGTCTTAATGATATCTGCGGATGCAGATGGTCTGACAAAACAGAACATCTTATCTTTTAAAGCTTAAAAACTTTAATAGAACCAGTTCAGAAATCTAAAATGACAGAAATGCAGTCATTTTTGTGTTATATTTTACGCATTGTCTGACTATTCCCACTTTTAATAACAAGTCCTAATATCTAATACTGTCTTTTTTTCTCCAATTGTGAGTGGTAAACACTCATTATATGACTAATATGAGAGTTAATGGTTTTAAGAAATGCAAATTGGATTGAATAACCTTTAATTTCCCATTATAAAGTTCATGGTGACAAGGGATCAACGTGACAAAAATAAAAAAGATAATTACTTTGTGACATGGCATCTGAAATTATCTACCGGCATCAACTCAATCAAAGAACAGATGAGACACGGGGAAAAAAAGGTCATCATTATCTTTTTAGACAAATAATATTAGAGTCAGTAAATGGTTGGATGGTACTTAACAAGAATCAAAACTTAATAATGAAATATATTTAATACATTTTCTACAAATATAAAATCATGCCAAAAGTTTTTTCAATATCAATGTATTTGAACATTTCATTTTTTATATATTCACAATAGGCATAGCAGCAACATAGCTAAGGGCTACAAATAGTAAAAATACATTTGTTCTAATTATACCGATATATCTGAAAGCGAGATTGAACATTTCATAGCGCACAATAGTATGCAGATATAAAAAAATATAAATATCTCTTGAAGTTAAAGAACAGAACTGAGAAAGTTGTGAACCCATGCTGTGTCATTGGCGCTTCAGGCACACTGGGTAGTCGGAGAACATAATTTTTTTCACTGACTACAGGTCACTCAAGGCCAAGTTTACACAAAAGGTATATCTAACTGCACTGCCTTATTATCTATGACAGGTTCAAGATGAATTTTAAGATGAAGATTTTGCCTTTACTTCAGTTAGCTGGAAAGATAGAAAACATTGAGGTAACAGATTGCTTCTACTTGTTACAAACAAGAAATACTTTACACATTATGTTGCCAATGGTTAATTTACATATGGACCTAAAATGTTATTAGAAAAACAGCTAAATAACTGTTGATGCTGCGTACAATTGAAAGCAAAGAGTTCCAGCATTGAATTTTGTGCTAACATTTCCCTAAGCAGACAAACATCAGAAACAGTTACAAACATAAGAACCATAGATAGAACATATGGAAGCATTTATAAGGCACCTACACTACACCATGTTCCAAATTATTATACAAATTATATTAATTGTTGATTACGTAGATAATCTGTTTTCTCTTAGTCCGAACAGCAGCACAATATGGGGTATTTACGTAATTAATTAAGCGATACTCCTCTATAAGAGGCAAAAAAGACATCCTCCCACCATGTTAGTTATGAAGAAACAAGAAAATCAATCTATCAACAATCCTATTCAAGGAAGGGGAAATCTTGTGCTGCTGTTCAGACTAAGGGAAAACACATTATCTTCATAATCAATGATTCCCCTTACGTCCAACAGCAGCACAATATAGGGATGTAGAAAGCAGACCTCTAGGGAGGCCCCTCTTGACATACCGCACTCAAGACAGAATACCCAAGGGCTGTAGCCTCTGAGCAACCTATATCCAAACTGTAGGGTTTCACAAAGGTCAATTGAGAGCCCCAGGAAGCAGCAGCACAAATCTGATCCAGAGCAACAGAGCGACTTTCTGCCCAAGAAGTAGAGTCTAGTCAAATGCGCTCTCACAATATTAGGAGGGGATAAGCTCTTGGAAGAAAAAGACATTCTTTTGTTTTAAACTCATTTTAATGAGGGTGATATAACAAGACAAATAATGCAATCAAGAGAGTACATATACAGAAGAGCATAAAATAAAGTACAGAAAAATCTCAAACAAACAAAGAACTGCCACAGCGCCATCTCGTCCCAGTCCAAACCCACTCCATATACTAAAAGGTGCAACAATAAGCAAGGCATCCCGGTGTCAGCGGTCATAATATATACCGACACCAGGGGCCACGGATCCATCCAACAAACATTCTTAACATAAAGGCGCCCAAGGCCAAATGCAGTGAGGGGGCAAAGTATTGGGTAACAGGGGAAGCACACCACGCTCCCCAAACCTTATTAAATTTCTGGGGGCAGCCCCCTACCTTTATTTATAATCTGATTAAATGGGAGGATCGAATTGACCAGTTTCCGCCATTGAGGTACCGATGGAGGCCGTGGGGCCATGCAACGAAGGGCAATGGCCTTCCTGGCACAGAATAGAGACTCCCGGAGAAAAATCAATCTGGACGTGATGCTGCCACATCTCTTCTTCCAGCACGCCAAATAAACAAACCTCAGAAGAGATTGGAACAGAACGACCCAGAACATCGGACAGGAGATCCACCACCCCTCTCCAAAAGGCCTGCACAGTCGGGCAACTCCACAGCATTTGCCAGAAATCCGCACGGGGATGCGGACACCTGAAGCAATGCGGACCAGGTAAATGACCCATCTTATGCAGACGGCCCGGGGTCAGGTAACATTGGTGTAAAATAAATATTTGGATCAGTTTATTATTGGCCAAGGATGAAACGTATAGAGGGGACTCCAAAATATCCTGAAACATCTCATCCGTCAGCTCTGGGATATTGGTGTGCCAGCGTGTCAGGACTGGGGCCTCGGTCAAGGACACTTTCTCATGAATTAGATGTTCATAAAGAGCATAAATCAGGCACCCCCGGACCCTGAGAGCACAGCACACCAATTAGCGGGTAGTCAAAGATAGCACTCGGCTGGGTGGGATATAAAGAGGAGAGGGCATGACGAATTTGGAGGAATCAAAAGAATTGATGGCGGGGAATCTCACATGAGGCAGTTAAAGAGTCGAATGTAATAAAGGTTCCTTGCACGTACAGATCTGACAGGGAGGACACACCATAGCGTGACCAGGCCCGGGCACCAGGTAACTCATAAAGGTCAGGTAAACCAGGATTGTCCCACAGGGGGGTCTCCGCAGGGGTGTCAGAGTAGGAAGACACTTTCCGGGCCTGCTTCCAGACCATCGCTGCCAGAGTGTGAAGGGGTAAAAGTTTGCCTCTAAATAGTTGAGGGCGTTCCAACACCGGCCATAGGATGCACAAGTCCAGGTGATGAGCCAGATGCACTTGGGGGCCCCCGGAGCTGCTCCGCAGAGAGCCAAGGCTTAACAAAGTGAAGCTGACCGGCTAAATAATAGAGGAACAGGTTGGGAAGGAATGCACCACCGAGTTGTCTCAGTCTCTGGAGAGCAGACAATCTCAACTTGTATCTGGAATGGCCCCACACAAAGGAAGTCATCAAAGAGTCCATCTGTTTAAAGAATCAAAGAGGCACGGACACAGCTGAGTGGCTCAAAACATATAAACATTTGGGTAGGACTATCGACTTACACAGGTTAATTCAACCTGCAACAGATAGGGGCAGTGTAGACCAGGTCTGGAATTTAATTTTAAAATGTAAAATGAGTGGTAATACATTCAGGTCCCGGAACCTCTTATGGTCTCTAGGAATCACTATGCCAAGGTATTTACAGGCCGGAACGACCGGCATCCCACACATCATCCCAGCTCCCACTGCCGCTGAGGTATGACCAATATGCATATAAGAGGATTTAGCCCAGTTAGGCTGCATTCACACTGAGTAACACTGGCGTTTTTTGTGCTTATTTTTGCACATAGCGCCGCGTTAGTGCCGCGTTAACGCCGCGTATATGCCGCGTTTGCGCCGCGCTATTTTGCGGTGGCATTGCCCGGCGTTAACGCGGCACTATGTGCAAAAATAAGCACAAAAAACGCCAGCGTTACTCAGTGTGAATGCAGCCTTAGTGCGTAGACCTGAATAATTGCCGAATTCATCTATGAGCTTCATGGCACGGGGCAATGATGCAGAAGGATTAGTTAGGAAGAGAAGGAGATCGTCGGCATAAAGCGTGACTCTCTCCTCCCGGGAGTCAATAAGTATACCCCGATAAACAGGGTTCCGCCTAAGAAGTATGGCTAGGGGTTCTACAGCTAAAGCAAACAGCAGCGGTGAAAGTGGACAACGCTGCCGCATGCCCCTACCTAATGAACAATACAGGGACAGTGAGCCATTGATGGACAACGAGCCATTGATGGACAACGCTGCCCTGGGGGAACAATACAGAAGGGACACCCAAGTGATGAAGCCATCCCCAAATCCATGGAAAAAGACATCCTTATTGCCTCCTTTATCCAATTAGCTAAGGATGGTTTTGATGTCTTCAGAGGCACCAGCAGCTTCAAATACCTGTTTTCTGTTTTGTAATGCTATTTTATCAACTACTCTCTTAATCCAATGAATTTGCCTTGCACAAACCTTCCTCATTATGCCTTTACCAGCAAAACCCATCTGTACTCTGAATAAGCCACAAATCTCTTCACAGTACGATGATCATGCTTAAGTTTTCATGAAATATCTAATGATTTCAGGCCTTGTCCAAGACATTGCACTATTTGTTGCTTTTTAGCAGCAGAGAGATCCTTTTTCTTTCCTATAATGTTTGAAACCTGCGGCATGCTCAAGAAGGTGGAACGATTCTTAAGTAGGGTTCCTTTAATTGGGCTCACATGGAAAACTAATTATGACAGGTGTTTGGGATTGATGCCAGTGATCCAAAGAGCCCTGACTCCTGATTCACACTAGTATATGTATTCCATCCGGAGAAAGTCTGCATGGAGACCCCCCAGACGGAATACAATTGCAATTGCAAGCCCCTTAGACTATAAAGTGGTCCGTGTGCTTGCCGCGCACTGCCCACATGAATCATCCATGAGTTCAAGTGAAAACAAAAAAATAATCTTTATGACATTTAAATCCGATTTGCAAAATCATTTGGAACATGGTGTAGTTTTCTGCCATAGAAAGTCACGAAGGCAGTATAGTAAATGAGATTCAAACAAATCACATCTACCTAAGATAAAAAACCTGCAGCATGTCAATTATTGCTGCAGGTTTTGCCCAGGGATTCCTTGAGCATGGAGAAAAGAAAGAAGACCAAAGAACTGTCTGAGGACTTGAGAAGCAAAATTGTGAGGAAGCATGAGCAATCTCAAAACTACAAGTCCATCTCCAAAGACCTGAATGTTCCTGTGTCTACCGTGCGCAGTGTCATCAAGAAGTTTAAAGCCCATGGCACTGTGGCTAACCTCCCTAGATGTGGACGCAAAAGAAAAATTGACGAGAGATTTCAACGCAAGATTGTGTGGATGGTGGATAAAGAACCTCGACTAACATCCAAACAAGTTCAAGCTGCCCTGTAGTCCGAGGGTACAACAGTGTCAACCCGTACTATCCGTCGGTGTCTGAATGAAAAGGGACTGTATGGTAGGATACCCAGGAAGACCCCACTTCTTACCCAGAGACATAAAAGAGCCAGGCTGGAGTTTGCCAAAACTTACCTGAGAAAGCCAAAAACGTTTTGGAAGAATGTTCTCTGGTCAGATGAGACAAAAGTAGAGCTTTTTGGGAAAAAGCATCAACATAGAGTTTACAGGAAAAAAAAGAGGCCTTCAAAGAGGAAAGAACACAGTCCCTACAGTAAAACATGGTGGACATTCCCTGATGTTTTGGGGTTGCTTTGCTGTCTCTGGCACTGGACTGCTTGACCGTGTGCATGGCATTATGAAGTCTGAAGACTACCAACAAATTTTGCAGCATAATGTAGGGCCCAGTGTGAGAAAGCTGGGTCTCCCTCAGAGGTCATGGGTCTTCCAGCAGGACAATGACCCAAAACACACTTCAAAAAGCACTAGAAAATGGTTTGAGAGAAAGCACTGGAGGCTTCTAAAGTGGCCAGCAATGAGTCCAGACCTGAATCCCATAGAACACCTGTGGAGAGATCTCAAAATGGCAGTTTGGAGAAGGCACCCTTCACATCTCAGGGACCTGGAGCAGTTTGCCAAAGAAGAATGGTCTAAAATTCCAGCAGAGCATTGTAAGAAACTCATTGATGGTTACCAGAAGCGGTTGTTCGCAATTATTTTGTCTAAAGGTTGTGCTACCAAGTATTAGGCTGAGGGTGCCAATACTTTTGTCCGGCCCATTTTTGGAGTTTTGTGTAAAATGATCAATGATTTGACTTTTTTTTCATTCTCTTTTGTGTTTTTTCATTGCAAGCAAAATAAATGAAGATATTAATACCAAAGAGTTTGTGCTTGCAATCATTTTCTGGAAGAACATGAGTATTATCTGACAGAATTGCAGGGGTGCCAATACTTTTGGCCAGCACTGTATTTTGCTCGCTTAGTGTAATGACCTATCGAGCCATCTAGTTCCAAAGCATAGAGCTTCATATTTTGCTGAGAAGATGCATACAATAAACCTATTAAACAGTGCTTTAATACAATGCATTATTTAGTGCCCACCTGGTGCCATACTGTACTTACATAGTGGCCAGAGACTGGCCTACATTTGTTTATATAATACTGCACTATGATACCAATATAGTGCCGCAAGCTCCAGAGTACTACATTTAGCGATACTCTCTATTAGAGATGAGTGAGTAGTATTTGATCGAGTAGGTATTCGATCAAATAGTCAAATATTGACGTCTACTCAAATCGAATTTCGAATTTTTGAATATTTCACTACTCGCTCATCTCTACTGTATACATTTTTTTTAATGTCTACGTTGTCCTAGTTGTCCCACCTCCCCTGCATAGTTATTGGTATAAAAAAAAGTGCCAGAGGGGCCACATGGTGGCTCAGTGGCTAGCACTGCAGCCTTGCAGCGCTGGAGTCCTGGTGTTCAAATCCCGCCAAGGGCAAAAAACCATCTGTAAGGAGTTTGTATGTTCTCCCCGTGTTTGCATGGATTTCCATCCCATATTCCAAAGACATACTGATAGGGAAAAATGTACATTGTGAGCTCTATGTGGGGCTCACAATCTACAAAAAAAAAAAAGTGCCAGGAAAGGTGGGAAGGGAGTCAAATTTTTACCGAGTTTACCGCGTGATATTCGACCGAGTACGAGTATTTCGAATACTGTAGTATTCGATCAAAGATCTACTCAATCGAATACTACTCACTCATCTCTACTCTCTATCACCATGGATCATGGTGAATCATGAATGTTAGTCTAGTGTCTGCTGTCCGCCCAGAACTTTCCATCATAATCCCTCGAGAAATCGTATAGGAGACGGCTTGCCGGCAGTCAGTTTTAAAACCCCTTCATTTGGATGGGTTTCTAAAGCAAGCCAACAGTGTCCGTATGCAGGCTCTCTGCAGTGAAACCAAATTTTTTTGTAACGGACACAAAGTCGGACATGCAGGACAAAAAAAAACCCAGTTTCACAGAAACCCCTGGGCAGACAACAGATGCTAGTGTGAACGTCGCGTTATATGTGGCTTGAAGATACATTCTAATTCATAGGTGGAGTTCACACTACGGTTGCTAATGTTCAGTGCTGTCTTCCATCATGAGATGACAGCATCAGACATTAAACGGTCACAGAGAATGGTCACAGACTGATTGTGTATCCATTCTCATTGACACTAATGCAAACATGATATTTTGGCTGTGGCATAAAATATTGTTAGTAAATAAATGTTTGGACTATTTCTTGTTGTCGGATAAGTATTATTTTATGTGATGTTTAGATTCAGCAGGGCATGTTGATCATGGACAGCAAGTGATCCTTTGGATTTTGTTTTTGTGTACTGTACTGTTGTGGTTTATCCTTTTCACAACCTTTTTTCAAAGTAATTTCTATCTTTTTCATTATCTTAACTTTTATAGACCCGATGACTTTAATGGGCATTGTTAAGTGTGCAAAATGGACCAAATAGAGCATGTCTCCATTCTTTTTCCATGGAACAGTGGTCAAAATTTTCTCTTAATCTATGACAATTAAGAGCAACAAATATACAAAAATAGGAAAAATCATGAAGCATAAAAAAGTAAAAATACACTGCCCTGTATCTAAATGACATGCCATAAACATTAATAGTTTCCTTCATACACAATTTTTGCAACTTTTTTGTTACAAGCTAAAAATATGACATTTAGGATAAGGCCTAACGTTGCTCAAAAGCTGCTTTCTTTGTTGCAGATATTGCTGCGTTTTTTTAAACTAGTCTTAATAAACGGCCCAACTGGTGCAGGTACAAAGAGTTTTATGAAGAGACTGTGGCGCAAGGAAGGGTCCTTCAATAACAGTTTTCTAGCATAGAGGGACTGATGAATTTTCACATTGAATTCAATGAGTTCTCAAAACGGTTGTAAAGGAACCTGATACAACAACAACGGACAGTTAGATTTGGGTAACCCGAGTCCCCAAACACCAAGGCCAAACAGTCCTGAGTATACAACGCTCTCCTAACCAAAGCAGAACCAGGTCCCAGAGGTCTTTGCTAGAACTCCTGATGGTGGAGGTGGACTTGGTTAATTCTGGGACGCAGAACTGCAACAGCCCCGAGATTCCAGCACTCACTCAGCACACCCCAAGTAGCAGAGGACTCAGAAAACCCAGTAACAGTAACCTCAGCAGATGAAGAAACGGGAAGAGCTGGTCAGAAAGGAAAGAGTTGTTCTGATGAATGCCAGGACATAGTGGAAGCATGACAGGAAGGTTGTACAGGTCAAGTTGGTACACAGGAGGTCTCGCAGGTTCCAGGGAAAACCAAGATGAAGTCATCAAGCTGGGTCAGTACACAGGAGGTCACAAGGTAGCAGGAGGGAGAAGCAAATTATTAATCAGGAGAACCGAGTCATACACAAGAGGTCATGAAGTAGCCAAGCAAAGGTGAAGTAGGAGTAGTCTGGAAGCAAGCCGAGGTCATTCACAGGAGGTCAGAAGGTATCTAAATCAGAAGGTCAAGGAGAGGTAGTTTGAAAGCCAAGCTGAGGTCAAAAAATGGGAACACAGAAGAAGGAGTAGGAGGTTCAGGGTCAGGATAGAAATAAAAGCGCAGGAAGCACTGTCCCCAGAAAAACTGAACAACCAGTGGTGGACCAGAGCCAAAACGAGGCCTAAATAGCCTTCGGCCCGCCACTGAACCCCACTGACCCCAGAAACCAGGTTTGAGTGCCAGGAGGAGACCGGAATCACCTGCAGACTATTGTTGAGGTTCCAGCCCGCCTTCACAAGCGACCGGAAGCACCAGTCTGGCACAGAAGACAGAGCGGGCAAGCAACCTCTGTGTAGTGTAATGGAGGCTCCAGCCCGGAATCCTAACAACAGTCATGTGATTAAGCCCTATACCTACATTCACGCAACAGTGAATATTGGCCATTTGAACATCAGCTATTCAAATGAATGATATGTTGATGTTCTGTTGTTATGGACCATCAAAATATAGGTCATGCTCTATTTTTGTCTTTTTTCACGGATCCCTACATGTACTGTACATGATCCTTGAAAATAGCTGCCCCTCAGGTACAATACAGCCGTGAAAAATTAATGTTTTTCAAGGCCAGTGTGTAACATGGTTATGTGCATGTAAGCTTAGTCTTTCATTTGTATTTTCCATTTTTTGTGAATTCACTTATTTATTTATTTCTCTTACTTGTATAGCGCCAACATATTCAGCAGCACTTTATACACATTGTCAGTCACTGTCCTATATAGGGCTCACAATCTACATTCACTATCAGTTTATCTTCAGTGTGTGGGAGGAAACAGGAGTCCCTGGAGGAAATGCACAAAAACACGGAGAGAACATACAAACTGTAGTGGCATTTTTTCCAAAATATTTTACATGTGAAACAACCCTTAGGGCCAGTTCACACAGAGTTAATGTGCTCGCATTCTGGCACGTACACACTTGTCAGAATGTGAGCGCTCAAAACAGATCACATTGATTTCAATGGGTCGTTACGGGCGTATAACGCACAAAATTATGCACGTTATACACCCGTAATGACCCATTGAAATCAATGTGATCTGTTTTGAGCGCTAATATTCTGACACGTGTATACATGCCAGAATGCGAGAGCATTAACTCCGTGTGGACTGGCCCTTAGGCTAAGGCCCCATGTTGTGGAAACGCTGCTGTTTTTGTTGTAGATTTTGTTGAGGTTTTTTGAGCCAAAGCCAGGAATATATTCAGCAGAAGGAAGAAGTATAAGAACTTCCTAGATATTTCCCATTCCTTTTGTAGCCACTACTAGGTTTAGCTCTAAAAATAAATGCAGCAAAGCCTGCAACATGGGGCCTTAGAGCTAAGGTTGTGACCAACATAAAAAATACTTCTATCCCTACATATTATATTATTTGGAAACCAATGATCAACTGTTCGCTGCCCCTCAAGCTTGATGTCTGAATTTACCAAGTTCGTAGCAAAGTGAATCTTAAAAGTTAACTCATCTCTAATCACCACCAGTAGTCGAGTAAAGAAAATATCTAACATAATTCTAATCCTGTGGTTTAGAACATTACTTACTCAGGTCAGAATGCTTCACCGGAGATTTGAGGGGATTAAATTTGACCTGTCTGAAGATGACAAGCAGTGACACCACTTTCTTTATACTGAGTGACATCAGTGCACAATGTTCTAAGTCTATATATAAATAATGACCTAAGAACACAAGCCGAATCCCAATTAATGCCGCTCTGTAATGTCTGACTTATGCAAAGATTTCTCACTCACATTTAATTGGCAAAAGATGGATCATGTCTGACTGCAGTTCTCTTCTTGTACCATGTGTTGTGTAAAATCTCCGTCAAGGAATAATTATTGGGCCGAGCCGTGTAGTGAAAATGCCACTAGAAGCCTATAATGATTTAGACTGCTTGAGTATCAAGTTCCACTACAACATTTGAATAGTACAAGGAAAACAGCGTGTTATCAAATTTATATTGAATTATGGTATTATTTCCCAAACTCCACAATGCATGTAAATGCCAAAGAGAGCTCCCTTTTAATAGTGTATTATATCAACCCGAATGTAGTCTAGCCTCATTAGAAATGGAATAATGAACAAATGAAAAGAAAGAAACATTTTTATACAGTTATAGCATTGTTACTGAGCCAGACTTAATATGCAGTTGTGGCTTCTGTGATTTTCATTCAATGAAATATGCATCAGTGTTTCCAAAACTTTGTGTATTCCAATAGCCCGAACAATACCACTAATAACAGAGCAAGGAGACTTGACTAGACTGCTAAACTCATTCAAATCAATGCAAACTAGACGCAGAATTCAACCCAGAATTCAACTGACTTGGACCCCACAACCTCAACTAAATTCATTCAGACTCTTTGCTGAGACTTCTGAGCACTTACTCACCCCAGATCAAATTGCTCAAAATAAATTCAGACCCCACCACTGAATGCTAAAATTCATTCAGAACCTAAACCAGGCTCTCAAACTAATGTCCCCCTTCAGCTGCCCCCATTTTAATGTCCTCCTCCAACTACCTCATGGGTTTAATGTCCGCTCCAGTTGACCCCAGCTTAATGCACCTTCCATGTGTCCCTAGTTTAATGTCTTTCTTCATCTGCCTGTAGTTTAATATTACCTCCATCTGGCTCACTACTGTCCTGACTAGAATGGAGGTACTGCGGGTAGCATCATGGTCTCAGTGTATTCTGTAGTTACTATAGGTAGATTCATGGTATCAGTGTATTTTGCAGTCACTACAGTATAGGTAGATCCTCCTTACAGCAACTCCATTCTAGCTGTCTCACCACAGACCTTACTAGAATAGAGTTGTGCAGGTAGGTTCATGGTCTCCATGCTTTCTGTGAAATTCAGCATAGGGTCTATGTCTAATAATAAGCCCCACACAGCACATAGGCAGCAGACCCCATGGTCCAAATCACAACAGCATAAAGGTAGCCTCCCATTGTCTTCCTCCAGCACACAAGTGGCAACGCCCCAAGGGCTGGAGGTCCCTTCCAACCCCCTCAGCACACTGGGGGCAGCTCCTCTTCTCTCAACACATAAGTGGCAAGACTCCAGGGGCCAGACCCCTCCAATACACAGGCAGCACCCCAGGGACCACCACCAGCAACCCCACACAAACAGGCAGCACCACATGAACCTCACACACACACACTTACATGAAGTTAGTACCTAAGGGACCTGCATACCACACGGCAACACCCCTCATACCCTCACAGGTGAAAGTATCCAAGGGTCCACCACCAACACCTCCTCACACACAGGTAGCACCCCAGGGACCCCCAAACATGCACACAGGTGGAAGATTCCTGGGACCACCTCCAGAACCCCCAGAAGACCTATGTCTCCACCCCCTTTAGTTGGCAGAAGCGCACATATTCATGCCAGCAGCATCCCTTTTAGATGCTAAAAACACCCCTCCCCCCACCTGATGCTAGCAGCACCGCAAGGACCCCTGCCCCCCTTTACATGCTAGAAGCACCTATAGGATCACTTGCCCCCCTTAGATGCCAGTAGGACAACCACTTATATGCCATCAGCACCACAAGGACCCTTTTAGATGCCAGAAGCACCCTGATATCACATGCCACTATATTAGGATGCCAATAGCACTTCTGGGACCCCTGCCCCCCTTATATGCCAGCAGCACCAAAAGGACCCCCACCTCCACCCACATCCTTTAGATATCAGCAGCACCTCAAGGATCCCTGCCCCCTATACATGCCAGCAGTAACCCCCATTAGATGCCAACAGCACCCCAAAGACCGTTGCCCCTTTACATGCCAGAAGCATCTAAATGATTATTGGGCCTCCCATGAGATGCCAGAAAGACACCCCCTTAGATGCCATCAGCAACCCAAAGATGACTGTCTCCACCTTTTAGATGTCAACAAAGCCTCAAGGACCCCTACCCACTATCCATGCCAGGAGCACCCCCTTAGATACCAACAGCACCTCAAGGACCCCTGTCCTAATGTACATACCAGAAGCACCTAAAGGACCACAGGCCCCCTTTAGATGACAGAATGCCCCCCCCCCCTTTAGACCTCCTCCATTATGCCAGGAGCACCCCAAGGATCCTTGCCCTCCTTCAGATGTAAAAAACACTACAAAGGTCTCTGCCCCCCCCCCCCCCACCTTAGATGCTAGCAGCACCCTATGGACCCCTGTCGCCTTTAGATGCCAGCAGCACCCTATGGATCACTGCTTTCTGTTTTCCGTCTACACGTGCTGTACTCCTGCTTCCTCTATAGCGCACAGAGCTGTGAAACAAGAGATGCCACACTCCTCAGAGAGGCTCCACCCCTTCCTGTGACATCATACCTACCAGGAGCAGCTCCATTCATAGTCATGACCGACCACGTAGGGACACAGTGGTGAGGCAGAGGCTGTCCACTCCTGCTCACCACTGTATTCGACTAATCTGCATCCTCTCTGTATGCAGATCAGTTGAATCCGGGACATACCTCCTGCCAACTGGGACTGCGGAACATGACACTGTCCCACAGAATCTGAGACGATTGGGAGGTATGTTGTACGTACTGTCCAATGCAACATCAACAGCATCCTGATGATTACTAGCATGGACACCTTATGTACTGGGCCACAGCAGCATACCAGTGCTGGTATAGAGCACCCCTGTACATGTAGTGCAGATAGCAGCAGAGTCCATATAGAACAGGCAATGCAATATATGGAGGTACAGAGCCATACAGAGGGCAGAGTGATTTAACCCTATGGCCTAGGAAAGACTGAAGTAAGTTGAAAACATTGTAACCTGAGGCCATTAGGGCCAACTTGAGAATGACTGATAAGATTATATTGCTTCTTTTACTCCTTATTAATTGTATATTATGGTTGTATTCCTGGTATTGCATTAATATACATATGGTATAATGTGTCACATTACTTCATGTTGTTCTATGTTATAATAATACTGTATATAGTATTTCAAAATAAACATACCCAGAAAGAGTTCAGTGCAGCGTGCTGCATGTATAGAAATATAATCTTAAACTAATGTTAAAGTTTTAGATCCACTAGGAAAGTGATAAGCTGTCTCAATTATAATTTACTTTATGTTTTTGATTAATTTCATATCTCTCGCATTCTCCTAAACTAGATTTTGTTTTCCAGCAGATTAACTTTAGGTTTAACCATGATCTATGTTATGTCTAGATAGAATTTGGAAGTGTCTGACCTGAAGGTGCCATAGGCTATCACTATTCAGTGCTAATTAAGTTATAATAGCAACGTATATGTTTTCACATGGATTCATTTCAGTAACACAAGCTAAAAATTCAAGGACAACACTGCCGTAATGCATATACTATGGCAAATGCAATGGAAATGTAATCCTACCCATGTGATTTTAAAGGGGGCAGAATAGGTGTCATGTTTAATTTGGGATCCAGATTCTTTAGTAATGATGGACTGGATGTTAAGAGAAAGGTTTACAGCAGCCCAAAAATAAAGTTTATTACATTGTCCAGCTGGAGTGTTGTCTAACTCAACATGACACATTCATGAAAACATATATAGCTGACAGTAGTTTACCGAAGGCTATCCCTGACTAAAGGACATACCATATACGCATTCATTACAGTATCCAACAGAACATTCTAGACGTGAATCTTAAAATGGAAAGCTGCTTGGTACTGTGAAATTCTTTTATGCTATTTGGGTAATTTTTTTTATTACACTTTACCACATTTTTACAATTCTCCCTACCTTCCAAAAAGTCTCATCACCACATAATGTTTTGTCCAGGAGCCTCCTAGCATTTTTATCCTGAGTGACACAGGACGATATCCATCAAGGCAACTCATGACACCTGACACAAAACCGTTTTCATAGGAAACTATGAGATCAATGTTGACATCAGTTTCTCTCCTAAATTTTTGTACCGTACTGGAGAGATCATGACAGGAGGGTAGGACAGACAATATAAGTAGCCGTGAAGAAGGGAGTAATCCTGAAACGCGTAGCCGATATCCGATATGTTGACTCCGTAAGGTCACTATGTGACTGTTTTATTGTTTTGTAAAATAAAGTAAGAATTTTATCACGTACAACTGGATTTGTCGAATTCCATTGGAGCTGGATTTTATATATTATTCAAAATATAAGAAGGACACCTAGTAGGGTATATCTTGAGGGTTATTGATAGAATCAGTGGTGTAACTAGGAATGGTGGGGCCCCAAGGCGAACATTTAACATGCCCCTCCAACCGACCCTCACGCATTCCTGCGCATACTATTATGCCCCATAGTGACCCCTGCACACAGTATTATGCACTAAAATGGCTCCTGAACAGTATTATTCCCCGTAGTGGCCCATACACACACTATTATGTCACATAGTGGCCCATGCACACAGTATTATGCCCCATTGTGGCCCCTGCAAAAAGCATTATTCCTCACAGTGGCCCTTGCACACAGTACCACCCATGAACAATTATTAAACTCTGGGGTCTTGTCAGACCCCAGAGTATAATGATCGAAGACCCAGGGGAGGATACAAACATAAAAAAACCACTGTTACTTACCTCTCCTGGGCTCCAGTGCACTCCCCGCTGATGTAGGCCATCTTCAATGATGTACAGGAAGTCAGCTGAGGCGGGCTTGCGTCACGATGCATAAGAATGCAAGCGCAGCCCACATGATGTCTGAAATATCACCAAATGGGCCCTAAGCTTTCCGAAACCCAGAGAGGTAAGTAACAGTGTTTTTTAAGTTCCCTCACCTCTCCTAGCCCTCCGATCAATATACGTGGACCCCCGAGTATAGAAAGCAGTGCTTTTGGGGTCCATGGGCCTGTGGCCTTACTTACAATCCCCCTCCTGCTCACAGCCACTTCCGCAGAAGCGGAAGCACCGGTGGCCATGAGCAGGAGAGTGAATCGGTGAGTTACTCCAGCAGGTAATGGTCTATTTAAAAAAAAAAATAAATTGAGGGCTTTTCAAGACTCCTAATGTCCAAAGCCCACTGGCAGCCACTTTCATTCTTACCACAGTAGTTATGCCCCTGGATAGCATATTACCACTATATTAAGTAGACACCTTGATGTTGCACCATGAAATTGATGCACAACTCTGATGTCATGACTGCCATTAAAACTAGTAGGCAAAAGTAATCAAACATCTATCATTCTCAGACCCACCTAGACATTTCAACTTGTAGATTTCACCTGGGGTAGCTGACGCATTATTAGTATTCCTGTTCAACCCCTTACAATGTTGGTATATGGTGGAATAATTTTAAAGTTAGGCATTTGTGGTATTACATTTCTGATACAGGAGCCTTCTTACTCCATGTTGCATAGATTCTATAATAGAGCCATATGTGAGCAGCTAAACTAAAGATGTGTGATATAATAAAACAATATATCTAACTAGGATGACAGCATAAATGTAAAATAGCAACAGAAATATAGAGAATGTTGTGCTAACCTTTTATATACACCACATATTATAGCTAAATTATTACGACTCTAAAATGAGTCAAGTAGTTCAAGAAATGTAGTAAGTTATTTTCAGCAATACTTATTCATGTGAAGTGTGAAACTTGAAGAGGTCATAAAGAGTGAAACGTTGTGATTCTGAAATGTTATTAACTGTTAAAATACTGTACAAGTTATTAGGTCTAGCAGAAATCATGTTAGTCTTAACTTCCAATATAACTAGGAGTTCTCAGAAAACAATTGTTGCTGGAAGACTGTTGAGAAATGTCTTTTCACAGTTCTAAAGTTAGAGAGAATAAAAGTAAACCAAGCAGACAAACTACGGTAAATTTGTCATGAGGCCACATGCTGCCTGATAAATTTGACTCATCGTTCAACATGTTCAGTATATTTTTCTTCCTTCCCCCACCATTTGGCTGACTTACTTTACATCATTATTTTGCACTAAATAATTCTCACAATATTAATAAACCTGGTTTCATGATTTAGCTTGTCCATGTCTCCTTTTTTAGTACTAGGGAGGGAGATAAAAGGTAGAAAGAAAGTAGAGATGAGCCCGAATGTGGATAAGGAAGAAGAATAGTAAGAAGGATGTAGAGAAAAAAGAGAGAGATGGTGTTATGGAATTGCTAGGACAGCAATTCCCCAGTAGCTGCTGGAAACCCTGGGGCAGGGCACAGGAGACAGTGAGCCCTAAGCTGAAGCCCCCCACTGTCCCTTCCTATTGCCAGGCTCTATCCTACGTATTAGGCGGCAACTTGGAGATGATCCCTTCCTATATATGTGATACACAAAACGCAGACAAGACGAACAACAACAAAGGGAGGTCAGCTAGCCAGGGTTTGGTAACAGTCGAGCAATGCAGTGCCAAATCGGAGTCCAAAAGAATAGTTAGTAGGGAAAGCCAGAGGTCAAGAATCAGAATATAAGTAATAACAGCGACAGAAAAAAGCAAGTACGCACAAGGCAATAGCAAGCACCAATGTGAATGTGAGCCTAGAATAAATAGGGAGGAAAAACCTGCCCCGGCCGTCAATCACAGGGCAAGACTCAAATTAACTGTTAGAGGAGCAGAGGGAAATGAAGTTGAAGGAGATGGGTATGGTGGAAAATCAATTACCAAGGCGAAAGAATAGGACAGTGTTCAGACAATGCAAGAAGAACCCAAGGAAAGAAATCACAGCCGAACACACCTCTTGTGCCGCAGCATGCAGCCAGACGATGACGCCAAAGCCCGGACGGGCAAAGATGTTACAGATGGTCCACCAGTACCACTATGAATCAATTTGTGAACAACTTGGGTTTCCAGAGGTGAGAGAATTCCTTCTACTATTGGGAGAGCCAAGGTGACCAGACTTTCAGGAATTTGTTGTGAGCTCTAGCTGACCAACTGAGAAGTTCTTCAAAATGAGCAATTTCTTGTATTTTAGCTTACCATAAGAAGATTGAGGGGACCACTGTTTGGAGCCAAAACTGTGGTATAATCAGTTTAGCAGCAGACAATAGTTGTGTGACTAGCTGGTCCTTGGATGGAGAGTAGGAGTCATTTGGAAGCGAATTAGGCTTTTCAGTTGACATGGTTTAAACCATGATGTTTTGATGTTGTCAAAGGTCAGATCCCGGTGGGCACCACAATTATTGACTTTTAGCAATTAGTCAAGAAGTCAAGAAAAAGCAATCGAAGAGAAGCCCCTGTTGGAAGTTGTAGGCAGGTGTGTTTCTGCTTCATGACAATTCACAAGTCTCATAAATCACAAGCTGCTACCAAGGATTGCAGCCTCATGGAGCTTAACAATCCACCATACAGGCCAGACCTGGCTCCCAGTGATTACTTTCTCTTTCATAACCTGAAGAAATTTCTGTGTGGGAAATGCTTTCCTGATAATAATACAGTCAAAGAGGTGGTAACAGGGTTCCTGCAGCAGCAATAAGTCTCCTTGTATTCTGAGGGCATCCAATCACTGGAGGTAAAGTGGAATAAGTGTGTTGAAGTCAATGGGTATTGAAAAGTAGAAATTTCAACTTTCTCACATAATTTTGTTTTCATATTCAGGTAGATAACTTATTGAAAACCCCTCATATATCTGAATTGTTCTTTTACATGCACAGTGAAACCACAAAGCTTTGCCATTCATTCGCCTTAATCTATATCCCTTCTTTTTATTTCTTTGTATCATCCAGTTTTCCTTTACTTGCTCCATTAATATAAAAAAGATGTATAATGTTATCTAGAATTAACTTCATATACTATATATGCAGGAATATAAATATGTACATACAAATGTTACTATTAGAGATGAGCGAACACTAAAATGTTCGAGGTTCGAAATTCGATTCGAACAGCCGCTCACTGTTCGAGTGTTCGAATGGGTTTCGAACCCCATTATAGTCTATGGGGAACATAAACTCGTTAAGGGGGAAACCCAAATTAGTGTCTGGAGGGTCACCAAGTCCACTATGACACCCCAGGAAATGATGCCAACACCCTGGAATGACACTGGGACAGCAGGGGAAGCATGTCTGGGGGCATAAAAGTCACTTTATTTCATGGAAATCCCTGTCAGTTTGCGATTTTCGCAAGCTAACTTTTCCCCATAGAAATGCATTGGCCAGTGCTGATTGGCCAGAGTACGGAACTCGACCAATCAGCGCTGGCTCTGCTGGAGGAGGCGGAGTCTAAGGTCGGACCTGAATGGAGACTGGTGTGGAGCGATCTTAGACTCCGCCTCCTCCAGCAGAGCCAGCGCTGATTGGCCGAATTCCGTACTCTGGCCAATCAGCGCTGGCCAATGCATTCTATTAGCCCGATGAAGTAGAGCTGAATGTGTGTGCTAAGCACACACATTCAGCACTGCTTCATCGGGCTAATAGAATGCATTGGCCAGCGCTGATTGGCCGAATTCCGTACTCTGGCCAATCAGCACTGGCTAATGCATTGTATTGGCGTGATGAAGCAGTGCTGAATGTGTGTGCTTAGCACACACATTCAGCTCTACTTCATCGGGCTAATAGAATGCATTGGCCAGCGCTGATTGGCCGAATTCCGTACTCTGGCCAATCAGCACTGGCTAATGCATTGTATTGGCGTGATGAAGCAGTGCTGAATGTGTGTGCTTAGCACACACATTCAGCTCTACTTCATCGGGCTAATAGAATGCATTGGCCAGCGCTGATTGGCCGAATTCCGTACTCTGGCCAATCAGCACTGGCTAATGCATTGTATTGGCGTGATGAAGCAGTGCTGAATGTGTGTGCTTAGCACACACATTCAGCTCTACTTCATCGGGCTAATAGAATGCATTGGCCAATCAGCGCTGGCCAATGCATTCTATTAGCGTGAACTGAGTTTGCACAGGGGTTCTAGTGCACCCTCGGCTCTGCTACATCAGATTGCTACATCTGATGTAGCAGTGCCGAGTGTGCATCAGATGTGTAGTTGAGCAAAACTGACTCAGCACTGCTAAGTCTCTGCATTCGCATAGGAATGCATTGGCCAGCCTTCGGCCAATCAGCGCTGGCTCTGCCGGAGGAGGCGGAGTCTAAGGTCGGACCTGAATGGAGACTGGTGTGGAGCGATCTTAGACTCCGCCTCCTCCAGCAGAGCCAGCGCTGATTGGTCGAGTTCCGTACTCTGGCCAATCAGCGCTGGCCAATGCATTCTATTAGCCCGATGAAGTAGAGCTGAATGTGTGTGCTTAGCACACACATTCAGCTCTACTTCATCAGGCTAATAGAATACATTGGCCAATCAGCGCTGGCCAATGCATTCTATTAGCTTGATGAAGCAGAGTGTGCACAAGGGTTCAAGCGCACCCTCGGCTCTGATGTAGCAGAGCTGAGGGTGCACAAGGGTTCAAGTGCACCCTCGGCTCTCCTACATCAGAGCCGAGGGTGCGCTTGAACCCTTGTGCAGCCTCGGCTCTGCTACATCAGAGCCGAGGGTGCGCTTGAACCCTTGTGCACACTCTGCTTCATCAAGCTAATAGAATGCATTGGCCAGCACTGATTGGCCAGAGTACGGAATTCGGCCAATCAGCGCTGGCCAATGCATACCTATGGGAAAAAGTTTATCTCACAAAAATCACAATTACACACCCGATAGAGCCCCAAAAAGTTATTTTTAATAACATTCCCCCCTAAATAAAGGTTATCCCTAGCTATCCCTGCCTGTACAGCTATCCCTGTCTCATAGTCACAAAGTTCACATTCTCATATGACCCGGATTTGAAATCCACTATTCGTCTAAAATGGAGGTCACCTGATTTTGGCAGCCAATGACTTTTTCCAATTTTTTTCAATGCCCCCGGTGTCGTAGTTCCTGTCCCACCTCCCCTGCGCTGTTATTGGTGCAAAAAAGGCGCCAGGGAAGGTGGGAGGGGAATCGAATTTTGGCGCACTTTACCACGCGGTGTTCGATTCGATTCAAACATGGCGAACACCCTGATATCCGATCGAACATGTGTTCGATAGAACACTGTTCGCTCATCTCTAGTTACTATTTATTCTAACTAATTCTCCATTTGGGAAACAATATTTCTGATTTTTGAACTCTTTTTTAAGTGGTTCTTTATATATTATTTGTCAAGCCAGAATATCTATGATTGCATGGGATCAAACCAAGAATGCACTTGGTGACAACTAAAAACCTGTATATCTCTGTGTCACCGAACCTCTTCCACTGCTATTGATACATGAATGTTTGTTCACCCTGCTATACTATTAGCTGTTGCTTTGCAATGACTGCGGCACTGTACACTGTTACTTCCATACACTGACTATGATAACTCCATCAGGATCTGTACCAGTTAGAGATGAGCGAACACTATTCGGATGAGCTGATCCAAACAGCACGCACCCATAGAAATGAATGGAAGCACCTGTGACGCTGACTTTGCCGTCACAGGTGCTTCCATTCATTTCTATGGGAGCGTGCTGTTCGGATCGGCTGATCTGAACAGTGTTCACTCATCTCTAGTACCAGTCAAGCTGATGCTTGCTATATCTCTATGAGTCTGTGACTTACTCCTGCATATGATTTTCTCCAGCATCTTATTTACAATCTGAAATGAGCTATACAATTATAGTCTCTGATATATGTGATCTTTCCACACGTACCTTTGAGATATCATACATGTAGTTTCTAGAACTACTAAATTAGCAGTAGCATTGGAAAAATCGAAGAACATTGCTATAATTTGGGAGGTGGATTTTAGCATTCTGTCTTCTGGAATTTCTCTCTAGTATACCCTAAGCAATTCATCCAAGACACTGACACCCAATTATCTTATAATATTCATAGGAAAAACTGGGAAAGACCATTTGAAGCAAAAATTATCTAAAAGAGATTTTCTTTATTGTTAAAAAGTAGTAAAATGGCAAAAATGCTGTATAAATTCTGCAGAATGAGGTTAACATGTCATTTTGCTTTGTAAAGTGAAACCTGTTAAAAAGTGGGCAGAGGAAGGGAAGTAATGCATGACAGATGGATTAGACAGAACTCAAGGGGTGTAGTCTGCAATCATGTATCTGATACCATATCAACCTTATACACATATTTTGCAGAGACATTCCTGGGCTGAAAGCATCAATTGTATCTGAAAAACGTCAGCTAGTTCCACAAGACAATCCGATACAAAAATGTTTCATCTATAGACTTGCTTGAAGCATATAATGGTAGCTAGTAGAGATGAGCGAGTACTGTTCAGATCAGCCGATCCGAACAGCACGCTCGCATAGAAATGAATGGGGGGTTAAGCGGCCAGCCGCCGTCAAAGCGGAAGTACTAGGTGCATCCATTCATTTCTATGGAGCGTGCTGTTCGGATCGGCTGATCCGAACAGTACTCGCTCATCTCTAGTAGCTAGTCCAAAACGTAGGCACCACATATTGGCCTATGCAGAGGTCGTTATCAAGACCATAGTTATGGAGTTATCAGATATTTTAACAAATAACTCCTCAAATGAAATTCATGTCAATAAGTTTGGAAACTTTGTGTCCAAAAGATCCAAAGTCAAGCATATCCTATAAAGATCATAAGGTGGGTTTAGCAGACAGCACTATTGTCAACAGAGCCAACATTGCCAATATGTGTAAACAGACTTGAAAATATGTCAAGTATTATCCCATGGTCTGGCTTCTACTATGTATTTTTGAAAGTTTTCAGTGACAGGGTTGGCAGAAAGAGGACAAAGCCACCTCTTTGTGTCACTATTAAATGGATGGAACTTTAATTTTTTCCAAAGCTAGATTAACCATTACAAGATTATACAGCAAAGATTTCCATAGCCTTAATTGTAATGGAATTGCCTCATAAGCAATTTCCTGTTATGGAATTGCAGTTTAAAACATTTCCAAATACACTGCAAGAACTGGCAGATCAGATAAACAAAACAAGCTGCCTATAAACATACTTCTCCAGTGTCTATCGCACCCCTGACATTCCACCAGACCCCACTGCAAGGCAGAATCAGGATCCAGGTTACCGAACAGGAGCTTAGTCTAGAAAATAGGTGCACTTTAAAAAAAAAAACAGCAGAGAGAAAAACATGCAAACTGGGTCAAATCAAGAGCCCACAGAAGAATCAGTAGCAGAAGAATAAACATGACCAAGCCAAGGGCCGAGTCCAAGAGTTCACAGACAAACCCAAGTCAGTAAACAGAAAGCAAACCAAAATCATTAACTACAGAGTTCATAAACCTAGCTACAATCGATAGCAGATATCTGAGAGCTTTTGAGCATAGTTTAAATACCCAGCCTCAGCTCAGGATCGGAGAATGAGGCAGTACCTTGGTTGACTCAGTATCTCAGATCTCTGAATAGCTGCAGAGCCAGTCAAAGCTACACTTATAGGCATAGCAACCTTAAAGTGATGGCAGTGACCAGTACTGTGCTGAAATGTATGATGGCTGCAAGTAGGATAATGCATATTGAGAATCCTAACATTAATATTGTTATAGTATAAAGAACAAAATATTTAGAGATGTATGAAAGTTTATCTTGACAGTTATAATTTGCTGCAACATAATACCTTACACAGGACACAGCTAACGCAATTGAAAAAGTTATAAGGAGTCTGTCACCAGAAGCCAGTATAGTAACCCAGCCTCTCAGATAGTTTAGGGTCACCTGAATCAAATTTTGTCTTCCCCTTGTGCCTCTATTGCCAAGACAAACATTGCTATAACTCTTTGGTGCAACAGCAGTTCCCTCAATGATCCAAAGAGCTCATTTGCATATTTACATATTTGCATATTTATCCTGGCACTGGAGGCACCAATTTACAAGGGGAAGACACCGATTGATTTAGGTGACCCTAACCTATGCAAGGCTGTGCTGATATGTTAAAGGTCTGTGTCACAATACAATTAATGCATTGTATAAAGTTTAATTTTGCTACATTTGTACGTTGATGGTGTCTTTCCTTTATATATAATAGGTGCTTACTTATGGTTAGTGGCCAGATCATTTTTACATAGTAACTAAGTCATCCCTAAGCTATCCAAAATGAAATAACCCTAATTTTACTTGTTTTTCTTTATACCCTTTCCACTATCCCTAAATACCTGTCTCTGCAAATTAAGAACCCAAACATAACCAGCTATAGTTGCTATACAGTCCTATGAAAAAGTTTGGGCACCCCTATTAATCTTAATCATTTTTAGTTCTAAATATTTTGGTATTTGCAACAGCCATTTCAGTTTGATATATCTAATAACTGATGGACACAGTAATATTTCAGGATTGAAATGAGGTTTATTGTACTAACAGAAAATGCGCAATATGCATTAAACCAAAATTTGACCGGTGCAAAAGTATGGGCACCTCAACAGAAAAGTGACATTAATATTTAGTAGATCCTCCTTTTGCAAAGATAACAGCCTCTAGTCGCTTCCTGTAGCTTTTAATCAGTTCCTGGATCCTGGATAAAGGTATTTTGGACAAACAATTCAAGTTCAGTTAAGTTAGATGGTCGCCGAGCATGGACAGCCCGCTTCAAATCATCCCACAGATGTTCAATGATATTCAGGTCTGGGGACTGGGATGGCCATTCCAGAACATTGTAATTGTTCCTCTGCATGAATGCCTGAGGATTTGGAGCGGTGTTTTGGATCATTGTCTTGCTGAAATATCCATCCCCGGCGTAACTTCAACTTCGTCACTGATTCTTGAACATTATTCTCAAGAATCTGCTGATACTGAGTGGAATCCATGCGACTCTCAACTTTAACAAGATTCCCGATGCCGGTATTGGCCACACAGCCCCAAAGCATGATGGAACCTCCACCAAATTTTACAGTGGGTAGCATGTGTTTTTCTTGGAATGCTGTTTCTTTTTGGACGCCATGCATAACGCCTTTTTTTATAACCAAACAACTCAATTTTTGTTTCCAAAATGAAGCTGCCTTGTCCAAATGTGCTTTTTCATACCTCAGGCAACTCTATTTGTGGCGTATGTGCAGAAACGGCTTCTTTCTCATCACTCTCCCATACAGCTTCTATTTGTGCAAAGTGCGCTGTATTGCTGACTGATGCACAGTGACACCATCTGCAGCAAGATGATGCTGCAGCTCTTTGGAGGTGGTCTGTGGATTGTCCTTGACTGTTCTCACCATTCTTCTTCTCTGCCTTTCTGATATTTTTCTTGGCCTGCCACTTCTGGGCTTAACAAGAACTGTCCCTGTGGTCTTCCATTTCCTTACTATGTTCCTCACAGTGGAAACTGACAGGTTAAATCTCTGAGACAACTTTTTGTATCCTTCCCCTGAACAACTATGTTGAACAATCTTTGTTTTCAGATCATTTGAGAGTTGTTTTGAGTAGCCCATGATGCCACTCTTCAGAGGAGATTCAAATAGGAGATCAACTTGCAATTGGCCACCTTAAATACCTTTTCTTATGATTGGATACATCTGGCTATGAAGTTCAAAGCTCACGGAGGTTACAAAACCAATTTTGTGCTTCAGTAAGTCAGTAAAAAGTAGTTAGGGGAATTCAAATCAATAAAATGATAAGGGTGCCCATACTTTTGCACCGGTCAAATTTTGGTTTAATGCATATTGCACATTTTCTGTTAGTACAATAAACCTCATTTCAATCCTGAAATATTACTGTGTCCATCAGTTATTAGATATATCAAACTGAAATGGCTGTTGCAAACACCAAAATATTTAGAACAAAAAATGATTAAGATTAATAGGGGTGCCCAAACTTTTTCATAGGACTGTATTTAGAGATGAGCAAGTAGTGAAATATTCGATATTCGTTTCGAGTAGCCCCTCAATATTCGACTATTCGACCGAATATCAAATCCCATTATAGTCTATGGGGAAAAAATGCTCGTTTCAGGGGAAATCACAATTAGACTAAGGAGAGTCACCAAGTCCACAATGATACCCCAAGAAATGATGCCAACACCTCTGGAATTCAACTGGGACAGCAGGAGAAGCATGCCTGGGGGCATCCAACACATCTAAGTCCCAGGATTACCCCACTATCACAGCCTATAAACTAGACACTTTCCACACTCAATAGAACCTCTATGAAAGTTGAAACATACTTGGAAACCTTCTTTCCTCCACAATAGTATGGACAGAAGCACAAATTTAAAGCTAAAGAAACATTAGCATGTGCCCCTTTGAATCACATTGCCCATGACAACCACAGATGGCATAGGCAATGGGAAATCCAAAATCCCCCACCCTTAATTGTCATTGTTTATGTGTGTGTGATGTGGTGAGACCTCCAAAAATTACTTTTCTGGCCCTTCACGTGAGCCCTTCCAAACTAGGTTAGAGGCCCTTAAGCTGAGCTACCAGCAGAGATTGAGGCTCTTGAGGTGACTTGAGCCTTTTAACAGCATAATTTTAGGCCCTTTAAGTTAGTTCAGCCTTGCACCAGCAGAGTTTTTTGCCCTTTATGTGAGTTGAGCCTTTAACCAGCAGAGATTTGTTGGCCCTTTGGGTGAGTTGAGCCTTGCACCAGCAGAGTGTTAGCCCCTTTAAAATTCTTAGCCCCTAAAACGGTGGTTCCACAACCATCACTCTCATTGTGTTGGATTGATGCTGTGGATTGGAGTGAGGACCCAGACATTGACCTTGATTTTGATTGTGAAATTGATAACATTTTGGCATCAAGTCCTGGGGGTAACTTTTATTTAGAGGACCGCAAAGGTGGAGAATTGGCTGCAACTACTACTACTGGTAATGGTCCTCTAATATCGGACTCTACATTACCTCTACAGGGTTCTGATCAGGTGATAATAGTTCAAACAACATGCTCCAGTACTTTACATGTAGATCAGAAAACACTTTCCCTTCCAACACCAGATTTAACCAAGCTTCACCATCATCATCCTGCTGAGATGGAGCCACTAAAGGAAACCTTGCCTTCAAAGGCACGTTCTGGAGCTACGACTGAGCCAAATCTAAACACAGAGTTGTTTGGAACTGAACAAAATTCAAATTGTCAAAAGACTTTAGAGACTGTTGAAAGTAATGGGATCCAGAATGAAAAGTTCATTACAAGGCTGACAGACCCATTACGCGCGTAATACATTGAAAGCATAGGGAAAAAAGCCTCCCATTGATTTCAATGGGGAGCGCACGTATGCCGACTCCCATTCAAGTCAATTCTGAACGTGTTTTTACGACCAGAATGAGCGCAGCGTTACATTGTGTGAAGGCTCCCTTAGATTGTCTCTTCTTCAAGTAAGGCACAAGATTCTTTGGAACCAGAATAGGAAAACCCAGTGATTGCCATTGCAGCAGTGCCTAGGCCATCTTTCAGAGAAGTTCATTCAGAGATTGAATTGGAGAAAAATAAGAACATTTACTGTGATCGAGTCTTCATGCACATTAGTGGGCATGGACAACCTAATGTAGAAGATCCTCATGCTGAGCTGGCCTCATTACTGAACAAGATCAACCAGGATAATCAGGGCTGGAAACAGCCATCAGATCTCACCCTCAGTTTTGAAAGAAGCCATCTAAACGTTGCACCTTTAATTGAGTTAAGCATTGCACCAGCAGAATGTTAGGCCCTTTGGGTGAGCTGAGCCTCTAACCAGCATAGGTTTTGGCCCTTAGGATGAACTGAGCCTTTAACCAGCACTGTTTTATTTTTTGGCCATTGGGGTGAGTAGAGCCTTGCACCAGCAGTGTTTTATTTTTTGGCCCATGGGGTGAGTAGAGCCTTGCACCAGCAGTGTTTTATTTTTTGGCCCATGGGGTGAGTAGAGCCTTGCACCAGCAGTGTTTTATTTTTTGGCCCTTGGGGTGAGTAGAGCCTTGCACCAGCAGTGTTTTATTTTTTGGCCCTTGAGGTGAGTTGAGCCTTTAATCAGCAGAGATTTCGTTTTTGGTCCTTGTGGTGAGCCCTAAAAAATTAGTTTTCAGGCCCTTGGGGTGAGCCCTAAAACATTAATTTTCAGGCCCTTGGGGTGAGCCCTAAAAAATAGTTTTCAGGCCCTTGGTTTTTTTTTTTAACTATTTGTTAACGGTGAAGGTGGTGGTGTTGGAGGAGGAGGAGGACGAGGAGATGGACGAGGAAATTGTGTGCTGGCACAGACACATGGAACTGTGTCTCGTCAATACTGTGGACGAGACATGCTGGTTGCGGGTCCACAATATCTGCTATCCACACTAGCATAGGTTCCTGGTGCTCATGCCTCGTCAGCGGGGTACCCTGCAACCTGCTTGATGTTGAGACACTGCTGGCAGCCCCTCTCCAGTAGATAATTGGATCTGCAGTTGAGCTAATGCGGCCTGGATCCCCAGCTGGATTTTCTTGTCAACGTCCCTGTCCTCGTCCCCTTGTGCTAATGACAAGGGGCACTGCTGGCAGTCCCTCTCCAGTAGCTGGACTGTGGACTGGATCCCCAGCTGGATTTCCACGTCCACGTCATCGTCCCTTTGTGCTAATGACAAGGGGCACTGCTGGCAGCTCCTCTCCAGTAGCTGGACTGTGAACTGGATCCCCAGCTGGATCTCCACGTCCCCGTCCCTTGATGCTACCCTGACGCACCTTTATCAGGTTCGGTGTATGTACACTGTTCCTGCAGTGTAGCTCTGAAAAGAACTGTTGATTGTAATTTTTCCTGCCTAGCAGTGGCTAAACTCTATCTCACCCTCAATACAATGTCTCTCCCTATCTCACCAAACCGTATCTGACATGAATATGGCTGACACTATTCTTATAAATACGAGATCACCTGATTTAGCCAGCCAATGACTTTTTCCTATTTTGTTTTTGTTTTTTTTGTTTTTTGATGCCTACGTTTTCCTGCTTCCTGTACCACCTTCCCTGCACAGTTGTTGGTGCAAAAAAAAAGCACCAGGGAAGGTGGGAGGGCATACGAATTTTTACTGCGTTTAATGCGTGGTATTCGATTGGAATCGAAAATATGTTGAATAACCTAATATTCGATCGAATACCTACTTGATTGAACGGTATTCCCTCATCTCTAGCTATATTATAGTTACAATAATTTATACTTAGATATAGTGTGTCAAGATTTTTCTCTAATATTTTTCCAATCTGGTTTGTATGTTTTTTTTATTTCTTAGAACAATTACTTTTTGGTTTATTGTATTTTCTGTTAATAGCTGTAACATTTATTTTTCATCCATTTTCAGAACACAGAGATATAAATAGTGATAAGATTCTTTACAACAGATGCAGCGTGTGAATTATATTGCTCCTTTGTTGCGTTTAGATCCAAACGCTCAGCTGGATAGCGTCCCTGGAAATTATTTAGCAAAAGCAAAACAAAGCCTTTCATGTAAGTTACAATCCAAACTGTTATTAAGTGCAAGACATTGTGGAATAGTTTCTAAAAGACTTTGTGACATAGTTTGTTTTCACATTTGGGTTCAGCTTTTCTTCAAGTGCTTTGTCTGATATGAAGAGAAATGTTTATATCTATTTTCCTTCAACAAAGGATTTTTAAATCACAGACGCATTGACTTTTTTGTTACTGTTCAGAGATAAATGATGTCACTTTCAGTATAGGTCATATTAAACAGGCCTGTCTAGTTAGAGCGGCATAAAGGTTGCTGAAGGCCCTGGGCCAAAAACAATTTGATGAGCTCCAACTCATGAGTAACAAAGTAAAGCCAAAGCCATCTGCCTCCAGTTTAATGTCTCCCCTTCATCTGCCTCCAATTTAATGTTCTCCCTTTATCTGCCTCCAGTTGAATGTTACCCCTTCATCTGCCCCAGTTTAATGTCTCCCCTTCACCTGCCTCCAGTTTAATGTCCCCCTTCATCTGCCCCAAGTTTAATGTCCCCCTTTCATCTGTCTTCATCTTCAGTTTAACATAATAAAACACTGATACTCACCTCTCCTCGCTCACCTGCCGCTCTATGCAATCTTTTCTCACGGACTGTTCAGGAAGCTGCAGGCGTGATGTGTGTGACGTCATCACCCAGGGTCGGAGCACCTGTCATAGGTTTCAAGTTTCAACTGTACCGATGCAGTTGTGAGTGGAGCTGTCCTGGGTTGAAAGTCTGGTGCACAGATCCGGGACCCCCACAACCATAGGGCCCAGTGCAAATGCACCATTTTCCCTATGGTTAAAGCGGCCCTGGTGCAAACTATAGACACAATTGCGTCACATAAAGGAAGTTTCAGATTAATGACCTAAAGGAATCACCCGCAAACTCAATATTAAACCATCCAAGTGCATTGTAGGGGACATTGTTCTGGGCACCATAATACATTTACATAGTCCAATAGATGTACCATTTCCTTGAATAGGCCATCTTTATAAATATGCAAATTAAGTTCAGGTGTAAACGGGTGTGCCAATACCTCTATATATCAAACGCCCTTGGAGCACCCTTGCAGCACCTATTGCACCTTCCTTTGCATATTAAAGGTGCATTCATATGGATACGGTGACTGATTCTGAACGTTAAAACACGTTCAGAATCAGCGCATATAAAGCAGATCCCATTCATTTCAATGGGAGCCGGCATACGAGCGCTCCTCATTGAAATGAAAGGGCTGCTTTTTTCTCTACGAGCACTCCCATTGAAGTGAATGGGAAGCGCTCGCGTGTACGGCTCGCTCGGCTCATTCCGAGCCGTACATGCGAGCCCATCCCATTCACTTCAATGGGAGCGCTCGTAGAGAAAAAAGCAGCCCATTCATTTCAATGGGGAGCGCTCGTATGCCGGCTCCCATTAAAATGAACGGGATCTGCTTTATACACGCTGATTCTGAACGTGTTTTACGTTCAGAATGAGCTGGCGTATCTGTAGTGTGAATGCACCCTAAAACTGTAAAGGTATATCTATTGGACTATGTTAATGTATAATGGTGCTCAGCTTAATGTACCCTACAATGTAATGTGGCTGGTATGGTATTGAGTTTCCTAGTGATAGATTACCTTTGAATAGAATTTACTACAAAGTGAAGCAAATTCTTCAAAAGTGTTAGAAAAAAAGATGTAGCAACATAATCTGTTATCAAAGGTATTGTACAGCTCTAGAAACAAATAATATATCTTCATGACAGCAATAACATGATAAAGGGTCATATTTTAATCAGCTTGAACTAAGAAGATATCACAAATGTATACAGCACGCAGACAATTCTGACAGTAGGAGATGCAATTAATTTAACACACACAATGTGCCATAGATAGTGAGGATATGTTAGAAGCAACGACCTCATGGAAGTAAGAACATATAACAAATGAAATAAGCAGATTCGCAATACTGCAAACAGGGAACGCGGCAAGCAAGAAATGTGATTAAATGGCGCCCAGTATTTTATGAGTGTTTATTAGGAAATAAATTGTGTCTGCACCATACAACGTAGAGTCAGTTTTCCACACAATTGTTTGACAGCAGCAGTGTAGAAGCACAATAGACTGAAAAGGATGGATATACGAGAGAGTATAAAAGAGACAGAGCACAATGATTCTTAGTAGCGGTAAACATTGAGAGTGCAATCTAGATGGCGGTAGTTAGAGAGGAAGAATTGATGCCGTTTAGAAGAGATTATTCAAACACTTCACACAGTTTCGCTGAACTCAATCTGTGAAGGTGAGTGCTCCGAAAAATAATCTGAAACCGAGGCATACTCGGTAACATACACATACAATGTGGGTAGTCTTGTTGCTTTGCATTCTTAGATGTGTTTTCATTTCCTAGCAAACATCTGCACAGAGTTTATATGTGCTTTATGGCCTATTAGCAATGTTATTTCCTTCCCTAATGGATGAAGTTACGTATTTCTATGATAATTTGCCCTGGTGCATGTGTCTAACACAGGGAAATGAGATTGTAATCTCTACTGCATATAGGGATCAAGGTGAATGTATGAATCCTCTGTACTCTCGAGCTGTTTATATGTATTGCGTAAGCTCCAAGTTATATAAAGCTGTAATGCAGTAACCATAGAACTGTATGGGCCTATCCTGCTGTAGACTTTTCTATGTGTTTGATTTTATATAGAGGAATATATATATTTCTTATGGGTTCACAAAATATCTGACAGAAAAAAATGTGGCATGCTTCATCATGTGGTATGCTCTTCTCCAAGCGTCTAGTGGATAATATGATAATCGTACTTCCATTATATATCATACAGAGCCACCATATCAAGGCACACAGGGTACATAGTAATAACTTCATACCTCCCAACCGTCCCGATTTCCGTGGGACCTTCACGATTTGGGTGACGTGTCCCGCGGTCCCGTTTAGTGGGAGGTATGTCCCGATTTCAACTCAGATCTGTGTCCAGAGGACAGGAAAAATTGTGGCATTTTACAGTACAGGTAAAGTGGGTCGAATTCTAGCGAATCCTACACCCACTTTGTAGTTAAACTGCCGTGCAGACATGCCACTATTTCCAAAGTCATTGCAGCTTTGGAAATCGCAGCATGTCAAATATACCTACGGAAATGCTGGCGATTTCCCCATAGGTATAAATGTAACAGAAAGTCCATAGAGGAAAATTTAGCAAACTTTCTGTTTAAAGCGCTGTGGGAATAACCACGATGCATTCTCGCCGCGTTTTTTCCCGCAGCGCTTTATTGTTGCAGGACTTCCCATTAGGCCTTAGCCTAAAGGGGTTTTCCAGACCAAAAAATATATATGTATTCATGGTTCAAAATAAAAATAATTAAGTTCATTAACGGTCCCGGTCGGCGGGAGGTATGTCCCAATTTCCGGTAGGACGCCGATGAGCTGAATACATAGGCGTTTAAAGCAGGAGCTGTCACAGCTCAGCTCCTGCTTTAACGCTGCGCTCAAGCATTTGTAGCCGCGATGTGATGACGTCACATTGCGCCTACAACTATGTGTATGAGTGAGACTGTGGAGAGAGCGACGGGGGAGCGAGGGAAGGTGAGTGTGGCTTTTTTGTGTTAAACATTAAGGTGGAACATAATGTAGGGGGCCCATGAAACTGGGGGGCAGATGAAGGGGGACGGGGGAGAACAGCATGACACTGGGGCAGATGAATGGGGGGAGAACAGCATGACCCTGGGGCAGATGAAGGAGGGGGGAACAGCATGACACTGGGGCAGATGAAGGGGGGAGAACGGCATGACACTCGGGCAGATGAAGGGGGGGAGAACGGCATGACACTGGGGCAGATGAAGGGGGGAGAATGGCTGACACTGGGGCAGATGAAGGGGGAAATAACAGCATGACACTGGGGCAGATGAAAGGGGGGAGAATGGCATGACACTGGGGCAGATGAAGGGGGGGAGAACGGCATGACACTGGGGCAGATGAAGGGGGAAAGAACAGCATGACACTGAGGCAAATGAAGGGGGAGGAGAACGGCATGACACTGGGGCAGATGAAGGGGGGAGAATGGCATGACACTGGGGCAGATGAAGGGGGGGAGAACAACATGACACTGGGGCAGATGAAGGGGGTAGAACGGCATGACACTGGGGCAGATGAAGGGGGGAGAACGGCATGACACTCGGGCAGATGAAGGGGGGAGAACGGCATGACACTGGGGCAGATGAAGGGGGGGAGAATGGCTGACACTGGGGCAGATGAAGGGGGAAAGAACAGCATGACACTGGGGCAGATGAAAGGTGGGAGAATGGCATGACACTGGGGCAGATGAAGGGGGGAGAACAGCATGACACTGGGGCAGAGATGGGGGACATGAAACTGTGGGAAGATGAAGGGGGGGAGAACCGCATGACACTGGGGCAGATGAAGGGGGGAGAATGGCATGAAACTGGGCAGAAACGGGGGGACATGAAACTGGGGACATGAAACTAGGGTGTATGCAGATGAAGGGTGTATATGAAACTGGGGGAGAGATGGAGGGGGGACATATAATTTACGGGTGACTGTAGGAGGATTATACTGTGTGGGAGCACATGAAAAATGAATGAGAATGGGTGGAGTCAGCATAAAAGTGGGCAGAGACAGTCTTCGCTGCTGTAAACTCTTCTGCTGTAAATTGGTGGGTGGGGTTTCTTATGCAAAGCCAGCAGCGAGATGACGTCGCTTCTATGCCGCTGGCCTTGCGTGCGCGCTCCCGATGCAGCTAATAGTACACAAATAAGGTCAGTTTTATAAGTTGGTCAAACAGAGCTAACTAGTTTTAAAAAATGCCTCAAAAATGCATTTTTAAGGCTAATTTTTTCAAAAAATCCAAAGTCAATTGCCCAGGGCCCCGAAAATCCTGGATCCGCCACTGTTGTAAGCTCTTGAGAGCAGGGCCCACAGGGCCAGTCCCATTGTCTGAATTGACTTACTACTCTATAATGACTCATTTTCTCTATATTTGAATCATACAAATTATTAAGTGCTGGTGCTATATAAATAAAATGTATTATTATTATTACTGGATCCTCCTGGTCTCTTACTTCCTTGTCTCATCTTGAAAAACAGAAAATGGCGCCAATGATTGGCTGAGCAGGTGTGTGAAGAGGGACTAGGAAGCTAAAACCAACAATGGACCCAGACAGTAGCAACCGGAATCAGAGGAATCTGGGAAATCTGTATTGTAAATGCCTGCTGATTTATGGCAGCTTTACAACTATAACTGGCAACTGGAACTTCCTAACTGGACAAGACAGAATTGACTCTAGGAATGGGGATGAACTATTTATAATTTTAGTCCCATCTACCTTCTAGAACACTACTGCGAGTGTGACACCTCAGCTCACAGTTCTACCAGTAGATTTGTATCCAAACAGGAAAACTGATAATAAGTACAGTCATGGCCAAAAGTTTTGAGAATGACACAAATCTTATATTTTCACATGATCTGCTGCCCTCTGGTTTTTATGAGTGTTTGTCAGATGTTTTTATCACATACAGAAATATAATTGCAATCATATTATGAGTAACAAAAGCTTATATTGACAGTTAGAATGAGTTAATGCAGCAAGTCAATATTTGCAGTGTTGACCCTTCTTCAGGACCTCTGCAATTCTCCCTGGCATGCTCTCAATCAACTTCTGGACCAAATCCTGACTGATAGCAGTCCATTCTTGCACAATCAATGCTTGCATTTTGTCAGAATTTGTAGGGGGTTTTTTTGTCCACCCGTCTCTTGATGATTGACCACAAGTTCTCAATGGGATTAAGATCTGGGGAGTTTCCAGGCCATGGACCCAAAATCTCTCTGTTTTGTTCCCTGAGCCATTTAGTTATCACTTTTGCTTTATGGCAAGGTGCTCCATCATACTGGAAAAGGCATTGTTGATCGCCAAACTGCTCTTGGACGGTTGGGAGAAGTTGATCTTGGAGGACATTCTTGTACCATTCTTTATTCATGGCTGTGTTTTTAGGCAAGACTGTGAGAGAGCAGATTCCCTTGGCTGAAAAGCAACCCCACACATGAATGGTTTCAGGATGCTTTACAGTTGGCATGAGACAAGACTGGTGGTAGCGCTCACCTCGTCTTCTCCCAATAAGCTGTTTTCCAGATGTCCCAAACAATCAAAAAGGGGATTCATCAGAGAAAATGACTTTACCCCAGTCCTCAGCAGTCCACTCCCTGTATCTTTTGCAGAATATCAGTCTGTCCCTGATGTTTTTTCTGGAGAAATCCTAAAATCTCAAGATCGGCTGAACCCTATGCAGCATGCATTGCAATAAACATACATATCAAATGTACCAGTATGGAAACAACTATTTGGATGCTATTCCAGTTTACAAATGCCAAAACCTTAAAGGCAGTTAAAGGCATGGTATCAAATTTTAAAACAGTAAAAAATGCAATGAATCAGCAGAAAATAATAACATCACAAATGTTCATTATTAGAGATGAGTGAACAGTAAAATGTTCGATATTCGATATTCGTTTCGAATAGCCGCTCAATATTCGACTATTCGAACGAATATCGAACCCCATTATAGTCTATGGGAGAAAATGCTTCGCTACAGGGGATCCCACCATTTGACTCAAGAGAGTCACCAAGTCTACTATCACACCCCAGGAAATGATGCCAAAACCCTGGAATGCAACTGGGACAGCAGGGGAAGCATGCCTGGGGGTATCAAGTACCTTTGTTATGTCGGGATCCCTGTCAGCTTGCGATATGCTGGAGCTGACTTTTTCCCATAGGAATGCATTGACCAGCGTTGATTAGCCAGTGTACTGCATTCGACCAATCAATGCTGGTTCTGCCTGAGGAGGTTTAAAATCGGTCCACAGCAGTTTCCATTCTGGTCTGATTTTAGACTCCGCCTCCTCTGGCAGAACCAGTATTGATTGGCCGAATGCTGTACACTGGCCAATCGCTGGTCAATGCATTCCTATGGCGAATGAAGCAGAGCTATCCGTGCAGTTAGCTCGGCTACTCCGGACACCGGAGATGTAGCAGAGCTCAGCTCTGCTACACCCAACCATCCCTCCAGCTACTTCTCCTGTCACACACATCTCTGGTGTAACAGAGCTCAGCACACACTCAGCTCTGCTACATCTCTACACTCTGTTGTAGAGATGTAGTAGAGCTGAGTGTGCGCTGAGCTCTGCTACACACGAGATGTGTGTGACAGGAGGAGTAGTATCCGATACTGCACACTCAGCTCAACTACTCCAGAGTTGAGCTGAGCGCACGGCCCGATGTAGCAGAGCTGGCATCTGACGTCTCCTCGCTCAGTACCCGCCCACACTCTCCTAAGCCCCGCCTTCTCTATAATACTAGTCGGGGAAAGGAGGCGTGGCTTAGTCGAGTGTGGGCGGGTAATGGGAGGGGAGACGTGAGTGATGCACTCACATCTCCCCGCCCACACTCTCCAGCTGCACTAAGCCCCGCCTACTCCCTGCATCTCTACAATACTAGTCTAGGGAGGAGGGGCGCAGGGCACTCTGAAGAGGACAGAGATGCAGGGAGTAGGCAGGGCTTAATGCGGCTGGAGAGTGTGGGCGGGGAGACGTGAGTGCATCACTCATGTCTCCCCTTCCAGTACCCGCCCACACTCTCCTAAGCCCTGCCTTCTCCATAATACTAGTCTTGGGAGGCGGGGACAGGGCGCTCTGAAGACATGTGGACAGAGGACCGGACCAAGAAGAGCTGGGAGCTGCAGCTATGTAGTTAAGTGGACAACGGTGTGGGGGATTAATCAGTACACAGCGTGGGGTCCAACAATTTTTGGACTACATGCTGTGTAGAGAATAGGATCGTTTTTAAAATCCAATCTCCGAATAATCGGAAATTGGATTTTAAAAACGATCCTGAAATGTCAAGATCGGCTCAACCCTAAGTGCTGGTGATGTAGCAGTGTCCAATGTAGCAGAGCTGGACCTGCTACACACTCAGCGATGCTGAATCGGATTGCTACATCGGTAGAGGTGAGTGTGTAGCAGGTTCAACTCTGCTTCATCTCGGCATAAGAATGCATTGACCAGCGTTGATTGGCCAAATGCCGTACTTCTGTATGGCATTCGGCCAATCAACGCTGGTCAATGCATTCCTATGGGAAAAAGTCAGCTCGTGCATATCACAAGCTTACAGGGATCCCGACAAGATGGAGCCCCAAAGAGTTGTGTGAATAACATTCCCCCCTAAATAAAGGTAATCCCTAGCTAACGCTGCCAGTACATCTATCCCTGTCTCACAGTTACATAGTTCACAGTCCCAAATTAGTCGAATGGTAAATCCACCATTCGTCTAAATTGGAGGTTATCTGCTTCCGGCCGCCAATTACTTTTACCAATTTTTTTTCACTGCCTCCGTTGTCGTAGTTCCTGTCCCACCTCCCCTGCACCATTTTTGGTGCAAAAAACGTGCCAGGGAAGGCGGGAGGGGATAAGAATTTTTACTGCATTTGCGGCCTTGTATTCGATTGTAATCGAATATCCCGAACGGCCTGATATTCGATCGAATCTGTATTCGATCGAACAGTGTTCGCTCATCTCTATTCATTATAGGTTGTTCAGATATTTATATGGGATACTACACATCCTACTAATATTATAAATTTGAAAGTCGCGAGCAGAGGTTAGTAGAGCATAAATCTGAAAGAAAGGCCATATATATATAAAATACATCTATGGAGAGATCTAATAACAATGTACAAATGTATGAAGGGACAATACAAAGAACTTTTTAAGGATCTTTTTACTCCTAGGCTAGTGACAGTGACAAGAGGACATCCTCTACGTCTGGAGGAGGGTAAGTTTCACCAGAAACATAGACTAGGATTCTTCACTGTAAGAACAGCGAGCCTCTGGAACTCTCTGCCCCAGGAAGTGGTGATGGCGGATTCACTGAACAAGTTCAAAGAGGGCCTGGATGCCTTTCTTGAAGACGACAATATTACGGGTTATGGAGATAGTAAGGACATATCGATCCAGAGTTTTTATACTGACTGCTAGATTGGAGTTGGGAAGGATTTTTTTCCCCTGAAATAGAGCAATTGGCATGAGCTTCATGGGGTTTTTTTTTGCCTTCCTCTGGATCAACACTGTAGGGATTGTAGGGTTATAGGTTGGACTTGATGGATTGATGTCTTCATCCAACCTCATCTACTATGTAACTATGTAACTATACCTTATGTTAAGCTCTCAAAACATTGGGACCTGTGACATGGATTGCGACCCTGTATATTTTAGCCAAAATATCTACCAATACCTCATGATTATTAAGTTATTTTTTTCCCAGATGCAGCCAGGCCCTGGTAGATAATAGGATGCTGGTGCATGTGGAGTCTGTGTATACAGGTGCTAGACAACCCATCTGACTTCTCTGTAAGATTTATAAATATGTATTTTTGTTGTACTACACATAAAGTAGCGTTGCTGTTTCGGAATCTATTGAGGTAAATATCTATTTAAACAATGTGTTTCTTTTTTTTCTATAAAACTGCTTTTCATCTTATCGAACCGTTATTTGAGCCAACACATTTTAATAAACATGTGAATTATGATGGTGAATGAATACAAGTCCCCCTGCAGTAAAATCTTAGCCAAACTGCTATCTTAACAAGACCTTGTTTACAAGACCTTGATTTAATTGATACAGTAAGGAGATAAAGAGCCCCAAAAGGGCAATGCTGTACAATTTCATAAAAGCTTCCAAAATGCATGCATTAGGTAATAGGTTGTAACAAAATCACACAGCACAGTGTGTAAGAAGAAAACAAATGACTTACAAAGAAATCTATTAGCGAGCAGATATTCTGTTAAACTGTAATTTGTTTAGTGAAGGTATTATGTATAATATGTGCTGGAAAATTGAGTAGCATGAATGATAATCCATTAAAAGTATGGAAAGAAAGACATAAATGCTCAAAACATCAAAACATAAGTGAACCAAGGAGTCAATATTGTTTACAATGTATTGAATAATTAGTAGAGATGAGCAAACGGCATTCGATCGAATTGGTATTCGATCGAATATCAGACTGTTCAAGGTATTCGATTCCAATCGAATGCCACGCGGCAAACGCACTAAAAATTCGTATCCTCTCCCACCTTCCCTGGCACTTTTTTACACCAGTAACTGTGCAGGGGAGGTGAGATAGGAAGAAGGAAAACGTAGGCATCGAAAAAAAATCGGAAAAAGTAATTGGCTGCCGAAATCAGGTGACTTCCACTTTATACAAATAGTGGATTTCAGATTTGGTTCATATGAGACTGTGAACTATGTGACTGTGAGACAGGGATAGATGTACTGGCAGGGTTAGCTAGGAATTAGCTTTATTTAGGTAGGAATCTTACTCAAACAGCTCTTTGGGGCTCTATATACCTTCCTTGCCAGCCCGAGATACATGCAAGGGTACAGTCAATGCATTCCTATGGGAAAAAGTCAGCTCCCGCATACTGCAAGCTGCCAGTGATCCCGACTAGCATATGGTGTGCTGCCACAATGTGTTTGCATTGAACTTACTCTCGCATTTAGCTCAGGCTGGCAAGGTCTCATCACTTTCAAATTTCACCTGCAAGCACATCTCATGGAAGCCCATTATATGCTAGTCAGGTCCCTGGCAGCTTGCGTTTATGCGGGAGCTGACTTTTTCTCATAGGAATGCATTGACCAGCGTTGATTGGCTGAATGCCATACAGTGTACAGCATTCGGCCAATCAACGCTGGTTCTGCTGGAGGAGGTGGAGTCTAAGATCAGTCCACAGCACTCTGCATTGTGTTCCGATCTCAGATGTAGCAGAGTTCAGCGCAAAGCCAGTTCTGTGTTCAGCGCACAGCTCTGCTACATCTCTGATCTGGCTGTGCGCTGAACTCTGCGACATCTGAGATGTAGCAGAGCTGTGCACTGAACTCTGTTACATCTGAGATCGGACCACAATGGAGACTGTTGTGGACCGATCCTAGACTCTGCCTCCTCCGGCAGAACCAGCGTTGATTGGCCGAATGTTGTACAATGTATTGCTTTCGGCCAATCAACGCTAGTCAATGCATTCCTATGGGAAAAAGTCAGCTCCTGCATTATTAGTGGCGTAATACAGTGACTTGGGCATGTTAGATGCCCCCAGACATGCTTCCCCTGCTGTCCCAGTTACATTCCAGAGTTGTTGTCATCATTTCCTGGGGTGTAATAGTGGACTTGATGACTCTCCTGAGTCGAACAGTGGTTTCCCCTGAAACGAAGCTTGTTTCCCCATAGACTATAATGGGATTCGATATTCGTTCGAATAGTCGAATATTGAGGGGCTATTCAAAATGAATATCAAATATTTCACTGTTCGCTTATCTCTAATAATTAGTTATGTTTTAATTATTAAATGAATGATTCATCCCTTAAACATATACAGTGGAATCACAAATGTCTTCAAAGATGCTATGTTCACAAGTTTTCTCACTAAGAATATACATGGGATACATTTCATTGGCCAAGGCGCCCTTTGATGTTAGGGGTAAGTTTGGAAGTCAGGCAACCATTTAGTGAACTGTTATCTGAGGTGTTGACAGCTTCTCAGGGCTCGTTCACATCTGCGCCCGGGGGTCTCCATTATACAGGTTTCTGTTTCCTGCCCAAAACTGGGCAGGAGACGGAAACCTGCAGGCATTTTTCAAACCCAACCCACATTTTATGCTCTCTGCGGCGAAACCATTTTTTTTTAACCAGACACAAAGTTGGACATGCAGGACTTTGTGTCCAGTTTTAAAAAAATGGTTTCACCGCGGAGAGTATAAAACGCTCACGGTCGCTCACGGCCAGACACGGTCTGTCAGGTTTCTGTCTTCTGCCAGCAGAACCTGAGAATGGAGACCGAACGCTAGTGTGAACCCAGTGTCAGAAGTAAGACAGTCTTGTAGAGCTTTAGAGCCGGTTCACATCTGCGTTCGGTATTCTTCTCGAAGAGTCTACTTGGGGACCCCTGAACGGAATACCGAACGCATTGACAAGCGTTGAGCTTATGAAAGCACACGGACCCAATAGCCTATAACGGGGTCCGTGTATTTTCTGCGGCTTGTCCGCACAAGTCATACCGATAGGAAAGTAGTTCATAAAGTACTTTTCTCTCCACATGTTCCGTGCAGACACAGCGCGGAAAACACACGGAACCCATTATAGTCTATTGGGTCTGTGTGCTTTCAGTGCTCACCACTTGTCAATGTGTTCGGTATTTCGTTCAAGTGGTCCCCAAGTGGACTCCCCCGAACAGAAATCCGAATGCAGATGTGAACCAGGCCTTACATATATGTAAAATAGTTGCTACATAACACATAAAACGCAACTTGTTGATATGATCACTGTGTATATAGGCTATTATACTATTACTGTTCATTTGGTCTATATCTTAAATTCAGACCTATGAAAGTTCTTGCTTCTACAGTCCTTATGTACCCCAGTCATATTAACCCTTGATCACCTTCTTGTTGTTTTTTTTACACATGAAATACAGTATATTAATGATCAAGATATGAGACACCTTCCCTGAAAAATGAATACCATGAGTACGTTAGTGCTATAAAATACATGATATATGTCCTGATTTCTCTCCATCGAAGTCTTATTTATTCTGTTTCCCAATGAACAGCAAAGTCAAAATAAAAGAATTCAGTGGCAGTGCAGGAAACTGGTAAATTTTTATACAGCAGTTGTAATTCACATTACAAGTATAGTTGCACAGAAACCCATCTGTCTGTGTGGCATGCTGCCTGTTGTTAATGCCACATGCCAATATGCTGTGCATATATGGTACAAAGATTCTTTTTTTGGCACGTGGTGTTACATTGGGTCCATTAAGTAAAGCTGATCATCTGCTGCCCAGCTGTAGAAGTGCAATGTCATTGACCTTACACCACCGAAAAACACATTCCTTCTGCTGTTTTGTCAGACACTGAACTGTAGCTCCACTTCCTGGAAATGAAAATGTATGTGCACTTCACCAGCTGGAGACTATGTCTGAGACGGAATTAAAGTATTTTTCCACATTAGAGAGATCCCATTGAACAGAGAGGTATCTAATAAGATAAAAAAGCTTCTGTACATCCCCGCCAAAAAAAATTTAACCTTTGCATTTATTTTCAGGATCAGAAGCATGTGATCCTTTGAGGATATATATATATATATATATATATATATATATATATATATATATATGGACAGAAGTATTGGAACACCTACAGGAGCTTTTTATTGAGTTTTATTTTTACACATACAGATCCTTTAAGAAATTAGCCTAAAAGCAATAAATACTTACCAAAGAAAATGGAGGAGTATGGAAGATGAAGATTCGTGTTTAGAAAGAGTGTTGGGATATGCATGCGGGGGCAAAGTGAGGTGTACATGTTCAAGAAGAAACCCTTTAGAATTGTATTTCTTTATATGTGAGATATATACGGTCAGGCCAGCAATTGCCCAGGGCCCTCCTTCTCAAAGGGTCCGCTTGTGATCCGGGACCTGATGACTCTAGATCCCGGAGTCAGGCCTGGCCACATCGATAACGGAAAGGATCCCGGCATCATATGCCGCAGGGACCCTTTCCAACAGTAGCCTGCCAAGGGAAGGACTGTAAACATAATAAACATTTTTACTCACCTCTCCTGGATGTCCGCTGATCAGGCATCATCTTCTGGCCATTTCTGGTCATCTTCTAGCCATTTCTGGTCATCTTCTGGCCATTTCTGGCCTGTAGCTGATGTCACGCATTCTGGATGTCACTGCTGAGGCCTGTGATTGGACCTCAGGTGTCACGTTGGAAGCACTGGCATCATAATTTCAGTATTCCCCACATGACTGGGGGAGCCTCTGGGCAGCATATTATATTGTGTGGAGCCACTGTGAATCATTATACTGAGGGCCTCTGGGGAGAATATTATATTGTGTGGGGCCACTGTGGAGAATTATACTGTGTGGGGGGGCACTGCAGAGAGTAATACTGTGTGGGGCCATTGTGGCGTGTATACTGGGGGACACTGTATGGAGCATATTATACTGTGTGTCAACATTATACTATAGTAGGAGGAAAGCTCTGAGGAGCATATTATGCTATGTGGGGGCCACTGTTTATTATACTATGGTTGGGGTGGCTGAAAATTCCTGCTGGCAGCCTTGTGTGCTATGTCTGCATTACAGCTCCCTCACTATAATCTTGCACATGGATGGGGTGCTCCACAGCTGTGTCTTTCCCCATCCAGCACTACAGAACAGTACTACAGGGGATGACTATACTGAGAACATAGTCCATAACGTCGATTAGTCAGCACATATGTAAGATAACAATGAAGGAGCTGTATTGTAGGCTTTTAGCAGGAAGCTTTAGAGTAGGCCTCCAGAACATAGGGGGCTATTATATATAAGGGAGAACTATTATATATAAGGAGGGCTACTATATATAAGGGGGAAACTTAAATATACGAGGGCTATAATAAGGGAGAACTATTATATATAAGGGTGCTATTATAAAGGGAAATTATACATGGGGGCTATTCTTAGGGAGAACTATTATATATAAGGCATCTATTATTAAAGGGGATCTAATATTTATAAGAGGGGGAACTATTTAAAAGGGGTGTATAATTGTTAAGTGGAATTATTTATAAAGGGGGCTATTAGTGATAATGGGACTATTATTTATAAACGTAACTATTGTTTATGAGAAGGCTATTATTAATAAAGTGAAACTATTTATAAAGGAGCAGTATTATTTTTAAGGTGCGACTGTTTCTTGATAAGGTAGAATTATGATTGATATGGGGAACTATTATTTATACAGGGCACTATTTATAAGCAGTAACTATGACGTATAAGGGCGCTATTACGGATAAGAGTATAATGTTATTTATGAGCAGAAACTATTATTTATAAGGAGGCACTATAATAACTGATGACTGGGTGCAATAAACTATTAGACAGTACAATGGTGGTTGTACTTATAATTTTGCCCAGGGTCACACTTTGTATAAAACCGGCCCTGCACATAATACTAGATAATATGTCAAGGGTTAACTTGGTAGCTTGTTGGTTTCAGGGAATCTTTTGGTATATTTTGGAAGCCAGGTGGAGATTAACTTATGTGTGCCATCATCACAACTAGCTAACTCTTCCATACCATATATCTCATCAATCTTACTGTCCTTCATGTACCCCAATGATATTAATTTTTGATCAGTGTTAGGATTGGGTCCCGCAGGTTGCTATCATAGCGCACAGTGCCACCTGTGGGTCAGTCTAACCGTCTAGCTTTCACCTTACTGAGCATGCTCAGACGTATTGGAGCTGCTCACAAGCTAAGTGCCATTTCTCCCCTAGTGAACATGAGCGGTGAGGTCATCACCACCGCCCCTATTGGGTGGGGACTTCCCTTTAAATAGTGTGAGCCGACGCCCCCCAAGTGCTCACACTTTGACTAAAATCTCCTCTAAGTCCACAGAATGAATGACAGTAGTTTGCAGGGATAGGCTCCAGTACTTAGGCAGGTTTCAGACTAGGTCTCTGTGTGGGGTTCCTCTGCTTCTCCTGGGTGCTGTTAGGTAGGACCTGTAAATCCTGAACTGTTAGAGCTACACCAGGGCTAGGAGCGGTAGATGCCGTTCCAGCTTGTAGATCTGCAGTAGGTATGGTCTCTGAGATAGCCTATGTGTCTACTATATGTCACCTTGATTCTTTGTACCTACTCACACTTAGCATTTTTTCTAGTACTATATATATATATATATATATATATATATATATATATATATATATATATGCTTGAGACACAACAATATAGGCCTGTGTTTCAGTAAGTTTAGCTGTATCACTTTATTATTGCCCTATGTGCACCTTGATTCTTTGTACCTATTCACACTTAGCGTTTTTCTAGTACTTGTATACATATATGCTTGAGATACAACAATCCAGGCTTGTGTTTCAGTAAGCTTAGCTACAACACTTCATTATTCCACATGTCTTCACCAGCTTTTTCCAATACTATCAGCTGCCTCAATTTGCTTATCAAGTATGACCCTATATATTCTCCATACAAACCTCATTGCCACATCATCTTTTTTCCCCCTGACGAAGCCACGGTAGTGGCGAAACGCGTGTCAGGGCGCGTTCATGTACATGGAGGTCTACTTATAGGTAAATGTAACCCTGCATGATCTTAATTCTATTTATGTGTATATACTCTATGTAAACCATGTTTAAACTAATGAAGTGCTGTTCAGACGCACAGATATACCATGACATCTGATATATATATGTAACATGAGTTATACCTACAGCCTTTGATGCAGTATTGCAACTTAACCTCCATGTATTATATGGTTTGTACTATCCCCTGTACATTTATTGTGTATTTTTAATGTGTTAAATTTAATAAAGTACATTTTTTTTTTACAATTTTTGAGATGTTTATGGCAGTTCGCCTGATTGAGGCACAGTAGAAATAGTCTGTAATTTACATCATAGGTAGACAGCGCCGCACCTCCCATGAGGCGACCTGAAGCAACCGCTTCAGGCGGCGTTATGCCAGGGCCTCGGGAGGGCGGCATTTTTGCTGACCTAAGCCAGTCCAGGACAAGCTGTCCTGGACTGGCTTAGCGTCACCGTGTCTGCAGCCCGACACAGGAAGCGAGCGGTGTATTGGGGCAGCCCTGCTGGACGCAGTGCTGCTCCAGCGGCCGCCCCTCACACTCGGGCAGAGAGCAGATCCTCTCCCTGCCTGCGAACGCCGCTCGCTCCGCTCAGCCACGCCCCATTTCCGATCAGCCCCACGCCTTTCTTGTGACCCCGCCCCTCAGCTCCGCCCTTCCTTGGGGGGGGCGGCTTTCTGACGCCGCTTCAGGCGGCAGAAAGTCCAGGTTCACCCCTGTAGGTAGACCTCAACTATGAGAGACAAAATGAGAAAACAAATCCAGAAAATCACATTGTCTGATTTTGTAAGACTTTATTTGCAAATTATGGTGGAAAATAAGTATTTGGTCACCTACAAACAATCAAGATTTCTGGCTCTCACAGACCTGTAACTTCTTCTTTAAGAGTCTCCTCTTTCCTCCACTCAGTACCTGTAGTAATGACACCTGTTTAAACTTGTTATCAGTATAAAAAGACACCTGTGCACACCCTCAAACAGTCAGACTCCAAACTCCACTATGGGGAAGACCAAAGAGCTGTCAAAGGACACCAGAAACAAAATTGTAGCCCTGCACCAGGCTGGGAAGACTGAATCTGCAATAGGCAACCAGCTTGGATTGAAGAAATCAACTGTGGGAGCAATAATTAGAAAATGGAAGACATACAAGACCACTGATAATCTCCCTTGATCTGGGGCTCCACGCAAAATCTCACCCCGTGGGTTCAAAATGATCACAAGAACGGTGAGCAAAAATCCCAGAACCACGCGGGGGGACCTAGTGAATGAACTGCAGAGAGCTGGGACCAATGTAACAAAGCCTACCATCAGTAACACACTACGCCGCCAGGGACTCAGATCCTGCAGTGCCAGACGTGTCCCACTGCTTAAGCCAGTACATGTCCGGGCCCGTCTGAAGTTTGCTAGAGAGCATTTGGATGAGAAGAGAAGAGTATTGGGAGAATGTCCTATGGTCTGATGAAACCAAACTGGAACTGTTTGGTAGAAGCACAACTTTTCGTGTTTGGAGGAAAAAGAATACTGAGTTGCATCCATCAAACACCATACCTACTGTAAAGCATGGGGGTGGAAACATCATGCTTTGGGGCTGTTTCTCTGCAAAGGGGCCAGGACGACTGATCTGGGTACATGAAAGAATGAATGGGGCCATGTATCGTGAGATTTTGAGTGCAAACCTCCTTCCATCAGCAAGGGCATTGAAGATGAAACGTGGCTGGGTCTTTCAACATGACAATGATCCAAAGCACACCGCCAGGGCAATGAAGGAGTGGCTTTGTAAGAAGCATTTCAAGGTCCTGGAGTGGTCTAGCCAGTCTCCAGATCTCAACCCTATAGAAAACCTTTGGAGGGAGTTGAAAGTCTGTGTTGCCAAGCGACAGCCCCAAAACATCACTGCTCTAGAGGAGATCTGCATGGAGGAATGGGCCAACATACCAACAACAGTGTGTGCCAACCTTGTGAAGACTTACAGAAAACGTTTGACCTCTGTCATTGCCAACAAAGGATATATAACAAAGTATTGAGATGAAATTTTGTTACTGACCAAATACTTATCTTCCACCATAATTTGCAAATAAATTCTTACAAAATCAGACAATGTGATTTCCTGGATTTGTTTTCTCATTTTGTCTCTCATAGTTGAGGTCTACGTATGATGTAAATTACAGACGCCTCTCATCTTTTTAAGTGGTGGAACTTGCACTATTGGTGACTGACTAAATACTTTTTTGCCCCACTGTATTTTTGGGTACCAAATGTTTCCTAATGAGTAGAGAAGGTGGTTTCTATCTCATTCTCCCATTGTAGAAGGCAATTAAGTCTCCCTTTTGTTGCATTACATTGGAGTTTATTAGGAGTTTTCATGTGTTTTCATAGTTTCATTGGTTTTCTAAGGCTTGGAAATTTTTTCTTGAAGCTTACATAATATCAGATGATTTTGAAAATTAGGCAATAGGTCTTGGGGAGGAGGTACATTGAGGAAGTTTTATGACACACCATTCTAAATGAATATGGAGTTGGTGCTCCCTTTGCACCTAAAAAGGCTTTCAATATTCTGAGAACAGTTTCTACAAGACTTTGTAGTGTATTCCTAGGATTTTTTCTCCATTCATCCATAACATTTATAAGGTACGAAACTGATGTTAGGTTAATGGGCCTGGCTTATCGTCTCCATTCTAGTTTATCCCCAAACTGCTTCCACAAAGTTGGAAGCATACAATTTTCCAAAATGGGATTAAGGGGCCTGAGCCAACCCTTGAAAGACAGCACCATAGTTGTCACAGTGCAGTCAGACAGATAACATTCTACTGGCATTTGCCAAACACAGACTCAACCTTCAGACTGTCAGAAAGAGAAACGTCATTCATTACATGAGATAACATGTTTTCATTGTTCCAGAGTCCACTGGTGGCATGCTTTACACCACTCTCTTTGATGCTTGGTATTGTGCTTGGTGATGTAAGACTTGCATGCAGCTGCTATGGGCCTCAGCAGTCAGTGACCCCTACCATGTAACCTGAGTTGCTATGGTTTCTATTGTAGAATATGTAGGAGAGAAGAAACTTCACAAATTGAATTGATAAAACAGATTGTATGGCTTTTTTAAACCTCTGGCAATGGGACTGAATGGAACATCTGAATTCAATGTATAAGAAATTTTGGCAATTTATTGTCTAGTTATAGGAGTCCAACTGCTTGGACCCTCATCAATCACAAGAATAGGGATCCCATGTCCCTTCCTTCCCCATTGCTACTCTCCATCTCTTTGGGACTGCTGAAGAGAATCTGAGTTCAGTACATAGCTATCTTTTGAGCACATGCTTTTAAATGTTGGGACATGAGATCCCAGTTCTTACAATTAGTGAGTTCCAGAGAGTTATCGGGGGAGGGGGGTGTCCCCCTTTATCCCGGGAGAGATCCTAGCTACAGCTCTGACTACACCATACAGAAGAGCAGGCAGATCATCTACACCAGGGGTCTCAAACTCGCGGGCCGCATGCGGCCCCCCGAACAATTTTGTGCGGCCCGCACAAGCCTAGGGACGCCGGATCCGAGTTGAATACATTGCGAGATGATTATATCCACTAGCCGCTACGTTCCGGCTAGTGGACATATAGGCGCGATGTGATGACGTCACATCATCACATCACGCCTACAGGTCTATTAGTGAAACTGCAGAGCGTGGCGGGGGAGCGTTGCATGGTGAGTATAAGTGTTTGTTTGTGTGTTAAAGAGGACCTTTCACCATTTTGCCCACAGGCAGTTCTATATACTGCCGGAAAGCTGACAGTGCGCTGAGTTCAGCGCACTGTCGGCTTTCCTGATGTGGGCCCAGTGTGAAGAGCTTACGGTCCGGTACCGTAGCTCTTCTATGGTCAGAAGGGAGTTTCTGACACTCGCGCTGTACTGTGGAGCGGGGAGGAACTTCCCCCTCCCTCCCTGATAATGCTCGTCTATGGACGAGTACTGCGAGCAGAGGGAGAGGGCGTTCCTCCCGGCTTTCACAGTACAGCGCGATTGGCTGTGCTGTGAAGAAGGATGTCTCAGAGGTGGAGGGACATGAATCTGGGGGCAGAGATGGAGGGACATGAATCTGGGGGCAGAGATGGAGGGGACATGAATCTGGGGGCAGAGATGGAGGGACATGAATCTGGGGGCAGAGATGGAGGGGACATGAATCTGGGGGCAGAGATGAGGGGACATGAATCTGGGGGCAGAGATGGAGGGGACATGAATCTGGGGGCAGAGATGGAGGGACATGAATCTGGGGGCAGAGATGGAGGGACATGAATCTGGGGGCAGAGATGGAGGGACATGAATCTGGGGGCAGATGAAGGGTGTATATGTAACTGGGGGAAAGATGGAGGGGGGACATATAGTTTACGGGTGACTGTAGGAGGATTATACAGTGTGGGGGCACATGAAAAATGAATGGGCGGAGTCAACATAAAAGTGGGTGGAGCTAAATTTGCCATGGTGCGGCCCGCCGACTGGCTGGGATCTTGCTCTGCGGCCCACATGCTGAGTTGAGTTTGAGACCCCTGATCTACGCTATAACACGCTAGAGAGTGAACAGTCCTTATATTCAAATCCGCACAGAAGAGTTGGCAGCTCCACTATAATATGCTACACAGTATATATTACACCACACAGAAGACCTGTCAGACTCTTCATACTTTAACATACAGGACAGCTGACATATCATTTATATTACACCTTGCTATAGAGATGACAGATCATCTCTATTCTACACTATGCCAGTGATCTCTATGTTGCACCTATAGAAATGGATGACGTTCCATTATAACCTGCAGAATTGTGTATCACCCCTCTTACCAATTTTTTCCAATCCCCTATTTCTGCCTGGTTTATCAATGGGGGATTTTACTTGGCAGAGACATGACAGGTTCAGGATCCTTAATGATTTTATCTTCAACAAACATGTTATCACCAAGGAATACTTCATTCGCAATCACTCACCACCCCAAGAGAGACTTTCTGTGTATATAAGATTTTTGATTTCTTATGTAACCTTGCAACTACCATGAATTTTTTTTACAAACCACTAGTGTTGAAGGACTGTTTATTCAGGGTTACCGATAGAAAATCACTCCTTTATCTACAACAAGCTGAAATCTCCACCACCTATGCTCAAATTAGATTTTATGACAGCTTGGGAGAGAGATCTGGAGATGACTATGACCGCAGCCCAATGTCCATTAACAAAGGGACATGGCAAGTCATGTTAATGGAACCCCCTTTGAAAATACTACAAGGACATATCTGGTTCCAACTGGGGTACACCTTATTTATCCAAAGATCTTGCCTTTATGCTTCTGCTGCTCTCAGGTTATTTGTGTCACCCTTCATACTTAGTGGACCTACCCCTTGGTATGCTGTAACTGTTTATCCATCAATAGGATGACCCAGAGACTCTTAGGCCAGTTGGAGTCCTTCATCTGTCTTTTTCCTTGGCATCAAATCTGCAGGTCTACGTTATGCATCCTACAAATTGCTCCAATATATTTTGGTGTCAACTAAAATTCACATAGCTTCTAAATGGAAAGCACCAAACCTTTTTCTTTTCAAAGTTTTTATTCATGTCCATAATGTTTTACTGTTCAAATAGATTAATTCTGTTATGACAGACTCCCGGTCTCGATAAAATTTGGTCCCCCTGGATCAATAGATCAAACATTCCAGGTCTGGCATACCATCTTCATTTGTAACCCCTAACTAGTTAGCTGGTGAATCTGATTCTATGATAAGTTTGAGTTCTATACCATGGGAAACAGTGTGTTTCTAACTTCCCTTCCCATATTTTCCTTGCAAACATTTTCACTATGTTGCTTCAATTGTTCTTTGTTTATGATTTACATTTTCCATCCATAACAGTTTCATGTTCTACTGACATACCTCCTCTACGTCCCTACACTGCTATGCCTATTCTTTTATGCAATCATTCAATAAATACTTTTGAAACTAAGAAAAATTAGAAAATTGCTTTGAGAATTGTTAACTTCCCAGCTTCATAAAAAATTTAAAAAATGATGCCAAGGTACAGCAGAGATGTAGTAAATATTATTTATCAACTAATTGGTTACTTGTTTGAAAAACAGAAATTTTTAAATATTGAAAAGTAACAAAGTGGCAAGCATCAGATTTTAAAAATGGGGATTGTAGGAAGTCCAAAATAGGGTGGGAAAGGGCTACATATCTGATCAACAAGGGTGGTAAGAGTTGCACTTTCACTTATCAGATATTGATGACCTATTGTACAGATGAGACATCAATATTGCAATCTTGGAAAATGCTTTTTATTCAAATGCCACAGCATATACAGTACAGGTGGTGGGTGACAGAAGGATACTGTCCATGGTGAGCTCCATGTTGGAGAACAACTCCCATCCCATGTATGAGACCGTGATAGCACTGGGCAGTACTGTCAGTGACTTCTTCACCCCAAGTGTGAGAGAGCGCTATCAGAGATCCTTCCTCCCAACCGTGGTCAGGCTGTATAATCAACATCAGGCTAAGCAGAGATCACTCCGCACAGAAAACTGTTCCTGAGTCTTTTTTTCTTCCTAGTTGCTATCGCTTCTAGTATGTTTTCTATCTGCTATAAGCTTGTATGTGTTCTTTCTTGTAATATATTACTGTATTATCCATGCTGCTGTAACACACTGAATTTCCCCATGGTGGGACTATTAAAGGATTATCTTATCTTATCTGCAAACATTTTGCACAACTGTCTCTTTATAGCAATAGTTTTTGTAAGACCCAAAACAAGGCTCATGAAGGCCTGGTGTGATGATGATGATTTGGGGCACAGGAACCCCCTGACCTCAACACTTTGGGATTAACATCTAACTAAGGTTCCTGCCTAAATGGGCACCAATTCCCACAGACAGAAGCTTTCCCAAAATAATGAAGGCAGTTATGACTGTAAAAGCGATCCAGACTTATGAACAGTCATGGTTATGGAATGATATATCCAACAAGCTCATATACAGTAGATGTGTGTATATGACATCTTCTATTATCTAAGATCTTAGTACAAATGATATGATAGAATGAAAATATAGATGGATTATGTTGTCAAGTGGTACCATATAAGAGGCAAATGCATTAAAGTTGTGATTGGCAGAAAGTGTGAGGCTCTTAAAGTCCCTAATGTGTATGCCTGTATTGAGCTGGCACTCAAATCATAAAATGTTGCCAAACAGTATTCATTCAGCCATAGAAGCATGTATGAAGTATTCAGATGACTTTTGTTTTTATGCTGAATTATTACAAATATACGATAACCAGTAAGTGAACAAATTATTATTTTCCAGAGTTCAGAAGGAAATAACTGAATGCTAAAATGTCACACAAATAATGTGCTAGCAATAGTAAGAAGGGGGTTGAGTGCTAGTTACACCAAAATCTGGGTACAGACCTAACAAAGATAGTACTCTTGATTAATACATTTCTACATATTTTAGTATTATATGTGTGATTATTTTCAATGATATGGTTGGCTGTTTTTCTTTTTCCAGTTGTTTGTGATTTAGCTGTGATACAACCCGTTTGGAATATTTGGCAGTTTTTTTTCTATAATGCTGACATTCAAGCCATCCTCCTGTCCCTTCAATACATATTTGACCTAATCCCCTGCTACCTGCCCACACATAACATCCAATCCTCTCAAGACCTCCTACTCTGTTCTGTTCTTATGCTCTCTTCACACAACTTCTCCTGGACATCTTCCATACTCTAGAATTCACTACCACAACACGTAGGACTGTCCGCACAATCATAAACTTCAAAAAGACCTTGAAGGCTTACCTATTCACGTGTCATTTCAGCTGCTATTTCTTTAAGGTTTCCGTGACAATGGAGAGCTTTTGTATTTTGTAACTTCTATGCTTTGGTCAATTAGCAGCTGAGGAGACCTCTACAAATCCACTCCTTCCAGACTCAGATGCTGACTAATTCTTTACTATTCCTGGTTTGGTTCCATTACCCGTAGTGACTATTTTCTTCTAACTAACCCTTGGCTTGTTCTCCAATTTCACTGTGCCCCCTGATACTGCTTATGATGGGCCCATTTGGATTTGTGACCCCTGGCTTGTTTCCTGGAATCATGTTGGTTTTCTGATTTGGTCTCTGGTATCCTCTTCTGATACTAACCTGTGCTTGTACGACTACTCTTGCCTCAACTCCACTGTGTAAGTTTTAGTGGATTCTGTTTTGATCTCTGCAGTAGTGTATTAATTATTGATACATCTATCTATTTGGCGACAATTCAGATTACCAGATTCAGCACAAGTCCACCCCTACTCGCAGTGGGTTCTGGTGAAGGTGTCTGGGATCTGTCTAGTCATGCAGAAGTGTGCTAGTTTTAAATAGCCATCTCTACTGCTTGCAGTTATCAGCCAATCTCATAGATTGTAAACCCTTGCAGGCCCTCAATCCCAATGAACCATTTGGTCACTGTTAGTATTGTACCTGGTTTGTATATTCTGTGTACCGTATATAAACCCTTAAATGTAAACCCATGGAATTAATGTTGCTCTATAAATAATGATGATAATAATAATAATAATAAATCTTAAAGGTTTAAATAATAATAATAATAATTAGAGATGAGCGAACAGTAAAATGTTCAAGGTTCGATATTCGTTTCGAGTAGCCCCTCAATATTCGACTACTCGAATCGAATATCGAACCCTATTATAGTTTATGGGGGGAAAATGCTCGTTTCAGGGGTAGGCAACATTCGATCAAATTATACTTACCAAGTCCACGAGTGAGGGTCGGGCTGGATCCTCCAAGAAGTCTTCTCCGTGCAGCGTCCCCGCGGCATCTTCCGGCTCTGAATTCACTCTGCCAGACATCGGGCCTGGGCAGAGCCGACTGCGCATGCCCGCACTACAAGCAGACATGCGCAGTCGGCTCTGCCCAGGCCCAATGCCTGGCAGAGTGAATTCAGAGCTGGAAGACGCCGTGGGGAAGCTGCACGGAGAAGACTTCTAAAGGTAGGAGAAAAACCAGCGTTGATTGGCCGACTGTGTAGCATTCGGCCAATCAATGCTGGTACTGCATCGAACTTTTACATTCGAATAGCAAGTGGTACTCGATCGAGTATGAGTATTTCGAATACCGTAGTATTCGATCGAATACCTACTCGATCGAGTACTACTCGCTCATCTCTAATAATAATAATAATAAATCTTAAATGTTTATATGTCCTGTTTTTCTTATAATGGATAGGGACACCAAACGAGGATTCCAAAGAGGGTACCAGCCAAGTTCTGTAGATAGCAATCTAAGGTTGTTCTGTGAGTCATGCAACAATATATATTTGGCCATTAACAGCGATCAAGTAGGGAAGGCTAAAATTTTAAGTTTTACTAAAAGAATCCTTGGTAGCTTTCCTTTTAAATATGTAAGCATATCTGACATGAAGAAATATGATGAGTGGGGCACAATGTCACTGGCTAGCATGGGATCATATCAAGCTAAACTGGAGTACCTATGAACACATTGTAGCTCCTAATATTAGCTTGTTAATGTGTAAGAAAATATATCTCTTTACAGTGTGTTTTTTCCTAAATCTTCACTTCATTTTGGCAGTTATTAGTTTCTCAGCTCAACAAACCCCACCAATTCCTAATAAGAAGCAGCTACAGCAACCTGTGAATTGGTTAATATCCTCAGGAGACTTAATAAGTTAAATATATAAAAGTAATATAAAAAGTATGTTTTTAACAGTTTATATCATACCCAGATGATACTATAATTCCAAGCCACAGAATGTCAATTAAGTTCTTTCCAAACAGTACAGAATATTGCGTGAGAGGTGTGTAATTGTCTTGTTATAGAATAAGCTTCAGCTTCATCAGAGTCAGCAGGAGTACAGCATGTACTTTGGAGCTATACTATGAAATGTCATTTGAGTCTGACTAGCGAGCCTTAATTATGTGCACAAGATCACATCATTAAATCTCTAGGAAGTAAGGACATACAAGTCACAATTATGGTTAGTGAGGTCACATCATTTTGCCTTAATGATTACATATCTCTTATCATAGTGACTAATTAAACTAGGAAGTTTTACATTCCATATAAATAAATATATTTACTTATGTTAGTCTTCAAAAGGCATTCAAGAGGAACTACTCCTCATTCCTTTAAAATTTGCTCACTGTACGTTGCAATTGTTATACTTACAGTCCTATGAAAAAGTTTGGGCACCCCTATTAATCTTAATCATTTTTAGTTCTAAATATTTTGGTATTTGCAACAGCCATTTCAGTTTGATATATCTAATAACTGATGGACACAATAATATTTCAGGATTGAAATGAGGTTTATTGTACTAACAGAAAATGCGCAATATGCATTAAACCAAAATTTGACCGGTGCAAAAGTATGGGCACCTCAACAGAAAAGTGACATTAATATTTAGTACATCCTCCTTTTGCAAAGATAACAGCCTCTAGTCGCTTCCTGTAGCTTTTAATCAGTTCCTGGATCCTGGATAAAGGTATTTTGGACAAACAATTCAAGTTCAGTTAAGTTAGATGGTCGCCGAGCATGGACAGCCCGCTTCAAATCATCCCACAGATGTTCAATGATATTCAGGTCTGGGGACTGGGATGGCCATTCCAGAACATTGTAATTGTTCCTCTGCATGAATGCCTGAGGATTTGGAGCGGTGTTTTGGATCATTGTCTTGCTGAAATATCCATCCCCGGCGTAACTTCAACTTCGTCACTGATTCTTGAACATTATTCTCAAGAATCTGCTGATACTGAGTGGAATCCATGCGACCCTCAACTTTAACAAGATTCCCGATGCCGGCATTGGCCACACAGCCCCAAAGCATGATGGAACCTCCACCAAATTTTACAGTGGGTAGCATGTGTTTTTCTTGGAATGCTGTTTCTTTTTGGACGCCATGCATAACGCCTTTTTTTATAACCAAACAACTCAATTTTTGTTTCCAAAATGAAGCTGCCTTGTCCAAATGTGCTTTTTCATACCTCAGGCAACTCTATTTGTGGCGTACGTGCAGAAACGGCTTCTTTCTCATCACTCTCCCATACAGCTTCTATTTGTGCAAAGTGCGCTGTATAGTTGACCGATGCACAGTGACACCATCTGCAGCAAGATGATGCTGCAGCTCTTTGGAGGTGGTCTGTGGATTGTCCTTGACTGTTCTCGCCATTCTTCTTCTCTGCCTTTCTGATATTTTTCTTGGCCTGCCACTTCTGGGCTTAACAAGAACTGTCCCTGTGGTCTTCCATTTCCTTACTATGTTCCTCACAGTGGAAACTGACAGGTTAAATCTCTGAGACAGCTTTTTGTATCCTTCCGCTGAACAACTATGTTGAACAATCTTTGTTTTCAGATCATTTGAGAGTTGTTTTGAGTAGCCCATGATGCCACTCTTCAGAGGAGATTCAAATAGTAGAACAACTTGCAATTGGCCACCTTAAATACCTTTTCTCATGATTGGATACACCTGGCTATGAAGTTCAAAGCTCACTGAGGTTACAAAACCAATTTTGTGCTTCAGTAAGTCAGTAAAAAGTAGTTAGGAGTATTCAAATCAATAAAATGATAAGGGTGCCCATACTTTTGCACCGGTCAAATTTTGGTTTAATGCATATTGCGCATTTTCTGTTAGTACAATAAACCTCATTTCAATCCTGAAATATTACTGTGTCCATCAGTTATTAGATATATCAAACTGAAATGGCTGTTGCAAACACCAAAATATTTAGAACTAAAAATGATTAAGATTAATAGGGGTGCCCAAACTTTTTCATAGGACTGTATATAACTGTGCCATATTATTTATATACTGAAGGACAATTTGTACATTTGCTATTTTCTGGGGGGGGTTCTGGTATTTTTCATTTTCTGATTAAGGGCTCTAATAAATATAATTTTTTGTATAAAGAAAAGTTATACAATTTTCCAATATACTTACGGTATATTGAAAATTTCTTGAAAACTTTTCGTAGTTAGATGAAGCAGGTGGGCCCAGGGAGCTAGGGATGTGAAAGGGAAATTATTATTATTACGCTTAATTTTTAGAGCGCCATAATATTTGGCAGTGCTTTACAGACATTAACAGTTACTGTCCCATATAGGGTTCACAATCTATATTCCCTATCAGTATGTCTTTGAAGTGTGGGAGGAAACCGGAGTACCCAGAGGAAACCCACGCTAACACGAAGAGAACATACAAACTCCTTGCAGATGTTGTCCTTGGCAGGATTTGAACCCAGGACTCCAGCGCTGCAGTGCTAACCACTGAGCCACCGTGCTGCCCTTGGATAATTGGCAATTGGATCATGTCAGGAGACTCTGCTTCCCTATCCCCTCATAGTGTTCCTTTCAGTTACCGCAGCTGGAGCTAGCTGTTGTAACTTAATCCAGGTAGCTGAGGCAGTGCAAAGAGGTCTTGTCCAGTGCTCAGTACAGCTCACTCTCCACTGGTAAGATGTGATAGAAGAGGTAAGTACTTGTAATGTGTATGTATATCTACGTGTAATACATTTAGGCATGTGTATGTAAATAGGTAAGCAATATATGTCATTTAGTTACAAATTCCAAGTGGCAGAATAAAATCCCACTTAACAGTAAACCAATAAAATGTAACTATTGTCACCTAATATGAATCTAAAATTCAATTCTAAATACACAAATAAGTAGCCTATATTAAAAACGTGACCCACATTTCCCACTGTTTATTGGTATTGTTTGTTATTTATTGTGGCGACACTGTATTCTATTGGAAATAAAGTTGTTTTTATTGTACTCACTGGTTCTAATGTGTTGATTCACACAGAGTTCCTTGTATCAATCAATTTTTCATAGACTTCACCCGCTGATAGCTGCAGCCTATCAGCAGTATATAACACAACTCTGGGTCACTGGGTTACCACTACTAAAAACACACTGTGCAAGAGCAATGGAAGTCTGTGTGCATTATATAGTGCTACAATATATGTGTGAGGTATACTGGAACTACATATGTGTGCGGTATGTATATTATGTTATATTTTATGAAGAGGCAAGATATGCATACAGCTTTAAATACCCAATTATATTAACAAGTACACTTTAGCCATAGTACCGAAAAACAACTAGTTACTAGTGAAATTAAAACTGTGTTCCTGTATCCTTTGGCATAATGTAAGTAACAATACTGTAAGTACAGTAAACTATAAGTAAAACACAAATAATAATAAAGTGTATAACGTCTGGATACAAAATCTGTGCAAAAAGTAGCATATTTTATGGTTATTGAACAAATGAGTTTAAAGTTTAGAAAGTAGAGATCACCAATATGTATTGTTTGGTGGGACATTAGCACTAAATGTTCAGTAGGGGGAACCCTTACAGAAAAGGAGGACAGGGCACTTATGGGGTAGAGCAGTGACTTAGTGAGATCCCTAGGCTTAAAGGGGTTGTCCCATAACAAGGATTCTATCTATACTGCTAGTTTATGTGGATTTAAGACTTTTCCTAAATGCATTGCTTTATCAAAACTGCTTTGTTTGGCCGCTATCTTAATTTATTCACTTCATTGTTTACACTCCGTTTCTATGGCGCTTGGGAATATCTGCTCAAATGTCGTCATGTAGCTGCCTGTGCTCAGGGGGGAGGGAGGGAGGGGCCGCTTCTCCGAGAGCTCTGGGATTTCTGAGCTCTTATCAGTCGGTTTAATTGAATTTGGCTGATAAGGGCTGAGATAGGGAGTCAGTTACCTCTGTATGTAATGCAAATTCACTCAAATCCAGCTCTGCTACTTCAGCTTCACACTGTGATAATTCATTTACAACCAATCCCATGCAAGTGAAACCCCGCCCACCTATGTGCCCAGAAATGCAGGAAGTGAAGAGAGCACAACAGCCTGCAGGTTAGTAAACAAGCGTCATGGGAATACCCCTTTAAGATCCGCTAGTCTATATTACATACTGCACTTTATGCAGATCCCCTGCCCAAAAACAATGCCCACATATAGCCACTGGCAAGATTTTTATTTTAGAAACCTAATGACCACTTCTGTCAGTACTAATGGACGCACTCATTGTGGTTATTGGCACCCTGGAAAGGAGTGGTGGGCTGCATTTATCACCCACCACTCTATTCTCCCTTCCTCTCTGCTCTGGGCACCTCCTACAGCAGGGAGGAGACATGGGGTAGAGTAGTGAGTGATGAATGTAGCTCACAACTTGCTCCAAGGAAAGCACTAACTGTAAGGAGCGCCTCCATCAGAACTTCCAAAATAAGGATGACGCACCCAGCCATGCATGGGCATCTCATTATAAGTAGAGATGAGCGAACAGTGTTCTATCGAACACATGTTCGATCGGATATCAGGGTGTTCGCCATGTTCGAATCGAATCGAACACCACGTGGTAAAGTGCGCCAAAATTCGATTCCCCTCCCACCTTCCCTGGCGCCTTTTTTGCACCAATAACAGCGCAGGGGAGGTGGGACAGGAACTACGACACTGGGGGCATTGAAAAAAATTGGAAAAAGTCATTGGCTGCCGAAATCAGGTGACCTCCATTTTAGACGAATAGTGGATTTCAAATCCGGGTCATATGAGAATGTGAACTTTGTGACTATGAGACAGGGATAGCTGTACAGGCAGGGATAGCTAGGGATAACCTTTATTTAGGGGGGAATGTTATTAAAAATAACTTTTTGGGGCTCTATCGGGTGTGTAATTGTGATTTTTGTGAGATAAACTTTTTCCCATAGGGATGCATTGGCCAGCGCTGATTGGCCGAATTCCGTACTCTGGCCAATCAGTGCTGGCCAATGCATTCTATTAGCTTGATGAAGCAGAGTGTGCACAAGGGTTCAAGCGCACCCTCGGCTCTGATGTAGCAGAGCCGAGGCTGCACAAGGGTTCAAGCGCACCCTCGGCTCTGATGTAGGAGAGCCGAGGGTGCACTTGAACCCTTGTGCACCCTCAGCTCTGCTACATCAGAGCCGAGGGTGCGCTTGAACCCTTGTGCACACTCTGCTTCATCAAGCTAATAGAATGCATTGGCCAGCGCTGATTGGCCAATGTATTCTATTAGCCTGATGAAGTAGAGCTGAATGTGTGTGCTAAGCACACACATTCAGCTCTACTTCATCGGGCTAATAGAATGCATTGGCCAGCGCTGATTGGCCAGAGTACGGAACTCGACCAATCAGCGCTGGCTCTGCTGGAGGAGGCGGAGTCTAAGATCGCTCCACACCAGTCTCCATTCAGGTCCGACCTTAGACTCCGCCTCCTCCGGCAGAGCCAGCGCTGATTGGCCGAAGGCTGGCCAATGCATTCCTATGCGAATGCAGAGACTTAGCAGTGCTGAGTCAGTTTTGCTCAACTACACATCTGATGCACACTCGGCACTGCTACATCAGATGTAGCAATCTGATGTAGCAGAGCCGAGGGTGCACTAGAACCCCTGTGCAAACTCAGTTCACGCTAATAGAATGCATTGGCCAGCGCTGATTGGCCAATGCATTCTATTAGCCCGATGAAGTAGAGCTGAATGTGTGTGCTAAGCACACACATTCAGCACTGCTTCATCACGCCAATACAATGCATTAGCCAGTGCTGATTGGCCAGAGTACGGAATTCGGCCAATCAGCGCTGGCTCTGCTGGAGGAGGCGGAGTCTAAGGTCGGACCTGAATGGAGACTGGTGTGGAGCGATCTTAGACTCCGCCTCCTCCAGCAGAGCCAGCGCTGATTGGTCGAGTTCCGTACTCTGGCCAATCAGCGCTGGCCAATGCATTCTATTAGCCCGATGAAGTAGAGCTGAATGTGTGTGCTTAGCACACACATTCAGCTCTACTTCATCAGGCTAATAGAATACATTGGCCAATCAGCGCTGGCCAATGCATTCTATTAGCTTGATGAAGCAGAGTGTGCACAAGGGTTCAAGCGCACCCTCGGCTCTGATGTAGCAGAGCCGAGGCTGCACAAGGGTTCAAGTGCACCCTCGGCTCTCCTACATCAGAGCCGAGGGTGCGCTTGAACCCTTGTGCAGCCTCGGCTCTGCTACATCAGAGCCGAGGGTGCGCTTGAACCCTTGTGCACACTCTGCTTCATCAAGCTAATAGAATGCATTGGCCAGCACTGATTGGCCAGAGTACGGAATTCGGCCAATCAGCGCTGGCCAATGCATTCTATTAGCCCGATGAAGTAGAGCTGAATGTGTGTGCTAAGCACACACATTCAGCACTGCTTCATCACGCCAATACAATGCATTAGCCAGTGCTGATTGGCCAGAGTACGGAATTCGGCCAATCAGCGCTGGCTCTGCTGGAGGAGGCGGAGTCTAAGATCGCTCCACACCAGTCTCCATTCAGGTCCGACCTTAGACTCCGCCTCCTCCAGCAGAGCCAGCGCTGATTGGCCGAATTCCGTACTCTGGCCAATCAGCACTGGCTAATGCATTGTATTGGCTTGATGAAGCAGTGCTGAATGTGTGTGCTTAGCACACACATTCAGCTCTACTTCATCGGGCTAATAGAATGCATTGGCCAATCAGCGCTGGCCAATGCATTCTATTAGCGTGAACTGAGTTTGCACAGGGGTTCTAGTGCACCCTCGGCTCTGCTACATCAGATTGCTACATCTGATGTAGCAGTGCCGAGTGTGCATCAGATGTGTAGTTGAGCAAAACTGACTCAGCACTGCTAAGTCTGCATTCGCATAGGAATGCATTGGCCAGCCTTCGGCCAATCAGCGCTGGCTCTGCCGGAGGAGGCGGAGTCTAAGGTCGGACCTGAATGGAGACTGGTGTGGAGCGATCTTAGACTCCGCCTCCTCCAGCAGAGCCAGCGCTGATTGGCCGAATTCCGTACTCTGGCCAATCAGCACTGGCTAATGCATTGTATTGGCTTGATGAAGCAGTGCTGAATGTGTGTGCTTAGCACACACATTCAGCTCTACTTCATCGGGCTAATAGAATGCATTGGCCAGCGCTGATTGGCCGAATTCCGTACTCTGGCCAATCAGCACTGGCTAATGCATTGTATTGGCTTGATGAAGCAGTGCTGAATGTGTGTGCTTAGCACACACATTCAGCTCTACTTCATCGGGCTAATAGAATGCATTGGCCAATCAGCGCTGGCCAATGCATTCTATTAGCGTGAACTGAGTTTGCACAGGGGTTCTAGTGCACCCTCGGCTCTGCTACATCAGATTGCTACATCTGATGTAGCAGTGCCGAGTGTGCATCAGATGTGTAGTTGAGCAAAACTGACTCAGCACTGCTAAGTCTGCATTCGCATAGGAATGCATTGGCCAGCCTTCGGCCAATCAGCGCTGGCTCTGCCGGAGGAGGCGGAGTCTAAGGTCGGACCTGAATGGAGACTGGTGTGGAGCTATCTTAGACTCCGCCTCCTCCAGCAGAGCCAGCGCTGATTGGTCGAGTTCCGTACTCTGGCCAATCAGCACTGGCCAATGCATTTCTATGGGGAAAAGTTAGCTTGCGAAAATCGCAAACTGACAGGGATTTCCATGAAATAAAGTGACTTTTATGCCCCCAGACATGCTTCCCCTGCTGTCCCAGTGTCATTCCAGGGTGTTGGTATCATTTCCTGGGGTGTCATAGTGGACTTGGTGACCCTCCAGACACGAATTTGGGTTTCCCCCTTAACGAGTTTATGTTCCCCATAGACTATAATGGGGTTCGAAACCCATTCGAACACTCGAACAGTGAGCGGCTGTTCGAATCGAATTTCGAACCTCGAACATTTTAGTGTTCGCTCATCTCTAATTATAAGTAAATGGGATCTGTCCAGATTTGTTGGTATCCATTGGAAAACAAATTCATCAAAGCTCTCCTGGTTCAATGGAGAATGTAGCCCATGATGGTTATATCAACAGCTGTAAAAGTTTTCTTGACAAACTTTGCTTCTAAAGTGTAACTATATCTGACTTAACATGGATCTGGTAAATATGGCAATTACAGCAAAAGTCATTCCTCATCACAGGATCATATACAACTAAACTTGAATACTTGTTATCACACATGATTTCCAATTGTTAGTCTGTTATGAAAGGAAATCATTTTATTTAACGTTCAAGAATTTTTGGGGGTTTCTGAGGACAAAACAATGATATCCTAGTGGATGCCATATTTAGAGGTGGTTTCATTGATCATGTGAGATTTCAGACCTGTTATGTAGCTTTCATATGAAAACTTAGTTACAGCATTTATCCCCTAGCATCATACAAGTTTCTCTCAGCAGGAAGAGGGAAATAAGCTACTGTCGAACCCCTCTGGGTTGTCCTACCTTAAAACAAAAGGATCCTGAATGTTTAAATCCAACTGCACAATGGGCTTAGCCAACTACGTTCTTGTGGGAGAAATTTACTTATCCCTCTATAAACAGAAAAGTAGCGTAGTTGGGAACAGTTGTGGTGCACAGCCTTTTATTTTGCATCCAGCATGCACTTCCCTCTTGCTCCACGTTTGTGAAAATTGGGGGCATGGAGGAGCTCAAGACAGGCTAGGGCGAAGACACCTTAACCCAACAGCTATTTACTGAAATAGACTTCCATTTTGGAAGGCTGGAGCCTCTTAATAATTCAGACGCACTAAGTGTCAGCGGGGGAATGAATTGAGACTGCCATACAGAATCCTAGTCTGAATATATTTGGCCAGTTTTACTGGTGCTACATAACAAGTCCCAATGGCTTCTTATGGAGGGCTATATCCCCATGATATATCTGCTTAACATGGTGACCATTCAATATGTCAAAAGGCAACACAAGTCATTCCAAAAGAATGATAAATATCCATTTCTACTGCGGTATAGAAATACCATGTTTATTTTCTAAAAGTTGATTACGAAAAACAGCAGAACGTAACCTACGAAATAGTGTATATTAGATTTAAGTGCTTGATATCTAAAAAAGGAATCCAGTAAACAGGACATTTAATAAGCTTTTACAGCTTGTGAACTACAGAAAGGAAGTAATGAGGGTTTTCCTGGAGACACTTAGGCCTTTCCGTTGCTTTAATAAATAAGCCTATTACAGTAATCATCTCCTTTAATCCCAATTACCCTGAGATCCTGTGCACATCATAGTGATCTTCATTTAAGGGATGGGTTGGCAACCATGCCTGACACAGGAAGGCTATGACAAATGGCTCTTGAAATACATTTTTATAGATAGTAACAGAGGATTATAGAGAATCTTGCAGAATTATTAGGTCTGCACATGTCCATTACACCTCCTGGCATCGGGTCACGTTATCACATACAGTAGGTTGCTTATAGCTGTAATATTGGTAAGCAGACATAAAGGAATTGATTATGACATATACACAGTCTCCTTTTATTATTCCTGCTGCTGGTTGGATACTTTTGCATCAGCCAGAATTTGTGTGTTTATTATTGTCTTTTATTTCCACTCCGTTGATCTGTGCTGAAGAATATAAATGTGTGATTATACTTCTCCCCCTTAAAATATGTATAATGCCGCAATGTGTGACTGATTCCATTTCACATCACATGCCTTTTTATTTCCCACGCAGATAAATCTCCCTCCCAGCCTATGCACAGCTCCAGTAAATTTGTTTGATAGGAACCATTACATCGTTTTAGTTAGCTACAGATAGTTTAGTGTCATCAGCTTACTTTCAGAAGTTTGTAACATTACCAATGAATTATCTTTTTTTCCAGAGTCTACGCTATTGAGAAAAACTGTACAGATAATGGAATTCAGCTTTTACTAATCCAGCTTTTTCTCGATGTTCAGACCACTGTTCATTTTAATTAAGCTATAAATACTTTGCATACAGGAAATTTATGCAGAGCATAAATATAATACAAAAGACGTTCTCAGTTTCTAATACACGGTTTTGGTACATGTTATTGCTATCATTTTATTTCAAGAAAATTGGATGAGATTAGGAAGGCATGTTTATGGAGGCAAGCAAAGATGGAAAATCAAAAATGTATATTATGCGCACCAATAGAAGTTATGACAAAGAGACAAGCACGCTTGAATACAAATTTTTACATCGCAATGAAAGGGATTACTCTCAAAATGCAGATCCATTGCCATTGTTATGTGTTTACTGCAGCAACTGGGCCCCTTCTTTAAGGTTGACGCCTTGCTATATAAAAGAACAGCGGTGCTACAAGTGCTCAATGAACACTACATAAGTGGGCACCATTAGTATATATAGTACGCAACTCTTTGTGCTGTTCTTGACTTTAATTATCAAAATATATGCCAAAAAGTGTCCATTGCCATACATCTGGCCTGGATACATTGGGATCTACAGCCCCAAATTCACTAAAATATCGTAATCATCAAGGCTTTTTAATGCAACGGCATATATATTGCTTTATAATAGAAATCTTTGCAACCGTAAAGACAATCTGTAAAGACAGTCTACCAAACATTAGGCTGGAAAGTTTCAAATGGTTCCTTCAAACATAAACACCGAGAGCAGTGTGAATTTAGCCCAAGGTATAATACTACTGATGGTGCAATTGTCAAGTGATTACTTGATTCTTGTAGTACTTAGAAATGGTTTCACATACAGCTTTTTTTTAAGCACAGCATGCCATGGAGGTTTTACAAAAAGCCTCTTGATAGGACTTGAAAAACAACTGAAAAAGTAATATATATGTTATAAACATAATGTGTTCTGTGTAAAAGGCACAAAAAAGTATGTGATGCTTGTGTGGACCTGAAAGACAGGGAGCCTGTCCGCTTAAAAAGGACAGTACTTTAGTCTCCGCTTATTTTAGGTGGAATCTGCGGCGGAGTCTCCTATGATGGCTCCTACACAGATGTGGTCTTAGCCTGAAGATGGCTTACAGCATAACAGCCAACCGCAGAGCTTTACAGAATAGATTTGGGAGTTTGCAGGTTAAAGAGAACCTTTCATTTCCTGGGAGATTGATGGAATTAGTGCTAGAAACGTTTCTCACAGCCCAGCAATGACACTGGGTTGTAAGGCCCACCCTTCTGACAGTGGAGGGATAATGGTGCCGAAACTAACAGCACTAATACCTCTGGCTTTCTAGCAGTAGATCTCTGAAGACTTGAAAGGTCCTCTTTACCATTACAAACTACAGCCAAAGAATCACTAACAAATAATATTTGCGCATTAACGTGGAGCTGTAATCCTGCTCCCATTCACTTCAATAGGGCTACTTCCAGCTGGACACCTATTATATGGCTTCCAGTGGCCAAAACACCTGATTTGTACAGGATCTGGGTGTTGAACCCCAACTGATCTGATACTGATGAACCACCCCCTCCCCCCCCCCCCGTACTAGTATATGGACGAGTACTGTCAGGAGGGGGGACATTCCTCATCACTCTGAGTCATGGCTGGGCAGTTACGAACACTCACCCCCCACACACACACACACGCTACACATAGCGCTGTCAGAAGGGATGTTCCCAGTTAGACTGTCAAGAACGCCCTTCTGACAGGTAACAGCACCAATAGCTCTTCCACCGGGGCACATAACGGGAAAGACGACAGTGCACTGAATTCAGTGCACTGTTGGATTTCTAGTGTTATATAAACCGCATGTGCCCGAGGAAATGAAAGGTCCTCTTTAATTTTGCAAAGTATAAAAATTAGATAGGATTAATTATTCTACCCCATGTGACTGGATACTTTTTGATGCATATGGTGGTCAATTTTTCTGATTCAGAGCTCCAAATCACCTGTATAAATAGCAATTTTGCTTATAATCAGCTGGCTACCCACAACTATTTCTAGAGGGTGGATAAGAGCTTAGTATAGCTTCAAAAACTCCAGTGTTACCAACTATTGAGAGGATTAGAATATCAGACTGTAAACCTGTCAGAAGGACTTACATACGGAAGGTTCCTTTGGTTGGCTTTCAGTTTTTTAGTCGGGGGGGGGGGGTGTTTCCTCATTTAAGAGACACAGTGGTATATTGAGACTTATTCAGACAAAACTCCATGAGATTAACATACCAGCAAAACCAGAGTTACCCATCTGTAAGAGCACAGCTTTAGTGTGTTTGCTCCTCATCTGTACAGAGTCCATTTCCTGTATTGCTGGATAAGATGCCTTAGGCTCAGCAAAGAGGAGTACTGTCATTGAAGAGACACAGTGGTATATGGGACCTTATTATTCACACAATGGTTCATGGGAAAAATATTCAAAATAACTCATATAAGCAAAACCAGAGTTACCCATCTGTGGACATCAGTGAAGAACCGGCTTACTAGATGGCTGGATGTGATGCCTTTTGCTGTTATGAGCAAAGTGCAATATTTTCCCTTGCTACGGATTGGTAGGCACTGTACTTTGACTATCAGTAATTCCCATTGAATTCAATGAACAATCCATATAAAAACCCCATTTCTCGTGATCAGTGTGGATCCCAGTGGTTGGACCACCAGTCATGAGCAAATTATCTCTTCTCCAAAGCATAAAATTTTTGGTACCAGAATACCCCTATAAGCCTTTCGCTGAGCTGCATATTGCATGAATTTTGAAGGAATGCATTATAACTGAGCTGTCTTTAGCAAGTATAATATTTCCCATTTATTATAGGATAAATTGGCATATTAACGCAAATGTATAGAAAGTGGATACAAACATAAAAAAGCACTAAAGTTATTCTGATTCTGAAGAAAATATGCCTTTATATAATCAACAAAATAATAGGGGAAATGTAAGTATGTACTGAAAGCAATTCTAAAATTAACATTTGTCTAGGACATTATAATTGCATTATAGCTCTTCCATAGTTTCACAATTTCCAAAAAATATACTAAGCATCATTGAACACGGTAAAATCTATTTATTGGCAATCTGAAAAATATGGAAATATGTATTTTTCTATAATAAATCTCGCTCCATAGTGCTGGCACACAAGTACGGTTATTCATGGGTTGTAAACATACAAATGACAGCTGTGCTCTACAATAAGAACCTCACATAAGTGACCGCATAAAAGAAACGCATTTCTGATTGAAGCCATCCATCTTTGCTTTATGTTTAAAGTGCCTGACGAGAATTTTCTCAGCTATGGCTATTTCCATATACCTATGTCACACTACGCTGCCTTCCAGACTTTTGCTTTACAAAGCTCTACATAAACACTGGTTTGGATGCAATTTCTTTAGTTTCTCCTTTACTGCAAGGTTTACGGAAATGCAAACCTTTATATGACAGATAATGCAGTGTGTAACAAGGCAACATTTACCAATGAACCTTCACATATTGGAGGTGTCTGACCTAATTCAATCTTAACTATTCCTTGCAGAATTGACTTCTTTTGTTTGAAAGCATGTATTGATATAAAGTTGGTATTGGTCCAAGCATTCATGTGCGTCTTCTCTGGTTTCTTCCAGTCTATTACCAAGGGCCAAATAAGATACATTTTCCTTATACTATTACAGATCATAAACACCAAAGCATGACAATCTTGAGAATCCTTCAGCATTATCAGTGGGTACAAAATGTGGTTTAGTAAAAGTAGTAGTAGTTAAATGGAAGTGAAGGTCAGACGTTCTAGTGAGGGAGGTAGGAAGGACTGGCCGGCTTATTTGGCTATTGTGTGAATATACCTTCATCATTTTAAGGCTGTAAGTATTACTTTAATGACTTAAGACATGCATGAAGTAGGGACAGACATACTGATTTCAGTGCTGTATCAGTTACATTATATCTGACTGTCAATGGTGGATTATAATATGTGTGGTCCAGGCAGCGGGCCAAGAGATGAGACTCGAAGGGACCCATGGCCATCCCAAACGGTTTTTTGCAGATTGTGATTATGTCACGGTTTTTACCATGAATAGCAGAAAAAAATGCAATATTGTTTCAATTGTGATATCTATATTTATTTAGGGGGTGTGTAAAGTTTCAGAGGGTTTCGGATCTGCTTACACTAGATTCACACTAGCATTCTGGTCTCCATTCTCAGCTTTCCGTCTTCTGCATGCAGAAGACGGAAAGCTGTCAGAGCAGGTCCGGCCGTGAGCATGTCCGACTCTGTGTCCCATTTTTAAAAAAATGGTTTCGCGGCGGAGAGCATAAAACGCTCACCGCCGCTCATGGCCGAACATCTTTCAAACCCATTCAAATGAATGGGTATGAAAGAGTCCTGCAGGTTTCCGTCTCCTGCTCTGTTTTGTGCAGGAAATGGAAACCTGCAGAACGGAGACTGGGCGCAGATGTGAACGAACCCTTAAGGGGCTTGTTCTGGAGTCAGTATTTAGTCTAAATTCTACATTAATTCTGATCTGGTTTCTAAATTTATTAAGAGGTCTGGTCTAGGGTCTGAATGAATTTCTGTTACTAGTTTGGGGTCTGGTCTGTTTATTGTGGCATCTGGTCTGTGGTCTCAGTTTGTTACTGTGGAGACTGGGGATGGCTGCATAGTCAAAGATACCTTTGCAGCAATCGCTGTATAAAGACAGTGTTTTATTTTGTTTTTTAAAAAGTTCACAGATGGTAAATTTGTTGTCTCAATATTGCTAATTATCGCATGTGATTATCTGAATAGTCTTTCCATAAATTAATGTGCCTGACACCAAAACAACCCCATTCGCATAAAGTGAAATTGATTTTAAATCACAGGAATTTCTGCAACAGATCTGTTGCGTTAGTGCTTTCTGTAGGGGTTATCGCATTCTCCAGAGACCCCTCCTTTCCCATTTCTTTCCATTAATATAATTCAGAATGTGTAGTACAGGTTTGCAGTTATTTAGTAGGTCTATTTGTTCAGCTCTCTGTCTGCAGAATACAGAATGGGTCTATGCAAAGTCATAAACCCATTTGGAATAACCTGTGTCAAGTTAATAGCAATGAACAGGAAATCGCTCAAGAAAAGTTCTAATATAACAGACTGTATTTACCCTTTGACATTTTCTAATTTAAGGCTATATTACTTTGTCAGTTCTTTATACCAACCTTCAATTTATACAGTTTTAGCTGTAATCTCTGCCAGTTTCAAGCATATTTCTAAAGATATGAACAAAATATTCTGGATATATATCATATAGTAGATAAAAAAATCAATTGATAATTCATAGAGTTTACTGCAATTCTATATTTCTACTGTAAGTCAAGCTGGAACAGGGTTCACACTACCATTGGATGCCGTTATAAAGGTTTCCGTAACAAAAATTAAATAATAGACAACCAACAATAACGGGAATAAATGGCCACTAAATGATACCTATGTGTCCATTTTTTTAATGGATCCGTTAAATCTAATCCATGAAAAACGGACAGAAAATCATTCTTTTGAGTTTGTTTGTATCAGTTATTGTCCGTTCATTTTCAGTCCGTTTTTCTTGTTTATTTGGCTGACAACGTAGAGAATATAAAAGCAGGAAGAAGAGCTGACAATTCATTCTGAAGCCCAGTTTTGGAGAGAAGAGTATTGTTCCTGTGTTCCAGTTTTTCAAGTGTGTTCCAGTTTTTCATGTGCTGCTGTTGTCATTTTTGGAAGTGATTCTTCCATCTGTTTTCTTTGACCTAGAGGTTATCCGGCTGAGGGCAAATTGGAGAAGGATTGCAAGATGGAAAAAACGGCAAAGGCAATGCTTCTAGCTCTATCTCATTACATCTGCCCGCATGAAAAATGGAGGCTATTCAATCCTGTATGGAGAACTGCGACAACATCCAGAGAAGTTCCACGATTACCTGCGTATGTCTATTCCAAACTTTGATGAACTTCTTCGGCAGCTGTCAATCAGACTCCAGAGGCAGGAGACCCACTTCTCGAGGAGCGCTTGATAGTGACCCTTCAGTGAGTATCAACACTATATATATATATATATATTGGGGCACATGGCCGCACCAACATCTCCAGAATCTTCAAGGAATCTCACATGGGCCAGAGAATCTATTCTGGAAATTTCAGATTGCTAGCACCAAAGCCATTTCATGGAACCGATGACTTTCTATGCAATCTGTGGTTGTTGGCAACAAAGTCTTGTGTTTTGTTTAATGTTTTCTTTAAATATGGAATCAGGGGAGGGATCCTCAGTGGTTAAAGTGTATACCAACACTTTAATCAACCAAGGAGGCATTCTTTAACACTATCTTAAAGAAAAAAATGGACATGTGATGGATTGGATCTTAACGGACACTAACAGTTGCTAATGGACAGCGGATAAAATCCTATTGAAATGAATGGAAATTTTAACAGATTTGTGACGATTCAGCTTGTGTCTGTTAGGGCGGGTTCACATCTGTGCCCCGGTCTCCGCTTTCAGGTTTCCGACTTCTGCCCGAAAAACTGGACAGGAGACAGAAACCGTCTGTCACTGTTCAAACCTATTCATCTGAATGGGTTTGCAGTGTCCACCCGTGAGCGTTTTGTGGTCTCCGCGGCGAAACTGGTTTTTTTAACCGGATACAAAGTCAGACATGCAGGACTGTGCAGTTAAAAAAAATGGTTTCGCCGTGGAGACCACAAAATGTTCACAGGCGCTCATGGGTGGACAGTGTCTGCCGCTTTCTTTCTCCTGTCGGCAGAAGACGGAAACCCACAAAGTGGAGACCGGGCACAGCTGTGAACCCGCCCTTACTAAAATCTTGTAACGGAAAATAGGAACGGACACTACTGACGGTCACCAACAGTTGTGTGAACGTCCCCTTTATGCAGCATGTCCCTAAATGTCCTGCATGTGAATAAAGGTAGATTTTACTACATACTGAGATTTAAAGCAGCACTTTGGGAGTTACGGTTGCAGACCATTAAAAGTAATGTATACGCATAGACATCAAGACATATTATATTCATATACCTTGGAGTTTGTTGTTAACAAATCTGAGAAAAGTAAGGTGATGTATAATGTACTGGTGTGGTGTATAGCAGTTAGGAGATGTGGGCTTTTTATTGTTGATGCAACTTTTGATATTACAGTACAAAGACATAACCTGTCTCGCAGTGAAGGGGTGGAAGGACCCCAACTTTTCATGAAACAACTTAAGTAAAATAGTAAAACCCTTGACAGCCTGCAGTGCACAATATACCTATAGACACATATAAGATAGGAATATTGGCCTAGATTTACTATTATAGTTAACCTGGGTATAACTAAAAAGTACACCTGGCTCAGCAAAAAAAGATGCTCTATGTATCCCTTTATATGGAAAGTATGGGTGTCAGAATATGGTGGGGTTCATAAAAAATATGTTGTTGCAATGTTTTAGATTTTTGTTAAAGAGTTAAAATGTAAATGTATCCTGGGAATTATACCGGAACATAGAATACAGGAGACATGTCATTTTGCCTGCGCAGTTAATGCCGTAAAAACAAAGCCATAAGAAAGTTGCATAAATGCACTTTTTCTCCAAATCCACCTCATTCTGATTTTTTCCAGCTTCCCAGTACATTGTACAAAATAATTAATAGTAACATTATGATGAAAAATTTGTCCCTCATATGGCTCTGTGAATGGAAAAATTTTTTAAAAAAGTTATGGCATTGGAAGGCAGGGAGTCAAATTCAAAAATGTAAAAATGTCACCGTTGGGAAGGGGTTAAGCACAACAAGACAGAATAAGATTCAGTTTATAGTAGTGTCATGTCTACACTTAATAATAGAGTCATGGAAGCCCTGCTGGAATTGTTTTGAAATAGATACTGGTAAATACTGAATAAATCATGGACTTCATTGTGGTCAGGCAGGTTTTCTAGTGGATTTTAGTATTTTTTGATGGAAAGAAACCCCAACACACTCCAGTAATGATGTTACTGTATTCTGTTACATATAGAGGAGCACAATTCTATGATTTTCCTGTAGGTACTCTTAAAGGGAACCTGTCACATGAAAAATGCAGAACAATTTGTATGCATCATGATGGATAAGTCAAGGAGATGGTCATATCATTGACTGACTAATAGATCTATCTCCTTCTGTACTACAACATGTGAATGTAATCTACACGTTGCATTGCATTTTCCATGTGACGGGTTCACTTTAGTAGAAATAGAGGTAAATTCAAAAGACCGTCTACTTTCTATGTATGCTAATAATCTTAATAAGTTCCTGTTGATCAATCTGGCACAAACATTCAAACATTATCTCCCCATAGTTTTCGCAGGACAGCTAGTCCCAAATCAAGGACCTAAAAATTGTAAATGTAGAATTAGTTTACATGATCTATATGCATATAAAATAAGATAATCCTTAAATAGTCCCACCATGGGGAAATTCAGTGTGTTAACAGTAATATATTACAAGAAAAGGACACATACAAGCTCAGAATAGCAGATAGAAAAAGATACTAGGAGTCACAGCAAGAAGAAAAGAAAGACTTCAGGATCATTTAGTCCTCTGTGCAGAGTGATCTTTGCTTAGCCTGAGGTTGATTATACAGCCTGATAGTGGTTGGGAGGAAGGATCTCCAATAGCGCTCCCTCTCACACTTGGGGTGAAGCAGTCGGTCACTGACAGTACTGCCCAGTGCTGTGTGTATATATATATATATATATATATATATATATATATATATACAGGCAGTGGAATAACTAGGAATGGCGGGGCCCCGTAGCGAACTTTTGACATGCCCCCCCCCCCCAAGACCCCAAGCAACTTCCCCTTTACCCCTGCATCCCTGCACACACTATTATGCCCCATAGTGGCCCCTATGCACAGTATGATACCCTATAGTGGACCCTGCACACAGTATTATGCGTCATAGTGGCCTCTGCACACACTATGATGCCCCATAGTGGCCCCTGCACACACTATGATGTCCCCAAGTGGCCCCTGCAGACAGTATTACGCCCTATAGTGGCCTCTGCACACACTATGATGTCCCATAGTGGCCCCTGCACACAGTATTATGCCCCATAGTGGCTCCTGCACAGAGTGTTATGTACTGTAATACATAATACTGTGATAAGTTTGTTGCCTGGGGAAGAAGGGGTTACAAGTACCACATTCAGTGTCAGTGAGAGTGTTCTCACAGTTCTCACTTAAAACATTCTTCACAGACATTGAATGTGGCACTTGTAACCCTTTTTTCCCCAGACAACACACTTATAATTGTTAGCAAGGAGAAATTGCAGCAGGCAGCTGCCAGCACTGCACTGTGTGCTGTACAGCCTGCCCTGCATGCATGGGTTAACCTCACCCAGGGCCGCCATCAGGAATTTTGGGGCCCCATACAGCCTAAGTGTCTGCCCCCCCCCCCCCCCGCCATTTTAAAACTACCTTATTTTGCGACACACCAATTCTGTATTACATTTCCCTTTATTTACCAGCATTACAAGGCTTAATCAGATTCTATTTGCAGATATAATCTGCTACGTGTGACAGCGCCTATAGAGAGCCAACACCATTTATAAGAGCCCTCTTAATAAATCCTCAGGGCTTTTTCACATTGCGTTTTTGGCCTCCCTTGCCGGGATCCGTTGGTAACCAGTCAGAATCAGCTGTCAACTTATCCCTGCACGAAAGAACTGGCCATTAAAAAAAAGGGGGGCCTGCAGTTCTCCATGCAGGGATAAGTGGGGAGCTGATTGTGACTGGTTACCAACGGATACCGGCAAGGGAGGCCAAAAACGCAATGTGAACACTCCTTTAAAGTGAAAGTCCCACCCCCAAACAGGCTGCTATGCTAGTAGCATAGCCTACATCATTATTATTCTCCAGCTAAAAACTTATATATTATATATTATTGCCCCAGTTCCCTCTCCGCAGTGCCGCACACCCGATGTCCCAACAATCCCCCCGTCCACCCTCTAACATCTTTCCATTGCCCCCTGTACCCATACCTCCCAACTTTTGAAGAACCAAAAGAGGGATAAAATGCTTTGCGCGCCGTTGGAAATTTAGCCCCACCCACTGTTATGTTGACTCCGCCCACTCATTAATTTTTCATGTGCCCGCACACTGTATAATCCTCCTACAGTCACCCGTAAATTATATGTCCCCCCTCCGTCTCTCCCCCAGCTTCATATACACCCTTCATCTGCCCCCAGATTCATGTCCCCCCATCTCTGCCCCCAGATTCATGTCCCCTCCATCTCTGCCCCCAGATTCATGTCCCCTCCATCTCTGCCCCCAAATTCATGTCCCCCCATCTCTGCCCCAGATTCATGTCCCCCATCTCTGCCCCCAGATTAATGTCCCCTCCATCTCTTCCCCCCAGATTCATGTCCCCTCCATCTCTGCCCCCAAATCCATGTCCCCTCCATTTCTGCCCACAGATTCATGTCCCCACATCTCTGCCCCCAGATTCATGTCCCCTCCATCTCTGCCCCCAGATTCATGTCCCTCCATCTCTGCCCCCAGATTCATGTCTCCACATCTCTGCCCCCAGATTCATGTCCCTCCATCTCTGCCCCCAGATCCATGTCCCCTCCATTTCTGCCCACAGATTCATGTCCCCACATCTCTGCCCCCAGATTCATGTCCCTCCATCTCTGCCCCCAGATTCATGTCCTCTCCATCTCTGCCCCCAGATTCATGTCCCTCCATCTCTGCCCCCAGATTCATGTCTCCACATCTCTGCCCCCAGATTCATGCCCCCCATCTCTGCCCCCAGATTCATGTCCCCTCCATCTCTGCCCCCAGATTCATGTCCCCTCCATCTCTGCCCCCAGATTCATGTCCCCTCCATCTCTGCCCTCAGATTCATGTCCCTCCATCTCTGCCCCCAGATTCATGTCCCTCCATCTCTGCCCCCAGTGTCATGCCGTCCTCTCCTTCATCTGCCCCCAGTTTCACGTTCCACATAATCCACATTACACTTACCTTTTCCTCGTTCCCCCGCTGCTCTCTGCGCCTCTCTCTCTTACTGGCACACAGTTGTAGACGCAATGTGACTTCATCACATCGCGTCTACACTGCCGGGTAGCCGGCGGCAGCGGCGAAGTGAGGAGCTGACACAGGTCAGCTCCTCGCTTCAGCCGCATATGTGTCAGCGAGAGAGGCGGGCAGCGGCGAAGCTAGGAGCTGACCTGTGTCACCTCCTCGCTTCAGCCACGTATGTGTTCAACTCAGATCTGCGTCCTCTGGACGCAGATCTGAGTTGAAACAAACAGGACATACAATGACTGCTGCCGGCGCCAGGGGGCCCGGGCCCCCCCCCATTTTTAAATTTGGCCGGGCCCCTGACGCCAGTAGCAGTAGTACTGGCCTATCGGCGGCCCTGACCTCACCAGTCTTCACGCTCCAAAAGGACTCACTCTATCTTCTTCCTGCACAATGTCTCCGCCCCTCCCCCATTCTCAAGACACATGCTGAGGCTCTCCCCTGCCCGGAACCCGACACCTTAGGAGGACTCGGACCTTAAAAAGTAAACTTTACTTTTTATTTCTTTTTTTTGTCATATTAACTAGTGAGGGGGCCCGGGCCCCCTAAGGTGTCAGACCCTGTGGCAGCTGCTACCAATGATACTGTGTTAGTTACGCCACTGTGTACAGGGTGTCTGGAAAGTAAGTGCACAAAATGAAAGGGTGGACTTTAGCTGGTATATGAAGTGTTTTTTTTATTGTTGTGGCGCTGCAGGTAGACCAAGATGTCGGTTTCCTAACCCTCGCTGCGCCATGTGAAAGGAGAAATGAAGAAAAGAAAGCGCTTTAATGGGAAATTAGCTTAATCACTGTTACTTATTACAAGAATTACTCGAAGCGCTGGCCACCTGCCTCGATGCAAGCAATGCAATGCTGGAAGATGGATTGACGCACTCGTTCAAAGACTCCTGGCATGGCCCTCACCACGATGAAGGCAGCCTGTATGCGGTTCACGAGCTCTTTGCAGGTTGGCACAGGCATTGCATACACAACAGACCAGACATGTCCCCACAAGAAAAAAAATCTTCTTCGTTTCTCATTTCACATGGCGCAGCAAGGGATAGGAAACTGACATCTCGGTGTACTTGCAGCACAACAACGGTGCATTTCCCTTTACATGTTCATTAATGAAAAAAAAAAAATGCTTCATATAACGGCTAAAGTCCACCCTTTCACTTTGTGTACTTACTTTCAGGACACCCTGTGTGTGTATATATATATATATATATACAGTATATATATATATATATATATATATATATATATATATATATACAGTCCTATGAAAAAGTTTGGGCACCCCTAGTAATCTTAATCATTTTTAGTTCTAAATATTTTGGTGTTTGCAGCAGCCATTTCAGTTTGATATAGCTAATAACTGATGGACACAGTAATATTTCAGGATTGAAATGAGGTTTATTGTACTAACAGAAAATGTGCAATATGCATTAAACCAAAATTTGACCGGTGCAAAAGTATGGGCACCTCAACAGAAAAGTGACATTAATATTTAGTAGATCCTCCTTTTGCAAAGATAACAGCCTCTAGTCGCTTCCTGTAGCTTTTAATCAGTTCCTGGATCCTGGATAAAGGTATTTTGGACAAACAATTCAAGTTCAGTTCAGTTTGATGGTGGCCGAGCATGGACAGCCCGCTTCAAATCATCCCACAGATGTTCAATGATATTCAGGTCTGGGGACTGGGATGGCCATTCCAGAACATTGTAATTGTTCCTCTGCATGAATGCCTGAGTTGATTTGGAGCGGTGTTTTGGATCATTGTCTTGCTGAAATATCCATCCCCGGCGTAACTTCAACTTCGTCACTGATTCTTGAACATTATTCTCAAGAATCTGCTGATACTGAGTGGAATCCATGCGACCCTCAACTTTAACAAGATTCCCGGTGCCGGCATTGGCTACACAGCCCCAAAGCATGATGGAACCTCCACCAAATTTTACAGTGGGTAGCAAGTGTTTTTCTTGGAATGCTGTTTCTTTTTGGACGCCATGCATAACGCCTTTTTTTTATAACCAAACAACTCAATCTTTGTTTCCAAAATGAAGCTGGCTTCTCCAAATGTGCTTTTGCATACCTCAGGCAACTCTATTTGTGGCGTACGTGCAGAAACGGCTTCTTTCTCATCACTCTCCCTGACAGCTTCTCCTTGTGCAAAGTGCGCTGTATTGTTGACCGATGCACAGTGACACCATCTGCAGCAAGATGATGCTGCAGCTCTTTGGAGGTGGTCTGTGGATTGTCCTTGACTCTCCTCACCATTCTTCTTCTCTGCCTTTGTGATATTTTTCTTGGCCTGCCACTTCTGGGCTTAACAAGAACTGTCCCTGTGGTCTTCCATTTCCTTACTATGTTCCTCACAGTGGAAACTGACAGGTTAAATCTCTGAGACAACGTTTTGTATCCTTCCCCTGAACAACTATGTTGAACAATCTTTGTTTTCAGATCATTTGAGAGCGGGCTGCCCATGTTCGGCGACCATCTAACTTAACTGAACTTGAATTGTTTTGTAGAAAGAAATGGTCCAAAATACCTTCATCCAGGATCCAGATACTGATTAAAAGCTACAGGAAGCAACTAGAGGCTGTTATCTTTGCAAAAGGAGGATGTACTAAATATTAATGTCACTTTTCTGTTGAGGTGCCCATATTTTTGCACCGGTCAAATTTTGGTTTAATGCATATTGCGCATTTTCTGTTAGTACAATAAACCTCATTTCAATCCTGAAATATTACTGTGTCCATCAGTTATTAGATATATCAAACTGAAATGGCTGTTGCAAACACCAAAATATTTAGAACTAAAAATGATTAAGATTAATAGGGGTGCCCAAACTTTTTCATAGGACTGTATATACAGTGGGGCAAAAAAGTATTTAGTCAGTCACCAATAGTGCAAGTTCCACCACTTAAAAAGATGAGAGGCGTCTGTAATTTACATCATAGGTAGACCTCAACTATGAGAGACAAAATGAGAAAACAAATCCAGAAAATCACATTGTCTGATTTTTTAAGAATTTATTTGCAAATTATGGTGGAAAATAAGTATTTGGTCAGTAACAAAATTTCATCTCAATACTTTGTTATATATCCTTTGTTGGCAATGACAGAGGTCAAACGTTTTCTGTAAATCTTCACAAGGTTGGCACACACTGTTGTTGGTATGTTGGCCCATTCCTCCCTGCAGATCTCCTCTAGAGCAGTGATGTTTTGGGGCTGTCGCTTGGCAACACAGACTTTCAACTCCCTCCAAAGATTTTCTATAGGGTTGAGATCTGGAGACTGGCTAGGCCACTCCAGGACCTTGAAATGCTTCTTACAAAGCCACTCCTTCGTTGCCCTGGCGGTGTGCTTTGGATCATTGTCATGTTGAAAGACCCAGCCACGTTTCATCTTCAATGCCCTTGCTGATGGAAGGAGGTTTGCACTCAAAATCTCACGATACATGGCCCCATTCATTGTTTCATGTACCCGGATCAGTCGTCCTGGCCCCTTTGCTGAGAAACAGCCCCAAAGCATGATGTTTCCACCCCCATGCTTTACAGTAGGTATGGTGTTTGATGGATGCAACTCAGTATTCTTTTTCCTCCAAACGCGAAAAGTTGTGTTTCTACCAAACAGTTCCAGTTTGGTTTCATCAGACCATAGGACATTCTCCCAATACTCTTCTGGATCATCCAAATGCTCTCTAGCAAACTTCAGACGGGCCCGGACATGTACTGGCTTTAGCAGTGGGACACGTCTGGCACTGCAGGATCTGAGTCCCTGGCGGCGTAGTGTGTTACTGATGGTAGGCTTTGTTACATTGGTCCCAGCTCTCTGCAGTTCATTCACTAGGTCCCCCCGCGTGGTTCTGGGATTTTTGCTCACCGTTCTTGTGATCATTTTGACCCCACGGGGTGAGATTTTGCGTGGAGCCCCAGATCGAGGGAGATTATCAGTGGTCTTGTATGTCTTCCATTTTCTAATTATTGCTCCCACAGTTGATTTCTTCAATCCAAGCTGGTTGCCTATTGCAGATTCAGTCTTCCCAGCCTGGTGCAGGGCTACAATTTTGTTTCTGGTGTCCTTTGACAGCTCTTTGGTCTTCACCATAGTGGAGTTTGGAGTCTGACTGTTTGAGGGTGTGCACAGGTGTCTTTTTATACTGATAACAAGTTTAAACAGGTGCCATTACTACAGGTAATGAGTGGAGGAAAGAGGAGACTCTTAAAGAAGAAGTTACAGGTCTGTGAGAGCCAGAAATCTTGATTGTTTGTAGGTGACCAAATACTTATTTTCCACCATAATTTGCAAATAAATTCTTACAAAATCAGACAATGTGATTTTCTGGATTTGTTTTCTCATTTTGTCTCTCACAGTTGAGGTCTACCTATGATGTAAATTACAGACGCCTCTCATCTTTTTAAGTGGTGGAACTTGCACTATTGGTGACTGACCAAATACTTTTTTGCCCCACTGTGTATATATATATATATATATATATATATATATATATATATATATATTATCACAGACGCCCCCATTGCCACATAAGAAGTCACCGGTATCATAAAGGGCACATGGTTAGTGGGGAATTTCTTACACATTTTGTATTAGAACTTAGTAGATACAGATGCTCCTCTGTTACCTATTTCTGCATTCCTTATATGATTTATCATTGATATATTCTGTAACATTATACGTAGAATATATCACTAAAACATACCAGCTACTGCCCTGATTTCACCTTAAGAACAATAAACACATCCCTATATGTGATACGGATCATTTCTGGAAGACTTCCTTGGTCAGGATTGACAAGCATGATGTATTAGCAGCACCCAGATTTGTTTATTTTGTAGTTAAATATGTTGTCGGTTTTTGACATTTTATTCTATAGGAAGTAATAAATCAGCATTGAATAGTCCCGTAGGGTGAAGGAGCTCCACTGCTAGTTATTGCTGTCCTGATGCTAATCATGATGTATTCATCCATGCCCGCCAAGTTCAGTAATGTCACCAATGTCATAATTCATCATTTTCCCTTTGTGTTGCCATATAATTCACTACATTCCCACAAACATTTTTGGCTCTAATTTAGACTGCATTTTTATTAAGCCAGTCAAATATCAGAAGCCGGAGATGAGTCACCTCCCGTTGGTTTGGATAACGTTACAATACCGGGATTTCAATTTCTGTTTAAAGAACCTGTTGTATTTTACTTTACGCTCAACATGAATGTTTTACAGAAGACTTCGTTTTGTTTTTTTTCGCGACTGTTTAAATCCTGTGGCAACAGCAGTTTTGCAGAAAAGCTAACACATTTGAAACTGCAAAAAGAGACATTGCCCGAGGCAGAAAAGATGCAAAGATATCCTTATTACGGGTTCATTTATAATTCCCTGGTGTGCCGGGCTGTCTTTATTTACCAACAACTGTTATAATCATTATATAAGCAAACTTTACATTTCCATAATCTCTGTGTTAAGCATGCATCATTTACTGCAGCTATTGGACCAAAGAGACAACAAACAGGGAGACAACACTACATGGGAATAAAGACCGCTAAGCCGTAGAGTGGAAGGAAGATGAGGACGTCGTGGGGAAAGATGAAGATATGAAAGAGGATGATTTTCATAAGTTTGCTAGATAAAACACCTTGATAAGTAAAACAGCCAAAGCTGGGAACTCCTAGGGGCTGTCAGTGGCGTGGATTACTTATTCCTCTACTAGTCAGTCCTATGGCAATGTCACTTGTCCCTTACCAGGTGCCACTGAAGTCTCTGTAGCTGGTGCTTCTGGCAGTTTCAAGAGAATCTGTCATATTTCCTGACATGTCTGTGTTCTTGTATTCCAAAAGAAAAAAATATTCTAGTTAATCTTTTCTCATAACTCTATGCCAAGCCATCCCTCTGTTATTCCTCCTAGAAATTTCTAAATGTATTGACAATTGCGTGTTACCATTCCCCTTCACGCTAACAACCCTGATTGATCACTGTGTATGGATGAGACACGCCCCCTACTGGTAACATCTATACCTTGCTCTCCAAAGTGAATGTCATTTACATGTTAACTGTTTCATGACTTATGACTCACTTTTAACACTATATTCTCACAATGAATATCTACTGTTATGCTTTAGGCTAGCTATAGTTTTACTGTCTGTTATTTTGAGCCACACATAGTGAGCCTATACAGTATGTGATATGCTGCAATACCATGCATCAGAGATTCCAGGATCAAATGCCAGCACATTGCACTGGGAATTAGAGATCCCAGGTTCAAATCACCTTGGGACAGGTAAAACGTAAAAAACATTAAACAATAAAAAGTTAAAAAAAACTCACCTTTACATTTAAAAAACATAACAAAAACCAAAAAAAATTACAAAAACATATTAGGTATCCCTCACTAGCTAAAAATATCGATATTTATCCCCTATGGTGAATGCTGTAAAAAAAAAAAAAAGGTGTATAGTATACTAGCCTCTCCCCACCTGCGGGTTGCTAGCGTTCATGATCCATCTATATTCAGCAAATTGCTGCCATCGATGGTTTGCCTGCTTCGGCATTTCAGCAGCTCTCAAGCTGTCCTGCTGCTGAACTTCCTCACATCGTGCCTGTGACTGTTCCAGCATCTCAGCAGCTAGCTGGGATGCCATATAATGAGCATGTTGTTGGCGTTGATGATCCTCAAGCTCTGGCGTTTCAGCAGCTCTCAAGCTGGCCTGCCACTGAACTCGTTCTACGTGCTCTGCCTGTGATTGTTCTGGCATCTCAGCAGCTTGCTGGGACGCCATATAATGAGTGTGTTGTTGGCATCAATGATCCCCCTCAGCTCCACTTGAGGAGAACTGTGTGACTTCTGGCTACCTTCATAGCTCTTGTTGTTTGCGACAAATTACATTTTCTTTTTCCCAGCATGTGTAAAATTGGCAAACTGCTAAATAAGATTAAAGGTGTTTTCCTACGTCAGTTTGTCAGCATGCTGCCTGGAGCAGATCAGATAATATGCAAATGCATCTACACAATCCACTGAGGGTTAGCGTGTGTTTACACCGAGAGATAACAGCCCTAGCTTTATCAGAAGCTGAGATAAGAGCAGTGTAATATAGTACCGTGTATCCTTGAAAATAAGACAGTGTCTTATATTAAATGTTGGTCCTAAAGATATGCTATGTCTTATTTTCTGGGGATGTCTTATTTTATTTTTGTGTGCTGCTGCCACCACTGTGCTACGCTGAGATGTGCTTTCTGTGCAATGACTGTATGAAGAAAAATTACATTGCTGCCCCTGCTGAGATACCGTACATTGTCTCCACTGTTTCTGCTGCTGTGGGATGAGCTGGAGAGTGGACCCCCCACCGCATACGATGCTTAGTGTATGCACAGCGGGCATCTCCCAGCTCATCCTACAGAAGCAGCAACAATGGATACAACTGCAATGTTTTTCTTCATACAATCTTTGCGCAGAACGATTATTATTATTGGGGGATGTCTTACTTTCGGGGGTGCCTTATAGTAGGCAATTCAACAAAACCTCTGCTATGTCTTACTTTCGGGTGATGACTTATATTCGGGGAAACAGGGTGTGTGAACATAAATTCATAACAGTCGTGAAGCCGTGTCATTTATTGGGATAAAAAGTAGTATGTTAATCGAGGTTACAGACTATCTATGTGCCAAATTTCATTCAAACCCGTTCAGCCTTTTTTTGCGTGATTAAGTAACAAACATTAGAGATGAGCGAACACTAAAATGTTCGAGGTTCGAAATTCGATTCGAACAGCCGCTCACTGTTCGAGTGTTTGAATGGGTTTCGAACCCCATTATAGTCTATGGGGAACATAAACTCGTTAAGGGGGAAACCCAAATTCGTGTCTGGAGGGTCACCAAGTCCACTATGACACCCCAGGAAATGATACCAACACCCTGGAATGACACTGGGACAGCAGGGGAAGCATGTCTGGGGGCATAAAAGTCACTTTATTTCATGGAAATCCCTGTCAGTTTGCGATTTTCGCAAGCTAACTTTTCCCCATAGAAATGCATTGGCCAGTGCTGATTGGCCAGAGTACGGAACTCGACCAATCAGCGCTGGCTCTGCTGGAGGAGGCGGAGTCTAAGATCGCTCCACACCAGTCTCCATTCAGGTCCGACCTTAGACTCCGCCTCCTCCGGCAGAGCCAGCGCTGATTGGCCGAAGGCTGGCCAATGCATTCCTATGCGAATGCAGACTTAGCAGTGCTGAGTCAGTTTTGCTCAACTACACATCTGATGCACACTCGGCACTGCTACATCAGATGTAGCAATCTGATGTAGCAGAGCCGAGGGTGCACTAGAACCCCTGTGCAAACTCAGTTCACGCTAATAGAATGCATTGGCCAGCGCTGATTGGCCAATGCATTCTATTAGCCCGATGAAGTAGAGCTGAATGTGTGTGCTAAGCACACTCATTCAGCACTGCTTCATCACGCCAATACAATGCATTAGCCAGTGCTGATTGGCCAGAGTACGGAATTCGGCCAATCAGCGCTGGCCAATGCATTCTATTAGCCCGATGAAGTAGAGCTGAATGTGTGTGCTAAGCACACACATTCAGCACTGCTTCATCACGCCAATACAATGCATTAGCCAGTGCTGATTGGCCAGAGTACGGAATTCGGCCAATCAGCGCTGGCTCTGCTGGAGGAGGCGGAGTCTAAGATCGCTCCACACCAGTCTCCATTCAGGTCCGACCTTAGACTCCGCCTCCTCCAGCAGAGCCAGCGCTGATTGGCCGAATTCCGTACTCTGGCCAATCAGCACTGGCTAATGCATTGTATTGGCGTGATGAAGCAGTGCTGAATGTGTGTGCTTAGCACACACATTCAGCTCTACTTCATCGGGCTAATAGAATGCATTGGCCAGCGCTGATTGACCAGAGTACGGAATTCGGCCAATCAGCGCTGGCTCTGCTGGAGGAGGCGGAGTCTAAGATCGCTCCACACCAGTCTCCATTCAGGTCCGACCTTAGACTCCGCCTCCTCCAGCAGAGCCAGCGCTGATTGGCCGAATTCCGTACTCTGGCCAATCAGCACTGGCTAATGCATTGTATTGGCGTGATGAAGCAGTGCTGAATGTGTGTGCTTAGCACACACATTCAGCTCTACTTCATCGGGCTAATAGAATGCATTGGCCAATCAGCGCTGGCCAATGCATTCTATTAGCGTGAACTGAGTTTGCACAGGGGTTCTAGTGCACCCTCGGCTCTGCTACATCAGATTGCTACATCTGATGTAGCAGTGCCGAGTGTGCATCAGATGTGTAGTTGAGCAAAACTGACTCAGCACTGCTAAGTCTCTGCATTCGCATAGGAATGCATTGGCCAGCCTTCGGCCAATCAGCGCTGGCTCTGCCGGAGGAGGCGGAGTCTAAGGTCGGACCTGAATGGAGACTGGTGTGGAGCGATCTTAGACTCCGCCTCCTCCAGCAGAGCCAGCGCTGATTGGTCGAGTTCCGTACTCTGGCCAATCAGCGCTGGCCAATGCATTCTATTAGCCCGATGAAGTAGAGCTGAATGTGTGTGCTTAGCACACACATTCAGCTCTACTTCATCAGGCTAATAGAATACATTGGCCAATCAGCGCTGGCCAATGCATTCTATTAGCTTGATGAAGCAGAGTGTGCACAAGGGTTCAAGCGCACCCTCGGCTCTGATGTAGCAGAGCTGAGGGTGCACAAGGGTTCAAGTGCACCCTCGGCTCTCCTACATCAGAGCCGAGGGTGCGCTTGAACCCTTGTGCAGCCTCGGCTCTGCTACATCAGAGCCGAGGGTGCGCTTGAACCCTTGTGCACACTCTGCTTCATCAAGCTAATAGAATGCATTGGCCAGCACTGATTGGCCAGAGTACGGAATTCGGCCAATCAGCGCTGGCCAATGCATACCTATGGGAAAAAGTTTATCTCACAAAAATCACAATTACACACCCGATAGAGCCCCAAAAAGTTATTTTTAATAACATTCCCCCCTAAATAAAGGTTATCCCTAGCTATCCCTGCCTGTACAGCTATCCCTGTCTCATAGTCACAAAGTTCACATTCTCATATGACCCGGATTTGAAATCCACTATTCGTCTAAAATGGAGGTCACCTGATTTCGGCAGCCAATGACTTTTTCCAATTTTTTTCAATGCCCCCGGTGTCGTAGTTCCTGTCCCACCTCCCCTGCGCTGTTATTGGTGCAAAAAAGGCGCCAGGGAAGGTGGGAGGGGAATCGAATTTTGGCGCACTTTACCACGCGGTGTTCGATTCGATTCGAACATGGCGAACACCCTGATATCCGATCGAACATGTGTTCGATAGAACACTGTTCGCTCATCTCTAACAAACATCCAAACACACAAACATCTAAACAAACACCTAAACTTTAACATTTATAACATTAGTAGGATTATACAAAGCATAATACTCCAACTGTACTGAAAAGTAAGACTAATAATAGTAAGACAATACAGTGGCATATATCATTAATGCACAAACAAGAGTTCCCTCTCCCAAGCCACGCTAATATGTTTATGTCAGTGCCCTAGTGTCACAGCACTTAAAAAAGATCCTACATAGTACTGACATCAAATTTCCATCCCCTTTGTTCAGCCATAGACAGTGACACAGACAACCTGTATAATTACCATGTACTACTCATATCCCCGCTCTGTATGAGTTAAAGGATAAATGAGCTGGTGTGAAAAAATATAACAGCTCATTTCACAACAACTCGTAGAATCTCGCTCCCGCACTAAGTGGATTGTGTATTTTTTCTTCTTTCCTGGCTCATTATCATATATAAAAGCTCTGTGACTGCAGTACCCTGACAGGCTCCCTCGTAACAATAACATTAAAAGGCGGTGAATGGCTACAGAAACAGGGAATGAGATGAGCTTGGTTATCATCCCTCCCTCCAAAATTCAGTTGAGTGCATAATGTGTGAAGCCTGCACACCCAGCGGATATGTGCTTGTGTCTCCCCTAGTGAGCTTTTTAATCAACAGTAGTCTACTGCTAAGCATATTGATATGCCTTTGTTAGCAGTGGATTGGGTTTGATTTATTCCTATGCAGTACAACATATGTTACTTCTGCTGCAGTAAATGATGTTTCCAATTTTAAATTAGTGTTTCCATTTTTTTGGCCTAGAGCCGCTTTTAAATCCTGCTCACAGTTTATTTAGCTCCAGGGACTCATGCTGCTTTAAGATGGTGAGACGTTTTTGCATCCAAATTAAAGAAAAATGCATATACTACGAAAAAGCATTTTATCTGTTAGTTCCGTCAATGCACAAAAATAACAAAACATTATTATGGGTTCAATAACAGCAAACACCTCTTATTATCTGCCTCTGTGCACATGCCAAACTCATGTGCTATGAACCTATTTGGGAACCATACTACCGATCCATATGCCATGTCATTATCATATATTACTTCTGGGGGAAATTGAAAGGAAACGAAAAGACATAACGGCCCCATGACGTCTATGAATGACATATTCTGGCTGTGTACAATTTGGAGGTTGTAGGGAGTCATGAGTAGAGATGGGCGAACCTCTCAGGATTCATTTCATTTTGGGTTCAAGTGGCTTGAGTATAACCCCTTCCTGCTCTGTCACGGACACAGGATATACTCTGATCCAAGGGTTTGCCATGGCAGCCAGGAGGCCAAGCAACAACATCCTGACTGCCTATGCGCAGGTCCCTTAAAGAAACTGTCCAATGTTCTGAAATACTATATAATGCATTATATTACACTGGGGATCTGCAATCCCAGGTTCAAGACCCCCTGGAAATTTAAAAAGTAGAAAGAAAAACTTCAAAAAGTTTAAATCAAAGAATAAAAAATAAAAAAAATAAAAACATAATAGGCTGTTTGTAAAAATAGCCTTATTTATCCTGTACAGTGAACAGCATAGAGAAAATAAATATACCGCAATGTGCAAATTAACATATTTTGGTCACGCGGCTTTCCCCAAAAATAGCAATAAAAAGTGATCAAAAAGTCATACATACCAAACATTTGTAATAATAAAAAGTACAATTTGTCCCGCAAATAAAAAGCCCTGTCAGCAATACAGTAAAAAAGATATAGGCATGAGAATACGGTGACCCCAGGAAAACTGTTAATTTTCAAAAAGTGACCTTTTTTAAAAAATAAAAAAATAAAAAAGTAAAACATAGTAAAACCAATATAAATATGGTATATGATCGTAATTGTAATGACCCGCCGGACAAAGCTGCAATGTCATTTTGGTGTGAAAACAAAATGCTAAACATTTTGATAGAATTGTGGGTTTTTATCTCCCAAAAAATGTTAATAAAAGCTGATAAAAACATTAAATGTACCCCAGAATGGTGCCAAGAACAACTCAACACACATAGAATGAGCCCTCATTTAGCCATCGACAGACCTGCCTCAGGTTCCGGACCAAAAGCCGGGTACCGGCGACTGAAATCCGGTGCACTGCACCGGCATCCAGCTGCGCACTCAATGAATGGGCCTAATCCGGAGGAGGGAGTGTCTTCAGGCCGAATCGCAAGGCGACTCGGCCAAAAGAATGAGCACTTCGCTTCTTTTTTCCGGGAGCTTAAAGTAACGGCTGAGCCGTTTTTTTGGTAAGGATTTTGAGCCGGATCCGGCCTCAAAATCCTTACCAAAAAACTACGTGTGAACTTACACTAACACTGTCAGGGCTACTAGAACCTATCTTTACAATTTCTAGCTCTGTAAAGCAAACACAGCCCAAGTTGATAAAGTTATAATCACCTTAATATATACTGAGGTCTTTTTCAGTCCCCAGAGTATAATAGGTGGAGGCCTATGGGTTGTGACTGCAGAGTATAATGCAGCGGCCATTTTAGTTTACTTAAGAAAAATCTCCATTTGTTCGGTTTTGTAAAAAAATGAATAATTTGTAATATTCGGGCCAAACCCGGCTCAGTATGAGTTCGTTCACCCACCTCTAGTCATGAGCCCTTTTGAAAAGTAAAAAGTAATAGTGGACATTACACATTGTTTGTACATTTTGCCCTGCCCATCTGTCCAACAGATAAACCCATTAGTGCTGAAATACCATGACTTGTACCCCAGTTTTCTGGGTTTTTCACAAAAATTGGGCCTTTTATTATTTTGCCCTGCATGCCAGTTTCCAAAATAGTGTTTGGACTGTAGCAAGAATCTAAGCGGGATGGAAGGGGCACAACATTGCCTTTCAGACTTACAGAAAACTGGCATGAGTTTGAACTAGAAATCTACGCCAGTCTCTGACTGAGGCAGAATTCATTCCTGCTGCTGGGATAGGAATCGAGGTGGGCAGGGGAAGGGTCTCTCAGCCCACCAGATTTACCTTTTCATGTTAGTATTTCTGTCCCTGTCTACTGATGCCTGCCTATACAATTAAACAATTCTGTTCACTGTTAGCTACAGCAAAATGATGGCTGGATAATTAAGACTAAGCGTAATGTCTTAAGGAAAACCAAAACACCTCCCTCTCCCGGCACCTGAATAATTCTATATTTACAAATAAGGCACAGGACAACTTGTCTTGAGTAAAAATTGTGGGGGTCGGCCACAGCTTTATTAACAATGTAAACAACAAGAACCCTGCTAAACCCATAACGAAGTGTAAGGCGCGTCACCAGAATGACCCTCTACCGATTGCGGTGAGCATGTAAGGGTGAGTTCACACGGAGTAAAGTGCCGCGTGATGTGGCACATATACACCACGTGAGCTTTTGCGGGCTGTATACGCTCCCATTGATTTCAATGTGAGCCGGGATCATATACACGGCGCTATTTTGCGGCCGTGATTTTGCCACATCACGCAGCACTTTACTCCGTGTGAACTCACCCTTAGAGATGTTCAGCGGGTGACGCGCCTCTCCTCTTCTCTCCGGATGCCAAAGGGGGAGGGAACAAGGTCCTACCAACATACCACCGGAGCACGGTGTAAACCTACACCGGGGTCCGACCTCCCTCCAAGAGCATGAACAAAGCCCTCTCAATACCATCCTGGATACCGGATAAAAAGATATCCAGGCCGATATCAGTCAGATGAACCCCATCCATGTGAAGGAGACCCCTATTATCTCCCTCCAACTGGCTGCACTGCACTACCACACCAGCCCGGCTCTGCACATGGCGGGAAACTCTCAGATTAAGAAGATGCCTAGCTCTTTCAAGGGCAGCTGGATCATGAGCATCACGCAAGCGATCCCTGGGGATAACTTCCGACCAGACCACCACCATATCAGTGCAAAATGGTCAAAATCAGAACATATAAGGGAGATCAACTCGGACAGACGAACAACACCCAAGTCATTGCCCCCGGCATGTAGCACCAGCACCACTGAGGCCTAGGAGGATCTGCCAATCGACACCACCTGCGGCAGCATGTGAAGCCAACTCAAACCCTGAACTCCGTGACATCGAAGCTCAGCATTTTCGAAGCCCAGCTGCAATCCACCAGGCCGGACCGCTGCAAACAGGAAAGAAAAAATAAACAGACGGAAAAACGCTATTCCGTGAGGAGGCCCGGACGAACATAACGCCGATAGCAACTTGATCTCCAGCTCCCAATGCACTTAACTTCCTCCTTAGTGAGGCCCGCCACATTGGCCGCAGTAGCGGCGCCAATGTGGAAGGAATGTGTACCGAACTCAGCAGGAGAGGCCCCAGCGGCCTGGAGGCAGCGCTTAAACAATGACTCAAACTGAAAACGCGTGAAAAAGGAACCATTGCTGTGGACCAAAAACTGAGAGGAAGAAGGGCGAGAGGCAGCAAAACGACGCACCATAGCTACTGGGCACAGGAGGCCCTCCAGATGAGAGATAGACAGCCACGTTCCCTGACCGTAATCATCAGTCTTGTAACGTTTAACCCTAATCCGGAGGGAATCCTGCAAGATCACAACATCGTCAGCAGCCAAACCACCCGAAGCACGATGGGACGAAGCGACCAACTCACCCACCCGCAGGGCCCCGAAAAAAGCCAAAACAAAAGCGCAAACCAAGAGTTCAGACTCATAAGTGGAGGAGCAAATGGAAGCCGTAACGCCTACCAAACTCTGCAGAAGGAGGAAGGAAACGGACCTGCGGAAATCAACCAGTCGCGTGGCCTTTTTCCAACCTCTCAAAATTAACTGAAAGGGGAACTCTTTGGTGATATCAGCGACACCCAACAACTTCAACCCAAACGCCACGCCCAATACTCTCCTGGCCGCCATCGCCGCAGACATACCTTATGACTTCAAGCGAGCAAGGTAAGAATAAGTCAGATCCCTAAAACATGCGCCATTCAACAACCTTTCGGGAGGGGCAAAAGACAACCACTCACACCATGGCTTACCGTGAGCTGACCAAGTAGCCACAGACACAGAATCACGCAACAGTGGAGTCAGGATTGGAGGACCATGTCCCACAGCGAAGGAGGGCACGGGCAGCCCTCCAAATCCGCCCTCGGGTGCAAATCTCTGAAGCAACCTAACTGAAAACGAGAAAAAGCATCAGCAACCACGTTGTCAACACCAGGAACATGTCATGCTTTAAAAACAATGTTATACTGTAGGCACCTAAGAACGAGGCGCCGCAACAAAGAAAGAACTGGCAAGGAACTAGAAGACAGACAATTAATGGAAGACACAGTACTCTCGTTGTCACACCAAAACAAAATGTGTTTGTTAGCCATAGCAGCATCCCACAACTCCAGGGCGACCACTATAGGAAACAACTCTAGTAGTGTAAGATTGTGTGTAAGGCTCACAGCCGACCAACTCTGGGGCCACGGAGAGGCAGACCAATAAGTGCCAAAAATAGCTCCGTAGCCAGCGGAGCCGGCGTCGTCCGTGAAAAGCTGAAGGTCCGAGTTACACATCTCTCCTTCCAGGAAGCAAGAAAGACCCGAATAGTCCAGCAAAAAGGACTTCCAAACCGTCAAGTCAACCCACAGGACACTAGTAATCCTGACATAATGGTGCGGAAGGCGAACCCCTGATGTGGCCATGGCAAGGCGGCGGGAAAAAACTCGCCCCATCGTAAAAATTTGACAAGCAAAGGTCAATTGTCCAAGCAATGACTGCAACCAAGACAATTGAACCTTCTTAGCCGGCAAACAGAAGTCAACATCCGCACGGAGCCGAGACAATTTATCTTGGGGGAGTTGAAGGAGCATACGCTCAGAATCAATGAAAATGCCCAAGAAGGAGAGAGACGTAACCGGGCCCTCAGTCTTGTCACAGGCAAGAGGAACACCGAAATGACCTGCAAAGAAACTGAAAGTCTTAAGTAAATATTCACACATGCGAGAACCGGCAGGCCCAACAAAAAAGAAATCATCCAAATAGTGAATAACCGATGAAGATCCCCACTCTTGCCAGACTACCCACTCCAAAAATGAGCTAAACAATTCAAAATAATGGCAAGAAATCGAGCACCCCATGGGCAAACACGTCATAATAAAAGGAACCTTCAAACTGACGACCTAAAAGATGAAAACAATCGGGATGTACCGGTAGAAGGCCGACTCGATGTCCGACTTCGCCATCAACGCACCCCGATCCGCTTTCACCACCAAAGAGACAGCTCTGTCGAAGGAAATGTATGATACTGCTGTTTCCTCCTTTGATATGCCGTCATTCACAGACTCGCCTGGCGGGAAGGAAAGATGATGAATCAGCCGAAACTTTCCGGCCTCCTTCTTAGGAACCAAGCCAAGCAGTGACACTCTGAAATTAGGGAAGGGGGGTGCTGCAAAGGGGCCAGCTAAACGACCAAACTTAACTTCCTTGTCTATTTTTTCATGTGCAACGGGAACATCTTTCTGAACAGAACGCAAGTTATCAACTAACATAACCGAGGAACCAGGAACATGTGGGATGTCAAAACCATCCGTAAAACCCTTATGGAGCAGGTCTGCTTCCTGCCTCCTAGGGTACAGGTTGAGCCAAGGGCACATCTTTGCTGCGCTCACTGGCGTCCTCGGGTTTACCCGAGACGGCCTTGGCTGCTCTACCACGCTTGGCGCAACTTAGGTCTGAGTGGGCACCCCCGCATATGGAGCACTCATGCTTGAACCAGCATGACGCAAAAAACGACAGTGCCCCTCATTGAACATCCAGCAGGCTCCAGGCCTGCGAGCGGCCGCGGAGGGAGAAACTGCTCCCTCAGCGGCCGTGGATGGAAAGGGGGGAACTGTAGGTTTTGGCGACAGCATGAGCTGAATCCATATGTCGGTGGCATTGGAAGCCCAACTGACCTCCGGCTGAATCGTTAACCTCCGCCGGAACTCCTCATTGTATCTCCACCAAGAAGTCCCACCATATAGCTTATGTGCAGAAAAGATGATTTCTAGATATACAAACAGTTTCGCTGCCATGTCAGGGTTGGACTGACACAAAATACAAGAGAAGATGGCAAAGGCTTGGAGCCAATTAGAAAAAGTCTTGTCGACCTTCGGTTTCCTATCGTCACCCCTACCAAAACCTCTCTCTTTATCTACTGTAAGCTGGTCTGGTGACAATAACGACCATATATCCACATAAATGTGTAATAGGAAAAGTAGGATGGCACTGCTGATTCTTAGTAAAGACTGACTAATAAAAGAACAATGATAGGTTCACGTGGAAACAGCTGAAGATTTAGAAGTCCGGTGGTGCTCAACATCCAGAAGTCAGCATGTTGAAAATTGTAGAAAAAAGAGAAGAAAAAGCAGGAAGGCAGGAATGCATTCAAGGCTTGAAAAAGCGCTCGGAGGAGCGCGAAACGGCTGTTGCCTTTTTCAGTCGCCGGTAATGCTGTACTTCCCTCCCTAAAGGTTGTTTTTAATGTTAACCTTAATAAAGGATGTCGTTTTAGAAGAATACTACTAGTCGGTGAGTGCCCTTCCTGCTTTTTCTTCTTTTTTCTACAATTTTCCATATATCCACATACTCCCCATTAATTACTTTTTCTTTAAGCTCCACCGACACATGCATACCCAGGGGAGCCGCTCCGCAAAAATAGATATCTCTATAGCAGAAACCAGAGGGAGGGGGAAGTGGCTTAGGCCACGGCAAAACCACCCCTCGGGGAGAAATAGAAGAAGCCCTACCCTCCAGCTGAGAGACTATAGCCTTCAACACGTCTAACATGTCACCACCCAAGGATGGCAGATGAGAGGACCACGCCTGTGAACAGGCCAACTCACCGGACGGAATCACCGAGGGTTGCGCCGGAGCAACCAGGGGAGGAGGCAGCAGAGCTGGCACTGGAGCTGGTACTGGAGCCGCAGCAGCAGGCACGACTGGGGCGCCCTGGATGGACCTAGATTCCAGTCTCACACTCCGCTTCCTGGAACTCCTGCTGTAACGCGAACGCCGCGATCTATATGAATCATGGGACGAGGAAGAGGAACGGGACTCCGACTGCTCTGTATCAGGGCCTCGGGAGCGTCTCCCCTACGTCTAACAGACCGTGAACCGTGGCGACTCTGTCTATAACGGCACCGCGATCTACTGCGGGACCAAAGAGAGCAAGACCTTAAAGAAGCCTCATCAGCCCCACAGCCCCTGTAGGAGCGGGCACTAACATCCCGTGCACGGCTGGAAGAAGGAGAATGACGCGGCAGGACGTGAGGGGTACCAGGGACATAATCCAACTCATAAAACTCCTCCTCACTCTCAGGGACTACATGCGGAGAATCTGCAACTGCTCCAGGCGCAACTACAGCCAGGGCAGCTGGTGGGTCTAGGAGTGCTACAGCAGCCACCACATTGGGGAAGACAGAAGACGCGTTGACCCCCATCGCTGCAGGAACAGCGGACACCCGCCCAAACCATCTATCTAAACGTCCTGGGGGAAGTGGTGGCGGCAGCATATTAATCAGCAAAGTCAAAGAATTGCTGGGCCTGGCTAAAGAAGGAGGATGGGCAGGGGGGGAGGCCACCATGGGGGGGGCACTCCCGGGCCCAGCGACAATGGGGGCAAAATGGCCGCCTGGGGCGGGGCCACGCCCCCCAAGGCCTGCAATGCCTGCATGTCCTGCATGGGCGTGTGACTGTAAACGAGTGGCCCCCTCATGCTGGAGCATTGCTCCTAGTACTCGGGGCCGCACTGGGTGACAGACACTTCAGAGGCCTCGCCACCCTGCTAGGGCGGTTGTAGGCCGCCGGCTGCAGCCTAGGCGGAGCGGGGGCCTGGGCTGACACCCCGCTTGAAGCAAGCAGGGATGCCAGCCAGGCCTTCCACTCCTCACTCACCCACTGTTGCAGCAGCTCCATGAGCTGCTGATGCTGCGAACTCTCGGCCATCGGGGAATCCAACATCGGGGAAGAACTTTCTTAAATAATCCAACAAGGGCTCTGCCCCTCCCCCTGCCCACAGCAGCGTCAGCCGCCGTGAGATTAAGCTGCCGGCCAGCTAACATTACCCAAATGACTTAAGGCTAAGGCTTCACGTAGCATCCCGCAGCAAAAAAGCACTGTGGGAAAAACGACAATGGCAACGTATTTTCCGAAGCGCTTTTCACAGAAAGTCTGCAGAAATTTCCTCTGAGGATTTATACTATCCATACCTATATGGAACCAGTTTTTCTGTAGGTATAATCAGGACTGGCTCCAGGTTTGTGTGGGCCCTTGGGCAACAGAGCTCCAGTGTGCCCCTATTGGAGTATCTCATGTAAACTGCAAAAAACCTATCACAATTGGGTGTTTATTGCTGATGGAGACCTAATGGAGTGGACTGTAATACAGTTCATTCCATGCAAGTAGATACAACCTGTTCAGACATCGGAAAGTAAAGAGGAATTTAAGGCGGACCTCTGTCTCAGATTCTTCTTTACTTTCTACCCCCGGCTCACAGAGCAGAACATCAGCATTCTGTTGCGGCCCAAATGAGTCTAATTAGTGAAGAGTCTCAAGTCATGGCCTCTGAACCAGCTGCAGAATCTGTGGTAAGATCCAGCAGGATGCTTTTTTTCCAGCTTTATGCTCCAATTAGAGAGGAATCTGCTGATGATTTAGGTGCCAAATCCGCTGCAAAATCAGTGCCAGATTCCATCGTGTGAACAGGGCCTGATACTATTAATAGTGCCAATCCACAGTAGCCCTCACACAGTATTTTATGCTCCACAGTGGCCCCACATAGCATTATATTCCCACAGTGGCCCCCACACTTCATTATGTGCTCTGCAGTGGCCCACACACAGAAATTTGTGCTCCACAGTGTCCCCTCATGGTATTATGTGCTCCGCAGTGGCCCCCACACAGCATTATGTGCTCCACAGTGGCTCCCACACAGTATTATGTGTTCCAGAGTTTCCTCCACACAGTATTATATGCTACGCAGTGGTCTCCACACAGTATTATATGCTGCACAGTGGCCCCTACACAGTATTATATATTCTACAATGGTCCCCACACTGTATTATATGCTCCCAAGAGCCCTCCTTGAGCTGGTGCTATTATTATACTCTGGGGTCATCTCAGATCCAAGAGTATAATAATCAGAGGTCCAGGGGAAGTGATTAAAAACAACAAATACTTATACTTACTGTACCTCATCTCTCCTGGGCATCCTCGGTCCTCTTCTGCTTTTGCGACTGAAGTCCTGCTCCCCAGACGTCACTTCTGGGGCCTATGATTGGGCCTCAGCAGTCACGTGGGGGGCGATGACATCATTACACTGTTGGGGCCGAACCACAGGTCCCAGCAATAGGCCCTGTTGAGCAAGACCTCAGTCACTGACCAGAAGAGTTTCGGAGTGGATGCTGAGCCCAGAACAGGTGAGTATAAGGTTTTTTTTTGTTTTGTTTTTTTAAACACCTCCCCTGGGCTGGCATCAATTGGAAAGGGGTTTGGCGATCTGTAGGCCCCTTTCCCAACTGCTGTCATGGTGGTTTGGAGCACCGACCATTTCCAACTAGGCTCTGTATCCTACCCTGCCAAGTGGGCCCCCTCAGGAGTTTGGGGCCCCAGCACTTGTCCGGGTAAGCTGGGTGATGACGCTGGCTTTGGGTATAATTGACATGCTGCGATTTACTACACCAGAGTTTTTTTTGGAAATCACATGCATGTCCGCTGTGCATATCGGGGAGGAAATTTGCTAGACTCCTACCCACTTTGCTTTGACTGTAAAATGCTTTTTTTCCATGGCTTTTATGCTACATGGGGCCCTGGCATCAAACAGTTATCTGGTTTCTGAAAAAACAGCTATCCCCCTGCTGTTTCAGCTCATAGATTCAATGGTACCTTTAATATTGGTTTACATGACTGCTGTATCCAAAAATCCCTTCATGTTCCATACTGATGGCATCATAGCTCCCATAGCTGAACGGTTATACCAGTCAGGGCCGCCACCAGGAATTTTGGGGCCCCATACACCCTACTGGCCTATCGGCGGCCCTGATACCAGTACTACTGTACGTGACCAGTAAGGGACCCTTCACATGGAGTTTACACTCCACTCATTCTAAACGTAAAACTCGTTCAGAATAAGCGGCATTAAAACAGATCCCATTGATTTCTATGGACGCCGACATATGCGCGCTCCCCATTGAAATCAATGGGAGACTTTTTTACCTATTGCTTTCAATGTGATACGCACGTATGCCGGCACCCATAGAAATCAATGGGATCTGTTTTACCGCCGCTCATTCTGAACGAGTTTTACGTTCAGAATGAGCGGAGCGTTTACTCCATGTGAAGGCTCCCTACGGCTGAAAAATCTAATACTTAAAATCATGGAAATCTCTGCCAATATCATAATATAGATATATACATCTCTTAAAGATGATGGTCGTTTTGATCTTTCCTGGACTATTATACTATAATATGCAACTTACGTTACTGAGTAGAAAGGACGATAACCAGTAAAATAAACTAAGAATAGCATTTCTTAAGTTTTGTAAATATAAGTCTACAACACAATGAGGACTTAACTTGCCACATATAGAACATTATGGCCTAGGGGTCCAGGTTAGAATTGCACTATTGGTTATTAGATAGAGCGACTTATTCAGACCCGAAAATAGAACAACAGTTGTTAAATGACTTGTTCCTGGTATTCTTTCTACACACATCTATCTCAAACTTGCCTAGAGCAATTGTGGAAAATCCCTTATTAATGACAATCTGTAGAGCATAGAGAGGAATGAAGAAGAAATTGGACTTAAAGTTATTACATTTCCAATACTTACAGTGGTTACACAATCCTAATTTTCAGGAGAGTAACACTGGTTTCCCATTTATATAGTGGTATAGAGTAGGATTCCTTCTATTCGTATTTGCTTCTCAGATACAGAAATCCATATCTTCATTATAGACATCATGCCAGCTACTAGAAGTGCATGAGGGAGCGTAAAGAGTTTGGCGAGGAATTTTTTTGTTTATGGCCTATTCTTAGGCTCCATGCCCTGTATAGAGGGCAGACTCCAGTATTGCAGCTCAGCTCCCATTGACTTCAATGAGACATAAAAAAAAAAATCTGGGCCAACCTCTGGAAGGACCCATGCACACAATTGTGAAAAACTGACATTTTCTTAATGTTTTTAGAACAACTATGGAAGTAAATGGGGACATGCACATGTCTGTTTTTTTAATAAACCATTACAAAACAGGACATGTCCAATTTTTCCCTGTTTTCATGGATGGGCAGGCCAATACAAATACATGGGTACATTTTTAACATCCATCATGTGAAGCATTTTAAAAATAGATGAGTGCGTGAAAAAGTAGACCAGCTACGTAAATTATTTCTAAAAATGGATGACATACTGATACAAAACAAACATTAAAAACAGACAGAGGGACAGAAAAATAAGTCACAGGCTGATGGAAAATTCTAATAATAATAATTATTATTATTATTATTTATTATAAATAGACAGTTTCATCTATTTTTAATATAACATAAAGCTACAATCCAGCTGATTCTCAGGTTCAAGACAGGTGAGAAAAATTGATGTTTTTCTAGGTTGTCTTGCACCCACGAGTCACTCATGCTCACATATCCCCCATACATTTGAGTATATGAAGGGATCCTTGAAAACGGACAAAGATAGGATATGACCTATATTTTGACAGTCCATGTAGCTTAACCCCTTCTCGCTCTGCGCTGTACTATTACATTGAATAAGTGTATAGTTAATGCTTAGCGCAATAGTAGTAATGCTGCCGACATCACTTCTGGAACTCAGTTGTATTACATAGCAGAGGCCTGAGACTATCTGCTGGTGTCCGAAAATACTCAGACTCTGGTGGATTCCTCAGATTCCATGATTTATAGTTGTCACAGCATTCAGCGGGTCCAGGGTCAAGATTCCCCACCCCCAAGGGTCCAAGGGGTTGCAATGGCCGACTGCCGCTCCCTATAACACATATGGGAGCCTATGTGTGATATGCAACTATACAATATCTTATAGCACATTGCACTGGTCCCAGGTTACTATAAATACACTTACAAAAGCAAAATTGCTTCTCGCTCTAAAAGAGTACAATTAACTATAATTGGTTTACCATTTAAAAGTTTCTTAAATATGTAGATGTAAAGTAGGTCTTCACAATCCATGTTGCTCTCCATCTGCTGTAGAACTACCACTCCCAGCATGCTCTACCAACCACTGATAGCCTCGATTTGTTATCACGTTGGTATTTTACTGTTATCCCTGCCATATGGAGATTTTGATTTGCCACTCAGCACGCTAATGCATTGTCACATGCTCCACAAATTTAATCAAAGCAAACATATTGAAATTGCTTGGAAAACCAGGAGCTCATGTGGATCCACAGATGTTTTCTGCTTCAATCATATCTCCAAACAATTAAAGTAGATTACATTGTAGGATATATAGACTGCTATATCACTTTCCTTCCAGTATTTAAAGCAAATTCTGTCTGCCCTCTCCAAACTTCTATGATGACTGACTGGTGATAAACTACAACAGTAAACAATATAGATCTAACATTGCTGCTGAGATGTGAATGAGAAAATCTTCGTATATTGGAAATTATTTACAGCCATGGTATATTATAGGCAGTTTTAATGCCAGGAAGACTGTCTATTGGATATTTAATTTATGTAAATGCACAAATGTCAGGTAAACATATGGCGGAGACAGACAATCACTCATCTACTAATCTAGATTTTAGTTCCTTGTACTCTTGGTTGCAATTTATGTTTTCCAACCCCAAATTGATTTTTATTAAAACATATGATCTATCCACAGGATAGATCACCAGTATGGTGGGTTCTGGCACCCAGACCCTGTAGAGATCAACTGTTTTAGGTGCCGGAAACTGCTAATGGATGTAATAGGAACGACACTGCAATTCACTGGAACAACTGCTATACAGTGGACAGGGCTTCTAGTAATTGATTTGTAGATGTGCTGTATATGCTGCCCGTCCACTAGCAGCTTCTCACACCCGAAGGCTGCTGAAACAACTGGCCCATGAAGTTGACGGAGTTTTCCTCCGCAGACATTCTGTCACAATTATATCTACGGGAAAACCGTAGATATGATTGACATGCTGCGATTTCCAAAACCGAGCCGGTTTTGGAAATCGCAGTGTGTCCGCCCTGCGGTTTTTACTTTGCAGTGTAAAACGCAGCAATTTTTCCTGCGGCGTTTTTGCCTTGAGAAAATCAGCAGTATTTTGGCCATGGAGGAGGTGCTGCATCAAAAAAAAATATGCGTTTTACATTACCTGCAAAGTGGATGGGTTTCTGGCTAATCCCATCCACACACTGCACAAAAAAAAATCTGCAGAAGAAATTCTGTGATTTCAAAAGCACTTGCATTTTTGTAAATTGTAGCCTGTCAATTATACCTATGGAAACACTGACATTTTCTGTATAGGTATAATAGAGGCGGAAAGCCCGCAGAGGAAACTCTGTAGACTTTTTGAGAAAAACACTGTGGAAAAAAATGCAATGTGTCTACGACACAGTCTTTTCCACAGCGTCTTTGGACTTCGGCTGGTAGTGAAATTCTTGCTCATGCAGTCCCAGGCATGTCTGATCATAGTGAACATGTACTGACTGTTAGTTCTGCCCTATACTGGAAGAAAAGCCATCTCCCTTTCTTTTCTGGGAATAGGAAAGAATCTAGAGACAGCGCATGTTCAATATGTTCAAGAACACCCTGGATTACATTAGCAAACTTTTCATTAAAAAGAATTTCACTAGGGCTCTCCATAAGCAGTGAAAGGATCAAGTCACACTGCCCAGGACGAGGAGCTAAATGCAGAATGGTCGTGTTTAGTGATAAGGCAGCAGTGCTCAATGCCTGAAAAAAACTCCCCTAGAGTTCCAAGGCCCTCATTTGAATAAAGATTAAGGCTGAGGTCCCGCATGGCAGATCCCATCCCCACTTTGATGTAAAGACCGTCGCAGTTTTGGAAATCGCAGAATGTCAATTATACCTACGGAAACCTCTGCAAATTTTCTGTCCAAAGTGCTGTAGGAAAAATCACAATGCGTTGCCGCCACAATTTTTCCGGCATCACATTTTGCTGTGGGACTTTTCTTTGCATCCCTGGGACTCTGAAACATAAAAAAGGTAAGTATTGTTTTTATTCTGCTAACAGCATCTACAGCACTATGGGAGCAGTTAAAAGTATCTGGGGCCAGTGACAGACTCCCTTTAAATACATGTACCCTCTCCTAACAGGTTTTACAGTATTGACAAATTAAATGAAATTTTGCATAATCTCATCCACACAAGGTGGGGGGGGCTGCAGAAAAGCTGTGATCTCAAAAGTATGAGCTTTTGTAAAATACAGCATATTCATTTTTTCTAGACCGTGAAGCAGCACATCCTTATGGTTCCAACTGGTTGTTAATATATTTATAAATGTCCAGGAAAAATTACACAGAACAACATTCTGCAAAGTTCTAAGGATAGATGCTCCAGAATTATTATAAAGTAGGGAAACAATTATTTGCTAAGACATGGCATAAGTGGTGACTACTGCTAAAGTTCTATAATCTACAGTATTGTATTGTCTTTAAAGGGATTCTACCATTGAAATTAATTTTTTTTGGCGATCAGACGTCGGAATAGCCTTTAGAAAGGCTATTCATCTCTTACCTTCAGACGTGGTCTCCGCTGCGCCGTTCCTTAGAAATACCGTTTTTTTTTACTGGTATGCAAATTAGTTCTATCGCAGCAATGAGGGCAGGTCCCAGCGCTGAAAATGCGATGGGGGCATCCCCACTGCTGCTCGAAAACACGCTCCAGCGACACCTCTATCTTCGGCTGGATCCTCCCCTTCGTTGTCTTCCTTTGCGTCACCTCCAATGCCTGCACAGTTGGCTCTGCCAGTGAGACATCAGCAGAGTCGAGTGCGCATGCCGGTCGGCGGCCTTTTTTGGGAGGACGCTCTTGCTCTTGTAGTTCAATACAGGAGCGGTCTCCCAAAAATGGCCGCCGGCCGGCATTCGCATTCGGCTCTGCTTGTGTCTCGCTGGCAGAGCCAACTGCACAGGCGTCAGAGGAAGACGACAAAAGAAGGGGAGGATCCAGCTGAAGATAGAGGCGTCGCTGAAGCGTGTTTTCGAGCAGCAGTGGGGACGCCCCTATCGCATTTTCAGCGCTGGGGCCCGCCCCCATCGCTGCAACAGAACTAATTTGGATACCGGTAAAAAATGGTATTTCTAAGGAACGGTGCAGCGGAGACCACGTCTAAAGGCTATTCCAACGTGTGATCGCCAAAAAAATTCATTTCAATGGTAGAATCCCTTTAATAAAGAAATTATATCCTATATCTGTATAGCACCAGCATATTCCATGGTGTTTTACAAATAGATGAAGCAAGCAATGTACATACTGTACTGAAAAATACAGTATATATATATATATATATATATATATATATATATATATATATATAAAGCACGTGTATCTAAAAGTATAACAGGAGAAATAAATGTTAACAATTGGAAAACAATAAGGGAAATTTATGAAGAAATGTGCCTAATACACATGCCTCTTAATATATCAGGGGCAAGGTCTGTCAGTCTATCAATGGGTTAAGTGCACCAAAATACCTTTAGCAGTGGTTTGAGTGATTTCTGGATTTCTCTGGGAGCTCCTGGTGTCCTCCATTTGTTTAGACAGCTAGCTTCCTGCTAAACTGAGGCTAGGCTCGCATCTGCATTCAATGACCATTTAGGGATTCCGTTCCTCATTCAACTTGAAAAATGCATGAAGGACTTTTCTCTCTGCATTTTTCAGGGTGAAACCGGGCGGAAACCCAGTGGACCCCATTATAGTCTGTGGGGTCCGCAGGTAACTGTTTTTTAAGCAGTGTCCCAAGTGAACCTGAAGAATGGAAACCCCAACATATGAGCTGCAGAACTTTTCAAAATGGCAGATAGCCACAAAAAATGCATAGTAGATGTATATTTTGAGGTCTACTATTTTTGTAATTTAAAGGGGCTCTATCGATGGGAAAAGTCATTTTTAACTAAGCACATACTTGCATAGCTTTTAAAAAAGCTATTCCACACATACCTTTTGTATGTAAATCGCCTCAGTAGTTTTTGAATGGTCCCATTTTTATTCATATGCTAATTGGCCTCCAGGTGTGTACAGCACAGGCTGATGATGATGATGATGATGACTCATCTCCCTGCTCTCACACACAGCAGAGAGAGTGTGCTCGCTGAGAACTTTCTGTTCTCGGGCTCAGCGAGCACACTCTCTCTGCTGTGTGTGAGAGCAGGGAGATGAGTCATCATCATCATCATCAGCCTGTGCTGTACACACCTGGAGGCTAATTAGCATATGAATAAAACTGGGCCCATTCAAAAACTACTGAGGCGATTTACATAAAAAAGATATGTGTGAAATAGCCTTTCTAAAGACTATGCAAGTATGCGCTTAGTTAAAAATGACTTTTCCAAATGACAGAGCCCCTTTAACTACTTCCCGACCGCCCATAGACTATATACGTTCGGAAAGTGGTTGCCTTGTTCTGACAGGACATACCAGTACGTCCAGTCAGAACACAGGAGCTGCACGGAGATTGTGCAGCTGCTTTCAGTGGGAGCTGGCTGTAACTTCAGCCAGAGCTTCCAGAGAGATGGCAGGGAAGGTTTATTCCCTTCCCTGCCATCTCGATCGCTGTCCATGGCGCCGCCATAATGCGTCCGCCCTCTGACCCAGCGGTCACGTGATCTGCCGGGAGCAGAGTCTTGCAAGAGCTGCTGGGTCCTACAGACCCAGATCAGCTCTGTATACTGTGTATACAGCGTACAGGAGGCTGTATTCCTCCTGCAACTGAGGCTAAATGTGTCAGCCTCAGTTGCAGTGGAAATCAGCCTCCAATACAAAAAAAAAAATGTGATCAGATGTCCCCAAAGGTCTCTTATCACCTTATGGGGACACAATCTGAAAAAAAAAAAATATATATATATATATATATATATATATATATATATATATATAATAAAAAAAGTTTTAAAAAATGTAAATAAAATAATAAAAAAATAATAATAATACACTAATAAAACGCCGTTATTAAAGGTTATAGCTCCTCCCCCGACAACACCATACAAAATAAAAATTGCCGTAATGGAGAGGAAAAACTATTTTATAAAGTTTTTCAGTGACACTTTGTGTTATTAAATTTTTTTAAAAAATTGAAAACCAGACACAATTTCCCTCCTATTATGTTTATATTTTCCCGGATATAAAAAAAAATTAAAACACATTTGAAAATAAAAACAACATAAAAATAAAGCCCTATGTGTCCCCGAAAAAAGACGCAAAAATTAGTTGACTGAGACATACGGGAAAAATGTTACATCCCTCAAAACCGCACATACAAAATAATCCTAAAATGTGTCTGGCCCTGGACCACAAATTGGCCCGGTACTGAAGTGGTTAAGTCAATTGCAAAAATATCCACACATAAAGGCATATATTTTTTGTGTTTGCACAGTATGGATCTGTCTGAATATAAAAGTTCACTTTCCCTGTATGCAATTGTATATCGACTGCCACCTTGCACAAATGTGCCCATATTATACTCATCTGAAAGTAGCCTTAGGCCTTAGGGCTCTTTTACACAAACAATTATAAAGTCCATGTGCTGTCGCACAGATATAAAGAGACAGCACATTATAATCAATGGAGCCTTTCACATGAGTGCCAGGCCATGAGAAACAAATCACTCCATGCACTACTTTTAATATCCTTCTGTAATGCACCATCCAATGAAGTATATCATAAGCCCACAGTTTTGCAGGTTACTGTGTGGATACCAATCCAAAAATAAGGCATTTCCTATTTAGAAAGCAGCATCACTTAACTGCATCTGAACGTCCAATACTATAATGATATCAAACTTCCATGTCTGGGCAGATCTGCTTAGAGGAATCCGCAAAGATACACTGAAATAAGTCCAAAGGGTATAAAAGGGCCAGATCTAATTACTTAGTCTATATCTGTCAGACAATGAAATCTATGTATCACTTCTTCCCAGCTGCTCAGTCTAGCCCCGCACAGGCTCCAGCATGCCAGATACACCTGACATAGAACTCAAAATGACAAAAACAAGTCAGGTTGACTATTGATCAATAGGACTCAGGAATAGTTTGTGGAATTTGACAGAATAGCAGTGATGCCTCACAAATTGGTAGTGACCCCTCCAGCCCAGCAATGATAGAGTTAATGAACCCCTGCCAGCTCCGTATTGATTTTTATGCCTGAGAGTTCTCTCTGAATATTGCAGTCATCCCAGAAGCTCCTTTTATTATATGTCTTGTGTGTCACTTACTCACTTCCCTTGGTTGAACACTCGCAGCCGAGCTGTGATTATTTCAGTCATTTAGTTGAAAATATTATCTGTTACAATACTGCCAATGTTCCTGTCAATGAGATTTCAGGAAAATGAATCCTATCCAAGCATTCCACTACCATTTCTCTTATTGTGAAGTTATGATATATATATATATATATATATATATATATATATATATATGTAGCTATAGGGGGTGCAGAGGTAGCACTCGCAACAAATTTTGCATTGGGATCAGTGGCGTTACTAGGAATGGTGGGGCTCCGTGGCAAACTTGACATGCCCCCCCCCCACGACCGACGTCAAAGACCCCAGCTGACCAATATATCCCCCCCGAACAATTATGCCCCATAGTGGCCCCTGCACACAGTATTATGCCCCATAACGGCTCCTGTACACACAGTATTATGAGCCATAGTGGCCCCTGCACACACACTATTATGACCTATTGTGGACACCCATGAACAATTATTATATTCTGGGGTCTTTTCGGACCCCAGAGTATAATAATCGAAGACCCAAGAGGGAATACAAACATAAAAAACACTGTTACCTATCCCCCGGCTCCGCTGCACTCCTTGGCCATCTTAAATAACGTACAGGATGTCACATGACCCGGGCCTTACTCCAGCCAGTAACAGCCTATTAAAAAAAAACGAAGAGGTAACAACTGTCACCGGTCCCCTTAATGTCCCGGACCCTGTGGCAGCTGCTACCGCTGCTACCCTGGTAGTTACGATCAATGGCGTAACTAGGAATAGCGGGGTCCCATGGCAAACTTTTGACATGGGCCCCCCCCCAACCAACACCGACGCCGAAGACCTCGACCGACCCCCTCCTCCGCATTAGTGCGCGCTCTATTATGTCCCTTAGTGGCCCCTGCACTCAGTATTATGCTCCACTGTGGACACCCATAAACAATTATTATACTCTGCGGTCTTTTCACACCCCAGAGTATAATAATCGGAGACCTGGGGGAATAAAAACATAAAAAACTACTGTTGTTTACCTGTCCCCCGGCTCCTACGCTGTCGGCCTCCGCTGTCATCCTTCTTCAATGACGTCGGACGTCACATTACCCGGAACGCAGGCCGGGTTCATGTGACGTCAGAGACGTCAGACAACTAGGCCTGAGTAAATAACAGGGTTTTTTTTATGTTTCTTACCTCTTCCAGGCCTCCGATCATTATACTCGGGGGTCTGCAAAGACCCCCGAGTATAATGATAGTGTTTGTGGGGCCCGCGGTGTCACTTACTGATCCTGGCCCAGCCAGGATCGGTAAGTAAATAGGGTCCGTAACGGCCTATTAAACGGCCTATTAAAAAAAACGCAGCGGTAGCGGCTGTCACCGGTCCCCCTAATGTCCCGGGCCCTGTGGCAGCCGCTACCACTGCTACCACGGTAGTTCCGCCACTGTTTACGACACTTATTGGGGTCCAGAAGCTTTATGCCTTTCTCTCTATATACTGTACATTGTATATAAACAACACAAAGGGGCAGACGTTCTGTTTCTTCATTTCCTAAGCAAGCAGTGAATAAACTTTTAGACTTTTATAAGTCTGTAGAGGAATTGTTCTGCTTTATTCCTGGTCCCTGCCAGAAGGACTCGGCATTGAGTGTCCTTGTGGACCTACTCTGAGCTGACCTACTGAGAGCCATGACACCGACTGGTGCACTATGATACTAACATTGGGAGGGGGGATTTAATGAATGAATGTGACAAATGAAGATATGAGTGTGACTGGAGCCATGTGCTGTGCCTAGAGACCCTGCTAGAGACTAGGTCAGTAAAGGAACCAGTGCTGGCAGCCAAAACAAATAAGGTTCATGATGTTTAGCTAAATCTCTGTATCACAATAAGGAAGATCATAGGATTAGCCTGTCACTCATTGAAGAGTGTGTGGTCTGTCACTTCTTTGCTGTACCGTTCTCCTTCTTCCTTGAACTTGAGCTGAAGAAAAAGTTATTCTCAGTGTTACCATAGAATGCCAAGTTATTCTATTAAAAGTTTGGTTGTGTGACCCTGCCAGTCACTGGTTTCTCTGGAGTGTAAGGGCTCATTCACATCTGCGCCTGGCATTCCGTTCTGCAGGTTTCCGTTTCCTGCACAAAACAGGGCAGGAGACGGAACCCTGCCGGAATCTTTCCAAACCCATATGGGTTTGAAAAGTGTCCGGCGGTGAGCGTTTTATGCTCTCCGCGGCAAAACCGTTTTTTTTAAACCGGACACAGAGTCGGACATGCAGTACTCTGTTGTCCGGTTTTTAAAAAACAGTTTCGTCGCAGAGAGCTCAAAACGCTCACCTGTAGTGACTGATATGGCCCGCCATGTGAACATGGAGCTGTAGCTTTATTAATAGATACATTTTTATAACACGGGATATGAACATATTCTGCAATTTATACCTTTATTAACTAAATGATTCCTACTAAAAGGAGGATTGACTTGCATCTAGTGAAATCTTGCTGCAAGAAATAAAAACTATATAACAGCAAATACTGTAAAAACTAAGATAGACTGAATAAAGACTAGCATAGTCGGAAGGCACACTTTAAGTACATTTGACCAACATGACGTAGCAGTCAGATATGGAAACTTGGATACACTCTGCCTTAAAGGGGCTCTATCATTGGGAAAAATCATTTTTAACTAATCACATCCTTGCATAGCCTTTAGAAAAGCTATTCCACACCTACCTTTTGTATGTAAATCGCTTCAGTAGTTTTTGAATAAGCCCGTTTTTATTCATATGCTAATTAGCCTCCAGCATGCACCTGGAAGTCTGATCGAGCACTGTCTGCTATTCTCTCCTATGTGTGTACAGCACAGACTGCTGCTGCTGCTGCTGCTGATGACGTATCTCCCTGCTCGTACACAGATAGGAGAGAATAGCAGAAAAGATGCTCGATGACAACTTCATGTGCACGGTGAAGACTAATTAGCATATGAATAAAAACGGGCTCATTCAAAAACTACTGAGACAATTTACATACTAAACGTAGGTGTGGAATAGCCTTTCTTAAGGCTATGCAAGTATGTGCTTAGTTAAAAATGACTTTTCCCAATGATAAAGCCCCTTTAATGTCTATCTTCTGCAAAAGCATATACTTTAGCCAATTTCTTCACACTTAGCCTACCTACAACTTAATTTTCATGCACAAACGCCTTTAAAAAAAACACAATTCACCCCTTCTCTTACTGGAGGCCCAAACTTAGAACAGAATATGATAGCATTTATCACTTTGTGTTAAGTTATAACAAAATCATGTTGTTTTTTGGGGTGTTTATGATGTGATACGCATATCTGGTCAAGCCAAGAAGACAGGTAAGGCAGTACACCTCTGTATACCAAAAACAGCATCTTTTTGGTATATGTTTATATGGATACATCATATAAATATCTGTAAGAAATGTATATCAGCACATTCTTTACAAGTGAACCCAAATAGTTTTGCCATAGGCCAGATTCACACGACTGTGATGTTTTTCCCGGACCTAATGTCCATGAGAAACAGATGTGTCAGTGTCTTATTTACATGATAGTGAACAACGGTCATGTGGCAGCCATTTTAAAATCCGAAACTGTCTATACGTGTATTCGCTTGTCTTCACAGACAAAGATAGAGCACGTCAGGTTTTTGGGTTTTTTTACAGCCGTGAGAATGGATCATTATAAAAATGGATATGTGATAGGCCATAGACGTTTATCGATTTTTAAACAACCTTTGAAAAAAAACAGCTATTATATACTGTCATGTAAATAAGGCCTTAGAATTACATATGTATTTTTGTCCATTTGCATTCAAAGCAAAAAAAAGCTAAAAATTAAAAAAAAAAATCATTAAATACAATATTCAATAAAAAATGTAAAAAATGTTTAATTAAAATGAAGTCTTTGCAGTGACTGGTACCAGTGGATGGCGTTCACGGTGTTGCAAGATAACTGATGAGCTTTGGTGATCATTTCCTTAGAAACTGCTGAGGTTAGAATACTCCAATGATTTGCATACACAGTTTAGGATTGAATTAATGTTCTCTCTCTGAATCGAGATCTCCATCTCACACATTACATTTTTATCGTATTACCAGGAAGAATTTACTTAATCATTTTAATCAAAATATATATTTTCTTAAATAAGTAAATCATACAGGAAGACAAGTCCCACAGTGTCACTGAGGACGAGAATGCCCTTGAAGGCAGTATTAATTCTCAAATCTCCAATCAGATATCATTTTTCTTCAGAATTCAAGCCCCAGCAGAACTAAACGGAGTCTGTAGACATATTCTAAAATGGATTTGTAAACCCTGACTGCAAAAATGGTGCATATTTATTCCTCATCTCCTTGGGTGATAGAGTCTGGAGAGGATAGATTACCTGTCTGTCCCACACCACAAATGACACTGGCTGATTTTTTATTACAACAATCACCATGCTATTGGTATTCACATTTCCATAAAGATAATTCAATCTTTCAGGATTTATTTTTTCATAGTTGCACCAATATATTCTGTCTGTCCCATTCTCTTTCAGTTATTGTGCTCTGTAATATATCTGCCTAGAACTGAACTATATAAGCTGTAGATGTGTTTGTGGTGTTTGCAAAAAGAAAACTGATCTGTGTTAAGTGTGTAAATTTTACACAATAATAGTAAAAATAATAACCTGATTATAGCACACAGATTAGCAAGCCTCGGACACCAGTGCTGATGTACCTGGCTTAGCTGTCAAGATAACATCTGGCCAAATATACAAGTAAAGCTAGATGTATATCATATATTTAAAATACAGATCATGCATCAGTAAAATATATATATTGTGGGGAATCGCTCAGGTAGATGCTTGTAGCAGTGCAGGAAACAGGAACACAGCCACTGGGTTGCACACAAGTTCAGGCTTTATTCATTTGTAGTGCATTAATTGCCTTTGCAAAGGCAGAAAATAACCAAAAACAAAAACCTTCTCGGCTGAGAACTCACTTAAACATAAGGAACTTTTCCCTGACTATACAGGAGACTGGCTACCAGACTCCCACCTTGGCAACAACAACGGGTGGCACACTACCTGCTCTGTAGATTTGGTCTGGACAGGTCAGCTCTGTCTGTGTGGTGCCGCACTCCTAGTCCTCATACACAGACTATTATCAGGCCTTGCTTACCCAGCTGACCTCCCTGGTGTGGGCCTTTACCAAACACCCTTTAGGTGCCTGGCTGAAATATGCCTGTTTTCGCAGACCACAGCCTTCACTCTCTCACTATATATATATATATATATATATAAAATGGCTAAAAATACATGCTTAGAGCTCGTTCACATGTGCGTCCCGGCCTCCATTCTGCAGGTTTCCGTTTCCTACCCGAAACTGGGCACCTATCAGCTGATCCAAATGCCAGTAGCTACTGCTGTCAACAGGGCAAAAACAGCTCTCTGCTTCAAGTAAAAGGCTAAGCCCATTGGCATAATTAAAGTCTTGTGAGCCCCAGTGAGATCTTTTGTCCGGGGCCCCCTACCTAATGCCTACGCAAAGCCCTGGCAATGCTTCTGACTGACCTCCATGAGAGGCAGAGTGTCTGTAACACACAGAGTAAACCTGGCCATACATATAAGAGAGCCAAGTCAGAAGCTGACTTGGCCTAAAGTTGTCATGTGTATTTTATAAGAGAAGAGAGAAAGCCAGGACCAGACAAGTCTACAAGCACCTTAATGCAGGAGAAACCCATAAACTCCTGCCAAAATCGGTAAGTTGGAGCAGACACATCAACTGTGTATGAGCTGCTTAGGGCAAATTTTGGTCTCCTATCTGCAGTACATTTGGCAGTTTTTAATGGTCACAAATACACTCTCTTTGCTATGATTCTGAATTGATGTCTTGAGTCTTTTATGTGTTTGCTCATTGACATCACTTTGAAACATCAAACAATTCATTTTTTTCTTTGAAAGCCAATGTAAACATTCCTGTTCTGTGTAAGTAAAAGGAGATGTAAAATAATAAATTAAAACCAAAAAATGGGTTATTATTTGGATAGATGATAGAATGGTAAAATATATAGTGAAGTTACTGCACACATCTTACTCATGAGCTAGTACTATGCTGCATTTTCATCCTGTACATTAAATAAAATGACACACTTTGTTTTAGTATGGGAATTCCTTGAAGCTAAGCTCTGATTTGTAGAGTTTGGTACATTTACATTTTATAATTGTTTAAACTCAATCACCCGAGACATGCGATTATGAAACAACAATGCGTTCCCTGGAGAGCCCTACCAAAATTATTCAATGGATCCAAACAATGTGTTCCAGCTCCGATAGGTAGTCTGTATAAAAGCACAATAACAATGCCTACACATCTATAATAAATGGAATCAAGCCCTGCGCCATGGTCCCTCACATTTAATGGTTTGTTAACTATTACATCTGTTTATCCCAGATTTTAGCAGTAGGATAATAAGAAATGCACACAGTGTATATTTATACAAGGAACTTTAGTACCACATTCATGATTGTGTTACTAACGGTGCAATATGACCCCCGAATATAATAATTGAAGCCCCAGGGGAGGTGAGGGAACATAATAAACAGTGTTACTCACCTCTCCTGGATCCGGTGTTACTCCTAGTAGGCTTCGGGGCTGTATGGTAATGTCCCAGACTACGTGACATTACCATAAAGGCTTGAAGCCTGCTAGGAGTAACACCAGATCCAGAAGAGGTGAATAACACTGTTTATTATATTACTTCACCTCCACTGGGTCTCTGATTATTATACTCAGGGGTCTGAAAAGACCCCAGAGTATAATAATAGCTCAGGGATGGGCCACTGTGTGGCATAATAGAGTTGAGTGGGCAACTGTGGGGCATAATAATTGGCTGGGCAACTTTGGGGGCATAATAGAGGTTGCAGTGGCCACTGTGAGGAGTAGAGACGTGAGGAGTCAAAGATGTTTGTGTTGCAAGCTTTACTGAGTCAAGTTACAGCTGGAAGAAGTGTTCATGGTGGTCCAAAGGGAATACGACTGGAAATGATGGAGCCTGGAAATGTGGGAAGACGTCTCCTGTAAGTAACAAAATATTACTGCACTGTATTCTCTTTAATGTAACCACTAGCACCCCCACCCCTCGCTGCTTGATGGAGTTGGGGGTGCTAGTGGAGGGGAGAGTCACAAATAATTTTACCTACAGAAGTTTTAAAAAAAATCTCATAGATCAATGAGACAGGCACTTTATTTGTGTAGCCTAAACAGAAGTGAGAAATTTTATCTGGGTCTAAAGGTGCATGTATGATATTGAGCACGGCAATAAGCAACAACAACAAAGAGTGTTCCTGGCTTTCTAGTCAACCTTGTACCCATTAGAAGTAACAACAACTGCCTAAAACGAACCTGAATTACAACCTGGAGCAGCACCAACACATTTAATTGAAGGGTATCCAAGTAGATCTAATGTCCCAGAGAAAATAATGGGACATTACCTATTCTTAGATAACAAGGGGGCACAGAGGCGAGAACAGTAAGTAAGTTGGAATTCTTTCATGCATTTATTAGGGTCCTAGATTTTGTAGCCTTATACATTTTTCACTAGCTCATAAAAGCGAGTGCTGCATCTAATCCCTGTGGCCAAAGAAGCATAACATAGTTCCTTCCAGAATTGCTTTTCCTTCTGGGTAGAAAGAAATGGCTGCTAAAAGTCAGTGTGCAAATAAGTATCACTCTTTAAAAAATAGCACGCCTCATTGATTAAATTTGTTTCCTTGGTGTATTTCATGCTCTAAATACTTATTTAATCAAATAAAGTTTTTCTTAGTGTAAGCTACTCATGAAGCGTAGAAAAGCCAAGCTGTTGTTTTTTTCTGTCTTGAAAGTAAATAGTAAGCACTTCTTAATGAGAATCTTTTTCCAAATCTGTGAGAGGCATAAGGTGCTGATGTCTGTCTGTCATGTTCTCCTCGAAACAATTTCGGCACCATCACATGAATCTGTAATGCCTCCAGGTTCCTCTTATGTTTCGCATAACTATAGTAGCATTAATATTTATGATGAACAGTGATAAAGTGACACAGAAACACCAGCAGTGTACCGGCATGTTTCATTATACTCAGGACACGTTGTATCACTACCTCTGCACTTTTTCTGCAATGCCAAATAACATCCACCTGTTTGTATGTAAAGGCACATACATTGGTGACTGGAACACTCCCATGTGCTCATTACGGAGTCTTCTATCTGTAATAACCATTCATTGGATCATTAACCTATTCAATCTTGTCAAGACTCCTTCACTACTGCACCTTTATTTCTGCATTTTTCTGCACTTTGTACCCATCATAGTGTTAAAGGAGCACTCCTAATTCTTCGTCACACTTCAGCCTTCTTTCTTGTATAGTGTACTTATGTCCCTAGAATCTAGGTTCTGTGCAGTTCCCGATCAGACATCATCTTGGCTTTCACATTTCTGTTTCTCTTTGCTCTGCTATGAATCTCATCATGTCTCAGCACAGCATCACATGGGCAGCTAGAGACTGTGCAATATGTACCTGCTGGGAGATGGTGCAATTATCCTTCTCTTTATATACTCCTAATTAATCTATGACACTAAAAGATATATCTATTAAAAGCATCTACATATAGATTGCCCTTAGCAACTAGTCAAAGCACACCTTTCTTGTATTCTGCACCTGAAAAATGAAGGCAGCAATGTGATTTGTTGCTACGGACAACTAAGACAGATTTTTTTTTAGATAGTTTAACAGCTACTATTACGACAGTAGTTAAGTCTCTAAATATGATGCTTGCTCTGCAGCAAAGTGAGTGCCGTAACTATCAAAGACCCATTGCTAATTCCTGCAGTCAGAGCTCACTCCGCTCTCAGGCATTACATTTTTTTCCCCCTTGCTCACTCCCAAAGCTCCCCATCAAACGTCCCTACTGCCTCATTACTGTCTTTGCTGCAGGACGGAGGGAGCCAAGGCTTGTTATATGAATATATCTATGGAGGATTGCCTTTGGCAATTTTGCATTGTTTGAGTAGAAACCTGGCAGACCCCATTGTAGTATATATGAGATCTGCAGGTTTCCCACAGGTAACCAATTTTTAAGCGGATTCGTTTTCCGTTTTTTGGGTCCTCTAGCAGACCTGAAGAACGGAAACCCAAGCAGAATTGTGAACCTAGAGTAAGTTCTGTACTCTCATTTGGGCAGTACATAGACTATCTATTCTATCCCAGAACCACATACCTGACAATAAAGAGCCTAATTAGCATATTGGGTGCTGAAACAAATTGAAAACTGTAGAGCGGAGGTGTTGGTGAAGGTGGTGAAAGTCACTCTTTAAGCCCAGGAGAGGACATTTTAGACAGCTGAATAGTCAAAGCAATTATCAGGAACACTCATTCCCGATAACTGCCTTGTCCTATTGTGACGCTCATCGACCAACCAATGAGCAAATGTACTAAAAAGATTCCACTTAATAACAGCAAATCAATCTCTATAGACAGGAATGAGCTGTCTATAATTATTGTTAGATGAATAGGGAAGGAACTAATACAGAAGGTTTCATTCCTCCCTTATTCACTTTGAAATGGAGCATGTAATAGACCAATGTCTTATTATCGGTTGTTCCCTCGGGTCTCCCCTCCTACACCGCTTCCTGGGAAAGAGACCTTGACTTGTGCCTATCTCCTACTGATTGAGCCCATTCTTTTCTGTTCAAGCATAAACTACAACTACCTTGTAGCGCTCAGGAGAAAAATGTTAAGATTTTGACCCACTGGTACAGATGCCCAGACCTCCTCCATAGGATTTTCCCCTCGGTGCCTGATACCTGTTGATGTTGTGGTTCCGCTGTACACTCCCTCCTCCACATCTGGTGGGAGTGTGGGGAGATCCGGGCCTTTTGGTCTTCCGTGTTCTCTCTTTACACTAAAGTCAGTGGACGGGATATGGTCCCTTTCTCCTCAACTGGCTATCCTTTCTCTCATTCCAGGTCAGATATCTCAGGTGAAGGGCAACCTCCTCCATCACTTTCTCACGGCTGCCAGGACGGTTATTCTGCGCCACTAGCATAGTCCTGTAACCCCCTCTTTGATGGAATGGCTCCAGGAGTTTCTCCTCATTAGAAAGATGAAGGATTCCGCTACTTCCTTCAAGTTAGAGGAGCTCTGGCGGCCGTGGGTGGTGTTTCAGGAGTCGTCAGAATTCTCTAACTTATTTTCATGACTTTGCTATGTCTAACCTGTAAAACATCTGAAATACACCACAGTATTGCAGTTATGGAAGCAGTTAGGGAGGACTGCAACTTGTCTAACTACATATTATAGGCACACGTTATTTGTCAAATTTTCATCCGTTTATTCAAGATATCCTAGGTAAAGAGTATAGCTTATATGCCCATTCTCCCCCAATAAAACGCAATGCAATGAGAAGTATAATACATTTTTTAATATAGGATATTGAGCCAGGAGAATAAATTCAGAGCTCAGCTTGTATTTATCAATTTGGACTAGGGGAGATTTCTCACATAGGTCTCACTTTGCTGATTGTAGTTATTATTGTTAATGGTGCTAGAAATAATAATTTTCTTAACAACAATAATACACAATGTTCTCTATCAAAAACGTTCCCAGTTTAACACAATAAAATTGTCCTGGTTTTTTTAGTTTTTGGGGTTTTTTTAGCTTAAAGATGAATGGAATAGATTGCTCTAAACGTAATAAAACAGCGCCATCTAGTGCACCAAGTGTTCATTCAGACATGAATTAGAACCCCTTGAAGTTTTATTTTCCAATATGTTTCTTGCTGCCTGTAATATTTCTCCCACTAACTACTGCAAAGCCTTTTTCAGTTCATTAAAATGTGCTTTATGTTCATACTTGACATTGATATAAACATTGTTGCTAAAAGAGGTTTTATTGAAGACACTAAAAAAGATTTAGCAAACAACTCTGGCCAAAGGAAAGCTAAGAATAATAATCTAGGGAAAAAACACTGCTGAAAAGAGCAGACTTAATCCTTGCATCTTAATTATTCGGACATCCCTAGACGGACGGTTAAGAAAGCTAACTTAGATGTATAAAGGTTGAGGTCTTCACAAATGAATAACTCTGTACTCTTCACTATTAAATATATCACAATAAGATGCATTTAGCATGAAGCATGCAAAGACCATGACATTGAAAAGTGCTGTGATTTTACATTGCATGGCCAAAAGTATGAGGACACCTGACCATCACATCTACATGAGTTATTGGTAATATCATTGGTATTGTTATTGGTAATGTAATTCCACAGCCAAGGCTCACTGCCTCCACTCTGTTAGGATGGCTTTCCATCCGACTATGTGATGTGACATATAGTTCATATTGTTTGGCAGTAATCTTGTTTTCTTGTATGGTCCATATGGTTGACTCTAAAGGGATGTACCAGGGCAGAATAAAGAGCATGCCCCATGGTCTATTATGCTAAACCAGAAGTAGGGGCCGTCATCAGTTGTGACTGCCAGGCTTTGTGGTGGGTGATGTCACCTATGTCTGTGTAACAAAGTGAAGAACTCCTCATATTCCACCTCCTCATACGCTTTGCCAATGATAGTGGCATTGAGTGGAACATCTCTCATCTTGTTTGGTCCAGCAGAAGCAAAGGATGATGTTGTCAAGTGCAGTTCTCATGGTTGTTTCTCTGTAATGTTAGAAATGCAGTCCATGTAGCCATCTGATGCACTGCTTACAGAATACTCAGCTATAAGTGTGCTTGCTGACCGGGTCAACACACTTACAAATCAGGGATCAGTAAGTACCTGGAGGCAGTAGCATTAGTCCAGTCCTATGTTTTATAGTGTCATAAATTTTCTTTAGCAGTACCATGAACAGTGTGCACCTCTGTAGACTCAGATGTTCTGACATAATAATTAACCTTCTACCTGGCTTTTGGTATCACAGAGGTTGTCAGAAGTCTACTGATTCATCTTCAACAGCTCTAAGGAAACTGAAAACTGTCTAGAACCTCTATCTGCAGGTAAGCCCTATGTATATATATTGTGGGGAAGTTAGTAGAATTAGTAGTAGTGCAGACCCAAACAGTCAAGACAGGAACACAAAATGTGCAGCAAACTGGTTTATTTAGACAAAAAAACAGGAACATAAATAAACCTTGACTTCAGGCATAAAATAAATATAAACAATATACAGCGTTAACTTCAGGCAAAAATAAAACAAATTCATGCTCATCCAAGCGACTAATAAAATAGAAGTTATATCCTAACTATACCTGTGACTTACTACCAGCCACACAAAAAATACAAACACAATTTGGTCTCACCGGACTCAGAGTTACAGGACAGACCAGCCGCCTCCTTACCCTGGATCTGCCTTGAAGTGCAGGCTCTGCAACCTTTTATAGGCCATTAATGAGCCTCAGGACCCACATCTGGACCTGAAACCTATTCCAGACCTTCACTGGACCACACATAGGTCAGGAACCTGGGACTGATATAGTGGGACTCCAGCACTTTGCCTTTCACCTTTCAGAATATATATACACATACATACAGCTCTGAATATTTACTGTATATACACATGTACTGCTGTATCATTTCTGTAATCGTGTGATATTTAGGGTGCATTCACATGGTGTGGTCAAAACTGCATCAGAAAAAACTGCATCCAGTTTTGTTGTGGTTTTCGGTGTAGTTTCTGATTTTACAGGTGAAACATTTTAAACAAACATGTTAAATTTAATTTAAAAAACATCAAAAACTGCATTCAGTTTTTACCATTGCAGTTCTGATGCAGTTTTAACTACACCCAATTGTACAATGTGAATACAGTATTGGGTCTTAGTCACATGTTGCAGTAAAACATCAATTTAAAAAAAAAAAAACTTTGTAAAATTTAATAAAATGCTGCATTTTTGATAAAACTGCAGCAAAACAAACAATATGGCTGCACAGTGTACATAGGCTGTAAATCTTCTATAGTTGAATGCCAGTGCATGTTTAAAGAGGACCTTTGATGTCCTCAGGCACATGTGGTTTTATATACACCTAGAAAGTCAGAAAGCCATCATCGCTGGGTGGTAAGGAACGCCCCCTCTGACAGTACAGTGCTATGGACAGTACTGTCAGGAGGGGCTTTCCTCACAGCCCAGCTAGACTGTCAGGAACGACCTTCTGACAATGGGCAGAGATCAGTGCCATTATAACAGCACCAATAAATCCAGCCCTGGGGCACATAACGGGAAAGCCTACAGTGCACTGAATTCAGCGCATTGTGGGCCTTCTAGTGGTATATAAAACCACATGGGCCCGAGGACATGAAAGGTGCTCTTTAAGTACACAAACATAACAAGGGTCATTACACATCTATGCTAGTAGTTCTGCTCTACTGCTCCAGCATAGGACACCTTTGCCCTTAATAGTTTATGAGTGTGTTTGGTCTCTAGCATTTTCCTGGATAAAGAGCACAGTTTTGAAAAACTCTGCAGTAAAGGCTCAAATGCAGATGTGTACGAAGCCTAAATTCACAGAACAGTGTAAACCGAGCTTGTGACAGCAGTTTACCGACAGTCACACAGTTGCATTAGGTTTACTGTATGTGAATGGGGGCTATTCACATGACCGATCGCTTGATAGTCTGAGTTAATGGATTATCAAAAAATGGATCATGTCCAATTTTTGTCCATTTTCACGGTTCTCTCAAAACACTGAAATGTATGAGGCAACCCTTGAGTACAAAACAGCTGTGAAAATGTACATTTTTTGCAGCCTTTTTGTACCATGTTTGTATGAATCACAGCTCCCGTATATGATGCTGTTACTTTGATTTTGCACAGAACCAATATTACTATTCAAGCAATGCACGGGTCACACTATGCATTTTTAGTGTGATTTTAACATACTCTACATAGCAGTTGTGTTGCAATTTATTGCCACAAGTGCTGCAAAACCATTTTGTTCATGATTTTGCAGTGGTTGTGGTAAAAATCGCAACATAACTGCCATATCTAAATATATACAAACAGAATGTACACTCATTGGCCCTCATTGTATAGCCAGCAGGAAGCAGTGGCGCTATGCTGACTTGACCCTTGGGACGGGCGTCCCCCATGAAAGGGACGCTGCAACCTCTGAGAAAGTATTAACTGCAACCAGACATCCGTTGCCTTCGTGCCCAGCCAATACCAGGAGTCAGCGCCATCCGACGCCTAAACTCCTCATCATAGCGCCACCAAGCTGCACCTCCGTGCAGCTTGTAGGCACTATGAATAGTGTCCCAATATGTGAACAGCTCCGGCCCTTTCTCCGGAGCATGCTGACACAATGTGTGGGCCATAATGGCAAAAGCCTGCATCCAGTTGCCAAAAGTTTTGGCAACCTTAGGCTTCCTGTCAGAACCCCTCTCAAAGGTGCGCTCTTTATCCACCGCCTTAGGCAGTAATTAGAACCATACCTAACATTACCATTGCTGCTTAGATAGATAGTGATAAGCAATAGCTGTGTAGTGGAGCTTATTATGAGTTCCTTAGCCAGTCACTCTATCTAGGATTTACTGACAGGCACTGGTCACGTCTATTGAGAGAGGGGGGAGTTTGCTACAGTGGAGGGGGGTGGATATGTGCAAACACAGGGGAACAATACTAACAAAAAGTGACAGGGGATTGGCAAACACTAGCTCTAATCCTCTGTATGCTGTTCCGTCATAATCCTGAGACTAAAACATAAGGATATTGAATGAGTCTCCTCCTCCCTGTGTTCCCTTTATCTGGTACAATAAGCAGGTGCCTCTAACTAAGCCTGGTTATCTAGTGACCTTAAGTGTCTCTTGTTGCTACAGGCACATTAGTTACTTTTGTTATGTATGGGCATCTAAACACTGGCTAATACATAATAGTGGCCTGTCTCACTAATGAGTGTTTATCCAGTCTGCAACAATAACAGACGGAAACATTATTAGTGTAGCTTGGTATGGACACTGGTTCTATCATAAATACACCAGTGCAAAACACTGGTCATTGACTGGGGGATAGTTTCCCTATTTTTGTCTAATATTTTAATACACGAATTGACACTTTTTAATGTACAACTAATAAAAGTTATTTTTTAAGTGTATCATCCTTTAGTAGTTTCCTATAATTTTTGGATACACCTACCTATTACCTTTCTATTAGCATTAAACCCACGGACGGAGCAGAAGATGCTCCAGAACCCGTGAGCGAGCCCGGGACACTACCTGATTGTTCTAAACGAGCTAAAGCTTTCCTCAATACTAATGCTAGATTATCCTGGGACGAAGAAGGGTTAAGGGCAGACCAAGGTAACCCATCTGCTGTCTTGGCCCCTGTGTCCAAAGCCAGCGAACGACTCGGCGCAGCTGGGCAGGATGGAAGCTCCACCGACGGATGATCCTCCCTTGGAGAATTCCTACGAGACGACTGCCAACTGGAGCGACCGCGGGATGGAGAAAGAGCCGTGAACGGCGACGGTATGAAGATCTGGAAGAACCTCTCGAAGCATGACGTGAGGACTGCCTGCGACTGTGGCCAGACCGACGACTGTAACCACGGGAAGGAGACCTGGAGTAGCGCCGTCTGCCGGACACCGAAGAACCACGCCGATGACGGCTACCACTGTGATTCCTGCAGCAATCACGAGAGTCACCACGCCGTCCACGGTCATCTCATTCACAGTCGACACAACGGTGTTCCCCCGAACCTGCAGAAGGCAAAAAAGAGGAGGCAGGAAAAGGAGCATGCACAGGATGTGGCGACACATCAGAGGAACGATTCGCTCGCCATTTGTTCCCAGCCCCTTTAACCCCTTGCGACCGAGACGGACAATTTGTCCCCGCAGGAGAGGACAGTACTAACCCACTTTGACTCCCCGGGGTAATAACATTAGAAACACCAGGCATGACAAGAGAAACAGTAGGGAACATTTGCAAAGCTGAGGACACAGACACTGGAAAAGCCTCAGACCTCTGAACAGACATTAGAGGCGGAGGCAAGATTGAAACAGGCAAGACACTCTCCACACTCCTTCCCCCCCGCTCACCCTCTTGGAGCCGACAGGCAAACACTACAATGGAGGTAACCAACAGCTGAGAGCAGCTGCTGGGTCCAGCACCAACCTCGGACCCAGTGCTCCCAGCATGTTGTCTCCGGTAGGGGCAGACGGACTAATAGCCCAGGAGGTGGCAGAAGGGCCATACCCACCTCCCGGCATGACACTCTCCCCAGAGAGCGGTTGCTGCTCCCTCACTGAAGTGCTGAGCGCGCTTCCTCCTGCTCCGGCGGCACGCTGCCTTCGGAACCGACACTCCCCACCTCCCCTGGCACATCAGCAGACACAGCCCTGCTACCGCCCGAGGGCGATGGACCCAGCGTCTTCTTACCTGCTCTCGGCGGGCTGGGGCTCAGACGATGCGGTGGGCAGGCCTCCCTCCTGGACCTACGGACCTCTTCACACGCAGGAGCCGGTGACTGGACCAGATGGGAGCCGGTCTTCTTCAGGAGCTCTTCCAGCCAGCTGGTACCCTCAGATTGCAGCCTGGCCAACAGCCTCTTCTTCATGTCGCCTGCCATGTTGCGATAAGTCGACATGCAGTTCCTCTCACCACGCTTCAGTACTGGCAGAAGTGGAACCCCACACACGTGTCCCCAGTTTTATTCAAATAGCTCCACCTCCATACATGTGACCGAACACGTCATCACTTTTGAATGTACACTTCCTTTTAACCCATAAGATGCCGGCCCAACAGTCCCTGTCCCTTTCCCTATACGGTTTAGGGACTTCCAAAGTATAGAGAAAAGTCATGGCAGTCCAGATGGAAGAGACGGGAAATATGAACAATTAAAGTCAGAGATGCCACTTAAATTGTCTGCAGAGCCGGTACCTCCCACTATATGATTACTGTATAGTGATGATATTGGTATACCTGGATAGGGGGCCTACTCAGTTGTGTTTGATAAATCTGGTGTATTGTCAGACTGTCTAGTCTAACTTTACACCACTTATTATTTGGCTTAGTAATTTTATGGCACATTTAGCTATTTAGGCCTCATTCTGCTCCTGGCCCACCGCTGGTTATTCATTTTCTCCAAGGTATCAGCTCCCTAGCGACGAGCCTTTCCTGCTTTCCTGTCACCTGTCTCCTGCCCCTGCTCTTGGATTCCTGGATTGTTTGACCTGGCTTACTTTACAGACCTCTCCTCCGTGATCCATTTGGCACCTTCCTGACCTCCTGTGTACGCCCTTTGGCTTCCTCCTGACTTCCCTTTTGAATCCTAATTTGGCTACTCCGTTGACCTCCTGTGTATGACCTGGCTTCCCTGACTATGCTTCTGCCTCTCCTACTGCTACCACGTGACCTCCAGTTACTGATCCAGCTTGCTTGACCACGGATTTGGTCTTCAGATATCTGCGTGTATTCCCTGGATTACCCTCCTACTTATCTACACTCTCTAAGGTTAGTGTCTGGGTCCTTCTGGGTCCTCCTACTTGGAGTTCGCTGGGTGGGCGTCCCTCTCTAGGCAGTTGCGGATCCGGGCCTCGGACTGTTACCAAGTCCAATTCCACCATCAGGACCTCTGGTGAAGAACTCCGGGATCCAGTTCTGCTCTGGTTAGGAGAGTGAGGCACACTCAGGACTATTTTTGCCTCAGCGCTTGGGGATTCTGGTTTCCCAGGACTTACTGAGTTATTTGTTGCATCAGGTTCCTAACAATCAAATACAGGTCAGGAAACAGTAACCCATAGGTGAAAAAAAGGAGAACAAGAAGGGGGAGGACAGAGAACGTCAGGGAGCACAAAGACAACAAAGGAAGAAACTAGAGGAGAAGGAGGAAAGGAGAGGGGAGGGGGAATCCAAGCAGAGTCAAGAAAATAAAGTAGAGAATTCTGAAGACTCCTGGAACACCACCCATGGCTGCCAGAGCGCCCCGAACTTAGAGGAAGCAGGAGGATCCTCCACAACTAGGGCCTCCATCCGTCTAATGAGAAGGAACTCCTGGAGCCACTCTATCAAAGAGGGAGACTATGCATTGTTATATAAGCCATTAATATATGTGAATAAAATGGTAATAAAGAATATTAAGAAATTACATCAGGTCTTTTACTACAATACATTTATGTACTCCCAAATAACCTCTTTAATATCACCTAATAGTACTAAAGTAGAGTACTGATGTATTGTGAATATCGGCGCACCACTTGCGGTGCCCTGTGCTTTATTATTTATTACAGTGATACTATATGAGAGAAGCATCTTCTGACGATAAGAACAATCTGTAAAATTGCTGACTCAGGATTTTTACCTCTCTGAAGAAGCTCAGCAAACTGTTATGGTCCCTCATAGGGGTTTCAGATTTTCCATAGTAAAAGTTGAATAAAAGTTAAATGAAAGCTTGACCTAAATTTCTGTCCTGTGTATTTGTAATTTGCTTGGTGTAAAGAAGTTATATGATTAGCATATTTTACATTAAAGCTTCCACTAACTCTGCCTGTCCCATATCCATACTAATAGCTTCTCAATCATCCCTGCAAATACCACCACACAGGCAGTCATTTTCCCCAAATGTAGAAATTTTCCTTTCTTCACATTTCACATTCTGAGCACTTAGACTCCAACAAATGTGTGAATTCCCTTTTATAGTTTACATAAGATTTTAGTAAATTTGTAAATACATTTGGGCAGATTTATTAACATTGTCTAAATTTTACACTGTGTCAGATTTATCACAGTGTCTAATACTGTTTGATGAATCTGTCGCATTAGAAAACTGTCTAGTGTAACTTTACACCACTTATTAGTTGGTTTAGATTAGGACAAAAATGCATCAACATTTCTTATTAAATCTCCATTCTATAACATATCCTCTGTCTTATCATCTAAAATATAGATCAGAGCTGTTCTGATGGCATGTATTTTGGAGATGTAGGCTTTACAGAAGGCACTGCCGGTGGTTAACCTAGTCTCTCTGCTGCCTGAGGCTAAGGGTCGACCCCCCCCCTGATATTGAGTCGGGGGGGGGGGGGGGGTGTCATCTTTTGATCATCCGCCTCAGGCTGCGGATGAGGGGGGGGTTCAAGTGCTAACATTACAATAAATACAATGCAGTAATAATCCAGCAGGTAGCGGCCTATTATAAAACAAAGAAAAAAGTATTTTACTCACCGACCTTCCGCTGCTCCTGCTTCCACCTCCTCTTCATCTGGCAATAAGACGTCTGTGTCCCAGCACAGGTGGCGTGATGACGCCGCCTGCGCTGAGACGCAGAGGTCTAAACCAGAGCAGGAGAGGGGCTGTTTTCAGAGCAGCCCCTTAGGGTGAATTCACACTGAGTAAACGCTAGCTTATTCTGAACGTAAAACACGTTCAGAATAAGCGGCGTCTAAAGCAGCTCCATTCATTTCTATGGGAGCGGGGATACGAGCGCTCCCCATAGAAATGAATGGGCTGCTTCTTTCACTCCGTGCAGTCCCATTGAAGTGAATGGGGAGTGCCGGCGTGTACGCTCCGGCATGAGCAGAGCTTGCCGTATACGCCGGCACTCCCCATTCACTTCAATGGGACTGCACGGAGTGAAAGAAGCAGCCCATTCATTTCTATGGGGAGCGCTCGTATCCCCGCTCCCATAGAAATGAATGGAGCTGCTTTAGACGCCGCTTATTCTGAACGTGTTTTACGTTCAGAATAAGCTAGCGTTTACTCAGTGTGAATGCACCCTTACTGTGTAAGCGGCCATTTTTCTTTTCAGACCCCTGAGTATAATAATCTAAGCCCCAGGGGAGGTGAGGGAACATAATAAACAGTGTTACTCACCTCTCGGGATCCAATGTTAATCCTAGCAGGCTTTTGGCCTATATGGTAATGTCCCAGATGTCACATGGTCTGGGATATTACCATATAGGCAGACCACAAGGCAGTACCTTACCAGCCCAAAGCCTTACTACTAGCACAGGCTTCGGGCCTATATGGTAATATCCCAGACATTGTGATGCTTAGATGCAAGCATCATGAAGTTGTTGCATCCCACGTGCCACTGTTGTCATTCCTCAAGCAGATGCCAAATAACTTCCAGATGCTGTGACGGAGCCCAGGAGAGGTGAGTAAGACTGTTTGCTATGTTTATGCACCTCCCTTGAGCCTTCACTCATTATACTCAGGGGTCTGAATAGACCCCAGAGTATAATAGTGGTTTGTGGGAATCAATCCTCAAAAATTTGAAGTTCCTCCAAACCTGAAAATTTTTTGGAAAATTCATAATGAATTGTTTGCTAATGCATCTGTGTATTAGTGTGTATTAATATAGAATATACATACCATGCACATGCTTTTTATATACATACCTGATACAACATTGGACTCAACTTACACAGATATGACATACATACTACCTGGATTCTTCTGATGCAATTCTTGTTCTTTGTCCTATGTAGCAACAAAGATAAAACTATGTAAGTCATCTACAAACAAAGTCTATGATAGAAGTAATAATTCATATACAGGGAGAAAAGCTATAAATGGGCACCATGAGACTAGTGGTAACTCTCTGTTCACATTCCGTTTGTGGCATTTGTGCGACACACGTCTGGAAGTACTTCTAATATAAAAATCTAGTGGCTGTCTCTAACCCTTGCAACTAGGTGTCTCACAATTGCATATATTACCCATCTGCCGCCACTGTAAAAATCCATATTGCACAGTGTACATGGTACCTGCTGGCTGCACTTTACTACACAGCGGAAATAATCCTACTGTCTATAAACTGACTACAAGTATATGGCAGCCAGGCTTTATCTGTCCCCCACATGTACTAAATAAAGACAGACTATGACTTGTGTTCCTAATGGATGGAAATAGAAGGCAGGACAGATGTCCTTGGTTATAATGGTAGAAATATAAGATCAGGACATCAGGTTCTCACTGTTATACCTATGTAGAATAGCAGAACTAACTGCTCTCTTCTGCCTGCCCTATAACATCCCAAACCTGATTGAGCGGAGATAACTGATGACAACTGATGTTATTGGACAGGGGAAGAAATCGTATTCAAAATAACTGAAACATTAATGGAAATGTATCTTATCTGTTATATAAATGATAGAGAGAAGCTCATGTGAACAGAGACTAATACTGGTCAGTTAGTAACAGTCGCCCCCTAGTGTTATCTGTAATACAGTGTGTGTAATGACTGGACATATCTTAAGATCTCCAGTATTAGGATTAGATCCCGGTCACTTACCAGAGTGGACACATGGACGTCCGTCTTCTCTCATCTGCTAACTGACTGCAGACATCTAAGTTTTCAAATTCCTGTCCTGCAATCCTATTGGCTGTGGCTGCAGTTACCATGGTGACTCATGCAGCCTGAGGATTTAACCCCTTAAAGGGGTATTCCCACCTCACATACTCATCAGTCTTTACTGCTGTAAAATCTTCTTTCTTCCTGGTTTCTTGCATCATTTGGTGGGCGGGGTTTCACATGCAACCTGTTGTTTAGCTCCGCCCCCAAATTCGCGTGTAGCTCCTCCCACCCATATTGGACTATGAAGTACAAGCAGCAGCAACTCCATTCTGTGTTACATACAGAGACTGCCTGTCTCTGCCATAATGAACACAATTGAATTAGCTAGCCTGATAACTGGGAGAACAGAAGAAATGAAAGCAGCTCCTCTCCTCTATCTGCTAACAGGAAGCTAGGTCACATGGTGCAGACACAGGAATAGCTAGATACACAGGCTCGCTCCCCCGTGCACTTAGCCCCTCCTCCCTCCCCCCTGAGAGCAGGCAGACACATCACTTGACTCATGAGCAGATAAGTCAGGGCTGTGGCCACAAAAAATTGAATAAAGTAAGACAGTGGACAAACAAAGCAGTTTTGCTGAAGCAGTGTATTTAGGAAAAGCCTTACATCCACATTAACAAGCAGTATAGATAGGATCCTTGTGATGGGACAACCCCTTTGTCTTACATCCACATTAACAAGCAGTATAGATAGGATCCTTGTGATGGGACAACCCCTTTAAGTACCAACCAGTGTTTTAGCACTTAGGCCTATTTCTATTTCTATAGACATTGCTGTATGAGGTCTTGTTTATTGCAGTATAATATACATATTACTAATTCATTCACTTGTATTAACTCTTTATGAGGAGTGAAATGTGAAACACCAATTTGTCTATTCATTTTACATTATAACATTTGCTCAGTTCTCCATGCTTTATAACTAAGGCTGAATTCACACCAGCGCTTGAACTCTGTTCGGGGTTTCCGTCCACTAATCCACTTAAAAATGCGGAGAGGAAAAAAACGCTGTAAGCAGTGCTTTCTCTTCACATTTTCTGCCCTTTTCGGGCGGTAACCCAACTGACCCCATTATAGTCTATGGGGGTCTGTAGCTTTTTTTAGCCTAAGTGAAGACCCTTATGCATTTTCTCTCCATATTATTGCTCCTCTCAAGTGAATCAGCCTGAGTTGCAGTACTCACATCAGCACATGGGTGGCTGTAGTAATATGCAAGGCGCTATTAACCACTTCAGTACTGGGCCAATTTCTGGTCCAGGGCCAGACACATTCCTGTAGGACCCAGAACTTCTTATAAAATGCTAATCCCGGCAGATTACATGACTGCCAGGTCAGAGGGTAACCGCATCATGGCGGCGCCCGTAGCTGTGTATACAGTGCTGATTAACTTAACTTGTTTACCTACCTGTCCAAGTGGCCTGTTAGACCACATAGACATATCTTTGAGCATTTTGTAGGGGTAAAAACTAGAGATGAGCGAGTACTGTTCGGATCAGCCGATCCAAACAGCACGCTCCATAGAAGTGAATGAATGCACCTAGTACTTCCACTTTGACGTCGGCCGGCCACTTAACCCCCCACGTGCCGGCTACGTCCATTCATTTCTATGCGAGCGTGCTGTTCGGATCGGCTGATCCGAACAGTACTCGCTCATCTCTAGTAAAAACCCATTCCCCGGGTGTGCACATGTTCATAGAATGAGGCTGAAAAATATTTCTAAGAATTGTCTGTCTGGCAAAGAATTGTCCTGACAGTCACATCAAGAATCACATTGTACAGAGGTCTAGCTGAGATTTTGGCAGTGTTAATGGAACAAACCCCTGCAATAAAACAATGCGACAAGTATTAGAATAAAATTAAGGGCGGGAGGGTGGGCGTCTTCTTTCTTCCTTTTCATCCAGCTGGTCCCGGTGACTGACACAATGACCAGCTGGCACCACTATATATATTACAATTTCCCGCCAATTGCGGACAGCTATCCAATCAGCTGTCATTATGGTTGCTGGACAGACATCACAACGATAACAGTGACTTTCAAGAAACATCTGGAAGCTTGCTCGTGGACACACAGCTGACCTCGCTTTGACCTCTCCAGGTAAGCACCATTTTAATCACCACATAAATAAAAGAGAAACAGAGACAGAGCTGAGCCATTTAAAATTTTAATAATGACTTTTAATAAGACCGAAAATTAAACAATACTTTAATAATATAATCATTCATAGTCCATTGCCACCATGTGCCCCCAGCTGCTATGCAGCGCTTTGGGGGCCCTTCATTCTACACCCATTGTGATGTCACAGGGTGTCTATGATGTTATGCACTCAGCAATGTCACATAGTGTGTATGATGGTAAGGGGTTTTATAATACATTTAACTGTAGAGATGATATTTAACCCCTTAAAGGGATTCTATCAATAAAATCACATTTTTTGTCAATCACATGTAGGAATAGCCTTAAGTAAGGCTATTCTTCTCCTACCTTTAGATGTCTTCTCCGCACCGCCGTTCAGTAGAAATCCCGGTTTTCGTCTGTATGCAAATGAGTTCTGTCGCAGCAGTGGGGACGGGCCCCAGTGCTCAAGCAGCACTGGGGTGTCCCCAATGCTGTGAGAGAAATCTCCAGCGCTGCCTCCATCTTCTTCAGGAACGGCCTCTCTGCACGTCTTCTTCCGGAGCTAGGTTCAAACTTCAAACCCCCGAGTATAATAATCAGAGCCCCGGGGGAGGTGAGGGAACATTATAAACACTGTTAGTCACCTCTCTGGGATCTGATGGTAATCCTAGCAGGCTTCAGGCCTGTATGATAATGTCCCAGACGTCATGTGGTCTGGGATATTAACATGTAGACCCAAAGCCTGTACTAGCAGTACCATACAGGCCCAAAGCCTGTGTTAGCAGTGACAGGCTATTACTACCAGCACAGGCTTAGTCTACTAAACCAGACCACCACATTAAAGTGGAATCTAGCAATCATATTAGGTTTTTCCATCTCTTTCATAGTAATATATTGCAATTAATTTGATATTTCTCTTGTTTTCTTGAATTTTCAAAATCTAAATAAATGAAGCCAATGCTACTATCCCAAAAAGTGTTCTGGTCAGAAGAGACTCCATTGTAGATAATTCATACCAAGAGAAGTTTCCATCCTATGAAGGAGTACCTAAACCTGGAGTGACTTAGAAGATGAGGAATCCTGCATAGATGTAAGGTAGACAGTTAAAGTCGGCATACTTAATGTGAATATTTTGCAATGTGAGACAGCTTGCAACAGTTGGATAGATTACTTAGCTACACATTATGAGTCTTTAGAGTATGTCCCTAGTATTCCTCTAAATGATAATACCCATCCCATTCTCTCTTCACTATTACTCATCAATTTCATGTGCTCACATCTTTGTTAGAAATGAATGGACATCATAATTCAATGTAGATTATCATTCTTTTGAAGCCCTTTCACATTGTATGCATGTTAACAAAACTTTCCAGATGTTTCAATGCATTTTTCTATTACAATCCAACCTGTTCCAGACACAAATCCCCTTGTTACCATGTCCTATCAGTCCTCATTTATCTTGCCATTTGGATTTCCTTCTTCTTTAGCTACAGAATCATTTTTTTGTACTATGTTTAGCTTCCTCTGCGTGCTGGGCATAGTAAGCTACCAAATAGACAGTACACTGCTGATCTGCATTATAAGAAATTAGCCTACTTTCTCAAGGAATGTTGATATACATACTGACTGCTCTTATTTCCTTGTTAATGGCACATTTCATTACTTGACTTCATGTCTTGTAAAACAATGCTGTTTTTAGATATTTCATAAATTTGACAAATGAAATATCCCACTCAGCTAGTAACAAATACAAATGTATCATGTAGACACTCATGCATAAAAACCCAGATCCCATAATCTAAAAGCTACTTTTATTCTGTTTATACTTAAAGGGTGGTATTACTACAACTATCATATTTCATATAAAGTTACTTTGCAAAATACCATTGTCACCAATTGAAATGTCACCAACTTCCTGTGACACACCAATAATTCCAATGAAATCCCCCTTTTCTAACCATTGTTTGAGCATTGTTGATAATGGCTACATCCTGTAGTCCATCTTCATCCAGGACGACTGCTACATAGCAGTGTATGCACCATTCTAACAGATGGTGTACATGCATTACATGAATATTCCTGTAACACTGGGTTCATACCAGCGTTCGGGTCTCTGTTCTGAGGTTTCCGTCTTCTGTCTGCAGAAGACGGAAACCTGGCAGATCGTGTCCGGCAGCGAGCGCCCGTGAGCGTTTTAGGCTCTCCGCGGCAAAACCGTTTTTTTTAAAACCGAACACAAAGTCCTGCATGTCTGATTTTGTGTCCGGTTAAAAAAATAACGACGCTCACAGCCGGACACTTTTCAAACCCATTCAAATGAATGGGTTTGAAATATGACTGCAGGTTTCCGTCTCCTGCACAGTTTCGTGCAGGAAACGGAAACCTGCATAATGGAGACCCCGGGTGCAGATGTGAACGAGCCCTTAGAAGGATAGACCAGTGCAGCAGTTAGGAAGCACACAGAGGAAGATGTAGTGTTTACTTGTGAAGTAGACAGTTTATAAGACCACCACCGCCCACCAATATGTCGCCCACCACTGGCTAATGTAGACTGAAAATGTAATACAGCAATGGAGATGCAGAACATGGAAGAGAGTGAACTAAAAGGAGATGTCCAGGACCTGAAGTTCTTTGATACTGAAACTTGGTGTTTACAGCTGAAACGAGAACTGCATTTCCCAAGTAGTGACTGAAACAAGGGACCAAGCTCAGGGGTTGTCCCAGGCTAATTATCGTGGACATAGGACTAGAAGAGGGAGTGAAGATCAGCTACTTCCATCCATGTTGCTAGAGTGCCTGAGATCTCATACTGTTTGCTTAAAGAGAACTGTGCTATTTGGAGTGGATAAACTAGGTTCCACCGTGTCTCATTTCTCATTCGCACCCAAGGGCATCCCATAACACCAACACTCAGGAGACCCACTGCAGGGAATGTTTTGGGGGAAACATATCTACCACCAGACACCTAGGTGTGACCCCCCCCCCCAATACTATACCAAAATTCTCAAGAAATATGATTCTGTATTGAAATGCTATGTAGGTTCTCAATCTCCCATGACATATCGGCACTCTAGAAACCACAGAGAAATGTTGGTGTGGAGCCCCTTACCAGGGAGATCTATCAGTAACCCATTTGGGAGGTCTAGCCCCAGACCTAGTTGTCGACCATGTGGCAAATGTGTGACATGCCACAACGCGGACTCTGCAACAGACATCTGGAGCTCCGATTGGAATTAACAATACAGTATTTTTTATAGGTAAACACAAAGATGATATTGAGTCCATTCTTTTTTTTTTTTCAACTGTAATTTTTATTAAATTTTCAAACAAAGTATACAACCATAAACATAAGACATACAAAATACAATAAAATAAAGGAAAAACCTAACTGAAAACAGCTTTCCACAACTGTATGAGACAAAAAAAGAACATATTACGACAAACAAACAGAGGGCTTTACCACTAGGGAGTCCCTTCAATATGCCAGAAAGCTATTCACTAGAGACCTCAGCATTAAGGTCCTGTAAGGCCGAGGATGAAAGCTTAGGGAGGTCACAGGTTGCTAAAATCACGGGATCTTTGCTCAGAGGGCTGGGTTCAAGGTGGAGATAGATTATATAACTTAGTGTAGAAGTTTTCAAAAAGAGAGGCAATTTCATCAGGATGATGACGGAGAACCCCCCCAGGGTCCCTAACTGCGTGAGGAACCGAGGAGGCCTGACGGTCCCGCAGGGTCCGTGCCAAGAGCGTGTGAGCCTTATTACCCTGTTCGTAATACCGTTGACGGCTATACAATAAGAGGTGCTGAGTGGTATGTGAGACTACATCACGCAGGTCCGCTCGAGCCACAACTAACTGGCAAAGTAAAGTAATAGAAGGACGTACCGCTAAACTGTCAACTATGGATTTTATCTGAGCACGCAAAGCTACTTCCTTAGCTAACCTATCTTTCTTAATCTGAGAACCCAGTGCAATACAATGTCCTCTCATTACAGCTTTGTGGGCCTCCCAAAGAACAGAGTAAGAGTGAACTGAACCCAGGTTAGTACTAAAATAATCCGATAGATGCTTACGAAGGGCTTCACGGGAAGGGAGGGAATGTAATAAGGTTTCATTGAGACGCCAGTGACATCTCCTAAGGGGAGGAGGGGTCGGAGACAACCCAACCGAGACAGATCCATGGTTAGAAAATGAGATGGGCCCAATATCAGCCGCCGTTAAGAGTCGGAGAGTCGGCGTATTGCCAAAGAAATAGTCAATCCTCGTATGCGTTTTATGGGGATGGGAATAAAAAGTATAGGAGCGAGCAGTAGGGTTATTCACTCTCCAAAGATCATAAAGAGCTGCAGATTGGATAAGGCATCGGAACTCTCGGGCAAGGCAAAGCTGGGATGCACTTATAGGAGAGTCCCCAAGAGACAAACGATCTACCCGTTCAGAGAAGATCATATTGAAATCTCCCCCCAAAAGAAGCACCGCACCCGAAAAGTCCCGAAGCCGCCGCAAAATCCGCTTAAGAAAAGGCAACTGGGATGTATTGGGAGCATAGATATTACAAAGGACTATAGGGCGCCCATGGAGTTGACCTTCCAGTATAATATAATGCCCATGAGGGTCCAAGTGCGAAGTAGTGATAGATATAGGGCAGGATCTAGCCAACAGGATAGCCACCCCCCTTTCTACGACTATCAAAAGCTGAGTAAGCAACAGGATAATGGTGCCGCGTAAAATTAAAGGAACCCGTCTGGTCAAAATGTGTCTCCTGTAGGAAAGCCACATCCGCCTTGAGGGACCTAAGCTCACAGAGAACCATACGACGTTTGACATTGGAGCCCAGACCCTTCACATTTAAAGTAACACAATTAGCCATCAGGGAATGTCAATGTTACAAAAGCCAATAGAAAGTAAGAGAGAGCATAGAGGGATCTCACCCAGCTTGAGAGCCCCAGGAAACAAAACAATCGAGGTCCGGGATGCGGTCCACATACCACCAGAGCAGTCGTCCTAGGGTGCCACACCTGTAAGAAAAGACACACAGGGAAGAAACAAGAGGGAGGGGGACAAAGGAGGAGACACAAGAGAAACAAGAACAACAAAAAACATAAAATAAGAACATGATGGTCAGGGCTATCTCCCCCGACCAGGGCCAGAAAAGTGCCCTAAGCGGGTGCAATATAACACACCCTACGAGGTCAAACTAACACCTCGCAGCTAGGCCAAGCCCTATAAGAGGGGGTATGGGAGGGCGGCAAGCACACCCACAAGAGGGCAAAAACAAGTCACAAACCTCGTAAGAGGAGGGGGGTGAAGTAAGGAAATAAAAAACCGGAGTCCACACCCCACTCCACCTGCCAGTCAATTAGCATTCAGTAGAAAAAACAGTATAGGACCAACCAATAGAAACATCAAAACAACATTAAGGGATATCAGCATTCCCAAGGGAAGGAGGAACAGAAAATCACATATTTCAGGGAGGTGTCGCATCACCCCAAGGAGCCCCAGAGGCAGAGTGGCGTCCTGGAGACTGGGGAGGGCGAGGGCGACATCTAGGGGGGACTACAGTCCATATCGGCGGGGGAGGTGGTGGAGGGGCCACCAGATCCCAGTTAGGCAGTTCCAGAGGAATCAAGTCCAGAGCATCACAGAATTGGCCTAAATCAGCATGAACATGGAGAGTGGCAGAGCGACCATTTCTTTGACCCGTTAAAGCAAAGGGGAAGCCCCAGCGGTACGGGACCTGGGCGTCACGTAACTGCTGTAGCAAGGGATGGAGGGCTCTCCGTTTCTGGAGTGTAATCCAGGAAAGATCCTGATAGATCTGTAGCTTAGCTCCATCGAAATCAAAGTCCTTGAGGGCACGGGTCTTTGAAAGAATGGCATCCTTCACAGTAAAGTCATGCAGACAGCAAATAACATCCCTGGGGGAAGGGCCCGATCCTTTAGGCCGCAGAGCCCGATGAGCTCTATCCAGTTTAATCTTATGGGTCGGAGGTTCCCCCAAGATAGAATTAAATATCCCCTCCAGGGTGACCTGTAGATCATCCGCATGAGTAGCCTCAGGTAGACCCTTGATCCGAATATTGTTACGCCTCCCCCTATTATCCAAATCCTCCAAGTGGCGTTGCTTATCCTGAATATCTTGACATTGTGAAGTAACAAAGTCCTGTAACTGGGAGACTGAAGAGCGGGTCTGATCATGGTCACTTTCAAGGGTCTCCACCCTACTAGCGATGCCATGCAAGTCCTGTCGCAGTGAAGATATTTCAGCACGAATTTCAGCCCTGCAGGTGGTCTTTACTTCAGAGACAAGAGCATGAAAATCATCCCTGGAGGGTAAATTAGCAAGTAATTGATGCCATGGTGTGAGGGCCAGTGAGTCAGTAAGTACAGGGTCATTCCGTAGGCCAGTGGAGGTGGCAGAGGGAGACAGTGAAGGAGAATGCACAGCATATGGAGACAAAGATGGAGTAGCTCCAATATCACCTTCAGGAGCAGGCAAGGAAGGTACAGCCACTTGGGGTGGGCAAGATGCAGAATTTTCAGGGGGGGGGGGGGAATGAACCCCAGCAGAAGTCTCAACCGTACGGCCCTGGGCAGTTGTAGAATGAGCCATGGGGGGGGATGGGGGTCCCCTAGGAGACTGTAAAACAGGGAGCTTGGAACCCCATGCAGAAGGGACCCCAGCAGGAGAACACATAGAAGATGGCCGCCGGTCAGTATTAGAAGGAAGTGGAGGGGGAGGGGAAGCACTCATTACTGAAGGCTGTCGCGGAGGAACAGAGCTGGAAGCAGGCTGTGAAGATCCCTGAAGTCCCAGGAGTGGAGGCGCCTCAGCAGTACCAGGGTCCGTGGGAGGATATTGAGTCCATTCTATGTAGAAGCATGGTAAGTATTCTATACAAACTTGTGCAATGTAATATACTGTACATTTACTAAGCATATTATTTGATCTGCACTTACATTAGATATGTAGTAATCATAATAAATTATCTTGCATGGTAAAGGCAATATCTATATCTAGTGAGGTAGTATATAGTCTCCTGTCCATCAGACAATCAAAGGCCACCCACCAGCTTGTTGAAGAATACAGGAAATGAGAAGAAGAGACATAAGGCACACTGCTGAGATAGGGAGGTGGGAAAACTCCTAATTCATACAAATATGCAGTCGTGTTATATGTCCCATATTGTGGCAACAAATCTTTTTTCAACCGTAGGTCTAGTGTTTAGGTAATGCACTACTAGACTCATGGGGCAGATTTATTAAAACTGCCTAAAAACAAAACTGTCTTAACTGCCAATATCAACCAATCACAATGCAGCTTTCATTTTGCAAGAGCAGAGTACAAATTGAAAGCAGCATTGTTCTCCCTTGCTATGGCAGTTTTGCTTTTAGGCAGTTTTAATAAATCTGCCTCTGTAAAGCAAAGTTGTGTGTAGTCACTTGGGTTGTTATTGAGGACAAAGCTATGGACAACTATATGTGTGGAGACAAGAGCTGCAGATGCAGGAGCAGATATACCATAGCATTTCATATACATTTAGCATTGCTTTTCAGTCAAGGCCTCTGGTTGGAAGATTCCAGATACTGCCCTCAACCAATTGTGTCTCTCTGTAAGAACACTCTGGCCTTGCGGCATTGCACCATTCTGGTACTTTCGCACCACTTGGTCTCTACATCAGTTTCAAAAGAACTGCTGTACAGTTTCCTCACAGGAGCACCTTCACTTACTCGATTTTCCAACCCACCACTAGGTTTTAGAGTGGAAAAACTCAGGAACTGGACTTTTCTACAGGGAGACCGCCAGGTCGCTACCTTTCGGAGAGGTCCTGGCATTGGTGACAGCTAACCAGGCTAGTTTGGGATAATGATGCTAAGGAATTGAGCAAAGGCAACATAACAGCCAAAGTTATGACTGGAGGCAGATATACATAGTCAGGGCAGGCAGCAGAGATTCAGAGGTAATGGGTAGGCCAACAACAGGTAAACAACAAAGTACAACAGCAGGAAAGGTCGAACTTTGGAAATAAGCCATGGTCAAACTTGATATATAACAGACAGGCCAGGAGAACCTTCATAGGAACAGTGGCAGGCTAGATAACTGAGGTGCCATGTGACCAGAGCACCTGCGTTCCCCCCCACATTCTACCATCATTGTGACACAATACTTTGGTGCTACAAAGCACAACTGTTGCACCTTTCCTGTGCCCATGCTGACACTGGCAGCTCATGTTGTAAGCTGGTAGCCATAAAACTATTACCATTCCTGCAGCCCAGCTATTTTGATAAGTTATGACAACGTCACTGTGTACCCGTTCACTTACAATGGAGCAATAGGTGCACAAACCATGTGGAGCAAAGTATAATACAGTACAATATAGCTATGCATGAGGCTAGCCATCCCCCTAATAAGAATGCAGCCAATCTTTTCTTATCATCTATTAAATGTATCATTTCTCCAGACACATTTGTTCTTTCCGTGACAAAGCAGAACTTGCTATTTCTGAAACTGTGCCTGTAGATATTGTAGATTGCAAGGCATTATTTCGAGCTTTCATTTCAGCCATTCTTTCCCTGCAGCAGACCCTAACAGGCTTACAGAAGGCATATGTGCAGGGCATGTATAGGAAACAACATGATCTATTGTGTGTATATTGTGTTATATTCTTGTAATTGATCCATTTGTACGCAGGCATTGGATTAGCAGTAGCTCTATTACACACAACAGCATGTCTGCAATATACAAGACAAAGTCGATTAGTGTGGGGGAAAGAATAACATTTTACCTTAAGCATTTCACCACTCATCTTCTCATCCCCAAGCATATCCAAGATTATATTTGTGGCACTGTCACATGAACACCTGTTGTGTTCTATTGAAAAACAGAATTGCCAGAGCTGGTTTTTGTTTTCATCCCATTGTAAAAATATTGATTCTGCTTCCTGAAACCAGTCAGGCAATAAGAGACATCTCTGCAGGTGGTTTTCTCCCAGGAGGGTTTTTACAGTCTTGTAATTGTCTGCTTACATTTATAAGGATGGCTCAAGACAGGGAGGCAGAAACGGTTATAATAAGCCCTATCACCATGTCAAATGCCCTGCGAGCAAAAGGTGACAATTAGTATGATTGCAAGACATGTAGTGAGGCAGAAAGACATCAACCAATGAGAATGGATACCTGCACAATATTCATTAAAACTGCATGGTAATAAAGCAAAAAATACATGTATGCCTTCATATCTTTTAAACAAAATAATGTGAATTATTATCAATGGAAATGAAAAATACTGATAATTCTGTACTCTATACAGAGTATTACTAGTCTGTGCAATCTTCATGGCGTCTACTTTTATTCACATACAATTATTTGCCATTGGCAATCTCATGTGGGACTATTTCTGTGCCAGACAAGCAAGATTTCTGGAAGAGCAAGCCACATAAGAAAAACTTTACTGTCATAGTAAACATTTCACTTTAACATGTAAGACTGCATTTAAAGTAATGATACACATACTCTCAAATTACACACATCCACAGTATATGCCCCATTTTTTGACCCTCCCACAAAATATGACCTTATCAGGATTATCTCCTTAAAACCAAGGAGATAGTGGTGGACTTTAGTAAGCGGAGAAGTTCTCCAACCCCAGTGGAGATTCAAGGGACATGTATTAAGATAGTCAAGACCTATAAGTACCTGGGTGTGCTCCTCAATAATAAACTGGACTGGGCTGATCACCTGGAGGCCCTGCACAGAAAGGGCCACAGCAGACTCTACTTGCTCAGGAGGCTGAGGGCCTTCGGAGTTCAGGGGTCACTTCTTAGGGCCTTTTTCAACTCTGTGATTGCCTCAGCCATCTTTTTTGGTGTGGCCTGCTAGGGGAGCAGTATATCAACCAGGGATAGAAATAGACTTGATAGGCTGATCAGAAGGGCCAGCTCTGTCCTGGGGAGCCCCCTGGACCCAGTACAGGTGGTGGGTGACCTCCATGCGGGAGAACAAATCCCACCCCATGTATGGGACTTTGATGGCACGTGGCAGCACTGTAAGTGACCGTCTGCTTCACCCCAAGTGTGAGAAGGAGCGCTATCGCAAGTCCTTCCTTCCAACCACGACAAGGCTGTATAATCTACATCAGACCAAGCGAAGATCACTCCGCACAGAGAACTAATGATTATGATTATGAAGTCTTCTTTCTTTCTTTCTTTCTTTGTTCTGTTCCTTAGCTGCTATGGACTCCTAGTATATCTTCTCTTCTCAGCATATGTGTGTCTGCTTTTGTAATATATCACTGTGCATTATCCTGTATCTGTATTAATATGCTGCTGTAACAAACTGAAATCTCCCCACTGTGGAACTATTAAAGGATTATCTTATCTTCTTATGGCCCCCCCACAGTATATGACCCCTTTTTTATGCCCCCCCCCCCCCCGCACACATTATATGACCCTCTTTTTTATGGACCCCACAGTATATAACCTATTTTTTATGACCCCCACACAGTATAAGACCACCTTTTTTTATGCACCCTACAGAGTGACATTTTAGGCCAATATCTATTGTATTATTGCAATAGATAGCGGGCGATAATTTAGTTACTCATTCATGCTTCTGTCCAGGCTGGTGTGCGCTGTCACCACCAGGACACACTGTACCAGATTCTGTAGAATCCTAGTGTTCTTAAGCAAAGTGACTTAAGTGCATTTCTGTGACCATTGTGGGTTTTTCTCTTATTAAACAAGGGGTACCAACAATTTTGTCCACGTGTGTATTTTGAAAATCCTACATTAAAGTAAATTAGTCATACTTAGGTTTCCCTGGTCCACCTACCTCTCCTTTCTGCTTCATCCACTTTTGTAAAAAAAAACCAAAAAAAACGGCAAGTAGGGTGCAGAAATATTTGTTCATATTTGACAGACTACACCATAAATCTCAGTAAATAAAGCATTGGGATTTACGATAGTTAGACTGCCAGACATCAAAAGAGATCAAAGTATTGTAAGAGGAACCTTTGAGCCCACTCCCTCCATGAGACCTGTACCCTGCCTCCATTGTAGGTACACCATTGAGGGGCCAAGACCTGGAGTTCACAGCTTTCTTCACCAATACCTTTCAAATGACTTGATTAAAAATAATAGAGAAAGGTCGACTGTAGACAGTAACCAATTACACTTTGTCAAGCCATCGTCATGCGAGTATCTTTCTACTGGTCATTTCAGTCACCAATATCTTCCTGACAACTGATGCTACTAGATGGATTCTAAAATTGCTTACTGTAAAATTGGGTAATAACAGCTGACATGCTACAGCTGCTACGACTTCACATATGGTTATCCCACATTTTGCTCTTATGGTCAGTAAGAGATTGTGATGGGCATTACTTTGGCCTTAAACACTTCATTTTTATTATTTAATGTACATTAAAAAACACTTGGAGAGCATGGCATCAATGTATTTTTAGTAGAGCAAATAGCTACTTCTACCCTCAAACCCTTAGAGAAAAAGAACAGATGAAATATTTTATGAATAATTTCTGTCAATAATAATTCATTTATAATACATTACGGAAGAGAAATTAGTCTTCAAATGTAGCACAGTGTTGAAGAGAATGCCACAAGCTAAATGATTCATACAAGCATACATACAGTATAATCAGAGGTAATGATGACTTACACAATATTAAAAGCTGTATGTTAAAATAAACTAGAGATACAATGAATTCCTTTATCAAACCATACATTGTAAAGCAATGAAGGTTAAAGTTGAAAAAAAAACAACCAAAAAACTATATTTGTAAAATGTTGGGCTACCAGCAATAAATGGACATTTAGTTTAACAAATTTGTATTACAGTACAGCGGATCAGTAGTAGACATTGTTACTTTACTATTGAGACACTTGGGACATTGTTATAACCCATTTAACCACTAAGAACTCCAGCTACAAGTAGGAGATACTCCATTCTTATACAAATTAAAGTTGTTCAAGTTCAAAACTTAAAGCAAATACACAAAAATTTGGGAAATAAGAAATGCACAATACTTTTCTGTTCTCCCTGATGCCGCTTTCAGAATTGCTCTTTGGTATTCAGTACTAGAGATAAGTGAACTGATTTGTAATGAACTGGTTTCAACCCAAATTTCCCAAAGGTTAATTTTTTTAACAAATCCAAAAGTTTTGTGATTCTTCTTGGGTAAAAAAAAAAACCAAAAACTGGCTGCTACCACATACGCATACATGCAGCATCCCAGAGTGCTGCTGATTTAGATGTCTGTCTATTGTGCCTCTGGGTTGTGCTGGTATGTCCCGTTATCTATATTCTATGTTGTATGTCACTGTTGTTCCCCCCCCCCCCCCCGTGTTTCAAACCTTGCCCTTGGTTCAGCCCTGGCCAATCAGGCCACTGGGTAGAGTTAAGGAGACCTTAGTCTCCACACTGACCACAGAACCTGGAGTTCTGCAAGAGCAGTCATCCTGTGCAGTTCATGCAGGAGCTCAATGGACACCTATACAGCCTCTAGGAGGATAGTTACTGCCCTGGGCTCATCTAGAGACAGCCCTGACAATGGAGTATCTTTGTCTGGATTATTGCACATTTTATGTGCCGAGTCAGGAGGAGCAGGAGAGGACCCTGACAGGAGAAATGTGTTCGGGCCTAATCTAAAAGTAACCAGATCCCTGTCAAGATTCCCTGTACTACCATCTCCACTATCCATTGATGGGATAGAAGGAAAGAGAGGCACGAAAGGAGGAGTGTTTGGAAAATATGCCATAGAACCTGTAACATCCCTGGGCACAATAGGGACAATAAGAATCATTAGTAGATTTATGCAACTATATACAGTTGGTAGAACTGGGATAAAAAACAATAAAAAAAAAAGTCTGAATGTAATGTGAACACAGCTTATCTTTTTTGTTACTAGTCCAAAAGTTCTATCCTGAAGTTTTTTTTTTTTAATCTAAACTTAATAATGAAGAGCCTTCTATCTTTACTACTCTCTCAGGCGAAGTTCACATCTGCACCAGAGTCCACAACAGAAACCACCAAAAATGAATGTCCTGCGAGGATTTTCATTCTGAAACCACATGTAACAACTGCTTTAGCAATCCGACTCTACGTCGTTGGGGAGAGCCCAGCACAGCTGTGAACCTAGTCTCAGAAATGTATCACCAAATTATACATTTTATGGATTTAATGCCTAATGTTGCAAGACAAGAACTCAAGCATAATAAGGTGTTTGAATTTAGCTCCAATACTTGCATTGTCTCACATCTTAACTTTTGTGAACTGGTCTGCAAGAAAAATATCATTCCGAGTTATCCAGATTCTTGAATCTGCAAATATCACTACTATTAGTTCCGTTTATGAACCCACCACTGATTCAGTCATTTGACAGCTGATGCGTTCCATGTTATTCTCCACCAGTTTCTATAGGAAGCCTCTAGAGTATAGCTGAGAGGCATTTAAAGTAAAATACAAAGATGAATGTAGGGCAACAAAAATATGTTTTCTTAAATACTTAGCCTTTAAAAGTCCGCTGAGCCATTACCACTGTAACCCTTATCAATATGCAGGGCAGTGACATTTATACTGGCTCCCATACATCCGTCACAAAACCGTTTCTTCCATGCCAGTTTATTTTCTGCAGTGCTTTGGCTGAGATTACTGGAGAAAAAGTTTATAAAATAAAGTATCTGGAAACTTTTTGAGCACATATCTTTCCACCTGTTCACTCTGCTAGACAGAAATTGATGTATTTTTCTCTCCCTTGCTTGAACTCCTCTTCACATATTCCTTCCTGGATGTGTGGCTTGTATATAATTGAAAGATGATAGTAATAATTTAGAGAGGAGTGCTTGATGCTGCTTAATAACATTTCCTATAATTGAAAGGGGAATTGTGCCTTAATTTTATACTGACTCACAGGAAAACTACTGTAGTATAACATTTTACTGCCTGCACTGGACTGGAGAAAATTGAATTTTTAGTAAGTTGTGATACCAACATGGAAATTATACATAGATACTGTAGGATAAGTGGTTTCGAAACACTGTGTATTGAATCATTGAAATGTAATTGTTTTATGCATTTCACAAAAGGTATAAAGACGATAATATAAACCATTACCATAATATCTGCTACAACATTGACAGGAGTCGACGCTGACTGGTATAGATAAATGTTTATAGAGCTGGGCTGTAGTCACTAAAATATGACAACTGCACAAATAGCAATTCTATAATATAATGTTAATAGAATGGCATCCACTGTTGAAGGATCTGAATGGTAGTACCAGAAGAAGTTAAAGAGGACCATACCCACCAAATCCAGTTCTTTGCATCCTTTAACCCCTTAACAACCAAGGACGTACTATTATGTCCTTGGTTGCCTGGGGATGTATGGAGACAGCTCAGGGTGGGTGCCAGCTGTATAATATAGCCAGCACCCCCTGCTAACAGCTGCGATTGGTGCCAACTCCGATCACATGTTGTTATCACTTGTGCTAGGTACAGTGGAGGAGGGGAAGAATGCATGTTACCATTCCTATGTGCACACAGATCTGCTCAACCACTATTGGCTTGCGGTTTAGTGGCTATTCTTTGGAGGTATGAAGAGGTTTTGAGCCACTATTGTTAGCATTTTCTCTTTACGAGTACCATGGTGGGATTAGCATGGATTCTGGGCCATTCATTCATATTTAGGGGGTGTAGAAAGAGTTAATATGCAGACTTTTGAAAGATCTATCTGTGGGCAATGTGCAAGCTGTAGTGGACATAGTTTACTGACATGCATAGAGTATGAGTATGGGGAAAGACACAAATGCTCAAGGGAGTCGAGCAGTTGTGACAGTGGCAGTGGGATTTGGGTTACTGAATATCAGGTCTGGAGGATACAAGGGTAAGTCTATGGACTAGGGGCTAAGTTAACAGTATGATCCTAACTTTGGGAATTTTGGCAGGGGAGATGACAGTTAGTTCTTTTCCTCTCTCTCTCTCTCTCTCTCTCTCTCAGGAAGGAGGAAGCAGTAAAAAACTGTGACATTCTACTTCCTCTTCCACTTAGGCAGGGAATGTAGCAGAGTCAGGGCTCGTTCACATCTGCGCTCGAGAGTCCGTTTTGCAGGTTTCCATTTCCTGCACAAAACAGAGCAGGTGATGGAAACCTGCAGGACTCTTTCAAACCCATTCATCTGAATGGGCTTGATAGGTGTCCGGCCGTGAGCGCCCGTGAGTGTCTTATGCTCTCTGCAACAAAACCATTTTTTTTTAAAACGGACACAGAGTCGGAAATGCAGTACTCTGTATTCGGTTTAAAAAAAACGGTTTCGCGGCAGAGAGCATAAAACGCTCACCGGTGCTCACAGCCGAACTCGGCATGACAGGTTTCCATCTGCATGCAGAAGATGGAAACCTGAGAACGGACTGCCGAATGCTAGTATAAACCCAGCGTCAGCTGTCTCAGCTAGGACAGTGATGAGACAAGAGCTCAGAGACAATCGTGTATTGCTCTGCAGTCAGGAGATGTACAAGATAAGTATATAAGGTGTGAGAGAGTGAAGGGTGTGGTCTGGGAAGACAGGTACATTCCAGCCAGGCACCTAAAGGGTGTATGGTAAAGGTTCACACCAGGGAGGTCAGCTGCTAATCAGGCTCTAATAACAGTCTGAGTGTGAAGACTAGGAGTGTGGCACCACACTGACAGAGCTGATCTCTCCATACCAAACCTACAGAGCAGGTACTGTGCCACCCGTTGTTGTTGCCGCCGCCAAGGTGGGAGACTGGTAGCCAGTCTCCTGTATAGTCAGGGAAAAGTGTTCCTATGTTTAAGTCAGTTCTCAGCCGAGAAGATGTTTGGGTTTTTTTATTTGAGCCTTTGCAAAGGCAGTGTATGCACTACAAGTGAATAAAGCCTGAACTTGTGTGCAATCCAGTGTCTGTGTCCCTGTTTCCGGCACTGCTACAAGCATCTACCTGAGTGATTCCCCACAAAGGGTAAAGTTATATGGACCTTATAGCTCTAGTGCTTGAAGTTAGTAAGTGGAAGTAAGTAAGTATAGTAAGGGAGACACATACTGCTAGTAGATGCATTTTAAACTGTACCTCAATAATCTGGAAGAGTCTTGGATTTATCTTTTATTATCTCAAGTGAACACCATGAGTTGCTTTCTTCTCCAAAACCCTGTTTCCTGAGCCTCATTAGTGCATAGAGATGAGCGAACACTGTTCAGATCAGCCGATCTGAACAGCACGCTCCCATAGAAATGAATGGAAACACCTGTGACGCCGGTCGGCCGCCGGCAAAGTCAGCGTCACAGGTGCTTCCATTCATTTCTATGGGAGCGTGCTGTTCGGATTGGCTGATCCGAACAGTGTTCGCTCATCTCTATGACATGACTATTGTGGGCACTCCAACCGTCATCAGGCTCATGGATACATGTAACCATTAAGAAATCACCCGGGAGAACACTACTACTACTGTTGAGGTAGTGACCTCCGCCAGAATACGGGTCGCTTCCAGTGGTCAGTCACCTGCTCCAAATCAATCATGCATGTGCGCGCTGACTAAGACAGACACTGACACAGAATGCAGGTTCGATCTCAGACCATGCAACAAGGCGCTGTGGTTGCTCACACAGTACTGAGGTTTATTGAGGAAGTTACAGATCTTATACAGGAATGCAAGAGATAAGGTAGTAGGCAGGCTGTAAGCATATATGTCTTGTATCCGGATGCACTGGCGATCAATCATTGGCTCTCAAGCTTCAACATCTCTTAGGTTTCGATTTCCAGAGAAATGATACTGTCTTCCTGGTAAACCACATGACGATCATGTACGTCAACATCTGGGTACCGGATACAGGCGCCATCTTAATGTATATAAGGTATAATAAGCTTGCATAGAGAAAAATATAATTTCTTAAGCAGTATAAAAGAATGTATAAAAATAAGAATGGACATGGTTTACCTTCACATTCCCCCCTAAATTATATTTTTCTTTCCCTGAAATTTCTACCCAGTATTATCTGGAATGCGAGTACAACATTCTTCACCAATCATGGAGCAGACTCCACCTCTTTCTGCTGTGATCATATCTATAGCTAGTTGGTTTTGGAGAGAGGAGGAGGGTGTGGTAGAGTTTTCCATGAAGAAGTCAGAGCCAAATATGCCTAGTTTGACTCCAGATGTTTCATTGGCAGTAAAACAGGTATAGTTACCAGCATGTATATACACATGACCCTAATAGTCCCCCCTTGAAACAGCTCCAGACAAAGGGAATGCAGGGTGGGATGTCTGTCCCTATCTCTCCCTACCGGACTGTAAGGAAATACCCTTCAGATCTTATAAAAAGCATATACATTGACTATTGTCAGACCTATAAACAATACGAATATAATAACTATAGAAACATAACAGGATACAACAGATACATCCAACAGTCTTCAAATTCTCTCTTCTCAAGGTCCATATCCTCTAACAGTTTATTGTCCCATTTGTTTTAAGAACATCATCAAGTGGGCAAAGGTTTAAGGTTTTCCTTATACTCTCACAGCTGTACTGGCGATCAACAGGAACCGGAAGTGACCATTGAATCTCATATATCTCCTTATCACCATCCAATATTTGGGTTTTAGTTTATAAGTTCCTTCCACTGACTTAGAATCTGGAGGGAAAAGGGAAAAACTCGAGAATATACATTAATCATATGTCTTTGATGATTCGTCACATAGTCAGTCAGCACAACATATTACATCTGGAACATTTATAAAAAAAAATACAATCCAAAGACAGGGTTAAATATCAATTTTCCTCTTTTCAACTTAGTGTGAAACACACCGCATACTTATGGACAATAGATTCAGGTAAACAATAATCAATAATGACACGCGTAGACACGTCTGCCCCAGAACTAGTGGACTTTGTACACGGACTGTTTGTGGTGTTTTTTTCCTCACCAGATATGCCCCAAGCCATCCTGAAGGGAGACAACAACACACAAGCACGTACTCATACCATCTCGTTGTATATACTCAACCTGCAATCTCTGGAACAGGTACAAGGGCTTCAGGCCTGGCTCTCTGGCCTAGCACATGCCATGCGGGCTCACATATATATCTGACTATAGTGATGCTAAATCCTGCAGCTGCCCATCCTCCGCTCACCAGGTCACACATGGCTACTTCTAAACAGTACACTTAGTAAGAAGCTGCTTATGCCATAAGTGGGAACAATGTTCTCAGTACATACTCTCTTACCACCGGACACCAGGACTTGTACATCCTCTTTCCAAGTCTCCTTTCCTCCTGGACCATCTTCGGTGCATCAGTGTCACAAAACCTGAAAAGAGAGCTAAAAGGTTTGGGTCTGACCCCTTATCAGTAAAACATGTCCCCTAGGCTTCCGCAGCTGGGCTAATGGCAGTGTCTGCCCACATGTTACCCCTACTTTCTTTCGTATCAGCCTTGGTGTGTGCCATGACTTCTGACTATACCAACCTATGAGCAGCCGCAGGGTCTCTATCACACAAAAGTTCTTGCCCTCCAGATCGGACCATAATTCTATTATCTCAACCACCTACCCTCAGACATTGTACCATGTTCAAGCGATGGCTTCAAGTTCAGCTGAGACCCATGGAGTCCCATAATAGGTCTCCTTACGCTTGGTTTACCTCATATACGGTGACTGTGGCATATCTGATGCAGGATTCAACATCTTTCCCAAATATAAGACCATCTATAATAGAGCTCAATCAAAAAAAAGTTGTCAATAGATTCATATTAGCAAAAGTTTTCCTTAAGTTATCTTAGTTATCTTAGTCTTTATATTCCTGTTATGTTTCTATAGTTATTATATTCATATTGTTTATAGGTCTGACAATAGTCAATGTATATGCTTTTTATAAGATCTGAAGGGTATTTCCTTACAGTCCAGTAGTGAGAGATAGGGACAGACATCCCACCCTGCATTCCCTTTGTCTGGAGCTGTTTCAAGGGGGGACTATTAAGGTCATGTGTATATACATGCTGGTAACTATACCTGTTTTACTGCCAATGAAACATCTGGAGTCAAACTAGGCATATTTGGCTCTGACTTCTGCATGGAAAACTCTACCACACCCTCCTCCTCTCCAAAACCGACTAGCTATAGATATGATCACAGCAGAAAGAGGTGGAGTCTGCTCCATGATTGGTGAAGAATGTTGTACTCGCATTCCAGATAACACTGGGTAGAAATTTCAGGGAAAGAAAAATATAATTTAGGGGGGAATGTGAAGGTAAACCATGTCCATTCTTATTTTTATACATTCTTTTATACTGCTTAAGAAATTATATTTTTCTCTATGCAAGCTTATTATACCTTATATACATTAAGATGGTGCCTGTATCCGGTACCGCACCCAGATGTTGACGTACATGATCGTCATGTGGTTTACCAGGAAGACAGTATCATTTCTCTGGAAATCGAAACCTAAGAGATGTTGAAGCTTGAGAGCCAATGATTGATCGCCAGTGCATCCGGATACAAGACATATATGCTTACAGCCTGCCTACTACCTTATCTCTTGCATTCCGTTATAAGAACTGTAACTTCCTCAATAAACCTCAGTACTGTGTGAGCAACCACAGCGCCTTGTTGCATGGTCTGAGATCGAAACTGCATTCTGTGTCAGTGTCTGTCTTAGTCAGCGCGCACATGCATGATTGATTTGGAGCAGGTGACTGACCACTGGAAGTGACCCGTATTCTGGCGGAGGTCACTACCTCAACACTACTATTACCATCAGACACCCTGCGGTCCCCCTCAGCACTGCACCAGCCTTGGAGAAGACCTGACGGATCTGGTTGAGATCATTGCCACTCTGACCACAGTGACAACTACTCCAAACCTCCTGGACTTTCTCCCAATGAGCTAACAGAGTGTCTCTATAGCAATAGCAGCAGCAGAGACAGTTATGACTTTTCCCTGTAGCTGCTGCTTGAAGCAACGCAATATATCAATTGAACAATAAATAACTTTTATCATGACAATAGTGAACATCTATATGTGAACTAAGATATATAGTATATATAGTATATATGAACTAAGTACACCGTACATTTCACTATTTTCTCATGCAGAAAAGGCTGCCGTGATTAAAATCAACCGGTGCCCTCATGTTATTTATCTTCCCAAATATCTAATTATCATTATTGTAGGAGATATGAATGAGCATTATAATACCAGTGCTGCTCCTAGACTCATTAAAAGGAGATTAGCATAATCTACCCATAACAGACTGAAAATAATGTATTTGTGTAAATTATTTATTTACTTGTTTAAGTCGCAGAATATGATACTTGCGTGTGTGTACACAACAATACAGGAAACAACAAGACTTAAAGGGACCATCGAGACAACAGTATTTTGAACCAGTGTTTCCAAACCTTTTCAGATTCAGTTGACGCCTACCAAATAATTTTTTTTTTTTTTTTTTTTTTACTTGGAGCAATACAGTGGCTAAGTGGTTAGAACTTCAGCTTTGCAGCACTGGAGTCATGGGCTCGAATCCTGCCAACGACAACATTTGCAAGGAGTTTATATGTTCTCCAAGTGTTAGCATAGATTTCTTCCCATACTTCAAAGACATACTGATAGGGAAAATGTAGCTTTCTTCCCATCCAAAGACATACTGATAGGGAAAAATGTATCTTGTAAGCCCTATATAGGGCTCACAATCTACATAAAAAATAATAATATTTTTTACTGAAAGATAAAATATGGCAGTTTTGATGTGTTGGGGGTTTTTAGCGCAGTTTTTGAATTTACAGCTGGAATATAAATTTATTTCATTTGTAAATTTAGAAAACCTTACCAAAAACCATATCAAAACTACAGGCACTTTTTTCCTGATGCAGTTTTGATGCAATCATAACTGCATCACAGCTGTACTGTGTGAATGCACCCTTAAAACTACACCATCCTATATTCCCATACAGTATATATGAACATTCCCCTTTTGCCATCACCAGGCTCCCTTACATAAAATCAGGCTTTGTAGCAATTGTAGCAATTCGTTACTGGAGAGTGCTGTTCCATTTATTCTTTATGGTAGAGTCAGAATATATATACAATATACAGTATATAATGAGAGTACAATTTGTGACTGGCAAGTGATGTGTTAATGTGAATACATGTCTGCAGGGCTTGTCTGTGTGCAGCCCTTCATGACTACTATGTGCACACACGGATAGATAGATAGATAGATAGATAGATAGATAGATAGATAGATAGATAGATAGATAGATGGATAGATAGTATATAAGATCGCACTAGTATAGGCATAGGGTGCTCACCAATAGGATAAGGATCTGTTCCGTTCAGTATAACTTAAAATAACAGGCAGCACACCAAAGAGTATGTGGTAAAAAAGTGAAGGAGGTTTATTGCCTCATGCTGCGACATTTGGGCTCAAGAAGATAGATAGATAGGCAGATAGATACATAAATAGATAGATAGATAGATAGATAGGAGACAGATAGAGAGAGGAAGAGATAGATAGATAGATAGATAGATAGATAGGAGACAGATAGATAGATAGATAGATAGATAGATAGATAGATAGGAGACAGATAGATAGATAGATAGAGAGAGAGAGAGAGATAGATAGATAGATAGATAGATAGATAGATAGATAGATAGAGTATGACTATATAATATTTATAAGTACAGGTCTTCCAGATGAAACAACATAAATATTAGACTTCTAATTTCTGCACAACACCGACTCAGCATTGTACGAGATGTTGACATTTTCTGATTAGTATGACACTAATTGGTCCACAACATATTCTAGAATTATAGATGCTGGCAGTATCAATACCCTCCTCTATTGTGGCAATAAATTATGGAGCTCTTCAAAGCCAAGCTAAAGTCACTAAGCTAATTATCATTTCTACTGTGCCATTTAATGTAGCCACAGAGGTCTAAGACGAATAAAGGAATATCCATGCTATTTCTTTGATAAATCTGGTACTAAATCCTACAGATGACAGTAAGTTTGACTGATAGAGGGTGGGAGACTTCTTAACTCCTTGAAAAGAATTGAACATAAATTTGAAAAGTTGAAAGACCACAAAGACTGTAATCTATGAAAGTATCTGGTGCATCCTTGGGTGGAATTTCCAGATACCTGAAGGTGCCTTGTTATCTGTGCAAACAATTATATGCAAGTACAAACAAGATAGGAATGTCCAGTCATCATACCACTCAGGAAGAAGATGGATTCTGTGTCCCAGAGATGAACATGCTTTGGTACGAAATGTTCATATCAACCCAAGAACCAAAGCAAAAGACATTGTGAAGATAGCTGGAGCTGGTAAGAGTGTGTCATTATTCACAGTGAATCAAGTACTATATCGACATGGGCTGAAAGGCCACTCTGCCAGGAAGAATCCATTACTCCAAAGGAAACATAAAAAATCCAGATTAATGTTTGCAAATGCACACAGGAACAAATACCTTAATTTTGGAGACATGTCCTGTAGTCTGACAAAATTAAAATGTAACTGTTTGGCCATAATGACCATTGTTACGTTTGGAGGGAAAAGGGAGAAGCTTGCAAGCCTGAGAAGACCATCCCAACTGAGAAACTTGGAGGTGACAGCTTCATGTTTTGGGGTTGTTTTGCTGCAGAAGGGACTGGTTCATTTCACAAAATAGATGGCATCATGAGGAAAGAACATTATGTGGCAATACTGAAGGAACATCTCAAGACATCAGCCAGAAAGTTAAAGCTTGGGTGCAAATGGGTCTTCCAAATGGACAATGACCCAAAGCATACTGCCAAACTGGTTACAAAGTGGCTTAAGGATAACAAAGTCAATGTTTTGGAGTGGCCATCACAAAGCCCTGATCTCAATGCTATTGAAAATTTATGGGCAAAGCTGAGAATATAAGTGTGAGCAAGGCGGCCTACAAATATGGCTCAGTTACACTAGTTCTGTCAGGAGGAATGGGCCCAAATTCTTACCAACTATTTTGAGAAGCTTGTGGAAGGATGTCCAAAGCATTTGACCCAAGTTATACAGTTTAAGGGTAATGGTACCATATACTAATTAAATGCATGTAAACTTTTGACTTTACAGAAAATAATAAAAATGCCTTAAAAATTCTCTCTTGCAATTAGCAAAAATAAATAATGTTGGTAATCTTAATTGACATGAAATGGGGAAAGGTTTATTCTGATTTCATGTCAGATAGTGAGAAAAATGTGCATATGTGTCTTTTTATGTAGTGTATATAAACTTCTGGTTTCAACTGTATATAGATTTAAAAAAAAAAAAAAACACACAAACTCGCTCAACATGAGAACATCGGTCCTATGGTGACCACAGTGGTGGCCCAGTTCTCACAGGGTTTGGCGCTCAGCACTCAAGGTAACTGAATCTCAGATGCACAACGGATTTACCACACCAGCCTTTGGATACAATAGGATCAGCGCCTGGATTGCACTGGACAGCTGGACTGATAGCAACTGAGGTCCAGATGGAAGACACAAAGGGACAGGGATGTCTATCCTTTTATATAAGATTCTTCCCACCTGACAAGACATCAGGCCATAAAGTGCAAAGACTCTTAGTCAAGTGCTGAAATAGTGACATCACTAGCTGAACAGCCAATTGGTCTAGGTCACACCCATTTGGAGAATCACCTCGCTGTCCTCTTTCCAGAAGATATCAGACCAAGGTAGAAGGAATAATTCTGCAGAAAAACACAAAGTGACAGCGTTACATTATATGGTTCAATAAATCATAAGCATATTCAGTGTAATACACAGTAACATAGAGAACAAGTAAATATACACAAGCGGTAAAATGGGCTGATCTTGGGTATGGATCTAAGAAAAGTCATTTTGTGGAAGGTGGTGGTTTCCACCATTTTGCACATTCTCTGCAGTCCTAAACTCCAGACGCATACAAGGCATAACAAATCGGCCCCAATGTGTTTATTCTAGATTAGAAACTAGAATTAGGATTTGTATTCTAACAATGGGACAGTGGAGGTTTTGAGCAATGTAAAGTAGCATGAGCATCAAGTAAGTAACCATGCTCCAATATCAAGAACCAATAGACTTTCTTTATACACCGCATGCTCATAGTCAAAGAACAAATGAAAAGGAGAAAATAGGAACAAATATTTAGGGAGAGGTAGTACTCTTTATTCTATATTCCAAATTACATTGCCCATGGTTTGCTATTAGCAGAATGTAGGTATTGATAAAATACAATGCTGGTCGCTCCTTTATAAATAGTGACAAGGGTGACTGGGTCACTCACAGCTTTTCTGAGGATGTCTTTCATCCAGGCTGCATCACAAATGCTGAACGAGGAGAATCACTACAAGGAAATGTATTAAAGGGGACAGCTAGGTGAAAAGCAATCCATTATCATTGGAGCGTATAATATACTGCCCCCTCCAGGGAGAAGTCAGGGGGCAGGATGTTATATCATGTTCCTTCTTGAAAGTGTTCCCAGCTATGAAGTAGAAAACAAACACAAGCACAGTTGAGTGGTGATACAAGTGCTATCATTTAGCCATATAATGACAATAGTCAGAATGATCCCTTCCTCCTTAAGATATTATTCCTGGAGGTAGATAACACCATTGCTTCTTGAGCATGATTACAGTGTTTTGGCATAGTTTATCTAGCTGTATCATCGCCTGCAGTACTTGACATTGTTCAGTATCAGTCATCTTGTACTGTGGCAAATTAAATATATTACAAGCCTACCAACTTATTTCTTGGGAAGAAAAAAAATGTCTTTGCCTGTGTGCCCTAAGGCTGCACAAAGACTCTATGAATCACATATAGCTGGAAAATAATTGCAAACCAATGTTACGGTGCCCCCTTATGCCGCATGCGACGTCTGCCTGAATAATCAGGAAAACGTGTCAGTTCTGGGCTTTATGACTACGATAACTCAGGGTGATGCCATGAAAACGACTACCCGGCTATCACTACAACTTCCAGTATAAATAGAATCTACGGGACAGTCAGCATGATTCATCCATCTATTAGTGACACAATGCTTTGCAGAAATCTAGCAATTCACTAGCTGATGATGAGCGACCAAACCGACATCATTGTGGAGAAGGAAAGATATATTGCTTTTGCCTTTAAAATTCTAACATTATCTACCATTCACTTACAATAGTCATGTCAAAGGAAGCTGAAATTCAGATAACAAGATCATGTAATAATTAAAATAAGTGATATTTTATTCTTCCAGTATATTATTCCTTTCTGCAAATTGTCAGCACCATGAAGGTGCTTTTAATAGGAACAGAAACATTCTCTTGGGGTCCCAAATCACAAGGCAATGTGGAGTAAATCATCTTTTTATGGGTGTATCACATATAAATCAGCCTGTAAGTGCACGTATGGTGTCCACATGAATCGTGCAGAGAGAAAAGAAGTTCATGAAGTACTTTTCTTTCCACATGTTCCATGTGGACAACGCATGAAAAACACATGGATCCCATTATAGTCTATGGGGTCTGTGGGCTTTCATAAGCTCACCTCTTGCCAATGTGTTCGGTATTCCATTCGGTGGAGGGGGGGTCCCCAAGTGGAGTCCCCGAATGGAACACCGTACGCAGATATGAACCAGGCCTAAGACTTTTTTTAATTCAGTGTTTTGATTTCCTATAATTTTTATTAATTTAATATATATAATAAGCTATGAAAAATCTGCATGCACTGTTTTATTTTATGATGTTTCTGGAGATTTTTTGGGGTCAGTTGCTTTTGAAGAAAAAAAAACGTCTATACGAAATATCGAAACATTTTAAAAAATGGCACATATGTGGTCTTTTTTATATGTATGTTAAACACTGAAGAATAAAGTTTGTGTGAAAGAAGACTTGAGGGCCAACTGTTTGAGGAGATGTTTCGGTGAGGACTGCAGCCACTGCACTGTTTACTAAGCACGTCTCTGCTCATCTGCGTACTGGCTATGTTTGGTATCAAAGCTCAGCCCATTCAGTTGAATAGGACTAAGCTGAGAACAGGCCATGTGACCAATATATGTGAAGTCTCACAGCCTGTAAAGTGGAAGCAGCTGATCATGGAGGTCTTGGGTGTCAGACCCTGCTGATCATCAATTAAAGGGAGTTTGTCAGAAGGAAAATTGGTATTAAACAAATGACAGTACTTTATAGGACAGCTATACTACACTTTCCAAAGATACCTTTCTTATTCTGCATTGCAACTTTTGCTGAATTTTATTCTTCTGCAAATTAGGTGAAAAGGCTTTAATTTAATTTCCTGCTAGGGCTTTGCTCTCCGATCTAGATAACCGCCCCTTACCTATTGAGGAGTCACTCAAGCAATGGTGGGTGCTAGGTGGCAGTTATCTAGAGCAGAGAATTAAGCCCCCGCAGGAGAAGACCCGCCCCTAAAGCCCTTTTAGCTAATCTGCATAAGAATAAAATCCTGATTTTCATGAAAATGGTGCTACAATCCAAATTAAGAAAGGCATCTTTGCAAAAAGTTGAGCCTGCCATACAAGGTACTGTCATTAGTTTAATACCAATTTTCCTGCTGACTGATTTCATTTAATAAGTCCAGGGAAAACTTCTGTAAGCTGAGGCTCCATGTTGTGGAAATGCAGCTTTTTTTGTTGCATATTTTATTGCAGATTTTTGAGTGAAAGCCAGAAGTGAATTGAGCAGAAGGGAGAAGTATAAATGCAATGTTTTATACTGCCTATCAAATTCTGACAAGAATAATAGGTCTTGGTCTAATAGGATTATATAGAAGGTAGCCCTTGGGGACCTTATTAGGCCGGGGCTGCCATGTAAAGGAATCAGACCCCCTGCAAACTAGTTCACAGGGGTGCTTATGATTAGAGGAGAGAGCCCCCCGAAACCCTTTAAATGCCACGGTTGCATTTGACTGTGGTATCTAAAGGGTTAAACACACGGAATCTGCAGTTTGCCAATGCAGCGAATTAGGAGCAGTTTACTGGTGGTAAGTACACAGCCGGGCACTCATAGTGTGAGAGACCCGGCACTATTGACGTAGAAAGTATAGACTTTTTATGTTGATCATTAATGGCTTAAAGATTATTACCAGCAACATTTCCCTGCTCTGTAGAGATTATATTAATGTCCACTTTCATGTGGTTACAAATGATTGCTGCTTAGACACTGTCATTTCAAGTAGATTTGGTCTCCGTGAGAAACAAGGCATTATCTTGAAGTGTTCTGCAATAATTTTATTAGACTACTAGAACTGCCTCAGACACAATGGAGTCTTCTTCTAATGTGATACTGTTGCCCATAGCAACCAATTAGGTTATGCCTAGATTTTATTTACAACTTAATTTAGAGAGATGACATCTGCAACTGATGAGAAAATAATTTATAGATGAAACCATGAAAAATATGATAGTTAAATAGTAATATAATTCACCTAGGAAAGAATATGTAAAACCTAATATAATATTTAACCATGTAACCTTGAAGCATAGTGCATTTATTTAGATTTATTTCGGCTATAAAAACATTGTGCTTGACTTCACCTTTTAGCTATCTTTGGCCTATCATTCACAACCGGGGTTAATTTTAAGCATACGGTAAAATATCAGAATGTCTACGGTTGCAATGTACAGCGGATATGGAGTCACTGTGTTACCTACGGTTTTGGCTATGGGGCATTGTCTAAAGCTGGCCATACACATTAGATTTTAGATTGTCTGCTGTTGGTTGGTCTACAATATATAAACCAATGACAGTCTGTTCAATACAGTCAACCATCAACTAAAGTTATTCAGAACCAATTCAGTCGTGTTAGATTTTTTTCTGCCGTCCGACCGCCATGATCTGATGTGTATGAACTAGACTGACAGACCTGAGATTTTTGTATCGTGGGTATGTTTTTCTACTACTAATACACCCACAAAGTGTATATCATTTTCTGTTTTCAGTACTTCATTAGCATCGAGCGAATTTTATCTGTTAATTTTACAGTTGTCTGGTGTAGTCGAACACTCATTGAAAGGTTCATGTTTGTTCATGTGTATGGGACAGTTGGCCATACAACCAGCCAACCAAAGTTCATTTCAGGTGAGAAATGGAAGTCTAAAATTTAATGTGTATGGCCAACTTTAGTGGTCTCTTGGTTTTCACCCTTTACTCCCTGTTCAGAGATGTGACTTTTACTGCTGGGAACCACAAGGTCACTACCTGTAGGAGTAGTCCCACTGTAGATGACAACTGACTTAGGCAGGTCGAGAGACATGAGTGCATAACACAGAGGGATCAGGAAAGAGAGTAGTAAACATATATGGAAAGGTCAAGCCTGGTAGCAGGGGCGTAACTACCAGGGTAGCAGTGGTAGCGGTTGCCACAGGACCAATGATAACATTTGTGTGTGGTCCAATGAAACATGATGTGTCTTTTTTTTTTTTTTTTTTTTTTTATAGGACGTTACCTGCTGGAGTAACCCCCGCTGGTAACAGGCCCTTTTTACTTACCGATCCCCACTCCTACTCAAGGCCACCTATGATTCCCTTTCTGTGGAAACAGCTGTGATCAGGAGCGAGGATCGGTAAGTGAGGCCACAGGCCCGTGAATCCCACAAACACTGTTATCATTATACTCTGACCTTGTAATATAATGGTCATTGGGCCAGGGGAGGTGAGGGAACATAAAAAAAAAACACTGTTACTTATCTCTCTTACATTCCAGCAGGCTTCGTGCCTGTTTGGTGACCTCACAGATGTCACGTGGCCCAAGCTAGCGTCATTATGCGTTTCAAGGCCGGCCTGGGTCAGGTGACGTCTGGACCAACACTGAAAAGGTCTGCAGGGAGTGTGCTAGAGCTAGAGAGAGGTAAGTAACAGTGTTCTTAATATTTATATATCCTCCCCTGGGTCTCGGATCATTATAATCTGCATACCTCCCAACCGTCCCGATTTTCGCGGGACATTCACGATTCCGGTGACATGTCCCGCGGTCCCGGTTGGAGGGAGGTATGTCCCGATTTCAACTCAGATCTGCGTCCAGAGGACGCAGATCTGAGTTGAACACATACGCGGCTGAAGCAAGGAGCTGACACAGGTCAGCTCCTTGCTTCGCTGCTGAACGCTGCCTACTGGCTTGTAGACGCGATGTGATGACGTCACATCGCGTCTACAACTGTGCGCCAGTGAGAGAGAGGCGCGCAGAGAGCAGCGGGGGAACGAAGGAGAAGGTAAGTGTAATGTGGAGGTGGAACGTGAAACTGGGGGCAGATGAAGGAGAGGACGGCATGACACTGGGGGCAGAGATGTGGGGATATGAATCTGGGGCAGAGATGTGGGGACATGAATCTGGGGGCAGAGATGTGGAGACATGAATCTGGGGGTAGAGATGGAGAGGACATGAATCTGGGGGCAGAGATGGAGAGGACATGAATCTGGGGGCAGAGATGGAGCGGACATGAATCTGGGGGCAGAGATGGAGGGGACATGAATCTGAGGGCAGAGATGTGGGGACATGAATCTGGGGACAGAGAAGGAGAGGACATGAATCTGGGGGCAGAGATGGGGGACATGAATCTGGGGGCAGAGATGGAGCGGACATGAATCTGGGGGCAGAGATGGAGGGGACATGAATCTGAGGGCAGAGATGGAGGGGACATGAATCTGGGGACAGAGATGGGGGGGACATGAATCTGGGGGCAGAGATGGAGGGACATGAATCTGGGGGCAGAGATGGAGGGGACATGAATCTGGAGGCAGAGATGGAGGGACATGAATCTGGGAGCAGAGATGGAGGGGACATGAATCTGGGGGCAGAGATGAAGGGGACATGAATCTGGGGACAGAGATGGGGGGACATGAATCTGGGGGCAGAGATGGAGGGACATGAATCTGGGGGCAGAGATGGAGGGGACATGTCACGAACTGAATTCTCTGGGTCTTGAACCCATGACTTCCTGGCTATGTTCTGCGGCCTTAACGATAGTACTATTTGGAATCCTGTTTTGTTCTGTGCTTTACCTTGTCTGGTCTTTTCTGTTGAAGTAATTGGTTATTAAGATCACCTGTTCTGTGGCCAATCACAGTTTAGCCTGTCCTATATAAACCCACAGCTTACTCCATCCTGTGCCTGATTATTCTGGCTGTCTGCTTCCTGTTGCCCTGAAACTCACCACTACCTTGCTGCTCCTGTGTACCGAACCTTGCTTACGCCTGACTACGATTGACCTGCTCCTCCTGTGTACTGAACTTTGCTAACGCCTGACTATGATTGATCTGCTCCTCCTGTGTACCGAACTTTGCTAACGCCTGACTACGATTGATCTGCTCTTCCTGTGTACCGAACCTTGCTAACGTCTGACTACGGTTGATCTGCTCCTCCTGTGTACCGATCCCGGCAAACATCTGACCACGGTTTCTTCTACCTCTGAGGTACCTTTCCTCCATTTATTATTATTTAAGTACTGTACCATTTGCCCCACCATTTGGACTCCAAATCTGATAACTAGCATTGTTACAGGACATGAATCTGGGGGCAGAGATGGAGGGGACATGAATATGGGGGCAGAGATGGAGGGGACATGAATCTGGGGGCAGAGATGGAGGGGACATGAATCTGGGGGCAGAGATGGAGGGGACATGAATCTGGGGGCAGAGATGGGGGAACGTGAATCTGGGGGCAGAGATGTGGGGACGTGAATCTGGGGCAGAGATGTGGGGACGTGAATCTGGGGCAGAGATGTGGGGACATGAATCTGGGGACAGAGAAGGAGAGGACATGAATCTGGGGGCAGAGATGGAGAGGACATGAATCTGGGGGCAGAGATGGAGAGGACATGAATCTGGGGGCAGAGATGGGGGACATGAATCTGGGGGCAGATATGTGGGGACATGAATCTGGGGGCAGAGATGGAGGGGACATGAATCTGGGGCAGAGATGTGGGGACGTGAATCTGGGGCAGAGATGGAGGGGACATGAATCTGGGGCAGAGATGGAGGGGACATGAATCTGGGGCAGAGATGTGGGGACATGAATCTGGGGACAGAGAAGGAGAGGACATGAATCTAGGGGCAGAGATGGAGAGGACATGAATCTGGGGCAGAGATGGAGAAGACATGAATCTGGGGGCAGAGATGGAGAGGACATGAATCTGGGGCAGAGATGGGGGACATGAATCTGGGGGCAGAGATGGAGAGGACATGAATCTGGGGGCAGAGATGAGATGGGGGGACATGAATCTGGGGGCAGAGATGAGGCGGCATGAATCTGGGGGCAGAGATAGGGGGGCATGAATCTGGGGGCAGAGATGTGGGGACGTGAATCTGGGGGCAGATATGTGGGGACATGAATCTGGGGGCAGAGATGGAGGGGACATGAATCTGGGGGCAGAGATGAAGGGGACATGAATCTGGGGGCAGAGATGGGGGACATGAATCTGGGGGCAGAGATGGGGGACATGAATCTGGGGGCAGAGATGGAGGGGGCATGAATCTGGGGGCAGAGATGGAGGGGGCATGAATCTGGGGGCAGAGATAGGGGGACGTGAATCTGGGGGCAGAGATGGAGGGGACATGAATCCGCGCCACACATTTTGTCCCTCTTTCGGTTCTTCAAAAGTTGGGAGGTATGAATCTGGGGTCTGAAATGTACAAATCCTGTGTGTCATCCAATGATCGGGTGGCCTGGTACCAAGTAGTCCACTGCCAGGTACTTGTCCGCAGTAGTGGATGGACGGTATTGGCCACCATGTTCCAACAAGACTGCAAAGTTAGCATGGAAAAGTCAAAGTAATTTTTTGAGCCAGAAAAAAATCATCTTCATGCATGACAATGCACCATCTCATGCAGCAAATAATACCTTTAAGTCATTGCCTGCTATGGTCATAAAAGGAGAAAAATTAATGGTGCGGCCACCATTTTTCCTAATCTCAACCCTATTGAGAACCTTTGGAGAATACTCAAGTAAGGGTGCATGCACACTGAGTAACGCCGGGCGTGTATGAGAGCCGTACACGCCGGCATTACGGCAGACTGCCGAACACTTCCCATTCACTTCAATGGGAGCGCTCGTAACAGCGGCGTTTACGAGCGCTCCCATTGAAGTGAATGGGAAGTGTTCGGCAGCCCTGCTGTAACGCCGGGGTGTACGGCTCTCATACACACCCGGCGTTACTCAGTGTGCATGCACCCTTAGGGTGCATTCAGACTACGTAACGCCGGGCGTGTATGAGAGCCGTACACGCCGGCATTACGGCAGACTGCCGAACACTTCCCATTCACTTCAATGGGAGCGCTCGTAAACGCCGCTGTTACGAGCGCTCCCATTGAAGTGAATGGGAAGTGTTCGGCAGTCTGCCGTAATGCCGGCGTGTACGGCTCTCATACACGCCCGGCGTTACGTAGTCTGAATGCACCCTTAGGGTGCATTCACACAGAGTAAAATGGAGTGTAATTTGGAGCGTATACGGAGCGTTTACGTTAACGCTCCGTATACGCTCCGTAAACGCTCCGTAAACGCTCCAAATTACACTCCATTTTACTCCGTGTGAATGCACCCTAAGAGTTCTATAAAGGTGGTTGGCAGTATATCAAAACAGCAGCTCTAGGAGACTATTCTGACTTCACAAACTCACAAGTTCAATGGATGCAAGAATTGTGAAGGTGATATCAAAAAAGGACTTCTATGTTAGGGTGAATTCACACTGAGTAAACGCTAGCTTATTCTGAACGTAAAACACGTTCAGAATAAGCGGCGTCTAAAGCAGCTCCATTCATTTCTATGGGAGCGGGGATACGAGCGCTCCCCATAGAAATGAATGGGCTGCTTCTTTCACTCCGTGCAGTCCCATTGAAGTGAATGGGGAGTGCCGGCGTATACGGCAAGCTCTGCTCATGCCGGAGCGTACACGCCGGCACTCCCCATTCACTTCAATGGGACTGCACGGAGTGAAAGAAGCAGCCCATTCATTTCTATGGGGAGCGCTCGTATCCCTGCTCCCATAGAAATGAATGGAGCTGCTTTAGACGCCGCTTATTCTGAACGTGTTTTACGTTCAGAATAAGCTAGCGTTTACTCAGTGTGAATGCACCCTTAACATGTAACTTGGCCTGTTAAGATTTTTTATTTCAGTAAATGTGACCTCTTACTGCTGCAAATTCAACATGTTACCATTTTCAGTTCTTTACAACTTATAGAATATTTATTCTGTTGTGCATATTAATTTGGAACAGTGGATCTGAATTTTTTAATTTAGGGGAAAAAACGTTATCATTGGGAAGTTTATCTCATAAAATTTGATTTATACTCTAACGGTTGAAGATTTTAACATTATTCAGACTCTCATTTGCATCGATCATTAGGAAAATCAGTAAATAATAAAATTTGCATAATAATTCAGAACACAATTATAAAGTCATCTCACCCACTAAGCCAAGAAGTTTCCCAATTTTCCAAACTAATTTTTGCCAATTAGTGAGCTAATTTTAAGGCTAAATTTTGGGCTAATCTTCTCTTTTCTGACAGTGGAAGGCTGTTTGTCATAAATCTTCTCACTCCAGCTCACCAGTGGGGGAGGGTCATAAATTTACAAAGCATAGACTGCCAGACATCAAGGAAAATCAGAAAATAGATCAAAGAAAGTCTATCGAGTCGTAGTGTGTTGTGCATGACCTTTGGGACCCACTGGTTTCTGGACTCAGTTGCAACTGTGACCCCTACAGTTACAATCCTATGAAAAAGTTTGGGCACCCCTATTAATCTTAATCATTTTTAGTTCTAAATATTTTGGTGTTTGCAACAGCCATTTCAGTTTGATATATCTAATAACTGATGGACACAGTAATATTTCAGGATTGAAATGAGGTTTATTGTACTAACAGAAAATGTGCAATATGCATTAAACCAAAATTTGACCGGTGCAAAAGTATGGGCACCTCAACAGAAAAGTGACATTAATATTTAGTAGATCCTCCTTTTGCAAAGATAACAGCCTCTAGTCGCTTCCTGTAGCTTTTAATCAGTTCCTGGATCCTGGATAAAGGTATTTTGGACAAACAATTCAAGTTCAGTTAAGTTAGATGGTCGCCGAGCATGGACAGCCCGCTTCAAATCATCCCACAGATGTTCAATGATATTCAGGTCTGGGGACTGGGATGGCCATTCCAGAACATTGTAATTGTTCCTCTGCATGAATGCCTGAGGATTTGGAGCGGTGTTTTGGATCATTGTCTTGCTGAAATATCCATCCCCGGCGTAACTTCAACTTCGTCACTGATTCTTGAACATTATTCTCAAGAATCTGCTGATACTGAGTGGAATCCATGCGACCCTCAACTTTAACAAGATTCCCGATGCCGGCATTGGCTACACAGCCCCAAAGCATGATGGAACCTCCACCAAATTTTACAGTGGGTAGCATGTGTTTTTCTTGGAATGCTGTTTCTTTTTGGACGCCATGCATAACGCCTTTTTTTATAACCAAACAACTCAATTTTTGTTTCCAAAATGAAGCTGCCTTGTCCAAATGTGCTTTTTCATACCTCAGGCAACTCTATTTGTGGCGTACGTGCAGAAACGGCTTCTTTCTCATCACTCTCCCATACAGCTTCTATTTGTGCAAAGTGCGCTGTATAGTTGACCGATGCACAGTGACACCATCTGCAGCAAGATGATGCTGCAGCTCTTTGGAGGTGGTCTGTGGATTGTCCTTGACTGTTCTCACCATTCTTCTTCTCTGTCTTTCTGATATTTTTCTTGGCCTGCCACTTCTGGGCTTAACAAGAACTGTCCCTGTGCTCTTCCATTTCCTTACTATGTTCCTCACAGTGGAAACTGACAGGTTAAATCTCTGAGACAACTTTTTGTATCCTTCCCCTGAACAACTATGTTGAACAATCTTTGTTTTCAGATCATTTGAGAGTTGTTTTGAGTAGCCCATGATGCCACTCTTCAGAGGAGATTCAAATAGGAGATCAACTTGCAATTGGCCACCTTAAATACCTTTTCTTATGATTGGATACATCTGGCTATGAAGTTCAAAGCTCACTGAGGTTACAAAACCAATTTTGTGCTTCAGTAAGTCAGTAAAAAGTAGTTAGGGGAATTCAAATCAATAAAATGATAAGGGTGCCCATACTTTTGCACCGGTCAAATTTTGGTTTAATGCATATTGCACATTTTCTGTTAGTACAATAAACCTCATTTCAATCCTGAAATATTACTGTGTCCATCAGTTATTAGATATATCAAACTGAAATGGCTGTTGCAAACACCAAAATATTTAGAACAAAAAATGATTAAGATTAATAGGGGTGCCCAAACTTTTTCATAGGACTGTATGCTAGAGTGCCCACACTTCCATGACGATTTTTCATGACACATCTCTGCAGTTTGCTGCCAATGTCAATGTCTTTGTTATTTACAATATACAGATATTACCTATTGAAAAGGTATGGAATAACTGACGGACTGAAGGGCTCCAGCGATAAGATAAACAGGAGCCTGCAAGTTTCCCAAGTGTACCATGAGAATAGGGTGCTGAAGCAAATGCTCATTCAGGACTACATTCACATCAGAAGAACACCAAGGTACTTGTGGGCCTAAATACATGGGTGTCAGTGTGAAATTAGGTAATCTTGTCACATATCATTGGATCACTATATGGCAGCTTTATATTAATTTGAGTTGTTATTATTACAGATTTTTCTGTAGTTGCTTGAAAACTTTCTTTTCACTATAACAACACTATAATTATTTATATGAAGATGTTAAAACAATACTTATAATTTTTCAATCCCACGTTGTATGATTTATCACAGGACCAAGAATTTAGAACATAATTTTCTCATTTCTAGCCAATAAGTATTTCAGAAAACAACGACCATTGAAAACTTTGAAGAATGGTCTGTTTTATTACTCCAATATTTTTGTGTGTAAAGATATGCATAAAAATAAAGGGAGCTACATAAAATTAACAGCTCAGATCAAAGATACAATAAAGCAGAGTGATGCTGGAAACTTGAAAAAGAGATAAAATCTATTTTACCTTCAGCTTTGTATTAAATACAAACCAGATTAGCTTTTAATTCATATGGTTTGACTGAATTATACCAGTTTGAAACATATTTCATATACCTGCAGTTATTATACACTCCTGCCCTCTAGTGGCCAACTACGTTGCAAGAGCATTGAATTCATTTTGCGGAAAACTGAAATGCCTTGCCATTGCCCAAGTGACAAGTTATTTTCATAGATATGATAATTAGCCGTCTTTCCATTTCTTGACCCCTTTCGTATTCTTGATTATAAAAACAGCAGGTTCCAGGACTTAACATTCTTTCCAGCAATTACAGCTCTGCATGACTGCAGTCTACTCCTGGCGTCTCTGACAGCCCAGAGCTTAAACTAGTTTACGGAGACTGACAGTGACTTAAAAGGTCAATAAGTCTCATCTTTATTGTGGCAGGCTTATGGGAAATGCGCAATACTGGGCTGCAATTCTAAGCTTGTCAACCTACCCATGCTTCCCAACTCTTGGAGATGTAAAAAATGTTGTGTCAGTCCAGGTAGCTGCAACGGGGCTAAGGAATAGTAGTAGGAAATCTCACCCTGCACTACTCCCACTAGCTAACCCGGTCCCTGCCTCACGGGTGTGGGTCGGCTGTTCTCAGGCTAAGCCTGACCCCAACAGCTCCTCTCTCACTGATTCCGTAGGCCTAGAGGGAAGTGGGAGAAGGAATGCCCTATAAGACCTCTAGGGACTGGAGACTAAAGGGGGTCACCCCTAACGAACAAGTGAAGCTGCTACTGACAGGGACTGACAAGGGTGTGCGCTGACTAACAACACAAGCAGCACACAGGAAAAATGTGGGAAAGGATTCCCCCAAACCAATATGGGAAGGAACCTTACACTAGGAAACAAACACAGGGAAACTGAGTAGAAATCAAAGGATAAGGCAATTCACTCACACAGTCAATTATACACAGAGGGAGGTTTGGTGAACACAGAAGGGAAAACACACAAACCAACTCGTTCACCCAAACCTCCCAAAAACCAACCACGGAACTTCCTCTATCCAAGATAACCACCTACTCCTCCTGCTAAGGCCTAGCTCTGTAAAAGCGACACTCAGCACAGAACCATGGGAGGCATGGGTTTAAATACAGAGTAGAGACCACTCCTTCCAGGTGCAAATGGGAGGACAGATTAATCAACCAGGAAATAAAGCTGCCTACCAGCAGTGCGCGCGTGCAAGTCAGAAGGTGTGCACCAATACCCACGACAGGACAACCCCGCAGCGCCAGAATGCCACCCCAGACACCGCGCAGCCAAAAACTCCCCAGGTAAGAAAAATAGAAAGCAATGAACCACAATACTCCTAACAGGATCCTCCCCTCAAGGAGAAGACTGCGGATTCTCTAGGAGCATCCTTCTTCGGGAACTCCTTGTGGAATTTCTCCACGAGTCTGGGGGCTGACATATCCGACTCCAGAACCCAAGAATTATCCTCAGGACCGTATCCCTTCCATGCCACCAGATACCGTAGCTTCCCCCGAACATATTTGCTATCCAGAACTCGGGATATCTCATACTCCCCGGACTCAGAAACTGGTGGAACCCTAACTGGAGACGTTCCCTTCTTGGCCTTCTTTAACAAGGAGACATGGAACACCCGGTTTATCTTCCACCTTTTAGGTAGTTGCAGCTGCGCCGCCACTTCATTTACCATCTTGATGATCTTAAAAGGACCCACAAACCTGGGACCCAGCTTCTTGCTAGGAACCTTCAACCTGATATTCTTGGTGGACAACCAAACCATCTCACCAGGGAAGAACTGCAACTCTCCTCTCTTCCTATCCGCCTGGACCTTAGCCTGGTGCGACGCCCGCACCAGATTCTCTCGGATACGGGACCATACCCCTTGCAGCTTTTTAGAAAATAGCTCCTCCTCCGGAACTGGGGAAGAAATGGAAGAAAATACTCCGAAAACAGGATGTCTACCACCGGAGCAAAAAAAAGGTGTGGTACCTGTGGCGTTGGAATCATGGTTGTTTAGGGAAAATTCTGCCAGGGGAAGAAAGTCAGCCCAATTATTCTGATTCTCTCGAACAAAACACCTCAGAAACTGTTCCACATCCTGATTCTTCCTCTCTGTTTGCCCGTTAGACTCCGGGTGAAACCCGGAGGAAAACGACAGTGTAACTCCCAGCCTGCTGCAAAAAGCCCGCCAGAATTTAGCCACAAATTGCGGACCCCTGTCCGAAACGATCTCCTCAGGAAGACCATGCAACCTTACAATCTCTTTAATAAATGCTTCTGATAGTGTCTTGGCACATGGCAGCCTGGAAAACGGGATCAAATGGCACATTTTCGTGAAGCGGTCAACGACTACCCAAATGACCGTGAAACCCTTAGACACCGGAAGGCCCGTGATGAAATCCATAGACAGATGAGTCCAAGGTGCCTTAGGAGGTTCCAATGGATGTAGAAGACCGTGGGGACGGGTATGCGACGCCTTGGCTCTTGCACAGACCGAACAATTTTGAACAAACTGCAAGACATCCCTACTCCACCCTGGCCACCAAAAATTCCTAGACACCAATCTCATGGTCTCTGAAACCCCCGGGTGACCAGCAAGAACCGACTCGTGACACTCCCTCAGGAGACTTTGTCGGAGAGTAGTTGGGACAAACAGCTTGTTTCTAGGTATCTTGGAAGGTGCAGCGTGTTGCGCTTCGATCAAGGCCTTCTCCAATTTCGCGCCCAATACTGCTACCACCACTCCATCCCCAAGAATAGTGCCAGGCGCCTCTCGTTCCTCCTCGGTCGACATATACCGGGATAAAGCATCAGCCTTAACATTCTTCGAACCCGGCACATAAGTCACGGTAAAGTGGAACCGCGCAAAAAATAGAGCCCATCTGGCCTGCCGTGCATTTAATCTCTTCGCCGACCCAAGATAAACCAAATTCTTGTGATCAGTAAATACCTGGACTGGCCTTCTGGCCCCCTCCAGGAAATGACGCCAATGTTCGAACGCTAGTTTTATTGCCAGTAGTTCCCTATCTCCGATTTCATAATTCCGTTCAGAGGCAGAGAGTTTCTTAGAAAAGAAGGCACAGGGATGCGTACCCTCCTCGAACTCCTGAGAAAGTACTGCTCCCACCCCCACCGAGGAGGCATCCACCTCCACTCGGAAGGCCAACCTCTCATCCGGCTGTCTCAAAATGGGAGCGGACGAGAATCGCTTCTTCAATTCTTCAAACGCGGCTAGTGCCTCTGGCGACCACTTAGCACAGTCAGCCCCCTTCTCAGTCAAGTCCGAGATGGGTTTCACAACCTCAGAAAATCCCTTAATAAACTGGCGATAGTAGTTGGAGAATCCCAAGAACCGTTGGACCGCCTTTAGGTTCTCAGGTCGCGGCCACTCCAAGACTGCCCTGACCTTCTCAGGGTCCATCTCGAACCCCTTGTCCAATAGGATATAGCCAAGGAAACATAATTTATTGACCGCGAACACACATTTCTCCAGCTTAGCACTTAATTGGTTAACCCTCAGGAGATCTAAAACCTCTCTCACTCTCTCCCAATGAGTCTCCAAATCCGGGGTGTAAATGAGTATATCGTCCAGATAGACCACAACCCCCCTCCCTATGACGGCACTTAGTACATCATTAATAAAATTCTGAAAAAACGCGGGCGCATTAGTTAGACCAAAAGGCATCACCAGACTCTCAAAGTGTCCTAGGGGTGTGTTAAACGCTGTTTTCCACTCATCCCCCTTCTTGATTCTCAGCAAGTTATACGCCCCACGTAAATCTATTTTACTAAACCAGCGAGCTCCCGTAATCTGGCTGAATAGATCCGAGATCAACGGGATGGGATAGGGATTCCGCACCGTGATTTTATTAATCTCCCTAAAATCCAAACAAGGGCGCAACCCTCCATCTTTCTTCTTTACAAAGAAAAACCCCACTGCTACTGGGGACTTAGATGGGCGAATATGCCCCACCTCTAGACTCCCCTCAATATACACCTTGAGCGCCTCCCTCTCCGGAATAGTGAGATTGTACAACCTTGTCTTGGGTAACACTGCATTTGGTATAAATTTAATTGAGCAATCATAGGTGCGATGTGGTGGTAATGTCTTGGCTGCCCTTTCCTCAAAGACCTCCCTGAACTCACATATTTCTTGAGGCAAATTGTCTATAGACAAAGACATAACGGATATGGGCAGACATCGACCATTACACCCCTGCCCCCAAGAAACTACTGACTCGGTCTCCCAGTTGATAATAGGGTTATGCTGCTTCAGCCAGGGCCACCCCAACACTACTTGTGCTGGTAACTTAGACAATAAGAACAAGTTAATCTCTTCCTTGTGACCACCCACAATAAACTCCAGACTCTCCACCTGTTTGGAGATGACAGCTTGCTGTAGAGGGGTCTTATCAATAGCCCACACCGGTATCTGAGACTTCAAGACCAAAGGACTCACCCTTAGTTGCTCACAAAACTCTGAGTCAATAAGGTTGACTGCTGAACCACAATCAACCAAAATCCGGCACTTCTGCCCATTTACCCATCCATCAAGGGTCAACCCGGCAGTCTGAGTACAGGAAACATACACACCTCCCTCCTTAGTAGGTTTTCTCCCTTTACCCTCAATAGACCTGGGGTTATTACTCTCCTTGGCGAACCATTCTCCGGAGGGGCATACCCTTGCTACATGTCCCATCCCTCCACACACAAAACAGCGTACTGTGCGGGACCCTTCACTCTTGGGTCTAGCACTTCGCACAGTGGCCCCAATCTGCATGGGTTGGTCCCCCGAGTCCTCTCTAAATACAGAGAATTGAGGAGGGCTAACCCCCCCAGGACTCTTGTCTCCATGCTCCCGGAGGCGCCGTCCAACTCTAATTGCCAGCTGCATGGCCTCATCTAGATCTCCCGGAACAGGGTGAGAAACTAGATGGTCTTTAACCTGGTCTGAGAGTCCTGTCTCAAACTGACTAAGTAGAGCGGGGTCATTCCAGTGTACTTCTGCTGCCCACCTACGAAACTCTGTGCAATATTTCTCTATAGCGTGATCCCCTTGCACCAAACGTCATAGGTTATACTCAGCCGTGCGTACCCTGTCTGGGTCGTCATACAGTAACCCCATTGTGGAGAAAAACGCCTCTACAGTTAGTAAGCAAGCTGAGTCGGCTGGTAACGAATGTGCCCAGATGAGGGGATCATCTCTCAATAAAGTAATAATAATCCCAACTCTCTGTACCTCAGAACCGAAGGAAAACGGCCGTAGCCGGAAATACAAAAGACAGTCCTTTTGAAAGCGGAAAAAATCTGACCTCTTACCTCGGAAGGGTTCAGGTAAGCTGACTTTTGGCTCCAGAGGCCGACCCACAGGGGCGCTACTCACCTGCCTCTGTATGCCCTCCACCTGAGAGGCTGTGTGTTGAGCCAACTGCTGTAACTGAGATACGTCAGAAGCTTGGATGGCATCCATTCGTAGCTTGATCCCCTCCATCTCAGTGGAGATCTGCTGCACCGCCTGGTATAACTGTTTCAGGTCCGTCATAATGCAAACGAACCTTTCCTTTTTTTTTTTTTTTTTTTTTTTTTTTTTACGGCTGAGTGTACTGTTGTGTCAGTCCAGGTAGCTGCAACGGGGCTAAGGAATAGTAGTAGGAAATCTCGCCCTGCACTACTCCCACTAGCTAACCCGGTCCCTGCCTCACGGGTGTGGGTCGGCTGTACTCAGGCTAAGCCTGACCCCGACAGCTCCTCTCTCACTGATACCGTAGGCCTAGAGGGAAGTGGGAGAAGGAATGCCCTATAAGATCTCTAGGGACTGGAGACTAAAGGGGGTCACCCCTAACGAACAAGTGAAGCTGCTACTGACAGGGACTGACAAGGGTGTGCGCTGACTAACAACACAAGCAGCACACAGGAAAAATGTGGGAAAGGATTCCCCAAACCAATATGGGAAGGAACCATACACTAGGAAACAAACACAGGGAAACTGAGTGGAAATCAAAGGATAAGGCAATTCACTCACACAGTCAAATAACACACAGAGGTAGGATTGGTGAACACAGAAGGGAAAACACACAAACCAACTAGTTCACCCAAACCTCCCAAAAACCAACCACGGAACTTCCTCTATCCCAGATAACCACCTACTCCTCCTGCTAAGGCCTAGCTCTGTAAAAGCGACACTCAGCCCAGAACCATGGGAGGCATGGGTTTAAATACAGAGTAGAGACCACTCCTTCCAGGTGCAAATGGGAGGACAGATTAATCAACCAGGAAATAAAGCTGCCTACCAGCAGTGCGCGCATGCAAGTCAGAAGGTGTGCACCAATACTCACGACAGGACAACCCCGCAGCGCCAGGATGCCACCCCAGACACTGCGCAGCCAAAAACTCCCCAGGTAAGAAAAATAGAAAGCAATGAACCACAATACTCCTAACAAAAAATAACTACATTCCTCATAAAAGTTTGATAATTTTGTGCTCTAAACTTGTCCACACAAAGTTGGAAGCAATTTTCTAAAATGTCATTGTATGTTGTAGCATTAATATTACCCTTCACTGAAACTTATCCAAACCCTGAAATACAGCACCATATTATTATTTTCCTCCATCAAATTTTACATTCTGAAAGGTACTGTTTCCCAGGCACACCTGCTACTCCTAAACTTATAGCCGATATATCCTCTAGACCACTGTCAGGAATCTCAGCTCAACTACTATTGCTTTAAGGTTACCATGCTGACCTGGACGGTCTCTGCAGTGTCAGAGTTCTCTGGTTTATCCAATTATTAGCTGTGGATTTGTATTTAAACCCTCTTCCTCCTCAACCAGGTGCCGGCAATTGGTAGTTCCATGTCTGATTTTCACACCTGATTCTTTGTGTTGCACAGCTTTATACTAACCTCCAGGCACTGACATTTGGCTTGATACTGAAAAACTACTTGTCTACTTATCTGACTCTGAAGTGATCTCTAGGAACTGACTCATGCCTTAATAATGGAAAAACGCTTGTCCCCTGACTCCTACTTTGCTGTTTCCTCTTGATTTGACTACTGAACTGGATGTTAACTCTCCTGATTTATCCTCCTGATTCTGATCAGTTTATTGTAGGTTCTGATTTCATTTCTGATTGTGGAGCGTTTATTCCTCGTATGGTTTCTGAGGTGATAACTTGGACTCTGAGTTCAGCACAATTCCATCTATCTATCTCTCAGTGCTGTATACGGTTTAAACAGCTAGTTCTACTGCTATCAGCCAGATCCTGCTATTTTCTGATATAGTCTACCACTCAGTGTCCACAGTGCATTGGGTATGCCTGTCTTCCCTTGAAAATATCATTGAAGCATTAAGATAGATCAGTAGAAACAAGATGCTTAATGAAGCCTTGATGAAGATGATGAAATAAAGGCTGAAGTTTTATGATCTACATCAGTGATTTGGTACATCAGTTGTCATTTATCATGTTTCCACTACTCTAGAGTCAAGTAGCAACTTGGTCTCTCTACACCACTCCAGCCAATGCTTACTATTGCACATGGTGATCAAAGACTTGTTTGCTAAACCGCTGCTAAAGCATGGAAACAGAATTCCTGAAGCTTCAGATGTACAGTTCCTGTGCTGATAGCACTTTCAGAGGCAATTTGGTACTCTGTAGTGAGTCAGTGAATAGGGAGTTTATATGCACCCAGCACTATGAGATGATTTGGTTCTAGCTGCTTCCACTTATAATAAGTTACAGTATACAGAAGTGATATGAAATGATTAGTGGTAAAGGTGACACCCTTTTATAGTCATCACAGTCACTATATTTACTATAGTTGTGACTGATATTGTGAATTGAATGCAACTATTAAAGAGGTTTTCTTGTTACACTCTTGCCATACAGTTTATATTGTCATATAGCCAAAGTGGTCTGAATACAGAGATGGGAAATTCTTGCACTGTAATGTTGACTAAAAGTATTAGTTATTAATAATTTTGCTGTCCCCTTGCATGCTGTGGTATATGGTATTCAAGTGGGCATGGCCTAACAGAACTACAGGAGCATACTGCGCCTGCTCGCGTAAGTGACCACAAAAAAATGGCTGCATGTGAAGTCGGCTCTGCCCGAGGCCTGCTGGCAGAGCTGACTTGCATTGAATTTTGAACCCCCGCGCACCAGAAGAAGACGCGTGTAGAGGCCGTTGCTGAAGAAGATGGAGGCGGTACTGGAGAGAGTTGTCTCGCAGCATTGGGGACGCCCCCAGTGCTGTTTGAGTGCTGGGGCCCGCCCCCAGTGCTGCGAGATAAGTCATTTGCATACCGACAAAAACCAGGATTTCAAGCAGTTTCTCCCCATAATATAATGTCCCTCTCCTGGTACCAGCCAAACAAAAAAAAACAAAAAAAACACTGATACTCACCTCTCCCCATCCCCTGCTGTTCTGACTGAAGTCTCTGCTCCTGGAGGCTTCAGGGAGTTATAGCGCAATGTGAGTGACATCATTACATCGTGCCTATTCCTCTTGGAGCAAACAAGGGGAGGATGATGAAGCAGGGAATGGACGGATCCCTGTTGAACATTTATATTCAACCTCTTCTGCATCTGAATGCAGATGAGTTGTAGTCGGGACATACATCTAGCCAACCAAGACAGTGAGCGGGACAGGACCAGTAATATGGGACTGTTCCACTAAATCCAAGACAGTTGAGAGGTATGCATTACGGCCTAAAGCCAGCAACTAATGGCTTAACACTGCACATTCAGTGCATGTTAGAGGTTTATGTTGGGTGGATTTCTTCAAATTTGAATATGGCATAGCGCACCAGACTGTAAGTTCCATACAATTGCAAAAAATAGCATAACAAATTAGCAATGCATACCAGTCCAGAACACGACTTTGGTATTTGTCAGATGAATGTGTGAGCAGACTGTAAACAAAAGTACAGGAAATTGACAAAAACTGTTTTTTTACAGCATTGTGTTTAGTGAATCAAAAGAGGAAGTTTGGAAAGTGTGCACAACTTTTTCTTTAAAAAAAAACCAAACCAAAACCTCTTTTCAGTAAATGACATTAAAATTCAGTCTGTTTCTATGGCACTAATACATCCTCTAAGTGAAAGATGCTGATTTCATTCATTTTTTTACTATAATAATGGTGAAACAAGACATGTCTGAATGTCTAAAGAGTTCCTCATAGTGAGGTTTTATGCTGCCATCTTGTGAAGAAAAAGGATTTTGCATGAAGTTCAGTGGGGGAAAGCAGCAGGGCCAAAGATAGTAAAACAGGAATACACAATTACACAGGAATACACTTTTTCGAGGTATCATTCACATGTCAATGTGAATGGCCATTACAAAGTCTTGGAATATTTTCACATGTTTTTGTCTTTGTTTTTTCACATGTTTTTTTACGGTGCGCGCATACGCCGCGTTAACACCGCGTGTACGCGGCGTTAACGCGGCGTATGCACGCACCGTAAAAAAACGCGGCATACACGTCCCGTAAACGCGCCACGTTGCGTGGCGTGTTTACTCCGTGTGAACGAGCCTTTAGACTAAGGCCCCACAGGACGTCTCGAAGCTAAAAAGTGCTACAGGAAAAACCACAGTGGCAATGCATCACGGTTCTTTTTGCAGCGCTTTGACCAGAAAACCGCTGGCGTTTCTGTAGATATAATTGACATTCTGCAATTTCCAAAACTGTGCCGGTTTTGGAAATCACAGCGTATCCGCACCACAGTTTTTAAAGCAAAGTGGGCAAGGGATTTGCTAAAATCCCATCCACTTTGCCTGTACTGTAAACTGCCATGATTTTTCCCGCTGCGTTTCCGCAGCGGGCAAATCGCAGTGTATCCGGCCCATGGGGCCCCAGCCTAATGTGGTAACTCCTTAATTGGTTGGAGTTTCCATCAATAGAGCCATATGAGGGCTTGTTTTTTTGTAGAATAATCTGTAGTTTTAAATTGCACCATTTGGGATATATACAATGTATTGAATAACTTTCATAGATTTCTGGGAGAATTATATATATAAAAAAAAAACATCAATTCTGTAGAAATCTGCAACTTTTTTAGTTTGTTTGCACAAAAATGTTTCAATTGTTTGAACCCTTATGCCACCCATTCCACGTTTGAAAAGTAAAGGAAAGCAGGTGTGAAAAATCTATACACCAAATTTATGAAATGTGACCTAAAAATATACATACTCAGTTTTCTGTTCTGCCTGGGATTCAACAGATCCCCAATCCTCATGTAGGCAGAAGATCAACAAAGACCAATCTGCAACCTCCTCCAGAGAGGTGCGTAAGCATATTTTGTTATTTTAAACTTCCATAGAGGGGAAGAAAATGACTTGGAACACCCTTTTCAGATAGAAGTGTTATAAACAACAATTTTAGGGTAAGTTCACATGGAGTTTTTTGGTCAGGGTTTTGAGGCCGTATTCACCTTAAAACCCTGACCAAAAAGACGGCTCCCATTGATATCAATGGGAGCCGCTCAGGTCTTTTTTCCGGGAGCCGTTTCTTCCGCCTCCCGGAAAAAAGAAGCGAGGTACTCATTCTTCAGGCCTCATTCTTCGCCTGAAGACACACCCTCCTCCGGACTAGGCCCATTCAGTGGGCCTAATCTGGAGCAGAGTGCGCGGATTGATGGCGGTGCAGTGCACCGGCTTTCAGTCGCAGCTACCCGTTTTTTGAATCGGAACTTAAGGCAGCCTCCGCCTCAGGTTCTGATCCAAAAAATCCTGTGTGAACTTACCCTTATCATTTTGCGGAACTTGCATCAGCTTTGGTACAAAATACGTCCCTCCATCAAAACTGACTTTATAAACTCTTTCTGGGTAAGGCCCCATGTAGCGAAACACAGCAAATTAAAAAAGCAGAAAAAAAAGGCGAAGGAAACACATCGCTGTTTTTTTCACAGAATTTTTTCATTGCATTTTCGCAGTTTTCCTCAACGGACTTTATGCCCCTATTATACCTATACAGAAAATGCCAGTGTTCCTGCCTGGTATAACTGACGTGCCAATTTTCAAAAATGTAAGCGTCTTTGAAAATGCAATTTTTCCGCTGCAGATTTTTTTCTGTTATGTATGGATGGGATTAGCCACAATCCAGGTACTGTAAAGCGCAGTGTTTTTGCAATGTGGGGCTTCAGCTTAAGACTGAGTTTTTTATAGAATAAATTGTTTTTGTATTGCTGCAAAGACAGACCTATATAAAGAGTTGTTTTTGCAGGACCACTTTTGATTGTCATTAGTGATATTTTGGGGTACATTTGACTTTTTCATCATTTCTCTTTTTTTATGCTTTATAATGTATTTATTTTAATAAAGGGGTCATTATTAGAGATGAGTGAACACTAAAATGTTCGAGGTTCGAAATTCGATTCGAACAGCCGCTCACTGTTCGAGTGTTCGAATGGGTTTCGAACCCCATTATAGTCTATGGGGAACATAAACTCGTTAAGGGGGAAACCCAAATTCGTGTCTGGAGGGTCACCAAGTCCACTATGACACCCCAGGAAATGATACCAACACCCTGGAATGACACTGGGACAGCAGGGGAAGCATGTCTGGGGGCATAAAAGTCACTTTATTTCATGGAAATCCCTGTCAGTTTGCGATTTTCGCAAGCTAACTTTTCCCCATAGAAATGCATTAGCCAGTGCTGATTGGCCAGAGTACGGAACTCGACCAATCAGCGCTGGCTCTGCTGGAGGAGGCGGAGTCTAAGATCGCTCCACACCAGTCTCCATTCAGGTCCGACCTTAGACTCCGCCTCCTCCCGCAGAGCCAGCGCTGATTGGCCGAAGGCTGGCCTATGCATTCCTATGCGAATGCAGAGACTTAGCAGTGCTGAGTCAGTTTTGCTCAACTACACATCTGATGCACACTCGGCACTGCTACATCAGATGTAGCAATCTGATGTAGCAGAGCCGAGGGTGCACTAGAACCCCTGTGCAATCTCAGTTCACGCTAATAGAATGCATTGGCCAGCGCTGATTGGCCAATGCATTCTATTAGCCCGATGAAGTAGAGCTGAATGTGTGTGCTAAGCACACACATTCAGCACTGCTTCATCATGCCAATACAATGCATTAGCCAGTGCTGATTGGCCAGAGTACGGAATTCGGCCAATCAGCGCTGGCTCTGCTGGAGGAGGCGGAGTCTAAGGTCGGACCTGAATGGAGACTGGTGTGGAGCGATCTTAGACTCCGCCTCCTCCAGCAGAGCCAGCGCTGATTGGCCGAATTCCGTACTCTGGCCAATCAGCGCTGGCCAATGCATTCTATTAGCCCGATGAAGTAGAGCTGAATGTGTGTGCTTAGCACACACATTCAGCTCTACTTCATCAGGCTAATAGAATGCATTGGCCAATCAGCGCTGGCCAATGCATTCTATTAGCTTGATGAAGCAGAGTGTGCACAAGGGTTCAAGCGCACCCTCGGCTCTGATGTAGCAGAGCCGAGGCTGCACAAGGGTTCAAGTGCACCCTCGGCTCTCCTACATCAGAGCCGAGGGTGCGCTTGAACCCTTGTGCAGCCTCGGCTCTGCTACATCAGAGCCGAGGGTGCGCTTGAACCCTTGTGCACACTCTGCTTCATCAAGCTAATAAAGTGCATTGGCCAGCGCTGATTGGCCAGAGTACGGAATTCGGCCAATCAGCGCTGGCCAATGCATCCCTATGGGAAAAAGTTTATCTCACAAAAATCATAATTACACACCCGATAGAGCCCCAAAAAGTTATTTTTAATAACATTCCCCCCTAAATAAAGGTTATCCCTAGCTATCCCTGCCTGTACAGCTATCCCTGTCTCATAGTCACAAAGTTCACATTCTCATATGACCCGGATTTGAAATCCACTATTCGTCTAAAATGGAGGTCACCTGATTTCGGCAGCCAATGACTTTTTCCAATTTTTTTCAATGCCCCCGATGTCGTAGTTCCTGTCCCACCTCCCCTGCGCTGTTATTGGTGCAAAAAAGGCGCCAGGGAAGGTGGGAGGGGAATCGAATTTTGGCGCACTTTACCACGCGGTGTTCGATTCGATTCGAACATGGCGAACACCCTGATATCCGATCGAACATGTGTTCGATAGAACACTGTTCGCTCATCTCTAGTCATTATGATTGATGGATGGACAACAGCAGAGCCAGACAGATCCTACTCACACCTAATTGGGTCTATCAGGGATCCATTATTTTGAAAGACAAAAAAAAGTCCTGTATGCAGGACCTTTTCATCTGCAATTTCAGGCAGACTCTATGATGGAGGCTCGTAAGAGAGCTTCCATTACAGATATAAACCCTTAAAAGTAAGTGCATTTATATGTATTTCTATAATGAAGCTGAGGTCACACTCAAGGCGCAGCGAATGCAGCTCAGTTTGAAAACAGCAAGACTTCAGGATTTTTTTCACTATAAATAATGACAGAAAATGTAAGAAAACATACCTCATAGACAGAGATTTACAAGTTGGCAAAATAAAATCCAGTCACAGAGTGCCCTAAACTTCAAAGTGCTTGTGGCATAATACATTTTGAGCAAATTCATACTGTGTTTGCAGTTCCTGAAGCATATACTGAACACAAACATAGGGCCTTGTTTCAGGGCCACTTTAACCATAGGGTCAACGGTGTACTTGCACCAGGCCCTATGGTAGCCAGGACCCATTTGGGACACCCCCGCATATAGGGTGCTGTCTCAGGCAGTGGTTCTGGACTGTCACAACTCCAAGTCATCCATGTCCTCTGTAAGGAAATGAGTTGGGTACAAAGGTGTTGTCCAGGTTCTGTTTCACCATTTGGTCCCTGTCTCTTCTCCCATTGTCTTGGTGCAGTTGGTGTGATGTAGTGCGGTCAAATAGATTGTGCCTGTTGCTCCCTGAAGCCTCCGGGACTAAAGACAGTAGAAAACAGGGGAATGGGGAAAGGTGATTATTAAGGTCTTTATCTTTGTTTGATATATACGGTGGGGTACCTGAAGAGGACATGAAACTGTGTGGGCAAATAGGAGGGGCATAAGAAACTGTGGGGGTAACTTGGGGGAGACATGAAACTGTAAGGGCAACTTGGGGGAGAAATGAAACTATGGGGGCAACCTGGGGGGGGGGTCATGAAATTATGGGGGTAACCTTGGGAGAGGCATGAAACTATGGGGACAACATGGAGGTGGATATGTGGAACTGTGGGGGCAACTAGAGGGAACATGAAAATGTGGAGGCAACTGAAGGGGGCCATTATTATATAATATCTGAGGGCCTACTAGGGTGAGACAGGTTAATGTGTGATGAATGCAGTGGTATTTCACTGTGTGATGGACCTCAGAGGGACATTATATTGTATGAGGCCACATTGGAGGCATTATACTGTTTGAGGGCCACTAAGGGCCATTATGCTATGTGGGAACATTAAAATTTTACGTGGGTCAGGTATTTCAAAGTGGTGGTGATGGGTTAAAATGGCCCTGACTTTTGCCACGTTGGGAAGGTATATGTAAAAATATATTATACTCATTAACCTAAAAAATTGACTAAGAAGAAGTTGTAGGAATTATATGTAATGATGACCTATGTAAGTGACTACAATATTACAAATGGAAGCATACAGGTTCCATATGGTATCATGCAGCACAGTTGCCCATATATGTTGCAACCGGGCCTATAGATTCTGCACACTGGTAGGCTGCTGAAGCTGGTTTGGTTTGGGACCATTTGGTCCCAGAAATGCTGACAACTGACAGAAAAAGGAAGTGTTGCAATCTATTAGAGACATTCTGAGGGAAACCCTCATTGTGTGTGGGTGAGCACAGCCCTGCTGAAAAATTCTAGTTGGAAGCCCTAGTCGCAGGACATTCTGCACACGTTACTGAGTTGTTATTGTCCTTTGTAGTACTACTAAGGGTGAACAAATATCACATTTAATGGTTCTCTAAATCATCACCAGCAGTTGAGGCAGTGTATCTCTCCACAGTAAAGACATGATTGCAATGCTCACCATGAAGCCTTCATACTCGATCTTGACCATTGTCAGATCCCAGCCAATATGTAGAAGTCCATGACTTTTGGATATGGGATGTCCCTCACTCCTTCCTAAAACCACCCAAACTACAGTAAATATTGACTTTGGAATAAATGCACAAAACACTTTATTTTGGGTGTCAAAATGGCCACAGCTTTATTAAACTCACAGAAGTAAAATAATGACAGAAGGTGTCAGGTGAAGTGCTAGACCATTGGGATTCACGAATACTGTGAGATCCCCTGCTGTCTGACATACAGCACCCGGCCAGACAGCAATAAATAAATAAAGGCTTGCAATTCTAGCAGAGCCAGTACACTTTAAGGGCACCAACGACCCTGTGCTTAACCCCTGTGCCCGCCCCTGGATGACGTTACTATTACCACATCCCTTAGGCTGGCCATTTCCAAAGCTCAGCCTGTTCACCACCATGAGGTTTAACCTCCTCTATTAGCTAAAATAAGTCCACAATAACTTGCCTGCAACTTCCACCTGACTCCTCAACCGCAAAAGTAAAGCTGTGACAGTTTACCAATGGACCATGTGACACGTAACACTTTATTACACATGACTTACTAAACATGGCAAACCCCCGACTCACAAAGAGTCATCCTACAGCACTCAGGAGAGGAAAGACCTGTGGAGGAAACCTCTAGGGAACCATGGCTGGAGGACTGCCCTTCCCTTGGGCTTAGAAGGATAATTCCCAACAATAACTCATCAAAGTCATCTCATAATTGAATATATAGAGCCAGATACACAATTACAGTAACAAAGAAATGATACAATAATAGAGATGAGCGAACAGTGTTCTATCGAACACATGTTCGATCGGATATCAGGGTGTTCGCCATGTTCGAATCGAATCGAACACCGCGTGGTAAAGTGCGCCAAAATTCAATTCCCCTCCCACCTTCCCTGGCGCCTTTTTTGCACCAATAACAGCGCAGGGGAGGTGGGACAGGAACTACGACACCGGGGGCATTGAAAAAAATTGGAAAAAGTCATTGGCTGCCGAAATCAGGTGACCTCCATTTTAGACGAATAGTGGATTTCAAATCCGGGTCATATGAGAATGTGAACTTTGTGACTATGAGACAGGGATAGCTGTACAGGCAGGGATAGCTAGGGATAACCTTTATTTAGGGGGGAATGTTATTAAAAATAACTTTTTGGGGCTCTATCGGGTGTGTAATTGTGATTTTTGTGAGATAAACTTTTTCCCATAGGGATGCATTGGCCAGCGCTGATTGGCCGAATTCCGTACTCTGGCCAATCAGTGCTGGCCAATGCATTCTATTAGCTTGATGAAGCAGAGTGTGCACAAGGGTTCAAGCGCACCCTCGGCTCTGATGTAGCAGAGCTGAGGCTGCACAAGGGTTCAAGCGCACCCTCGGCTCTGATGTAGGAGAGCCGAGGGTGCACTTGAACCCTTGTGCACCCTCGGCTCTGCTACATCAGAGCCGAGGGTGCGCTTGAACCCTTGTGCACACTCTGCTTCATCAAGCTAATAGAATGCATTGGCCAGCGCTGATTGGCCAATGCATTCTATTAGCCCGATGAAGTAGAGCTGAATGTGTGTGCTAAGCACACACATTCAGCTCTACTTCATCGGGCTAATAGAATGCATTGGCCAGCGCTGATTGGCCAGAGTACGGAATTCGGCCAATCAGCGCTGGCTCTGCTGGAGGAGGCGGAGTCTAAGATCGCTCCACACCAGTCTCCATTCAGGTCCGACCTTAGACTCCGCCTCCTCCAGCAGAGCCAGCGCTGATTGGCCGAATTCCGTACTCTGGCCAATCAGCACTGGCTAATGCATTGTATTGGCGTGATGAAGCAGTGCTGAATGTGTGTGCTTAACACACACATTCAGCTCTACTTCATCGGGCTAATAGAATGCATTGGCCAATCAGCGCTGGCCAATGCATTCTATTAGCGTGAACTGAGTTTGCACAGGGGTTCTAGTGCACCCTCGGCTCTGCTACATCAGATTGCTACATCTGATGTAGCAGTGCCGAGTGTGCATCAGATGTGTAGTTGAGCAAAACTGACTCAGCACTGCTAAGTCTCTGCATTCGCATAGGAATGCATTGGCCAGCCTTCGGCCAATCAGCGCTGGCTCTGCCGGAGGAGGCGGAGTCTAAGGTCGGACCTGAATGGAGACTGGTGTGGAGCGATCTTAGACTCCGCCTCCTCCAGCAGAGCCAGCGCTGATTGGTCGAGTTCCGTACTCTGGCCAATCAGCACTGGCCAATGCATTTCTATGGGGAAAAGTTAGCTTGCGAAAATCGCAAACTGACAGGGATTTCCATGAAATAAAGTGACTTTTATGCCCCCAGACATGCTTCCCCTGCTGTCCCAGTGTCATTCCAGGGTGTTGGTATCATTTCCTGGGGTGTCATAGTGGACTTGGTGACCCTCCAGACACGAATTTGGGTTTCCCCCTTAACGAGTTTATGTTCCCCATAGACTATAATGGGGTTCGAAACCCATTCGAACACTCGAACAGTGAGCGGCTGTTCGAATCGAATTTCGAACCTCGAACATTTTAGTGTTCGCTCATCTCTATACAATAATACATTAGACAGGAAAATGTGAAAAAAGCAAGTGTAACTTAATGATGAAAAGAGGGCGGACGGGCGGGAAATGCTTCATCCAGGTCTTGTGATGAGAAAGAGGATGAAGATGGATGAGACAGGAAGTGACATCTATTCCTAACTCCTCCCTCCCTACAGTAACACACTAAGCACTATATACTAAAGCAGAATATACACAGATATATACTCCTAAAGCTGAATATACACAAATGTATACTCCTAAAGCAGAATATACAGTTAGGGCCAGAAATATTTGGACAGTGACACAATTTTCGCGAGTTGGGCTCTGCATGCCACCACATTGGTTTTGAAATGAAACCTCTACAACAGAATTCAAGTGCAGATTGTAACGTTTAATTTGAAGGGTTGAACAAAAATATCTGATAGAAAATGTAGGAATTGTACACATTTCTTTACAAACACTCCACATTTTAGGAGCTCAAAAGTAATTGGACAAATAAACATAACCGAAACAAAATATTTTTATTTTCAATATTTTGTTGCGAATCCTTTGGAGGCAATCACTGCCTTAAGTCTGGAACCCATGGACATCACCAAATGCTGGGTTTCCTCCTACTTAATGCTTTGCCAGACCTTTACAGCCGCAGCCTTCAGGTCTTGCTTGTTTGTGGGTCTTTCCGCCTTAAGTCTGGATTTGAGCAAGTGAAATGCATGCTCAATTAGGTTAAGATCTGGTGATTGACTTGGCCATTGCAGAATGTTCCACTTTTTTGCACTCATGAACTCCTGGGTAGCTTTGGCTGTATGCTTGGGGTCATTGTCTATCTGTACTATGAAACGCCGTCCGATCAACTTGGCAGCATTTGGCTGAATCTGGGCTGAAAGTATATCCCGATACACTTCAGAATTCATCCGGCTACTCTTGTCTGCTGTTATGTCATCAATAAACACAAGTGACCCAGTGCCATTGAAAGCCATGCATGCCCATGCCATCACGTTGCCTCCACCATGTTTTACAGAGGATGTGGTGTGCCTTGGATCATGTGCCGTTCCCTTTCTTCTCCAAACTTTTTTCTTCCCATCATTCTGGTACAGGTTGATCTTTGTCTCATCTGTCCATAGAATACTTTTCCAGAACTGAGCTGGCTTCTTGAGATGTTTTTCAGCAAATTTAACTCTGGCCTGTCTATTTTTGGAATTGATGAATGGTTTGCATCTAGATGTGAACCCTTTGTATTTACTTTCATGGAGTCTTCTCTTTACTGTTGACTTAGAGACAGATACACCTACTTCACTGAGAGTGTTCTGGACTTCAGTTGATGTTGTGAACGGGTTCTTCTTGACCAAAGAAAGTATGCGGCGATCATCCACCACTGTTGTCATCCGTGGACGCCCAGGCCTTTTTGAGTTCCCAAGCTCACCAGTCAATTCCTTTTTTCTTAGAATGTAACCGACTGTTGATTTTGCTACTCCAAGCATGTCTGCTATCTCTCTGATGGATTTTTTTTTTTTCAGCCTCAGGATGTTCTGCTTCACCTCAATTGAGAGTTCCTTTGACCGCATGTTGTCTGGTCACAGCAACAGCTTCCAAATGCAAAACCACACACCTGGAATCAACCCCAGACCTTTTATCTACTTCATTGATTACAGGTTTACGAGGGAGACGCCTTCAGAGTTAATTGCAGCCCTTAGAGTCCATTGTCCAATTACTTTTGGTCCCTTGAAAAAGAGGAGGCTATGCATTACAGAGCTATGATTCCTAAACCCTTTCTCCGATTTGGATGTGGAAACTCTCATATTGCAGCTGGGAGTGTGCACTTTCAGCCCATATTATATATATAATTGTATTTCTGAACATGTTTTAGTAAACAGTTAAAATAAAAAAACTTGTGTCACTGTCCAAATATTTCTGGCCCTAACTGTACACAGATATATACTCCTAAAGCTGAATATACACAGATATATACTCCTACCGCTGGATATACACAGATATATACTCCTAAAGCTGAATATACACAGATATATACTACTAAAGCTGAATATACACAGATATATACTCCTAAAGCAGAATATACACAGATATATTCTTAAATCTGAACCAGTCTGTATAAATCTACACAACTACTGCACGAAGAAGAAACTGCAGGAGTTATTGGTTCCCCCATCCCAAAGTCATGTCCCCCTTTGCCGATGGCTCCGGGGGTGTCTGGATTCTTGTTCACTAAACCACTTCAAACAAAGGCAGAGGAGAATGGTTATCAATGGTAGTCCATGTAATAGACACCAAAATATCTTCTGTGGTGTGCCTGGAAATGGTCCGGGCCCTCATGTAACAACTGCTATTTACACCTTCTAACAGCTTGGTTACAATAGCCTAGATGGCAAGCAATTCATCTAAGCGACTATCATACTTCTTTCAGTCCAATAAGGCGCTCCCTCTCAAAGTCTGTAAACTGGGCAAACTGTTTTTGAGTGGATTGAAGTAGCAGCATTTCTAGCAGTCAATGATCTCTCACCAAAAAGTAAACTTCTGAAAAATAGCCTCTTAGAAACTTTTTATCGGGCAGCACTTTTATGTTCTCTTGTATCAAGACCCATACGGTGAAAAAAAATCAAAAGTACCACCATTTTACTGCAGTTTTGCCTTCCATAAAAATTTGGATGAAAAGTGATCTAAGCTATAGCAATTCCCCAAACATAAACAGCTGAAAAATAAATCTGTCCCCTTAAAAAAAAAAAACAAAAAAAAAAAACGCCTTATACATCCCAGTAAACAGAAATAAATAAAAAGTTTAAGGTGTCAGAATATGGCAAATGCAAAAAATATCTTTGCAAATGTTTCGCTTTTAAGTTAAGATGTAAATAAAACTATATATATTTGGTATGCCTGGAATCGTACTGACCCATAGAATACCGAAACACAGTTTTTCTCCAATTCCACCAGATTCTGAATTATTTTACAGCTTATTGAAAGCTACCATTACAAAGTGCAATTTATCTGTGAACAAAAACATAAAAAAAAGTTATGGGGCTTGGAAGACGGGGAATCAATAACTGTGCTGACTGTTGCTCTCTGAAGCTACTGGCAGCAGAGACAGAAGGCAACAGGGGATCAGTGAAAGGTGAGTATTAGGTGATATTATTTTTTCCTTATTTGATTGATACTGGAGTGGGGCATCCTGGAAAGGGGACATTATACTTTTGGGATAACCCGGAAAAGGAACAATGTACTGTGGGGGCAAACTGGAAAGGGGACATGATACTGGAGGGAAAGCAGGAAAGTGGACATTATATGTGTGTGTGTGGGGGGGGTGCAAGCTGTGAAAGGGACATTATACTGTGAGGGAAACCTGGAAAAGGGAAATTATCCTGTGGGGGCAAAGTAGAAGGGAACATTATGATATAATGTCTGAGGGGCCACGGGCGTAGCATATGTTAATGTATGAGGGGGCCACTGGGGGTGGACCTGTTATTGTGTGATGCCTCTGCAGGTTCATTTTATAGTGTGATGGGCCAGTGAAGGGCATTATACAGTATTGTATGGGACCACTAAGGAGGCATTATACTGTATGAGGGCCATTAAGGGGCATTATACCACGAGGGAGCCACTGATAGGGCACTATAATTTGAGCAGGTTAGTTATTTCTAAAGATAGGTGCTTTGTAAGATTTTTGTAGACCGAAAGTAGAAATGTGGTGTGATAACACCCAAATGCAATTGACATATGGTTAAGGTCCACAGTGAGATGTCCATAGTAGACATTCCTCAGTGGATCCAGCAGTGGTAAAGAACAAACAAAATTGTCTGGTTTTCACCTTTGCCAAGATTGAAAGCCATAGTTGAAGCTGGCGCAAAAACTGCCATGTGGTAAGTTCAAAACCTGCAATGCAAGACACTTTGTTCTGCGCTTCTCATCTGCAGTGTGGAGATGGGATATGTTTGAACTGCAGTGGGTCAGCTACCACTGTGAACTTCCGCCATGCATCCATTGTATTAGTCTTCACATCCATGAATTCAGCACCGTTCTACTTGTGGTTATTCTTCATCCCAGAGATCAAAGGGGCTCCTCAAATCCCAGGCATTAGAGTAGTAGCTCAGCCAGTCGCGTAACTAGGGATGGCTGGGCCCCGAGGTCCCATGTCCCCTCGCTCCAACCGGCCCCACTCTTGCACAAACCGCATTTCCGCACACATTATTATGCCCCAAAGTGGCCCCTACACACACTATCTGGAACATCACCAAACAGAGCTGAAGCCTGCCGGAGCGCATGAGACGTAAGTAAGGGCCCCTTCACACGGCGTAAGCGTTCGGCTCATTCCGAGCCGTACACGTGAGCGCTTCTAAACACTTCCCATTCACTTCAATGGGAGCGCGCGTAAAGCCGGCTTTACGAGCGCTCCCATTGAAGTGAATGGGAAGTGTTTAGAAGCGCTCGCGTGTACGGCTCGGAATGAACTGAGCGCTTACGCCGCGTGAAGGGGCCCTAACAGTGTTTTTTTTATGTTCCCCTCACCTCCCCATGCCATCCGATTATTATACTTTGGGGTCTGAAAACCCCCCAGAGTACAGTGACAGCACTGTTTATGGGGATCACGGTCCCGTGGCCTTATTTACCAATCCTCGCTCCTGCTCACAGCCACATCCGCAGAAGGGGAAGCACAGGCAGCCGTGAACAGGAGCGAAGATCGGTAAGTAAATAGGGCCCATTACCTGCTGAAGTTACTCCAACAGGTAACTGCCTATTAAAAATTAAAAAAAAAAACATCAGGGGCCTGCCGGGCCCACTCATGTGGGAGCTGCTACCGCTGTTACGCTCCTGAGCTCATCTGTCGGTGGCATGGGACACGTGTTCAGCACTTATACACACTGCATTATACCGCTGCTGTAAAAAAGGAATTTGGGGTTAAAAATCATACAGTATATGTCTAGCCAATTTGAGCCTTCAGGCTTCTGACATGTAGATCTATTACTGATCATGCACCAATATTTTGGAGGCATCCTATCCTATCCTATCCTACTAACCCTATCCTACTTCCTATCCTATTCCTACTATAATATTATAAATGTGAAACTTTATTCACAGGCTAAACGGATTTGGATGAAATTTGACACATAGATAGTTTGTAACCTCGATTAACACATAGGCTACTTTTTATCCTGGTAAATGTCATGGCTTCACAACTGTTATGAATTTATGTTCATATATTATATTAAACTGCTGCTGCCAGCAGCAGTATCTCAGCTAATTGGAGTTTGCTGATAAAGCCTGGTCTGTTATCTCTCTATGCAAACACACAGATAACACTGAGTCCATTGTGTACAAGCATTTGAATATTATCTGATCTGCTCCAGGCTGGCACACTGAGAAGGGGAAACCCACCTTTAAAGGGATCCCATCACTCAGACACAATTTTTTCTAAGTACCACTTCGGAAAAGCCTTAAGAAAGGCTATTCGTCTCCTACCTTTCGTCGTCTTCTCCGCGTCACCGTTCGCCTATAATCCCTGTTTTTCTCGGGATGCAAATTAGCTCACTCGCAGCACTAGGGGCAGACCCCAACGCTCAAACAGCACTGGGGTGTCCCCAATGCTGCGAGAGAACTCTCTCCAGCGCCGCCTCCATTTTCGTCGGTAGCGTCATCTTCAGCCTCTTCCTCCAGCGATGGCTTGTAACTTCTAGGCCTCGGGCAGAGCAGACTGCAGTGGCGGCGGAGATGAATAGCCTTTCTTAAGGCTATTCTGACATGGTACCTAGAAAAAATTGTGTCTGAGTGATAGGATCCCTTTAATCCAAATTGGCAGTTTCCCAATGTTAAACATGCCGGGAAAAAGAAAATCTAATTCGTCACAAAATTCTCAAAAACGAGAGCTACGAAAATAGCCAGAAGTCACAGACTTCTCCTCAAGCGGAGCTGAGGAGGATTGAGCAAACTACGCGTCAAGTGGCTCTTAGAGCAGCCAAAACGCCAGGGCAGGTAGATCATTGGCAACACACTCATTATATGACATCAAAGCCAGCTGCTGATTTGCTGGAACAATCACAGGCACGGCGTGAAGAACAAGTTCAGCAGCAGGACAGCTTGAGAGCAGGCAAAACATCGACGGCGGCAATTCATTGAATATAGGCAGATCATGGATGCCAACAACCCGCAGACTAAGTCACAGTCAGAGGCTAGTATTTCATATTATTAGTAGATTTGGCAACTCTCTCTTGGCAAATCCTCTAAGCCACAAGTTTTTATAAAAACTAGGTTTGTTGTACATAACATATTAAATACATTTGTATGCACTTTCCTTAGTAACTATATGGAGCCATAAGAGATGACTCTTCAGGTGTCTGCTCCTTATAAGCAGCGCTCACACACGGCCGCTCTCTGCCGATGACACACACAACAAAGTGACCACGCTGTCTGTGACGTCAGCGGCCCGCCTCCAATCAGCACGCAGCCTGTGAAACGTCCTCCCTCCTGCCCTGGCCCGGGATTATCCCGCCCTCCTTCCCTCACAGCACAGGGGCGTGTATGTGTACGCGGTGCCGGCCAGAAAACCACGGCTGCCTCAGCAAAATAACAGGCCAGCAGGGGGAGGAGGGAGACTGGAGAGCTGCTGCTTGCTGCAGTCCTTGCTAGGAGGCTCGTCAGCGCCAGGTAACCGGAGGAGGAGGGGGGAAGTCATCATTCCTCTCCTAAGTTCAGTACACATTGATACCCGTTGCTGGCTGCCCACTATGTGCCAGCTCTGCAGCCAGGTGCCATGAAGAGGAGAACTGATAAGAGCCCAGGGGCAACCAGGAGGAAGAACTTGGGCTGGCGTAAGAAACCCCGAGATGAGCTGTGGGAAGAAGATGAAGACATGGAAGATGTGGAGTATGTGGACGATGACATCTACATTAGTGTGACAGGTGAGAGTGTGGCCCTGCCTGCAGTGGTGGGGGCTGCAGGCCACAGAGGGTACTGCCAGTCCTGGCGTCACACAACCTATAGGGGAGAATAGTTTGCTATCTGTTGTGATGTCATCAGGAATGTGCTAGGAATTGCCTAAAGCAACCAATCAGGATGCAGCTTTCATAGTCCTAAGCTACTCTGAAAACTGAGAGCTGGAATCCAACTGGTTGTTATGAGCAAGCCCTTCACTTTTCCCTTGCACTAGTTTTCTTACGTTTCCCTAGTTTCCTGGTATGTACATATAAACTGGAATAGGCTCTTGTATGCTGGTGTGTCCTTGGCACTATACACACATGCTTTATTGCACCTCTCATGCTACATAAAGGTTCATACATGAGCCCCAGTATTTGGGTTGGTATGTGGCATATATTTCAGTATATTCCACTTATCTGTTTCTATACAAAGACAATACCATATTCTAGAAGATGTGGACAGAGAAGCAACCTCATTTATACAAGACTCCAGGGGCAACATGGTGGCTCAGTGGTTAGCACTGTAGCCTTGCAGCGCTGGAGTCCTGGGATCGAATCCCGCCAGGAACAACATCTGCAAGGAGTTTACATGTTCTCCCTGTGTTTGCCTGGATTTCCTCACAATCTTCAAAAAGACATACTGACGGGAAAAAAAATGTAAATTGTGATCCCTATATAGGGCTCACAATCTACATTAAAAAAGAAATTCAGACTCCAATAATAGTGAGATATGAGGCCTGTAAGGCCCGGTTTACATCTGCGTTTGAGCTGTTGTGTCCCCCTCTCTTCTGCATAAATATTGCGGAGAGAAAAGTGCTACAAGCAGCACTTTTTTTCTTCGCATTTTTCATGTGGAAACGGAGCAGAAACCACACACATCACATTCTAGTCTATGGGGTTTGCAGGTTTCCTCAGGTAACTGATTTTTTTTTTTTTTTTTTAAATAATGCAGATTAGGTTTCCGTTCGGGGGGCCCCAAGCAAACTCCCTGAACAGTAACCCATGTACAGATGTGAACCGGGTCTACCAAATGGCATATAATATTGAACTGTGTGGTTGCCATCAGGGTTTGTGTTTCTTGCAGTCCCAACTTTATTATTGCTTTTATTATAGTTTATTTATATAGCACCATTAATTCCATGGTGCTTTACATTTGAGGGTTTACATACAGTGCACAAAATATACAAACAAATATAATACTAATAATGACCGACTGGCACAGTGGGATAGAGGGCCCTGCCCGCAAGGGCTCACAGTCTATGTGAACTGGTGCCACAGCTATAGAGCTATTCCAATAGAGGGGTATTTTTTTACTTATTCAAGACAATCATGTAGTTTAACGTCCAGAGATTTAAAGAAATTTTCCAACACGTCCTAGCCTGGCATACACCAAAAGGACCCTCTTTGACTGGGGCCCCATGCATATGGTTGATATGTGCCAGAAGCTTTTTCAGCACGTAAGTTGAAAGAAATTTATGCATATAATGTGAACAGAATCTATGGTATATGTAAAGAACATGATCAACTTAAACAGTATTGGCCTGTAACAGCTTAGAGGTAAGAATCTTGTGATCTCCGTCACTAGGTGAAGATGAGAAGTCATGTCAAGGAGTCTTCACATTCATACAGCCTTGTTCTGTTTATGCCAGCCTCATTTCTCAAACTGATCACAGCAATGTGAATGGAGCATTGTGAGTTATGGTGCAGAGGGCTCCCAAATGGGCACATCACTTCAGTACTGAACTGACATAAAGCTGTTTAGTTTAGTACAGTAGCACTTCAAGCTATTCTTAAGCTCACTACATTATGACTTGTGATGAGTTCTATTCGCACAGCCATGGTCAGTACAGGGAATGTGAGATGGCTCATGATGCCTAGGCCCATTAGTTACTACTGTATTACAACAGAAAACTAGAAAAATGGATTTACTTTCCGACTCACAAGAAATCTGAAATGCTTCAGAATTATTAAGAGGCCAGAGCCTAAGAATTCTAGCCTATCTTGTGCCAGCAAGGGAATGGATTAAGACTGATTTAGCAAATACAAATTTTAATAAAATTTACTATTTTCTTTAATTGCAGATTTTACTGCCTTTTTTTTATTTTTTAGCTAAAGCCAGAAGAGCATTTTAGCAAGGTAGAGAAACAAGTCTTTACTTTATTTTTTGCCACTCCTCTTAAATTTGCTCTTGTCTTCGTGGGGAGTTTGCTGGCACAAAAGCGGCACATTTTTAGAATACATGCATGTATCACTTTGTCAGTCTTCTGACCCGCTCCCCATTGTTGAGAAAAGTGAGCAGAACAGGGAAGCCTTATTCTGTCAGATTCACTATAATATGCCAGAAAACTAATGTGAGTTATACCCGAAATCTACACCAGTCTCTAAATGGTGTAATTTTCAATTCTGGCACATGGGTGCTCTAGAATTATTCACAAGCTAATAAGATAACCGCAGGCAGACAGATGCGTCCCAGGACAGCCAAAAGAAGACTGTTCCTGGAGAAGAGGGATTTACCACTTATGAGTTGGAGGTGGGGCGATGGCCATCAGAATGAATGAAAGGCTATCCTGGCACCCCAGGTGTGAGGTCCCGGGGCTCTGGGGTTTGGGCAATCAGATCGTCCATCCTATACAGGACCATTTTTAAATAGTATGAAAAGACTCTTCCAATGACAGGGAGAACGTCGTTTTGTTTTTTTTTTAATAGCCAGTAGAAGGAAACTAGCATGGGACCTTTTACATCTGGAGCAGTCAGTTGGGATCATAAACAAGAGTAAAGCCTCAAGGGGGTTTGGGAGGAAAATTTCCGTCATTTTGGCTGCATGTGTCATGACTTGAGTCCAGAAATCTGGAATCGGAGAACAGCTGCACTATATGTAGGCCATGGTAGAAATTAGTCAGCTGAGCATAGTCAAAGGAGGCCCTGTGGGTATTATGGTCACAGGGAAGGAGATCTGATAGAAGGACTATGGGTGTGCTAGAAATGATGTGGAAAAAGCAGAGGCGTAGCTAAAGGTTGAGCACAGGGGAAGGTGAACATGTCCATGTGGGCTCCCAACTTGGGTATACCGATATTATGACTATACGGTCACCATATAATGGTAGAGATCGGTTCTACACAGGACTCTGCAGACGATTTAGGTGAATACAGGGCAGTAACATTAAGTGACTTACCAGTGGCGTCTCTGACTAATCGTTTACTTAGAATAGGGATACAGACTTCGTCCAGGTGCTGAAGCTAGGGTCCCACCCCGTATCAATTAGGAAAAAAGGAGCTTCACACAAAGATGCGTGCCAACAAATCAGGTGTGTTTTATTAGTAGAGCAAACGTTTTCGGTCTAGGCTTGACCTTCCTCAGGCTCTACATGAAAACATAACACAGATACCAAACAAAAAGGTGGGATATTACAATTATGTCCCAGAATTTGAAAAATAAAGTACATGACAAACATCTCACATTGTGCACAAACAGTAATATGTACAGAGAACCAAACAGTGGCTGGCTTCTGATGCTATCTAAAGGATATATATAAACACATAGTCAAGGTGACATAACATGTCAATACATGAAAGCACAAATAATGGCCAGGTTTCCATTAAACTATCGATAAACAGACCATATAGATGAAATAAATGGCAAAGTAAAATAAAGGAAGATAGAAACCAGGCTAGTAAGTGAGATAAAAAAGTGTGTGAGAAATTCTCTATACCTGCTCAATATAGTTCTCAGTCACAGGTGTTGGTCAGGTAAATAAAGTAGGAGGTAAATGAGCTAGAGATATAGGGTGCATGTTAGTACTGCACATGGTGTAGTAAATGGACTTCAAGATCATAGACCAAAACATGCTCGTTGTATAGGGGGATCTTACCTCTGTTGCTGCTGTTCCGAGGCCCGCTCACTCAGTGGAGGAGTAATGTTGCGCATAAAACAAAAGGCAGACGTCTGCCACAGGGGAGCGCACAGAGTTTGTGGCGTCTCACCTGCTTAAAAAGGCGCCGGACCGCAATTCGTTGGTCCGTCGGGCGCCTGCGCATTTCCGTATGCACGGAGAAACAAAAAAGTCAGTGCGCATGCGCGAACGCGCGCACAGTGCGAGCCCGAGGTACGGGTTAGAAAATAAACTGCGCATGCGTGAGTCCTAAGGAGACATCACGGAAGCAGGGGACGGAAAGTGGATATAGATGAAGCTGTGCAGACGCTGACAATACTGGATAATAGTCATAGTAATTAGAGAGACTCGAGTAAAATGGATAATGTGACAAATGGCAACAGACCTAAATAGCCAGGTGAAAATAATAAAGGTGTGATGAAACTGATGTGCCAATAAAGGAACATAGATGAATATATATAAAAACAAAAAACAGAGGGAAGGAAGAGGAATAAGGTCCAGAATCAGACAACAAAGAACAAGTAGAAAAGAAAAAAAGAAAGAAAGAAGAAAAAATGAGAAAATGAAAAATAAAAATAAACATAAAAATAAAAATAAATAAAAATAAAAATGGAAAAACTTGAAAAGTAAAAAATAAAAAATAAAATAACAAATAAAAAATAAAAAAATAAAAAATTAAAAATCACCTAGGTCGGTAACCAAAAAAAGGGGGGGAGAAGTGAACAAGACAAAAATTAAAGAAGAAAAATTGAAAAAATGAAAATTAAAAATAAAAAAATATAAAAAAATAAAAAATAAAAAGTGAAAATTAATATGCAACTATCAGTAAGTAGCGATCAGAAAGGATACTGGGATAGGCGGGCCCGGAAAGGTCAGTCAGAGGTTGATTTAACGAGTCTGTGAAAAAAATAAAAAACAAGCAGGTGAGAGAATGCAAATGAATATGACATGTTGATAAGCATATATATTGGATAATAAGCAGATAGAGCATCTGGTTCACAAATACGCCTGTATTTCATACTCTCTATTTAAGCCATGGGGTTCCATGGTTTGTAATCTGTGGATCCAAAACGCCTCTCTTTTTTTAACGACTTCTTCACTTGTAACTCCAATTTCGTCGTTTATCTTATTAAATGTCCGTGCGGTCTCGCATACGTTGGGGAGACCACCCAACGTGTGCGAGACCGCATAAAACAACACAAATCCAATATTCGATGTCGCAATCTACTGTTACCTATCCCAAGTCATTTTATTCAAGCAGGACATAGTGTCGCACAACTCAGATTTCAAATACTCGAACATGTGGAGAGTCCACGGAGAGGCGGTAATAGAATTACCCTTCTTAAAAAAAGAGAGACGTTTTGGATCCACAGATTACAAACCATGGAACCCCATGGCTTAAATAGAGAGTATGAAATACAGGCGTATTTGTGAACCAGATGCTCTATCTGCTTATTATCCAATATATATGCTTATCAACATGTCATATTCATTTGCATTCTCTCACCTGCTTGTTTTTTATTTTTTTCACAGACTCGTTAAATCAACCTCTGACTGACCTTTCCGGGCCCGCCTATCCCAGTATCCTTTCTGATCGCTACTTACTGATAGTTGCATATTAATTTTCACTTTTTATTTTTTATTTTTTTATATTTTTTTATATTTTTTTATTTTTAATTTTCATTTTTTCAATTTTTCTTCTTTAATTTTTGTCTTGTTCACTTCTCCCCCCCTTTTTTTGGTTACCGACCTAGGTGATTTTTAATTTTTTATTTTTTTATTTTTTATTTGTTATTTTATTTTTTATTTTTTATTTTTTACTTTTCAAGTTTTTCCATTTTTATTTTTATTTATTTTTATTTTTATGTTTTTATTTTTCATTTTCTCATTTTTTCTTCTTTCTTTCTTTTTTTCTTTTCTACTTGTTCTTTGTTGTCTGATTCTGGACCTTATTCCTCTTCCTTCCCTCTGTTTTTTGTTTTTATATATATTCATCTATGTTCCTTTATTGGCACATCAGTTTCATCACACCTTTATTATTTTCACCTGGCTATTTAGGTCTGTTGCCATTTGTCACATTATCCATTTTACTCGAGTCTCTCTAATTACTATGACTATTATCCAGTATTGTCAGCGTCTGCACAGCTTCATCTATATCCACTTTCCGTCCCCTGCTTCCGTGATGTCTCCTTAGGACTCACGCATGCGCAGTTTATTTTCTAACCCGTACCTCGGGCTCGCACTGTTCGCGCATGCGCACTGACTTTTTTGTTTCTCCGTGCATACGGAAATGCGCAGGCGCCCGACGGACCAACGAATTGCGGTCCGGCGCCTTTTTAAGCAGGTGAGACGCCACAAACTCTGTGCGCTCCCCTGTGGCAGACGTCTGCCTTTTGTTTTATGCGCAACATTACTCCTCCACTGAGTGAGCGGGCCTCGGAACAGCAGCAACAGAGGTAAGATCCCCCTATACAACGAGCATGTTTTGGTCTATGATCTTGAAGTCCATTTACTACACCATGTGCAGTACTAACATGCACCCTATATCTCTAGCTCATTTACCTCCTACTTTATTTACCTGACCAACACCTGTGACTGAGAACTATATTGAGCAGGTATAGAGAATTTCTCACACACTTTTTTATCTCACTTACTAGCCTGGTTTCTATCTTCCTTTATTTTACTTTGCCATTTATTTCATCTATATGGTCTGTTTATCGATAGTTTAATGGAAACCTGGCCATTATTTGTGCTTTCATGTATTGACATGTTATGTCACCTTGACTATGTGTTTATATATATCCTTTAGATAGCATCAGAAGCCAGCCACTGTTTGGTTCTCTGTACATATTACTGTTTGTGCACAATGTGAGATGTTTGTCATGTACTTTATTTTTCAAATTCTGGGACATAATTGTAATATCCCACCTTTTTGTTTGGTATCTGTGTTATGTTTTCATGTAGAGCCTGAGGAAGGTCAAGCCTAGACCGAAAACGTTTGCTCTACTAATAAAACACACCTGATTTGTTGGCACGCATCTTTGTGTGAAGCTCCTTTTTTCCTGACTAATCGTTTACATTACCATTCTATTATTCTTCCATCTGGACCACCATGACCACTTCGATTCGAAAAGTATGATTGGTTTCCGCTGCAATTTTTCCTGCAGTGGTGTTTTGTTTTTGTTTTTTGTTTTTTTGCGGCAGCCTGCTACGTGGGGCCTATGTGAATTGCCCCTTTACATTATGCCCCTGACATAAATATTGCACACCTAATTAACCCTTATATAAATGACCTCCTCCCACTTTGTAATGTCCCCTAATAGCCCTTATATAAATGACCCCCCCCCCCCCCCACATCGTCCTAATGCCCTCTGCAGAATCCTCTCTTCTATTTCCCCCTCCTAACAATCCCTTATACTATGAAAACAGCCACAACTGCGCTAAAAAAAAAAAGGTACTACTCTCCTACCTGCAATCCTTTGCTGAATAGAGGAGCCTCCTCTGCGTCCACGCATAGGACATCTGTATACCGATGCAGGAGGCGCGATGACCTCATCCCGCGGGCCTGTGCCGAGAACAGACTTGTTTTGTATGGTCTTGGTGTCCTGTAAACCGCAGGCCTAAAGTAGCTTGCGGATTACAAGACAAGGATGGGTTTTAACTAGATCGGTATCTGCAGACACTGATCTAGTTAAAGTTAAAGCATTAATGGCGGTCCTGGGATGGGCCCCACAGAGTCAGTGGGCACGGGGCAGTCATCACCTCTGCCCTACCCCCGCAAGATATGCCTCTGGGAAAAGGTAAAGGGGGTAAATTTCAATCTACCAAGAATGTGATTGCATGACGCTTCTGGAGGGAAACCTGGGTTGTCTGTTTTAGGGAGCGTAGATCCCGTAGGGTCTATTAGGGAGTTGGATGGGAATAACGTAAATCTAAAAGAGTGTCATATGTACTGAAAGGTTACGTCTGCAAAGAGAGATTAGGGTGGAGAGGGCTTAGATCAAAGTAATTGCTCTATTTGGATCCAGAGAAGAGCCATGAAAGAAATCGAGCATGCAAGACTGAACTGTAGTAATACAACTCCAACCTCCCTTGTCTTTAGGTCTAATTGGTATTCTAGCCCTCATGTGCTTTCCTGTCTGTCCACACAAACTGGCAGAAAAGTTTGATGCAGTCAAACAAGGGTTAGGCGATTTGGCCAAAAAATGAAAATCTCTGGAAAAGAAAGCCTGCATAGAATATATCGCTGACTAAACGGACTGTGAGCAAATGCTCTGATGAAGGGTGCGTGGCATGACTTAAAATGGGGTTGGGTCGTTCAGTACATTTATTCCATATCCACAGGACGGTGTCTGATTGGAAAGGGCCAAACTGCTAGGTCCCCTAGTAATCAGGAGAGCAGCGGAGTAAAAGTCCTTCTAAAGCCTCCTTGTGAATGGCGCGCCAGAGGGCTTGTGTTATTGCCCCTCTATTCATTTGTATGGGGCTGAAGACGCTACAAGAGATTATGCTTAGCATTTCATTGAAGTGAATGGAGCACTGTGGATAGGGGATAAAAGTGTCCTTAATGGCATTAGGGCAAATTTTTTTTTTTTTTTTTTTTTTTAAGAGCTCCCTCTAGGGAGCCTGAACCAGCGATTAGATCGCTTGTATATACTCTGCATCATTACTGTATTGCAGCCCATGTTAAAATTCTTGTATAAATATAAATAATGTATAAAAATAGTGACATACTATGGAAGGTACGGGACCCTTGAGAAAGTGCCTGGTTGACATAGGAACCAAATGGCTCCTGCAATCGTGAAGGACAGGAGCTGTTCGAAGGGGAGGGGGGTTTGAAAGCAATGGATCCTCTCAGGGGCCATGGTCACATCTGACTAGGGCACCTGATGTTAAATGCCAGCGATCAGAGGGATTAGGAAGTCATGTGCCTCAGTGTTGCAAACCAATAGAGGGCACTCACTGGAATGTGCAAGCCTGTTTTCCCTGATGTAATTAGCAAGACAGAATCTCAATGATATAGATTTGCATATTCTTCCCATGGTCCCTTGCACAGTGGAATGCTAAAGGCTTAATAAGTCTCCACACACCTAAATGGTGGTCTCTCCCCAAGGAGTGATGATATCCCCCTATGCTGTATGAAGCAGCAGATACTACACAGCCATGGTGCCTCATCTGGCAGCTCCTGATATGGTTGCCATGTTTAAAGCCATGCCACCCTATCAAATGTCTATTCAGTGTCGAGGGAGAGGATCATGAAAGAGATGTGTTCGCATTGAGCATAATGAATGATGTCTAGCATTTCAGTATAATTGCAGATTGCCTTCTTCAGGATTAACCCTACCTGGTCAAAAGAGGTTTCAGCTTACTGGCTAACACTTGTTCACAACGTTTGAGGTCTACGTTCAGAAGAGAATTGGGACGATAGCTTGAACATGTTGGGTTCCTCATTAGGTTTAGGGAATACCAAAACATGGGTTTTCATGGTCTGAGAGAAAAGGATGGATGTCTAGAGAAACTATTAAACACCTTCAGGAGTAGAGGGGAGAAACATTTTATAAAACTCAGGGCTCGTTCACATCTGCGTTCATCTGTCCTTATTGCAGGTTTCCGTTTCCTGCATAAAACAGATGCAGGAGACGGAAGCCTGCAGGAGACTTTCTCACCCATTCATTTGCATGGGTGAGAAAGCTGTCCGGCCGTGAGCGGCGGTGAGCGTTTTGCGCTCTCCGCCGCGAAACCGGGTTTTATAATCCGGACACAGTCGGACATGCACTACTCTGTGTCCGGATTAAAAAATCCGGTTTCGTGGCGGAGAGCCTAAAACGCTCACCGCCGCGCACGGCCGGACCCGGTCTATGGTTTCCGTCTTCTGCCATGCAGAAGACGGAAACCATAGAACGGAGACATGAACGCAGGTGTGAACCTAGCGTTAGTCTTGAAGCTATTGGGACCTAGACTTTTGCTTTCAGGGAGCATCACCTTTGAAAACGGGTCATCCAAGGCTGGGTATATCCCTGTGGGGGGGGGGGGTCATCTGGTCGCTTTCCTTGGTGGGGTGGGTAGAGGCTGAAGCCTCTTAAAGATGTTTTTCCACAAATTAAACTCTGCAGGACCTTTGTCCTGTTCTGAATTCAAAATGAGTGCAGCCAGAATGAATGTGGGCAGGACTAGTGACAGTCGGTACCCCTATTCAATTCAGTGGGAGCGAAGGCAATACCAGAGTGCTGTATTTTGGCTATCTTGGGCTCTCCCATTGAAGTGAACTCCCAGTCCTGCCCATATTAACACTGGCTGCGCTAATTTTGAATGTAGAATGGGACAAAGGTCTTGCTGAGTTTACTTTGTGGGACACCCATTTAATCATTTTGGTGCACCTTCCACCAGTACTCTCAATGTTAAGGCTTATGCACAATGCGCTGGCTCTTAATGAATTCCTTTCAATGTGTATCTTCAGCCTTAGGTTGGTTCCATTTACTAAGTTGCTTGGGCCATTATTTTAGCGTAAATTGCACCGTCTGTTGGCACAAAATAGTACAACTTTGCATTGCTGTGTAAATTGGTCTTAAATCTTAAGGGCTAAGGAGTATCCTTGTCCTTCTCCACCCTCTTGTGCCACTCTTTACACCAGAGGTTGTTTTAATCCGGTTAGTAAGTTCCCCAACTGTCTCTTGCTGTGGAAGACTTTGGTATAACTTTAGGGTTACAATAAAACCAGTATATGACACTTTTAATCTCCAACTCCCACTACTTCTATAGACAATAGTTATCCCAGATCAAAAATAGATAACTTATGCATGGCAAAAATTGTTGTGTAGGCCACTGACCTCCAGCTGTTGGTAAGATCTAATACCCATTGTGCTATGATGGTGACTGACATGATTTCACATTTAGATATCAGTATACTACAAGGAAAAATCTTTATGTAAATTGGCTAGCTGGAATAAATGACGTCTATTTTTATGCAGTGTAAATGACATGAAGCTATAAAAGTAAGATGAAAATACAGTTGTATTGTTAACAATGTACTGTAATTTGCTTCTTTGCTGCATTCTATAATGGACTATATGTTTTAACAACATTTTTGTATCTAAAAATTCACCTCTGAGGTAATGGTGTTATTAACATTTAACTGACTGGTACTATATAATGAGAAATTGCAACTCCCGAATTGACATCTACGGTAATGGTTGGAGAGAGCTGCAGGGACTTATAAAGAGACTTAGGGCTAGTTCACACGTGAACTGCCCGCGCGGGTTTTGACACAGAGAGAGACGCGGCGAGCCGTGTCTCTCTCTTGTCAAAACCCGCCCGCCGCGACCATCGCTGTCGCGGCTTAACCCTCTGCTGTCGGCTCAAATGAATGAGCCGACATAGGAGGGAGCTGCCGGGGGCGGAAGCCGCGCGGCTGAGCCTGCGCGGCTTCCGCCTGAAGAAAGGACATGTCCTTTCTTTTCTCCGCTAGCAGCAGCCCGCCGCTAGCGGAGAAAAGAAGCCCGGCGGTCTCCATAGACCACCATTATAAGGGGAGGTTTTGGACGCGAAATCCGCTGTCAAAAACCTCCCCTTATACTCACGTGTGAACTAGCCCTTAGTCCTGTGTTCAACTGAGTAGTGGACACCATTGTATTCAGACTAGGCAATACTCTGTGAGCTAAGTACATGTGAACATCTTTCTGCTAGTTTTCTACAACATCTGAAGACCAGCCGATTTAGGTAGCCAAACACTAGATCTTGACAGCTGATTCAGCCAGCAAACGTCTGGCTATCAGACAGGGGGATGCAGGCTCACTGCACTTCCTCCCCTCATTGGGAAGTTTTGGTGGGACCATTCATACGATTGATCCCATAATCAATCTCTAATATTTATGGCCAGCCTTGCGCTCAGAGAACATAGCCCGACTAGTGACTGTTGTATTCACATCTCAGCTGAAAGCAGGGCTAGCCATACTTATGTACAGTATATGGTGTTTTCAGGCTTTGAATATAAAGCTAGGTTCATGCCTGCGTCAAAGTCTTGTTTGGAGACTCCGTGACAGTGTCCATCTAAAAAAAAAAAAAAAAAAAAATCACATGACGGGAAAGTCCTGCAAGCCCAACTTTTTCATCTGATAATTTCTGTTAAAAAGAACAGATAACCAACTGACCTGAATATAGTCAATAGGGTCCTTTTGGTCTCTGTTAGTGTCCACTATTTTATAGGTCCGTTTGTCTGTTCTTCTGGTCCTCTGACAGACCCGAACAACTAATACCCTGATGCAGGTGTGAACCTAGAATATGCAAGATTTTCTCGTAATCAAATGCACCCCCTATACATGACAACTCAGATCAGCTGAGCAGTACATCTGTAGAGAGGAAGCTCCTCCTCTGCCAGTGCTTTTCTACCCCCAGAACAAAAGGATTAAACCATTGAAATCCGGCCAGCTTTATTCATTCTGCCATAACAATTTCAGAAGTTGCTAATTGTAAATCATTCCTAAAACAAGTAACTTAATTCTAGATGTCCTGTGTTCATTAGCTGCATCACACTACTTCACTGAATATTGGGGCCAGGACTCCTTTGTTCATTGTCCAGTCGGGGTCCAATGGTATGTCACACTTTTATGGCATTGTAAACTGAAGCCCATCTGTAGTGCTGGTTGTTGTGTGAGTGGCTGGTATGCTTGTGAATGGTTAGTCTTGCATTGTATGGTAGTGAATCCTATTAATATTATAAATGTGAAAGTTTGTGGGTTTGTGAGTTTGGATGTTCGGATGTTTGTTCCTCAATCACGCAAAACCCGCTCGACCGATTTGGCTGAAAGTTTCCACAAACATAGGCACTACACCCGATTGCGCAATAGGCTACTTTTCGTCACAATAGCGCACATACGTTTGTGCCAGGACCCCCACAAAACCCAAACTCGCACCACCATCTCTGCAATCTCACACACTTTGGACCATAGCAAGCCACAAAATTCATATTGCCCTCTGCAGTCTCGCCCCTAACCCCACACAATCACATATACATATACTTTACCACTCTGCCCCTCACCTTAACGATACTCCAGGAGGCGCTCTATAACGCTCCGGAGCAGCCATGTTTGCCGACCCCCACCGCTCTGACAATCCGCAACACCGCCCACCCATGTCAATACCCCTAGGCGGCCTAATAAATGCAAAAAAAAGTTAAAAAAAGTTAAAAAAATATAAAAACAAATAAAAAGGATTAAAAATTCAAATCACCCCCCTTTCCCTAGAACACATATAAAAGTAGTTAAAAACTGTGAAACACATACATGTTAGGTATCCCCGCGTCCGAAATTGCCCGCTCTACAAAGCTATACAAATATTTTTCCTGTTCGGTAAACGCCGTAGCGGGAAAAATGGTCAAAAGTGCCAAACCGCCGTTTTTTCACTGTTTTGATTCTGATAAAAATTTGAATAAAAAGTGATCAAAGCAATAACATTTCCCAAAAATGGTAGAACTACAAAGTACACCCGGTCCCGCAAAAAAAGACGCCCTATGCATCCCCGTACACGGACGTATAAAAAAGTTACGGCTGTCGGAATATGGCGACTTTTCAAAAAAAAATTTTTTAACATAGTTTTGGATTTTTTTAAGGGGTCAAAATGTAAATAAAGCCATATAAATTTGGTATCGCCGGAATCGTAATGAAACACAGAATACAGGGGACATGTCATTTTGGCTGCAGAGTGAACGCCGTAAAACCAAAGCCCGTAGGAAAGTCGCAGAAATGCATTTTTTCTTCAAATCCACCCCATTCTGAATTTTTTTCCCTGCTTCCCAGTACATTATATAGAATAAATAATAGTGGCATCATGAAGAAAAATTTGTCCCAGAAAAATTAAGACCTCATATGACTCTGAGAGCGGAGAAATAAAAAAGTTATGAGGTTTAGAAGGAGGGGAGTCAAAAACTAAAAACCAAAATCACAAAAATGCCATCGGCGGGAAAGGGTTAACTTCAAATACTTCTGTCCCAAAGTCACTATGTAAAGTTTCTCACAACACCGTATAGCAGCTCAAATACAAAGTAACTTCAACACAAAAGTCTCACGTATTCTCTGAATTTCAGCAAAAACAAGATACAAAGTTACATTTCATATCCCATACCTTATACACAGTACGAAAACCTTACCCGCGCCTGTATATACCCACTTCTACAATCACCGCAGACGAAGTCGCGGGTAACAGCTAGTGGAAAATAAATGAATGGTATCCCTAACGAATAGTGAAATATAGAGATCTACCAGATTATGGTGTTTAGTAAATTCCTCAGTTGTACGGACTATACACTGTATATATACTTTTATATTTTGTGTGTCAAAATGAAGCGTCATCCATCACTGAGTATAGATGCTTCTGTCTACGGTTGCTGTGATTTATTGTAGATTACAAGAGTAAGAAATCTGCATGAAAGCCAGAGACCTGCCCTGTTTCCATATTGTCCAATATAGTATACTATAATCTGATAATCTTTGTGCATTATGAAAGATGTGTGACTTCACAGCACCCCTCCATCACAGTCTATGGGTGTTAAGAAAATAGCTGAGTAGAGGTCGTGTCTCCTTTTTTTTTTTTAGTGTTCAGAAAAGTGAATGGAAAACTGTGTATGCATTTTAGTCTTGTAACCGTTCCAGCATCAGTTGTTGATGTCCTCGGTTGTCATTCATGGATTTCTGCCTTCTTTGTCATACATTCTCTTCTGCAGCACCATCTGGTGGATGCTAATGGAATCATTATGTATTTTTATCTCTTACAGTAGTATATTTTACAGATATCCACTCCTAACCCGTTTTAAAGATGCAGCACTTTTTTGTGATTTATTGATTTGTTTTAGCAGAATGCATTCCAAGAGCCATAACTTTTTTTTTTCTTGCATTCCTGTGTTAATGTGTGTGGTTTTTTTTTTTTTTTTTTTTTTTTTTAAGGCCACATCTCCACCAAAGAATTTGTGATGCTTTGTTAAAAGTAGGACTGGACAATTATCACAAAAACGCGATTAGTGGGGCATGTTACATCGATTAAGATTATTGGTGATTATTCAGAGCACACCCCTTAAAATACACCCCTTTCTAAGTATGAGTATGTTTTGGGTGAACCTGGCAAGGTTTTATGTTCAGATGGAACACATCCTGAATATCAGAATATAGGGTCTCTTCAAACACCAAAGTATAATTAGTGAGGCCCATGGGATGTGAGCAAAAAAAAAACAAAACACAACGGTGTTACTCACCTCCTCTGAGCTCTGGCACTTGCATCTTTGTTTCTTGAAGCGATGTGACTGCTGAGGCTCAATTACAGGCCTCAGTGGTCACTAATGTTATTCAGGAGCCCGGAGGAAGACTAAGACCAATGTCGGAACCCAGGGGAGGTGAGTAGCACTGTTTTTTATGTTTGCTCAACTCCCATGGGCCCCTGCTAATTAGACTAGTACAATAGTAGTTCCAATTCAGACATGTTTGGCCCAAATGAAACTGCAGGAAAAGGCTTTTAAATAATGTAATAACCGAACCGAAATAATGGCATGCACAAAATCATGTTGGTTATCCAAATTAACAGTCAGTTTCAGTTAAAGGTACCTGAGTTTTAATGAAAAGTTGAAATATGTGCAGGGTTTTCCCTGGCAGACTGTATAAGTCTTCATACATTGTGTCCTATAAGCTTTGTTTGCTTCTAATTAATCACATTTTGGCTGCAGTACATTTTGCTTTTGTCTCTGATGTAGGGTGGATGTATGATAAAGAGCCATCTCCCCCTTCCCCTATCCATTACTACTTTCTTTGCATGTAATTCTGCCAGAAGTCGCTGTACAATAGCAATGAAATACAGTCCTATGAAAAAGTTTGGGCACCCCTATTAATCTTAATCATTTTTAGTTCTAAATATTTTGGTGTTTGCAACAGCCATTTCAGTTTGATATATCTAATAACTGATGGACACAGTAATATTTCAGGATTGAAATGAGGTTTATTGTACTAACAGAAAATGCGCAATATGCATTAAACCAAAATTTGACCGGTGCAAAAATATGGGCACCTCAACAGAAAAGTGACATTAATATTTAGTACATCCTCCTTTTGCAAAGATAACAGCCTCTAGTCGCTTCCTAATTTAGAAACTAACACAGTAGCAGCAACACTTCTCAAATTTGGGTCGAGCCATGTCTACCATTATGTAGCGCCCCCTCTTCTTTTTGCAACAGTCTGTAAATGTTGAGGAAATGGAGTGACCAATTGCTAGAGTTTTGGGAGAGGAATGATGTCCCATTCCTGTCTGATACAGGATTCTATCTGCTCAACAGTCCTGATTCCTCTTTGCTGGATTTATTGTTCCATAAAGCACCAAATATTTTCTATAGGTGGAAGGTCTGGACTGTAGGCAGGTTAGTTCAACACCCCGATTTTCTTTCTGTGGAGCCATGCTGTTCTGATGGATGCAGGATGTGTCTTAACACTCCCAAAATTTGCAAAGACTTCGCTGAAAGGGACTTTGTGTGGATGGGAGCTTATGTTGTACTAAATCTCTATATACTGCTCAGCATTCATAGTGTCTTTCAAATTGTGTAAGCTACCCAAGAAACTATTTCTGAAAGTATACACTCACCGGCCACTTTATTAGGTACACCATGCTAGTAACGGGTTGGACCCCCTATTGCCTTCAGAACTGCCTCAATTCTTCGTGGCATAGATTCAACAAGGTTCTGGAAGCATTCCTCAGAGATTTTGGTCCATATTGACATGATGGCATCACACAGTTGCCGCAGATTTGTCGGCTGCACATCAATGATGCGAATCTCCCGTTCCACCACATCCCAAAGATGCTCTATTGGATTGAGATCTGGTGACTGTGGAGGCCATTGGAGTACAGTGAACTCATTGTCATGTTCAAGAAACCAGTCTGAGATGATTCCAGCTTTATGACATGGCGCATTATCCTGCTGAAAGTAGCCATCAGATGTTGGGTACATTGTGGTCATAAAGGGATGGACATGGTCAGCAACAATACTCAGGTAGGCTTTGGCGTTGCAACGATGCTCAATTGGTACCAAGGGGCCCAAAGAGTGCCAAGAAAATATTCCCCACACCATGACACCACCACCACCAGCCTGAACCGTTGATACAAGGCAGGATGGATCCATGCTTTCATGTTGTTGACACCAAATTCTGACCCTACCATCCGAATGTCGCAGCAGAAATCGAGACTCATCAGACCAGGCAACGTTTTTCCAATCTTCAATTGTCCAATTTCGATGAGCTTGTGCAAATTGTAGCCTCAGTTTCCTGTTCTTAGCTGAAAGGAGTGGCACCTGGTGTGGTCTTCTGCTGCTGTAGCCCATCTGCCTCAAAGTTCGACGTACTGTGCGTTCAGAGATGCTCTTCTGGCTACCTTGGTTGTAACGGGTGGCTATTTGAGTCACTGTTGCCTTTCTATCAGCTCGAACCAGTCTGGCCATTCTCCTCTGACCTCTGGCATCAACAACACATTTCTGCCCACAGAACTGCCGCTCACTGGATGTTTTTTCTTTTTCGGACCATTCTCTGTAAACCCTAGAGATGGTTGTGCGTGAAAATCCCAGTAGATCAGCAGTTTCTGAAATACTCAGACCAGCCCTTCTGGCACCAACAACCATGCCACGTTCAAAGGCACTCAAATCACCTTTCTTCCCCATACTGATGCTCGGTTTGAACTGCAGGAGATTGTCTTGACCATGTCTACATGCCTAAATGCACTGAGTTGCCGCCATGTGATTGGCTGATTAGAAATTAAGTGTTAACGAGCAGTTGGACAGGTGTACCTAATAAAGTGGCCGGTGAGTGTACGTGAGCCCATGCAGTGATTTGCTTAACCAATTTGTGCCTGTATTTAATGCAGTGCCACCTGAGGGTCTATAGATTACGAGCATCAAATATTGACTGTTGGTTTTGTTCCTTGTGCTCATGGATTTCTCCAGATTCTCTGAATCTGTTGATGGCGAAATATTCAGATTTTTAAATTTTCTGTTGAACATTTTTCTGAAATTTTTAGATGCAATTTTTCACAGAATGGTGAACCTCTGATCATCTTTGCTTCTGAGAGACTCTGCCTCTCTAATGGCATAAATAGAAACTTTTTACTAATAATGTTATTTAGAAAGTAGGGTTAAGGTGTTTAGATTAGTGTAGGGATTTCAAAAGATCCCGGACAACCCCTTTAATTGATATCTGCAAACGCCATGGGGAAAGGGGGGTGAATACTGATTAACTGTGGCATCTAAGAGGTTAATGCCGCCAGATCGGCAACATTTCCACTCTCACTATCTGCCACTATGTACTACAAGAGACAGATCGGGAGAAAGTGGAGTGGGAGGTGGTGTGAGTCAGCTCCTGAGTGGCCCAAGGCACCATGGTAGTTGTAGGAAGACAGAACAGGAAGATACCTATGTATTCTAATGCAGAAGATACCAGGAGCTCCCAGAGAAACCCAGAAATCACTCAAAACACTGCTAAACATATTTGGGTGCATTTATTAACCTATTAATAGCACTATCGGACCTTTTTTGAAAAATTATTTTTGGCCCAGGAAACCCCTTTCCTCTGGGGCCTCATGGGGCGGAAATCATGGAGTTTTACAATACGGGCAAAGTGGATAGGATTCTAGCGAATTCCATGCACACTTTACAGTAAAAAGCACAGTGTGGACACGCCACAATTTACAAAACGTTGCGGTTTTGAAAATCACAGACTCTCATTTATACCTATGGAAACACCGGCGGTTTCCCCATAGGTATAATGGTAACCGAAAGTCCGCAGAGGAAATTTTCTGTTTAAAGCGCTGTGGGAAGAACCGTGATGTGTTGCCACCAAGGTTTTTCCCGCAGCGCTTTATTGCTGAGGGACGTCACATGGGGCCATAGCCTCAAAGAGGACCTTTCATGTCTTAGGGGGCATTCCTCACAGTTCAGCATCATCACTGGGCGGTAAGAAATGCCCCCTCTGACAGTACAGCGCTACGGACAGTACTGTCAGGAGGTGCTTTCCTCAGCCCTGCTTTTTTCACAAGTGAAAAAAGCCTAGCTGATTTTGTCACTGATTTTTCAGCGTCACTTTTTTTTGGACACTGTTTTTTGCATTGGACGCTGTTTTTGACACTGTTTTTGACGCTTTTTCGGTCGCTGTTTTTTTTTTTTTTTTGAAGCTTTTCTTTTTGCACTACAAAAAAGTACATGATAAAAAATGCTAGTGGTTTCAGTCGCTGTTTTTGCCAAAACAGCTGCAAAAATAAGCGACCAAAAACCGCTAGCGTTTTTTTCAGCGCCCCATAGACTCCAATTCATTTTTTCAGGCGTTAAACCCCTGAAGAAAGGTCATGTTGCTTCTTTTTCAGCAAAAAAAAAAAAAAAAGCTAGCAATTCACATAGGGCTACATTTTATGGAGGCTGATTTGGCCGCAAAATCAGCTGTCAAAATCAGCGTCCATGTCCCCATGTGAACTAGTCCATTTCAATCATCTTTATTTTTGGATGACCAAAAAAAATTAAATCTGAATTTATGTAGATGGATATGGGAGACTTATTTTACTTCCCAATCTCCCACTGTGACAGGATATGGGATGGGGGACATTGATGGCTACTTTTTATACTTTTATTACTTCCAAAGTTTTTGTGAGCAGTTGGACAGGGCTGGGCATGGCAGTGCTCACATGCATACCCTGTGCCAGTCAGGGTGGTTTACATCAGGCATGTCAAACATGTGGCCCGCGGGCCCCATGCGGCCCTTTACAGGCATATCTGCGGCCTGCACAAAAGTCTCAAACTTTGTCTCTAAAGTTTAGAGACAAAGTTTGAGACTTTTGTGCGGGCCGCAGAGGTGCAAAACTCTCGCTGCTACACGCTGCTGTATGCTGCTGTGTAGACGTGATGACGTCACATCGCGTCTACAACTGTTAGCGCGAGAGAGAGTGCGGCGGGGGAGCGAGGACTTGGAGTCGTCGGAGAAGGTAAGTTTAACGTGTGTACACATAGAGGTGGAACGTGAAACTGGGGGCAGATGAAGGAGGGGACGGCATGACACTGGGGGCAGAGATGGAGAGGACGGCATGACACTGGGGGCGGAGATGGAGGGACATGAATCTAGGGGTAGAGGTGGAGGGACATGAATCTGGGGGCAGAGATGGGGGCATGACACTGGGGGCAGAGATGGGAGGGGGGACATGAATCTGGGGGCAGAGATGGGAGGGGGGACATGAATCTGGGGGCAGAGATGGGAGGGGGGACATGAATCTGGGGGCAGAGATGGGAGGGGGGACATGAATCTGGGGGCAGAGATGGGAGGGGGGACATGAATCTGGGGGCAGAGATGGGAGGGGGGACATGAATCTGGGGGCAGAGATGGGAGGGGGGACATGAATCTGGGGGCAGAGATGGGAGGGGGGACATGAATCTGGGGGCAGAGATGGGAGGGGGACATGAATCTGGGGGCAGAGATGGGAGGGGGGACATGAATCTGGGGGCAGAGATGGGAGGGGGGACATGAATCTGGGGGCAGAGATGGGAGGGGGGACATGAATCTGGGGGCAGAGATGGGAGGGGGGACATGAATCTGGGGGCAGAGATGGGAGGGGGGACATGAATCTGGGGGCAGAGATGGGAGGGGGGACATGAATCTGGGGGCAGAGATGGGAGGGGGGACATGAATCTGGGGGCAGAGATGGGAGGGGGGACATGAAACTGGGGGCAGAGATGGGAGGGGGGACATGAAACTGGGGGCAGAGATGGGAGGGGGGACATGAAACTGGGGGCAGAGATGGGAGGGGGGACATGAAACTGGGGGCAGAGATGGGAGGGGGGACATGAAACTGGGGGCAGAGATGGGAGGGGGGACATGAAACTGGGGGCAGAGATGGGAGGGGGGACATGAAACTGGGGGCAGAGATGGGAGGGGGGACATGAAACTGGGGGCAGAGATGGGAGGGGGGACATGAAACTGGGGGCAGAGATGGGAGGGGGGACATGAAACTGGGGGCAGAGATGGGAGGGGGGACATGAAACTGGGGGCAGAGATGGGAGGGGGGACATGAAACTGGGGGCAGAGATGGGAGGGGGGACATGAAACTGGGGGCAGAGATGGGAGGGGGGACATGAAACTGGGGGCAGAGATGGGAGGGGGGACATGAAACTGGGGGCAGAGATGGGAGGGGGGACATGAAACTGGGGGCAGAGATGGGAGGGGGGACATGAAACTGGGGGCAGAGATGGGAGGGGGGACATGAAACTGGGGGCAGAGATGGGAGGGGGGACATGAAACTGGGGGCAGAGATGGGAGGGGGGACATGAAACTGGGGGCAGAGATGGGAGGGGGGACATGAAACTGGGGGCAGAGATGGGAGGGGGGACATGAAACTGGGGGCAGAGATGGGAGGGGGGACATGAAACTGGGGGCAGAGATGGGAGGGGGGACATGAAACTGGGGGCAGAGATGGGAGGGGGGACATGAAACTGGGGGCAGAGATGGGAGGGGGGACATGAAACTGGGGGCAGAGATGGGAGGGGGGACATGAAACTGGGGGCAGAGAAGGGAGGGGGGACATGAAACTGGGGGCAGAGATGGAGGGGGGACATGAAACTGGGGGCAGAGATGGAGGGGGGACATGAAACTGGGGGCAGAGAAGGGAGGGACATGAAACTGGGGGCAGAGAAGGGAGGGACATGAAACTGGGGGCAGAGATGGAGGGGGGACATGAAACTGGGGGCAGAGAAGGGAGGGACATGAAACTGGGGGCAGAGAAGGGAGGGGGGACATGAATCTGGGGGCAGAGAAGGGAGGGACATGAAACTGGGGGCAGAGATGGAGGGGGGACATGAAACTGGGGGCAGAGATGGAGGGGGGACATGAATCTGGGGGCAGAGATGGAGGGGGGACATGAAACTGGGGGCAGAGAAGGGAGGGACATGAAACTGGGGGCAGAGAAGGGAGGGGGGACATGAATCTGGGGGCAGAGAAGGGAGGGGGGACATGAATCTGGGGGCAGAGATGGAGGGGGGACATGAATCTGGGGGCAGAGATGGAGGGGGGACATGAATCTGGGGGCAGAGATGGAGGGGGGACATGAATCTGGGGGCAGAGAAGGGAGGGGGGACATGAATCTGGGGGCAGAGAAGGGAGGGACATGAAACTGGGGGCAGAGATGGGAGGGGGGACATGAAACTGGGGGCAGAGATGGGAGGGGGGACATGAAACTGGGGGCAGAGATGGGAGGGGGGACATGAAACTGGGGGCAGAGATGGGAGGGGGGACATGAAACTGGGGGCAGAGATGGGAGGGGGGACATGAAACTGGGGGCAGAGATGGGAGGGGGGACATGAAACTGGGGGCAGAGAAGGGAGGGGGGACATGAATCTGGGGGCAGAGAAGGGAGGGACATGAAACTGGGGGCAGAGATGGAGGGGGAACATGAATCTGGGGGCAGAGATGGAGGGGGGACATGAATCTGGGGGCAGAGAAGGGAGGGGGGACATGAAACTGGGGGCAGAGAAGGGAGGGGGGACATGAAACTGGGGGCAGAGATGGAGGGGGGACATGAAACTGGGGGCAGAGATGGAGGGGGGACATGAAACTGGGGGCAGAGAAGGGAGGGACATGAAACTGGGGGCAGAGAAGGGAGGGACATGAAACTGGGGGCAGAGATGGAGGGGGGACATGAAACTGGGGGCAGAGAAGGGAGGGACATGAAACTGGGGGCAGAGAAGGGAGGGGGGACATGAATCTGGGGGCAGAGAAGGGAGGGACATGAAACTGGGGGCAGAGATGGAGGGGGGACATGAAACTGGGGGCAGAGATGGAGGGGGGACATGAATCTGGGGGCAGAGATGGAGGGGGGACATGAAACTGGGGGCAGAGAAGGGAGGGGGGACATGAATCTGGGGGCAGAGAAGGGAGGGACATGAAACTGGGGGCAGAGAAGGGAGGGACATGAAACTGGGGGCAGAGAAGGGAGGGGGGACATGAATCTGGGGGCAGAGAGGGGAGGGGGGACATGAATCTGGGGGCAGAGATGGAGGGGGGACATGAATCTGGGGGCAGAGATGGAGGGGGGACATGAATCTGGGGGCAGAGAAGGGAGGGGGGACATGAATCTGGGGGCAGAGAAGGGAGGGACATGAAACTGGGGGCAGAGATGGGAGGGGGGACATGAAACTGGGGGCAGAGATGGGAGGGGGGACATGAAACTGGGGGCAGAGATGGGAGGGGGGACATGAAACTGGGGGCAGAGATGGGAGGGGGGACATGAAACTGGGGGCAGAGATGGGAGGGGGGACATGAAACTGGGGGCAGAGAAGGGAGGGACATGAAACTGGGGGCAGAGAAGGGAGGGGGGACATGAATCTGGGGGCAGAGAAGGGAGGGACATGAAACTGGGGGCAGAGATGGAGGGGGGACATGAATCTGGGGGCAGAGATGGAGGGGGGACATGAATCTGGGGGCAGAGAAGGGAGGGGGGACATGAATCTTGGGGCAGAGAAGGGAGGGACATGAAACTGGGGGCAGAGATGGGAGGGGGGACATGAAACTGGGGGCAGAGATGGGAGGGGGGACATGAAACTGGGGGCAGAGATGGGAGGGGGGACATGAAACTGGGGGCAGAGAAGGGAGGGACATGAAACTGGGGGCAGAGAAGGGAGGGGGGACATGAAACTGGGGGCAGAGAAGGGAGGGGGGACATGAATCTGGGGGCAGAGAAGGGAGGGACATGAAACTGGGGGCAGAGATGGAGGGGGGACATGAATCTGGGGGCAGAGATGGAGGGGGGACATGAATCTGGGGGCAGAGAAGGGAGGGGGGACATGAATCTTGGGGCAGAGAAGGGAGGGACATGAAACTGGGGGCAGAGATGGAGGGGGGACATGAATCTGGGGGCAGAGAAGGGAGGGACATGAAACTGGGGGCAGAGAAGGGAGGGACATGAAACTGGGGGCAGAGATGGAGGGGGGACATGAAACTGGGGGCAGAGAAGGGAGGGACATGAAACTGGGGGCAGAGATGGAGGGGAGACATGAAACTGGGGGCAGAGAAGGGAGGGACATGAAACTGGGGGCAGAGATGGAGGGGGGACATGAATCTGGGGGCAGAGATGGAGGGGGGACATGAATCTGGGGGCAGAGATGGAGGGGGGACATGAATCTGGGGGCAGAGAAGGGAGGGACATGAAACTGGGGGCAGAGAAGGGAGGGACATGAAACTGGGGGCAGAGATGGAGGGGGGACATGAAACTGGGGGCAGAGAAGGGAGGGACATGAAACTGGGGGCAGAGAAGGGAGGGACATGAAACTGGGGGCAGAGAAGGGAGGGGGGACATGAATCTGGGGGCAGAGAAGGGAGGGACATGAAACTGGGGGCAGAGATGGAGGGGGGACATGAATCTGGGGGCAGAGATGGAGGGGGGACATGAATCTGGGGGCAGAGAAGGGAGGGGGGACATGAATCTGGGGGCAGAGAAGGGAGGGACATGAAACTGGGGGCAGAGATGGAGGGGGGACATGAATCTGGGGGCAGAGAAGGGAGGGACATGAAACTGGGGGCAGAGAAGGGAGGGACATGAAACTGGGGGCAGAGATGGAGGGGGGACATGAAACTGGGGGCAGAGAAGGGAGGGACATGAAACTGGGGGCAGAGAAGGGAGGGACATGAAACTGGGGGCAGAGATGGAGGGGGGACATGAAACTGGGGGCAGAGAAGGGAGGGACATGAAACTGGGGGCAGAGATGGAGGGGGGACATGAATCTGGGGGCAGAGATGGAGGGGGGACATGAATCTGGGGGCAGAGAAGGGAGGGACATGAAACTGGGGGCAGAGAAGGGAGGGACATGAAACTGGGGGCAGAGATGGAGGGGGGACATGAAACTGGGGGCAGAGAAGGGAGGGACATGAAACTGGGGGCAGAGATGGAGGGGGGACATGAAACTGGGGGCAGAGATGGAGGGGGGACATGAATCTGGGGGCAGAGATGGAGGGGGGACATGAATCTGGGGGCAGAGATGGAGGGGGGACATGAATCTGGGGGCAGAGATGGAGGGGGGACATGAATCTGGGGGCAGAGAAGGGAGGGGGGACATGAATCTGGGGGCAGAGAAGGGAGGGGGGACATGAAACTGGGGGCAGAGAAGGGAGGGGGGACATGAAACTGGGGGCAGAGATGGAGGGGGGACATGAAACTGGGGGCAGAGATGGAGGGGGGACATGAAACTGGGGGCAGAGAAGGGAGGGACATGAAGCTGGGGGCAGAGAAGGGAGGGACATGAAACTGGGGGCAGAGATGGAGGGGGGACATGAAACTGGGGGCAGAGAAGGGAGGGACATGAAACTGGGGGCAGAGAAGGGAGGGGGGACATGAATCTGGGGGCAGAGAAGGGAGGGACATGAAACTGGGGGCAGAGATGGAGGGGGGACATGAAACTGGGGGCAGAGATGGAGGGGGGACATGAATCTGGGGGCAGAGAAGGGAGGGACATGAAACTGGGGGCAGAGATGGAGGGGGGACATGAATCTGGGGGCAGAGATGGAGGGGGGACATGAATCTGGGGGCAGAGAAGGGAGGGACATGAAACTGGGGGCAGAGAAGGGAGGGACATGAAACTGGGGGCAGAGATGGAGGGGGGACATGAAACTGGGGGCAGAGAAGGGAGGGACATGAAACTGGGGGCAGAGATGGAGGGGGGACATGAAACTGGGGGCAGAGATGGGAGGGGGGACATGAAACTGGGGGCAGAGATGGGAGGGGGGACATGAAACTGGGGGCAGAGATGGGAGGGGGGACATGAAACTGGGGGCAGAGATGGGAGGGGGGACATGAAACTGGGGGCAGAGATGGGAGGGGGGACATGAAACTGGGGGCAGAGATGGAGGGGGGACATGAATCTGGGGGCAGAGATGGAGGGGGGACATGAATCTGGGGGCAGAGATGGAGGGGGAACATGAATCTGGGGGCAGAGAAGGGAGGGGGGACATGAAACTGGGGGCAGAGAAGGGAGGGACATGAAACTGGGGGCAGAGATGGAGGGGGGACATGAAACTGGGGGCAGAGAAGGGAGGGACATGAAACTGGGGGCAGAGAAGGGAGGGACATGAAACTGGGGGCAGAGATGGAGGGGGGACATGAAACTGGGGGCAGAGAAGAGAGGGACATGAAACTGGGGGCAGAGAAGGGAGGGGGGACATGAATCTGGGGGCAGAGAAGGGAGGGACATGAAACTGGGGGCAGAGATGGAGGGGGGACATGAATCTGGGGGCAGAGATGGAGGGGGGACATGAATCTGGGGGCAGAGAAGGGAGGGGGGACATGAATCTGGGGGCAGAGAAGGGAGGGACATGAAACTGGGGGCAGAGATGGGAGGGGGGACATGAAACTGGGGGCAGAGATGGGAGGGGGGACATGAAACTGGGGGCAGAGATGGGAGGGGGGACATGAAACTGGGGGCAGAGATGGGAGGGGGGACATGAAACTGGGGGCAGAGATGGGAGGGGGGACATGAAACTGGGGGCAGAGATGGGAGGGGGGACATGAAACTGGGGGCAGAGATGGGAGGGGGGACATGAAACTGGGGGCAGAGAAGGGAGGGACATGAAACTGGGGGCAGAGAAGGGAGGGGGGACATGAATCTGGGGGCAGAGAAGGGAGGGACATGAAACTGGGGGCAGAGATGGAGGGGGGACATGAATCTGGGGGCAGAGATGGAGGGGGGACATGAATCTGGGGGCAGAGAAGGGAGGGGGGACATGAAACTGGGGGCAGAGATGGGAGGGGGGACATGAAACTGGGGGCAGAGATGGGAGGGGGGACATGAAACTGGGGGCAGAGATGGGAGGGGGGACATGAAACTGGGGGCAGAGATGGGAGGGGGGACATGAAACTGGGGGCAGAGAAGGGAGGGACATGAAACTGGGGGCAGAGAAGGGAGGGGGGACATGAATCTGGGGGCAGAGAAGGGAGGGACATGAAACTGGGGGCAGAGATGGAGGGGGGACATGAATCTGGGGGCAGAGATGGAGGGGGGACATGAATCTGGGGGCAGAGAAGGGAGGGGGGACATGAATCTGGGGGCAGAGAAGGGAGGGAAATGAAACTGGGGGCAGAGATGGAGGGGGGGCATGAATCTGGGGGCAGAGAAGGGAGGGACATGAAACTGGGGGCAGAGAAGGGAGGGACATGAAACTGGGGGCAGAGATGGAGGGGGGACATGAAACTGGGGGCAGAGAAGGGAGGGACATGAAACTGGGGGCAGAGAAGGGAGGGACATGAAACTGGGGGCAGAGATGGAGGGGGGACATGAAACTGGGGGCAGAGAAGGGAGGGACATGAAACTGGGGGCAGAGAAGGGAGGGGGGACATGAATCTGGGGGCAGAGAAGGGAGGGACATGAAACTGGGGGAAGAGATGGAGGGGGGACATGAATCTGGGGGCAGAGATGGAGGGGGGACATGAATCTGGGGGCAGAGAAGGGAGGGACATGAAACTGGGGGCAGAGAAGGGAGGGACATGAAACTGGGGGCAGAGATGGAGGGGGGACATGAAACTGGGGGCAGAGAAGGGAGGGACATGAAACTGGGGGCAGAGATGGAGGGGGGACATGAAACTGGGGGCAGAGATGGAGGGGGGACATGAATCTGGGGGCAGAGATGGAGGGGGGACATGAATCTGGGGGCAGAGATGGAGGGGGGACATGAATCTGGGGGCAGAGAAGGGAGGGGGGACATGAATCTGGGGGCAGAGAAGGGAGGGACATGAAACTGGGGGCAGAGATGGAGGGGGGACATGAATCTGGGGGCAGAGATGGAGGGGGGACATGAATCTGGGGGCAGAGAAGGGAGGGACATGAAACTGGGGGCAGAGAAGGGAGGGACATGAAACTGGGGGCAGAGATGGAGGGGGGACATGAAACTGGGGGCAGAGAAGGGAGGGACATGAAACTGGGGGCAGAGAAGGGAGGGACATGAAACTGGGGGCAGAGATGGAGGGGGGACATGAAACTGGGGGCAGAGAAGGGAGGGACATCAAACTGGGGGCAGAGAAGGGAGGGGGGACATGAATCTGGGGGCAGAGAAGGGAGGGACATGAAACTGGGGGCAGAGATGGAGGGGGGACATGAATCTGGGGGCAGAGATGGAGGGGGGACATGAATCTGGGGGCAGAGAAGGGAGGGACATGAAACTGGGGGCAGAGAAGGGAGGGACATGAAACTGGGGGCAGAGATGGAGGGGGGACATGAAACTGGGGGCAGAGAAGGGAGGGACATGAAACTGGGGGCAGAGATGGAGGGGGGACATGAAACTGGGGGCAGATGAAGGGTGTATATGTAAACAGATAATTTTCTTTTATGAAACTATCAAAATCTTCTCAGAGAACAAGGCTGACTGATCACCACTCATCAGCTTTGATCAAAGTAGGCACTGCGTTGTCATTTCAGCCTGATATACCAACAATTGTTAGCACAAAGAGGTGTCAAGCTTCAGGACAAAACACTAAAAAGGATTGAAAAAAATGATAGCAAATAAATGTTTAGTTTTTAATTGCTGTATTTTTGTTAAATATATTAGTTGCTGTTGCGCACTGCAAATATATGTTGCTGTTACATATTACTACTTCATATCTTGTTTTCATGACTGCTGTTAAAATACTTGTGTGACATTAGCTGCTGTGTGTGGCCCTCACAACAACCTCTTGTTGCTCATGTGGCCCTCTGGGTACCCTGAGTTTGACATGCCTGGTCTACATGATCAGTTGTCAGTAAGTTTTGCCCAGAGTTGTACTTGATGAGGAGGCAGACATGCTAATCTCTCAGAGAGGCTGACAAGGGGGAGACCGGCGCTTCAGCCAGTGGAGTTTGTTAGTAGGTGCCAGACATTATTGTGACTGGCTGTGATATGCCCGGAAACCACACATATATACAGTATATATTTATAGACGGTGAGACCTCGGATCTCGCTGCAGATACATCCTTACAGAGTTAGAAAGGGACTGCAGACATATTTACTCAACGGATGGTCCTGAACTGTTCCAGGTGCAGGTGTCTAATGGTATGTGCCTGTGATCTCGTGTGTCTAATCACATTGCAGTGGTGACTAGCACATGTTACTATGCATCATACCAGTATACTAACAACCAGTACACCAGAGATTTTCAGCTTAATACAGATAAGATGTATACTAACATGTGCTAGGCATAACTACAATTAGAAACTGGTGATAGCAAAAAAGCACTGTCTAAACCTAGCCTAATAGTGGGTAATTTAGCGTACAGCATTTAGAAAGCCGTATCACTTGGTGTTCATTAAACAGAATGGGGAGGGGGTTATAAATTTGTCATCTAACATAACCTCACAGATTTTGTTGGCCGTGCACAATATTCAGAAATTGCATTATCTTCCATCTCTTAGCTAAAAAAAATTGTAAACTGTGGGGTGAGGGGTAGTAGGATGTGCAGGTTGCCCTGTACTGGTAATTTATGAATTTAAAGAGAAACCCTAAAATTAGTGTGGGGAAAGTAAGAAACAAGAACTAGTGGACCGTACTATAAATATGTGATGAGGGACGAGTTGTGCTTTGAGGTGATGGAAACTGTAGAGAATTTATATTATAGATAAGTACTCCAGGGCAGCAGTTCTCAACCGGTGTGTACCCTAGGGGTTTCAGCCTGTAGGCTTAGGGTGTGTTCACACAGAGGAAAATGGCCTTGAATATGGTGTGGAATCAGTGTCAGATTCAGAGCTGAAAAAAAAAGCCTCCCATTGACTTTTTTTCAGCACTGAATCTGGCACTGATTCCAAACCAAATTCAGCGCCATTTTCCTCAGTGTGAACGCACTCTTAGGGTGCCTTCACACAGAGTTGCGCTCCATGCATTTTATCCATTTTACACGAGCGTAACTCCGTGTGAAGGCACCCTTACACTGATCGTTTGGGACTGAGGATGTGGGGAGGTGGGATCTCAATCTGAATTTTCTGCTTTGGGCACCAGAAAACCTTGTCCTGGCTGGAAATAAAATACATATTATATCTTATGAACTCTTGTGACCTTTTTGTCCCTTTGTAAAACCTCTTTTATGATGTGTGACAGGCCTGGTACTAGCAGGAAAACATGTTAAACATGTGGCACATACTGTACAAATGATGCACAAGGCATGCACCTATTGGCCTCACCCATACATACAGCTGCCAAACAAGTTTGTGAGAGCGTTAAGAATGATAGGGTATAGATGTACATGTTAACTCTAGCGGGGTTTATTGAATAAAATGAAACTACAAACTGGATTAGATCTAATCTTTCTGAGAAGAAAGGGTTTCCTTCATATTCTTCTCTGCTTAGGATCTACTTCTAGTTTGTGCCTCAGGGTATCAAACGAAATGATGTCTGACGGTGAGTCTCGTGTCCCTAAGTTACAACATCCTGGGGATCAGTGATGCTGTGAGTTGTGGTCATTATACCCAAGGTTGGAAATGGATTTGTAGTTATACGGTCTGGAAAATCCAGATGCATTACAGCTGCATGAGAAAGACAATAGGATTTAATCTTCCTAAATGTCAGGAGGTGGAAGCCCTTAGACTCATGTTATGCTGCTGAGGTTGTTGGTTTAAAGGGGCTTTCTAGTGCCAGAAAAATAAAGTAATTAATAAAAATAATTAAAATGTACCCATGTTTCCACGATCCTTACATACTGTTCAAATACCAACTGACCTCCGTTTAGTTATGTCTCCTAACACATGGGGTAACATGCTTTGAGATGCCCATACGGCCAGTCACTGGTTATAGCGGGAACCTGCCAATGATTGACTGGATGGGCGTCTTGTAGCATTTCTCCTGGTATCAGGAGGTACCAAAAATAGAAATCTGTGGATTTGGGCCAGCCTGTGATGTTTAGTACAGATGACTTATCTTACGTTAATATACCCTTATGCAGCTTTTTGGTTTTTCCAGGGATGATGCATACAGAATAGTCCTGTTTAAGGAGCTTGTCCTACAGTTACACTGTATCGCTCCTTAATATAGAGCAATACTTCTTCCACATGAAGTCTTAAGCTCAGTGTGTTGCTGTGTGTGCAGAGACATTCCCTTCTAGAAGCAATGCCTTTGGGCACAATACCCATGTACACTCACCGGCCACTTTATTAGATACACCATGCTAGTAACGGGTTGGACCACCTTTTGCCTTCAGAACTGCCTCAATTCTTCGTGGCATAGATTCAACAAGGTGCTGGAAGCATTCCTCAGAGATTTTGGTCCATATTGACATGATGGCATCACACAGTTGCCGCAGATTTGTCGGCTGCACATCCATGATGCGAATCTCCCGTTCCACCACATCCCAAAGATGCTCTATTGGATTGAGATCTGGTGACTGTGGAGGCCATTGGAGTACAGTGAACTCATTGTCATGTTCAAGAAACCAGTGTGAGATGATTCCAGCTTTATGACATGGCGCATTATCCTGCTGAAAGTAGCCATCAGATGTTGGGTACATTGTGGTCATAAAGGGATGGACATGGTCAGCAACAATACTCAGGTAGGTTTTGGCGTTGCAACGATGCTCAATTGGTACCAAGGGGCCCAAAGAGTGCCAAGAAAATATTCCCCACACCATGACACCACCACCACCAGCCTGAACCGTTGATACAAGGCAGGATGGATCCATGCTTTCATGTTGTTGACGCCAAATTCTGACCCTACCATCCGAATGTCGCAGCAGAAATCGAGACTCATCAGACTAGGCAACGTTTTTCCAATCTTCAATTGTCCAATTTTGATGAGCTTGTTCAAATTGTAGCCTCAGTTTCCTGTTCTTAGCTGAAAGGAGTGGCACCCGGTGTGGTCTTCTGCTGCTGTAGCCCATCTGCCTCAAAGTTCGACGTACTGTGCGTTCAGAGATGCTCTTCTTGCTACCTTGGTTGTAACGGGTGGCTATTTGAGTCACTGTTGCCTTTCTATCAGCTCAAACCAGTCTGGCCATTCTCCTCTGACCTCTGGCATCAACAACACATTTCCGTCCACAGAACTGCCGCTCACTGGATGTTTTTTCTTTTTCGGACCATTCTCTGTAAACCCTAGAGATGGTTGTGCGTGAAAATCCCAGTAGATCAGCAGTTTCTGAAATACTCAGACCAGCCCTTCTGGCACCAACAACCATGCCACGTTCAAAGGCACTCAAATCACCTTTCTTCCCCATACTGATGCTCGGTTTGAACTGCAGGAGATTGTCTTGACCATGTCTACATGCCTAAATGCACTGAGTTGCCGCCATGTGATTGGCTGATTAGAAATTAAGTGTTAACGAGCAGTTGGACAGGTGTACCTAATAAAGTGGCCGGTGAGTGTATATACAAGTGACTAAAAATGCCTCAATATAAAATCTGAAAGAGTGCATAGGTACAGTAGAGTCTTTGTGGACCATTATGGTTCTGTAAAAAAAAAAAAAAAAAAAAGGATTGGTTATATGGCTGCGTAAATGAGCCTTAAAGATAATGGTGGGGAAGATATTGTAAGTGAAAGGAGATTGAGGGGATTGCAAATTCTGGGCAGAATCCTCTCACAGGTTTTATAAGTAACATAACAAAGTAATGGTTTAATAATCCTGCACTTTACAAACCGGACAGCTATATAATGGAAATTTGCACTATGAGGAAAAGCCAATTGGATGAACACTTGTATAGTTTGAGCTGCTTGTTTCATGTTACTTTATTTCTAGCTTTTCCATTCCTTTATGTGACTTTTATGTATAAAATATCTCATAACTCTTCTCACGAGGTCCTATGGAAAGCAGACTGAATAAATGTTACTGCAGTATGCACCTCCAACATAGTCACATGGTTCTTTGTATTAGTGACTATCGTCAAGTATCCATGTCTTCTAACCAGTTTATCAAGGATGTGAAAAGGCGGTAATGTTATTGGTTTTACATAATCAGATGGTTATTTAAAGCTGAGTAATAATAGGACACATGTTCCTTTAGCATTCGATTTAATAGATCAACAAATCTCACGTGTGTCTTTGTGAACAAACCTGGTTATGTAATCTGATAAACATCAGGAAGGCATTATCTAAGTGCGTGTAATAACTACTCGGATCAGAAACTTTCATTACCTCTGTTGTAATCCACCGATAATAGTCCATCATGTTATATCTTTTAGCCCCAGGAATCGGGATCTTTCATGGAAGGTTTTTGTTTGAAACACTGAGCTAGATTTACTAAACTTGTCTAATATTTAGAAAAACATAGTAAACTTCACACCACTACTGAGGGGGTGTTCACACTTGCGCCCGTGTCTGCCCGCCGGGTCTCCGTCCTATTCCCCAGAGACACTGCATAGGGGACAGCTTCCGTATGTGAATGAAAGCAAGCAGAGACTTTAAAAAATAGTGAGGAATTGATTCTAAAAGTATATTGGAATTTTTATTTTTATATATATTTTTTTTATTATACAAACAAAAACATTGGTCTCTTTATATTGATCTGTAAGGGGCCAAGCCCTTTGGCTATAAATAGCTTAGTCTTCCAGATAGGTCATAAACACCTGATTGTGGGGGCTGAGAGCCGGCCCCTGTAGTGATCAGATGTACAATGCTGCTTCTGTAGCTCACAACCAGGGACTGAATTTTCTGCTACTTGCCCTGCACAGTATGTATCAATAGTTCTCAACCTTTTTCAAGCGAAGTAACTCCTGGTGATTAAATTTCCCAACAGAGTACCCCTAAAGTAGCAATCACTTATAAATATTAATAAAATAAGGCTTTGTTTAGAACTTTCGTTAACAATTATGTAATGGACCCATCAGTACCCCACATGTAATAGACTCGGCTCAGGTGTGAACCTAGCCTTACCTGGACAGTCAAATCAAGGGACTTGTACAAAGTGGCAAATGACCAGCCAAATTTGATCATGCCATACACCTGCATTTTTGTTTGACTATGGATGAAATTTTCCAACCTAGCTGATAGCATTATTGGTAGACATAACACTGGCACCACATGCCATAAAAGATGCTAAAAATTTTTGGGTATAGGCAGCATAAGAGAGCATACATATCAATGGGGCAGTCAGAAAATGTGCCAAATCTATCAGTCACTTTTTCCCCTCTTTATACCACCTTTTTACCACCGAGTCTGTCCATGACCTTAATAAATGCGGTGCATTTTATAGCTCAACGAAGTTATCTTTCCTTCTTAGGCTAAGGCCCCACTTTGTGGAAATGCTGCTTCTTTTTTTTTTTTTTTTTTTGTTGTTGTTGCGGTTTTCTAAGCCCAAAATGGCTACAAAAGGAATGGGAAATATATAGGAAGCTTCTAATACTTCTCCCTTCTGCTCAATCTACTCCTTCATTTGAGCCAAAAAAAAAAAACCTCAGCAAAATCTGCAACAAAAAAAAGCTGCATTTCCACAATGTGGGGCCTCAGCCTTAGCCACTCTGAAAGTGGGGGGGGGGGAAGAAAAAACTTCTGCACAAATTTTGTATGTTCTTTACTTCTGTAGGTTTTCTCCCAGATGCCAAAGACTTTATGGTCTATTCATTTAGATTGTGAGTCCTACAAGGCATGACCATGTCTGTAAAGTGCTGCGATTTATGCTAGTTTATGTTAGCGTTGTATAAACAAGAAATAAAAAATGGCAAGATACAGACAACTGTCCTTTTTGGAGTAAAGTGTATAAAATTTGGCAAAATTGATTTTGCTCCATAATTATGATGCAAGCAATACCGGAATAGTGTCCAATTTTGGCAGTACGTGATTTACGATCTCGCTGCCTTTTGTCCCTGGTTGTGATGTTCTTTTATCTGCTCAGGGAAATGTTTCTATTAATCACAAAAGACTTGGACTGCTCCTTCTCTTTCTCTATTTGAGTGTTGGATTGGGAGATGGATGGAATAATTCCCAATGATTCATATACAGAGATAGGTGAACCTGTGGAAGACTTTATAGTCTGCGAATAGTATGTGAGGAAACTAGTAGAGCTGGTCTTTCTGGTTTTTTTCTTCTAGCTCTCATACAGTGGATAGTAAGAATTTTACAGAGCTCTAGTGTTTGGGAAATTGTTGGATACAAAAGTCATATCCATTCTTTATATACCACGAATACGTTCTCATTTCTGGAAATTCCTGAAGGCCGGGGACAAACTTTGCATAGTTATGCTGGGTTAGCTGCTGTGAAATTGCTGGTATGTATCTCCCTGGAATGTACAGTAGCAAGTCAATGGCCTACCTATCCTGGAGATCATTGGGTCTAAAATTAAAAAGCAGGTAGATCAGTATATTAAGGACTGTTATACCCCAAATCAACCACCCATACCCACCACTTCCCCCCAACCCCGAGTCCAACTCCCCCACCACACTTTACTAACTTTGGCAATGCCAAATATCTATTCGGACGTGCCAATAAAGCCTGTTTTGTTTGATTTGAGTCTTCTAATGCATTTACTTCTAGAGGGCTGGTCAACATCTCTACCAACTCCAACTAAACTGCATCCTTCAATAAATGCTAATTCACATATCACTCCCTTTAATAAATTAACTACTTCTCAAAATCCACCATAATTGCTACGGAGGATGTCTAGTATTTAAATATGTATTATACAGCAAACATTGGGCCCGAATATTATATAGCAGAGACCTGGAACTAATACCTGCAGTCAGTGCCCGCACTGATGATGGGCATTAAGGGCCCCGGTGCCTGTCAAAGTTGACCAAGGCGTCATTTTGCCAGGAGGTGCCGCCAGAATCTGAGGCTGGCGTCCTGTTGTCATGATGTTGAAGTCTCCCAGGCTTCTCTGCCATTCATTTGTATGCTTAGAAGAGGACCGGAATACAGATAGGGCACAGATGCCCGAAACGCGTTGTTTCTTCTATCGAAATAAAGCACTTTTAATTCATCCACTGAGCGCGGTGATCCTATCTGTATTCCGGTCCTCTTCTAAATATTCGACTGACACCAAGGGTGGTACAGGATCCTGCAGTCTCATTATCCCGGGAGAGAACCCCCCTCATTAAGTGGTTCAAAAGCCTATAAAAGCGGTTGTGGTCACAACCATCCAAGGTGAGAAGATATCTTACCAGCTCTTTTCGAATTATTATACAGTACTTCACTATATACAGCTCGGTGCTGTTTTTTGTTTTTGTCTCATATTCATTTGTATGCGGGGCTGCTTTATGAGCCTGTAAGAAAGTCGTACAAATGCACTTTCTTCAATTCCACCCAATTATGAATCTCTTTCCAGCTTCACAGTACATTATACAGAATAATAAATATTACCATTTATGAAGAACAATTTGTCCCATAAACATTAAGCCCCCATATGGCTCTGAGAACGGAAAAATTACAAGTTTATGGGCTTTGGAAGATGGGCAGTGAATATGAAAATTTAAAAATTCCTCCAACAGCAAGGGGTTAAATTAAATTCTACCGTTAAATTTTTAAAATCTACTCCCAATTCCTCACTGTTATATATGTAAGCAATTAATTTGAAGCAATGCCTTAGCCTCATGTATATATGGTAATGTGACTGCATCTTTCATGGCCTTAAAAGGAACCTGTCAGCTGGTTTGGGACCACTAAACTGTTAATATGCCATTAAGCAAACTTATTTAGCATACTACTGTTGGTGTGTGTAGCAATAAAAGTTTGAAGAGGTCCTGAATCCACTAAGTTGAGTCCGCAGAAAGACCCCAAGTATGTGCATTGCATGCATTGAAGCTAAGGTCAGAACACCTTGCTTCACTGCAACAGATCTGTATATCTGGCACCAGAGTACCTTAGAGGGGCTCTATCAGCAAAATTATGCTAATAGAGCCCCACATATGCGTGAATAGCCTTTAAAAAGGCTATTCAGGCACCGTAAATGTTATATTAAATCCCGGTCCCATTTTTAAATACAAGCATTAAAACCTATATGCAAATCTTACCGAACGTGCACCATGGTCGGGGATAAACGAAGCGACGTCAGCTTCGGGCACGCCTGCCTCTTCTGTCTTCTTGTAGTAACGCCCTCTGGTTCCGTGTCTTCTTCAGGCTTCTTCTCTTCAAATCCCGCGCCTGCGTAGTAGCGCTTCCCTCCGGAGCACTACTGTGCAGGCTCACTCGCCATTTTACTTAATGGCAGTTCGCGAGTGAGCCTGCGCAGTAGCGCTCCGGAGGGAAGCGCTACTACGCAGGCGCGGGATTTGAAGAGAATCTGTTTGATGAAATGACTAGAGATGAGCGAACACTAAAATGTCCGAGGTTCGAAATCCGATTCGAACAGCCGCACACTGTTCAGCTGTTCCAACGGATTTCGAACCCCATTATAGTCTGTGGGGGGAAATGCTTGTTTCAGGGGTACGCAACATTCGATAAAATCATACTTACCAAGTCCACGAGTGACGGTCGGGCTGGATTCTGCTTAAAGTCTTTTCCCGACGCAGGGTCCCCGCGTCCTCTTCCGGGTGGAATTCACTCTGCCTAGGCATCCGGCCTAGGTAGAGCCGACTGCGCGTGCATGCCCGCACATGCGCAGTCGGCTCTGCCTAGGCCGGATGCCTAGGCAGAGTGAATTCCACCCGGAAGAAGACGCGGGGACGGAGCGTGGAGAAGACTTCAGAAAGGTAAGAGAAGAACCAGCGTTGATTGGCAGAATGTATACTGTAGCATTCTGCCAATCAACGCTGGTTCTGAATCGAACCTTAAACTTCGAACAGCTAGTAGTATTCGATCGAACACTACTCGCTCATCTCTAGAAGTGACAGTTCCTGTTAAGGTTCTGGTATGAAACCCAAGCAGAACTCTGACAGTCCATTCATATAAGGAAAAATATCTTTGTATCATGTTAGCCAGTAAATATAAAAAAAAAAAAAAATTGAGGAGTCTTCAGTAGTTGATACCTTTATTAATGGCTAACTAAAAATGATGACATATTGCAAGCTTTCGGGATAACTAAAATGTTCCCAACCTGATGAAGGGAACATTTTAGTTATCCCAAAAGTTCGCAATCTGTCATCATTTTTAGTTAGCCATTATTAAAGGTATCAACTACAATAAGTGAGGAGGTGGTTTTATTAGTCTTTTCAGCTTAATGAAGAAATCTGTTGTAGATTATGAATGCATTTCATTGAAGCTGTCAGAGAATGTGGCTACTCTGAAACTTAATAGAGTATTTTTTCTAATGTCGCTGTGACTGGCCTGTGACATCAGATTATCTCCTAATTATCACAATACATCTTCCCAATTACCTTGATGTAATGTAATCACTGCTTGAAGTAGGACAGATTAGTATGCGGCAGGGTCTGCAGCACAGCCAGTTAAAGGGCCTCTTTATGTCCTGTCTATTCAGGTCAGTAGCACAATAGATTTTTTTAAAAAAAGGAAAGAGCTATACATGCCCTCTCATTTAACAGTCTATAAGTATGGCATACTGCACAAGTCAAAAGCCCAGCAACAAGAAAGACTCTGTGTGACTATGTAGCCACCAAGTATACACTAAATCTTTGCAATATATTCTCCACTTTTTTAAAACATCAGTTGCCACAAATTTATACTGCAACTGGTGTTTATAAAGTCGCAAATCCAAGGTGACGTTTTATGCCAGACATTTGGTATAAAATAATATTAGACGTTGTAAAGGCAAATCAATTAATTTTTAAAATAGGCCTTGAGGAGTTGGGGGGAGGGAATCATTCTCTCTTGTCCTTGGTGCTCCGATGTCCTCCCTACGAAGTCCAGTATTCCTGCTCCAACGTCTTCTCAAACTGCTCGCTGGCTGTTACTTCATGGATCCCGTCTGATGAAGCTGTTGATTAGGCCTCAACGGTCATATGCGGCAGGGACTTCTGCCAGAGAACATCAAACGGACCGAGTAGACCAATCCATGCTTGTAGGCATCGGGGAAGGGTGAGTATGATATTTTTATTTGTTTACTAATTAGGTTGGGGGAAGTGGGGAAAAAAAATACTCTCGGGTCCCCGATTCTCCTATTCCTCCACGCGCAACCTGGTCCTGCAGCTCTGTTCTTGCCTTCCAGTGGAAGTACCCATGGCATGTGACCACTAAGGCCAAACAGTGGCCTCAGTGGAAGGAAACCAGGATGTCTCAGCCGGAGAGAAATTCCACAGCAAGAAAGCAGCTGAGCTGCATAACTGGCTCGCCCTGGGAGAACCCTGGAGCTTCAGGGACAGGTAGTATGCTGTGTTTGTAGCTTTTTGGATGGGAGGGGGTTTTAGATAGATAGATAGATAGATAGACAACAAAAAAAGTTAAGGCTGCACATCCCAGCGTGTACAGGTGCTCACTGTGAAGTAATATATATATATATATATATATATATATATATATATATATATACACACAAAAATGCAGGGCACACAGCACAAGGGCATATAATAAAAACACCTAATATGCTATACAATTTAGAGGTTCTTTGTTCTACATATTTGATCAAACCATATGAAGCCCACTTGCCCCGACAAGGCGACCTTATTTAGATGGGAACCTACACTAAATAAACATACCTCTCTTGGACCTGGATAGGTCTACAGTGTGAACACAGGGCAAACTACCTCTCTCGGACCTGGAACAGGCCTAGAGTGTTAAAGGGGCTCTATCAGCAAAATCATGCTGATAGAGCCCCACATATGCGTGCATAGCCTTTAAAAAGGCTATTCAGGCACTGTAAAAGTTAAACTACCCCGCCGTTTTAAAATAATAACTTAAAAAAGAATGTGATCTACTTACTGAAGGTGCACGCTGGGCGGGCATTCAGGGTGCGCCGTCTTCTTCTTCCCCGCCTCGTCTTCCTCTGACGTCTTCGAGTCCCGTCCTCCTCCGGCGCACCGGACACTGATAAAAAAAAATAGCCCGGGCGCATGCGCAGTAGCCGTAGTAGAAGCCGCGTGCTACTGCGCATGCGCCCGGGCTATTTTTTTTTGTCAGTGTCCGCGAGCAAGCGCCGGAGGAGGACGGGACCCGAAGACGTCAGAGGAAGAAGAGGCGGGGAAGAAGAAGACGGCGCACCCTGAATGCCCGCCCAGCGTGCACCTTCAGTAAGTAGATCACATTCTTTTTTAAGTTATTATTTTAAAACGGCGGGGTAGTTTAATTTAACTTTTACAGTGCCTGAATAGCCTTTTTAAAGGCTATGCACGCATATGTGGGGCTCTATCAGCATGATTTTGCTGATAGAGCCCCTTTAACACAGGGTGAGTGAAAATATATAGCTTTGTACCATATTAGCCAGTAGATATAAATTGATCATTTTCAGTAGTTGATAGCTTTTCAATGGCTAACTGAAAAGATGACAAATAGTAAGCTTTCCAGAGTACTTGGTTTACCCCATTAAGTATGGTATAGCACAATATCTGAATAGCTAAATATGTATGTTCCTATGGCCTTCTGTACACAAATATGACTCTTCGGCACACACATGGGACCATGTAATTCATGGTGATGTGTACCCACAAAATAAATAGGGCCGTGTGCTATCCGGGAATAACCCAGATAGCACACAGTCATCTGTAAGGGGCTTTACTGTGATATGCCGAAGTTATAAGTGACTGAAGTAAAAGCACACCTTGTCATAAATTAGGCGCATCCTCCAGGGCAGGGCTAGGGAACCTTTGGCTCTCCAGCTGCTGTGAAACTACAACGCCCAGCATGCTCCATTCACTTCCATGGGAGTTCCCAGAACAGCAGAGCCAGTATGCATGCTGGGAGTTGTAGTTTTGCAACAGCTGGAGAGCCATACGTTCCCTACCCCTGCTCCAGGGTGTTCCACGCCAGGTCCTTACTAGTCTAGAATTCTGGCACCATTTATTCCTGAAAACTGAAATCATTCTGACAGGTCAGGAAAGGTGGTGTGTGTCAGTTTTTGTTTTGTTTTTTTTTTCTTCATGGCTTGTATGCCAGTAGGAGTAGGGTGGGTCCTAGACATCGTAGTCCAACACTGCTGGTGCACTACTAAATTGACAAAGCTGGCAGTTCTATATTTTAGGGATCCGGACAGTCAGGATCTCACTGCATCACAACTCATTATATGGCTGTAGTCAGTCCATTAAAAACAGACAGAACATGGTGGTGAGAATAAGCCCTAAGTCAAGGTGGCCAATATTTTTCACCACCTCCAAGTTCAGCTTTTTAATCATTTAAAGGGGCTCTATCAGCAAAATCCTGCTGATAGAGTCCCACATATGTGTGATATGGCAGCTGCATATGGCGATGCTGCTATTCTGCTCCTCCGCCCCCCCCCCCCCCCCCCTCCGGAATAGCAGCATCGCTCCTGCCGCTGCTGGCTTCACCTGTGCCGGCGTCTACACTCCCCGGCATCCGCCTCTCTATTACAGCAGATGCCGGGTCTGTATTACATTGTGAAGGCTGTATGTCCGATACGTAGTGCATCGGCAGCGCCCACGCAGGGCCAGCGGCATAGAAGCGACTTCTCGCCGCTGGCTTTGCATATGTAACCCCCCCCCCCACCAATGACGCAACAAAGCCGGAAGACAGAAGAATTTACTGCAGCGAAGACTAGCGAGTATGCGACGTGGGACAACCCCTTTAAAGGGGTTATCCAGTTTGTAATACTGATGGCCATCAATATTAGATCTGAGGAGTTCTGTCATCTGGGACCCCTATAGATCACAGGTACTGAAACGGCACAGCTTGCAGTATTGTATACATACCACAAGCCGTGCTGCTCACTTGCTATGCAACTCCTGGTTCACATCTGTGTTCGGGGAGTCCGCTTGTGGACACCCCCCCCCCCCTTCCCTGAACGGAATACTGCATGCATTAAAAAGCGGTTAGCTAAGAACCACATGGGCCCCATAGAATATAATGGGGTCCGTCTGTTTTCCATTCCAGTCATGTGGAGAGAAAAGTCCTGCAGCACCACTTTTAGGTGCATTCACATGGAGGAAAATGACACTGAAAAAAAGCCTCCCATTGACTTCAATGGGTTCCTTTTTCAGCAGACTACTTTTTTTTTTTTAGCGCTGAATCTGACTCGGATTCCACACCAAATTCAGCGCCATTTTCCTCTGTGTGAATGCACCCTTTCTCTCCGCATGACTTGAGTGGAAAACAGATGGACCCCATTATACTCTATGGGGTCCGTGTGGTTTCTTAGCCAACTGCTTTTAACTCTCGGCACCGTTAGGCGGATCCCCAAGTGGACTTTCCGAACGGAATGTGGAACGCAGATGTGAACCAGTCCTGAACCATAGCGGCGAGTGTGGGTGCTGTAGCAATGTGCCATTATAAGCTATGGGGGCCTCAGCCTAAAGGGGTTTTCCAGCCCCAAATCGCTTTTGTTTCCATACTGATGACCTATGTACAGGATACTAGTGGGGACTTCTTCGGCTTTAGCTTTAACATTCTGATTTAAAATGGTAAAGAAATCTGTACTGTGTGAATAGGCGTATCCATAGGGTTTTCCGGACAGGTTGTAAACACTGAGCACATTAGGCATGTTCAGTAGCGCTACCTCTAGGAGACCTGAGACTGATAACGTCAGTCTGGGAGCTGAATGTACGGCGCAGCGCTATCTGTGCGGGTCGCCCTGTCAGTACGCAGTGCTTGTGGAGGGGGCGGAGCATGCTCTCTGGGCATTTAAACTTCTGGCCCCTCTCTATTGGCTCCGAGCCGCATTCCTTTTAACAACGGCTGGCGCGGTGACCAATCAGCTAGTAAGGATCGGACACTGGGCGGGGCCACAGAGTAGCCCACGTCCTCCTTACTTTTCCTTGTTTGCCAGGTTGGGATCCATAACAAACTGGACTGGTGCTCACTAGTGTGTGCGGGCAGCGCTGCAGTCCTGAGCCGCTCTTGGCAAGACAGATGCCCAGCGAGTGAGGAAAGTTTCTGTCGTGCAGCGGCGCAGTTCACTAGCTGCCCGGACTAAAGCGGAAGCTTCCTCTCACTACTAAGCACTTGGCTCGGCACCAGAGTCATCACAGATCTGCGGGAGGACTGAATGGCCGGAGATTGTGTGCTGGCAGCTCCTGTGCCAGCCCGTCACACCTACTAACCCTCCATTCTCCGCTGTCGCCACTCTCCAGCCTCTACTACTCAGCATGGGGGACGAGCCAGAGCTCCCGCCCGGTGCGGTGGAGGTGTTCGATGGTAAGCAGTGTTGGCTGGCTGCCATTGTCATAGCCTGTGTGAGAGGGAAAGACCCCATATCCTTACACCTAGTGTGCGAGTTAGAAGAGGGGGATGGCTGGTGACTGTATAACCCCCACCAGCCTTGTCACTCCTCTGCAGACACCAATCACATGCCTTTTTTACTTCTGCAGTTTGCAGTGAGGACAGATAAGCTGCTTTGGGATTGCCTCTTGTCTATCCCTGAGACCCCTGGTGAATGGTTACAGGCCAGCTCTGGCTGCCTCTTCCTGTCCCTCCCTTGTAGTAAAGGTCATCTGCACATGTATGGTGACCTGGGGCACTCCTCACAACCTGTAATGTGTACACAGTTACTGTGTGTTTTGCTTTGGATTGTTGTGGTGGCAGAATGTCTTCAGTTTGACTCTATCACACATGATATAACAGTGCACTTTTCTGACCACTGTCCTCCATACCCATGTCTATGCAAGGACAGTCTGTAATATACGTGCAGTCATTCTTCTTTCCACCTCATGCAACATTCAGGCACATCTTTTCCATAGTGAAGCTGGCGCTAGACTCTGCAATTTTTCCATAAGAAATGACTAATAATGAACCACCCTGACCATATTTGTCTATGACCCGGGGGGAGGGGGGATGGAGTTTTCCATGTTTGTTCTGTGGAGCTCAAAGCAACCACGGTCAATATAACATTGGTTCACAATGTAGTGATGTATAAAAGGTAGCCCTGCATATGAAATCCCCCTCCGTTTATAGTTCCACACAGCTGAGGTCATGTGTAATAAGTATATCACCTAACATTAGCCCCATGTTCCTCTTTTGCTCAATGTTTCCTTTTGTTGTAGTGTTGTGTAAACACCAGTTATATTCACTTCTGGTGAGAGTTGTGTACACTTTGTAACTCAATAGTAACCTTGTATTCAGTGCTCGCTTAGGAAAACGCTATTCTACTCTTGCGCTAGGTTTACATTTGTGGCGTTATTTCCATTCTTCTGTTTTTCTATTGTCCTGATTCTTTGACGGAACAGATCTGTTCTTTGACGTAAACTGAACCCGAGGGACTCCATTGACCAGATTTCTGAACATAGCCTTAGTCTCATTCCAGGGTTACATTACTTTCTATTTGTAAGGTATAATTTTCAATAGTTTTTACATTGTGCAAAGATGTACACTATAAGAACAAAAGTATTAAGACACCTGCTATACATATACAGACACGCATACATCAGCTTTTGACATCTCAAATCTCATCAGCTGTATCCCTAGGCATTAATAGGGAGTTTGTAACTCTCATGCCCCCGACCCTCTTGTAGTTTAAAACTTCTTCCTCTCTTCTGAAAAGCTATGCCACATGATTTTGTAGTGTATATGTAGGAATTTTTGCCCATTCATCAAAAAGAGCATTCGTGAGGTCAGACACTGGTCTTGGGAGAGAGAGCCTGGCTCACAATCTCCATTCTAATTCAACCGTGTTCAGTAGGGTTGGGGTCAGGGCTTTGTGAGGAACAGTAAAGTACTTCCACACCAATCTTACCCAAATCATGTCTTTATGGACTTTGCTTTATGTGGCACAGTCATGCTGGTCCAGAAAAAGTCTACAGTTGTCCAAAAAATGTTTCAGTATGTTGAAGGAAATAAGGGTTTTAGGCCAACCTGAAAAGAACAACCCCATAGTATTAGCCCTCCCTCCACCAAACATTACAGTTTACAATGTAGTCAGTCAGATAATGTCTTGCCACTGATAATCTCAGACTTGACCATCAAATTGCCAGATAGGGAAGCGTAAGCACTTGGCTTGTGTGCAGCTGCTTATCCAAGGAGACACTTGCTAGGAAGCTCTTGGCGGACAGTTTTTCGTATTTTCATTCAGTTCTGTTTCCACAGGTGTATAAAATCCACCTAGTCATTCAGTCTGCCTTTATAAAAATTAGTGAAAGAATGTTTGTTCTAAATGATTCAGATAATGGCTATATTATACCACAAATAAGCATGTGAAGGATCTAAGGCAATGTTTAAACAGCAGTTTGTTTGGATTCAATCCAAATTTTGATTTCATATATGACCTGTTGGCTGTCGATCTATGCATTGCAGATGCACAGTAAATTGCAGTACAATATATATTGATGAGGCTTTGAAAATCTGCAGCATACTGCTTTTTCCTGATGAGAAATATTTGCCACATCTGGGCCTTCAAATTGTGGAAATACTGTGACTTTCTCCCCTGTAATGTATATGGATAAAATTCACATGTACCAAATACAGATTACAGCCCCATACCTGAAATTGAACATATTAAAGGGAGTCTGTCACCAGAATGCCACCAAGGAGGCATCCATTCAGAATGATGGTGAAACCCATGTAGTGTTAGTTTTTCAGAGATAGACTCAGTAGCCAATGTGATCAGGCCATCAGCCTTTATCTTCTACGCTGATTCTGCCCTCCTGGATGCGCACACAGGCTTTCTTATACGGTAACACATACAGTGTTGGCCAAAAATATTGGCACCCCTGCAATTCTGTCAGATAATACTCATTTTCTTCCAGAAAATGATTGCAAGCACAAACTCTTTGGTATTAATATCCTCATTTAAAAATTCAAAAGTCAAATCATTGATCATTTTACACACAACTCCAAAAATGGGCCGGACAAAAGTATTGGCACCCTCAGCCTAATACTTGGTAGCACAAACTTTAGACAAAATAACTGCGAACAACCGCTTCCGGTAACCATCAATGAGTTTCTTACAATGCTCTGCTGGAATTTTAGACCATTCTTCTTTGGCAAACTGCTCCAGGTCCCTGAGATGTGAAGGGGGCCTTCTCCAAACTGCCATTTTGAGATCTCTCCCCCACAGGTGTTCTATGGGATTCAGGTGTGGACTCATTGCTGGCCACTTTAGACGTCTCCAGTGCTTTCTCTCAAACCATTTTCTAGTGCTTTTTGAAGTGTGTTTTGGGTCATTGTCCTGCTGGAAGACCCATGACCTCTGAAGGAGACCCAGCTTTCTCACACTGGACCCTACATTATGCTGCAAAATTTGTTGGTAGTCTTCAGACTTCATAATGCCATGCACACGGTCAAGCAGTCCAGTGCCAGAGGCCCAAAGCACCCCCAAAACATCAGGGAACCTCCGCCATGTTTGATTGTAGGGACCGTGTTCTTTTCTTTGAAGGCCTTTTTTTTTTTTTTTTCCTGTAAACTCTATGTTGATGCCTTTCCCAAAAAGCTCTACTTTTTGTCTCATCTGACCAGAGAACATTCTTCCAAATTGGCAAACTCCAGCCTGGCTTTTTTATGTCTCTGGGTAAGAAGTGGGGTCTTCCTGGGTATCCTACCATACAGTCCCTTTTCATTCAGACGCTGACGGATAGTATAGGTTGACACTGTTGTACCCTCGGACTGCAGGGCAGCTTGAACTTGTTTGGATGTTTAGTCGAGGTTTTTTATCCACCATCCACACAATCTTGCGTTGAAATCTCTCATCAATTTTTCTTTTCCGTCCACATCTAGGGAGGTTAGCCACAGTGCCATGAGCTTTAAACTTCTTGATGACAGTGCGCACGGTAGACACAGGAACATTCAGGTCTTTGGAGATGGACTTGTAGCCTTGAGATTGCTCATGCTTCCTCACAATTTTGCTTCTCAAGTTCTCAGACAGTTCTTTGGTCTTCTTTCTTTTCTGCATGCTCAATGTCGTACACACAAGGACACAGGACAGAGGTTGAGTCAACTTTAATCCATTTCAGCTGGCTGCAAGTGTGCTTTAGTTATTGCCACCACCTGTTAGATGCCTCAGGTAAGTAACAGGTGCTGTTAATTACACAAATTAGAGAAGCATCACTTGATTTTTCAAACAGTGCCAATACTTTTGTCCACCCACTTTTTTATGTTTGCTGTGGAAATCTATCCAATTTTGCTTTTTGACAATTCTTTTTGTGGTTTTCCATTGAAGACAAATTTAAGTGAAGATAATAATACCAAAGAATTTATGATTGCAATCATTTTCTGAAAGAAAATGAGTATTATCTGACAGAATTGCAGGGGTACCAATACTTTTGGCCAACACTGTAAGTGGGGAAGCGATGTTAGACACCAATTTTTCTGACTGTGCATAGTAAGCAAAGCGTGCGTGTCTCTGCAGTATACTAAGGGGACTGCTTTACCACTTTGTACACTGCACAGTTCGCTATTCTCAAGGGGAAAAAAACATGTTAGGGTCACCTGAATCAAACCATCTATACACAGGGCTAGGTTTATATGATGGATTCTGATGACAGTCCTTTTAATGATCTACAATGCCATGCCTTTTGTACAGAATGTGCATTGTTTTACACCTGAGTGCGTCTTGTCTTGTTTATGGAATTTGGGAGTGCGGTTAGGTGTGTCTTTGGCATGCTATATTTATAGTATCATTGTGCTTTGTGTTCTTTTCTTTGCTGAAGTACAGTGACTCGTCTTCACTGAGCAAGTATTGCTACACCTTTTGTTGTAATGAGCTGTAGAAGTGTTGTGTATGGCATGTGTGGTATGTATGGCCTTTTTGCACTCCAAGTGAGTAGCTGGAGTGTATTGAAATTTACTAGTGGAACCATAACCTAATGTCCCTCACATACTGAGTCTGTCCCCCTTGCCTCATAGATTGTAAGCCCATGCAGAGTTGTACTGGTTTTGTGTATTTTTGTGACTTGTATGTAAACCCTAAAATGAATATCACCATGGAATTTAATGGTGCTCTAAAAATTAATAATAATAAACTTTTTGATGCCATGTAACGTATATTCTTTTTGCATCTTTTTAGAGCGTCTTTACTTTGCCATCCTCTGCGGCAAACCAAAGACCACTTCAAGTACACATTATTTCAGCATAGATGATGAGCTTCTGTATGAAAAGTAAGTAAACTGAGTTATGCTATGAAAGATTGAAGATTGATTTGTGCCTGCCCCCGATCATGAGAAGGGGAGGTCCTGTGAATGCCCTATGCATAGAGCTGCAGGTTGTGCGTGCAAGTTATTGTTTCTATCAATTCTGTGGGAATACCGCAGATTCTGCATTACTGAATCATCTTTAACAATGCTTCAGCTATACAGGGTATTTGTAACCTCTATTCTTGTGATCTGTGAGGCTCTGGGATAAGGGATTACGGTAATATTCCTTTTAAGTTGACTTTAAACATTTACAAGCAAGGTACAGTACAGGGTAGTGGGAGAGGGCCAATACAGGAGAGGCACTAGGAGTAAAGGGCAACCCCTTTTTCCAAATAAGATAATCATTCACATGAGTGGCAGCAAAGACAGCAGCTGCAGAGGAGAGTGGGAAATGGACAATTTATTATTAATTAATTGCTCTATTAACCTTTTGCCTACCTTCAGAGAACTGCTCTAAATGCAGGGTAGCATTTCTCTTGAAATGTATTTTTTTTTCTAATTTTACACTGCAACTGACACATCTCAAATTCTGTTGCATACTTCACTGAGATGAAATCTATTCCTCTCCTACTGTATTCTGGTGAGCAGATTGAGCATGACTGCTTACAATTGTCATGTCCATTTTACAAAAGCGGTAATCTGACCATACAAATCAGTACAGGAGTGATGGAGTAATTCCTTTATGTTAAACTACTGTTTGTTTCTTGTCCAATGTTCTTAGGCCCTATTCATATCTGCGTTCAGGGAGTCCGCCTGGGGACCCCCCTTCCCTGAACGGAAGACTATACGCATTAAAAACCTGTTACCTAAGGCGGGTTCACATCTGTGCCCGGTTTCCGCTTTCGGGTTTCCGACTTCTGCCAAGAGAAACTGAACAGAAGACTGAAACCCGGTGGTCAGTTTTCAATCCCATTCACTTGAATGGGTTTGCAAAGTGACCGCCCGTGCGCTTCTTCTGCCTGTCCGCGGCGAAACCTTCTTTTTAAACTGGACACAAAGTCCTGCATGTCCGACTTTGTGTCTGGTTATTAAAAAAAAAAAAAAAAGTTTCACCGCAGAGAGGGTAAACCCCCCTATAATGGGATCTGTGAGGTTTCCACTGGGCTTCCGTACAAAACGTGCAGAGAGAACTGCTGCTTGCAGGACTTTTCTCTATGCATGTTTTGTGCGGAGACTACACGGTCCCCGTTATAGTCTATGAGTTCCATGGGTTTCTTTAGGTAACTGCTTTTTAATGAATATAGGTTTCCATTTGGGGGGTCCCCAAGCGGATTCCCTGAATGCAGATGTGAACCCGGCCTTAGTTTGTACAATATTATATTTTAATTAATGTTTATTACAAATTTTCTATAAGTAAAACCAGTACAAAACGAGGAGAGAACGACAATAACAAACTGAGCCACAGGACCACAGTGTAATGCAGTAAACTACCAGCTCACAGTATACTGCGTAATAAATACCACGTGATAAAGACAAATGGGTCAGCAGCATTAAATGGAATCCAAAGGGCAAGGCACCTGGTGAAGTCCCAGTGTACAACAGGCAACCACAAACTCGGGTGACACCAAGGGCCCCTCCACTGAAGCCATGGGAGCTTACAGTTAGGATGAATGGGGAGAGACAGACAAGAAGGAGGAGACCAAAGGAGGGAGACAGGAAACAATGCTGCATGCAGGATTTTTCTGTCCGCTTGAAAAATTGGACGTGGTTGTAAACGGACACTTAAGGACACAACATAATATCCCATTTAAATTAATGGAAATTGTAAACTGACACAGGTAGTGTCCGATGCTAAAATCTTGCGCGGACATTAGCTATGGACACTGCTGTCGGACACCTATGGTAGTGTGAATGCCCTCTTACAGGTCTGGATCACTGTTAATTGATACTATTATTTATTGTGGGCTGGTATGTTTGCTGCACCCTTCAGCTGATAGGCCATATTTTAGACAAGCTCCTGACATATTGCCAGACATTTTAGTGCTTTATTTATCTTTCTCTTGTATTTTCATTCCCTCCTAGATGTAGTAACCCGTTATCTGTTTATGTGAATTAGCAGTGGTTGTATTGTGTCTTTTAGCTTTTATGCTGACTTTGGACCTCTTAACCTGGCCATGCTGTACAAATACTGCTGTAAGCTAACTAGAAAGATGAAGGTAAGTTCCAAAGGTGCAGTAATCTGCCTTTTAAAGAGGACCTTTCACCACTTTTGGGCACATGCAGTGTTATATACTGCTGGAAAGCTGACAGTGCGCTGAATTCAGCGCACTGTCGGCTTTCCCGATCCGTGCCCGGTGTACAGAGCTTACGGTGCCGGTACCGTAGTGCTCTATGGTCAGAAGGGCGTTTCTGACCATTAGCCAGAGACGTCCTTCTGCCTCGCGGTGCCAATCGCGCTGTGCTGTGGAGCCGGGAGGAACTCCCCCCTCCCTCTGCTCACAGTACTCATCCATAGACGAGCATTATCAGGAGTGGGAGGGGGCGTTCCTCCCCGCTCCACAGCACAGCGTGATAGGCGCCGCGAGGCAGAAGGATGTCTCTGGCTAATGGTCAGAAACGCCCTTCTGACCATAGAGCACTACGGTACCGGCACTGTAAGCTCTGTACACCGGGCAAAGATCGGGAAAGCCGACAGTGCGCTGAATTCAGCGCACTGTCAGCTTTCCAGCAGTATATAACACTGCATGTGCCCAAAAGTGGTGAAAGGTCCTCTTTAAGTGTGTGGAGGTATTTTGTGTGTGTGTTGGTATTGAGCTGTGTGTCCTTTCTAGCTATAACATTTGGCTTCTCATGAGGCGTTTATATGCTCTCCTTTGAAACCAACTGTATTGTCCTATGATCTCACTATGGGGGTTGCAAAGTGTCACAGAGATGTAAAGGAATACAGAACACCAAAACTAGAAATCCTGCTGCATCTTCTTCTTTTTTTTTTTTTTTAATTCCTACTGCAGCTGTTTTTTTTTTTTTGAAGGAGCAGAAGTGTCATCAAAATGCTGCTTTTAATACGACTGGAGCAGCTATCTTGACTTGTCTATTTTAGTAAATACATCTATCCTTCATTAATAAAAACATTATTTTAGTTAGATATAGAGAAATAGATGTGTTTTCTGGTGTATGTTTCCTTTGTTATTTTGGTAGACAGTGCTGACAGAATTGTTAGGAAAGTTGTAAATTGTACAGGAAGGATGCAGCACCACAGAGGCTTGTATCAGGTGAAAAACTGACTTTTCTCTTTGTTGGATCAAACTAATGTGTCACAAAGTGTGTGGCGTGCCACATTTCAGCAGGCGTTCCTTCCGAAACATTGCTTGATGTGCACTTTGTGATGTACCTTCTGTGAGCCAATAAACAAAAGCCTTTTTTTTTCTTTTCTTGATGCGAGTCTCTGTGGTGCAGAGATGTTCCTGTACGATGTTTTTGTTTTTGGATTGGCAATTCTTGTGGCCACAGTCACACAGAGACTGAATGTTGGTGTTAGACATTCTCTGTTTGGGCATGTAGAGAGAAGTCCTATCTGGATACATAGCACATCCTAATACAATGCTCAGCTTCACCATAGTGTACTAAATATAATATATGGGTGAATTATGCCCCCATTCTGTGATTACTTAAACGGTTTTCTCGGAATTAAATATTGATGCGTTATTCTTCGGAAAGGTCACCAATATTACATTGCTGGGGATCCCACACCCCTATAAGCAGCAGTTCTAAGTAGTGGAAAGCACAGCTATACAATGTACAACACTGTGCTTGGTAAGCAGTGAAGATGCCGTAGTCTCTTCAAACAGCTGTTGGGTGTGAGTGGTGGGTGTTGGACCCTTGCACATCTGACATATACTAAATACAATCGTCCAAAATGGAAAAATCCAGCATCAAATTCCTTCAATAAAACTTAACTTTTATTGTGAAAAGTTTTTCTGAACATTAAATGTTCCATAAAATTTCAATAAATATTCATGATGGCAGAGTTGAATACGAAAAACGTCCGGCTGACGCGTTTCGGGGCGTTAACGCTGCCCCTTCCTCATAGTCTCAGGTTATGAATATTTAAAGAGGACCTTTCATCAGATTGGGCACAGGCTATATACTGCTGGAAAGCTGACAATGTGCTGAATTCAGATCACTATCGGCTTTCCCGATCTGTGCCCGGTGTAAAGCGCTATCTGTCCCAGTACCGTAGCGCTTTATTGTCAGAAGGGCGTTCCTGACAGCCAGGGACGCCCTTCTGCCCAGCAGCGCCTACCGCGCTGTACTGTGTGAGCGGGGAGGAACGCCCCCTCCCTCTGCTCACACAGCTCATCCATAGACGAGTATTATCAGGAGAGGGAGGAGACGTTCCTCCCCAGTCTTAGAGCACAGCGCGATAGGCGCTGCTGAGCAGAAGGGCATCCCTGGCTAACTGTCAGAAACGCCCTTCTGACTGTAAAGCCCTACGGTCCCGGGACTGATAGCGCTTTACACCGGGCATAGATCGAGAAAGCCGATTGTGCGCTAAATTCAGCGCACTGTAAGCTTTCCAGCAGTATATAGAACTGCCTGTGCCCAATCTGATGAAAGGTTCTCTTTAAGTAATAAAAACCCACTTTGAGGGGGAAGGCACACTATACATAATAGTAATAAATGTGTTTGAAATGCTTATGTTGCACTCTCTGGGTTCACAAAGATGTAATGCTTTTGCTATATGGCCCATAATACACTCGTGAATTTAGACTAACATAGTCTTTGTAGTGACCCGTATAGTGTGTTGTTTTTTTTTTGTTCCTCCCCTTTTATTCTAAAGCCACACCCTCTTGTTAGAAAAAAAAAAACATGGACACAGTGTCATGCATGGTCACATGCTCTGCCATCTGCAACCATCTTATGTATAAAATAGCCAAAGCCTTTTATTGCCCCTTTATAGCAGTGGTCCCCCACCTTCTTTGCACCAGTGACCGGATTCAAGCAAGACCATTTTTCCATGGCAGGGCAGGGGCAAGGGTTTGGTCATATGGGGGTGGGGTTATAGGTGGGCTCCACCATGTAGATGGGAAGGCTCTCTGCCAGGTGGTTGTAACACGAGCATCTGAGTGGACATGGTGAATCACTAGACACACTGCCTAGATACTTTGCGCTAGGCCACGTTGCTATGGTAACATGTAAACTATCAGCTCAGTGCCCTTAGCAGCTACAGGACGCCGCGCTAACAATAGTATACATGTCACCATAGCAATGTGGCCTAGCGCAAAGCATTCAGCTAAGGGGTTTTTATGAGGCCGTACTGCAGACCTGCATAAAAACCCCAACGACCCGATCCTGGTCCGTGGACCAGTGGTTGGGGACACCTGCTTTCTAATAATAGAGATGATCTCGCAAAGACTGCTCCGGTTCTCTTACTCCTAGAAATTATCTGTTAAGGGGAAGCCGCATCTGCAGGGGAATGTAGAGTACAAAATCTGTTACAGTCGGAGCTTCTAAATATTAAATGTGTCCCTGTGCTAGTGAATGACTGACTTAAAATAAGACCAAACTGATGGCTATCACCTATTTTGCTTTAACACATTCACTTCCTCTGGGAACGTTTTATGTAACATAACTTAGACAAACAACTTTGAGGATAATAGTTTTCTCTGATTTTCTGTTTAACGTTTTGTTTTGTTTTTTAGTCTTTCTCTCTGACAAAGAAGAAGATTATACATTACACCAATGGTGACCAGAAAAAGCAAGCCAATGCTGCCTGTTTAATAGGGATTTATGCTGTAAGTACAAGAGTTACACCTGCCCATTACAGTCTCTGTGCTCATCAATGCTTTGTGATAGAGGGGTGAATTCTGTGCAGGTAAGGGCTCATAAATCCAGGAGTTATATTCAGTCCTTTTGTCAATTATCTGAATTTTATCATCCGTTCGAATTCCCAAATCTTTCTTTTTGACATTCTTAGAGACCTTTTAGAATCAGGACTTTTAAGTCTGACACGTTATGGTCTAATCCAGAGAAGTGATTCCCTACACGGGGTATCCAGCTGAAACTTTGTGACCCGGCCTGCAGTTTTGTTTTGTTTCTCCAATGTAAATTCCTTCATTTGGACATCTTGTACACAGTATAATGTACACCACATTGGAGGATGTACATGAAAATGTTCCATACATTTTATAGTCCTGCAGTGTGTTTGCCAGTCTCTGATTATGACACAAGCAAACTTCTAACCAGGAGATTCCTTATGTTTGCTGGTTGTTTATAAGTAAGGAAAGGCAAATCTAGGAATACTTCATATTTATTATAGTTTACTGCCCCTTTGAAATATTGATTGAAGGTCAGCAGTAATTTTCCTCAAGATGTTCATTTGGAATCACGTTTAACCACTAAGGGCACCCTGCGGCTGTTCTCCTGTTTGTACTGTAAGAGATTACTCCTTGGAATCCTTGTAGCTCTGTGGATCTGCTCATCTGCAATCTGTGGATGATATCCCAATTTTGAGAAAATATTCCTTAATGTTGGCAGGTGTTTCCTGTCTTTACTGCCTAAATAAATCCAAATATACCAAAGAGCTTGGCTGTAAATGGAATTTTTTCTGTGTTGTTAATGAAACAAAATAGCAAATAGCAGTGTGCAACAATTCAACAATAATATTATCAGCTAGAAAACACAAAAAAATATAGTAAATATCAACTAAGATTAAAACGTAAAGTTTAATCTAAGATGCGTTAAAGGGAGTCCATGATTGGCTAGATGGGTTTTTTTTACATATCACCTCATGCACTAAATTACTTTTATGTAGCATCTTGTCAGTGTTGTGTTCTGAGTCATTCATTTGGAAATGGCCTGAAGAAGGAGCTTCGGTGCTTTGAAAGCTTGCAAATGTAGTTCTTCTGGTTAGCCAATAAATGTATCATACTTGCAACACTTTTTTATTCTTATTGACACAAACTTATCTAATATTGCATTCATCCTAATGTAAAGAAGTAGATTAGCGAGACTTTTTACATGAAAGTTGTGTTCAGAGTAGCTGGCAATATAAGAAAGGCACTGTATGTAGCTTCCTTCCCAGTTTCTACAATGCAATTGGTAAAATACTTAATGTTTCTGTAATTTTACTTTTTAGGTATTATATTTGAAGAAACTTCCAGAAGAAATGTACAGAATTTTGCAGATGGGAAATATTACTTACCTTCCATTTAGGTAACCATAATGTTGCATTGCTTTATACACCTAGCTAGATCTTTTAATGGTCTGTTCACATCTGCATTGGGGGCTCCTTTATAGATTCCATTGTTCTTGACAGGAAGCATAGTGTTTCAAGCAGCGCTTCTTTTCCTGTCAAATCAACAGACCTCTCAGCAGAAACTGCCGTATGGGATCTGTTGGGCCCCACCAGTACACGTGTTGCTCCATTATGGGCAGAATCTATGACACTAGTGTGAACAGAACATAAGTAGTTATCCATATCCTGTCATATTTAATTTCTCTGTATTTACACTGAAGGTCTTTAGTCTCTTTAGCAAGCTTCCTGCTTTGTGTTCCAGGGATGCCTCATTCGGTACCTGTAGTTTCCATTTAACGCTTCTAGACTGTTTCCATGCTATGCAGAAGGTGAGTTGTTAAAGAATTCTCCTGTACTTTAATGTTAAAGGGGCTCTATCATTGGGAAAAGTCATTTTTAACTAAGTACATCCTTGCATAGGCTTTAGAAAGGCTATTCCACACATACCTTTAGTATGTAAATTGGCTCAGTGGTTTTTGAATGAGCCAGTTTTTATTCATATGCTAATTAGCTTCCAGCCAGCACAGGAAGTTCCCTGCAGCACTCGTCGCTGCTATTCTTTCCTATCTGTGTGTGCAAGCAGGAAGTCAGCAGCAGCCTGTGCTGTACACATACATAGGAAAGAATAGCAGAGGGTGCACAATGAGACTTCCGGGGTGCACCGAGAAACTAATTAGCATAGGAAAAAAAAATGGGCTCATTCAAAAACCACTGAGGCGATTTACATACTAAAGGTACATGTGGAATAGACTTTGTAAAGGCTATGCAAGGATGTTCTTAGTTAAAAATGACACTTCCCAATGACAGAGCCCCTTTGAATGGATTTTCCCATCAAAGCAAGTTATCCCCTCTCCATAGGATAGGGAATAATTTGCAGATTGGTGGAGGGTCTAAGTAGTTGAACCCACATCGATCATGAAAACGAGGGACTATTGGAGCGGTTGTCGGGCAGCACACACACTATTCCATTCATATAAATGAGAGTGTCGGAGATAGCCGAAGTACAGCATTTGGCTTTCTCCAGCTGCCCCATTGAAATGAATGAAGTAGCAGCAAAAATTCTTGTAGTGAATGAATGTTTTTCACTAGCTTGTTATGTATGGCTACCTCTACATTCACAGTGGCTGTGACTCCATGATGAGAGTTTGGAAATGGGTGGGACCTATGTTTGTAACATGGAAATGCCTATTTAACACTTTCCTGTATTATGATGCAGTTTCCTAAATTTTCTATGAATTTTATTTTAGGCACATCAGTATGAATTCTTTGATTTTAGGACGTTTGATGTGGCGGAATACCAACACTTTGAGGTGAGGTTTATGTTTAATCTGATTTTATAAAATTTTTCAAATATCACAGAAAAAAAAACAAAAAACAAAGGCGTAGTGTCACGCAGGCCATGCCTGGGGACGGGAGTGAGACCGTAGCCAAGTATGGGGCCATGAAAACAATATTAATTCAGATATGGGGGGGAAAACAGACAAGGGGAACACGCAAAGGGAACTGCATTCGGGAAAACACATACAGGAAAAGAAAAGGGGGGGGGGGAGGTGCAACAGAGGGAGGAAAGGGTTACCAGCAAGCTCCAGGGAAGGGAGAGAAAGGATAAAAAGGTAATACTGCATCAGGAGAAAAAAAAGAGGGAGAATTCAGTGGAATCCTGGAACACCTAAGGCTGCCAGAGAGCCTCAAGCTTGGAGGAGTCAGGGGAATCCTCCGCCACCAGGGCCTCCATTCTCCATATTTAGGAGAAGCTCCACTAGAGAGGGCGCAACAGTGCTCCGCCAATGCCTAGGAATGACTGTTCTGGCAGCCGTGAGAAATTGTTGCAGGAGGTCTTTCTTCACTGCCAAAATCCTGCCAGGGATAATTGAAAGAAGGGCCAGTTGGAGAGTCTCTGCAATGGAGCAACCACACACCTTAGCATATAGGGCGAACACAGCATCCCAGAAGGGCCTAAGAATGTCACACTCCCACCAAATCCTATTAATATTATAAATGTGAAAGTTTGTGAGTTTGTGTGTTTGGATGTTCGGATGTTTGTTCCTCAATCACGGAAAAACCGCTCCACTGATTTGGCTGAAATTTTCCACAAACATAGTTAATACACCCGATTAAACAATAGGCTACTTTTCGTCACAATAGCGCACATACGTTTGTGCCAGGACCCCCACAAAACCCAAACTCACACCACCATCTCTGCAATCTCACACACTTTGGACCATAGCAAGCCACAAAATTCATATTGCCCTCTCCAGCCTCGCCCCTAACCCCACACAATCTCATATACATATACTTTACCACTTTGCCCCTCACTTTAACGATACTCCAGGAGGCTCTCTTTAACACTCCGGAGCAGCCATGTTTGCCGACCCCCACCGCTCTGACAATCTGTGACACCGCCCACCCATGTCAATACCCCTAGGCGGTCTAATAAATGCAAAAAAAAAAGTTTAAAAAAAGTAAAAAAAAATATAAAAACAAAATAAAAAGGATTAAAAATTCAAATCACCCCCCCTTTCCCTAGAACACATATAAAAGTAGTTAAAAACTGTAAAACACATACATGTTGGATATCCTTGCGTCCGAAATCGCCCGCTCTACAAAGCTATACAAATATTTTTCCTGTTCGGTAAACGCCGTAGCGGGAAAAATGGTCAAAAGTGCCAAACCGCCATTTTTTCACTGTTCTGATTCTGATAAAAATTTGAATAAAAAGTGATCAAAGCAATAACATTTCCCGAAAATGGTAGAACTACAAAGTACACCCGGTCCCGCAAAAAAGACGCCCTATACATTCCCGTACACGCACGTATAAAAAAGTTACGACTGTCGGAATATGGCGACTTTTCAAAAAATAATTTCTTAACACAGTTTTGGATTTTTTTTAAGGGGTCAAAATCTAAATAAAACCATATAAATTTGGTATCCCCGGAATCGTAACGAAACACAGAATACAGGGGACAGGTCATTTTGGTTGCACAGTGAATGCCGTAAAACCAAAGCCCGTAAGAAAGTCACAGAAATGCATTTTTTCTTCAAATCCACCCCATTCTGATTTTTTTTCCCTGCTTCCCAGTACATTATATAGAATAAATAGTGGCGGCATCATGAAGAAAAATTTGTCCCAGGAAAAATTAAGACCTCTTATGGCTCTGGGAGCGTAGAAATAAAAAAGTTATGGGGTTTAGAAGAAGGGGAGTCAAAAACAAAAATCAAAAAATGCCATCGGCGGGAAAGGGTTAACTTCAAATACTTCTGTCCCAAAGTCACTATGTCACGTTTCTCACAACACCGTATAGCAGCTCTAATACAAATTAGCTTCAACACAAAAGTCTCACGTATTCTCTGAATTTTAGCAAAAACAAGATACAAAGTTACATTTCATATCCCATACCTTATACACAGTACGAAAACCTTATCCATGCCTTTATATACCCACTTCTACAATCACCGCAGACGAAGTCGCGGGTACCAGCTAGTATGGTATAAAGTGCCCTTTTCAGTACCACTGTGCCAACACCAGCCAGTCGCAGCAGGATAGATTCTGTGGAGGAAATCAGGGCACTTGTACAACAGAGACAAAATGTGAGTTTTGGAGGTGAGGTTTCAGTAAATGTTTTTCATGGATCCTGGTTTTCCTAGTAATTGTTTGATCATAAGAACACTGTTCGTTGTTAATTTTCTATTTTTATATTTTTTTCAGAGAGCTGAAAATGGAGATTTCAACTGGATAATTCCACAGAAATTTCTAGCTTTCAGTGGACCTCATCAAAAAAGTAAAATGGAAAATGGTATGTAGTTGTTGGCTACTTGTTTTATTATGCTTCGTAGGGTCCCTTTTTTTTTCCTTCTAGTTTTTCTAGCACTTAGAAAAAGACCTGGGACCTGTTTTAACCTGTTCAACACATAGATATCTTTTTCTTCTGTTGTGACAACAGTAGTGTGTTGAAGTACTCTGGGAGATATTCACTAATGCTTGTGAACACACCAGTATTCCTTTTCTGTGTAAGGGGGCGTTCACACTAGCGTTGGTGTCTGACAGCTAGTGTCCGATGCTAATGTCTGTGGAAGATTTTTAGCATCGGTCACTAGCTGTGTCCGTTTGCAATTTGCATGATTTTAAATGGGACATCATGTAGTGTCAATGAGTTTCCTTAAGTGTCCGTTTGCAAAGATGTTTGATTTTTCAAGCGGACAGCTAAATCCTACATTGTGTTGCTAGAATACCAAACAATCTTGCTCTGCCCCCTCATCCTTGTGCTCCAGCTGAGTGCTTTTCACTGGTGTATGTATAAGGTATGTGGCACAATGCCAGTGTGAACTTAACTTTAGTGTGTTTTGTATGCATTTTTTAATACATAAACAAGGTTAAATTCTATAAGTGCATACAGTTCTTCTAGTTGTTCAATGCAGATGAAAGATTTAGCATAAGCTCTACAGATGCCTATAATAGGGCACCGAACAATGTTTTTATTTTAAAAATTTGCACAAAGGAGGTTAAAAATATTTTATAAAATAAATTATATCCAGGATAAACATCAGTACACTGTGAAATTGATCAAACATACACTTGATAATAATTGTATGAGTTCTTCTCATCTAGGGTACCCTCATCATTCACCAGAAGCTTACTTCCCCTACTTCAAAGAACAAAATGTTTCGACAGTCGTTCGCCTTAATAAGAAGATGTACGATGCCAAGCGATTTACAGATGCTGGCTTTGAGCATTATGACTTGTTCTTTGTTGATGGAAGCACCCCAAGTGACTCCATAGTGAAGAAGTTCCTGAACATTTGTGAAAATGCAGAAGGCGGTATTGCTGTACATTGCAAAGGTGTGTACTAGTGCTCTAGTCTTCTAGACTTCCTCTTCCTCTATATTGTGTATTGGCACATTTGGACCTTGAGAAATGTTTTCCAATGCAATGCCTTTCCATATGGTTTCTTTAGTGAGACTGCTGATTAAAAGATGTTTGTAGTCAATTATAGTAAAGAAAAAAGACAGTTTAGTTATGCAATTTTAGAGGACTATTTTTTTTGACCGTTCTGGTTTGTATGTTCCCTTTTCAGCTGGTCTGGGAAGGACAGGTACGCTGATAGCATGTTACTTAATGAAGCATTACAGAATGACTGCAGCGGAATCCATCGCTTGGCTCCGAATATGTAGACCTGGCTCGGTGATTGGACCTCAGCAGCAGTTTTTGGTTGAGTAAGTTCTGCCAGTGGAATACATATGTTTATTTAACCAGTATTTTTATGGGAGGTAAAGGACTAGTTAGTGCCCATTATCATGGGGGGTAGGGGGCAAAACAAGATTACTATTTATGCTGGAGAAAGCTGTCTTATCTTAGGACCATTTTCTGGCGCTTGCTTCTTTGTCATGTCATGTCTTATTTAGAGATGAGCGAATACTATTCGAAACGGCAGTTTCGCATACCACGCTCCCATAGGAATGAATGGGAGAGGCTGGCGTCGGCTGCATCCATTTATTCCTATGGAGTGAGGTATTTGAAACGGCAGTTTCGAATACTATTCACTCATCTCTAGTCTTATTCATTGATTTTAGCAGGGTGAAAAAGGTAAAATCATAAAAGCCCCAAAAGCTGTTCTGCACTAGGATGCAGCATAAACTTAGCATAACGTAGCAGCTAATATCAATGTGATTTATTAAGAGTGGTGCATTATGTCCTGGTTTTAATATTAATTCCACCAACACCATGTCTTTGCATCTATCAGTAGGTGCTACTTCATTGATTCCGGCACAGTTGAAATTTTCTTTGTCTAGCCCCCACCATTCCCAAACCATCACTTTATATCTGTAGTCCTGGGCTGGAGTGGATGGTCTGGGACCACGCATCTGTGTATATAGCCTAGAGAGCATATTGGGTGCTGAAATTTAACTGCACTGATTGTTTGGGAATGGCAGGTGCTAGAGAAAATATAATTCTAACTGCACTAGAATCATTGGAGCAGAGACTATTAAAGGTTGAAAGAGGGGGTGAAAGGTCCTCTTTACTGTGCTGGTAGTGGAGGCATCAGAATTAGGAGGGCCTGGCTTAAATGATTAAGAAATCCGGCATAAATGACGGGTGATATATATACACTAGCTACAAGCTGGCATACATTTTCCCTCCAGATGCACAGCTGCGGGGACAAAGAAGATTGCAGTGCCAGCACCATAAAAGGTGCAGATAAATAAGTAGTTAGATGGCCGATAGCTGTCAAAGCTTTGAATAAATCAACTTTTTTAATGAAATGAAGAAACTCTAATAGATTTCACAGAATAATACATTTCCTGCCCATCCTTTTCCCTCCTAATCTGGAATTGAAATCTGTGCATAAAGGGAGTCTGCCAACAGTACCCAGCATAACAACCCCTACCCACATATAGATAGGATAGGGTGACCTGAATTAAATGGTGTTTTCCCTTTGTGAATTTGTATTTTTTTTTTTTTTTTTTAATTTCAATCTAGGTTTCTAATTCTCTATAAAGTCCTGTATGATTGGACTGATATATCTAAATGTGAGGGTGAGCCATGTCTGTTGAAAGATTAAGTACACTTGAATCTTTGTATCCCATTAATTCAGCTATAAGTTGATGTGCTTTCTACATAATTTTTATTATAAGCGATCTTTTGCCGCATTGCCTGCAAACAAAAGCACTATTTTTTTTTTATATTTTTTAAATTACTGTTTATTATTGACTACACTTAAAAGTAGTCATTTTACATAATGGTGAGATGATCTGTAATCTATCTATATGTAATTTTTTTCCTTCAGCAAGCAAATGAGTCTATGGAATGAAGGTGACATCTATCGAAAAAAGAGGAGAGATCAAGAAAATGGCAACAAAGCAGCAGTGACCTTTATTCTCTCTGGGGTGGATGATATTTCACTTCGGGATGACCTGGGCACAGCTTCGGGGAAAGAAGACATTGAACTAGTAAGTCTACAGAAAGAATCCACAAGTTAGGCTAGTCTTACACGACCGTATTGAATGTACAGTCCGCAAGTTGGTCGGCAACATAGACTCCGCAGACGCAGAGTTCTATGGGCGAGTCCCTGCAGTGCCGCAATTCACGACCATTACGGACATGTTGTATAAATTGCGGACCACAGTTGCGGCCCGGCCACACCACTGATAAAATATCCAGTGGTGTAAGAGGCCGCATTGAGTATAATGTGTCCGCAAATGGTCTGCAATTGAAAACCCTGAATTGTGGACTTACATTACGGCCGTGTAGGACCAGCCTTAAACTTCATGATGCCTTCGACACCCATATATTCTTATAGTAATAGGATTTGTGTAAGATATTCTTCCCTAAATGCTTCATTCACTCCCTTTGCTGCTTTTAACAGCCACGATTTGTCCTGTTACATGCAGATTCACTGCTGCTGTATATAGAGTAGGCAGACCAAAGCTTTCTATGTGTTTTTTCTAACTGTTTGTGATTAGTTTTCTCTGACTTGGCTGGCTTTGTCTAGGAAACGTGTGTTTTGTGCCAAAAACTAGTTTCTGTCCTTTAGAGTGCGCTTTCTAATGTAAAAATCCTCTAAAAGAGTCATCTGAAATGGTTTGCATGATGCATTTTCACAGCTGTTCTACGACTATTCAGTCATTCTGTTGCTTTAACTTTCTTTAATTTCTTCCCCCTACAGTATAGTGATGATGATGACGATGATGAAGACGATGAGGCCATCAGTGTGACACAGGGGGATAAACTCAGAGTCTTAAAAAGTAGGAGACAGACAAGGACGTCATCGGCAGCTCCACTGTCGTAAGTAAATCTTTATGAATTCACTCAGGATGTAGGGGACTAAAATCCAAACCAGATAGACTCAGGTATATGGCAGTTTCCCATGACTGAATGCAAACTTGAAAGGAATCGATCACTCACATTCTACACCGAGTAGCAAAACAAAAAGGGTTGTCTGCTTTATACATTTTCTTTTTTTCTTTTTTTTTTTCTTCTTCTGGTGTTTGTGTGTGTGGGGACAGGAAGTCAGTTTCTTCATTCATTTCTATGAGAGCCTTGATGTGAGTTTCATAGGAATAAATGAAAAAACTGACTTCCTGTCCAGACGTGACAAGCTGAGACAGTTGGGGATTCTTATTGCTGGTCACATGACACGGGTGTGGACCAGAAAAGAGTGAATTACTAACAAATACAGCCACTGGTAAAAAAAAAAAAAAATGGCCTGCACTACAATTCACATCATGTGCCTTTCTCACAGACCAGAGAATAATAATTTTTAAAAGTAATAAATACTATAAAATGTATTTAAAGTGTAACGAAATTTGGGGAAAAAATTTGATTTTTCTGGCAGGATATATGACATATGTAAATTTTAGAATTATACTTTTATTAGCAAATTTTGTTGGCATTTTTTCACTTTCCCTTGTTTCTGTATTGAGAACTGTTCCTGCTTCTCACTGAATGTTACTGTGTACTGGAGTATGGGGTTGTGTAATATGTAGAGAAAATAAGGGTACGGGAGGATCACTTCAAACAGTTAGGGTGAATTCACACTGAGTAAACGCTAGCTTATTCTGAACGTAAAACACGTTCAGAATAAGCGGCGTCTAAAGCAGCTCCATTCATCTCTATGGGAGCCGGCATACGAGCGCTCCCCATAGAAATGAATGGGCTGCTTCTTTCACTCCGTGCAGTCCCATTGAAGTGAATGGGGAGTGCCGGCGTATACGGTAAGCTCTGCTCATGCCGGAGCGTACACGCCGGCACTCCCCATTCACTTCAATGGGACTGCACGGAGTGAAAGAAGCAGCCCATTCATTTCTATGGGGAGCGCTCGTATCCCCGCTCCCATAGAAATGAATGGAGCTGCTTTAGACGCCGCTTAATCTGAACGTGTTTTACGTTCAGAATAAGCTAGCGTTTACTCAGTGTGAATGCACCCTTATATCGCAGACATTATAACACATATAAACTTGCTTTGCTATCTATATTGTTTACAGAATTATTACTGCTTGTAAACAGTACGAATTAGGATACTTATATTCAGCTAATAATATCAATGACATAATCTGAAAATATAAGAACCTCATATTTAATATGACACCAAAAGCAAGATTGTATGTTTTTATATCACCGGAGATATAACGGTTTGTTTGAAGTGATCCTCTCCCACCCTTTTTTTCCCTCTGCATACAGTATTACACAGCCATGTACTACATACACAGTAACACTCGGCGATCTGCATGAACAGCTCTCAATGCTAAAGCAAGGCAAAGAATGAAAAGAAAAATACAGGATTTCACAGAAAGGATCCAAAATATATTCATAGGAATGACACATACTGCCAGAAATCAAAAGTTGTGCGAAAGTTTAGACACGCTTTAACAATGATCTCCTAACTGGATTAGAATTGTTCTACACTCCTGAGCAGTTTTACTCATTGCTTGTTTCTGCAACTAAATATCTTTTGTACTTGAATGTTATACAGGATATGAATGCACTTTGCTTAAAAACTACCAGTTAGACTCTGTTCACATTCATTTTGATTCTGAAGAATCCCATCAGCCTTTTAGGTTTTAACTTGTAGTATTTTGCTTTTTTAGTGTTTGACCATACGGAATAGAACCGCATACTATGCAGTTATGGCAGTGGAAAGTGAATGTTCTAGAATCATGAAACCATTATGAATAGAGCCTTAATTTTTAGTCTTCAATTTTCTGATGTGTTTCCGGGGTTAACAATATTTACTAGACTGATGTTGAGTAGTGTGAGGTTAAAGTTTAGGGCACTAAATGCTTCCTGAATCTAAGCGAGGAATAGATCCTTGCATCTTCGTAGATCCCTGTCCTTATTTTGCAGTAGTTGTATTAAAGGTGTTGTCTGATCTAAATAGACATTTCTAATCTAAGCTAAACATGTGACCATTCCAAGCGTATTTTCCGATTTTTCCAGTGACGTTCCGTTTCCGGAAGGGGGAAAACAAAGCGTCACCTATACTAACCTTGTACTTGCTGAAGAATCTTTTCCTATAACTCTAGTGTGTTAATCCTCCCAGAAATTTATCAGGTAATTGATAACTGGTTATTACTTTTTGCCAGTATATTAGTATCCAACTGTAAGCACGTGCCCAATTGATAATAGTAACAATACAGTTGTCAATTTCTTTATACCGTATACAAACACATGTATTAGGACACCGATACATTAACCACTTCAGTACCGGGCCAATTTGTGGTCCAGGACCAGACACATTTTAGGTTTATTTTGTATGTGCAGTTTTGAGATCTGTAAAATTTTTCTCGTATGTCTTAGTCAACTAATTTTTGCGTCTTTTTTAGGGGACACATAGGGCTTTATTTTTATGTTATTTTTATTTTCAAATGTGTTTAAATTTTTTTTATATCCAGGAAAATATAAACCAAATAGGAGGGAAATTGTGTCTGGTTTTCAATGTATAATTTTTTTTTTATTTAATAACACAAAGTGTCACTGAAAAACTTTATAATATAGTTTTTCCTCTCCGTTACGGTAATTTTTATTTTGTATGGTGTCGTCGGGGGTGGGGCTATAACCTTTAATAACGGTGTTTTATTAGCGTATTATTTATTTTTTATTTTATTTACATTTTTTTTCAAACGTTTTTATTATATTTTTATTTTATTTTTTTTTCCAGATTGTGTCCCCATAAGGTGATAAGAGACCTTTGGGGACATCTGATCACTTTTTTTTTTTTTTGTACTTGAGGCTGATTTCTCCTATAACTGGAGCTGCTACATTTAACCTCAGTTACAGGAGGAATACAGACTCCTGCACACTGTATACACAGTATGCAGAGCTGATCTGGGGTACTGTAGGACCCAGCAGCTCTGGCAGGACACTGCTCCCGGCAGATCACGTGTCTGCCGGGTCAGAGGGCAGCTGATTTATGGCTGCGTCCATAGCCGTGTATACAGCGCTCATTGAGCGCTGTATACACAGCGATTGAGAAGGCAGGGGAGGTAATAAATCTTCCCTGTCTTCTCTCTGGGAGCTCCGGCTGAAGTTACAGCCGGCTCCTAGTGAAAGCAGCTACACGATCTTGTGCAGCTGCTGTGTTCTAACTTGGACGTACAGGTACGTCCTGGCAGAACTAGACAACCACTATCCGGACGTATATAGTCTATGGGTGGTCCGGAAGTGGTTAAAGGGGTTGTCCAGCATTGGAAAACATGGCTGATTCCTTCTTCCTATGATGTGGCCATGTTGTCTCAGTCCCATTCAAAATTCATGGGTATTAAATATGGAGTTGGTTCCTCTCTTGCAACAAAAACCGCGTCTGCTCTTTTGGGAAGGCTTTCTAAAAGTTCTTTGATTCTGTGGGAATTTTGGCCACTTCACACAGAAGAACATTTGTAAGGTCATATGCTGATTTTGCATGAGAGGCCCAGACTCGCAAGCTCAGTTCTAGTTCATCTCAGGTATTCAATGAGGTTGGGGTCAGGGCTTTGTATGGGCAAGTGAAGGACCTTCCTTGCACTGGGGCACAGTCATACTGAAATTTAAAAAAAAAAAAAATGGCCTTCCCCCAAACAGTTTCCACAAAGTTGACTGCATAAAATTGTCCAAAATGTCTTAATATGCTGAAACATTGATTTCCCTTCACTGGGACTAAGAGACCGTAGTCCAAAGCCTAAAATAACGTATTGTCCCTCACCAGACTTTACAGTTGGCACAGTGCAGCCAGGCAGGCAATGTCTTCCTGGCATTTGCAAAACCCAAACTGATCCAACAAACTTCCAGATAGAGAAACCAGACACGTCAGTCCACAGACCATGTTTCTACTTCTCCAGAGCACAGTGATGGTGTGATTTACAACAAGCTATACGGTATTTGGCATTCGTCATGTAAGTCTTGCAGCTGCTCAACAATAGACATTCATGCTGTGATACTCCCAGTACATAGTTTTTGTGCTGATGTTAATGCCACAGGAGATTGGAAACTGCGCAGTCATCAGAGCATTGGCGACTTTTATGTATAATGTGCCTCAGCATTCGATGACTCGCTCTCTCACTTTACGTGGCATGCCACTTCGCTTTCTGTGGTTCTTAACCCCTTCCCGACACCTGCCGTACTGTTACGGCAGATGGCAGCTCTGCTGCAGAGCAGTTGCCGTAGCTACCGGGTCTCCGCTGTAATATCCGTTCTATTTTTGGGAATATCTAAATTTCACAAACTGACCTTGTCACACTGGGGGGGGGGGGGGAAATGGATCTTCCTAAAGAGCTCAATTAGAGTTAGAGTACGTCAGAGGAACACATCCAGTTTGTATCAGAGTGTATAAATCTGTATTTCTTATTCACCTTCTCTCCCCATAGGTTTTTTTTAAGGGGTGTTGGTTTGGTTAATATTGTTCTTTGCTTTTTCTCACAAATGTGCTGCTGTATTTCTATATTCACTCGAGCATGGTCCATTGACAGAGGATGCTGCATGACCTCTGGAGCCTGTGATCTATCATATGACACTGCCGTTGTGTGTCTGCTGTTGCCTGCCAAACCCTGCTTCTCCATTTGCCTTTTTGCTCATCTTTTCCCCTTCTTTTAGATGGGCCCTAGCTATGCTGTTCTCTGCATTTTGTGCCATAGTCACCTGGTGGATTGTATGTGGCTCCCCTCTACCCTTCGTGCTAATCTGTCTTGATGGTTTAAGAACATTATAGCTGTCAGGACCATGGCACTTGGCCAGTGTAAGTGTCTCGTGTTCTGTGTTTTGTGTGTAAGTGGATGGGTTATGTCTGCTGATTTTTACCCTGGTTTGTTGCGTTCTGCCGCCAGATTTCTATTTCATGACCAATGTATTCTGCTTAAATCACTGCCACTTTAACTACAGATAAAAAAGCATGAACTGCACAAAAAGGTTTGAGAAAATTCTAATAATTCTATTAGTCTGCTTTCTCCTCCCAGCTGTAGTGTTGAAGTCATTTGAAAAATGTGCCTGTATATTCTATATTGCTTAAAACCTTTCCTAGCTACAATATGGGTGCAACCTTTAAGTGAATAGGTGTATACTGTAGGTTGACATATGTATTTAATATGCCCTGTAGAGTGTATTACAGGAGTGTAAAGTGATAATGTATCTCTAGAATATGCTGTCACAATCAGATTTAGTGTTTGTCTACCCACTGGTACCCCACCTCCAAGAGGATGCAATGCTAGGATAAGTGGTCCCTGTGCTGTATTTCAGTGCAGGAAGAACAGCATGGACCAGTTTGTACAACTGGGTTACCAGGAGCGCTGCTCTACAGGGAAAAGCAATGATCAGTTCATAGTCCCTTTATTCAGAGGATCTGTAAGGTACCCAAAGGCCAATAAGTAGTAAAAAATACTTGCTAGAATTCTCTGTAATACCCCGTACAGGAAAAACATGGACCATATAGCTGCGTGAGCGCTACAGCCTGTGGTATGGATGGGTTTTTTTTTTGTTTTTTTTTTGTTTTGTTTTAAATACATGGTTTTGAATGTTCGCCTTTCAATCTTTCATCTTCTCTCATTTCTCCTGCTACATCTCCTTTCCCTTAAATTGCATGATAAAGACATGGATATTTTACATTTCATGTAATTAAAAAAAAAAAGAAGAAAAAAAAAAAGCACTCCAAGAATATTTATTAATTGGTCCATTACCAACATGAATATTTTGTGTTCTTTTGTGGATTGTGAGTTCTCATGAGACACTTAAAACGTAAGTAAGCAGTTGTGAAAAAGAACTGCCTCTATATAGTGCAGCTATCACTTATATAAAGTATACTATAACATTTATCTTCACCTTTGGATTTATTTTAAAAATGTGATTATGCTTTTGCCCCTTCTTTAAAGTAGGGGTTAGAAGAAGCTGTCAATTTAAACTACTCTAACTCTGCAGGTGCTAGAGCTGTGATCTGGGTCTTGTTTTAAAGCCAAGAATGCCTGTAGCCCTTCTAAATTTTGAGAGATGTCTGGTTAAAGTGGTGCCGCATGTATGTGCAGCTTACACTTCAACCAGTATACATAGAGACCCATTATAGTTAATGGGTCCACAGTGCTTCGTATGTGACTGCTATTTTAGCGGTTCGCTTATCAGAAGGACCAGAACATCAGAAAGGTGTTTCACAGATAAAAAGTAAAAATGGGACTCCCCCATTGTTAATGGAAAAAATAAATACACAATTGATATTTCCATGTAATAACCCCTAAAATAAAATGAGTATGTTATATATTCTACATGATAGATATCATAAACCTTAAAATTCAAGTGGCAGAATTGTTTTCTGTTCATCTCTCCTCTTAACAAAGTACTAAAACCATCAACAAGTCTTATGCACCCACAAAATACAAGGTCTTGTACAACTACAATGAAATATAATGTAATAAGTTCTGAAAGATGAAACGCAGAGAGAGAAAATGTTGCTGGTTTAAAAAGTGCCTCCAGTTAAAAAACATAACCTAAATTAATATTACAGGTGAAAATAAGAAACTTGGTAAATCTTCTTTAAGGCAGTTACTTTCTCCATATTAGTCTATTAAGAGGGGAGGGTTATTTAAACAAACACTCAAATGATTGCTGCTGTCACAATCTGCTGTTTCTTTCTTTTAACACTGCTAGGTTGTAGATAAGAAGCTGACCGTGCATAAATGAGACAATAAATAAATTAACCAGTCAGCAGCAGAATTCTGCTCAACCCTTCCCTGCTCCATAGAGTTGTATGTGTGCGGTTGAATACAGAGACTGATATATTGTGAGCAAGCGTAAGGAGCAGGAGAACAGCTTAATAACTGTAATGCATCTTATTAAGGAGATTGGTTTCCTTCACCAAAGTTTCTTTATAGCCACATGTACTAATCATTTATGAAAAGTTGCTTAGAAGTGGAGGTTCCCTTTAAGGCTAAATGTGTGTCACTAAAGGATTACAATGTAGGTAAGACACCATGGTTATGTGCCAGTTATATTTATTTGATCTACAAAATCTGCAATAAAAGGGACATTTTTGGGAAGGTGTCTGCAGGAGATTGAGAGTCTTTATAGGAATGCATAGGGAGACTAGCTTAGGTCCACTGTAAAATTCAGTCTTATATGATACAGCAGAAGACCAGAGTACTCAGCCAGATGACTTGTGTTACTGTATGTACATTGCTAGCAGACCAAAGGAAAAAGCTATATGGGAGTGCTACTTTAATTATGAAATGTTGTTCAAACGAGACTCAGAATTTTATACCACATCTAAAACCATACTTATTTCACATGCATACTGTTTACTAAAAGTCCTGGGTTAAAGGAAAGCAACGATCACTGAAGCTCAGGAGATAAAACATGGCTGACATGCAGGTAGGTCAGGCACCTGTCTAGGTAGACATTAAATGGTTTTGTCATATCTGCTTTTCATGGACATCTAGAACACTGCAGCTTCTTTATTTATATTTGGTTTGCACGCTGTTAATATTATAAACTCTACTTTTATTAGCAGTATTTTTTTTACTATTACTCAAGAGAACTGGATGGATCCACCAATAACTCAGGCATTGGAAAGAACAGAAACTATGCTTCAGCTAATTTTGTGTTTTTAAGCAAAACATTATGGCTTTCTTCTAGAAAGCCTAAATGACTAATTCACCTAGGGTTTCAATTTATAGAATACCGTAGTAGGCAAATTCATAAAAGGAGTTTTCCTATTAACACTTATTTTCTATCCTCAGGATTAGAAAATAATTGTTGTCTGATCACTGGGAGTCTGATTGCTGCAACGCCCTTTTGATCATGTTATTTCTGTCAATCCCATAAAAGTTTAAAGGGGTTGTCCCATCTCACTGTTTCAGCAGTTTGCCTGTTGTTTCTTCTCCTCACTTCTTGTATTCCGCCCCCTCTCTTGGTGAAGGGGACACTGAGGTATCACAATACTTATGCAGATCAGATAATATGCATAGGTTTGTAGAGAACTGACTGAAGTGTTATCTGTGTGTTTACATAGAACAATAACAGACTTGGCTTTCAGCAAAATGCAATTAACTGAACTAATTATCCTGCTGTAGATAACAATGAGAGCAGTGTTTGACACTGTTTCACAAATCCATGGTTATAGCAATGATGTGTAAACAATGGGAGGAATAAGTTCACATAGCAGGCAAACAAAGCAGCATTTCTAAAGCAATATATTTAGAAAAAGTCTTCAATTTACATAAGTTAACAGTATTGATAGGATCCTTGAGATTGGACATCCCCTTTAATGGAGTGTATTCTGGTGGCCAAGCATCCAACATCTGAATGGGAGTTATCTGAAATCATACAGCTGGACCGCTATAAGCCGTCCGGCTCTATATACTGTCTTTAGAACAGCTAATCATGTTGGGTCCCACTGATCACATATGCAATGACCTATCCTCAGGGTTAGTTCATTGATTTAACCCCTTTAAGATTTCTGTCAAGTAAAATTCCTTTGATAGTTTTGTTTTTTTTTTAACCCAGTGTTTTCCAACTTATGTGAGTCTCCTTTTCAGTGACCACCGAAAAATTGGCAGATGAAAAAAAAAAATCTGACTTTTTAATCGGCCAGTTCCAATTTAGAAGAACAGATACCGACAGATCTCATTATAGTCAATGGGGTTAATCAGGCACTGGTGTCTGGATATTTTAGTGGTCCGTGTATCCTTTGTTCTGGTCCCCTGACATAGGGGCGCAATGTAAACCTAGCATCAGCTTAAACTTTTTTGCCACTTCTGTGCTTATCTTATCTGGATCCATTTCTAAGCAATAATGTCTGCTTTTGTTTTAATTATTCTACTCCTTAGATTGTGTATTTGGCTTTGGAATTTCATGATTTTCTTGACGGCAAGATAGCACTTTCACACAAAAATTCCCACAATCAGTACAATTAGTTTTGGTGTCTGATATGCTAATTTTGGATCTTTATTGTCATCTAGGTTGTCTTAGGAAGGAGCAGGCAAGGGGGTGTAATTCTGACTTCTCTGACACTGTTCATTTAGAGATGGACAGGTCAGAATTCGGAATCACGCCCCTTTCATCTGCTCTGACCCAAGACTACCCACTTCACAGTAAAGAGTCTAATTATCATATCTGGTACTAAATGCTCAGGAATGGTGAGGTTTAGAGAAAATATCCCAAGTGCACCGAATCAGTACAGCAGCACCAGATCAAGAATCCAAAGAACAGGACTTGATCTTCTTAATAAGCGGAACTCTTAGGAAAACTTGTAGATAATGAACAGTCACTCGGTAGTTTACGTTGGTGCCCAGAAAAGGCTTCTCACGGCCAACTTATACAATAAATGAAATTTCCGGCACTCTGAGAGTATGCTTCCAAAATGTAACTTAATCCCGACAAATATACAAACGTTTCGGTCCAAATTAAAGACCTTCTTCAGTGTGTCTGTAAAATTATACAAAATGTACAACATATAATACACATACAATATTCAGTCCAAAATTAATGTACAAAAAAATAAACCATAAAACAAAACATACAACACTATAATATGATGCAATGCTAGCATGTATACAATTAATGGCTATGGTGTATGAAATCACAATGGGATAGTGTAACATATGGGGGTATACTGATAATGCATAGCCAGAAACAGCTCCCGCTTGGTTAATAAAGAAACCAATGCAACAGGGAAGGTATAAACCACAATTAAACCATGTGCATAATGAAAATTGGTACAAGGTTAAACCAGAAACAAGTATAAGGGTAAGTAGAACAAATACATTTGTAAATTAGAGGATGGGTGCCCAGCTTGCTAGACAATAATAGGTAACCTAATACAATGTAGTAAATATCCTATACAATCTTACCGGTAGTAGAAAGAAGAATAGGAAGCCAAAATAAATGGGATGTGGAGTCCAATTAGAGGAGTGTAAACCAGCTACTAGAAGAGAGCGTCTATTTATGGGGGTAACTGCGCTGTAAGAGCCGTCAGACCGGGAGCCCCGCCCCTAAAGGGGCGTGGCCCCAAGTCCAAGCGCCCCCCCAACATCAAAGATAGGTATATGGGGAACAATTAAGGAACATTGGTGGTGTACAGTGGTGAAGAAGTATGTGCCGTTCATCAGTAGCGCTCCAGGAGTCTGTATAGGTGAAGAGAAGCTCACTTCTGGTTCGCGATCGTGCATCACGCTCGCAATGTGCCGCTGTAGTGAGCTGACAGCTGGCACTTGAAAGGCATGGAACGAAGTGTAGTGGAAGAAAATAGGAGTAATGGGGGAGAATCTGAAAGGAGAGAGATAGGGGGGAACATAAAAGGGATGAATAAGAGGAAGATTAAAGCGAAGAGGCTGCATTCCACTGGATGGAGGTGCGATTGGATTTTCCAATCGATTATGAATCTTTGGGAGGACGTAAAAAACGGGTATTATGGGATGTTTTTTCAAGAGAAATTCATGCGTTTTGCTATCAATAATGTTTCGGTCAAGAAACATATCTATAGTCGTCCTGATCTTAGCTGCTATGGAGGTGGTTGGGTTGTCAGATAATTTACGGTAAACCTTAGTATCAGCCAGTTGTGTATGAGTTTCTTTAACATATGTTGTACATTTTGTATAATTTTACAGACACACTGAAGAAGGTCTTAGGAAAACTTGTAAACCTTGCAACCACAAAGAAATATCAAGTCCACTATGCAGGTGGATAATAACATGTAAAGTTTATTCTACATGTGGCCTGCCAACCTCCCTAAGTCAGACATGTGATGCTTATGTTTGGTCATTGCGTACTGATGTGTTGTTCAGTGCAGACCACATCAATGTATTCTGTTTTGAACTCTTTCCAGAGTAATTCTGCAGTCCAGTGTGCAGTATCCCAAGTCAGATTTATCTGAGAGTTCATGCACTACAAAAAGGACAACTAGGTCTTCTGCAGGAGGCAACACATTGAGAGGGTAAGCTTGTACCTCCATTACCCAGTGTGCATCCTTTCTTGCATTTAAGACTTCTTTTTATTATGGAGACCTGGTTCATATATATGATTTTATGTACGGTATATGACCATGAAGTTAGATGTGTCTTTGTCATAGTTTGGCTTTTTTTTTTTTTTTTTTGATAACCCTTTATGTAGTTATGGGAGGCCATTCCAAATTGAACAGCCTCCTAAGCCAGAAATGTATTAGATTCCATGGGACTTCCTTATGAACACCAACGTTTTTTTAGTTATAGATATCTATATTACAAAAGCCTGAAGATCATATGTAATCTTAAGGAAGGCACTGGAAGTAGCATTCTAGGATTTGCGTTTGTATTGAAATGTTTAAATGCTGCAAGAGCTGGTGGGAGTCAGACCCCCACTGATCAGATATTGGCCTGTCCTGAGGGTAGGCAATCTATACAAACAAAAATCCTGGAAACCCCTTTAATAAGTTATCCTATGTATAATCAAACATATACTATTAAAGTTTCCCAGTTTAAAAGGCATTCTATCATTGGGGAAATTCATTTTTAACTAAGCATATATTTGCATAGCCTTTAGAAAGGCTATTCCAGATATACCTTTTATTTGTTAATCCCCTCAGTCATTTTTGAATTACTTTTACTGATATGCTAATTAGCCAGTAATGCGCATCGGAAGTTCACTGAGCACTGTCTGCTGTGTGTACACAGGGAGAGGTGAGAGCAGGGAGTCTGCCGCCGATGATGATGACGACGACTTATCAACCAACCTCCCTGCTCTCACCTCTCCCTGTGCATACACAGCAGACAGTGCTCACTGAACGTCATTGCTGGCTGATTAGTATATCAATAAAATCAGACTAATTTAAAAAACGGCTGAGGGGATTAACAAATGAAAGGTACGTGTGGAATAACCTTTCTAAAGGCTATGCAAATATATGCTTAGTTAAAAATGAATTTTCCCAATGATAGAACTCCTTTAATGTATACTGAAGGGCTCAGCAGAAGGAGCTGAGCAGCTGCCTATACAGGGTTGTGGGCAAAGATCCAGTACAACTTGTAAATTATCCATTGAACTCTCTAATCTTTCTATAGTACTTTTACGTTGAGCAGCCTCTCCTCCGTGATGCTGTATGCAAAGATAGGAGCACCTCCTCAGTGAGTCTTTTTGCCCAGTATTGTGTAGCCCTCTGCTTAGCTCCTCCTGCTCTAGAACTTGTTGCCTGCAGATTCCATGTGACAGGTTCTCTTTCAAAGGCCTAAGAGTGTTCACCAATATATGAGTTGGAGTTAATCAGTTTCAGACAAGCTTATTCAGTAAGTGAAATATGGATTGTATGTCGGCTGTATATCCTGGACTGCACACTGAGGTTGTTTGTTAAAATCCTTGAAAAGACTATGGGGTAGATTTACTAGATTCCACTTTGTGGTGTAAAATAGTTGCAGGCCTAGGGTTTGTGACTCTCAAACAGCATTTTTGACAAAAATGCCGTTTTGTATATCACCTTCGACTCTTCCCACAATGGGAGTAAGCTGTGTTGAGGCCATCACTTGCACCATATTCATCATTTATGGACATGCTTTGGTGTAAATGATGTCTGACATCTATGCAAGGTAAGAGCTGGCATAGATTTCTGTAGGGGACTGTAGGGATATAGGTTGGACTTGATGGACTAATGTCTTTATCCAACCTCATCTACTATGTAACATGACCTCTAGTTCTTAATGGGTCACTGTCTGAGGTCCGTTTGTAAATAAATTGTACATATTGATCTTACCATTTATGTGGGATCCACTGTTGTATCACATTATGGGAAATGCAACAGATGTACGTTTCTATTTCACAGACTGAATATACCCACCTAAAATGGTTTGGGCTAAGTTCACATCCACATTGGAGGTCCCATCGATTATGTGATGGTGCCTCATGCCTTTATCTCTAATCATTGCTCTTCTAATTCCTCTTAACATGAAGCCTCTTGCTTGTTTCATTACTTGTTACCATTCTTTCTACTTTCCCCACAGCGTGATTCCTGAGCGGAAGAAAAGGATTGCTTTGCATCAAATGCGCTTAATGAAATTATGGTACTCCCCGGGCTCTGCTGCTCTTTGCCTGCAAAATGTGCTTGACCGGCTCTTTCAGTCCTATTAAAGCTTCCTCAATGTATCGCTTTCGCACTAATACAGCACTCCTTGATTTATCAGCAAAAACCCATCTGTCTTGGCTGCTTTCATTTGATCCTTTTTGTGTTTGCTTCACCAGTGTGTTGGTTTGGTGTGTGTGTTTGTGTGTGTATTACTTTATCTTTTTGTTTTATGTTATTAGATACTTCTTGATGTGCTATTTTTCGTTTATTTTCACATTGTATTGAATTGCAGGCTTTTTTTTTCTTTTTTTGCATTAATTTTTTCTTTTTTTTTTTTCTTTTAAACAGCCACACTGTTCCACGAACTCGGACGGTGTTACGGTAAATAGATTGAGGTTGACTGGAACACAAGGACTGCATCTCGAGAGAATATGAAGAAGTATGTACAAGAAGATGGACTTCTCAAAATAAATCCTCAATCTGGCTTTATACCACCTTCCAAAAACAAACAAACAGAATCTTTGTTTTGCAGTCTTCAGTTTGCCTCCCCACCAACAGGAAGGGAAAAAAAATCCATATAGGTGGTCTCACACACTGTAGGTTACATTTGGCACCTGGGTGCTGAGGCAGTCTAGTGCATGCAGCAGATGATGCCAATGTGGCATGCACATTGTGATGGCAATCATTTCATAAGGACTGGGCACTACACTTCCAGGTGTATACCAATAACCTACGTGCTATAAGACATCTCAGTAAGAATTCATGCAACACATTCCATTCTCCTCACATAATGATATTTTCCTTGTTTTAAAAGGAGACTTTCTATAGAAATTTGTGTATATAGAATATTCTATATCTGATGTGTAACTGGGATACTTTATAACTCAATACCAAAGGGTTTCATTCCCACAGTCGCTGTGGAAGACAGAAGATGGCTGGACCAGGCCTCCTTACAGGAATATATCGGGAAACATTGTAGTTCATGTATAGCTTGGTATGCTAAGCTGCTCGCCCATGAGAATGAGCTTTTACGAAGAGTCTGGAGCGTCTATTCTACTACGTGGATATCTTTGTATTTCATCATTTTTTATTTTTTTTTTTTTTACCCCTTCACTGTTTTAGAGAGGTAATGTCTAAAATGAAGAAGTTGGAGTAATTTTGGGGCAAAATATTCTTTTGTACAATATTTTTTTTAAATTTTTTTTTACATTTATTTCCTTTTTCTTTGACAAGAATGTAATAATCATTGTGATACTGATATACTAGATTTAAAGCAAATCTGTCACACTGAAAATGTCGTACAATCTGCAGACAGCAAATACTTGTCATGTCTCTGCTGAGTCTGCTCAGACAGCCATCTCCATAGGGCTAATCATGGAGTAGGACTGCCCACAGGACTCCTAAGCCCTAAGAGAAGATCAGAGATGTAAATACACAAATGACCAGTTATACTGAATCTATATATCAGTAGTCTGCTCCGTTCCTCCTGTTTCTTACAGGTTGTACTGCATTTTCTACATGATCGGTTCCCTATTGGAGTCTAGTGAATGTGCTGGGTGTAGTATCTAATAAGGGAACTGATAAAGTCTGATCACTTTACTATGGTATTCTCTTACCCTCTCTAACAAAACTAAATACCTTAGAAAAAACCCCAGTTTATAATATTCAGGCCCTGAAAATCTGAAATTGTATAGACAGTGACTATAATACAGCTACAGTTTAGCATCCATATTGTGGTGGAATGTGGATGCAATAAAGACATTTATATAGCACTTTACCTTGAAATTAAGGTATGCAAAATATTCTTCCCATGTAGAGCACCTAGGTCTCAATTCAGGGAAGTCTTTTGCCAAATCTCCTCTAATGAAAGCCTGTTATACACAGTAATTCTACTTCGTTACATGGTGTCTAATATTAATAGAACTGATTTTCCATACTTAACATGTGAAATTCTATTCCCAAAAAAGGGATGAGTTGGTAGCATGTTAGGGTATGTTCACACAGTTTTTTTTGTTTGTTTTTTTTTTTTTACTTCAATGGTAGCTGCTCGCTTTTTTTTTTCCCACTAGCTAGTAGCGAAAAAAAGAAGCGAGATGCCCTATTTTGCCATGGATTCTGCAGCTTGAGACGCTCCTGTTTCGACCCATTCATTTGGGTCTAATCAGGAGCGGGATGCCGCGACGGAATGCTGATGCTGCATCAGGATCCCGCGACGGAATGCTGATGCTGCATCGGGATCCCGTTGTGACTGGTTGCGCGGAATGTTCACAAGGTAGAAAAGGCAACCTTGTCCTCCATGTGAACATACCCTTATAAAGCAGGAGGAGCTAAGCAGCTTGAATATGTATCATTTTGTTGGGGGAAAAAAACATTTCTGTGCATCTTGTATGTTATATTTCTGCTGATTCCTGGTTGAAGATATTGTATAATTAGATACATCACTTGCTGCATATTTACTTTCCTAGGATTCAAGCCACTGGCTTTTTTTCTTGAAGATAAGGAACTTTATTACTACTTTTTGACCATGGCTGCCATTTATTAAGAAGTCTGACACTGAAAAATAGGAGTTTGATTCTTAATTTTTGGCTGACTCCACAGCCCTGCTTAGGAGTTCAGTGGGTGGTCCTACTTGAGGATCGCCAGCTTCCCCAGTATTAGTGTATACAGAGATAGTGGTCAGTAGCCATGTAGGCAACCATACTCTGTGACTAAGTCCTGAATAAGAAAATATTAAAATGTATAAATGACAAGTTGTTGTAAATTACAGATGTATTAGCGTCAACCAGAAGTTCTACAATTGGTTAAACTGCTAGAGTGTGATGTCTTATCATAGAAGACAACAAAAACCAATGAAGTGGATCAGTTTAGTCATGTGTGTAATCACTAAATTAACCAAAGTAGGCACATGTAGCCACTCACTGGCCACGGATCCCCATGTACACAGTACATGACCACTGAAGCCAGTGATTATTTACTTTCCTGCTCACGTACTTTATGTATGCATGTGACTACTGCAGCCAAAGATCAATAGGGGACTGAAGAGGGGAGATTACATTTTTACTTCCTCACATTTCTGCTCAGTCAAGCTTTTGTCAGTCCTGGGCACATCTTTTTAATATAAGACCCATCTGGGTTTTGGCAGTGTTAGTTTGTGCGTATTGGAATGTGAAGGTTGGTGACTTGAGGAGAGAACAGGTGATGTAGCCAAAAGTGTAGAAATGTGATTTCCCTTGTGTGAGATAATGTAGTTCTCCAGTATATGCCCTGAACTGTAGAATTGTGAGCGGTGTTCTAACCCCAGTCAGCCTAATGGAGATGGAGCGCTTCTCGATTACAGCCAATGTTACTAGAAATGTACTGCATAGATCTTCAAGCCAAGCACAAAGAAAATGTGGCCCATGCAACTGCAATACTACAAAGCACAAGCCCTTAAAGGGGTTGTCCCATTGAAGGCACTTAATCCCTATACTACAAATGGGGAGAAGTGTCAGATGGGAGTAGCCAATATCAATCCCAGAATATATGGCTGTGACAAAAGAAAAGACAAGGTGAACTATTATAGATGGTCATGTATGTTAGGTGGGCATGCATATTGGGACTCTAGTAGAAGGGACTAACAAAAAAAAAAACCAAAAAACATTGGGCCACATTTATTATACCTTGTATGCCAAAACTGGCAAATAAGACATAAAGTCGCAATTTTGCACAAAAAATTGGCACTGAAAAGGCATTTGTTGAGGGAGAGGCCATTGACTCCACCAGAATTATCATTTCTGCCCAAAATCATGTGCAACATGAATCATTTCCCCTCTAGTGCATGGACTGATAGCGGCTTGTGCCTAGTCATAAGTGAGGCACGCCCTCCGCCAACCTTGGGGATATACCAGTCTTCATCAAACTACAATTAGGGTATTTCTCAAATGAAGGAAGGAATTCTTAGCGCCCAGAATTGTTTATACCCAAAGTGGATGGTAACGATAACTTATCAAGGTTTCCATTTTTGTATTTGGTTGAAATGTCATAACTATATTTTCCTAGTAATTTTGTTCTGTTCCCATTGAAATGTTTTGGAGGTGGAATTTGGTGCTTTTGTATTTGCCTCAAAATCTCCAAATTCCTGTGTGTGAACTGCTCCTAAAGGAATGGACAAGACTGCAAGCGAGTACCAGTGTACTGTAAACCATTGGCAAATGCGCATAGTGTTTATATTAAACTGTAATTATAGTGAATGATCACTCTGTACATAGGCACATAATACCAAAAAAAAAAAAATTATAGAATCTCATTAATTCCTGGTTGTATTTTTTTTTTTTTTTCTTTAATGATGAAATGATGATTGAATGCCCAAGAGATACTCAGGGATGTGGCAATGAAAAGTTAAAAAAAAAAAAAAATGTAAAAGCTGTCCATATTGGGCTACGTTCACATTTTTGTATTTGTTCTGCACCTGATCAAAATTGTAGAAATCATGTAGAACAGAGGGCCGGGAATCAGTACCCAATATATTGCATCATGGCGGGAATTTGTCACTTATATGAAATCAGTCATAAGGAGGTAAAGAACCGTATTCTAGTCCTGAGCAACTTGCAGGTGCCAAATGAAGACTGATGCACTTTGACATTGGTTTGAGTTTAACAGAAATGAATAGGATCCATAATTTTTATTTAAAACCTGTGCCAACAAAAAGTATGAACTTCGTCTCCTGTACATGGACTGCTCACAAAATACATCATCTATTGAACTGGATGGGAATGGCGCATGGAATAGCACCTTTACCCGTACCCTCCATTATGACTGAGATGCGTCAGTGTCTGTGCCTTTTTCTGTTGACTCGTCATTTCAGAATGTTTTTGATTTTTAGTAAATTGTATATTTGTAATCCTATTTTTTTAAACCGAAGTGAACTACTGAGAGGTTGATATTTTCAAGAGGGTATTTTTACTGAAAAAAAATTAAGCTGTTGCGAAGTTCACTGTTTAATATGCTATGTATAAAAACTCTGGATTACATAAGTGTTTTTATACAGTCCCTCAAATACTTGTAAATATATGATTCAGCAAAATAAACTAATTCATTCTTTCTACCTACAATTGTTATTTTATGTCATTTAGGCTAGCTGTTCTATTGCATACATCAGGATTTGTGTTTTGGGTGGTTTACATCTGTGTTGGAGTCTCCGTACAAGACTCTGCTTAAAACTGGCGGAGCAAAAAGTCCTGCAAGAAGGACTCTTCTCTCCACCAGTTTCAGTATAAAACCAGGCATAGTCCGTAGGGTCCGCAGGTCACCCCTTTAACCTTTTCACTGCCAAGGGTCTCTGAAAATTGCTCTGGCTACTGGAGGTGCAAAATTTCCACATTTTTGAGATGGACAAATCAAACCTAAATTGCAACATTAAAAAAGCATCCAACCCCCCCCCCCCCATACCTATATATTTTCTTAAAGTAGACACCTGCAGCATTGTCAGAATGCCACTTGGTACTGTATACGAACAGGCACCTTCATGCAATTTTGATTTAAAGTGAATGTTTTATGAAAAAATGCAAATAAATGTATATTAGTTGTTAAAAGCGGAAACCAAACAAAAAATTAAATGCACCAAACCTCCTAAAAAATAAGAGTTCAACATGTGCAGAGTTCACACATATCACTATGGCCTGAACCCGCATGCACGTGTCTTCAGAAAATCGCTAAAACTGGAAGGAACAAAATTCTGCTTTGAAGCTGGAAATGTTAAAAAAAAAAAAAAGTATCATCCTATAAAATGTAGGGATTACAAACCATGAAAAGTGAACCCCTAAACCCTATATATTTTTTGAAAGTATACAACCTGAAGATTACAAATGTCTTAATGGGTCATCGATAGCCACATCCACCTTCATGCAACTTTGCGACCAACACAAATAATTTTTTGAAAAAATATGCTAAAACACATATTTGCACCTAAAACTCATGTTCGATCTCACATTCATATACAAAATATTTTTAAAATAATAGCTTATGATGTATATAATGTGTATATATACTATATGTTCCGCAAACATCTACACAACTACAACAAGAGCTTGGACTCCCAAAAACACGAATACAGAAGACAAGCAGGATTTTGCTGCTGTTCACTAATTTGTTAAAAAGCTATACTGCACCTACCAAACTGTGACTGTGATACCAAAATCTAACTTTTTTCAGAGTACACAGCATACCGTATATAAAAACACAATTTAATAGTTTATATATAACCACCTTCATTCAACTTTGCCGCAAACAGAGATTGCTAGCAAAAATTGCGCAAAAATTCAAATTTGCCACTAAAGTGCGGCTCAAGAAATCCCTTTCTGCAAACATAATGTACTTTCCATAAAACTGCAATATGTGAGGAGTTCATACATACCACACATGTATATATTTACAGGGGCGGGTGTTAAAGAATCGCCAAAATCGCAGAATTGCGCCATCCCATTTTGTGCATGCAAATTAAATAGGACTTTACATAAAAATGTTATTTTCCATCCCCCTATAATAATTTTAGCAATCTATACGTTCATCTCTAGTGATAATCGTTATTACTATTATTTTAGTGTGTAACGGACATCACTAGAGACGTATTTTACTGTAGAAAGCTCAGGTATAGACAGGACAGGGATTGGGTGAAATGTAAACTTTATTTGCGACTTTATGTATATGTTGTGTAAGTGTTTGGTGCGACTTTTTTTTTTGGCTCTGCGACCTGGACAATGGTAAACGTCTGGGTCACAGCGCCAACAAACTTCCTGGTTATGTTCAGGAGGTATAACATAAGAATACCCCACTAGTAAAGCTCAGGGGGGGAATTACATTATACCTGTATGTGACAATCAGAGACAAATGTATAGTATGTTCTCTGATTGGCAGGAGAAGGGTTAATAGGGACAATAGAGTCCCTGCCACCCCCCTCCTGATGTCACATACAAGTTATGCAGAGAGTCAGTATGTTTCACTGTCTCTCTCTCTCTGCTGCACTGCTCCGTGTCCCTCTTCCTTTCTTGTTAGATCGCAAATTGCTTGCTTAGACAGGAGGGGGGGACACTTTGGAGCTCTATATCTTTGGACTGCATCAACATATCTTGATGCTTTCAATTGCATTTTAAAGAGGAGAATCTCATCTTTAAAATTATATCAAGAACTCGATGATTGGATGTACAGTTTTGGAGCAATTCACTGTTGAAACGCTGTCTGGAATTGAGATCTGCAGTTGGATCTCAATGCCAAATAGTGTTTTCAACAGTGAATTGTTCCAAGACTGTAAGTAAAATCATCAAGTCCCTGGTATCATTTTAAAGATGAGTCTCTTCTTTAAAATGCATTTTAAAGCATCAAGATATGTTGATGCAGTCCAGAGATATCGGCATTAGTAGGGAGGACGTAGTAACTACGTCCTCCGCTACTGAAGTGCCACCGTGGGAGCACATATAGCATACGTGCCTGGCAGCGAAAGGGTTAAAAGCAGACAGTCTCAGTTTTTTGGGTCCCCATGCTGAACCATGAGTGAACCTGTTGTCATATATATTATAATATATGATGAATCAGGGAATAAAAATTGGTTAAAATGCTGCAAAGCTATCACAGAAGATAACAAAGACCAATGAAGAGTCACTAATAATAATCTTTATATAGCACCAACATATTCTGATGAAAAACAAAAACATGACACTAAACCAATGGGGGGGATACACTATAATATAGACCAAATGGATAGTCGCCCCATTTATACAATATACACACCTTTAAATTATTTTTCGTGTCTCTACCTCCAGAAAATGATACACAAACACCAAATAGATAGGAGGTAGACGATACACTCAGAGTATGAAAAAAATATATTTATTGGTATATCAATGTATACATCAAAGACAAAACATACAACAATACAGGAAAATTCCCACTAAAGGTGAGCATAGCGGCAGTAAAAATCCCTTAATATCTGTACACATACAGGTCAAATAAATATAACATGATCTTGAGAAAACATGAAGCTACAAAGTCGCATGGTATCTAACACTCCTTCAGCACTGTGCATCATTGTACATGAAAAATGTTTTTCTAAATGGGCTTACAAGGTACAAATACCGCATCTTTGACACGCGTTTCGGCTCTTTGCCCTGACGAAGGCAAAGAGCCGAAACGCGCGTTGGGCAGTCTGCACGCGGCGGGTCCCGGTTATAGTTGCAGTGCTACACATGTGTAAGCATCTGATGGTGCTACATTTGTATACTTGCTCAATGTCACATATCTAATTTGGTTTACCATCTAGTGGTGTTATACTTTGATTAATCATACACATTGGGTACTGTTACACCACGGCTATTCAAAGGCCTAATGCCGTATTTCCAACCTGGTCCTGTGCTATTCTACTTATATGTGGGTGGGTTTTGTCCGCTTTTTACATTTAATTACTACTTCTGAGGTTTATAATACTGGATATATATACATTCATTAGAATTCAGGGCTATTTACATCTGAGGCTCATAACATTGGTTATATGGACGTATTCCTACCTGGGAATATCAGATGCAGTATTTGTACCTTGTAAGCCCATTTAGAAAAACATTTTTCATCTACAATGATGCACAGTGCTGAAGGAGTGTGTTAAAGAGGACCTTTCATCAGATCGGGCACATGCAGTTTTATATACTGCTGGAAAGCTGACAGTGCACTGAATTCAGCGCACCATCGGCTTTCCCGATCTGTGCCCGGTGTAAAGCGCTATCGGTCCCGGGACCGTAGGGCTTCACAGTCAGAAGGGCGTTTCTGACACTTAGCCATGAACGCCCCCTCCCTCCTGATAATACTCGTCTATGGACAAGTACTGTGAGCAGAGGGAGGGGGTGTTACTCCCCGCTCACACTGTACAGCACGATAGGCGCTGCTGGGCAGAAGGGCGTTCATGGCTAAGTGTCAGAAACGCCCTTCTGACTGTGAAGCCCTACGGTACCGGGACCGATAGCGCTTTACACTGGGCACAGATCGGGAAAGCCAATAGTGCGCTGAATTCAGCGCACTGTCAGCTTTCCAGCAGTATATAAAACTGCATGTGCCCGATCTGATGAAAGGTCCTCTTTAAATACCATGTGACTTTAGCTTCATGTTCTCTCAATATCACGTTATATTTATTTGACCTGTATGTGTACAGATATTTAGGGACTTTTTACTGCCGCTATGCTGACCTTTAGTGGGAATTTTCCTGTATTGTTGTATGTTTGTCTTTGATGTATACATTGATATACCAATAAATATATTTTTATATTTTTTTCATACTGAGTGTATTGTCTACCTCATATCTATTTATTGTTTGTGCACCAACATATTCCATAGCACTTTACAAATCAGAGGACACATGAACAGACAATATGAGACATTACAATGTGACAAAGAAATAAACATATCAAACAATAGGCGTGCGGGCCCTGCTCACAAGAGCTTACATTCTATGAGGAGATAGGGGGACACAGGAGGTCAGAGGGCTTGTTTGCTACAATGGTCCAGCCATTTTTTAATATAAAAGGTTGAGTAACTAAAGCTGTATGAACCCATCACCAGCCGGTATCTGGGAAGAAACAGATACTAAATGCAAGGAGTGCAGTGTAACTTCTAGAAGGAGAAGATGGGATCTGAGGAACAGAGGAGGAGGAATAAATAGTTATTGTTCTACACCTCCGCACACTACACAGTGATCAGGTCACACAATAAGCCTGATCAAACAGATGTGATTTTAGGGCAGTTTTGAAGCTGCTGCTGTAGTTGGGGAGTCAGAAGAATATTTCACCTGTGTGGTAACCATTAAACTGAACTTCTGGTATACTGGTCTTTATCTTATAGCTGCATTTCAGAATGACATGTGCTAGACACTACTGCAAGTAAAAACCCTCACACAGTTAATACCATCTAGTCAAGACATAGTAGCCAGCTGTTTCTAGGAATTGGCTATAAAGGGGCTGGGGCTTGGTAAAACACTCTCTGTTGTTTGAAGAATGAGCTATGTCAAGTTCCCAGTTATGTAGATATAATGGTATACACCCACAGAGCAATATGTCCCAAGGAGAGAACACTGTCTCTCTCGGTTAGACATGGAGTTACCAGATGTGTAAATGCTACCAGAAGTGGTAACTATTTTATGAAAGAACTCAAATGAGTCGCCCTCTAAGTCCCTAAAGGGGCAAGGCTCGTGGAAGGGCTGAAAGATTCCTACTAAGTGAGTGCGAGGCTCAAGAGTCTCATTCTGTACCACTGTCTAAAAGCAAGGTAGTCTACACTAAAGGAGAAAGAGGAGTTACCAAGTGGAGGGACCAGTGATGATGGGCCTGGTGGGAACCCCTAAGGAGTTTGGTCAGTACAGTTAAAAGTCGGGAGATAGCAAGGTATCATTTATGATGTGTAAATAAACTCTCCCTAGGTTCTTGGGAAGATCTAGCCTGGATTTGGTTATTCTCAATGGTTTGCGGTATGTGTGTCATCCTAACAAGTAGGATCTTATGTCTTTATATGTGACTCACTCTTTTAGATCAAATTCTGTTTATTCATTTGTATTCTTGATATGTCTATTTGATATGACATGGAACATTATTATACATTGATCTAAATCTTAAAAAAAAAAAAAAATGAACACACAGGTTCACAGTGACCTCTATCTAGTGGGCTCCTTTCTCTACAGGGTGTGGTGTCACATAGCACCAGCAAGGGGAGCAACCAAGCAGTCCAGCAACTCTGCTGCCAAGCTAAGCCCTCCGATCAATATTCACATCAATATGTATACTAAGAACCTTGTGCTCACTTTTGCAGATTTTTCATAAGATCCATGTATAATGCTGGGATGTGCAGTCTTTTTTTTTAAAAAAAAATTCCCTTCAAAATAGTCTCATGGCTAGGGTATATGTTGTATATAATTATCCAGAAATGGAAGAAATACTGAAATAAGTTTGGTATGAACCAGAGCTTACATTGGCATACAACCTAGTGTATGACACTGTCAGGGCTCCTAGGACTTTATGTAGCCAATTTCTAGCTCTCGAAGGTCAACACAGTTGAAGTTTTGTGATACAAACTCCCAAGTTTAACCATATACTACGCTACCATTTTGCATTTTAACACTTAAAATGGTCCAAAAATTACCCTTTTTATAGAAAGGTGCTTGACCCTGTTTTGTTATATATACATTGAGGTTATGTTGCAAGAAACAATGGTTTTGTATAAAAAAAAAAAATTACAGGTTATTTGGGAGCAAATTTGTGGCTGTGTGCCTAGGTCAAAAGTGATGGTTATCCCTTCATGAAATTAGATGGGCAGTTTTTTACATTAGGACCTTTTCCAATTCACTTTTCTTTTTTTTTTAATTTCACCACTGATGCCAACAGTGTGATATGGTCGAATTTTATGACCAAGGCCACAGGACAGGTCTGGCTTGATGGTGGCAGCTATGGCAACATCAGCTGCAGTACGCCATAGAATGGCACCATCAACAGTACAGTAAATGGAACATGACACAGGGAGACATTAGCAGATCTCTCAAGAGGCATCAGCCATAATTGTGTGAAAATTGTTATGGATCCATGGCTGATTCATTTAGATGAAAGTAGTTTTTTCCATTCTAGCAGTGGACAGTTTGGTCCTTCTAGTTGTTACAATACCATCAGCAGCACTGAACACCCTTTTGACCATAATGCTCGAGCCTGGGCAAGATTAAACTCCCATTGCAAACTGGTCCAGTTTCTTCCACCAATCTAACCTATTAGCCCAGAATTCCATGGAATCACAGTTATCTGCTCAAATATGGGAGCCTTCTAGGTTCAACTGTACCTGCTGGTGGGTGTCAGTTATGGGTCTGTTTTGTGCTGTGAGGTGAAACATTTCTGGTGTGTCATGTTCCAGATACGGTACTGGCTGCTGCTTTTACTCCTGCTACTTGTACCTGTGGCATTGGCAGAGAAGGCAGGGCACTTACTGAGTGAGGTGGACTGGGAGTGGGCAGAGACCACCTGTGCACACATGCAACTGGCCTATCTTGGTGATCTACCAATTTTTCCTCCCTTCATGACGCAGGGAAGAAATACCTAATTTTGGCTTTAAAGAAAGGATTTTATCACAGCAATCCAGTGCTCCTCTGCTTCATGCTAATAATATGCTTGTCCCCGTTTTAAGCAGAGGAGCATACAGCTTGCCATGGGTGCAAGTGTGTGAATGGACCTAGTGACCTGCCATGGTTGGCCATCTTGACAAAAGCATGATGGTCATCAACATCATTATCCTCTTGAAAGAAATAGAAAGCAGACCGATGGACCCTGCATGGTGTTAGAATTGGGCCTCCACAATCAGAATGGAACTAGCACCTGGTCTGGTCGCAGTTCCAGGCTGTGGCTACTACCACTCAAAACACTCACCTAGTGGGCCATGAAAGCCAAGTATTGTTCTTGTAAATAATTGCTGCTCTACCTCTCAACTGTGGCATACACCTTTTTCCACAATGGCATATCCAAAGAAAGGATTACATTCTGTAACAGCTGGCGATATAAAGCAGGGACAGCTAGAGAAATAATGGCAGCTAGGTATCTGCCAGCAAGGTTGAATATGTTATTAGTTGGCAAAATGCAATACAATGTTGCATCACCAGCACCTCGGCCAAGTGAGGACCTTTCATCAGATTGGGCACAGGCAGTTCTATATACTGCTGGAAAGCTGACAGTGCACTAGGTATGGATGTGGCCGACTTACAGGAAGGTCATTGGAGGAACGAGTAGGAGGGTTTTTCTCACTTACCCTGCCAAGTCTATTTTGCCAAATAATCTGGCAATGCCATTTTATGGAAGTACATAGGAACTACATTTGTTCATGCACTACCAAGGCTAAGTTTGTGCTTTCAGATCTTGCACATTGTCATGGATTTGTCATTAGACAATGTACAAAAAAATTTAAAAAAATTCCCACAACGGATATGACTGCGTGTAGCTGGTGCAGCAATTGAAACATGTTTGTCATGGCCACCACCTCCACCCTGTGAGCATTGGCTGGAACAGTTACGGTCACCATTGCCACCACCACCACCATCTTCTTCTGATGTGATCCTGACCCAGTTGCTAGGTCCTAACTGCAAAAGAATACGTAAAGACAGCGCACACAGGTGGCAGGAGTCTTTTGGGGAGCTAGTTCTGGGTTGGACTGATCACCTTCCACAATAGAAAGTTCACGAAATATAGACTAGAACAGCACTCAATGAATGGTTATGCTTCAAAAACTTTTCTTTATTAATGTGCAATGTTTCGGGTGAACCCCTTCATCAGGCACATGAGGCATATGCAATACAGATTCTGCAATGAAGTCCAAATAGAAAGTTGAATCCATATGATTATATCAATTAATCATCAAATCCGTGTGAAAAGCAGAGAGACATGAAGTAAGGTCCATATATCAGCTTATTCCCAAAAGAAACGGCAGGCAAGCGATGAAGGGATTCACCCGAAACGTTGCACATTAATAAAGAAATGTGCAGTGAAAAAACGCACACATTAGTATCAGTTAGTGTCCATTTTTTTTTATACTGTCCGTTTTTTGCTGTTTATGCCTTCTGAGCATGCGCAGAAAATAAACGGACACAAAAAAGGACACTGATGGCTATCAATTACTATCCATTAGTAGTCTGTTGCCCATAAACTTCAATGTTAGAAAAATAACGGACACTTGCTGTTTTTTTCAAACTGACAGAAAAGTTCTACATGTAGGATTTTTTCTCCGCTTGAAAAACACACATGGTTGTAAATGGACACAAGATAAAATTCCATTGAAATAAATGGAAATTTCAGGCGGATCAGCTAGTGTCCGTTGCTAAAATATGGTAACAGACAATAGCAATGGACACTGTTGACAGAATCCAATGGTAGTGTGAACGCCCCCTAAAGGAGAAGAAGGAACACTCACAAGACTTGCTCAAGATGTCTCAGGATCCTGTGATGGAGATGAGCAAGCTAAGTAATCAAAAACTTCATTTTCATTCTCAGGTACAGGTATTCTCAAGTAGAACAATCTTTTAGCTACTTTGCATTACCACCCGAAGTAATGTTGCCACCCATATTCTTATTGTTTGTGCTTGCACAAGCGTTTCTACTTCCCGCTCCTTTAGCCAGTCCCTTGCCCTGTCTTTTCCAGTCATTTTACTTCTGCTTAATCCTATAGTAAGTTAAGGGAACCATCATTTCTCTCCAGGCCTATTTCATGAATTTTATTTTAATTCTTTAAATTCTGTTGAAGCGAAAAGCAAATGTCTGACTTTCATTTTGTTCATTTTCATAGAACTTTTACTTACTATTCCTTTTGTTAGGGTGCATTCACACTGAGTAAACGCTAGCTTATTCTGAACGTAAAACACGTTCAGAATAAGCGGCGTCTAAAGCAGCTCCATTCATTTCTATGGGAGCGGGGATACGAGCACTCCCCATAGCAATGAATGGGCTGCTTCTTTCACTCCGTGCAGTCCCATTGAAGTGAATGGGGAGTGCCGGCGTATACGGCAAACTCTGCTCATGCCGGAGCATACACGCCGGCACTCCCCATTCACTTCAATGGGACTGCACGGAGTGAAAGAAGCAGCCCATTCATTTCTATGGGGAGCGCTCGTATCCCCGCTCCCATAGAAATGAATGGAGCTGCTTTAGACGCCGCTTATTCTGAACGTGTTTTACGTTCAGAATAAGCTAGCGTTTACTCAGTGTGAATGCACCCTTAGAGTCAAGTTATTTCTGTGACCATTGTGGATTTTTCTTTCATTAAACAAGGGGTACCAACCATTTTGTCCACATGTGTATAAAAACTCCAAGGTAGAGGCATTAAAGTGACAGTAGGTACAGATAAAGAGAGAAATTTTAAATAATAATAATAATAGATGAAGAGATATCACAACTTAAAGAGGACCTTTCATGTCCTGCACAGGCGGTTTAATATACTGCTAGAATACAGCTCACTGCTTTCTAGCCATATATAAAACTGCCTGTGCAGGACATGAAAGGTCCTCTTTAAGGATCTTTCAGTTCTCTGTATGGAATGATCTTAGCTTAGCTCAGTGTTGGTTGTACAGCCTAACCACAGCGGGGAGGAAAGACTTCCAATAGCGTTCCTTCTCACACTTGGGGTGAAGCAGTCGGTCACTGACAGTACTGCCCAGTGCTATCACGGTCTTACACATGGGATGGGAGTTGTTCTCCCTCATGGAGCTCACCACTGACAGTATCCTTCTGTCACTCACCACCTGTACTGGGTCCAGGGGGGGCTCCCTAGGACAGAGCTGACCTTTCTAATCAGTTTGTTAAGTCTATTCCTATCCCTGGTTGATATGCTGCTCCCCCAGCAGGCCACTCCAAAGAAGATGGCTTATACCACTATAGAGTTGAAAAAGGCCCTAAGAAGTGCCCCCTGGACTCCAAAGGCCCTCAGCCTCCTGAGCAGGTAGAGCCTGCTGTGACCCTTTCTGTGCAGCGCATTCATGTGATTAGCCCAGTCCAGATTATTATAGATTTTCACTATCTCAATGCCCCTCCCCTGGATGTCCATTAGTATTGGAGCATATTTCCACTTATGAAAGTCCATCACCATCTCCTTGGCCTTTCCAGTATTAATCCTGAGGTGGTTCTGCTGGCACCAATCCACAAAATCCCAGTTCAATACTCTGTACTCCCTTATCATCTGTCTATGATGAGATCTACTTAAAGTCATCAGAATAGTTCTATAAGTAGCCGCTGGATGAGTTGCACCTAAAGTCAGCAGTGTACAGTGTGAAGAGGAAAGGGGCAAGAACTGTACCTTGATTTGTGTATTACAAATCATGGTATCTAACAGACAGCCCCGGGTTCTCACATACTGTGGTCAGTTTGTGAGGTAGTCTAATATCCAGTTAGAGAGGTGGTAGTCCACTCCAACAAGGGTCAGCTTGTCGCTCAGTAGTCCTGGCTGTATGGTGTTAAAAGCACTGGCGAAATCAAAGATGTTCACAACGTTCCCGGGTTTCTCCAGGTGAAAAAGAGTTCTGTATAGAAGGTGCATGATAGCATCATCCACCCCAATGCCCGGCCGATAAACTGGAAAGGGTCCATATCCAAGCACAATAGAAGGCGGAGATGTGTGAGAACCAGTCTAAGTTTTCTACTTTTAATCCCCTTATCTCTCCTCTAGGGGACAGCGTTTGCTACCAGCATAAAAAGGTGTCAATATACAATCAGTATGTGCATCAGTCCGTTTTAAGTCTCAAACTGAATTCAAACGGACGGATGGCATACTGATGTGTGAACCAAGCATTAGTCTAAGACCTTCAAACACATGGGATGTCAATGCTACAGGTCTGTAGCCATTAGGCTGGTCTTGCACGACCGTAATGCTTTTACAGTCCACAAGTTGCTGATCAGCAACATAGACACTGCAGATGCCCGTAAACTGCCACACTCGCCCATACAGTTTTATGAGCGAGTCTGTGCAGTGCCGTGAATTACGGCCATGTTCTATAAAGTGCGGACCTCAGTTGCAGCCCAGCTACACCACGGATAAAATATCCGGTGGTATAAGAGGCCGCATTGAATATAATGTGTCCGCAATTGAAAACCCTCAATTGCAGACCATTTGCAGTCCTAAACTACGGTCATGTAAGACCAGCCTAAAGGTGTCAATAAGATAAAGTGTCTTTGGAACTGATACCACTCAAGATGATTTCCACAGTTTCAGACTCTCATTGAACATATATGTTATACCACCACATAGCTGGTCCCCGCAAGTCTCAATACTCAAGTCTTTAAGCTACTTAAGTATTCAGTTTCATTAAAAATTGAACAATTTGGAATATTCTATGCAAATCCATCTCGTAACAATTATTGTGTACTAATAGATTTGGCTCATACACAAAGGGTTATATCTAGATTTTTAGTGTGAAATGTAGCATTGCATACTGTCAAACACTTTACATTGTCTTTTTGTAGTTTTATGTTGTATTTATGTATTTTTTTTTCACTGCGTTATATAATGCACAAAACTTAATCAGTGCACTTAATTTTACTAATACATAAAAACTTATTCAGGTTCTTATTGAATTTTTTTTTGCTTAGAGCTCATAGCACTTCTGTAGTTATTTTTTTCAAATACAGGTATAGCCTCTATATTCTCAATTGTGTTAGAGACAGCTATTGCTGAATTTTGACACGCTAGTGCCATATATCAGTAAGTATGGCATATTGCCTGTGGTCTCACTGTATGTGGAGTGAGGAGGTGGTGTGATTGTACACACTCGCTCCCCTTCCATCCCAGTACCAGACTGGCAAGTTTTGCAAGACGTAATGAAAGGAAAAGCCAGAATAGGACATGCACGTATCTCGCTCCCCTACTTTTGTTATAAGGAAAAAAAAAAAAAAAACATGGTAAATATATTCCTTCCTGAAGCATGTGTGTAGGTAGTCTGTACTATATACAGAGCTTTGCAAAAGTATTCATGGCCCTTGAACTTTTTTTGCATTTTGTCACCTTACAAACACATGCATTTTATTGAGATTGTAAGCGATAGAATACAAAGAAGTACATAATTGTGAAGTGGAATGAAAACGATATCAATACGTTGTAGAGCCACCTTTTACTGCAATTACAACTGCAAGTCCTTAGTGGTATGTTTACCAGCTTTGTACATCTAGAGACTGAGATTTTTGCCCATTCTTCTTTGCCAAATAGCTCGAGCTCATCCAGATCGGATGGAGAGTGTCTGTGAACAGCAATTTTCATGTCTTACCACAGATGCTCAATGGGATTTAGGTCTGGACTGGGTCATTCTAACACAAATATTCTCTGATCTAAACCATTCCACTGTAGCTCTGGCTGTAAGTTTAGAGTTATTGTCCAGCTGGAAGGTGAATCTCTTTCCCAGTCTCAAGTCTTTTGCAGACTCCAAGGGCCCCTTCACACGGCATAAGCGCACCGCTCATTTAGACACGTATACACTTGTCAGAGTGCGGCGCTTCAAAACAGAGTCCATTGATTTCAATGGGAAGTGCACATATATGACAATATACGCGCACTTCCCATTGAAATCAATGGGCTCTGTTTTGAAGTGCTACGCTCGGACAAGTGTATACGTGTCTAAATGAGCGGCGCGCTTACGCCGTGTGAAGGGGCCCCGTCAGGTTTACTTCCAGGATTGCCCAGTATTTAGCTCCATCCACTCTGACCAGATTCCCTGTCCCTGCTGAGGAAAAGCCTCCCCACAGACTGATGCTGCCACCACCATATATCACAGTGGTGATGGTGTGTTCAGGGTGAGGAGTTGTGTTACTTTTCCACCACACATAGCGCTTTGGTCTTATCTGACCGGAGCACCTTCTTCCACTTTCGTTGTGTCCCCTATATGACTTATAGCAAACAGCACTTCTGTGTACACAGAGTGATTTTGTAAATACTGGCGGTTTCCCTACAGGTATAATTGAAGCAGAAGTCCGCAGGGAAAACTCTGCACTTTGTCAAAAGCCCTATGGGAAGAACCGTTTGGGCACAGTTTAATCGCTAGCAAGACATCACTGTTCACACATAACGTGCTGCAGCCGGCAGATCTTTTACATGGCTGCATGAACAACGCAGTTTGTGACCCAGATTTACTATCGTGGTCACAACTACAAACTGACATAAAAATGATACAGCTTTGGCACATATAAATTGAGCAAATAAAAGTTTTGACTTTCTATACATGCAAGAGGTTGTTTTAAAATAAAAAGGAGAAATTGCTTAAATATATCAAAATGATATCTTTGTACCAATAAGTGAGTGTATGTATTGATCAGCAGAGGACTCAATTTCAATACCCTCAGGCCAGAACCACACAGAAAAAACCTCTGTGTCAAACACCACAGTGTTTTACAGCCACTGCAAAGTGGATGGTATTCTAGCCAATTCCACCCACATACTGCAGAAATGTCCATAAAAATATAACAATTGCGGTTTTGTAAAATGGCGCATGTCAATTATTCCTATGAAAATGCCAGTTTTCCCATATAGGTCTAACTGAAGCAAAGTGTCTACTGTGGAGTTGTTTTTTTTTCCTCTTGCTTTTAACGCCTACTAACCCAGCATATTTTTCAGTACTAAAGATCCAACAATGGTACAACTCCACTTAAATCTGGCCACTGTTGGTAGACCTTCTGATAGTCTAGATACTTCCATCATATCTCACGTATGATGAATGTGCCTAGACTGGAGCACATCCAGGTGGGCACTATTCTAGCCAGACTGGATGTTTGCCCTTGAGCCTCTAGCGTCCAGCTCACATCTTTTGGACTGCTTTTTACCAGCTCAGGTAAATGGCAATAGGTACAGTCTGTGTCCATTACATCACAGTCCAGCAGCTAGTGCTTATCACTGTGAGTAGTTATTTCTTAATTCCTTATTAGGGTCCATTCATACAGAGTTTTTTGGCGAGGAAAAAACAGCAGCTTCAGGAATTAGGGAATGTTTTTTTTCTTCCAGCACAGTGTATGGACCTTGAAAAAAAAAAAAAACGCTAGCAGTTTTTCCACGCGGTTTTTGCCAATCCTACATGAATTTTCCGCCTCCCCTTGACTGCGCTGGTTTTTGCAGGCAGAATCCACCTGAAGGAAACTTTTTTCCACTAGCGGGGAAAAAAAAAAAAAAAAACGCACAGACCCCATAGAACTCTATGGAGAGGTGTTTTTTCAACGTGGATTCTGACACCGATTCAGCGCCAAAATCCTCGCCAAAAAACTGTGTGAACGGACTCTTGGATTCAGCGCCCAAAAAAATTGTGTACTGACCCTGCCTCAAAAAAAAAGCCTCCCAATAGAACTATTGGGAGGCTTTTTTTGGAGGCTGATTTGAGGCAGATTCAGCACAAAGAAACTCTGTGTGCACTGACCCTTACAAATACCATGAACCTATCTGGCCTCTGGTCCTGAGGTAGAGCAGAAGCTTCTGAGCCATATCCTACTTACCATCAGATGAGAAGCTGACCACGTCTCTTACCTTATCCACAAACATCACTCAGACTACACCATTTCATTCCCCCCCCCCACCCCATTTAGATATTTCAGAGTAAGGCTATGTTCACACAGAGTTTTTTTTCGCAGGTGGATTTTGACGCAGAATCCGCCTCAAATTTGGCCTGCAAAAAAACGCCTCCCATTCATTTAAATGGAAATTACTCTGTTTTTTGTCTGCTAGGGATTTAATTTAGCTAGTGGAACAAAAATGCGACATGCCCTATCTTCACGTGGATCACGTGGCTGCGTAATGTACCCTCCTCTTAGGCCCATTCATCCGGATATCCTAACTAGGTCCTCAAGGAACATCAGCATGGCTCAGCACCAAGATATGAGAGGTGTTACAGAAGTTTTCGGGGTTGGGGGTCGAGGGGAAATACTATAGATAGACCCAGATATTGGGACCTAGGATATTCCACTGGCATCACATAGAGAAGGGGAATGACGGTCTACTAGATTTAACTATACATATGAAAATCAATATCATGAAATGGAATACCACTGCCAGTAGATTTTGTATATCGAATGTGTATGAAACATATGAACTAAAAGGGTAGAGCCCTATATTAAAAACACCGCCTATATACATAGACTGTATTAAATCAGGTCAGAAAGACAACAGTGAATTATACTGTTCTGTGACATTGGTCAAAGAGTAGTCTCATCTTGGGTTACTTCTGCTTTAAAAGCGTAAAAGGGATCCCATCATTAAAAAAACAATTTTTTCTGCCTACCACATAGGAATAGCCTTAAAGACTATTCTTATCCTACCTTTAGATGTCTTCTCCGCGTCGTCCTTCTTTTAGAAATCCTGTTATTTGTCGGTATGCAAATGAGTTCTCTTGCAGTACTGGGGGCGGGCCCCAGCACTCAAACAGCACTGGGGGGCATCGCCAATACCGAGAGAACACTCTCCAGCGCCTGCGGCCACAAGTAAAATGGCCGCTTACACAGTAAGTAAGCGGCCATTTTCTTGTGGCCTGTGGGCTTTTGCAGTCGGTTGTGCCCGAGGCCTACAAGTTTGACCGCCTGCGACGGAAGAAGAACCGTGAACAGGACGTTTCTGAAGAAGATGGAGGCGGCGCTGGAGAGTTCTCTCTCAGTATTGGCGAAGCCCCCAGTGCTGTTTGAGCGCTGGGGCCTGCCTCCAGTGCTGTGAGAAAACTCATTTACATACAGACAAAAACCAGGATTTCTACAGAACGGCAGCGCGGAGAAGACATCTAAAGGTATGAGAAGAATAGCCTTTAAGGCTATTACTACGTGGTAGGCAGAAAAAAAACAAAAAAAAAAAACAACAGAAAACAGTGTTTTAATGATAGGATCCCTTTAAATCAGCAGATGCCATATATGACTGTGTACCACCACAGGCGGCTACCACTCAGTCTCAAAACACTTGGCCATAATTGTTTACACCCTATCCTCCATCAAAAAAAAAAAAAAAAAAAAAGTCACAAAAATCACCTTGCAACTTTAATTTCTTGCTTCAAAACTGCAGTGCAAATGGCATAAGATCTATTTTACACTTTTGGTATCAGCTTTTGTTCCATGAGTTACCATATATTCAGGTCCTATATCTTCTACATATTCGTACACTTTAACCTGGAAAACTATTGGTAATAGAACATTATGCCTCTATATGCCTTTAAACCCTACAGTCAAGTTTACTGTATAAATCTCATCCTCCATCTTCCAAACATGAAAGTGCAGTACTGTCACCAATGGCAAAGATCCTGTAGACAACCACCCTCTCCCATCCCCCACACAAATGTTTATTTTGACTTTGGTATAGTGCCATCATAAGATGCGGAACAAGTCAAACGTTTCACAAACTAAGTCAGAGCTGGGAAGTCTTCAGGATCATCTGGGTTCAAGTAAAATTCATGTACCTAAAGAAGAGGTACAAATATAAAAAAAAAAAAAGAACAAAAAATATATATGCCTTTGTACAAACATTTATAAATACAAACTGGGTTACTTATGAGGCATGCAGAAAAAAACATACAAAATTTGCAGCATGTGAATTCACCGCAAAAAAAAAAGAAAAAGAAATTGAATATCATGGGGTTGGATGGAGGTCTAGAGCCTGAAGGCACCAGGTTGCATCAATACTAGTTTTAAGTCACCACATCGTATCAACCTGGCTCAGATGTTTGATTCAAGTGACCCTAACCTAACTAAAATGCCTTCAACTTAAGAACTGATACCCCACTTGCCAAGAGATCACTCAAGGCAATTATGCAAATGAGCTCTTTGAAGCAATGAGGGTTATGCCGTTTACCTCTTTAGCACAACAAACTTATTAAGAGCTCATTTATATATCGGCAAGAAGTCATTTCTATACAATGGCGGCACCAATTCTCAAGGGCAAAACACCATTTGATTCAGCTGACCTTTAGCCTACCTATTAGTGTTCTGGTGACAGACTCCATTTAAAGCTATGCAACTTCGCTTCTAGTGATCAATAGCAAGTTACTTTTTATGCAACACAGTTTGTTCAGTCACCAAATTTGAGCCATTTAGTGACTAGACTAAATTAAAACTTGCTGCACAGGCCAATTGCCTTGTCACACCTTTTATACGTACATTATGGACTACATGGCGAAATCCGTCTTCTCTTCTGGGATTTCCACGTCCTCCACCTCTTCCACCACGTCCTGGACGAGGGAGGCTTCCAAAATTAATATCCAGCTGAGAAGTGATATCATTCACAGGCTTGCGAAAGCCATAATGAGAGTCTTCATTCTCCATTGAATTCTTTAAAAAAATATATAATTCATCATCATCATCATCATCATCATCATCATCATCATCATCATCATCATCATCATCATCATCAATGCCAGTCAAGTTGAAAAGAAAACATCTACACTGTAGACCATTACTCAGTGTTTTGCATTTATTATGGAGCTCCCCAAATCTCAAAACCAGCAGCAGCTAGGATTTTACATTTGGAACTTTTAGTACTCTACAATGCAAGCTGCTCATATTGACAAGTGGCAGACATTGCACTGAAAACCTGCAGCAAAGTACATAATGAAGAATCACATTGCCATGTGCAAGAAGTCTTCCTGCAATTACGTGGTTCTATTTATTTACTAGAACAAGTTTGCCACAGATTACATAATGTAAATCTTATGAAAAACTTGGATAATCCAAGTAGGTGTTCTGTTGTGAAGCCAAACTACAGCAAATATTGACGGGGCCTTCAAATCTATAGAATTAATAGTTGAGCTTTAGTCCAGCTCTAATTGGTATGGGATATAAAACTTTCTTCAAAATTATGGCCAATTCTTGATTTCAAATCTTAGTTTTCAAGGTTTTACTTAAAGTAGTTAAAGTTCAGAGAGCTAGCACAGGGAGAAGTCAGACTTTTATTGGAGTTGACTTCATGTTACCACCCAGCCACTGACTTCATAACATGAAACTATTGATCATATACAGTCATGGCCAAAAGTTTTGAGAATGACACAAATCTTCTATTTTCACATGATCTGCTGCCCTCTGGTTTTTATGTGTGTTTGTCAGATGTTTTTAATCACATACAGAAATATAATTGCAATCATATTATGAGTAACAAAAGCTTATATTGACAGTTAGAATGAGTTAATGCAGCAAGTCAATATTTGCAGTGTTGACCCTTCTTCAGGACCTCTGTAATTCTCCCTGGCATGCTCTCAATCAACTTCTGGACCAAATCCTGACTGATAGCAGTCCATTCTTGCACAATCATTTTGCATCTTGCATTTTGTCAGAATTTGTAGGTTTTTGTTTGTCCACCCGTCTCTTGATGATTGACCAAAAGTTCTCAATGGGATTAAGATCTGGGGAGTTTCCAGGCCATGGACCCAAAATCTCTATGTTTTTTTTCCCCTGAACCATTTAGTTATCACCTTTGCTTTATGGCAAGGTGCTCCATCATGCTGGAAAAGGCATTGTTGATCACCAAACTGCTCTTGGACGGTTGAGAGAAGTTGATCTTGGAGGACATTCTGGTACCATTCTTTATTCATGGCTGTGTTTTTAGGCAAGACTGTGAGAGAGCCGATTCCCTTGGCTGAGAAGCAACCCCACACATGAATGGTTTCAGGATGCTTTACAGTTGGCATGAGACAAGACTGGTGGTAGCGCTCACCTCGTCTTCTCCGAATAAGCTGTTTTCCAGATGTCCCAAACAATCGAAAAGGGGATTCATCAGAGAAAATGACTTTACCCCAGTCCTCAGCAGTCCACTCCCTGTACCTTTTGCAGAATATCAGTCTGTCCCTGATGTTTTTTCTGGAGAGAAGTGGCTTCTTTGCTGCCCTCCTTGAGACCAGGCCTTGCTCCAAGAGTCTCCGCCTCACAGTGCTGGCAGATGCACTCACACCTGCCTGCTGCCATTCCTGAGCAAGCTCTGCACTGTTGGTAGCCCGATCCCGCAGCTGAAACACTCGAGACGGTCCTGGCGCTTGCTGGTCTTTCTTGGGCGCCCTGGAGCCTTTTTGCCAACAATGGAACCTCTCTCCTTGAAGTTCTTGATGATGCGATAGATTGTTGACTGAGGTGCAATCTTTCTAGCTGCGATAGTCTTCCCTGTTAGGCCATTTTTGTGCAGTGCAATGATGACTGCACGTGTTTCTTTAGAGATAACCATGGTTAACAGAAGAGAAACAATGAAGCCAAGCACCAGCCTCCTTTTAAAATGTCCAGTGGTGTCACTCTTACTTAATCATGACAGATTGATCTCCAGCCCTGTCCTCATCAACACCCACACCTGTGTTAATGGAGCAATCACTGAAACGATGTTAGCTGGTCCTTTTAAGGCAGGGCTGCAATGATGTTGAAATGTGTTTTGGGGGATAAAGTTCATTTTCTAGGCAAATATTGACTTTGCAAGTAATTGCTGTTAAGCTGATCATTCTTTATAACATTCTGGAGTATATGCAAATTGCCATTAGGAAAACTGAAGCAGTAGACTTTGTAAAAATTAATATTTGTATCACTCAAAACTTTTGGCAATGACTGTATATTCCATGCAGGCTTTGTCCTTCCTTCAGCAAAACCATCAGACTCTGGGGCAGGCTTAACAGAGATCATGATTCTGGCGAAAATTAGAATCACAATTTTTCTAAATGGAAAATTGAATTCATTGGATCGATTGCACAGCCCTAATACCAGCACACAGTTAAATGTAACACTATAGCAGCCAAAAAAAAAAAACCTTACGTTTGCAAATTTTGACCTATGGATAACAATGGCTTTCGAAGGCACAGAAGACTCTGGTTTGCGTAGATTGAATTCAATCTTTGGTCTGCTTTGGTCCTGCATAGACTTCCATTCATCCAATGACATCTCTCTAGTAAGGTCCTCAATCTCCTCATACTCTCTGGATGGGGAAGAAAAAAAAAAAAAAAAAAAAAAAAAAAAACTCAATCCAGCAAGCACTGAAGAATGAATGTTACAGAGTCAGAATACAATCACACCAGCCAGTCTGAAGTATTACCCATCAAAGACTATATCCAGTAATCAGTTTTTAAGGGGTATATAGCAGAATAGCAATTTAACAAAAAAGGTAGAGAGTAGCTTTAGTTATTAACTATGGTTGCACAAACAGCCAAAATAATGATTTACTCATGGTGTTTAATGCAGTCAAACTCCAAGCCTGTAGGACAAATCCAGCACTTCATGTCATTGTCTGTGGACCACAAGTTCTGGACACAGAAGGACTGTCTCTCCACTATTTCAAGGAAGATACAGTGGCAGCATTCCGCTCTAGATTAGGCCCGAAGAATGGGCCTAATCGGGAAGGAGCCTCATGCTGCTGACACCGTGGCTGTCAGCTGTGGAATCCGTGGCAAGATCAGTCGCTTGCAGAAACTTACGACCCAAACTGGCATCAGCAGAGGTCACAGAATGGGTCTGGTGTAACTTAGTAAAAGTGGATGGAGACCCAAGTGGGAGCCTTACAGACCTGGGAAGCAGAAGCCTGATGTAACACGGCCCAGGGAGCTCCAACAGCTCTAGAAGAGAGAGTTGTCATACGAAAGTGCTCTTCAATCTCAGACCCAAGCCATCAAAAGAGATGGAAGCAAGATGGCCCTTATGAGGGCTCACAGCCTTAACAAGCAAAGCATTCAAACAACGGAAAGGATCAGTGAGGGAATAATAGACACAAAATGCCCAGACAACATCCAGGCAGGGAAGAGAACGCTCACGTGGTTGCTTGTGGTCCAGGCAGAAAGTATAAGACTAAGTCCTTGATGTGGAAGGAGGAAACCACCTTAGGCAAAAAAAGACTATGGTGGATGAATGACAACCTTAATCTTGTGGAAGACCAGAATCTATCAAATGCTCAAAGGGGTAGTTCAAAGCACTTCAAGGAGGTGGTTAAGATCCCACATTTCCAAGAGTGGATGTTAGGAGGGAGTGGGAAGGGGGAAAGCACAGTGCGCCACTCCCTGTAGATAGTCCTTTAAGGGAAGAAAACGAAGACCTCGATCCCGAATGGAATGGAGAAGATTGAATGAGAATCGTTACCCAACTGCAGACATAAGCCTTCCACGTGCAATAGTAGATCTTAGCTGACCGGGAGCTCTCAATGCTCCCGGCATGGAGTATGGTTTGAATATCAGGCTCCAAAAACCCACAGAGTCTCAAACCTCAGATTCAAAAGCCATGCCATTGAACACAGCTGAGGTGGAACAGCAGTCCTAGAGACAGAAGGTCGACCTGCAGATGAACGTGCCAAGGAGAGTCCACTAGCAGAAACATGAGATGTACTAGGCCCAGCCACCAGCATAGATAGAACCCCCTTGGTCAAAGATTCTTGAGGACCCAAGGGAGAAGAGGAAATAAAAGGCCGTAAACATGACTGCATAAGCGGCAATGACTAGAGGATCCAGGGACCTGGCAATGTAGCCTGTGGTTCAGATGGGAGGCGAAGAGATAGTTGTCTGGTGTGCCCTGGCGGGACCACAGCTGAAGAAAGATCTGCTGATGAAGCGACCACTCACCCGGAGCGATATTTTTTTTTTTTTGAATGTAGATTGTGAGCCCCACATAGAGCTCACAATGTACATTTTTTCCCTATCAGTATGTCTTTTTTTTTTGGAGTATGGGATGGAAATCCATGCAGACACGGGGAGAACATACAAACTCCTTGCAGATGGTTTTTTTGCCCTTGGCAGGATTCGAACCGAGGACTCCAGCGCTGCAAGGCTGCAGTGCTAACCACTGAGCCACCGTGTGGCCCCTGCCGGAGCGATATTTTGACTCAAGTAGTCTGCCGCCCCATTGTCCACACCTGGAACAAGGCACCCCTCCCAAGGAAGAAATCAGGAGACTTCTAGTAAAGATGCATAGCTCCTGGTATCCCAGGTTGTCCAGAATCGCCAAGTCCAGAAAATGAAAGTGTAAATCAGCGAAAAGGATGGCCCATTAATCCCTGGACCCACATGCAGAACTGAAGAGAACAAGGAGAATTCCTCCGAAGTAGGTGCATCAGACCTTAGGATCTTGGCTTCCGGGAGGAGAATCATCCTGTGGTGCATGTCGAGGAGCATATCCAGATTCTATGCACTTAGAAGGCAGGAGACAAGACCTTTCCTGATTGATGAGCCAGACAAACTAGCAAAGAAGGACCAATGAATCCACAGGCTGGTCAGATTGTCTGACTTGAGGGGGTCTTCACCAAGACGTCATCCAAGAATGGAATCACGGTGACAACTCTGGAGCGGAGGATAGCCATGAGAGAGACGCCATCACCTGGGTAAATACCCAGAGGGCAGAGACCAGCCTGAAGGGGAGAGAGACAAACTGGAAATGTCGAGAATCTGGTGCAAAACAAAGAAAACCATGGATGGCACATCACATTGAGGATGTGAAGATAGGCATTGCGGATGTCAAGGGACGAAAATTTGCCCATCTTCAGGGATGCCACCACAGACTGCAGAGACTCAGTAGGAATCTGCATACATGGACGAACACGTAGAACCCATTTCAGGTCCAGGATGGGACGAGGGGGAGCTTCTTTTTTTTTTGGAACGAACGCTAACTCCCTGCAGCTGGAGAGTGGAGAAAACCTGGTTACTATTATCTAAAATTTATAGTACAGCTGTAGGCAGTCCCAGTGATTCCTCGCACCACCCCAAAACAAGGACCTATAATTTTTTTTTCCCCTGGAGAGGCTGTGGAGAGCTGTCTCAGTAAGACGTGGCCATGTAAGAGACTCGGGAAGTTCTGATGTGGAGGAAGAGAGGGGCTAAAGTAAATTGAAGTAAATCTCACTCACATTATCTTCTAATCTCACCTAACTGGCAAATTTAGGCGTCACAGAGTCACCTCCTCGGTAGACCTCACACATGGAGTGAGGTCACTGGATTCCGTGCGCTGATGCGGTGAGTAGAGTGGGGACTTGGTATTAAATAAATAAAAAAAAAAAAACACCAGAGACCTGAGTCTGGTCGTGTGCCTCATACGGACATTAGGCTTAAATAGATTCATGTACAGTGACACTGGCACTGGAGGCTGGAGGCAGAGCCAACAGAGTTTCATTTTCTTAGGGGGAGTTCACTACGGCCGCAAACTAGCGCAGCGCATACGATCCCCGCTCCCATTGAAATCAATGGGAGCATGTACGGCCCGCAAAGGGTCCCGCAGCGTCGACGTGCCACATCACGCGGCACGTAACTCCGTGTGAACTCCCCCGTAGTGTGTCTCCTAGTGGTCAGCTCTATACCCATGGTGCTGTGTCCCCCAGTGACACAATGTTATTCTCCTATGCAAATGAGTACACCATAATCACTCCCATAACTCTCCTCCAGCGCTACTTTTTTCACACCCCCTGCATGCGCAGTCGACCCTACCACTTGCAGTTTAGGCAGAGTCGACTGCACTTGTTCCGTCAATCACTTTTCTTCAGTATGCTGGTGTAAGAAAGTAAGGAAAATGGCTGACTTATGTACCGGGAGACCCAGTACAAGCTACTTATCCACTGGTATCATACCCCAGCCTTGCTCCACTCCCTTAATCCTAACATCTCTCTAATGTACTCTATCATATTTTTTGGGACTGTCCAGGGATCTGTCCCTTCTGGCTGGAGGTCAAGTCCCTTACGGACGCTCTATTTATTCAAGGTGTCCCTTTAGACCCCCTCATCTATCTCCTCAATCTCCCCCCTGCTCATCTGGGTAAGCACACCTCTAAATTGTTTCTTTATCTCTGTACCGCAGCCAAAACTCTCATCGCTTTCCGATGGAAGTGTGTCTCTCCTCCCTCTGGCTCTGATCTTGTAGCCAGAGTTAAGGATGTCCGTAGCATGGAGAACTTGACAGCCACACTTAACCATACTGTTGAGGTGTTCCACGCCTCTTGGGACGCATACTGTATTTTGAATGGTCTCTGACTCCTTCCCTTCTTCCCCCACCCCCTCATTTCCACTCTCAGGATTTTGTGATGTGTATACATTCCCAGTCTATTTGATGGTATATGCATTGCTTCACGTTCATGTTTTTTTAAGTTTTCAATTCTTGTGTTGTATTGTATTTTACAAAAATCCTTTCAATAAAAATTACAGTTCAAAAAAAAAAAAAAGAAAATGGCTGACAGCGCACGCGCCAGCGGCTTTGCCCGAACCCGAAGTGGCAGTGCCAACTGCGCATGCTGTGTCGGCCATTTTTCTTTTATAGGTGAACAGAAAAAGATTCAGAGAACTTGAAAAAGCAGCTCTGGAGGCAGGTTGCGGGGATAATGGTATATTTAGAGCACAGGAGGGGGTGTTCCTTGTGCTTCGGGAGAATCATTTGCATATGAGAATAAAAGGGTTCTCCCCAATGAAAGACCCCCTTTAATGCTTTAATGTCCCCTTGCGGTCATCTGTCACAGTATAAGAGCCAACACATGCAGCACCATCTAATCTGCATTCGGGGGGGAAAGACACACACACGAAGAAAGCTACTACACATGAGTAAATGCAGACAACTGCAGATTTTTTTTATTACTTCATAATGGGACATGTTAATAGGAGGAACATTTGTATTAAGTTATGAAGTGTAGTTTTAGAATTGAAGGCATAGAATGAACTTACTGGGCATCTTGCTGCTCTTCCACTACATCAACGGTTTCTGTGACTTCTACATTTTCCAAAGGAGTCAGGGCAACCTCACTAGGAAAAAAAAATAAAAAATAGTCGTACTAGAAGGTAGAAGTTTTAGATGTTCTGGAGATGAACTGATAAAGAACACTGGTTTCTCATATGAGGCCAGCAATGTTCATCAGCATAGTTTTTTTGTTTTGTTTTGTTTTTTTTACACCCCCACTAATATGGCATAAAACATTTATACAGCAACATTTATACTGTGAGATGTAACATGAATTGTTCAAAAGTATACCAAATGCAGACTTCTATCTTTCAGTACAAAATTGTTTCAGATGATTGAAAACGCTATAAAACCTCATTCACATAACTATATTTTGCGGATCCATAACTGTCCACAATTGAAGATCTGCACAGTATTAAGGTTAAATTGCTATGTTGGTACTTTGCGATAAATTAGTGTGTTTTAGGTTGCAGTTTGGTCACTCAGTATCTAAAAGGTTTGCCATCACTGTCTTAGTGATTAGTCACTGATCTCCTAAACCATTTACCTATGGTGTAGTGGCTTTAGCTGCCAAGGGTTCAGAAAACAAAAAGGATTATAGCTCAATATACAAATCACAGATAGCAGGAAGACAAACTTAGAAAACCCAGAGATACATCAATACACACTTTGTAATCAGTCCATTTGGCTGTATAATGCTGTACCTGAAATCTTTAATTGCGCCCCAGTTGTGAGGTCCACCACCACCCCTCTTGTCTTCTGCTCTTATTCTACTACAGACAGAGAACACTGGTTTTACACCAAATGAAAACTAGATGTGGAAAAATGTTTACACAAGCCATCACAAGTTTTAGGGCTAGTTCACATGGGGGAAGTTGGCAGGGGATTTTGACACAGAATCCGCCTCAAAATCCACTGCTAAAAATGGCTCCCATTGACTTCAATGGGAGCCGCTCACATTTTTTTCTGCTACTAGCTAGCGGAAAAGAGAAGCGAGCTGCCCTATCTTGCCGCGGAATCTGCAGCTGAATCAGCCACAGCGTGAGGCTATGGCCCATTCATTTGGACCTAATCTGGAGTGAAAAGCCGTGATGAGATGCCAGTGCACACTGCACCGGTATCCCGTGGTAGCTAGCCGCGACGGAATGTTCACACGTGGACTTCATGTAACTCCGTGTGAACTAGCCCTTAGGCTGCTGTAGTAACACTTGATCATTGCTACATTTTTATAACTTGTATGTTCTGCAGCAAATTATTCACTTAAGTCATAAAAGTGATGTCTCCAAGATCTACAAACAGTCCCTACTGAACTATAAACACGTGAACATAAAGCTTTGCTTTCCGATTGTAGTCTCCAATGTTTATAAAAGGTTTGGTGTGATGAGAGCAGAAAGCGTAAGGGGGCGTTCACACTACCGTCTGTGTCCGACAGGTAGTGTCCGCTCCTAGTGTCCGCTCAAAACCTGGCACGGACATTTGGAGCGGACACTAGCTGTGTCCGTGACACCTGTCATTTATTTAAATGAGCATCGGGTGCGTTCTTTTGCACTCCGTGCCCTTCCTTCACTGTCCGCAAGTAAAGATGTCCGACTTTTCAAGCGGACAGAAAAACACTACATGTCGGGTTTTTCTGTCCGCTTGAAAAGTCGGACATCTTTACAAGCGAACAGTGAAGGAAGGGCACGGAGTGCAAAATAACGCACCCGATGCTCATTTAAATAAATGACAGGTGTCACAGACACAGCTAGTGTCCGCTCCTAATGTCCGTGCCAGATTTTGAGCAGACACTAGGAGCGGACACTACCTGTCGGACACCGACGGTCGTGTGAACGCTCCCTAAGAGCGACTGTGTGCGTGCGATTCAGCTGACTGTTCTTTATTCAACAGTGACTAGAGACACTAATTTTCAAAAAGGGAGTTTGTCACCAGAAGACTTGTTATTTTGTGGTGCTATATACAAAAAGAACCCGGAAAGTTAGTAGAAAATACAGGACAAGTGGTTTTTACAAGATATACATATTTGACTTTTAAAGAGTGCAACAAAACCCCCAGCAAAACCACATGCCGTTTTCCCTGTATCTCACCTGCAATATGTAAAGCGCCCCTGTACACATCAGCCAACCTGAACAAGCAGAGCTGCTGTCTAGTGCATGGAAACATGAGAAAGCTCTTCTCTAAACCTGGATTACCACTTTGAAGTTCACCATGATAGCCTTTTTTGCTTCTAGAGAACCTACTCGAGTATAAGCCGAATTTTTCAGCCCAGTTTTTGTGCCGAAACCCCCCCTCGGCTTATACTCGAGTCAGCAAAAAAAAAAAAAAAAAAAATTTTAAGGAAGGGGGGAGGGGGTCTATGACCAGCCACAATATTAATGTATAGAATCTCCCATAAAACAGTGCAAAAAAAAATTAAATAAATAAAAGTTCTAAATCACTCCTTTCCCTAAAATACATACAAAAGTAGAAGATGACTGAAACACATACACATTAGGTATCTGTGTGTCTGAAAGTGCCCGGTCTACTGAATATAGGGGATCTGCAGTGCTCCTGTTCTGTCATGAAGGGGTTAATAGGAGCACTGCAGATACCCAATATTCAGCCAGGCTGAATTCCAAGTGGGGGGAAAAAAAAAAACAAAGCTCAGTCCTCAAGCTCAGGGAAGGGGCAGACAGACAACCAAAACACCCCCTCCCCTTTCCCAGCAACTACTGCACCCAAAAACTCCGGCCATTTGAATTTTTGAAATTTTCCAGTAGCTGCTGAATTTCCCCCCCTCGGCTTATACTCGAGTCAATAAGTTTTCCCAGTTTTTTGTGGTAAATTTAGGGGCCTCCGCTTATATTCGGGTCAGCTTATACTCTAGTATATACGGTACTTACGCTTTGTCACTGCCACTGTGTCTTTCAAACTCCCGCTTGCCTCTTTGATTTTCATAATCCATATTTCTTGGAGAGCCACCTCTTCCTCTAGTTCGCATTCCTCCTCTCTGGTTAGCAATCCAGCTTCTCACTTGTGCTTCCTTATCAACACTTGAAATAAAGAAAATATTAGATCCCAACTTTTCTTTCAGGAGTAACTTTTTGCTTCAGTGTTTAACCCATTAGACATGTCCACGCTGTGCGATACTTTGGGACACCAATTTAACCAAGTGATTTTGAGACAGTTTTCGCCCAAAATAAAACCAAAGAGATGGTAAACTCTATGGTGAGATCATCTTTTAATCAAATTTATTTTGTACGTTAGAAATCTTACAGAGCGTAACAGCAGTTTTCCAAATTTACAATAGCAAAAAAAAATATAAAAAATTCTTATGCCAAACCACACAAATCTAACGCAAACAGTATTCAGTAAGTTTTCCAAGAATTTCACAGGAATTAAAGCAAAAGACAGGTGTAATTTAGACATTTCATTTCTTAATGCATTTAGCCCCAAAATGTACACATTCACAAGGGGTAAAAGGGAAAAAAAAATAAAAAGTAGTAAATTACTGTATGAGCACAAGGGGGGTGCTTGAAAAGGAAAGATTGCCATTTTGCTTTTGTAAGGCAAATTTTGCTGGAATAGTTTTCATGTGTCAGGGCTCATTTCAAGATCAACTAAAGTACTAATACACTTGATGCAAAATGTAAAACTATGCATCAGTGACTATTAGGTCATGGCCTGATAATCACTCAAAAAAGTCAGCTCCCCAATTGCTACACTCTAGGGCTTCATGTCAGGAAAATCAGCAAACAATCTTTTGCATGGAAAAACAAGAAGGCTCAAATAAAAGAATCATGCGCATTTGAGGCCTAATATGGTTATTTACACTGCATTAATGAGCAAAGAATTAAGGGGTATAGAGGTCATAGAAATGTCTAAAGATAGATTTATGCCATTTCAGTGCCCAATATGTTGTGCCCACTTTGCATCAAACTGCTAATGAAACATTTAAGGAAAAATTCTTAGTTTGAATTTAGATTCCAGAAATTACCGTATTTTTCAGACTATAAGACGCACTTTTTTTCCCCCCAAATTTGGGGGGAAAAGAAGGGTGCGTCTTATAGTCTGAATGTGGCGCCTGGCACCCGCCGTAATAGAGAGGCGGATGTCGGCAAGGGATAGATGCAGGTGCCGGGGCCTGAGACATCGCTGCGCTCCTCTGCCCTGCATGAAGCTGGCAGCGGCGATGCTATTCCGCTCCTCCGTCCCCCCTGCCGCTGGCTTCATGCAGGGCAGAGGAGCGCAGCGATGTCTCAGGCCCCGGCACCTGTGCCAGCGTCTATCCCTCGCCGGCATCCGCCTCTCTAGTACAGCGGATGCCGGGTCAGTATCGGTGGCCCCTTCTCCCCCGGGGCCGGTCCCCACCGGCCCCGTACCTGTGAAGTTGCAGGCCGGCTCCTGCGCGGCGATATCGCAGGAGCCGACCTGCTATATATTAGTATTGCGGCTGGGACTAGGACCAGCCGTAATACTAATAGACAGAATGTCCCATAGACGGCAATACAGTTGTATTGCCGTCTATGGGACTTGCAATCAAGTGACCGCAGGTTCAAGCCCCTGGGGGGGGGGAATAAAATAGTATAAAAAAAAAAAAAAAAAACACTTTAAAAATATGAAATAAATAAAAGTTCTAAATCACCTCCTGTCCCTAGAATATATATATATATATATATATATATATATATATATATATATATATATATATATATATATATATATAGAAAATCATCATAAACCACCGGGTTTTTTTTCAATACAAGGTGATCTAAGCAATAGATAGTCCCCAAAATGGTATAACTATAAAGTACTTCTGGCCCCGCAAAAAAAAAAAAAACACTATGCGTCCCCGTACAGCTGCAGGGTCACCTGTCAATGTGGCCTTGCAGCTGTTGCAAAACTACAACTCCCATATATTAAATATTTTACCATTTTTTGCTTCCAAATTATTTTCCCTATTTTCCTCCTCTAAAACCTGGGTGCATCTTATAGTCCGAAAAATACGGTAAATTATCAGCTCTGCATTTACTTCGCACTGATATTTTTCCAGAAATATGCAATTTCAGAGCCCAGTATGTGGTACCCATCTTGTGTCTGCAGAAAAACCAGTAAACTATTAAGTTGATGATACCCAGAACAACATATTGCATGCTTAAAATTACTAATGTCTGGGAAAATTTCAAATTTCTCATTCAGCTGTACATTTATTTATGGTAAATTAATCCAACACTTGGAGGGCAAGTGAGGTGCCATGTTAAATATATTTCAGGGGCTCTACAAAAGTGGTGCACAAAAGAAAAAAAAAAAAAAAAAAAAAAAAAAAAAAAAAGGGGGGGAGCAGGGTGCACCCATTCACTTTTGTATCCTGTTGTGTTTGTGTTCCAAGAGCAGTTTATACCCACATCTGACCAAAAAAATAAATATATCATAATAATCAATCATCATCATCATCATCATCATCATCATCATCTTTTGATTTTCTGGCAGAATTCGAGTCATTAATAAATTTTGGATTCTATGACATCCTGCCTCTAGTATTTCCCTTGCTTTGTTCTTGAAAGCTGTTCCTGACTCTCTTTGAATGTTACGGTGTAGGGAATATGGGCTTGAATTACGGGTCTGTGTAAAATGTATTGAAAATGAGGGCGGTGGAGGGTCACTGCAAACAGTTATATCTCAGACCTTATAAAAATGCAGACTTTTGGAATCATATGAAAGAGGAAATTTGCTTCATATGGCACTGCATCTGCAGGGATATCGAAGATATTTCCAGAGATGCCACTGGTTGAAAACAGTTGGTATTAAGATATTTATATACAGCTGCATAAAAATAGAATTAGTACTTACCAGTAATTCGGTTTCTAGTTAGCCCTCCATGACAGCACCACAGAAGGTTGTATCTCCACCCACTATTAAGGACAGGAAAAGCACACAAGAAGTTAGAGAGCCCCTCCCCTTCCTCCATCTTCAGTGTATTCAAAATGACCACCATAGTATATCCTACACTAAATATAGTCTAGATCAAGGGAGGGCAATCAGGGAGTTGTCAAGAAGGGCTAACTAGAAACCGAATTGCCAGTAAGTACTAATTCTATTTTCACAAATGCACTCCATGACAGCACCACAGGAGGAATGCCAGATAACTATTTTGAGGTAGGGACTATCGCCTGCAGCACCTTCCTTCCAAAAGAGCGGTCTGACACGAGAGAAAAGCCCAATCTGTAATGTTTAGTAAATATATGGACTGAAGACCAAAGAAGCTGCTCTACAAATTTGATCTAAGAAGCAATCAGTCCTTTCAGCCCAAGAGACTGACATTTTTCTGCTAGAATAAGCTTTAGGCTGAGGCCGCATGTTGAGAAAATGCAGGGTTTTTTGTTGCAGATTTTGTTGAGGTTTTTTGAACCAAAGCCAAGAATGGCTTCTATAGGAATGAGCAATATATAGGAAGTTCTTATGTTTCCATCTTCTACTCCGTGCATTCTTGGCTTTGGCTCAAAAAACTGCAACACAAAAAAAAAAAAAAAAAAAAAAAAATCAAAAAAAAAAATCAATCTTAGGCCCCACACTGCGGAAATGCAGCTTTTTTTGTTGCGTTTTTTGAGCCAAAGCCAAGAATAGCTACAAATGGAATTGGAAATATATAGGAAGTACTTCTGCTCAATCTAGTCCTGGTTTTGGCTCAAAAAACCGCAACAAAATCTGCAACAAAAAAAGCTGCGTTTCCGCAATGTGGGGACTCAGCCTTAATGGGGTTTTTGGGGGACATCAACCATGATATGGATTGAATAAAAATGCAATTTGTTAGGGCCACAAAATTGAATATAAACATGCTCATCCCTTCTCCAGTCAGAAGAGGTTTCAAGATGTGAACTATCCTTTCCTACATCTAACATATGAAATGATTCTTCCCTCCTATTAGACGGATGTTAAAAAAAAAAAAAAAAAAAAAAAAAAAGTTAGAAATCTAGACTGAATAGTATTCTGTCCTGACCCTAAGGTTTTAGGACAGATTCTCTAGTAGAGAGGGCCTAGATTTCATTAACTACTGGCAGATGTCATGGCAACAGAAAGCAGATTTCCAGGACACTTCCATATTAGCAATTTTCTAAAAAGGGCATAGAGTTTGGCCTTTAGGGACTATGTTGAGATTCCACTATCAAAGTAGAATCTTCATTCTTGGGAGAAGGCCTCAGGGAGAAAAAAAAAAAAAAAAAAAAAAAAAAAAAAAAATTGACCCAGTGAAGATTAGCCATTATTGGGTTAGAGAGTATATTTCTTCTTGAATTCACATGAATGAGAAATACTAATTTTTCCTTTGGTAGGGGTAGGCAACCTTTGACACTCCAGGTGTTGTAAAACTACAACTCCCAGCATGCATACTGTCTGTACTGTTCTTGGAACTCCCATGGAAGTGAATGGAGCATGTTGGGAGTTGAAGTTTCACAGCAGCTAGAGTGCCGAAGGTTGCTGATCCCGGTTCTAAGCCCTGCAAACATTTCATCATGAACCTTTGCTTCTACTGAAATTCTTCTATATTCAGTGTTTCTAACAGCAAAAAAAGTTCCTGAGTAAATTCAGAGGAGATGTATCCTCCTGCCTGAATATCTGAAGGGTCCCCAAGTAATTCCCCTTCCTCAAGGCAAACTTCAAACACAGATGGTACGTAATCATCCCTATTGTCCAAATCTGGTTCTGTAACTTACTCTTAGGTGCAGATTGTGATTCAGAAGAAGAAAAGGTATTGGAAAAGAAGCTAGGGAGGATTGGAATTCATGCCAAATTATTTCTTTAATTTCCTTCATTAATGACAGCTTTTCCTCCATTAATGGTGGCAGTTCCTTTGGTGTTTTTTTTTTCAATGCAAGACTGCCATAAGTTTGTTTTGTTTTTATTTTAAAGTGGAAGAAAGCTATTTTTCCCTCCCACAAATGGCACATTTAAGTACAACCAAATTCTTAAATTTAAAGATACATGTCTATAGCAGTGATGGCGAACCTATGGCAAGCGTGCCAGAGAGGGCACACAGAGACCTCTATGCTGGCATTTGTGCAGTCGCCCGTCTCACTAACGAGGAATCCAGTAAAGGATTCCCCGTTGATGAGCAATCGCTGCCTTCAGTTGTATGTGCAAATGCGAATCGCGCAACCACGGCCTACACTGACTGCAGAGTGTGACCTCTGCCCCAACGCAGGCACGTGATGACACGAGTAATCAGCACCCGCAGCTTTTCATGGGTGATTATAAGAGTGTGTGTCTGTCAGTCAGTCATACTGGAGAGCATATAATACTGTGTGTGTGTGTGTGTGGGGGGGTACTGAGGAGCATATAATATTGAGGGGTGTATTGTGGAGCTTATAATACTGTGTGTGGGTGCCACTGTGGAGCATATAATCCTGTGCAGGGGCTGCAATGGAGCGCAACTGTCCGCATTTGTGGATCTGCAGTGTATTAAGGTTAAATTGCAGTGTTGGCACTTCGCGACAATTTAGTGGGTTTTGGGTTACAGTTTGGGCACTCAGTCTCTAAAAGGTTCGCCATCACTGGTCTATAGCTTCTTTTTACCAAATGCATGACAATAAGGGGAAATGTGAACCTCAATAAACATATCATGTAACAACCCATTACCAGAATACTCACTGGGGTTGGGGGAACGCCATGCTCATATGCCACTCTAGAGAACTTATCTCCAGGTATTATGACAAACAGACACAGATGGTCGTATGTTGAGAAGAAAGCCTCTTGGTCTGGAAGGCTTTTTAAAACCACCTCCAATGACCTATATACTCCACTCCACCAATAAATAGGAAGGTTTCTGGTTCACCTGCTTCCTCATGACACCAAACTAAGTTTCCTCTTTTTGGCGCCTTTTCCCGAAATCAGAAGTACGTCATCAGAAATCGGAAGAGACGTCGGTGTACATCTCAGTGTAGAACGTAGGCTCTGCCAAGCAGGCAAGGGACACTACAGGCCAGGGAGTTTTCAAGGAAGGACAGAGGCCTGCACTACTCAACTCTACCTTACCAAGATCATCCAGAAGGAGACAGCACCGCCAAGACTCTGAGAAGAAATGGCGCACAACTGCAGTGACAGCTGAACTGGACCCCACTCTGCCAGCTAAGTAACACACAAAATCTGTTGTCTGCCCCTAACAGGGGGGGGGGCCGGGAGATGGAGGAAGGGGAGTGGCTATTTAACCTCTTGCGTGCTTTTCCTGTCGCTTATAGCGAGTGGAGATACAACCTCCTTTGGTGCTGTCATGGAGGGCATTTGAAAAATACCTGATGCAAGTATCCCAATCCAGACTGTTTTCTACCAGTGATATCTCAGGAAATTGTAGTGCCTTCTATATCATTTCCACTTTCATATAATACCAAAAGGAAGTTTGTACATTTTATAAAGAGTGAGATTTGAAGCAAACTTCCCCCACCAATTTTCAATACATATTAGATGGCCAGTATTCCATATACAGTGGCAACCAGTGAGGCAGAATAATAGCTCAACGCTGAAGTAAGCTGGAAGAACAAAGATAAAGGATTTCACAGAGACAATTTGCTAACAAAGTACCGTATTTTTCGGACTATAAGACGCACTGGACTATAAGACGCACCTAGGTTTTAGAGGAGGAAAATAGGGAAAAAAAATTTTGAAGCAAAAACTGGTAAAATATTTAATATATGGGAGTTGTAGTTTTGCAACAGCTGCAAGGCCACATTGACAGGTGACCCTGCAGCTGTACGGGGATGTATAGGGCGTTTTTTTTTTTTGCGGGGCCAGATGTACTTTTTAGTTATACCATTTTGGGGAATGTCTATTTCTTAGATCACCTTGTATTGAAAAAAAAAAAACAGGAGGCGATTTAGAACTTTTATTTTATATTATATTATATTTTTTTACTATTTTTTTTACTATTTTATTCCCCCCCGGGGGCTTGAACCTGCGGTCACTTGATTGCAAGTCCCATAGACGGCAATACAACTGTGATTGCCAGTGATTATCTTTTCCCTTTCTTCTTGACAACGGCACCAACAGGTAGAATGTCAGGCGAGTATCGGGGGGAGGGCCGGAATCACAGCAGACAGTAGTTATTTCAACAATTTATAACGTTTGTAGAATGTGCAAGTATTTGCCCAAATAGCTGCCTGACAAATCTGCACAATTGAAGCTAAGGCCCCCTCAGCCCAAGAGGAGGCTGATTGCAAAAGTAAAACAAGCCTTCAGACCAGAAAGGAGTGGAATCTGCTTCAAGTCATAGCAAGAAGAAATGGCTAGAAGTATCCATCGGGCAATCAAACCTTTACTAGCAGCAGCCCCTTTAATCTTTTCTTGGTACTGAACCAAAAGATGATCTGAGCACCTAAATCCCTCAGTATGCTGGAGGTAGAGCAAAACATCTTCTGACATCAAAGTTGTGAAACTTCTGTTCCTTACTAGATGAATAATTGACAGAATGATGGAAGGATCACCTCCTGAAGGAAATGAAACTACAAAGACTACCTTGGGAAGAAAAAGAAAGTGATGTTTAAGGATAATATGGTCATCCAAGATGGTAAAAAAAAAAAAAAAAAAAAAAGGGGGGGGGGGGCCTTACAGGAGAAGGCCTGAATATCCCCATCTCACCCACACACCTGGCTGTGGTGATAGCCAACAGGTAGTTTTAAAGGTAAAGCACCAGAAAGTAATGTCCGAGAGAGAGGTTCAAAGGGAGGACCAGATAAAACAAACACCAGATTGAGGTCCCAGGGAGGTACAGATGGACGAACAAAGATGTAACCTAGAAGCCCCTTTAATGAACCACGAACACCGGAAGCTGTGCCAATCTAGAATCCAAGTGGGCACGGAGACCAGAAATCTGAACCTTGATGGTTCAGATCTTCAGGCCTTTATCCAGACCTAACTGAAGAAAGTCCAGAATCAATGAGGCAGAGGGTGGGGAAAATATATTCTAAAGATATATGGGATCTGACAAGAAGGCATTCCAGGTCCTGAGATAAGTCTTAGTGTTATCGCCACTCTCCTCCTCTCTAGAAAGGCTGAAGCCAGAAGCCATGCCGTAAGGTGTAGATGACTGACTTCTGGATGCAGGACTGATCCCTGAGAGAGAACATTTCTCGCTTCTTCTTCCCAGATCCTCGCCAAAGTAGTGGGAAAGAGAGAATGGAGGGACATACACGAGGCCAAGGCTGAGTAATGGCATCCACCACTTTTCAAGAGTCTCTCCTGGAAAGGGAGAAAATCTGGCAGCTGACAGGCAAATGGGGCATGCCCTACCTAGACCCTACCAGCCTCTGGAAGATCTTGGAGTTCATTTTCCATTCGGAAGTCGGCCACGGTATTCTCGCTCTCTTTTACACGTACTGCCAAGAGAGAAGCCAGATTCTGTTCAGACAAACCAAGGATCCAGGAGGAGATCTGAGACAGGGAAATGCTTCCTCACCCCACCCCACCCCCACCTGTTCACATAGGCCACAGTTGTTGTGTTGACAGAGTGGATCCTAAAGTGGCAACCCTGCAAGAAGGGAGTTAAGGCTAGAACAGCCTCCAGGAATGCAACAGTTCCCTCAAGTTGGGAGATCGCTACCACCAACAGAGAAAGTTTGATTCTCTGGGGAAATCTCAGTTCCCTTGTCCAGGGAGGAGAGCAGCTTGTTCCACACAGATAGAAAGAACCTCTGCAGAATCCTTGTATGGGCCCAAGTCCATAGGACGGCCAGGATAGTGGCTGTTAAGGAACCCAGAAGATGCATTATTTCTCTTACGGAACTTGATTATGCCAAACGAAATGAGGAGATCCTTACTTGAAGGGTGTCCTTAGTCTCTTGGGGAAGAAATGACGTCTATTTGGGAATCCAGGAGAACACCCAAGAAGATCTTCTGCCTGCTGGGAACCAAGTGGACTTCTGTTTTATTACCCACTCTAGATCTGTAAAAGTTTGTCTTACCCAAACCAGATGAGCAAGTAGCTGGATCTCTGATTGAGTCATTATTAGTCCAGATGAGGGATAATCTGGATTCCCTCGATGCAGAAATGAGCATACTTCTACCATAATCTTTGGCCTGTCAGCAGCATGTTTTCACAAACTGAAGGGCTTGAAGCTGAAAATGGACCAGATGACCTTCTCTGGGAAAGAATCTGGAGGAACTTCTGTGAATCCGGAAAGGTCAGAACTAGAGATCAGCAAATAAGCTCGATCAAATACCTCGGCCGCATAGCTCCTGGTTCAAAAACACTTCCAGGGCTTTGAATTTTTACTGCCCCTCCCACCTTCCTTGCACCCGGGAGCTATGTGGCCGAGGAATTCGACAGTATATTCGCTCATCTCTAATCAGAACATAACATGCATCAGTCAAGTCGAGGGAAACCATCCAGCAGTCATTGGTAAGGAGATTTATCACGGATCGAATGGTTTCCATTTTGAACCTCTTGTATTCCAGGTAACGCTTGAGAGATTTTAAATTCAGAATTGCTGTGAAGGAGCAATTTGGTTTCTGGACCAGAAATACAGGAGAATAACACACACACACACACACACACACACACACACAATCCCGACCTAGGATGAGTGGACTGGAATAATGACCCCCCTTCCTCTGAAGTAAGTCTTATAATGCAAAATCTTGTTGAAGGCTGGCATCACTGGCTGGACTTGCAGTCAGAAGCCTCTTCCCTTTACCTCTTTGTTGCTGGTTTCTACCACCACTTCCTCTTTAGGACTCCTTCTCTGGTTCCGAAAGCAACACCTCTGATGGTAAAATCTGGACTCTGAAGAAAACCCTTTCTTGTTGTCCAAAGCTTTTTTTCAGAATGTTGTCTAGACCACAATCAGACTATCACCTTCACCTGGAATTTGACAAAGCTTGCTCTTTGATCCTACATCGTCTGACCAAGATCTCAAATCAAAGACAGTCCCTCTTGTAGCATTAGCCAGTGTAGCAGACCTGGCCACCAGTCTAAATGTCCGCTGAGGATTCAGCCAAAAAAATGTAAGGTTGGTAGAACTCTAAAAACTCTTCCCATGGGGTTCAAGAAGCCAAGTGCACCTGAAGCTGATCTAGCCAAATGCCCAAGGATTGGGCAGTACAAGTGACAGCGATGCTCTGTCTTCACATGAAGGCTGAGGAGTCTCAAGCTGTCTTGAGAAACCCCTCCGCCTTCTTGTCCATGGGATCACGCAACAACCCCTTGTCTTCAAAAGGTAGGGTGGGTTTCTTAGAAATCTTGGCCACTGGGGCATCCACTTTAGGAACGCTATTCCAGAGTGCAGTGTCCTCCTTCGAAAAGGGATACTTCCTCTTAAACATCTTGGAAGAGGTGGTCCTCTTGTCTGGTTCCCCCTATTCCTCGTCAATGATTCGTTTACCAATGTCATGGACCAGAAACAGACCCTGAAACATCTGGTCAAAGATGGACAGGAGTTCTTTTCCTGCAGATCCATGGTGGAGTGGACAGCCTTAAGGAGGGAATCCGTATCCTCAGCAAGACAGAGAGGATGCCCTGCTGTATTATGAGAGGAGTCAGAGTCCTTCAATTTCGCCTCTTCTTCATCACTAACCGACATTTGAGCAGGAGGATAAGGATGAGCAGCTGAAGTAGAGGGAAATACCCAGCCAAATGTCCCCAGGGTCTTCAGACGCCAGTCCACAGCGGCATTAACTTTGTTCCCGAATATAGTTTTAAGGGAATCCAACAGAGAGACTATTCTTCCCCCACAATTTTATCTGTGCATTTTTGGCAAACTTGTCTCTTACCTGAAAGTGGCAGACTTTTGACACAAAGCACACTTCCATGCAGGAGGCCTGGCTGGTTCTTTAGCCTATACACAACAAGAATCATTGTTATAAGGAGGGGTCCCAACCAAAACCTAAAAAGACATTGGAAAAGGCCCTGGAGGAACCTACCGGGGTAGAGGTTACATCTTGGGCTTACGAGGCTCAGGAAAATCTGGAGGGGCTGACATGATGAGAGTCAGCAATATAACAATATAACCAGCCCTTCTACACAGCAGAGGCAAGCAGTAACGGTAAAAAAAAAAAAAAAAAAAATTAGATGGCTACAGCTATCCCAGGATGAAGCCAGGGCCAAAGGACACTGCAGCTATAAAAAAAAAAAAAAAAAAAAAAAAAAACCACACCGCAAACTGGAAGTCCCGCCCCAGACATGCCGAAACCGGAAGTGAGGGAAGACGGCCGAAGAATGCTTCTGTGGCTGCTTTGACTCCTGTCTACACGTGGAGGAACAGAAGGCTCCCAACCCCCAGGGAGCCTCCAACAGAGAAAACAAGCACCCACAGAAGCTCTACAAAGGGAGACAGCCCAGGGTAGCCACACCTACGGGCTTACAACTAGGGATAGGTAGGACTGCAGACAGCAGCCCAGACCACCTGTCCCCTATGCAGTTCTTCCACCATCCAGGGGCAGTAAACAACTGGAGTGTGAGTGAAGGAAGAACCTTTTAAAATGATTACTTCCTGTTTCCTGTCCCTGGGGGCATGGAAATCCTCTTGTCAGTGCCATTGTGGAGGAGAAAGGGAAAAAGTAGCATTTTACAGTCACAACAAAGTGGATGGGATTCGCTAGAATCTCATCCCCACTTTGCAGTAAAATACATACATCAGATACGCTGTAGTTTCCAAAACAGTTGAAGTTTATACCTGCGGAAAGGTCAGTGGTTTCCCTATAGTTATAAATGAAGCAGAAAGTCCGCAGAGGAAACCTCTGCAAACTTTATGTGCAAAGCTCTGCAGGAAGAACTGCAATGCACTGCCACCGCAGTTATTTGCAGCACAATTGCAGAGCCCTAAGGTAAAGTGAAATCAACTGGCAAGTGACCCCCATTTTGAAAACCAAACTGCTCTAAGAATTTATCAAGGGTCATAGTGAAAGTTTTCCCATATGTGAGCAGTGTGTGAAGAGAATATGTAATCTGTGCCGAGGGTTAGGGAAGGAGGTCACAATCCGAGGATCAGTTTTGACATCTTTTCCCTCTCACCAAGCCTGTGCTGTTCCCTGATGTACACTCCCACAGCTTATATATTTCCTTTTTTTAAATCTGGTCACTTATCCTGCAAGCAAACGACCTCATATGGCAGAGATACACTTTTGAAAATTGTGTCATTTTCAATGTATCTATTAATTATTAATTTTGAGCAACAAAATATAAATAAAATATTTCTAGTGTTTATGTTGAATGGCATTTAAAATATTTAAAATGTTAATTACATTATTCTATGGATTGGTATGATGATTTAAAAATTTTTGTTGATTAGATCAAAAACCTACAACCAGCTCAATATATGCTTTGTATTGATATAGTGTTGAGGGATATGCAATTTCTGATTACCTCTTATTTCATATTTTGTAAGAAGAGAAGGAGAGGAAAGAAAAAACAAAAAAACCAAAACATTTTTGTTTTCTTTTTAGGTTCACAACATGTATCATGAGGATTAAGTAATGTTTTAGTGTCATAGCATGGGCTGTTACATATAGAAAAGGGTATGTTACTAACTTTTAAACTTTTTGGCCTATTAGAGAACTTGACCTAACAATCTTTTGAGAGATTTTACTGCAACGCTTTTTTTTTTGACCGCCATAAGCCTATCAAGGCAAGGTATTAAAGACTGGGATGAGGGGATCTCAGTCAATTTTGATTAAAATCCCCAAATCATCCGTACCACTACCAAGAATGTTGGAAAGAAGTTACAGAAAGCATTTTCTCCTTTACCTCCCTTCACTAAAACATACAGCCCCGGCTTGTCTCCTGCCTTCCACTTTCCCCTTCCATAGCCAAGTCAAGGGGGAGATGAAGGGGAAGGGGGGGGGGGGGGGAATTTAGTGACTGACAGGCCATCATGTACGACTGTACATAGCAAGGTTGCAATCAGTAACTGAGCCACCTAAGACCACCATGACACAGAGTCGGCACACATCTCTGAAGAAAAATATAAGCAAATATAGATGCAAAGAGTACATACTTGTCAACCCTGTACTCTTTGGACTTGTCTATAAAATTTGGGCGGAACTCTCTGAAGGCAGTTCGGCGTTCTGATCTTTCCACGTTCATTTCTGTGCTGCTATTTTCATCCTCAGTCAGTTTTTGCATAGACTGTTTTGGAGCTCGCTTCAGGCCTAAAAACAAAAAATAAATAAAATATATATATATATATATATATATATATATATATATATATATATATATATATATATATATATATATATATATTTATATTTATTTATATATATATTTTAATAATACATATAATATTATTACCACCCATATTCCTGGAACAGTCATGTGCTCCAGGGACACATTCTGATAATCCGGTGACGTACGTACCGTTTCACCGCTTCTGAAACGGAACGTCACCATTACTCTCCCCCCCCCCCCCCATCCTCATCAATACTTACCAAGCCTTCCTGCGAACGGGTCCTCCCCTCCTCTTCCTCTCTGCTAGGAATGTGCGGAATAGGTTAGCTAGAGAGATGGGGGGGAGGGGCTAGTAATGGATAGGATAGCTAGGCTAATTTGCATACCGAGCAAAACTGGAGGCAAACGGCGGCAAGGAGAAGATGACGAAAGGTATGAGACGAATAGCCTTTCTTAAGGCTATTCCGACGTGGTACTTAGAAAAAAAAAAATCGTGCCTGAGTGATAGGATCCCTTTAAAAGTGAAAATTCCATGAAACTATGCATTTTTATACAATATTAAAGTGCCTGTCTTTAAAATAAAGTTATACATAGGTTGATAATTTATACCAATAGAACTCCATCCAAAATAGAGTAGTGCTGTGTAGTCAGAATTTAGACCACTCAGAACCAGCTGGAACAAAAGACAAAGACACACACTACAGCAGCTTGCAAAAGTATTCATACCACTTGAACTTTGTCACCTTACAACCACAAACAAGTGTATTTCATTGGGATTTTAAGAGGGAGACCTACACAAAGTAGCAGATAATTGTGAAGTGGAAATAAAATGATACATGGTTTTCATAATTTTACTCTAATACAAATATGAAAAGAGCGACATGCAAAAGTATTCATCCCCCTATATCACTACTTTGTAGAGCCACTTTTCGCTGCAATTCTAGCTGCAAGTCTTTTGGGTTATGTCTCTACCATCTTTGAAAACCTAGAGGCAGATTTTTGCCCATTCTTTGCAAAATAACTCAAGCTCAGTCAGACTGGAAGGAGAGCGTCTGAACAGCAATTTAAGTTGTGTCACTCAATGGCGTAACTAGGAATGGCGGGGCCCCGTAGCGAACCTTTCACATGCCCCCCCCTCCCCCCGACCGAAGCTGAAGACCTCGACCAACTGACATCAACTGCCACCAACCCCCCCCCCATTTCTGCGCACACCATAATACCCCATATTGGCCCAGTACACATTATTATGTCCCATAGTGGCCCCTACACACAGTATTATGTCCCATTATGGATACACATGAACAATTATACTCTGGGGTCTTTTCAGACCCCAGAGTATAATAATCAAAGACCCAGAGGGATACAAACAAACTTCTGTTACTTACCAATCTCCCGACTCCTCTGCATTCTCAGTCGCTGTCGGCCATCTTCCGGGACGTTATGTGACCGGGGCCCTGCATCGCGGGTCATATGACATCACGCAAGTCAAGCCTGCCCGGAGCCTGGAGAGGCAAGTAACAATATTTTTATGTTCCCTTACCTCTCCCGGGCCTCCGATCATTATACTCGGGGGTCCGAAAAGACCCAACCCCGCCCCCAGATATAATAGTGCTTGTGGGGCCCGTGCAGTCACTTACGGATCCTGGCCCCTGCCAGGATCGGTAAATATATAGGGCCCGTTACCGGCTGGAGTAACTCCAGCCGGTAACGGCCTATAGAGGAAAAAAAACAAAAAAAACCCGCAGCGGTAGTGGCTGTCACCGGGCTCCCTAATGTCCCGAGCCCTGTGGCAGCAGTAGTTACGCCACTGTTGTCACTGATACTCAATGGGATTTAAGTCTGGACTGTGACTAGGCTATTCTAACACATGAATATTCTTTGATCTAAACCATTCCACTGTAGCTCTGGCTGTAAGTTTAGGGTCATTGTGTTGCTAGAAGGTAAATCACCTTCCCAGTCTCAAGTCTTTTGCAGCCTCCAACAGGTTTTCTTCCAGGATTGCCCTGTATTTAGCTTCATCTATCAACTCCGACCAGCTTCCCTGTCCCTGCTGTAGAAAAGCCTCCCCACAGTATGATGCTGCCACCATCATGTTTTATAGTGGGGAGGTGTTCATGGTGATGAGCTGTGTTAGTTTTCCACCACACAGAGCACTTTACATAAGGTCACAAAAGTTCAACTTCCGTCTCATCTGACCAGAGCACCTATTTCCACAGGTTTGCTGTGTTGCCTATATGGCTTGTGGCAAACAGCACTTCTTATGTCTTTCCTTCAACAATGGTTTTCCTCTCACCACTCTTTCATAAAAGGCAACATTTGTGGAGTGCCCAACTTATATAGTTGTCCTGTGGACAGATTCTCTGGAGGAGCTGCAGAAATCTACAGCTCAGGAGAGAGTGACCATGGGCCTCTTGGCTGCTTCTCTGACCTGTGATTTCCTTGTTCATAACTTCTCCATAACTTTATCTCTGACCTGTCTGGTGAGTTCCTTGGTCTCTCTCTTCAAATATGGGAGGAGGAGAGTCTTATAGTCTGAATGCATTGTCCCACTACTGTTGCCAGCTTTCTGCAACGGCAGGTGTGGGGCGATGCTGCAGGCCATGAACTACAAGGACAGGGTGTCCTGGCAGCACAAACCCATCCCGCCATCCGCCGTGCAATTACAGCGTATCCTGGATCTGTAGAGATATTGGCGGCCGCTCTGCTGCAGAGAGGTCACCATAATTACCAAGTCTTTGCTGTAATGTACAGCAGAGACACAGAGAGAATGCCTGCGATCAAGAGTCCACTCTGATTGTGGCATTACTATCTGTAAGCACCCCCAATTTGCCCCCTAGCCAGTGGGTAGCTCTCAAGTTGCAGGTTGGCTCCTGCGCAACGAGATCGCAGGAGCTGACCTGTTTCTGTCACAGGCCTGGGAAACTTCATTAGGCCATCATAGGAATATTACTATTGTACAGAATATCCCATAGACTGCAATACAGTTGTAACTACTTTATTAGCAATACATCACTAATAAAATTGTTAAATATATATGTGTATTTTATTTTTTCATTTTTGTTTGCATAAGCATCATATGATCATGTGTATCTCAGAATGGATATCATTGAAAAACTTGCCATCTGTTGTTACTTTGAGTAAGGCTCTGCTACATCTCTACAAACACACACACACACCTCTGCCACATCTATACATATGCACAGCATACTCAGTTCTGCTACATCTCTGTATACGTACAGCAGGGGTGCTCACACTTTTTCAGCATGTGAGCTACTCATAAAATGACCAAATCAAAAGATCTACTACCCACTTCTTGTGGGCGGGGCCTGGGCCACAGCATCGTCAGATTGACATTGGATCCCAGAGACGTAAGTAACATTGCTTATTATGTTCTCTCACCTCCCCTGGGGCTCCGATTATTATACTTGGGGGTCTGAAAAGACCCCCGAATATAATAATAGCGGTAGTGGAATCGTGGCCTGGCCCGGGCCTACTCACTACCGCCCGCCGCGGCCTATAGTACAAGGGGAAGCGGGTGCGGCAGTGAACAGGTCCGGGGAGGTAGGTAAATAGGCCGTTACCTGCTGGGATTACTCCAGCAGGTAGCGGCCTATTATAAAACAAAGTTCTCATACTTACCGACCTCGATGCTGCTGCTGCTCCCGCATCCTTTTCTCCTGGTAGACGTCTGTGTATCAGCGTAGGTGGTGTGATGACGCCGCCTACGCTGAAATGTAGATGTCTGAACCAGGGCAAAGAGAGCGGCAGCTTTCCTGCACTGATTCAAGTAAAAAAATAAATAAAAAAATGTCACGCAATCGACCCATACGTCCTTTGCGATCGACCAGTAAAACGCGTTCGACGTTTTGGGCACCACTGATGTACAGGATACCCCGCTCTGTTACATCTTTGCATACGCACAGCCTACACAGCTCTGCTACATCTCTGCATACCAACATGGCCTTGCTACGGGTGTAGTGTATAAAAATGGTGGGGTTGTTATGGAAACCTGGAGTATAGCTGTGTGTAGCAGTTGGCGCGCCATGCCTGTGATTGTTCTGGCAACTAGCTGGGACACAATATAATGAGCGTGTTTTTGGCGTCGATGATCCGTCTGCTCCGGCGTTTAGTCAGCTCTAAGAGCTGCTTGACTCCTAGCTTACTCAATACTCCTCAGTTCTGCTTAAGGAAAACGCTGTTGACTTCTGGCTACCTTGATAGCTCTAGTTTATCGCAAATGTTGCGACACAAAATTTTCATTTTCCCGGCATATTTAGAATTGGGAGACTGGCAATTTGGATGAAAGGGGTTTTCCCAGGTCAGTGTCTGAACAGGCTGCCTTGAGTGTCTGCTCCTCTCTTCCTGTATTTGTCTCCCCGCTACTCCCTCTGGCTGAACAGGACACAGAAGACTACTGCAGTTCAGAGAATGAGTAGCGTTATCTTTGTGTTTACATAGAGATAGAGCAGGCTTTATCAGCACAAAGTGCAAATAGCCAAAATCTCCGATAGATAGATAGATTTTACTAGCAGGAGGACCCAGCTTCACACGGGTATATTTCATTTTTTGTATGTGTAGTGGCCCTATAGGAATTGCCCAGTATTGCACTCATGTATTTTATACGTCATTTGTGTGCGTGTCTCTGCCCGTGACTTCGTCTGCGTGTTCTTGGCGTCGATGATCCGCCTATATTCAGCAAATTGCTGCCATTGATGGTTTGCCTGCTTCGGCATTCCAGCAGCTCTTAAACTGTCCTGCTGCTGAACTTGTTCCTTACGCTGTGCTTGTGATCCGACATCTCAGCAGCTCGCTGGGATGCCATATAATGAGCGTGTTGTTGGCATTGATGATCCCAAAAAAAAAAAAAATGAATATGATCTACTTACGCATCGTGCACGCTGGGCGGGCATTCAGGGTGCGCTGTCTTCTTCATCTACGCCTCCTCTTCCTGCGATGTCCTCCGGTCCCGTCCTCTGCTCGCAAACTGACTGATAAAAATGCCCTGGGCGCATGCGCAGTAGCCATAGTAGAAGCCGCATGCTACTGCGCATGCGCCCAGGACATTTTTTTTTTTTTTTTTTTTTTTTTTTATCAATGTCAGTTCGCGAGCGCCGGAGGAGGACATCGAAGGAAGAAGAGGCGTGGATGAAGAAGAAGACACACCCTGAATGCCCGCCCAGCGTGCACGATGCGTAAGTAGATCACATTCTTTTTTAGGGTATTATTTTAAAACTGGGGGGTAGTTTACTATAACTTTTACGGTGCCCGAATAGCCTTTTTAAAGGCTATTCACGCATATGTGGGGCTCTATCAGCATGATTTTGCTGATAGAGCCCCTTTAAAGGTGTTCTCCCATGCAGAGTGTCAGCCTGTTGCCTGGAGCTAATCAGATAATATGCAAATACATGTACAGAATGGGCTGAGGGTTAGCTGTGTGTTTACATAAGAGATAACAGACCTAGCTTTATCAGAACATAAGTTGATAAAGCCAGAGAGATAAGCTGCTGCCAAGCGCAGTTTAATATAGTATGTCAACATAAATTCATAACAGTCGTGTAGCCATGTCATTTACCTGGATAAAAAGTAGCCTATGATTTAATCGATGTTACAAATTATGTGCCAAATTTCATTCAAATCCGTTAACGCTGGGTTCACACCTGCGTCTGGGGTCTCCGTTCTGTGGTTTCCGTCTTCTGCATGCCAGAAGACGGAAACCACAGACCGGGTCCGGCCGTGCGCGGCGGTGAGCCTTTTGCGCTCTCCGCCGCGAAACCGGATTTTTTTTTTATCTGGACACAGAGTACTGCATGTCCAACTCTGTGTCCGGATTATAAAACCCGGTTTCACGGCGGAGAGCGCAAAACGCTCACCGCCGCGCACGGCCGGACAGCTTTCTCACCCATTCAAATGAATGGGTGAGAAAGTCTCCTGCAGGTTTCCGTATCCTGCCTGTGTTTTAGGCAGGAAACGGAAACCTAAGTACGGAGACCGGGCCGCAGATGTGAACGAGCCCTAAGTCATTTTTGCGTAATTGAGGAACGAACACACATTTATAATATTAGTAGGATAGGAAGGATCCTATTAATATTATAAATGTGAAAGTTTGTGGGTTTGTGAGTTTGGATGTTCGGATGTTTGTTCCTCAATCACGGAAAAACCGCTCCACCGATTTGGCTGAAATTTTCCACAAACATAGTTAATACACCCGATTGCGCAATAGGCTACTTTTCGTCACAATAGCGCACATACGTTTGTGCCAGGAAGCCCACAAAACCCAAACTCACACCACTATCTCTGCAATCTCACACACTTTGGACCATAGCAAGCCACAAAATTCATATTGCCCTCTACAGCCTCGCCCCTAACCCCACACAATCACATATACATATACTTTACCACTTTGCCCCACACCTTAATTATACTCCAGGAGGCGCTCTATAACGCTCCGGAGCAGCCATGTTTGCCGACCCCCACCGCTCTGACAATCCGCGACACCGCCCACCCATGTCAATACCCCTAGGCGGTCTAATAAATGCAAAAAAAAAAGTTTAAGTAAAAAAAAAAAAAAAACAAATAAAAAGGATTAAAAATTCAAAATCACCCCCCTTTCCCTAGAACACATATAAAAGTAGTTAAAAACTGTGAAAACACACACATGTTAGGTATCCCCACGTCCAAAATCGTCCGCTCTACAAAGCCATACAAATATTTTTCCTGTTCGGTAAACGCCGTAGCGGGAAAAATGGTCAAAAGTGCCAAACCGCCGTTTTTTCACTGTTTTGATTCTGATAAAAATTTTAATAAAAAGTGATCAAAGCAATAACATTTCCCGAAAATGGTAGAACTAAAAAGTACACCCAGTCCCGAAAAAAAAGATGCCCTATACATCCCCGTACATGCACGTATAAAAAAGTTACGGCTGTCGGAATATGGCGACTTTTCAAAAAAAACATTTTTAACATAGTTTTGGATTTTTTAAAGGGGTCAAAATGTAAATAAAACCATATAAATTTGATATCCCCGGAATCGTAACGAAACACAGAATACAGGGGACATGTCAATTTGGTTGCACAGTGAACGCCGTAAAACCAAAGCCCGTAAGAAAGACGCAGAAATGCATTTTTTCTTCAAATCCACCCCATTCAGAATTTTTTCCCTGCTTCCCAGTACATTATATAGAATAATTAATGGTGGCATCATGAAGAAAATTTGTCCCAGAAAAATTAAGACCTCAAATGGCTCCGGGAGCAGAGAAATAAAAAAGTTATGGGGTTTAGAAGGAGGGGAGTCAAAAACGAAAAACCAAAATCAAAAAATGCCATCGGCGGGAAAGGGTTAACTTCAAATACCTCTGTCCCAAAGTCACTATGTAAAGTTTCTCACAACACCGTATAGCGGCTCAAATACAAATTAACTTCAACACAAAAGTCTCACGTATTCTCTGAATTACAGCAAAAACAAGATACAAACTTACATTTCATATCCCATACCTTATACACACTACGAAAACCTTACCCATGCCTGTATATACCCACTTCTACAATCACCGCAGACTAAGTCGCGGGTACCAGCTAGTAGGATATATATTTGTTCTAAGTCACCCCTTTTCCCTAGAATACATATAAAAGCAAGTAGAAAATTATTCTGAAACAAACATTATACACATTAGGCAGCCCTGTGTCCAAACTACAAACTTATAATAATATTTTTTCCCATAAGGTGAAAGTCGTAGCAGGAAAAAAAAAAAATAAAAAAAAAAATGAGGCACAGCAGCGCAGCACAGTGATTTACCGCAGCCTGCCACACTTCTGCTTCGTCCCTGTTTTACCGTATATTCAGCTGAGTATACGGTAAAACAGGCACGAAGCAGAAGAGTGGCAGGCTGCAGTAAATCCATAGGAATCAATGGACGCAGCCGGCACGCCGGGGGTTAGATGGCCGGCAGCTTCCATTCATTCCTATGGGTGCCAAGCTTTTCCCACAATGACTGGCCAGTAGCCAAGCATTGTGGGAAATAAGCCCCAATCTTGATCCCGCACGAAAAGATTGGGACCGGAACTCCAATCGCGATATTTTCTCGATTGCCGATCGGAATCCGATTTTTCCAATCCCGATTGCTCAACCTTACACACTACCCCTTGAGTCACTCTTCCATCTAATGTTTGAATGGATGGGGTATAAACCACAAGTGTATACAGTTCCAGTCACTTTGAAAAGCTTTCAGTATACTACTCTTCACATGAGTCAGCCTTATACTAACCTGGGGCCTCAGTGTTTGCAACAATGGTTTTTCTGTCCTTTTGGGATTCTTTTTTGTTGCTCCTTTGGCTGCCAGCTTTTTTGGCTGCAGTCTCCTCTTTTTTCTTACTACGATTAAGTTCAACTGAAGTCTGATGTAGAAAATCTAAGGGATCAGACTCATCATCCAGAAGTTGGAAAAAGCGGTTTTTCACCACACAACCAAAAGCTTCCTGCATAGTGGAAGAAACAAGGCTTTCATATACTGACTTCACGCCTCCTGCAAAGAAAACACACAATATAAGTGTTAAAGTCTTTCAACAACACCAAGGAGAAGGGCTGAATAATTATGACAAACTCTTGCAGTCTTTGGCCACTGCAGGCTACAGGTGACCCAGCTGCCCTACGGGCCTGTGCTTTCATCATTGAGAATGGTAACCAAAGAAAGATTATGTGTAGGTCGCTTCCACTCACTGTACCAAATTATGGCTACAGCCTATGGCTGGGAAATTAGGACCCAAAGCAAAAAAAAAGTCTCCAGAGCAACCCTCTGTTTTTTGAGCTTCTGCCTGTAGTCAGGGCAGATTGAGCCTCAGCAGTCAGTGTCACAGAGGAGTTGCAATACAACTGTATAACAGTCTATGGGAGACTTTCAGCCTCATAAGCCTCCCAGCTGTCATGGATACTGGATGTCTCACGTGTTCTTGTCATGCAAGAGCTGTACCAGAAAAAGGTGGTAGGGGGCAAAGAAATGTGCGTTTGGGAGCCGGTTAAAAAAGTTAAGCGCCCACGATCGTCACAGACTCTGATTGGAAACATTACTGCCGAGTCTCTGGCAGCCACCATACTTAGAGTTCAGAAATGCTAGAAGTACAGCTTGACATAAGTATCTACAATTTTATAAACAAATAACCACATTTGCATGAGTAAATAGAATGAAGTGTGTGTTTGTGTCTTGCGTAAGGAAGGGGGGGGGGGGGGGAGACAAGGAATAATGGAATTCCCTGCATCACCCACAAAGCCACCCCTAAGGATCATAACTCAAGTCGAAGGCTGCCCACACAGTAAAGACGGAGTGCCAGCTTCAACACGTCATCACTCCAGCCCTATTGCGCTGGCAGACATCTTGAAGAGGAAGAGCATGCCCCCCACAAGGAAGTGATGTCCCCATATGACACCTCACATTATGTCCAGATATTTCTTGCTCTTTTCTCATAAGTCATAATTAAAAAAACATGAAATGATAAAAGCAGTGATATTCATCTCTGTAAGAGCTGCCATGTTTCTTTATCTTCTCAAACACAAAAAATATCTATATGGATCTGCATTAAGGATTTTTTATTTTTGTGGGACCAGCTGCACTTTTTATTTATATAATTTTGGGGAATGTCTAAAGTTTTAATTGCTTTTTATTCAAATTTAAGTGTGACAACTGCAAAAAAAAAAAAAAAAAAAAATCAGTCCTCTATGCAGGATTTCTTTCCTCTCCTCCAATCTTAGCTGGACACACTCACTAAGAGTACAGTCACTTGCAAGGGGGTTTATTATTAGTAGACATGAGCTATTGTGTTGGCATTTTTTTTTTTGTAACAGTCATGACAAGAACAATAACTGCAGTGAATGGTCTATTCACAGGGCAGGCAGTTTTCCACAGACATCAAAAAACTGACCTGCTTCATCCTTGTCTATCCAAGCTGACAGAGCCATGCACATAACCCAGTAGACAGCCATGGACTTTAATACCAACATGTGAATAAGCCCCACAGGAAAACTTTCTGTACTCCAATTTCAAAACTGTAGAGCAGGTCACAGGGAAGGGACAGTCCCCTAACTAGGGTGTAACTACGTGCCTGTAATAGAAGGAAGGAGTCTCACAGGTGAGAGGAACCCGCTAGTATCACACGAACACCGCGCCGCCTCACGCGTACAAAGCACCGCTGCCCAGGACAAGCGCATCCATCCAGCATGGAACACAGCAGCCCGCCAACTACACCACAACCAACCGTTACATGCAGCTACGACTCCGCCGAGACGAGCAAACAGCCCGCACTCATCTGCAGCCTAAATACACTCCGAGACACCAGGTTAACCGCTTCCTCACCGAGGTCACTCTTGCGCCCTCGCCCCACCCACAGACACCTCCTACGGATTACCCACCCCACTGCCGCTAGCACAGGCTTGTCATTGCACAGCCAATAGGATTGCAGTCAGGGACTGAGCGCTCTTACATGGCCAATCACAGGCAGTGTGACAGCGTGTTTGTGACGTTCCCTATCACTGTGACTCCGCCTTCCTAGTAACTATCTGTCCAATGAGATGCCGGATCCAGCCTTGTTCACTATTAATGAGGGGTGGGCGTTACCCGCTGACTGAGCACATGGCTCGGAGTTGTGATTGTTGAAGAGAGTTGCTCCGCTTATCGTTGTAGCTTCTAGAGCCACGTACAGTTTGCCTGCCGCAGTGAGTGATACAATAGGACACGCTGCTGGTTGTTGTACGGTTCCAGGTGATGCAGGTAGAGACAGGACATAAGGAGAGTCCAGAAGAAGGAATACAGGACGAAACCTACTGATACACACACTCTAGGGGTACGTATAACCCCCTTCATCACTCCTCAAATTAATAAAGACTACACTTCAGACCTAGTAAATACATTCAGACTGCAATAGAACCCAATACTTCCTAAATAATGTGTACGCCATATCATATAAACTACAGACCCCCTAAATACACGCTCATTTCAGACTACAAGTCATATGCCTAAGACCTAGCCCCACAAAAAAACCACACCCCATAGAAAATAGCCCAGAGCAGGATGTGACTGAGGATCACGTGAGCAGAGCCAGTACCAGCACCAGGTTAATCTCCTGGTATTACCTGTACTATTGGGGGCTGGCAAACTAGATAGTAAAGCTAGCCGCCATAGTGCAGGTTATACCTGTGATTATGGGAAAGGAGGCCAATCAACATGGATGCTAGTCACATGACACTGAGTTGGAGCCAGACTGGAAACCCCAGGTAGAGTCCTGGAGGAAGTGAATTGGATAAGTTACAGAGGAGGCCAGGAAAGGTGAAACATTAAAAAAAAAAAAATCAAACTCGGACTAGTTCACAGTATTTGCTTAAAAATTGCTGGAGGAAAGAGTTCTGCATGGAGGACCCCATTATAGAGCATTCCGTGTGTTACCACTATATTAGCGGCACGTCCCACGTGCTTCAGTGGTCACCACTACTGTCCATTCAGGTGCATGCCGTGTGTTCACCGCCAGATGTCCTGCAGCGCATGTGCCTCAGCGTCACCAGGTCCTTTCTAGGCACCCAGTTTATGCCTACAACTTTCTTCTACCTGGGATAATCCATTTAACCCCTTTCCAGCCTGCTGAGCAAATAGTTAATGCTCAGCACTGTAATGCCAGGGACACAGAAGTTGTTCCTGCAACAGTTCTTCCTGCCAGAGACATACCTAGTATAGAGATATGTAACAGCTCTACAGACCATTTAGGTGAATACAATGCAGTAATATTTAGTGACTTAAAGAGGACCTTTCACCATTTTTCACAATGGTGACAGTTGCTGACCGTGCGCTGAGTTCAGCAACTGTCGGCTTTCCCGATCTGTGCCCGGTGTGAAGAGCTTACGGTCCGGTACTGTAGCTCTTCTATGGTCAGAAGGGCGTTTCTGACTGTTAGCCAGAGACGTCCTTCTGCCTCGCGGCGCCAATCGCACTGAGCTGTGGAGTGGGGAGGAACGCCCCCTCCCTCCCTGATAATGCTCGTCTATGGACAAGCTGTGTGAGCAGAAGGAGGGGGCGTTCCTCCCGGCTCTCACAGCACAGCGCGATTGGCGCCGCGAGGCAGAAGGACGTCTCTGGCTAACAGTCAGAAACGCCCTTCTGACCATAGAAGAGCTACGGTACTGGGACCGTAAGCTCTTCACACCGGGCACAGATCGGGAAAGCCAACAGTGTGCTGAACTCAGCGCACGGTCAGCTTTCCGGCAGTATATACAGTCCTATGAAAAAGTTTGGGCACCCCTATTAATCTTAATCATTTTTAGTTCTAAATGTTTTGGTGTTTGCAACAGCCATTTCAGTTTGATATATCTAATAACTGATGGACACAGTAATATTTCAGGATTGAAATGAGGTTTATTGTACTAACAGAAAATGCGCAATATGCATTAAACCAAAATTTGACCGGTGCAAAAATATGGGCACCTCAACAGAAAAGTGACATTAATATTTAGTACATCCTCCTTTTGCAAAGATAACAGCCTCTAGTCGCTTCCTGTAGCTTTTAATCAGTTCCTGGATCCTGGATGAAGGTATTTTGGACCATTTCTTTCTACAAAACAATTCAAGTTCAGTTAAGTTTGATGGTCGCCGAACATGGACAGCCCGCTCTCAAATGATCTGAAAACAAAGATTGTTCAACATAGTTGTTCAGGGGAAGGATACAAAACGTTGTCTCAGAGATTTAACCTGTCAGTTTCCACTGTGAGGAACATAGTAAGGAAATGGAAGACCACAGGGACAGTTCTTGTTAAGCCCAGAAGTGGCAGGCCAAGAAAAATATCAGAAAGGCAGAGAAGAAGAATGGTGAGAACAGTCAAGGACAATCCACAGACCACCTCCAAAGAGCTGCAGCATCATCTTGCTGCAGATGGTGTCACTGTGCATCAGTCAACTATACAGCGCACTTTGCACAAATAGAAGCTGTATGGGAGAGTGATGAGAAAGAAGCCGTTTCTGCACGTATGCCACAAATAGAGTTGCCTGAGGTATGAAAAAGCACATTTGGACAAGGCAGCTTCATTTTGGAAACAAAAATTGAGTTGTTTGGTTATAAAAAAAGGCGTTATGCATGGCGTCCAAAAAGAAACAGCATTCCAAGAAAAACACATGCTACCCACTGTAAAATTTGGTGGAGGTTCCATCATGCTTTGGGGCTGTGTGGCCAATGCCGGCATCGGGAATCTTGTTAAAGTTGAGAGTCGCATGGATTCCACTCAGTATCAGCAGATTCTTGAGAATAATGTTCAAGAATCAGTGACGAAGTTGAAGTTACGCCGGGGATGGATATTTCAGCAAGACAATGATCCAAAACACCGCTCCAAATCCTCAGGCATTCATGCAGAGGAACAATTACAATGTTCTGGAATGGCCATCCCAGTCCCCAGACCTGAATATCATTGAACATCTGTGGGATGATTTGAAGCGGGCTGTCCATGCTCGGCGACCATCTAACTTAACTGAACTTGAATTGTTTGTCCAAAATACCTTTATCCAGGAACTGATTAAAAGCTACAGGAAGCGACTAGAGGCTGTTATCTTTGCAAAAGGAGGATCTACTAAATATTAATGTCACTTTTCTGTTGAGGTGCCCATACTTTTGCACCGGTCAAATTTTGGTTTAATGCATATTGCGCATTTTCTGTTAGTACAATAAACCTCATTTCAATCCTGAAATATTACTGTGTCCATCAGTTATTAGATATATCAAACTGAAATGGCTGTTGCAAATACCAAAATATTTAGAACTAAAAATGATTAAGATTAATAGGGGTGCCCAAACTTTTTCATAGGACTGTAGAACTGCCTGTGTGAAAAATGGTGAAAGGTCCTCTTTAAAGTTGAGGTCTCTTTCATCTGGACGGCCGTGAACACTTCTTCCTGTCTCTGTAAAGTTGGCGGCACAGACATCTTTGGCTCCTTACTTTGCCAGGCACCTGACCCACATTGTCCTTACCTGCACACCCACCCTAATGCTACCCCCAATTATAAAATATATAATATAACCCCCCCCCCCCAATGAATAATACCCCCAAGTACATCTTCAAATGAATAACTTCCCTGCGTCCCCCTATTAAATAGTGGCCCTCCATAGATTGTAAAGTCTTACAAGCAGGGCCCTCATTCCCATTGTGTGAATTGACTATTTCTTTGTAATTTACCCTATCTTTTTGTCTGTACTTGAACCCTACAACACTACAAGTGCTGCAGAATATGTTGGCACTATATAAAGTGTATAATTATTATTATTATTATTAACCCCTTCCCGACATGCGCCGTAATGGTATGGCGCACGTCGGGTCTGTAACTATGGCGACCGCCCGGGAACCGGGCGGCCGCCATAGCCGCCAGGTGTCCACTGCTTTAAGGCATTAACGGAGGCATTAACCCCTCCGGCGCCACGGTCAAAGGTGCCGGAGGCGCCATTTTCCCGGCGGCGCATGGGCGCCACCATTTTGCAGGTGATCGCCCGCTCCTGGAACATGCTCCATGGCCGACGTCACGTTGGCATGACAGCCGGGAGCCTTTACAAGGCTCCCAGGCTTGTCTGCAAATCCTCTCTTTTGCAGGCTGTTCTATGCAGCCTGCAAAAGAAAGGATGATTTTTTGCAATGCATTAGCATTGTAATGCATTGCATTAGTGATCAGACCCCCTGGGGTTCAACACCCCTAGGGCGTCTAATAAATGCAAAAAAAATGTTTTTAAAAAAAAAGTAAAAAAAATATAAAAAAAAAAATAAAAAGTATTAAAAATTCAAATCACCCTCCTTTCCCTAGAACACATATAGAAGTAGTTAAAAACTGTGAAACACATACATGTTAGGTATCCCCGCGTCCGAAATCACCCGCTCTACAAAGCTATACAAATATTTTTCCTGTTCGGTAAACGCCGTAGCGGAAAAAATAGTCAAAAGTGCCAAACCGCCAGTCTTTCACTGTTTTGATTCTGATAAAAATTTGAATAAAAAGTGATCAAAGCAATAGCATTTCCCGAAAATGGTAGAACTAAAAAGTACACCCGGCCCCGCAAAAAACGACGCCCTATGCATCCCCATACACTGACGTATAAAAAAGTTACGGCTGTCGGAATATGGCGACTTTTAGAAAAAAAAATTTTAACACAGTTTTGGATTTGTTTTAAGGGGTCAAAATGTAAATAAAAGCATATAAATGTGGTATCCCTGGAACTGTACCGAAACACAGAATACAGGGGACATGTCATTTTGGTTGCACAGTGAACGCCGTAAAACCAAAACCCGTAAGAAAGTCGCAGAAATGCATTTTTTCTTCAAATCCACCCCATTCTGAATTTTTTTCCTGCTTCCCAGTACATTATATAGAATAAATAATGGTGGCATCATGAAGAAAAATTTGTCCCGCAAAAATTAAGACCTCAGATGGCTCTGGGAGCGGAGAAATAAAAAAGTTATGGGGTTTAGAAGGAGGGGAGTCAAAAACGAAAATCAAAAAATGCCATCGGCGGGAAAGGGTTAATAATAATAATGCCCCAGGTGTTTTCTAAATAAAAGGTAAAAAAAAGAATGATTGGGTTTCCAATACCCTAGACCAGGGGTCTCAAACTCGCGGCCCGCGGCCCGCATGCGGCCCCCCGAACAATTTTGTGCGGCCCGCACAAGCCTAGGGACGCCGGATCCGCGTTGAATACATTGCGAGATGATTATATCCACTAGCGGCTAGTGGATATAATCATCTCGCAATGTATTCAACGCGGATCCGGCGTCCCTAGCATGACTAGCCGCTACGTTCCGGCTAGTGGACATATAGGCGCAATGTGATGACGTCACATCATCACATCGCGCCTACAGGTCTATTAGTGAAACTGCAGAGCGTGGCGGGGGAGCGTTGGATGGTGAGTATAAGTGTTTTTTTTGTGTGTTAAAGAGGACCTTTCACCATTTTGCCCACAGGCAGTTCTATATACTGCCGGAAAGCTGACAGTGCGCTGAATTCAGCACACTGTCGGCTTTCCCGATGTGGGCCCAGTGTGAAGAGCTTACGGTCCCGGTACAGTAGCTCTTCTATGGTCAGAAGGGAGTTTCTGCCACTCAGTCAGAGACGTCCTTCTTCACAGCACAACCAATCGCGCTGTGCTGTGAGAGCCGGGAGGATCTCCCCCCTCCTTCCCTGATAATGCTGGTCTATGGACGAGTACTGCGAGCAGAGGGAGGGGGAGTATTACATTTCCCTTTATTTAGCAGCATTACAAGGCTTCATCAGATTCTATTTGCAGGTATAATCTGCTACGTGTGACAGCGCCTATAGAGAGCCAACACCATCTATAAGAGCCCTCCTAATAAATCCTCAGGGCTTATTCACATTGCGTTTTTGGCCTCCCTGCGCGCCGCGGCAAATTTAGCCCCACCCACCGTTATGTTGACTCCACCCATTCTCATTAATTTTTCATGTGCCCGCACACAGTATAATCCTCCTACAGTCACCCGTACATTATATGTCCCCCCTCTATCTCTCCCCCAGCTTCATATACACCCTTCATCTGCACCCAGTTTCATGTCTCCCACCCAATCTCTGCCCCCAGATTCATGTCTGCCCATCCATTTCTGCCCCCAGTTTCATGTCCCCCCATTTCTGCCCCCAGTTTCATGTTCCCCCCCTCCATCTCTGCTCCCAGTTTCATGTCCCCTCCATCTCTACCCCAAGATTCATGCCCTCCATCTCTGCCCCCATATTCATGTCCCCTCCATCTCTGCCCCCATATTCATGTCCCCTCCATCTCTGTCCCCATATTCATGTCCCCTCCATCTCTGTCCCCATATTCATGTCCCCTCCATCTCTGCCCCCATATTCACGTCCCTCCATCTCTGCCCCCATTGTCATGCCGTCCTCTCCATCTCTGCCCCCATATTCATGTCCCCTCCATCTCTGCCCCATATTCATGTCCCTCCATCTCTGCCCCCATTGTCATGTCGTCCTCTCCATCTCTGCCCCCATATTCATGTCCCTTCCATCTCTGCCCCCATTGTCATGTCCCCTCCATCTCTGCCCTCATATTCATGCCCCCTCCATCTCTTCCCTCATATTCATGTCCCCTCCATCTCTGCCCCATATTCATGTCCCTCCATCTCTGCCCCCATTGTCATGTCGTCCTCTCCATCTCTGCCCCCATATTCATGTCCCTTCCATCTCTGCCCCCATATTCATGTCTCCTCCATCTCTGCCCTCATATTCATGCCCCCTCCATCTCTGCCCTCATATTCATGCCCCCTCCATCTCTGCCCCCATATTCATGTCCCCTCCATCTCTGCCCCCATATTCATGTCCCTTCATCTCTGCCCCCATTGTCATGCCGTCCTCTCCATCTCTGCCCCCATATTCATGTCCCCTCCATCTCTGCCCCCATTGTCATGTCGTCCTCTCCATCTCTGCCCCCATATTCATGTCCCCTCCATCTCTGCCCCCATTGTCATGTCGTCCTCTCCATCTCTGCCCCCATATTCATGTCCTCTCCATCTCTTCCCCCAGTGTCATGCCGTCCTCTCTCTGCCCCCAGTTTCACGTTCCACATTACACTGACTGACTTACCTTCTCCTTCGTTCCCTCGTAGCTCTCTGCGCGCCTCTCTCTCACTGGCGCACAGTTAGCGGAGGCGGCGAAGCGAGGAGCTGACACAGGTCAGCTCCTCGCTTCAGCCGCATATGTGACAGCGAAAGAGAGGCGCGCAGCGGCGAAGCAAGGAGCTGACCTGTGTCAGCTCCTCGCTTCGCCGCCGGCTACTGGCTTGTAGACGCGATGGCTGAAGCGAGGAGCTGACCTGTGTCAGCTCCTCGCTTCACCGCTGCCGCCGGCTACTGGCTTTTAGACGCGATGTGATCACATCGCGTCTACAAGCCAGTAGCAGCGGCGGCGAAGCGAGGAGCTGACACATGTCAGCTCCTCGCTTCAGCTGCATATGTGTCAGGGAGAGAGGCACGCAGCGGCGAAGCGAGAAGCTGACCTGTGTCAGCTCCTTGCTTCAGCCGCGTATGACTTCAACTCAGATCTGCGTCCTCTGGATGCAGATCTGAGTTGAAATAGGACATACACAATGACTGCTACGGGCGCCAGGGGGCCGGCACACGGTGGCGGGCCAAAACCGGGCCCCTGACGCCAGTACCAGTAGTACTGCCCTATCGGCGGCCCTGTTCAATACCCCTAGGGGGTCTAATAAATGCAAAAAAATATATATATATAAAAAAAATATAAAAAGTATTAAAAATTCAAATCACCCCCCTTTCCCTAGAACACATATAAAAGTAGTTAAATACTGTGAAACACATACATGTTAGGTATCCCCGCGTCCGAAATCACCTGCTCTACAAATCTATAAAAATATTTTTCCTATTCGGTAAACGCTGTAGCGGGAAAAATAGTCAAAAGTGCCAAACCGCAGTTTTTTCACTGTTTTGATTCTGATAAAAATTTGAATAAAAAGTGATCAAAGCAATAGCATTTCCCAAAAATGGTAGAACTAAAAAGAACACCCGGCCCCGCAAAAAAAGACGCCCTATGCATCCCCGTTCACGGACGTATAAAAAAGTTACGGCTGTCGGAATATGGCGACTTTTAGAAAAAAAAATTTTTAAGACAGTTTTGGATTTTTTTTAAGGGGTCAAAATATAAATAAAACCATATAAATTATCCCCGGTATCCCCGGAATCGTACCAAAACATAGAATACACGTGACATGTCATTTTGGCTGCACAGTGAACGCCGTAAAACCAAAGCCCGTAAGAAAGTCGCAGAAATGCATTTTTTCTTCAAATCCACCCCCATTATGAATTTTTTTCCAGCTTCCCAGTACATTATACAGAATAATTAATGGTGGCATCATGAAGAAAAATTTGTCCCGCAAAAATTAAAACCTCATATGGCTCTGGGAGCGGAGAAATAACAAAGTTATGGGGTTTAGAAGGAGGGGGGAGTCAAAAACGAAAAAAGAAAATCAAAAAATGCCATCAGCGGGAAAGGGATAACAATTGTGGGGAAAATTCTAAATCCTTATGAAATCGTGACATCACAGATCGTCTAAGCCCTCATTCACATCTGCTTTTGTATTCCATTCGGAGACAGTCTGCATGGAGACCCCCCGACCGGAATCCAAACGTAAGTGCAAGCGCTGGTGCAGTAAAAGCACACGGACCCCATAGACTATAATGGGGTCCGTGTGCTTGCCGCACGCTGCCCGCACGAATCATGCGGACAGGAAAGTAGATGGTGAACTACTTTCCTGTCCGCACGATGCCTGTGGAGATCTGGCGGTAAACACACAGACCCCATTATAGTCTATGGAGTCTGTGTGCTTTTATCGCACCAGCGCTTGCACTTGCGTTTGGTATTCCGTTCGGGGGGGTCCTCATGCGGACTTCCAGGGACAGAATCCCAATGCTGATGTGAACGAGGGGTAAAACAAAATAAGATTAGGAACACACACACACACAGCATACAAACTATAGTGTGTCTGCCCACAGATTTCCAATAGACACAGATTTTTATACCTTACTGGTCATATGAATCTATGGGTTATTTTTTTACACTATACGGAAACATATGCTGACATCATATAACATATAGCAAAAAAGGAGACAGACAAAACCTTAACCCCTTCCCGCCGATGGCATTTTTTGATTTTCGTTTTTGACTCCCCTCCTTCTAAACCCCATAACTTTTTTATTTCTCCGCTCACAGATCCATATGAGGTCTTAATTTTTGCGGGACAAATTTTTCTTCATGATGCTACCATTAATTATTCTATATAATGTACTGGGAAGCAGGAAAAAAATTCATAATGGGGTGGATTTGAAGAAAAAATGCATTTCTGCGACTTTCTTACGGGCTTTGGTTTTACGGCGTTCACTGTGCAGCCAAAGTGACATGTCCCCTATATTCTGTGTTTTGGTACGGTTCCAGGGATACCAAATTTATATGGTTTTATTTACATTTTGACCCCTAAAAAAATTTCCAAAACTGTGTTAAAAAATTTTTTTTCTAAAAGTTGACATATTCCGACGGCCGTAACTTTTTTATACGTGAGTGTACGGGGATGCATAGGGCGTCTTTTTTTGCGGGGTCGGGTGTACTTTTTAGTTCTACCATTTTCGGGAAATGCTATTGCTTTGATCACTTTTTATTCAAATTTTTATCGGAATCAAAACAGTGAAAAAACGGCGGTTTGGCACTTAGACTATTTTTCCCGCTACGGAGTTTACCGAACAGGAAAAATATTTTTATAGATTTGTAGAGCGGGCGATTTCGGACGCGGGGATACCTAACATGTATATGTTTCACAGTTTTTAACTACTTTTATATGTGTTCTAGGGAAAGGGGGGTGATTTGAACTTTTAATACTTTTTATATTTTTTTATATTTTTTTTACTTTTTTTTTTTTTATTTTATTTTTTGCATTTATTAGACCCCCTAGGGGTGTTGAACCCCAGGGGGTCTGATCACTAATGCAATGCATTACAATGCTAATGCATTGCAAAAAATCATCCTTTCTTTTGCAGGCTGCATAGAACAGCCTGCAAAAGAGAGGATTTGCAGACAAGCCTGGGAGCCTTGTACAGGCTCCCGGCTGTCATGGCAACGGGACGTTGGCCCTGGAGCATGCTCCAGGAGCCGGCGATCCCGGGCAAAATGGCGGCGCCCATGCGCCGCCGGGAAAATGGCGCCTCCGGCGCCT